>NC_139931.1:5068405-6365905 GCF_963514095.1 Eutrigla gurnardus
TTGAATAAATTATCTGATCCTCAACCTGATTATTATTGATTTAAAACAATAAAGCAACATTTGATTGTTACATAAACACAACTTTTTGATAATGGTCGGTAATCGTCAGCCCAACATTTGCCAGTTTGTGGAATGAATCCTGGAGGGATTGGACCGGATGTTGTGCAGGATCTGCAAAAAATACTTCACCCACAAACACTGAGTGCATGAGCTGTAATAGATAGTAGACCTATATCAAAGGAAGTGGTCATGTTAGGGAAAACAAGATTAGAGGGCAGACCGAGCACGGCAGCAAACATTTGAGCAGATAAGAATACGTCGTTGGAAAGTGATGATCCTGGAACGGACAGGGAAGAGAAGGGGGGAGGAGAGGGGAGAAGACAGGCGGGTGCCAAGTGTCAGGAGGACTGTGAAGACATAAGTAGGACTGTGGGATAACTTGCGGTCAGCACAAAGAGGATGAGTCAGAGGAGGAGGGGGGGTGAAGTGTAGTTTGGGGGGTTTACAGAGAAGCCAGGGTAAGACGCCGACAGGAAATAGTCCCTAGCAATCATTTTAAATTCCACAGTGAGTCACAGGGGGGGCGGGGGTTTACTGTATCAGATTATTCACTTTGAGCCAATGATGTGACGTATGCAATGTTTGTGACGGTAATGTCTCCGCCCACTTTGCATTATAAGTCGATTACAACAAATTTCAGGAAAAATGAATACATTTCAGATGCAGCGCAGCAGTGGGAACAAGATATCACGGGCAACATTCTTAATAAATCAGATGGATTTAGCAGGATGAACTCATCAAATGAGTGTGAGTCATGTAAATGTGCTCCGAACGGGGGAAACAGAAACCGTCACGACGCGCTGCTCAGACGGAGGCAGGGCTTCAGGACGACTGACGGTCAGGTCCAATTACCAGGAAAAACCCGCCTTCAGGGAGATCCCGCTGAGGGTAAACACTGCTCTCTGACAGGTGTGTGTGTGTGTGTGTGTGTGTGTGTGTGTGTGTGTGTGTGTGTGTGTGTGTGTGTGTGTGTGTGTGTGTGAGACCATGGTAGAAGATAGCAGAAACACTGCTCTCATATATTACTTGCTGTTTTAATTTATTGCTCTTGTTCTCTCTGTCAGGCACCAAACTGTGAGCACAATTTCCTCCAACATAAACGCGCTCTGATAAACGAAGTGATTGGGATTCGGAGCACAGCGCAGGATTGGATTTCTCCAACAGAGAGGGGGATGAAGCGGCGCTGGAAACACCTTCACTGTGGAGTTTGCATCTTCTCCACGAGCAAGTTTGCAAGTTTTCTCCAGCTCCCCCCCACACGCAGGTTATTTGTATCAGCCCCGTAGCTGGCGACCTCTCCAGTGTTACGTTTTGAACCGTATCTTCATTGATTGATCGAAGCTTCACTTCAGGGCAGATTCCCTTCACTTGCTATAGGTGGGCGGAGAATTAAAATCAATGAATCAATATAACGCTGGTGATTTCTTCCCAAGGAGCCAACATAAAGAGTATTCTGGTTCAGGCTGGCTGCTGAAAGACAGGGTGGCTGTTGATTGGATGACAGCACGCTTACACGTCTAACATCTTGCTTACGTCTTGCTTCCCAGTCGGAGGTGCTGGGAGGCAGACTTAGTTATCTTTTGACAGAGCCTGGCTAGCTAGTTCCCTTTTTGCAGTCTTCGTGCTAAGCTAAGCTAAGCTAAATGACTGCGGGATATAGCCTTATCTTTACTGCACAGACCTGAGAGTGATCAATGCAGATCAATCATCTCATCTGATCATCAGCAAGAAAGCATAAGAATAACACCAACAAAAAGATATTCCTTTAAATGAGAAAGCCACATTTTAAGTTTTATTTAATAAATAAATAAATGAGATGCGTCTCCACAGACATAACAGTGTGTCCTCTACAGTCTCCCTACTAATAGTCCTGATGAGATTCTGCTGTGCAGCCACTTTAATGTATTATGAGAAACAACTGCAGCCATAATAACTCCATTACATCTCTTTTTTTTTTAAGACAACCAGGACGTTGACCTGGACATGATATCCAGGTTCACCCCTTCTCCCTCAGGCAGCCTATTACTGGACAGACATGCTGACCAACCAGTTCACTCCTTCAAGCGATCTACTGTATAAGCTGAGCTCGCTGTATCACCATCCAAGCCGGAGGCTCTGATGCTGAGAGCGGATCCCGTTGTGGATCCCCCGTTGTGGTCCTTGAGCCTTATTCAAACTCCCTCAACGGCACTTAAAAAGACCATTCAAATGAAGCTAAATAAGAGAGCGATACTGCAGAAAGCCTCTAAAGATGCTTCATGAACATGAGTGAGAAGGTGAATCAAGCTCCAAGCTGTGCCAGACAAAGCGTGGCGGTATTAACAGCAGCTTCGGTATCAGCCAAGTTTATCTTCCTCAGCCTGGAGTAGCCTTCAGCCTCCTGCAATCACACAGGAGCACACCTGCACACACACAATTGATTCACATGATAAAACGCACACAATCGTGTGTAAACACACCTCGGGTACACACAAACACGCACACGTGAGCCCCTGAGTGATTTCCTTTTATCCCCCGTGTGTTATTGTGCGTTCACAATATATTTACCAATCCCGTCACAATGGAGGAGACAGATTGGAGGCGACGCGTCACCGCACAGAGCCACAATGGAAAACAAATCTCCACTACCTGTGACACAATCAGCCGCTCTGACGTGATGAGCTCCGCCGGGCAGAATTCACAAAAAAAAGGTGGCTGCTGCTTGTCCTCTGGACGCCACTGTGACTCCGCGTAATAGCCACCATAACATATATAATGCATCATAAGCACATTTATAACACATTATAATGCATTTATAAGGCTTTATAAAAATGTTTATACCTCCATGCCCAAGTGATTTGAAAAGTGTTTCACTCCAAAAAAATACAATCCATTTATAATACTTTATAAACCTTGTTATAAGGTGTTATAAACATTTAGAACAACTTTTATAAAGCCTAATAAATGCATTATAATGTGTCATATATGTGCTTATGATGCATTACATACATGACCTTTATAGAAAGTGTTACCCACCATTCTTTTTTTATTTCCTTGTCAAAAATGATTTTTCGTGCTGCACGTACTTTTGTTTAGAGATGATTCTTGCCGGTCGGAATGTCGACAGCCGTCTTGTTTGTTTTTAACTCCCTAATTAATCAGATCATTAAGCTTTTGCTCTGCTCCGTATTTCCCCCCTGGTCATGGAAGCTCCCTCTGCAACAGCTCTATGGACCATTAAAGGCCCGGCTTCCCCTGGTTTAGAATTAACTGCGATAAGGAAATATAAATATAATATCACCCAGAAATGGGTCGTTCCAGCACAACATCTCCCCAGTTACAACTGACAGTGTTATGAAACAGACCAGACAGTTTATTCTGTCCTCATCTACTAGATCACAGTGGCAAATAAAAACACTTAAATATACCTCCTGCTGCTCCACCCACAGAAACCTGGTGCAGATATTTGAAATAAACTAGTGCAGGTATGTTACAAAGTGGGCAAATCCATCACCGAGCTCTCATTAAATCAGCAACATGGCACCACTGAGACGCAGCAGCAAATTTGAAGCTTAAAAGTTGTGCATTGTGAGTCGGGATTTAAGGGATTTAAAAGCGCGGCGGCGGCGGCGGCGAAGTCACCAGAGCTCTGACAGCAACCCCTGCGCTCGCTGACAGGCCTCCCCGCCTGCACTCTTTTTATTTATGTTCCTTACACAGTGTCATATTCAATCAATCACTCACTTATTGGCTCTCCACACACACACACACAACACACACCCATGATGCAGAGGTGGGTGACGTTGTTGGGGGTTTCTAGGTGACCTGTCACTGAACCCTCGGGCCTCTGGTTACAGTCGAGCTGAAAGATGTGCTCACCCGGCTGTCAATAATGAACACAGTGTAACTAATGGTGTGTGTTGGTGTGTAAACAGGTTACGTACAGTTAAGTGCGCAACTGGAAGGGGAAGAGACGGTGTGTGTGTGTGTGTGTGTGTGTGTGTGTGTGTGTGTGTGTGTGTGTGTGTGTGTGTGTGTGTGTGTGTGTGTGTGTGTGTGTGTGGGCTCGGGGTAATTAAAGGGAGAGGTTTATTGTGCGTGTGTAAAACAGTTCTCGGCACAGCGGGGCAGTAAAATCTCTCAGAAACCGTTTACCTTACGTCGACACATCACTCCCTAGATTACTTGAATCTCTTTAATGGAAGTGTGTGCGTGTGTGTGTGCATGTGTGTGTGTGTGTGTGTGTGTATAGGTATATTCATGGGATAAGAGAAGTAAATATTACTAAAGTTGTAGTAAAAATCATTCTTAAATCCAACATTTTATTTTATATTCATAGAAAATATCCAACATAATTGGCAACTCAGTGTATATGTTGTCTTGCATGTGTATATATAGCTACAGCCAGTTACCTTAGCTCAGCAAAAAGACTTGAAACGGGGAAACAGCTGACCAATTAGCGAGTTATGTCACGGTTGATTAATCTGCAAATATAATAGCGGGGGGGAAAAAGTATCACTCTATTGACAACCTCACGGTGCTGACGAGGACATTCCTGCAGCGGGCCATGAACTAGTCCGGCACTTCGCCCCTTTAACGCGTCACTTGGGTTTCCGAACGGTTGAACAAATGGGATGTTGGTTCTGGTGCTTTGCCCCCCCCCACCAGTCTCTGTGCTAACAGAGGGCTGGGCTAACCAGCTGCTGCCATTAGCTCCACGTTTACCATGCAGACACAGAGGTGGCATTCAGCTTCTCGTCAAACTCTCAGCAACGAAGCAAAAAAAAAAAGTCCCCAAAATGTCAAACTGATGCTTTAAGACACATACAAATCCGACAGCTTGACGCGACATGCCGCACACACAATCCCCAGAATCCTGGAGGTAACGTGACAGTGTAATGCACTGAGATGGGGGTGTCTCTACTCGTTAACCAAGCCCCGAGTCTGCACTGTGTCACACATTTAAATGGTATCGTTTTACACTCCAAGGCCAGGAGTCAGATTATGGCGCGGCATAGAAATACATAAAACAGAGATGTCTGACAACTTAACCATGCGGCTCATAAGTTTAGTTCTCAAATACAACAGGGGACACAAGAAGGGCTCAGGTGTGGGTATAGATTATTGACGAGGGTATCGAGGGGCATCTTTACCATAACAATCTGCAAAACTTTATTGGTGCATGATCACATAAAGGAACTGAATTCCCTACTTGCTGAAAGTGCTGATATGACGCTGTATCCTGCTGATGGTGATGATGATGCAGGCAGTAAACACAAACGGTGTTTGACATTTTGCTTAGAAAAGCTTTTGAGTAAAAACAGATTAAAAAAAAAGTGGGCATCGAGCACTTTAAGCTTCAATGCAATCTATAATGAGTATCTGATTCGGCATCTGCTGGAAGCATCGCACGTCAGGATCCGACCATTGTTGATTGTTAATGGCTATCCCCCAATAAGAAGTCTACTAAGAGGCCGTCCAGACGAAGCAAAACAAACTTTTTTTCTCCGTTTTGCCTTGGCGTCGTTTCAAGAAAATCCGCGTCCAGACGAATCCACTGAAAACGACTCAGCGCGCTGTAGTACATATTCCAGGCCATTATGCGGCGCTGCTTCTGCTACGAAAACGCAGAAGAAGAGACGGAGCTTGACCGGATGTTTGCCATTGCTATGGCAACACGTGAGAGTTACGGCTAATCTCCGCCCGACCACCCGATCAATAAACACCCATAAGATGACAATTTGTCTCGTATGAATAAAACCAACAATAAGCACCAACAGCCGTCACCCTAAGGACCTTGACGAGGCGTTGTCACACGTTGGGATGGATTAATTAGACAAATAAATGCCTACATTCATGGGAAGTTAGCTAGCGGTTGTTTGTTAGCATCGTAATAAAGTAGCATATCTGCGACTTTTTCCCGGAATATCTGCTACGAGCACGGAGGCCGCCGTTATTGTTGCTGTTACGAGACGTCGCGGGGGACGAAGTCAGGCTCGAGGGTCAAGGAGCGGGGCGATGACGTCAGCGTATTCGTTTTCGCCGTCTACGCGAAAACGAACAGGAAACGGAGGGGTGCCGGGTTTTTTTTCCACCCTGAGAGCTGGTTTCAAAAAGGTGCGTTTTCACGCCGCGAAAACGCCGGATCCGTATGGACGGCAGGGCTAAATGCACAAGACTTCTGCGTTTACGCACTGAAAACGTTTTCGTGTGGACAGGCCCTCATAATGCAGGGAGGTGGAATACACTGCAAATATGATGAATTCACAGGAAATTAAATGTTTGTCCAATTTTTGGCTTTGACCATGAAAAAAATCTGCTCACTATCTGATCAGAGAGGTGGCATTGAAGATGTGGAGACATTTGGGGAGAAGCGTCTGAATACCGAAAACTGAAGCATCTGACCACAAAAGACAAGCGTAACCGCGGAGCCAGATTCGGACCAAACACAGGATCCCAGGAAATCTGTTCTTTGTTCTTCCTGCTGTCTGTGACAGTGATTACATAACCCTGCCCTCCCTTACATAAGTGTCATTTGTCAGCAGCAGTAAATTTCAAACCGTTAAAATGCTTCGTTAAAACACTCCTGGTGGCCTAGTTTTATAGTTCTAACTTTTGTATCCTTTAATGCTGGAGACTAACTATGCATGGCGGGGGCTCGGCAGTCGGAAACAGCACCCATTTATTTATGTATTTATTCACAGAAAGAATGTCCTGCATTGTACAAACAAATGTTTGATGCGACTGGTATAAAGCAGTGGGAAGCTTGAAATGTTTGCTGTAAACGCATGGATGAGTACATTTTGGTGAGGGGTTTTGTGCATTCCATAAGATGATAAAGCATTCAATTCCATCCATCCATCCATCCATCCATCCATCCATCCTTTCCATTGCTTCCTTGGGAACCCCGAGTTGTTCCCAGACCAGATGAGATAGAGTCTCTCCAGTGTGTTCTGGATCTTCCCCAGGGCCTCTTACCAGGTTCAAATACCTAGAAAGCCTCTAAAGGGAAACTTCCAGCAGGCATCCTGATCAGATGCTCAAATAAATGAGCGTCAGAACCTAGATGGACTGATAAACTGGGAGTATTGCCTCCTGGCTCAGCATTCAATTCACTAAACTAAGCTTATCACAAGACAATGACTCACATTAAAAACTCTCTCTGTCTGATTTGATCTGATTTTTCTACACTGTTGGTCGAGTGCTAACTACACATTTCTCAGAGGAAATCAAATGGTGCAGCTTCACACCACATGTCGGTACAAGTCAGTAGCCACTTCTCAGCAGCACTGGCAAGGCTCAGCAGCAACGGCCAGCTGGTCACAAAGAACATCATAGCCAAAGCTGTGTGGCCCGAGCACATTTGCATTTCAGTGTCAAATTATTTAGCTCTGCTCCCCAAAGAGCACTAACGCTCCAACCTGGAGACGATTACATTAAAAAGGCCACAACGTGGTCAACCTGGCCGGAGTGGAGGAAGTCAGAAGGCTGTTAAATCAAACAGATGGAATGGAAAGTGATTTTGGGGGGGGGAGCCGTCAACTGCATCGATTTTTTTCAAACCTCAGATGTTCAGATATAAATCGACCTCCCAGGAGAATGTACCAAAGATTAAGATTCACTTTGAGGCGTATGTGTTCATTCAAGGCAAAGCAAATGTATATTTTTTATCAAGTAGATGACTTCAAAACTGAACAATATATAGAAAAAACATTTAATTGTTTTCCCTCAGTTCCCTAAGTATGTTCCAGTTCTCTGGGGAAAATGTGAAAATAAAGCGTCTCATATAATCTGCTTTCTGCTCCCATTTTGTTTAGGTTTCATACTTCCTGCGTTAAATTCTCCCGCTAAAATCCCTCGAGGGGCCGTCGCAGTGGGGATTTATGAATCTGTGAGTCCTTCTCACATTTTCAATCTCTTCCTCTGTATAGTATCTCTTTTCTATTTGCAGCATGACCGAGGGTCCCGTTCACATCATCGGACCAGTTAAGATAATGGGCCGTCTTTCACTGTTGCACTCATTGCAGACAGCTTTTGTCCAATAAAAGAAACGGAGAGGGAAACAATAGAGGGAAGGATGAGAATATGTGTTTAAGGGAAAGTCCCTCTATACTTAAATAGAGCTTTATAGGGAGTTCATGTGGAAATAGTACAAAGAAAAATGTCTTCTTCACTTGACTTCACTGGTTTATCCCCTTTTTTTTTCTCCTTCTTTCATGCTGACCATCACTGATCCCTCACTCGTGGGACACACATCGTCCCAGAATGTCCTGGAGAATCAAATATGATTAAAGTGAAGGTTCGGAAGTCTATCTTAAATACAATGCATTTTAAAGTTCAGCCAAAGCTAATATAAGGCCAGAGCAAAATGAAAGAAATGCTAAAAAATCAGAAGCCTATCCTTTAAAGGACTGTGCTGAGCTCAAGTTAAAAAAAAAAAACATAAAGATAATGTAAACTTTGGGTTGCAGACAGAAAACCGAGGCACTCATGAGGGATACACTTTTCTGCAACACCCAAGAAGCACTCCATGCACTGCGTTCCTGTCTGAATAATGTAAACTTTATTGTTTCTCTGATTCAATTCAAATAGGATGCATCCTGGGAAAATAGTTTCATGTCATGCATAATATCACTGTTGTGCAGTTTGAGAGAGAGAGAGAGACAGAGAGAGAGAGAGAGAGAGAGGCTGCAGGTGAACAGGAGACGTGGTCATGTGAGCGATCGAGCAAAAAGAGAGCATATGAATAATGTGAGTTATGATTCCCTATTTGTGTTAATGGTCATAATTTATGTTTATCGTCAGCAGTGATGAATACAACAGCCTATTTGTACGCAGGAAACGGAGATGAGAGATGAAGTTAAGGAGGAGAGGACCGGAGGGGAGGAGGGGGGGATGCAAGGGAGGAAGGGTGAGATGGAGGGAGGGACGAAGATGGAGTGATGATGCAAAATATCTGGGGAGGAGGAGAAAACAACATGTTGGAGCAAGGAACACAACGTTCTCCTGAGTTGGAAACGGCAAAATGTGTGTCTGCAAGTGTGTGTGTGTGTGTGTGAGAGAACAATATGCAAACAATAAACCAGCAATATGTGGATTACATTTCATGCATGCTTGATTTGGGGATATAGTCAAATTGATTAGGCCATAATGAACTATGGTAGCTCTCATTTAATAGGTCTTTGTTTACCATCTCAGTATCATACGTTTTTATAAATCACACAATACGATGATGTCTCTAAAGCAAACAACCAGCCGATATATGAAATTCATACTGCATGCAATAATCATTTGAAGGGAGGGGTTGTGCAATGGAGCGGGAGGAAGGGGAAGAGAGAGAATAATGAGGAGTCATGTTGTGGGTGTGGCTTTCTTTCTTTGTGCATCTCATAACGAGAACAAATATGCATATGTTTACTTTTGCGGAGCTAAATCCTGATCTCAGTTTTATTCTAAACCCAAACCCCCAAAACCCTAAACCAGACAGTAAGAGCTCTATTACATGATCTTGAACATATATAAATACCCACACAGTTGCATGACAGGAGGCGTACACTCTGTCGATACTGCCTGGCTTTTCACAGTAACGGATACTAATTCACTCCCACATCCATCCCTCCGTCCTCAGACCAGCCCTGAATTCTTCAGTCCAACAGCTGCAAATGCACTGATTCCTTACCCAGCATGCACACACACACACACACACACACACACACACACACACAAACATGCAGACGCTTGCACATAACCGCACAAACTGCCTGACACATACGGCCCTATTAAACCTGAACCAGGACTCTCAGCTCTGCCAATTCCAGCAGCGGGTTTATTCTAACATGTGAAATTGGGTTTCAAATCGCTTTAATGCGCGTATCTTAAATGAAATCGATTACAATAACTGGAGAATCAATAAAGACCGAAACGTTCTGCAGATTTGGAACCGAATAAATTGGGACACACACACACACACACACACACACACACACACACACACACACACACACACACACACACACACACACACACAACAGCAGACCTCAATGATTGTCTGCACCAACAAAGGAAAAGCAGCAGAAGAAAATCAATAGGTCAGGTGATTAACCCATTACCAGTCCAGTGGCAGGTTAACACTTCCCTGTGTTGTTTGTAAAGTGCTGTTATTTTTCTTTGATTTACAGTATGTTATTAGTAAGAACACAATATCGACATGTTTTTAATTCATATATTCATGCGTGTCTGCCAGCACAGTAGGGGATAAATCTGTCTCGCTCCCAAATGAACGTAACATACACATTACTGAACATTCTAAATTAAATGCAATTACATTTTCAATTATATAATAACTTATATTTTAATGTTTCTTTAATGAAATCCAATTAAAATAAATTGTAACATTAGTTGCTGCAAAGTTTCTTGTTTGAATGCTTCACTCACAAGTCTGAAAAGTGAGTAAAAGAAAAGAGCTTCTCCTCATGAAAAGTGTCTGAAAATGTCTTAATATTAAATCAAATAATTCCATTGTTTCTGATAGAAACCAGCTGCTCCTCACCATCCATCTAAAGAGTGAGGATGGAAGGATTTCTTGTTTCATGGTGTTCAGATCTCACAGAGACAACGGACACCTGTTGAGCCCGAATATCAAGTCAAACTGATATCGGTGCATTATCTGAGCTAACACACTGGCTAACACTTGGTTGTCTTGACCCAGTTTTTTATTTTAATTTATGAGGTGCCATCACTGTGGCTGGATTAGACAGTGGCTTTTTTAATGAAATTAGGTGTTGACAATCCTTTCCTGCGCCTCTTCCTTCTATCGTTTTATAATCTGTAGACGTATATTCTACTTTCATCAAATGTCAACTCTGGATTAGTAATTCAACTCTGAGCGGGGCGCCCCCCTAATTGGCCAAACTGGTCAATCAATTCTGCCCTATTTTGTTTTTTTATTAAAACGTTTTTAGCAACAACTCCAGAGCACGTCATAGGAAATTGGTGCGTGTACAACTTGCTGATTCCCATCACAACACCGGACAGCGCCTGACAAACGATCCCAGCAGCATGAAAACACTCCAGGCCCACAACTGTCTTGTAATTTCAGAGCCGAGTCGCTGCTAAGGTGGCTCTCCTGTGACAGAGTCAACCTATCCTGTCAGCCGGGGCCGAGAAATGTCACCCTCACCGGGGCGGGGACGAGGTTCTGGTCACACACGGAGTACGATTCAGCATCAAACTGTAGCAGCCATCTGGAGATTTACAGCGACGAATAATAAGAAGACCAAACCATTTGCATTCATGCTTTTGTATTCTGACTATATGAGCCACATAACATTAGATTCAATCAAACTAACGGCCCCTCATAGAGCTCCAGCTCCACAGGACATTAGCGCATTTTCTTTCCCATGCTCTGGTTCGTCCGTCATTGTGCAGCTTGAACCCAAACAAATCAAAACACACTGTGGGTTAATCACTAGGAGCGAGCCAAGTAGTTACGTGATGAAATATGGATGACAGCTGCTTTAATGACAAAATCAGTCATTAAGTATAAAATACCAAACATCTGCTGCGCTGGTTCGCTTTCCCTTAATTTCATATTAGCGCTAATTGAACGTGTTAAGATCTTTGGAGCGGTTTGTCAGACAAAATAAACACTTTGGAGACATTACGTTATAATGTCAGCACGTCTTCAGTTGGGGGAGGAAAGGCTCGATATCATAACCAAATATAATCATGGCGCCCAGACGTATCGCCCCATCTTTCGTACGACAGGCAATATGTTGAGTCATTAAAGCAACATGTTCTTCTAGGTGTTATGGTGTTCCTGTCTTTGTGCAGAGCAGGATTTTACTTTATTATTAATGTTTGGATTACTGGGTCATAACAAACTCTCCGTTGGCTGCACAGTGAGACACCATATTACTCTCCCATTCAGCCAAACCGATGGTCGAATGCATGAAAGTGCATACACAGCCGACACGGGGCGCTCCCTTGGCTTTAGCTGCACACATTAAAACACACCATCTGTAAACACGCTATTACTGCACAGATAAACCCTAATGTGAAGCTACAGTTGTGTGGCGCGTTGCTGTTCCGCACCGCGTCGATGATTATGTCCCGCGTCGTGATTGCCGCTCACTATGGAGATGATGCCTCCGGGCTGCATGTGACACACACGTCCATACATCAGAGCGCAGCATCGGGAGGATATTACAGCGCTCAAGTGGATGATAAAAATTCAGTTTCGCAGCATCTGTTAGTACTGTGAATTATCTAGTGTACTACTTAAGCTGCGGGGGTAAACGAAGAAGTTATGCATAATTCTCTATGTAGGCCACAGGGAAGGTGGGGAGGGGGAGCAGGAGGAGGGGGGGGGGGGGGGGCTGTAAGTGTGTGTCCATGTGTGTGTGAGCAGGACTGGACTTTAAATCCCTCACCAATATTCACATGAAAAACATCAATATTCAGCCATACATGGCTGCAGGCTTGATTTCCTGTTTCTCTCTGTCTATGACGCCGCAGAGCTGGGAAGGAGGAGGAGGAGGACTTCTTCCTCTCTCTTCCTCTTTCATGTGTGCAGCTCGGCAGAATCCATTGATAACAGGCGTACGTAACACTCACACAAACACACACACACTCGTATGATGTGGTGTTGCGTGAGCAAGGCGGCGCACTCAGAGTGTGTGTGAACACCTTACGAGTGTTTTGAGGTTACTTTGTAGTTCAAAAGGCTCACACAGCGGAGGAACAGAAGAAGAAGAAGAAGAAGAAGAAGAGACGGAGGGGAGTGAGTCTGTTGCTATGCAACCAGACTGTGCTGTTTGAGAGCATAACCATCCACTCTGCAATAAGTGAATGCATGCCGGCGCACACACTCATACGCACACATGCATGCATGCACCCACGCACATGCAGGAAACGGTGGGAATGTGCAGACAGACACAAAGGCTCCCATGGCGGATTCCCACTGAATAATCAGACATGCTCATGTCATGTCAGACTCCGTCTCTCTCTAATCCACATGTGCCTGCGTTCAGCGCCTGGTTGGCTGATTGGTTAAGATGGCGTCCCTTCTGAAAGCGCTGAGAATAAATGCCCCTTTCATTGTCGTGATAGAATTTCCCTCCGGGAGATAACAATAATAGTGCAGAGAGATGACCTGAAGCATATTATAAATGCAGCAAAGGGCATCATTCTGCTCTCTTGTGACCCACCAGGACAAATCACACAAATGCATGAATACCTCTTATTATTCATTTCTTCGCCCCGACTCCATGTCCCGTGGTGTTATGATCCAAGCATTGTAATACCTCGCATTTGCATATTTCAAAAGAGTCTCATTGTCAGCGGGGGGAGATCATCTGATCATCCACACACATCGTGCTGTACATCGGCATTCATGTAGCTAAGCCGCCATCACTGCTGCGAGCCACGGCTTGTTTCTGTTAACCAGCATGGTTGTTCATTTATATGGTTTTATGAAAGCTTTGGATATCGGAGACAACTAAACAGGGAACAAAGCCAACACCGACAAAATAAAAGGTCTATGGTCAAAACGATCTAGTCAGCACAGATGTGAATCACACAGTTTGGCCGGATTTGAAGCTGCAAATCAACTTGGAATATTTCTGTGGTGAGTTCTGTACTTGGACCCTTCATGTAACTTGAAACAGACATGAGTAAAACTAATTATCCATCAAATATTTACAGAGAAACTCAACACGAGGCTGAAAGGCAAAGTTTTGCTGCCCTCTCTGGTGAAAACTTCCACCTCCGACCACACCCAGCAGCACTAGTAGGTTCAGTGGGTATGAATGTGATGTCACAAAGACGTGGAACATTTACCAGGAAAAACAGATTTCAAAAATCAGACATCTAACACAATATTATTGGTCTGGCAGGTGATGCAGGTCCTTGAAAAGGTTATTTCAACATATCGAATGACAGACTGTAGGTTTCTAAATACAGCACTGACATTTTAAACACATAAAATACTTAACATTTTGCATTTTCAGTGATAATAACAACTCAAAACGCACTGCGGAGGTTGGAGAAACCGTCTTCCTCGCTGCTGTAGGAAGTATGACTAAGGCACGAGGCATTAGAGCTGACCATAAAAGGAAGGAATTAGCTATCACAACAGCACATCAAAGCGTACATTAATCCTAATAGTTTGTTTATTCTTGTAACTCCACAAGCTCTTATTTGATTATTTGTGCTGCTGGGAATGAGTCACGTGGCAATCGAGGGTCGGCCGCACCGTATTTATCTATGCTATGGACGGAGACGTGGAGGAGAATGATCTGGTGTAAACCCCGTCTGTCATCTCTGCCCTCGCTAAAGTGTGTCAAGGGGGTATTTGTAGACAATGACAACGACGGGACGGTAGATAAGTGAAGCATCGTCCCCATTTAATCTCTTCAATAATTTGCTGAGCTGCACTGTCTGACGCCAGCAGACGATCTGACGGCTTTGCCATTACGATCAGATTTTTTTCTGTTCATTAAATGTGTCTTATACCCCCTCCCCGTCCATCTCTTACCCTCCAGTCCTTGGCCTCTACTTCCAACCTTCCCCCCTTCACCCACCACCACCCTCACCCCTCTCACCCCCTTCCCTCTAGTATCGGTCTTCAAAGCAGGAGGCAGAAGTCTACAGCAGCTCTGCAGCTCTTGAAATATAGATTGTATTGCCTGTGGGACTCCACTCTGCTCTGTACATTTCTAACGCAAAAAACACACACACACAAAGGCAGCTGTATGTGTTGCTGTGCACATCGTGTTCCCCCTCACACACTCGCTGTGTTACTCCATATGTCCTTTTGTAATAAAGTTGGACTCGTGCAGTGGTTGGGCTATATGAGCTGATGGGTGGGGAATGAACTGCAACCTTTACTAATATCTTTCTCCCCTCCTCCGCACTTCTCTACATGGTCTCTTACACCATCGCTGGCGGTGATGAGTGTAGATATACACAAGAATGATAGCCACGCTAGCAGCTCTGTGAGGCTGTATTTGGTGCAGTGGTGCTCGGAGCTAAATGCTAACGACGGACAGACCGACACCGGGTACCAGCAATTTAAAACTCATCCTTTCTTACCATTTATAGACAACTGCCAATAAGCCAAATCAATAGGTCTCCACAACAACAACAACAACAACAACAACAACAAAACTGACCTTTTTGCTAATTAGTGGAGGATATTTCTCCCTGCATGAGGAAACAAGAATAAAATCGATAAGACAGCACAGATTCAAGTAAAGTCAGTGAAAGATGACGAACTTGATTTGGAAATTCTCCGAATTTTAAAATCACAGGAGGGGTGGAAAACAAAAAAAAAAGTTTCTCAGCAGACAATCATTCATCAAATATTACACCGAGAGCTAGTTTTGTTGGTTTCAAGAGGGGAGTGTTAATGTTCTTGAGATCGGTCTGTGGGGAACATCTACACCATAAACTTTGGTTCTCCAACACTCAATAATTCATCCCTCACTTCACTGCTTTACTGTTTTCCTCTTTCTACATCTGCACATCTGTCCCCGACTCCTCTTCCATCTCCTTCCCGCTACTGTAGAATCCATTTAACCCGAGTTACAGTAAATATGAGCACTCCATCTCTCTCTGGCGCTTCACCGTTCCCCTCCACTCTTTCACGTTCACTCACTCGTTTGAGCTCTTTCCTTCATTTCCCGTCATTCCGTCTTTCATTATTGATCAGTTCCACAAAACCTCTCAGATCCCAAAGAGTTGCCCCGCCTTAGCCGAGTGTGCATTTGTGTATAGGAGCGTCCACTCCGGCCAACTGGGACTTCGGGACCCACTTTGCTACATTGGCATCGGCAGTTGCCGGGTGTGTTCATAACTACGGTGACCCTGTTGTCTGGGCGACCGCCATTATGTTGTCACGGAAGCACTCAGGCTAATGGAGGAGCCGTATAAATGATGATACGCTGTCCCTCCACCCTCCGCCCTCTTCCTCCCTCTCTCTCCCTCCTCCATTCCTCTCACGCACATACAGATATGCATACATAACTAATGGCCTCCCATAATAAATGACTTCCTCATTCTTCAGACGCCAGCCATAAATCGATGACACTTTTTTGTCCTGACCTCCTTTTTTTTTTTTACTCCTTCGCAAAAGGTGTGGAGAGACACACCGGCTCCGTTTACCTTTGTCATTTCATCGATCGATTAAAGCTTCATTGAGGCCAGATATTATCTGCCAGCAAATAGCAAGTAAAATGCCAACGTCTGTCATTTTAATAGATGCTGTTCTGTGACACACACACACACACACACACACACACACACACACACACACAGTACACAGAACAGATGGAAATCATTATCAGTCAGATCGTGATTTTCCCTCCATCACGGAAATGCTAGCAGGGAAGCATGCTTAAAGAAAAAAAGAGTCAGTCAGTGTGTGTGTGTGTGTGTGTGTGTGTGTGTGTGTGTGTGTGTGTGTGTGTGTGTGTGTGTGTGTGTGTCTTCTAAATCAGGTAAAGAAGAAAAAGAATAAGAAAAAGGAGAAAATGAAGAACACATTGCACATGGCCAGAAGGTTCCATCGATTGATTATGTCATATAAAAGTGATCAGTTCCATGAGATGAGGTGAACACTGCATCCTGTTCAATGTGCGCTGTGTGACCGCTGGAGAACAGACAGTTCAGGGGATGATTGCTCTGGAAATGAAGAATAAAGCAGTCGGTTTTTCCATGAGATATACTATTATGAACTTATATAACTTATATATAGGAAGGATGCTACTGGATGGTGGTGATTGGTGCTGTCCCAACCACACACCCTGGCAGGAAACCTGACGTTTTGATCATTCAAAATAATTTAATTTAAAACTTTGAGGTTCATTTTTATTCTCAATAAATAATGCTGTACGTTATTGTTGACATCGAGAGTTAAAGTCCATTGTCTTTACGTTTATTCCTATTTTTTTTTATCGTGCTCGCTTATGTTTTAAACGTTTATTGTAAAGCACTTTGTATACAAATAAAATAATTCGAAATAAACTACTGTGACAGTTGATTTACAATATAGCAACAGTGCTGGTTAAATAAATAAGAGCCAGGGAGATTACATTGTGTACATTACACATATGGGATGTATAGAAAAGAAGCTGGAATACATAAAAACTCTTCCCTGGTCGCTTCCTTTCCCCCACAACCAGAGCCAACAGCATCATGACTTATTACTCCACCATTGGGGAGCTCAGTCGAGCAGGCTGACCTTAAATACTCACTCCAGTGATGAATATCTAAATAACATCCCCTCTGGGTTCTTCAATTCTCTCTCTCTCTCTCCTTTCCCTATTCCCCCTCATCCGCTGCTTTAAATCCTCTATTCCCATCGCCCACGCCTTAATGGAACTTTAAACAGCGATCTTGTACAAGCAACAGCTTCCTGGTTTTTCACCCGCCGTAGTGGCTCTGGCTAATGAACATGAATAATATTGCAGTGAGAAATTCCAGTTTATAGTCCAACAACACAGAGTATAGAAAGTTACTTCTACAGGGTGTAGAAGCTTTAGAGGTGCGAGTTACAGGCTAGCTGTTTCCCCCATGTCCAGCCTTTATGCTAAGCTAAGCTAGCTGACAGATTTTATCGTGCTACCGATCTCTTCATCCAACAATAAGTGGAGCGTAATCATTTCCCCAAAACACATTCCTTTAAGGTTGAAACCTGTTGACTTGAGCATAAATGAAATCTTTTTTTACTGGCAAAAACCTGCTCTAATGATCACAACAGTTACAAGAGAGCCTCGGGCCAAAACAAGACCGGCCTGATTCTGGACAGATGGGCCCCTGGGAGCCGAGAGGACTCTGAGACTGAGGCGGATAGACATTCGGGGGGGAGAGGGGGGTGGAGGAGGGGGAGGTTTAAAAATACGATGAGGAGTTTTTGGTGCTTCTCCCAGAGGGATAGAAAGATTAAAACTGGGCCGAAGACCACACACACACTCTCACCTACATGCATGCAGCACACGGAGACATGCACAAACACCCAAATGTGGGATTCAGCCAAACTAGGAAGCAGACAAGAAGACCGCTCGGACAAGAAACTCCTGCCGACTGTTTGGCCAGAAGCGGAGGGGGGAGACAGGGAGGCTGGGGCGAGGAGGAGACCGCCAGAGGAACAGCTCATTAAACTGAATGTGAAGGCAACAGGCAGTTTGAAGCAGACAGACTGAATGTCTCTTCCAGGTGTCGTTAGACAGATCGCTGTCCTCATAAAGCCACGGAGAACGTCCGGGGTAGAATTAAAAGGTTAAATAAACGACGAGCATCTCGAGCAACGGCTGGAAGGAAACAAACTGATGAAGACTCAACATGTTGGCAACATATATCTCCATGTCTCCCTCTGTCTTTCAGTTATTCATTCAAAGGCTGTAACCAACCGTGTGTTAGCGGGCCCTTGTGCACAAAAACCAGGACCATGAAATTGAAGCAGCTAAATGGCATTCAGCCATTAATTTTATCATTCGCATCCAACAGACGCAACACGGCGAAGCAGGAGAGAGAGGAAGATGTCAATCTATCGCAGCGGCGTCGTACACACATTCAGCAGCCTTTATTAATCATCAAAATCAATGCCAGCTCCTTTTCTGCCAGCTCACTAATCGAATAACAGTTTCATGACATGCACTTTCATGCACTTCAACCGTCGCTCTCACAATCCCTCCCGTGTCGTTAATGTCATTATTCTATTGGCCAGATCACTTCACGAGCAGACTTTGTCAGCAGGTTAAGTGTCGGGGGCTTCCTCTTAGCAAAATCCATGAACCGGCGGGCGTGGACCATTAGTCACACACCGTTTGAGTCATTAACCCCCGTCAGCTTCTCTCACTTCTGTAGGCCTGTTCTGTGTGATTGTGTGTGTGAGCCGGTCAGGCGTAAGATTTTGTGACAGTTTGTTAGTGCGCAAAAAACCCTCGCGTATGACGTGTGTTTATATAATAGGCAAGCGGGATTTCTCGGCAACCCTCTGCAATTTCACCCCCTGATCTGAGTGAATCACTTACCCTGCAGATACCTGTGAAGGGCACGTTGGCGAGGCACTCTCTCCAAGATGCTGCAGCCTCCAGGCAGGAGATTACCATGCACTCTGTGATGGGAAAAAAAAAATCTCTTTAAGGAATACATACTATAGAAAACAGGACATGTCTCTTTCAAGCATGCAAGGGCCTGTGAAGGGCACCGGGTGACCAATGAAATGTGTTAACAGTCCCCTTAAGTCTTCTTGTCTCCCATAGGAGCTTCCAAACAAACAACACATGCACGAACTCATCATTTGTATGAGTTTTCAGGTTAAAAGTCAGGAGAAAATGAGATCCCAGTGAGATCCTGTGGACCGGTAACCTCTACGGGTGACTTTAAATGGGCCGTGAGTTGTGAGGCTGTCGGACTCTAAATCAGGCATTTGGCAGGGAGAAGGAGAAGGCGGCGGAGATGGAAGAGGAACAAAAAGGGGTCAGCGAAACCGGGGGTGAGGAGAACAGAGAGACAGGAAGGAAATGGGAGGAGGAGACAAGACAGGTGACTGAGAAGATTGAAGAGGAACAAGAAGGGAGGAAATAAATTGAGGAGTAAGACTGAGTCAGTCATGCGAAGGAGGAGAAGAAGGAGAAAGGAAAATAGGCCGGACATTGGGGAGAAAGAGGCGGGAGATGCTGGCAAGAGGAGAGAAAAAAAAAATAGCAATAGGGAGATGATTGAAGATGAAAACGGGACAGAGGGATTGCAAGAGGAGGTGGAGAAACAAAATTGGCAGGTGGGGAGGAATGGGGGGCGGTGGACTGCTGTGATGAAGAGAAGGCTGGATGGGGAGAAGCTGGGAAGGAGATGAGAAGTGATAAGTGCAGACAGAAAAGAGGAGGGAGAGGCAGATAGAGCAAGGAAAGAGGTGTGAGAGAGGGAGGAGGGGGATTTAAGGTCATATGTCAACATATGGACATTATGGAGACTTAAGACGTGTCTGCTGACAGTGTAATGGTGGACTGTTGACCAGTGATAAGGTATTTCTGTCCTGACTTTATTGCAGAAGGAGAATTAGAGCGTTGAGGATGGCAAAGTAACAAGAGTTGTAAAAAAAAAAAAAAAAGATGGAGGCTGGAAAGAGAGCTGCTGTTTGGGCAGTAATAAAGGTCAGAGACTGGTGTCAGACAGCAGGACACACAGCCGCCCATCAGACAGGGAGGTGGGGGGGAAGCAGGCGGCTAGAGAGGAAATATCAGAGTGTGTGTGTGTGTGTGTGTGTGTGTGTGTGTGTGTGTGTGTGTGTGTGTGTGTGTGCTGATAGAAACACTTGATTCCCCACACTAATGCTAACACAGATCATTATCCGAACAAAAGGCAGCAAATAGCTATATAGGCAGCCTAATAATTACGCGTAAGTGTATGCCATTTTGACCAGTCCTTAATAACAGACCACACTCCTCACAGCTAATACTGTGCTGTTATCCCTGGTTGTTACAGTGCGGGTCTTATAGCCTTCTCTCTGTCAAACAGATATATTATAACACCAAAAGGCCTAGTGGATTAGTTTAGGAGTATTTAGAGAGATAAATGGATGCCAGTCATGATTTTTTTAACTTAACATAATCACATAATTCATATCTACTATATTACAAACAGCAAAGAGACTGCCAAACACTTGCTTATGTGAGGTGTTGATGTGTCTTTTTGTTGTTTTTAGCATCTTCTCCGTGTTAGCAAAGATACGGTGCTTAGTATCTCCACTTACTTTTGTGTTGCTAAGGCTTTCACCCACATCTCCTGGCTTCCCTCTGGGAGGGGTGGAGTTGGGGTGGAGTTGCTCCGTTTTCGTGCCATTTGATGATGAAAAGGGCACAAATTACTTTTTTCTAATTGTTGTTTTTTTTAAGTTGCTCCGTGATAACAAGGTGTAGAAGGTGTAGCTTCCGGCGCAGGTGGATGCAGCCGTTTGCCTCGGCTTGCATTTTTTTTTACACTTTAAAAAAAAAAAAACTCCCGCCCGAGCCGCTGCCGCCATCTTGCGGATGATTTCGCCATCGCTTCGGCGCTTCAGTTCAGTTTGAGCCTAGCAGGCAGCCGTACGGAGGAGGAATTGCGGTTGTCCTAGTAACGGATAAGGTTTGGCTCAGTGAGTGGTAGCTTAGCTAGCTGGTTTCTCACAAAACAAAGAAGCCACGATTATCCAGATTACTAACTGAAGCCGTGATGGCTACAAGCAACCCGTCTGTGTTCCTCCTCATGGTGAACGGGCAGATTGAAGGAGCAAACGTGAGTGGTGTCTTCTGAGTGTTAGCTTAGCATAGCAGCTAATTTCATCCATACACTCTAGCGTGGATTTGTCTGAAATCAGAGTTTGTGTTTCGGTACTTCCGGGTTGTGAGGATTTTTTTGTTGTGTTTCAGTTTCCAGAGCATGACAACTTGTACTGCAAATATTGTTTCGTCTACGGACACGACTGGGCTCCCACCTCGGTGAGTAGCTGGCTAACGTTGCTGTGTATGAGGAGTGATTATGTTCAGCATGCAATATTTTCAAAATAAAAGTATAGAACAGTTTGTTTATCGTCTTTGTGTCTGTGTCTGCGTGTCCTCTGCAGGGGTTGGAGGAAGGCATCACTCAAATAACATGTAAAGGCAGTCAAGGCAGTCAGTCTTCACACAAATTAATATGGAACTTCCCTCTGGAGACGACGTTCAAGAGCACAAACCCATCAGGATGTGAGTATTACACACACACATAATACATAATGTTGTTTGGGAGCTGTTGCCTTTCATATATACATACATACTTGAATTTCCCAGGGCCTCAGCTCGTGGTGAGTGTCTACGGTCCTGATGTGTTCGGCAACGATGTGGTCAGAGGCTATGGAGCAACACACATCCCCTTCACACCTGGACAGTCAGTATTATCTACACTTGGATCTACTTTCTCTTCTTTTTTTTAAGTGATGCCTACCCAAGGCACCACTTTAAGTTGTACTATTCTTGCATTTAAGTGTATAAATTGTATATTTATGTATTGATCTTTATTTCTCAGACATATGCGAACCATCCCCATGTTTGTTCCTGAGCCCACATGGAGACTACAGAAATTCACAAGGTGGGATTTTCAAACTGTCGTGTGTTTTGGTGTTCAGTTTTTTTTTTGTCTCAGCAGCTGTGGTGGTGTAGCTGATGATTTGTGCCTGCTGCTGTATCCGCTGCAAACATTTACCGAGTCTCACAGAGAGTAGTACTCCACATCAGAACGTATTGTTTGCCCACTGCTGTTATCAGTGTATGAAAGACACGCACACACAAAAATGTATTCACGGTTCCTTGCCACCAACACAGTTTGTTGCAAATCTGGACTTTTGGATTGTTTGATCAATCTTGTTCATGTTGACAAGATTTATCTTGATTAAAAATGAAGTTACCAGAAGCAGAATGATATTAATTTAACATGTTTTTTTCCCTCTCTCGTTTAGTTGGCTGTTGGGGCGGCGGCCTGAGTACACAGACCCTAAAGTCGTGGCCCAGGGTGAAGGCAGAGAAGGTTTGTTGTGCCTTTCTTTATGTTTTTACATCGTTTACAGTGACTTTATAGTAGTGCAGATGTTCTCTGCTTCATGATCCAATACAATATATCTGGATCAGTACAATGCAACTTTATAGCCAGTGATAATGCCATGTCAGTTGCCTCTACAAAGGAAGTTATAAGTAACTAAAATGAATTCATTAATTATTTTCACACTTCAATTCCAGTTTAAATCTAAAAGTACATTGTCAGGATAAAATTCTCCCAATAATATTTCAAACAATATTTAACTTAAACATTAACAGGTGCCGTTTTATTTGTGCGTTGCAGTGACGCGGGTTCGTTCTCAAGGCTTCGTCACCGTCTCCTTTCACATCGTTACGAAAGACATGAAGAAACTGGGTTACGACACGGGATCATTGAGCCCTGCCAACACGCCGTCTGCCACGTCCGGCTGGTCGACGGAGGAGCAACCGTACAACATGTAATACCACAAGGGACCGTTCAGAGACAACTAATTAGTGGATTTCAAAACAACTGAGCTACAAGAATGTTTGGTCCACACTGAAACAAAAACACATTTCATACATTTCATTAGGAAGTACCCATGTAATAAATCCACAATAATGCAATGCCACATCACAAACAAACACTCCTTTAGTGGGGCCTTTTTGTAGTAAAATGTCATTATTTGAATGAGATCTTTTAAAAAATATACAACTATGAGGAGATTGTTCTGTTTTACTGTATTTTTTACCTTTTTAAATAAATTATATAAATTGTTCACGTCTCAGGAAGTATGTTTTGTTCCACCACTGTGGATGTTTGGACAGCCGGTTAAAAGAAACACAAGGACACAGACACATGAGTTACAGAGCTGAAGTGATACACATTTTATTTTGAACCAATGCAGCTACAGTTGTCCTCATCCAGCAGGGTGCGGCCTGCTGCGTTCGTTTGTTTAGATGCCGTTAAAATACCACGGTGACTTTTCCTACAAAAACCCATTACACAGAATAATAAGGTGTACAGAGGAACAGTATGTTACAATAGTACAAATGATAAATTATATTATACAGTTATAATGCCAACAGGTTGAGCACGTATCCAATAAAAAAGCAGCCTGCTCCCAGTACTATGAGAAGGTAAATAGACAGACATGGAAAAGATTAAAGGAGGCTGTTTATGCATATAAAGACAGACGGTCCACAAGGTCAGTTAGTCCTCTTGATAAAAGCATAGTGAATACATAGTAACACACAGAGGAGTTCGCTACGCACAGGCCACATTTTCACTGCACCATAGCCACGACTGTGAATCTGCTGCCAGGGGTCAAGAAAAAGTGTTCAACTGCAGTGATATCTGACTGTTTGGGAGTGCTGGAAGTCTTTTTTTTTTTTTGTTTCGTTTGTTTTTTTCAATGCATCCATAACAACCCTTTTTCACAATCGCTGGAGTAAAATTGAAGGTCAGGCCGCAGTGAAATCAAGGCCAGTGAGAAAGTGACACGTTTTAGCTAGAATATCATAGTAGCATTTCAATAAACAAGACTTTATTAGCAAATCTAACTTTGCAAAACACATCAAGGATCAAGTCTTATCTTTTTCTTTTCTTTTTTTTTTTACTTTTCCAACTGCAATGTTTGCATATATTTAGTTGAGATTAAAAATGTTTGCTGGTCTGCAAGTAAGTGTCACATCCATTCATTCAGGACCTCAAGCATAAAAGTCATCACCGCCCCTCAGCATCATCAAAATCATACACGTGTTTGGAGCTGCCCCTCCTTTTGCCTGAGAGAAATGAAAGTGTGTTTAGTGGAAATACCAAGAGTGCTGCGGTGTAGCTATAATACCACAGCAAAGCAGGAGGGGGCGCCAACTCACATTAAAAAAAAAAAAACACTGGCAGTGATATCAACAGAGCTGAACAGAAGGGAGAACAGTAACCTAAAGAGAAGAAGGGTCTATACACTGGGCACAAACCACCAGCTGTAACTCATCATCCAACTTTTTTTCAACCAACCAAAGAGAGCTTGCTGTCAGTAAATGTGCCGATATTCAGACAACAGTAACACTTTCTTCCGCAAACTCCTGCACGAATTGTAAAATAGCTCTGAAATATAAAAGAAAGAAAGAAAAAAAAAAAAATCTAACAATGGATCCATGAACAGAATAAAACATCAGTGAAGTGTGACCCTACTGTTCAAACTACTCAAAGTACGCCCTCCTCAGAAATCACAGTCGCTATGACTTTGGTAACAGTTGTGCTTCTAAGAGAAGAGAATTACATAGCCTACCCATAGGGTGAAGAAACTACAATAACAGAAAATAGACAAGAGAGAGAGAATGAACATGATACGTGGCTTAGCTAGTACACAGCTCCAACACTCTGGAAGGCTCGGCTATGGATTTACATCTAACGAGTAAATAACAAAAAAAAAAAGTAACCAACAAAAATGAACAACTGCTGTTTACACGACATGTCTCACTGTTGTTTGTTGCGGGAATCCCTGCGCTATCAATAGACCGCTGCTGGAACAACCCGGGGTGAGTGTGTGCAAGTGTGTGTGTGTGTGTGTGTGTCCACCAGGTTAATGTTCTTGTAGATAGATTAGCCACGGCAAATCCACTCGGAGGTAAACTCTCTTCGTGATGCTGAGTGGCTGACATGCTCTTTAAACCCAGAGCTTTCTTCGCAAACCCCGTCACCATAGTAACACTCCTTGATATACGGTTGCACAAGCAACACATGCAAGCACACGCACTTAAGGCTGCAGAAGTCTACATTATCCAGAAACTAATTTTTTTTTTTTTTCTAAGCCAGTTTCCACTTTGCTGAGTGAGAAATGGAAAATCTTGCTCATTAAAAGTACACTTGGAAGCTAAACGTATCTCTCATGCAAACTGCACACACAAAACCAACCCTCTTCCCTTTGACCCTAGAAACAAACTATAAAAAGAAGAGAGAAAAAAAACTGTCCCATGATGCATCACTGCATCCATTTGTTCAGATGGCAGAAAAAAAAAAATACCGATTCCATCACAGTTCACGTCTTTTTTTCTCTAAAAACACACACTGAGGGAGATTTAGTGAACAATTACATCTTCAAGTGGCTGTTAGTATCCGAGCGTTGACAGTACACCTGCGCGTGAGCACACATACAGACAAAAACAATTGCGTTTACGCATCTTTTCAACCCCTCGAACAAGGGGCTCACCCCCCTCTGATAAAACGTTCACTGTAATTCCATTGACTCCCTCCCCCCTGGAGGTCAAAGTTCACATGGAAGGTCGGGGGAAAAAGGTCCAAGTTGACGGGAAGTGACCAGACGAGAGTTGTGACTGAGTGGTACCGAGAGCCGAGGCAGTGTGTGTCATTTGAGCCGTTTGAGCGGCTAGCCTCCTTCCCTTTCCTAAGGTGTGACGGTGAGCCCAACAGTCGCAGACGGAAGAAGAAAAAAAAAAGACAAAAATTGTGCAAAATCCCTGCTTAGTAACACACACACACACACACACACACACGTGCGCACACACACACACAAGAGTATAAACACATCTGACCATCTCTCATCCATACTCCAGTGTGTATTAAGTAAAACCCACTGGAATATACACAGTGTAAAAGTACTGAGATGTGCGCTCACACTCGCTCACACTCACTCACACTCACACACACACTCACACACACACACTCTCACACACACACTCACACACACACACTCTCACACACACACACGCACACACACGCACCGGCTGACAGGGCTTATAAAAGATTAGCTCTAGCGAAGTGATAAGATCCTGGCGTTAGTATGGTCAGATTCTCTTGTCACTCCACCACAGAAGAAGAAAAGAGCAGTCCTAAGGGAGGGAGGAAGGGAGAGGAGGTGAGTGAATGAGAGGAGGACAGGCGGGAGAGACTGGCTCCTGTCCTGCCTCTGTTGGGGGGGGAAAAAACCTGTAAACACCACTGCTACTCTGTAAGTCTGTAGACAGATGCAAAATCTTTGTGGTCATCAACATCGTCGTCGGATCAGCGTGGAACACACAGGACTAGGCAGCTTGTAGCATCGAGACAAAGAGACGGAGGAGGAAGGAGTAAAGGTGTTAAGGGGGGGCGGAGGCCAGGCTGGGACTACGACCTGGCGAGGAGTTGGTTATAAAGGGATGGCTGGGATATCTCCTTGTTCATTTTTGAGCTTCTCAAGGAGCCAAAGTGGGAGAGAGAGAAAGAGAGGGAGGAGGGGTTACTCGGGGGCAAGTCATCCAACCCGGTCACCCCCCCTCACAAAAGGAAGGGGTTGGTGGTTCCGCCGGGCTGCGCCCCGGCCTGGGGTGGCAAGCTCATCAGGGGCTGGGGTATGGACATGGAGGCCGCATTCATCCCCACGCCTCCGCCGGCGCCCATCCCCATCCCGGGCATCCCGCGGGCCATGCCGGCCAGGGGGACCATGGTGATGGGCTGAGCGGGCCCCGAGGAGACGGCCATGGGCTCGACCATGCCGAAGCCGGAGGGCATGGGGCTGACCCGCATCTGGTTGAGGGTGGGGGGCGCTGGCTGGCTCACTTGGAAGGGGTTGGCGTGGGCTGCTTGAGCTGGAGTCGGAGCAGAACCACCTGGATAGAAGGAATGAAGCAGATGTTGCTGAGCCCCCAGAGTACCAGTACGCTATACAACGAGGTGAATATGTTTGTGATTAATCAGACTAAATGTTCATAATCTGTTTAAACACAAAACTATTAATACAGAGCTATTTAGTGAACTGAATCAGGTATGCTGCTGGTATAGACAGGGCAGGGTAAATGATTCAGCGGTAAGCTGTGCAGATGGGTGTGACCTGCACGAGTATGTACATGTCACACTGCTAACAACTACACTTCCTAGCTAGCACGCTGTTATCTAGTCAGTGTGAATTAGCCAGTGGTGTCTTGATATAATCATGCTAAAAGAAGAGTAAGAACATTTCAAGCTTTTGAGAACAACGTCCTCATATTTCCTCCTCGTCTCCCCACCTGTTGAAGCTAAGAACGGGTTGACGACTGGTGCAGGCTGGGCTGGTTTGGTCACCAGAGAGTCCAGATTGACCAGGGCAGCATTGGGACCCAGGAAGGACTCTGGAGTCTTTCTAGTCGGGTTATTGGAGGCAGACATGGACATGGAGCTGGGCAGCGGGTCGAATAGGTCCAGGCTGCCGCTGCTGGCCAGACTGGCTATACCCCCATCACCTGTGAAACACACGGCAGTCGTATGGATGAAAAACGGTCACTGAACTTCTCTTTGAGGGAAAAAAACCCATAAAACTGAAGTATCATGAATAGAGGAAGTCAGGAAGACAATATTTCAGATGTCATTTTAACTCTGTAATTGAGAGTTTGTTTACATTTGTGATACTGAACTACTAACTGCTCTCACATTAGAAAAGGTCTGATAGATATCCAAACATTTATTTTTGCCTTTACTCCTCACTTGTCACCCGAACACTTGCGCGAGCACTCACATTTAACGTGACATGAAATTGAGTCGATGCAATAAAAAGATTCCGAAGATGCTTTTATGAGACGACATCAGAGGCAGACAGCCTGGCTGATTGGATTCTCTGCGGCAGCAGTCAGACAGCGGCGGAGACATTCTTTAATGCACTCGTAAACCCAGCATGCCAGCAGCAACATACACAAGAGGGAATGTCAAAGATTTCAGAACAGAAATTTGAGACGTAGCAGAGTCGATTAAGGGTGCGTGATAGGATCGGATGGGTCGGTTTAGAGTGTGTTAACGTGCCATATATCCTGGAGATTTCAGCTGATTCAGAACAGAACCATTTCTACATCCTGCTTCCTTAACGTCCTTGAAGTCCTCTACACATGGTGCGCTGACTCGAGGCTTCTGGGGAAAGTAACTCTGTGTCCCTTCTCACCTTGTCCTTGACGCTATCAGAAGTGTTTGTGTTGAGCCGGAGCAAAAGCCAGACACCAATGTCACCCTCCCACACCCAGAGACGGCCGAAACCACATGGGAAAAATACTCAAGACCTGTGCCAAACCGTTCCCTGGAACCCTCTCCCACAACAACCTGATTTATTCAGGCAGATTGTAGTTGTGAATGGCTTATTAAAAGGGACATCTGTTGTTGGTTCAGATGCACCAGACAGATCATAGCGGATCTAACAGGGATTCCATGAACTGGATGGCCCAGGTCTAATGCATTTAGACATAAACACATAAAATCACATTACACCACAGTGATATGTGACCAGACCAGAGCAAAACAGCTATTTATCTGTCTTTGCTCAGGTCTGGTGAGATTTACATAAAGAGACAAGACATGTGCGTGTCTGCAGACAGGCATCATTTCAAACACTGGGGGGAAAACAACACAGACTCCGTGTCATTAGAGAGACAAAGACAAGGGTGAGTACCAGTGGGGACAGAGGAGGAAGAGCGCAGGCTGTCAAACTCTGAGAAGTCCTCTTTAGACGTACCGTTGGATGCATTGAACAGGTCAAAGCTACCTGAAAGTGGACAACGCACGCACACACACACACACACACAGACCAAATAATAGAAACATAAAAACAGCAGACACACACACACGCACCCACGTAGACAGATGGAAACACAACACAAGTATGAATGAGTATGGATAATTTGGTAAACAGAGAAAAATGAACACAATAAGCAAGTGAAAGCATGCAGATGTGCAAACGCATGTGTTACTATGGCTCGGTTTGACACGAGACAACAACTAGCCATTTATTAGACATCTTACTTCTTTAACTAAAGAGAACTTAAAATCTAAATACCTAACAATTCTCCAAGTAGATTCTAGAGTTTGTGAATGCCCTATTAACTGATGCTTGTGGACAAAACTGGAAAAAATGGACTTTTCCCCCCCGATGGTCACCTGTGTTGGAAGACTTGGGGCGTGCAGCTCCGGAGCTCCAGGGGTCAGAAGCAGGAGCGGCGTTTGATGCCCAGGGATCACTGCTCTTCATGGGTGGGACAGAAGGAGTGGCACCCCATGGGTCCACTGGGGCTGCTGGCTTAGGTGCAGACCCTGGGGAGAGGTTCAGAGTTGAGGGCATGGTTTAGGTGAAGCATGCAAAACGTGACAGCAAAGTTGAGGAAAAGGAGGTAGGTACGGTACAATAAGAGAAGTGGTTTCATGCAGGTTCTGATAGCAGGATCTAATTCGGTCCAAAACTACTGCTCATCGATGCTTCTTCCTTTCCCTTTCACCATTTACATATCCAACTCCCCCACAGCCTCCTTTCTCCGTCTCCCTGTCCCTCCACACTCCTTTCCTTCACGATATCTTCCTCCCTCCCTCCCCTCCTCTACGTGAAGTAATGCTGCCGAGCCAGTGGAGCAGCATTCCTACTTAACAAAGAGTCACAGTCCTACGAGCTGCAGGTGGAGAGCAGAGACGACGACACAGGAAAAAAAAAGTGTCTCTCTACACAAATACTTCAAAGTCAGTGTGAATAAATCGTCTGGTGTGATCATTTCCAGTGAGGAGTGTGTATGTTTGTATACCATAGGAGTGCCAGGGGTCTTCAGGGGCAGCGGCCGCCCCGGGCCCAGCTCCTGCCCCGGCCCCTGCGCCCCAGGGGTCAGCACTGGCACCGGGCTGTGGGACATCCATCAGATCCATCAAAGACGATTGTGGCTGGAAAGAGACGAGACAGGAGACAGGAAATGAGAAGAATGCAGACAAAAGGGGGAAAAAAGAAGAACGGGCAGAGTTAAGATAAAGACGGAATAGATAAGGAGGGAAAACATTAGAGAGGACCATCTGTTGGTCGGCCATTATCAAACATACGGAAGGCGGTCATGTTGTTGCGTGCGGACATAAAATGCGAGCCGTCCTTCTTCACTTTAGTGGCCTCAAACTCCAGCCAGCCAGCTATTCAGGCAGAATAATGATGAGTAAACTAGATAGTCTGCTGCCAGTTAGTGGTTTCATTACCGCTCGTGAAGCAGCCAACAGTGTCAGGCAGAAAGAGAGGACTGATTCATGAGCACGGTCATGATAAGGGAATAACTGAGTCACTCTAGTCCCCGTGTTTGTGGGTATTTTACCTCTCTCTTCTTCTTGGGCAGTTTGCCCGATTCTGGACCTCCTTTCTTACTCTCCTCTAAGGCCATCTGTAGTCTCAGATCATCTCCTCTGCGTATGCGGTCCTCCTAAACACACACAGCATACACACCTTATATAAAATCTGAAAATACACACAGTCACACAGTAAGAAAAGATAATGATAAGCATGGTAACATGGGTTTCTGTGCATTTACATGCTCTGCAGCCTCTCTGCTCATGGCCAGAGCCAGTTGCAGCTGTAGCTCCTCCTCTCCGCTGGTCTGAGGTCGGGCCTGCTCCAGTTCTGAGCCCGCGTTGGGAGACGTGGCTAGCAGAAAGAACATAAAGAACGCATGTTAACATCTCTACCACATGGGACTCCATCACATAGTGGATAGGCTATAATTGTAGTGGCAACTGGCTGTGGACATTATACGTATTAATAGTCCAAAACTAAGCCCCTGTTTAACAATTACAGTCATACAAATGCATAATCACACAGTGTTGCCCAGTAAAGTATGGCAGATTGTAATTACATTTGTAATGTATAGAAAATACAGTGTGCGTGTGTGTGTGTGTGTGTGTGTGTGTGTGTGTGTGTGTGTGTGTGTGTGTGTGTGTGTGTGTGTGTGTGAGAGAGATTAGAGGCATTCAGTGAGCCTGTAAGGGACTCCAGGTCCATTCAGCTTATTGGATTAGACTAGGCCATGTGGCAGCGCAAAACACACACAAGACATTGCACGTGGCAAATAGACGCACGCACACAAGCTCGGGCAGGCAGGCAGACAGACAGGCAGACAGACAGGGTGACAGATAGACAGACAACCTGGGCAGGAGAAAGTAGTTACAAATGCCAAAAGGCGAGGTTCATCAAGGCAGCCGAGAGCGTTTTCTGTAATTCAAAGTATGACCATGTGTCTTCTGAGTATGGAACAGACTTTGTCGTTTCCGTGGGAACCATGGCGTGGGAGACAGTGACATCACTCAAATCTTGACTTTACTCTACGGTGTATATATTGTCACCATTTCCGCTTCATAGGTTCTCAGCAATCCAGTTTAGAGTCGTTTTTGACCTGCAAATTTTCTACACAAAAGCCTGAGTGGAATTATCTGGCTGAAAACTCTTAAATGTTGTATCCTACCCGTGGTTTCTCCCTCTCTGCTCCAAACAACAAAGACCAGTCATGACATGCCCTGCTGCTGATGTGGACACTCCCAAACACACACTCACTCAACACTTAACACACCATGAGGATTTAGTGTATAATGTTACACCATTTCAACAGCTATTCTGACTTTATAAACGGTTAGAGCAAGATGCATGAAGGGCCTTCGAGCCGAGACCAAACAACAACACTGACACAGATATGACTCGGGGAAACAGTGATGCTCAGTTTCACTATTTGACACAAACTTAGAAACTTCACACTTTGGCAAACATCCTCCTGCCCTATCAAGACATCACATCAGCACATTTCTATTTACATTACAGAGCAAATTTGCCACATCATACGAGGAAGTGGAAGAATTTTCTTTTTTAAGAAATGCATTACCAGTTAATGACCTTGGTCTTACTTGAAGTAACAGCATTACAGCCTAGTGTCTGCATGATTTATAAAGATAACCAAGAACATATTTACACACTTGCAACTCCAGCCTCTGTCTCCTCTCCTCCATCCTCGTCTCCTTTCCTTTGTCAAACCCCCGTCTCCCATGCTCCGTCCCCAGGCTGTGTGACCAGAAGTACCAGGGCTAAAGGTGTGTTTAGTTAGCTGCTGACACTTGAGCCATGGCTTCAGCATCAGCTACATGGTGGTGCTGAAGCCTACCCAGAGACGATTTAACCCCTCAAAATAGGCTGGAATGATGACGGAATATGTCAATATAAAAAGCCTGATTTCCCTCGAGCTCTCTTTAAATCTCACAAAGCCAAACGAGAGACTAAACTGGCAACACAATAACAAACAGTACCACACTAGATAGTTGCAAGACAAATATAAACAAAACTCAAAGCCAACTCAAACACACCCGTTTCTTGCCTACCACTGTGGGAATCAACCATATATGGACAATCACAATATTTTGACATTCCTCATAGTCGCCTACTCGTAGACAAAAAAAAAAAAAAGCCTTTTAAACGTTTTCTGGGTCATTCTCCTACTGTTTGCCACGAGTGTTTGAGTTGGCCATTTAGCCCACAGTGCTTGTCATCTTAAGTTCCTGTGGTGCTACCTTAAATGACAACGCAAACAAAAACGTGAGCTTACGAAACCCCTTCAACCAAAGCCAAGGGCAGCACCCAATTCCAGCTCTCTTCGGAGAGTTTTGGAGAAACTGAAATGGGCAGGCGAGCACTAGCGTCAGCTGTAGTAGATTTGTGTGGTGATAACGGTGCAGAGGATTTTAATCCCAGGGTGTCGACCCGTAACAACCACAACATGAGCAGACACCCAGTCTCTTGTCTTTCTAGATCCAGAATGAAACGGCTGTTTGAGGACCGGTGACTAAGGCAGTTCCTTAAATTCGCTTTGTTAATGTCTTCATACATTTTCAAGAGAAACTGTGAAAAACTAGAGACAACCAAAGGGGATGAATGACAAAACTAAATCGATCTCCTGTATTCACACTTTGGTGGTGAACAAAGAAAATAGTTGGGAGCCCTGGAGCCTCGATTCTGATGAGACCACACACACACACACGGCTGCATCACATATGTTCATTTGGTGTGATACTGAACGGCAGTTTTACACTGAAAATAATAGGTATGATACGAAATGGAAACAAAAGAAACTAGAGCGAAACCTACTTCTACTACTGGCTCATTAACCTCACGGAAACTAAGAATAAGAATATATTTAGCGTCTTGTCAAACTTCCAAACATTAAAGAATGCACATAAATTCACAGGTGTGTGTGTGTGTGTGTGTGTGTGTGTGTGTGTGTGTGTGTGTGTGTGTGTGTGTGTGTGTGTGTGTGTAATGACAAGGTAGACACAACTTTCAAACAACGAAGTTTGGAAATCAGGGCATGTGCCGACTTAGATCAAGCTCATTTCAGACCCTTTCAAATACTTTGGGGTTGTTCCAATCATAGACCCGGTCATTCACTCCCCTGTCTGGACAATACTCGGAAACTTTGATTGGAATCCCAAAAATCCCCCCTGGAAACGCCCACAGCGGCGGGCCCCCGCCTCACTCCTATTGGCCAGTCTCCCCTTCAGTTTTTCTCGACTGATGACTCAGCTGCTGTTACTTCCGCCTCCGGGCCACACACACACACACACACACACACACACATAAGGTACATGCAAGGAATGTGGGCCACGGAGTAAAAAAGGTGGAAACACACTTCATGCAACACTTAGGATCCACACAGGCTGAAACCACATGCACGGAAACAGACAAAAACACACACATGCATAGGCACACACACACACACACACACACACACACACACACACACACACACACACACACACACACACACACACACACACACACACACACACACACACACACACACACACACACAGCCATCCTGCTGTGCACAATAAGACTGGGGGGTCAGAGGATGAAAGGAAGAAGAGGTCCACGCTTTCATTTCAACTTCTCCATTCTTCCCCTCCGTCGCTCTCTCGGTTACCCAATTTCCTGACTGGGATTCCTGTTTCTTTTCAGCGCTACCCCTCCCTCACGCCATATTTCTTTCACTCCATTTGAACTTTTATTCTCCGTTTGAATGAGCTATTGGAACTAGAAGAAATGAGTACCGGTGGAGATTCAAGCACAGAAACAAGAGCGATGATGAGTTCGGGGCCATTATATCACCAAGAAGTAGGATTGTTTACTTCAAGAGGAATGTGTGTGACATTATTAGAGCATGCTGAAGAGACCAGACTAATCAATATATCATGCAAGTTACAGCGATCAGTAGTAATGTATCTGTGGAAAAAAAAACACCCAACAAGTATCACTGCACACTTTATTAACTAAACAACAGGCATTTCTTCTCTTGCCCCTCTTTTTTTAAAAGATCAACCTCTATTTTTATAAGTGTGGTTTCCATTCATTCATTTCTTTCCATCATACATCTCATTGTGTAATCTTCTTCTTTCATGTCTGTCACTGTGTGTTCCTACATCTCTCCCTCACTGTGTCTCTGGAGGAGTGAGTATCACTGAAAAGAGGAGCAGATTCCTCTGTCATGTGGATGATAGAAGCTGGAGGGGGGTGAACTCGGCTTCCTCTTTCCTGTGTGTGTGTGTGTGTGTGTGTGTGTGTGTGTGTGTGTGTGTGTGCTGAGGAATGCAGCCCTACTGTGGGACTGCAAGCCAGAAACAGAACAGGGGGAGGGGCAGGTTTCAGGATGTAGGCCAAAGTTACACCAACTGGGACACAATACAGTATAATGGAATATTCTGCATTACGTATGCTTGAAGTCTGTGTGGCAACTATAAGAGAATACTCACAGCCGTGGTAGGAGGCAGGTGAGCCCTCTGACCTGCCGTACTCTTCGCTGTAAGAAGTGGAGAGGTTGGGCTGAGACGAGCCTCGGCCAAAACCCATCTGACTGCTCCCCGTGGACACCTGGGCCATACGCTCTTTAGTCTTCAAAGCCTGAGACCTTGTAGGACAAAAAAAAAAGAGAAGAAAAACATATTAGCATAGGATCAGTCATCCTGACTCAAGTCAAGATTCTCACAATCATAAGTGTGACACAGAAATGAGGTTAAGGAAAGGGCAGTTTGTCTTTTGGAATCTTAAGACAAAAAGAATAATGAGACGAGATGAAGTCCCCGTGAGAATAAGGGAATTAAATAGATTTTAAAATCCAAAATGCCACAGTAAAATCATTAATTAGACATAAAAATGCTGCCAAAATGACAAAGCTGCCCCTTTAGGCCAACTAGTATAAATATGGAAATAATGCAATGCCCAAATATTGTCAAAAACCTGATATTGAGGTCAGGTCTGGAAACTCAATGACCTAAAGCTTCTCATCAACTCATAAAATTGGACACACTGAAAGGAGTTATTTAAAAGAGGAAGTGTTGCCAGGGTCTCATGTGGTTCGTGAGGGGTTTGGTCATAATTGATATTAATTCATATTCAGGCACCTTGCTCCCTGTCTGCATAAGCCAGTCTGTCTCTCCTCTCTTTTAATCACGATGCTGGATTACAGCCAACCCTAATAAGCATAAACACATGTTGACCCCTGAGATGTTTAACTACTGCGTTTCTGTTGAAATGAAAGCTCTCACCTCTCTCCTTTGAGACGTTCCTCGTCTTTGAGCAGCACCACCAGCTGCTTGCTCTTCTCCCGGACGTTGATGCCCTGGTCTTTGCCGTCTCGGTCGATGTACTGGAAGTCCTTCAGAGTCTGGATGGCGAAGATGTTCTCCTTGCACTGCAGCGCCACTCGCTCTGAGCCCGTCTTGATCAGGTAGTCGAGCAGGGTGAGCGCCTTGTAGACGTGGCGCCAGTTCTTGCCGTGGTCGTTGAGCCGCTTCCAGATCATGCTCATGATCTCGCTGAAGGCGACCACGTTGTAGGTGAGGTCGGCGATCTCGGACATGAGCGAGGACGACGGGCCCCATGGGTCGTTGGAAGTAGCCTCTCTGACTTTCTTCTCCGCGTCAGAGTAGTTGTTCACCATGTTCTTCATCTGCCGGCGGATGGTGGAGCTCGGCATGGTGGCGGCGGAGGTGGGACAGACGGGAAGAAATACAGCGTACGCTCTCACACAGGAGGAGCTAGGACCCCAATAACGTTAACACCCACACACACGGTGTAAATGTGTGTGGCGCTTCGGGTGAAGCTTGGATAATGTGTCCGTGCGCCTGTGTCCTTTCTCAAGGCACGGCGGCGTGGTGTACTTGTAAATCTCCTTGTGTCAAGGTGTTTCTTTATGAGGCTTCTCCAGGCCAGTACAGTGTTCCTGAGTCCTCCAGAACAGCGTCTGTTAAAACCATCTCCAAACACACGGTGCTGCCTGCACACATGACCACGCCATCACCTGGGACGAACAGACAAACGGCAGATTAGTAGAAGGAAGACATTTAGGAACGGGGAAATGTACTACATGCAGCCACACTGACAGCGAACACCGCAGCTCTTCCTTGTTGCTGTCAGTTTCTGAGTAATTGCCCACATCATTATTTGTGTTGGCAGGATGATAACGTCATGTTTCTCTCAAACGTCATGTTATATGCTCACAACGACTCACATCGGAACACTTTTGAAGAAGAAAATATTCAACCTACCTTTCAGCGGAGGCACACTGCAGAAAGAAAATGTCCCTAATATTTCATATCAATTAGAAGACATCCCATGAAAACTGGTAAAGTCACGGGTCAAAATGTAATTTCTTTCTTAAATGCGTGTAATCCCGATTTCCACACCTAGACAATGAGATTGCAAAAAATAGTTTGTATTTATAGGAGCGAGCAGTGCCTTCCTTTTTGAAACTAGACAAAACAATATGCTTCATACTTTCATGCTTAGATAGGCAATTTCCACACACTTACAGAGAGCCTGCCTCCTCCTTATTACGCGGGGTGTTGTGACAAAGAACTGTCTTTCCATTTTTGTGATCTCGCTTGGGTTTACAGTAATCGACTCAATTGCATATTACACATTATTATTATAAGGGAGGGTGTCACAGTGGTGGTAGGTGGAACGTTTTTCATTAGGGGGGGCTTGGAAGGCAAGAAATGGGAGCAGAAATTAAAAATAATTCAAAGCAAACACTAACAAGAGGTTCTGCACCAAAACGCAACCACAGTCGTAGCCTATTCAGAACCGTGGACAGAGAGCTAAAACCAAACATCTTTATGTTTATTACGGTCAAGACAATATTGCAAAATCCATGTTGGGGCTGAACGTATCAACGGTGACGGTGATGAAACCAACTCTAAACCAGAACCTGATGATTAAATAAAAAACAAGCGTCAAAGAATGTTTTATGCTTAAATTTAATGGTTCTCCAATCTGATGATAACCATACTAAATAGTTTATAATGTCAATTTCTCCCGTGAATATTTTTCATTGCATGATCGTGCTCTCGATAAAGAAGACGACAGACTCTCTCTGTTCCACTAAGCCGAGTTGTGGGTTGCGTCTCTAAAGCCTCTTTTACCCAACATCATTCTCAAACAACTTATATTTTAATTAACCTGTATCTATGCTTTTTACATCACCAAAGAATTAAGATTCATGCCAGACCAATGAGTAAAAATGTGTTTCCACTCTTTGGTGGGTGGCATGGAAGATGAACCTTTTCCAGTCTGTAATGACTACGCGAGCGACTGATGCCTCCTCTGTCCTGCTCAGATCAGCAGCCCAGCTCCTAATCACTTCCTGACATACACAAGTATGAAATGTGTGAGGAGACGCACAGCTGTGCGACATACATTTCTGTGCGCAAACTCTCTGGACCATAAAAAAGTAACTTCAGTATGTCGCATTAAGTTATGAAACACAGATTGACTGTTTACGTGCCATGCGTTTTATTTGATATGGGCGGCTTGGAAAGAAAAGTAGATTTCAATGAAATACGATATTGTAATCCGGTTTGAGCTCAGATGGAAACGCGACACAGCAGGATCTCCTCGACTTGATAAGTAAACAGTCTGGTCTGCTTTCATTTATCCACAGAACATTTGTTGTGCGTACACATAATCTTATCCCTCACTAGTCATTCAACACGTCAACTGCAAACTTAGCCAATCTTATTTAAATTATTGTTCACAGTAATAAATAGCAGTTTGGGTCTTCGGAGACCTTTTCATGCCCACTTTCTCTGAAGACCATCTAGAGAAACCCATAATGACTTATCCTATTTAGTAATCTGAGCCCTGCAGCAAGCGTGCACCGACATGCCCTACAACCTGCTGCTTTCCTGTGTTAAACATGATCAGCAGTCTGTGCACTCTCTGTGTTGAATGCAACAGTTGATTTGTTTTAATTTAAAAGAAGCAAGTGGGTATGTACATTTATTTATCATTGCGCTTGTTTCAGGGAGCTTCCTGCGTAGCGATGCTGTGGAGAGACAGCTGGGGGGCTGAAGAAACGAGGAGGAGTGTGAGCGTATGTGTTGGGTGGGTTGGGGGGAAATTTGGCACACCCCCTAAATTCACGAAACGCGACTGAAATGTGATTCCTGTGGAGAATGCTCCCCCCCCCAAACGTTTCCTCCTCACCCTGCATCCGCATGAATACAGCTCAGACCTAATGACACATCTGCTGCTATAATCACCTATTCACCCGTGGCAGACAGGAGGAAGAGAGGAGAGTCTGTCTTGTCCATCCCACCCCCTCACACCTCCTTCACACCCCGGAACAACCCCCCACCACCAAGACACCGCTGGCCTGCCTTCCTTCAGCCCTTCTGTGCTTAGATCTCTCGCTCCCCAAGGCCCAGAAGACACGGCACACAAGTGTGTGTGTGCGTAGAAATACGTATTCAGTGCAGGTTCATTATGTCTGAATGACTGTGATTCTCTAAAATTGCCACTATGCCGTGGCCATAAAACCTGTTAGTCTAGGGTCTACTTCTTGCAGCTTCAGATGAACTCAGACACACTGATTAGGCTATCTGCTGCCAGCCTCTCTGTCCTCCTTTCTCAGCCTCTCCATCTGTATCTGACAGACACACATGGAGGTTTGAGCAGAAATTAACAAAATTAAAAGGTAAATAATGCCATCGACTCATGCGAGCCCTCTTCCCCTCGTTTCTAATAATACTCTTTATAATTCAATCAGCTGTCCTGCTCCTGCATTGGATGTATTTACAGTTATTTCACAAAACAGACTGTCTAGTGGCAATACTAGATTTAGAATGGATTTAATTGTAATATTATGGATTTCCACTACATTGTCTATCCCTACCTACATTTGATTTTTGTTTCCTAATATAAGTCATGTTGACTTTGACTCACCTGGCTGTCTTTCAGACTATCAAACTGTGAGGTTAATATAGAAATGCATGACTAGTAATGCTTAGAGACAGACAGAACTTTTGTAGACAACTGACAGTGCTCCGTAGCTACACAAAAAAGCTGGCCTCAGTTGAAAGTCAGTCGGATTTTTTTTTTTTTTTTAATGGGTAGGAAACTTTAAGCTACCTCAGAAATAAACAGCATTGCAAATCATTAACTACATTACTACCTCCACAGTGGACGAAGGCAACGCAACAGCATGCTTTATTACATGCAAAGTCAGAGCACTACTGTGGAATCCCATTTTAACCAAATAAGATACCGATAACATCAGAAACGGCAATAAAATGTTGTATTGTGATGTTTGCATTTTAAAAGTAAATTTAAAAAGTAGCAGCAGAAAGAGGGTGTATGGGTGATCATTGCAAAGTGCCTGTAATTAAAAGGCAAAGTTATTTACCGTGTAAACTAGCAACAATTACAACGTGAAAAAAAGAGTCCTGAATGCAAGTGTCCATCTAATGTGGTGCTGCTTATCAACTGGTGAAATCCCTTTATGAACCGTAGATCAGTTCCTTTGGAAGAGGCATTTATAACGCGTGACATTAAGAGCAGATCTGCAGGATGGTTATTGGGGCTGATCGCAGAATTTTTTTGATGAATCGCTTTACCAATCCTGTTGCTACCAGTAGGCTTATGTCAGCTATCAGAAATACCCGACTGCACTCGGTAAGAACACTGGAACCTCACAGCGTGTTGAATGGAATGAATGACCTACACATGAACCACAAACAGTAGATGATAGGACTGTTAAAACTCTACAAATAGGCTAATCATATCGGGTCCTACATCGCCAAATACTACCAAAGACTCACAGAAAAAATAGGGTTTGACTTCTACTTCAGAACCACATCGGTGGAAAAGTGTCAAACGGGCTTAACGGAGGACACCAACAAGAAAGGGAACACAGGACAATGCTATAAGACAACAAGCCAAACCTATTATGTGTGTGCGACAGTGTATGGGTGTGTCTTGGCAAAACCGAGGTAAACTGTGATTAGCATTAAGGGTTGAGAAGTGGCACACTGAGAACAGGTCTGCCTTGCCAGGCCCACACAACAAGAGTAAAGCTGATCCGGAGATAGAAGGCTTGCACAACCAGGTGTCTGTGTGTGTGAGAGATAATATCTTTGTGAGTTAAGAGAGCGAGAGAGAGAGTGTGTGTGCAACAGCATGACGCGAAGCTATCCAGCCGGTTCCTTCACCACCCATTTAATTCTTCTGAGCTCTATTTGAGTGTAACCACAAGCCACCTTCCAGTAAGTAATCCTCAACCACTCAGCTACTGAAGATTAAAGTCCTCCGAGCCGAGCTCACAATCATAAAGTCCAAACCAACGCGAATCAAACCGCTAACATGTGTTCCACAAGCCTTTAAGTGACTGTGAAACAAGTTGTGTTGTGATGAGCAGCGGAGGGGGGAAACGACGGGAGGAGAAGCCACCTTCTGATCGGTATGTCATCCCGCCTTTTGTCCCTCCCTGACCGGCTGGGAGACAAAGCCAAGTCAGGGGAAGGGAGGAGGAGGAGGACGGTGATGATGCATCTGTCACCCACTGTGACTGACTGATCGCCCTGACAATAGACAAAGCCCTGCCCCTCTCTCCATCTCAGGCCACGTTTATGTGAGCTCTGAATACAAAGCTCACATCCACATACTAGCGTCTCCCATCGCTATCCCATAAAATAAATACACCCTGCCACTGCTCGGTGTCTTTCAGCAAATAGTCTATGCCCGCCTGGAAACGGAGTAAACAGACAGCGCCCACATCGTAAAGAATTTCCCTAAAAGTCTCCAACTACATGGACGTCAAGTTTTGCATTAACGACTCACAATAGTACGATATTCTCAAGCAAAGCATGGCGGATTCGTGGAGGAGATAAAACACACAGCCGTAGCTCTTAAAAACACGCAGAAACAAAAGGAAAAAGGGAACAAATCACGGCGTTTCATTGAACCGATGATTGATAGCACGTAAGCTAAGTAGCTTTAGCTAACATTAGTAAGCGATCATATTTCCCAAATATTTCAGTTTAATGACCTGTTTGGTTTTGCGAAATAATGCTGGGTGTGTAGGAGAGATCCGAGTTTGCGCAACGTCACTTTAACACACCGGGGGTGTAAAAAGCCAATTTTGCTACTTAACGGTTACCGTAAACGTTAGCGAGTTCAGTGCAAACTTGCGGCAAGTAAGCTAGCAAAGAAAATAAGCTAGCAACTTGCTTAGGTTGATTTAGTTATGACTCAAGATGTCTGGAGGAGAAAAAAAAGTGTATAACCCAACTTAAGTTTGTTTTGATACACATTACGCACCAGTTGATTTTGCCACTGGCTTTGATAATCGCAAAATACGTAAATACAACCGCTGGATTCGTAATACGAGATCAAAACTTGGATGAGGGGGGGAAAAAAGTTGGATCAAAAGCTAGCAACGGTTGGTGTTTGGGATAGTCTCTCTCTCTGTCGTGAAGTCGGCTGGGAAGTCAACTGTTGATCACTCAACATCTAAATGTAATTCGAATCTTCGCCGTTCATTTGATTCACGGTTGGCAATACACCGAGATACACAGCCCATTCCAGTCCGCCCCCCCTGAACGTATTTTCCGTGCTAAGGCAGCCAGCTAGCATGCTAACCTAGCTCAAAGCTAGCGGCCAAGACGGGTGCTCGGTGGAGACATCACCAGAGCAAACTGGATTACAGGACACCCTGGGAAAAACAAAACAAGTCGCCTCGTCTTTGAACGCCGACGTTAACTTACCATCTCTTTTTTTTAGAGCCACGTCCCGTTCAACTGTTAGTCCAGGGGATATAAAAACCGTAAACGACCTCCGCCAATTCCAATGGGGGGTGGCGGGGAATAAATCAAGATAGAGTACTTATTTCGGCGTTGAGGGAGCTTGTTGCGCCTCCGCCTAGCTATGTGTTGCTAATGCTAAGCCAGCTAAAGCCAGGCTACACGTATCTCCTCCTCCAGAACATGGCGGGTAGAGCGGGAGGAGGAGGAGGAGGAGGAGGAGGAGGAGGAGGAGGAGGGGGTGGGAGGCTGGAAAGGGTGTGACTGAGGCGGGCTTCACTTGCCAGGGGCACAGAGAGACCCTTTACACCCCGCTGAACACTATAGGCCCAGTCATGTCACCCAAATGTAACATTTACAAGGGGTTGTAAATGTCACCATTATGATAATCCATATATTTGAACCCAAGTTTATGCTGTTGCATCTGTTAATACTGTTAATACTACTACGACTATACTACTGCCAACACCAAATGCAGATGGAACCAAAGGGTCTGGTCGAGATTTCTGCCATGTCGTTGCTCCTGGGTGATGTTGGGACTTTGAAAATGTATTAACTCATACATAATGAGTGTATTCTAGTCCCGCTCAAAGCCTGAGAGATAACTTCTGTTGTGATATGACACTATAAATCACAGTGTTGGTTTACAAATCTCATTTAGGATTGCAAATGAGAAGGATAATCCCTTTGTTAAGCAGAGTTTCTGTCTCTTGATGTAGCTGTTGGGTGTCTGTGTGTGAACTGACCTCTCAAGTTAATCAGGTTCTTCTCAGGAAACTTGTGCAATTAATTTCCCTTTGACTGGAGGAAGCCACAGGGAATAAAATACGTACACGAGCATGATTTGCCAATGCCAGAGATGGCCTCATGTGTGTGTTTGTGTTACAGGTGTGTCACGCCACAAGCATTGCAGGACAGCATTCCATCAGTCAGCCGCACAGTCACAGTGCAATCATCCTTAAGATGCAGGAAGGGCCCCTGTCCCACATGTTCCAGACACGCATGCATCACACGTCGTCGTTTATTCAAATTCGGTTCTATGAATAGACATGAAAGGTTCCCTGGAAAGTGTACAGTTAGCTATGAATAGGCGTCTACATGTGTGGACGGAGGTTTGCGATGCCTAAAAATAGAGGCAGACGGAAAAGTTGCTGACACCTGAACTACAATATGTAGATGGCCGATGTGGTGTCTGCTCACTTTTTCTTTTCTTTTGCTTACTTGTGCCTCCTGGCAGAGACTTTTTATTTAGGTATTTTTTTCTTCTTGCATCCTCTCTGTAAGTTATTCTCACCGGAGCAGCTCTCTCTGCTATACGGAGCACAGGATAAGCCAAAGAAAGCCTAAGCCAATTGTGTTTGTTGGTCTCTGCGTGAGAGAGTGAGAAAGAGAAAGAAAGAGCCTTGGACGTCGTGGTGCGAACAGGCTGTTTAAACAATCTCTCTTCTGTTATCAGCCACGCTCATTTTTTAAAAGGCGTAAAACTGAATAGAGCCGACATTTGCGAGGCAGGATGCGAGAAAACTCTGATTACTGATTATGAACTAACTCGAGACCATTTGCAGAAAATCTTGTGTGATAGTCTTTCTTTTAAGATAATGATGTAACCGAAAGCTTTCCACTAATGGATCATCTTTTTTTGTGAATTCAGATGACTGTATTTAGGGATCTGAGATGATGACTCATCACTGTTGACACAAAAGCATCCACATTAAAACGGAACAGTCAATATTTACCTGAGATATAAAGAGGATTATGTAGCAAAGCCGGTTTGTTCAACAACACTGGAGGTGACATGAGAAGGACATTATAAATATGTATCTATGTAGAATATAGCTGATAAATACAAAAGATATTTAATGTTGCAGACTTGATAGCATTCAAAAGTTTCACCTTGACATACAAGATTCCTGACATCACCTTCATAGTTAGTGCTTTGCTATCACGTCAGCCTTGAGTGTTATCATATTTATCAGCCCCGTTCACGCTTGTGCAAACCTGGACTGTGCTTTTCCACTGGAGCCAACATATTTGAAATAGTCAGAGAGTGCAGTGAAGGTCAAGCACTCTTCCAATGTGAGGGTGCCTCCTGCAGACCGGATCACATCGCACCCCTGCAGGTCTCATTTCAGCCAGCAGAGGTCAGGAGTGTACTGTTTTCTATGAAAGGAGACTTGGGAGGTCCTTCTAACCGAACCCCTGCAGCCATGTGTGTCCTGTAATATGTGATAAGCGCCAGTGACCCTTAATTTAAAATTTCATTAAAGCTAATTAACATTAAACACCACAGCCCGCCCGCTTTCATATAATTACCCCCTTTCACAGCACTCACATCCTATTAAAGACTCATCGGGCCCTTAGCCTTCCTATCTGACTGAGGCTATTCCTGGTCACATATACACAGTTAGGCAGCCAGCATGAAGCATAAAGCACGAGGTCTCATAAGCATCTGATCAATATTATAGAATCCCAACCATAATAATAATAATAACAATAATAATAATAATGATTATTTTAATATTCACTCCATATTGATTATATTATTATAATAAAATGAACAATACAATTAATTTATAAAGCACTTTCCATTAAAGTGCCGTACAACAAGAAGAATATAAGAGTAAAAACAATAAATTAAAAACAGTTCAATAAAAGAGTTTATTGCCTATTATATGTATGATAATATTTATTGTTATTATATATTGCATCCACATTATAGAATTGAGCATTGTTTATCACATGCATCACAATCCAGGCGCAGACTGCAGTGAATCCCGGCTCCAAAGGCAGCAGCGACACATGTGAGTCATGAATATCATCCAGCAGCAAGCGTAAACACAGAGGTTCACCTGAGGGAAACAAATAGGTCTGATGTGCAACCTGCAAAGTTATGTAATGTGGGACAAGATGGGGGGGGGGGGGGGGGGGGGGTACTGGCAGGATTCAGTCTTTGGCCTGAAGAGGAACACGTGGATCCCAAATCAGCAGAAAAAGCAGAAGAAGACAGAGAGCTTGAAACAGGATCATGTTTAATACCTGCCACTCCTGCCAGGGGGGCTGGTGTCATCTCTACCTGATGTAAAGACCTTTTAGTTACCAATAATCATGAACTCTAATGAGTGATTATTACAAAAGCACCAAATTGCATCTTTAAATGTAAAATTAAGTCTTTTTTTTGGTCGTTTTCAGCCTAACGGACCCTCTAATGGGCCTCCATTCACAATAAAACTAATGTGAACCAACAGTTCCAGAGGAAACATTCATTATACACAGCTCTGATCTTACTCAGCTGTAAAGAACTATTTTAGTTCAAACACTACCAGCTTTTTCTGCTTAACTTGAGGCAAAATATGATTTTTTTTTAAATTCACTGTCATTACAGCTTTGAACATCACTGCAGACACTGTTGATCCAGATAGAAGTCAAGACAAAAACCGGCTGTGAGCAATTCATCTTACTTGACACGTACGTTTTTAATGGCACCAAAACCGTCACATTTGATGTTTTATTCATTTTTATGTTACTTTGACTCGTCATTGTGTTGACTCAAGTGATGAAATATGTCAAACGTGAACAGAAGAGCGAGCATCTGCTCCGTCTGCTCAGAGGAAATTCTCAGTGTGTTCACAAAACTCATTCAGGCCAAATTTACGATACGGATAAACGCAATCAGCAGATCATTTTCATTCTTGCAAAACCAGCCAGAAGAAGTGAGAGAGAACGGAGAGAGATGGGAGATCAAAATGTGACACGGGGGACAATATCATGTGTGAAGTGAGGAGAACGAGAGACGGGGAGAGAGTCAGTGGACGCGGATATCAGTTCAGAGCTTTAAAGGGAAGAAAATGACAAACGAAGGAGAAACTGGGCCTTCGCACTAAACAGATGGAGCGAGGCAGCGTTGTCGTTGTCTTTGAGAGGAAGTGGAGAGTGTTTGTGCCCACCTGCTTTTCCGCTGTTGCCCACTTGCTTCCGCTGACACACACACACACACACACACACACACACACACACACACACACACACACACACGTGCCCCTCTGCATCACTGCCCCCGACAGGATGAAGCGTTTTCATCACTCAGGCAGAAAACCTCGAGCTCGCATACTAGATGTGTCATCGTCACTCACATGTCAGTTAAACACCTCACTCTTTTAGTTCATGTCAAGATTTATGACGTTAAAAAAAAAAAAAAAATTCCTCCGTATTATCGCAATCACAATTGATAACGCTCTCTGCTCAAAACATCCGCATTCGCTGGAAGTGGACACAGGAAGTGATGTAAGCGCAGCTGAGTCGAGGCGAGCAGAAGAGGGAGAAAAAAAAAAGGGTTTACGAGCAGACAAAGAACAGGACCGCCCACGTACAAAGTTGACAAACAGAACAAAATCCAAAGAGAGAAGAAAGGAAGCGCCCACGCTGTTTGTTTGAGAAGTGAGGCAGGAAAGTGGCAACACCACAGCAATGACCAATCAGCACAAATTAGCGCACAGGTGGAATTTAAACGTGGTTTTGAGGCTGAAATCAAATGTATTTCTTTAATGTCCTTTTTAGCATTTATATATATCTATGAAAAACATCAGTTCACTTCCTCGTCGAGATTCCGTAGAAGTCGTCGTGTGTAGGAACTCATCACGCAAGAGGAGGGAGAAAAAGTCAAAAGAGCCAAAAAGCAGTTCCACTTCCTCTCCCCCTCTTCCTCTTCTATTCTTCCTCAGCCCTCCGCTCTTCCTCCTGCATCCCTCCTCTCATGGCTGAGTCAAGTGACCAGCTGACTGGGGATTTCCTGGACAGGTCATGCTATTGAAACCGCAGCACCTCCATGCTTTCCTGCTGCCCTGCTTTGTCCTGTTTCAGCGCCCTTTCGTCTTTCTCACACGTGTGAAACGAATGCATTCAAATGAAAGGGGATTCGTTTTAGTAGAGCCTCGAGTTTCTACCGGAGGATCACTTCATGAAGAAAAAACTCGGGATTCTGAACAGCAGCAACGCTCCTCTGACATTTTGACAAGGCGAGAGGCCAAATCTCTCACTCATCTCGCAGGTGAACGATGGAAGTCTAGTTGCATTCAGGTTTCAGTTACAAGCACAGTGTGATCTACTCTGATCCTGTGTTATATCCGAAGTGAGTCCACTTAGTGAATAAATGATGTTGGGATATATGATCTGCTTCCTGCAGCTGTCATTTGGGGAAACAATATGTTTGTATAAACCCTAAGTTGGCTATATCCTCCATTCTGTATACTATAGGTTTTCACCCAGCTGGCCAACAAGCCCTTTAGCCGCGTCGGCGTGGGAAAATCAAAGTCTGTGATTGGTGGCCTCTCCTCTTTGTCTGGCCCAGCAACCACACATTGTAACTAAAACTGGAATCTATCATCTTTCTGCGTGCAATATGAAGTTCACTGGTGTTTGGTGAAAAAGCCAGTGAATAATTCAAACTCTGGTGGAATTATCCCTTTTCTTCTCATCATGTGAGTTCAGCCTTTGAAGGTAAAGGAGCTGACTTTCCTCCTCAAAGGTGTGAAACTAAAGGTGGTTTGCTCGGCGACAGCATAGCGACAAACCACATACACACACAAGCAACTGTGCGAGACAAATATATACACAGGAAGTGCCTCCCACTCTCTCGCTCCTACTTGCCGTCTCTCTCTCTCTCTCTCTCTCTGAGCGTTACTCATGGTGGTGTGTTGCCGAGCAGCAGCCAGTCGTGTTTTTCCCCTCGCCGAGCTCACTCTCATCCTCTGCTCCGACTCTCTCTCCCGCGCTCTCCGGATCAGCGGACGGACGAGAGCTCCTCTCTCTCCCTCCTCTTCCTCGCTGTTATTTCATCACCTCCTTTTTTCTTTATCTGTATTTTTTTTTTTTTTACATTTCTACCCCCCCACACCTCCTCTGTGCCAGGGGTACTAGTGGGGGTCCCGGATTGTGTGTGTGTGTGTGTGTGTGTGTGTGAGTGTGTGTGTGTTGGGAAGTTTCGGCATGGAAGCAGCGGCACTGTATACGTTTCGTGCCACGGAGGGCGATGAACTCAGTTTCAACAAGGGAGACTTGCTCAAGGTAAGAAAAAGATTGGTTTCCCACTTGTTTCTATACACACACACACACACACACACACACACACACACACAGTGCATGTCTGCTGCACAGCCATAAGTCAAACTTCAGTGTCTTCAGCTCTGGACTCTGCATCCATGTGCTGCTGTTGCAGACTACAGACAGCAGCTGTGTGAGAAAACAGCCAACAGACAGTCTGAACTTCTGAGTGAGGAAGAGGTCGGCACGCTCCAAACGCTGGACAGGAGTGATTTAAACTTCCGCAGTGAAGTTCCGCACTTTTTTGCGACATACCTAGCTTAGCTTAGCATAAAAAAACTGGCTTAATGAACGCATGATATCTCGTTTGTTACATTGCACAGAAACATAAATGTAAACTCATATATGTAGCAAAGACATCGAAGGAGTCAATAAAATGTGTGGTGAAGTTATCACTATACTCATGTATGATTCCAGTGTATTCAGGTGGTGCAACAGCCATCACCTGAAGCTCAGTATCAGCTTGTATTGGACCACCAGAGGACCGGAGGCCCCTCTGTTCTGGTTGTCATCCAGGGACAGGAAGTGGACTCGTACCTTGGGGTCCAAATCCTGATTCTGATGGAACACATTGTTAACCCGACGGTAGAAAATGCTGCTCATATGGATGTTGCTGCAAAGCGGCTACAAATTGAAAAATGCGGATGCTTCACACGCATCATCAACCCCGGCAGAGTTTCAAGGTGGACCTCCAGGATTAGTATCACCGATATAATACCAGACCAAGTGTGAAATATGGCCACGATCTCCCCCTTTATGTTCCTGAGTTACAGGATGACATTGAATAACGGCCCGTTTTTCAGAAGAGTATAATGTCACAGTGAAGTTGACCTTTTTGGATATAATATGTCATCGCTCCATCATTTCATCCTTTACACATTTGCATGAAATGTTGTCATAAGTGGCGTATTCATCCTTGAAGTATGACAATTTGATGAGGTCACAGTGACTTTGATTACGTTTGTGCTAAATTTAAATACATTCCTTGAAGGCGTTTCCTAGAATTTCTGGGCTGATGTTTCCAGTCTTTATGCTAAGCTAAGCTAACGGCTGTGACTTCATATTCAGCGAACATGACAGTGGTATCAATTATCTCATGAAACTCAAAGCAACAAAAAAAAAGCATATTTTCTAAAATGACAAACAAAAATGTTCTCAAAGCTACAGCTGTTGTATTTCTCTGATGGACCAGAGGTTGAATGCAGTTATGAGAGAGATTCTGCACAGCTGGAAATTACTGTAGTAGAAAAATGGTTCCTCTAACACACGAGCAGGAGAGCGAGAGCTTCTCTCTAGATGTTCTCCAGCTGTTCCATCACAGAAAGTGCACGGACAAACTCGCAGCAGAAAGACCCAGACTCCACGGGGTTTAGCCTCAGGGGACCAGAATGCATTGCTGCTGCAGAACCAGTCTTCATGACTGGAAATACCCTCATGTTCATGCTCTCATGATTACGATCTCTCTCACATCACATATTACTAGTGTGTGGAAAGGTATTTTTTGGAAAACACTTCACCACAAATTACCCATGTACTTGTATTTGAATACCTCATAATACCGCCGGAGGCTGGAATTTACCTTCAGTACTTGTATGCTGTGTATTATTCATCATCCCAGACACAATCTGTTACAATATTAGACGGCGTGTGAATAAAGCAGCAGTCTGTCTGTATGATTCAACCTAAATGAGGCAGCGTTTAGTTGTGCTGACAGCAAATAAATGTGATTCTTTATTTCCTACAGTATTTATGTGCAGATATCAGACTTATTATCTGTAAGTCGTGATGTAAGTAGTTGTTGGCTTTGGTCAGCAAACTGCAACACAATGGTGTATTTACACAGTGGCTGTGGTTAAACACTGGTTCAGATTATGTTCCATGTTTCCCTCCCGCTGGGATAAACTGCTCTATACTCTTAGCTCCGGTTCAGAGTTGGGTCAAACTGTACTTTTAAATAATTCTTCACATTTGTTCATTTCTTTCCAGACAACCGGCGCTTTACAACAGCACAACACATTCCTCTCTGGCATCATACAAAACCTTCACCGGTTAAATAACCTCGATATTGACTTGAACTGATACTTTCCTGTCACAACTCAGTGGTGGTTTTGTGTATCATTCCACGGGGCTACATTGTTGTCTTCGTATCCTGTTGTGCCGTGGCCATGTGGAAACAGATCAATCAGGCTGAGGAGAGAGTAGACTCCCAATCAAATGATAAAAATAGCTTCAGAGTGAAGCATTCTGTCCTGGAACACCGTGTGGCCAAGTGTTATACAGGGGACACAAAAGCAATAAAAAAATAATAAAAAAGAAAGTTTGGGGGTTTTAAATCCTCCTTCAATTGCAGCAGCTTAAAAAGACGTGGCCAGGTAGTAAAGTGCTACTTTCTTTGTTCACTCCATATATATAGGCCTATATATATAAGGTACATACCTACATACATACCTAAACAAACATGGGGCATGGGGACGAAAGAAAATCATAAATAATAGATTAAAGTGAGCTCAGAATATAACGTTTTTTTGTGCATGATGCTGTTTGTTGTTAAACTATTAAACTATGGGGCAGTGATGCAGTGATGATGCAGTGATGATGCAGCGATGATGCAGCGATGATGCAGTGATGATGCAGTGTCTATGCAGAGTAAAGAAGAAGAATGAAGTGTTGATATAAGTGCTGATAGAAGTTTCAACGTCACAGCGTATGAAATCCTTAATTGGGCGATGCAATGTAACCCCCCTTAAAATACAGTGCAGGGGGGGGGGGGGGGGTTAAGGGATCTCTTTCTTATTCAAATGAAAAGTCGTCTGGCTTGACACTGAGACGACCGGCTGAAAGGGAAATCAGTCAGTTCTGCTGAACAATGATTGATGCTCCGAGCAGTAAATCACTCCGTAGCCTGCAACTCATTGTAAACGAGTGTGCACGCCATTAAGGCAGGCGGTGCATGAAATGAAGTTCCCGAGGCAGAGAGGGGACGGGACAACTTTTTTTTTCTGGCAGATCATCATAGTCACACTGAAGGCGGACTACTTTTCTCTGTTCAACTGTATTTCCAAGCTCTGACTGCTATCAGTCATAATGTCTATAATTCAGTGTTTTTGAAGTTTGACTGATAAAACACAGCAGCACTGAGATTAAAAAAAAAACTCAAAAAAGTGATGAAGTTCAGCTCCGTCGGGAGATAAAGAAAATAAGGGGGTTTATAAATCCCTGAAAAACAAAACAAAAGCTTAAAAAGACGAAATGTCAAGGAATGACTGCTTAGAATACTGGATAAAAATGACAACACAGAAAAAGCAGATCCAAGACCAGCAGAAGAATAAACCAGGTGAACATTAGAGCAGTTCAACTGGAGCCAATCAGGTGACAGCGTGTCTCCTATAATTAAAGGCTGCCCTCGTCACTTAAAGACTGTCCATCGGCAAGAGTCATTCAACATCGCCGGGCTCACTATGATTGAAAATGAAGCCGTATTATTATTATCTCACACACACACACACACACACACACACACACACACATTTCTGCTCCGCTATGCGCAGCAACATGAGTTAATGCAGTGCAGATGGGTTTGCTGCCCCCGTGTTGTCACACATGTGGCATTTTGAACTTTGCAATAAGAGGGCGCTCCAGTGGCCGGGCCTCGCTCCGCACAGCGATGGATGGAAGCCAGCGTAGCGGATAATAGGACGAGAGAGGCCCGGGCGAGGGAGATTGATATAAAGCGAGCGAGAGAGAGAGAGTAATGATAGTGGCCTTTCACCCGATAATAGGCTGCGTCGCATCATGATAAGGCAATATTTCATCTGCACCTGTGTGTTTGTGTGTGTGTTTGCTCTTAGATCACCAACATGGAGGACGATCCCAACTGGTACACAGCTGAACTCCACAACAGAAAAGGCTTTGTGCCAAAAAACTACATCAACCTGAAGCCACACGCGTAAGTTACACACACACACACACACACACACACACACACACATCTTAGCACTGGTCTATCTAAACAGCTCATCAGTAAGTGTGTGAAGCCCGGGGCGTTTTCTGCTCTGCTTTGGACATCTGCACTCCGGCATAAGGCAGCTCACCCAAAGGGACACACTCACTCTGCTGCCTTACGTAACCCCACATGATACAGCCATGTGTGTGTGTGTGTGTTTACAGTGGAGCTGCTGGTACACCCTGTATCTCCATCAGATGGTCATACACCAGCTGGGCTCCACTTTTTTTTTTTTTTTTTTTTTTGCTGTGACAAACACTCTAAACTGGCAACGCAGCCACTGCAGCGGCTCGTTAATGAAGCGCTGAAGCGCGGTCCAGTCGGAGCTGCCGAGTTGAGTTTGTGCACGGCGTAAGGAGATGTGCTGTCTGTCTGCCAGTGTTGTTTTTTTTATCCTCCTCCACATTTCTACACGGAGCCAGAAATCTGACCGTATAGACGTCCTATACTGGATGTGCTCTCCCCTCATCAGTCAGGGAGAGCAGACATGTATGTGAACCTTGCATCCAAACGTCACTAATGAGCAAAGAAATAAATTAAATGGCACTATTAATTACGCTCCACAGCTGACAAGTCAAATCCAACATTTTGGCATCTTGCGTGCACATTCAGCAGTGTTTAAAAATAACTTCACAAATGTGCTAATTTTACTTTTCCTCCTCAATCTCTCTTTTATTTCTGTCAGCATTGATCTGTACTGTAGTGGGCTGCTTTACTCAAAAGTCATCAGAGTGATGACAACAAACTCAAATTAATAATGGAATGGGTTCTGACATTGTATTGTGGTTGCACAAAACCCAGGCCAACTCTTGACATTCATAAAACAGCAAAAAAAAAATCAATGACCTCATTCTTATTTGCTTCCTGTTTTCTGTTCTCCAGCTGGTTCGCCGGTCGTATATCTCGCGGCGTGGCGGAAAGTCGACTCAGACACCGGGAGTGCGGCGCTTTTCTGGTCCGAGAGAGCGAGAGCGCCCCTGGAGAGTTCTCCATGTCCGTCAGGTAGGAGATTTAGGATGTTTTGCGCATTCATACGTTGTAATTGTCTTTTTCCACAGGGATCTTTAAAGTTTCATTCCACCTCTAATGCAAACTATTTCATGCAACATATACGTTGCGTTGTCGTCCCTTGTTCGATCGTTTATAAGATTTTGAGGGTGTGTGCATGTAGACGCGGGTGGCAGGGGATCAGAGGACGGGGCAGAGGAGGAGTGTGAGAGGATGAGGTGTGGGGAGGAGGGTAAGAGGATCTGCAACCCCTCTGGCCCGATGTGAGCTAATCCTCTCTGGCACACCGCGGCATCTGGAGCTGCTGATGGGGGCCGATTGGTCGTCTTGGCGGGAGGGGGGGGGGGGGGGGGGGGGGTTGGTGAGGGATGCAGCTGAGTCTTGGTGCTTCAGGGGGGTATGAGGATGTTGGAGGTGGAGAGTCGGGATGTGTGTGGGGATCTGGAGTCTGCATTTTGGCACTAAAAACCCCCGGTTGGCTCTTCCTCTGGGCTGTAAGATGAACTGGCTCTAGTCAGGGGTTAGGAGCTGGATTTGTGGGTTGCTTTGGGCATGATATCTCTCTCCCAGTGGATTAAGGACAGACTGTTGGAAGCATTAAGGTAGGGAAGGGAAGGAAGTGGCCTGCATTAAGGGAATCAGAAGGGAAAAAGAAGGATGGCAGAGCAGGGAGGTGTTGTGTGTAACAGGTTTGCCAAGAGGAGGTTTTTTATTTTCTCTCTGGCTGTTGGATGGTGTAGCCACTCGTAAAATTGGGTCAGGTGTTTGTGTGTGTGTGTGTGTGCGTGTGTGTGTGTGTGTGTGTGTGTGGTCTCTGTGTGCTGACAGCTCCCACCGTCTGAGAAGACGTCCTGACAGCAGTAACCGTGGAAACTTCAGACCGGGCTCAGCCGACGGCACGTTGTTTCTTAATTTAATGGCAAAACTGCTGGAGAAGCAAGATAACGCGCGTCACTGTGAATGTGGTGTACGTTTCAAATATATTATGGTCGTTTCACGTCATCATTTTGTAGTGATGAACAGTCACTTTAACGTTAAGGAGAGGCATCATGGTTCACAAACATCAATGCACAATTAAATCACATACATAGAAATATGGCGACCGGCGTCTTTTGTGTGACTTAGTAATGTAGTTGCATTTCTCCGGCTTCTTGTCCAGCTAACAAGAACATCAGAAAGCTGTTAATGGCTTATTGAATATGGCAACCTTCTTTATCAATCCAATTTAATCCTATTACACAAAATGCACATTGGGGACTGGGCCAAGTGCTGAGGTCAAGGTGAGGAAGCAATTTTTAAACAATCAGGTTTCAAAAGCTACATCCAGCCAAAGAACGGGGATCATTTTCTCAAAGCATAAAGGCACACTTAAAGATGCTAAATATGAGATTGGGAGCTTTTTCTATTGCCTCGGCAATGGTGGGTCCAAGGCAAGGGTGGGTGGGTCCTATGTGAGGGTGGGTGGGTCCTAAGTGAGGGAAGGTGGGTCCTATGTGAGGGAAGGTGGGTCCTACGTGAGGGTTGGTGGGTCCTATGTGAGGGTGGGTGGGTCCAAGGCAAGGGTGGGTGGGTCCTATAGGGTGGGTGGGTCCTAGCCAAGGGTGTGTGGGACCTAGGCAAGGGTGTGTGGGTCCTAGCCAAGGGTTATGGGTCCTATGTGAGGGTGGGTGGACCCTAGGCAAGGGTGGGTGGGTTCTATGTGAGGGTGGGTGGGTCCTATGTGAGGGTGGGTGGGTCCTAGCCAAGGGTGGGTGGGTCCTATGTGAGGGTGGGTGGGTCCTAGCCAAGGGTGGGTGGGTCCTATGTGAGGGTGGGTGGGTCTAATGCTTCTGCGACGGCTGAATTAGAGATTAATTGTTCAGAGACGGACCAGAGGGGGTTTGGTTGAAGTGCAGTTTCTCTTCAGCATACGTTGTGAGAGGTGGTTATGAAACAATACGTGACTGGGGACGAGCTAGCTTGAGACTGTGCCAGTGAAACTGTCCCAATGGGTTATTTAGTAGCTTATTTTTGGAAAGTGGAGGACAGTGATGCCAACCTTGACTATCACAGAGAGAGATAAGGAATCCATTTTGCTCAGCTGGTCTTTCACAGCAGATTCAACATAAGGATTTGTTTCTGTCTTCCACAATGCTGTAATATAAATCTAGGTGGAGAAAGAAAGATAAATGTCTGAAGAACAAGGCCTGATTTATATCAACACAGTTTTTATTTTCTTTCGCTGACAAGGAACATAACTTTCACTTTTTCTCGAATGGAAAATCTCACTTCCTAGTTCACGCTCCGCTGCACTCATTATCAATGTCATCCCTTCCACCTACACACGAGACTCACAGCTGAACGTGAACAACGGAAACAACCGTCTACTGTCTGTGTGAATCATCAGAAGACAGTCGAGATCAGCCACAGAAGAGAAAAGCACAGTGAACACGGGGGTGAAGCGGACAATTTCGTTTTTTAAGGCCTTGTGCTGCATTGTCTCCACCTTGAAACGGTACAAAGGTAGTCTTTCTTTGAGTAGACGCCACTTTGTTTTTGATGCCGGATGCGTGGTGGTCGGCCGAAAACCTCACATGGTTTTCTTGTCTTATCCGAATGTCTGACAGTAACTCACTCGCGTTACCACTCGCCAACCGTCGGCGTATTTCCGCTCAGAACGGATGCCACCATTTTTCGACATGGCCTCAGATATCACTGACTCATGGCTCGGCTGGCAAAGTGCTGAGTCGGGTCCGTTCATTCAGCCTCCTTGTCATCAGTCACCCTTTAGGCTACGCTAACTTTACAGCTCCGTGATCGCCTTTGAGCGTTAAGTAACGCGCTGCAGGTTCAACGTCCCATGACTGTCAGCGCTCGTTAAACACTTCAGTTTAGTCGGGACACATTCATGCATGGGGGGTAATGTGGGAAATAACTGTAAGGAAGAGTAAAGTTCAGTCTTTGTGCTAAGCTAAGCTAAGCTAAGCAGCTGCTGGCTGTAGCTTCATATACAGTATGAGTATTCATCATCAAGGGTGCTGGAGAGTTTGGAAATATCCCAGATGACGACGTCTCCGCCAACATTTGTAGTAACCATAGAAATGCTATTATTTCTACTTTACTTTATTTTCATCACTACTATTATTTATTTAATTTTTTCCAACAGTCCAGTTAAGCTTTTCACAGCTTACACATCGGCTCGATCGAGAAAGCACAGTTCAGCGAACAGCGAGAGGCAGAAACATAAATACAGAGAGAAATGGAGAGAGGAGGGGAGAGTATGAAGAGAGACGAAGGGAGACAGAGGGAGAGAGAGCGAGCTGCAGATAAAACCGACAGGAGAAGGGAGAGCTGGGTGGAGGTGCGTGATTTCACTTTTTGATTTCTCTGTTCTCTCATATAGACAGTGGAGCTGAAATAAGACCAGCCAGTCCTCTGGGACATAAACCCTCCAGAGGCTCTCCTTTTCTTTTCTCAATTTTTTGTTTATCCAATTTTTCTTACTTTATTCTATCCTTTTTCTTTCTGTCCTCCTCTTGATCTGTCATGTAGCGGGACATGAAAATTCATATTGAGAAAGACGCTTTTTCACCCTCCTGCGAGGAGTTAGATGACGACTGATATCTCTAATTTGTTTTCACATGATAATAAATATAAATTATTTTAATTTTGGCATTGCTAACCACCCAAATCTCTATGAGCCTGAATCTGCAAAGTCAGCATGGACAGAGAAGCGAGGTAGAAAATGCTGAATGAGACTGTAAAAGTGCTTCAGGTCATGGTCGCTCTTAAATCATTTACGTAGCTTAAGACTAGCCCGAGGGTTCGTTAGCTTAACGTTACTTAGCTTAGCTGCGGCTCTGCCGAGATTTAACTAAACCGATTATTTCTTCCCCTTGAAGCATCTCTGGCTCTGAGAAACTGTTACGTAACAACTCAAATCTTTAATTTATTACAGGAATTCCTGTACTGCCAGTTGCTGATGCAAGCTCCGCCTCCTGAAACGTATCTCAACCAATGAGAGCAGCTCTCGTCCGAATCAGCCCCATCATTTTCAAGAGTTGAAAATTATACAAGTTATCTAGTAAATTTATTATATGTAGAATATATTTTTTATTTTTCACTTAGATTATAGATTTTAAAAATATATATTTTTCACTTAGATTACTATTTAATGTATATATTTGTGTGTATATTTTTTTTTTCCCCTGCTTTTCTGTATAAACACTGTTTGTGAGGCGGACTCGGCTTCCCTCTCTCAGGTCCATATCATGTCTGAAAAGCTCCTTATTGAACCGTTTACACACTGGACTAAATTGCCTCCACTCCACCAAACACCTTTTATCGCTCTTCTCTCCATCTCAGCATACTCTTCCCCTCTCTCTCTCTCTCTCTCTCTCTCCTCATCCTGCTATCGAAACAGGTGACGGTGAATATTTATTGATGCAGCTTTACCTCTCTCTTACTGACATGCGGTCGCCAGTGATACATGACGAGCACGCGTAAAACAGCGATGTAATCGGTGTCGACGAACACTCTGATGTCAGTTTCACACACAATCAGAGGTGAATTGACAGTTGGAGGTGTCAGAGCGGCATCTGCAGCGGATTAGAAACTCTGAGAGAGAGAGAGAGAGAGAGAGAGAGAGAGAGAGAGAGAGAGAGAGAGAGGGAAGTGAGACTAGATTGATGGAGTGAAAGAAGAGAGAGAGAGAGATGGACGGGTGACCTTCACACATCTGTAATTGTGCTGACGCGGAGTAAAACTTTTACAAATAACTTCTGTCCTCATCTACAGTTTATATCTCCGTCTGCGTTCAATCTCGTGCATCTCATTTCATTTTCTCCCTTTCAATCTTTCTCATTCTCTCTTAATCTCTCTCCCACCCGTTTCCTGTTCGCTGGAAAAAGAAAAAATAATCTCTCTATCGCTGTGGGCCTTAATTACACTGGATCAGGGAGATGAGAGAGCACTTGGACTGTGTGTGTGTGTGTGTGTGTGAGACAGATGCCGTCTGTGTTACGCACACTGGTTCTCTAATGTCTCTGGGTAATAATTAAAGAGGAACTGCACACTTTGTGTGGTGTTTCTTGACGTTATAAACTAAATGATGTGACAGTGATGAAACGCTTCAACGCTCGTATTAATGTTTACTTTTCATACCAAATTTATTTAAAAAGAAATGGCTTTTCATGGTTGAACCTTGTTCAGTAATCTACTGTTTTAATGAAATCCCTATTTTTCTGAGATATAGTCTGTTAAACAACTCCCGATACGAGCAGAAGGAAGTGTGTTAAAATACTATTAATACTTTAATCAATTCCCGCTGTTCATGTGACCTGATAACAGCGTGTAGGAGGTGAATGTGTCACAGTTCCTCAGCCTGAGAAGGTGTTCGCTGTGCTTCTGTTTGAAAACTTGTAGTCTTTTGTTATTCATTTATTCTGTTTGTCTTCTCCCCGTCGGTTTGTCCTTCTATTTCAAAGTGCATTCGTTTATTCTACAGTGGTGGAGAGCAAATTGAGCGTGATGATGTGTAGTTTAAATGTTGCTTCTGGTCAGCTGTTCGGAGACGCTGCAGGATTTTTAAGTTAGATTCCTTCTCCCGATGAGTTTCATTGTGAATAAAATGTAATGTTGCGGATCCCCTTAAAGGCAGAGTCTTTAATCTCCACCTCCGCAGAATATAAACTCTTTATCATCACTTTCCTACATCACCGCTCCAGGTATTCGTTGGCCTGCTCGGGACAAGCAGCTGGTGGCAGTACCAAGGCCCGGCCAGCAGGGTGCACCAGCGATGGGGCTGATAGAGATCATTGACTGTGAAGATCACAGTTTTTGCCGAGTCGGTGGAGGGATAGGGGGGGCTGAGTCAACGGAGACGCAGTGGAGCAGATAACGATGAAAAGTTAGATAGAAGTCAGATAACGGAGCGACACAGAGAGGATTACAAACCTAAAGGCAAAGAGACAGACAGATAGCACTGCTGCTCACAGAATCACCACAAAGGCAAAAACCTATATATGGCTTGAATTTATCTTTCAATTAAAAAAACTCTATTTTTTTACACTTCCCTCCAGTTTTTATCTGTTTTTTGAGAGTGAGCCGGGTGAGGCGAGGACACGGAGGGTGAACCGGAGAAGGCAGAGGAGGAAGGAGGTGTCGCTGAATGCCATCCAGTCATCAGGGAATCAGCCCCGCTTGTTCGGCCAGCTCCGTGCTCATTTACTTTTCTCCGAGTCTGGAGCGCCGCCAGAGTTCAGCAGGGTTAAACCACAAGCGCTGCATTGTGTTCATTCTAGAGAGCGAGAGGAAGAGTCCATGTCGAGATGTTGACGGACACCGATGATGTCATCATAAAGGAAAAATACTTACCCAAATTAGTGACAATAACCATCATTAACACGAGGCCTGCACATATTTTTTGTTTAGAAATACGGGGGAGTTGACTTCCGCTGCGTATTGGATGCAGTTATATAACCGTATGATCATGGTGAGGTGTCCAGATTTCTAAAGATAAGCTGGCAAGTTACTTAGCAACCACCGCAGAGCCGGATAGGGGAGCAGGTATGGCTGCCAATGGATACCGGCCAAACTCTTTTAATCATAACAACAAGGCAACGCTGGCTATTTTTGTTGGTGCCATCGCCGTTTGAGCAGCACTTTGAACCCTGTATTCCAAATATGATATGAAATGTCCTTGATGGTGACAATATACGACAATAATATCCACATCTTAAACGGGTATTTTTTTGGACATCGTCTGCTTTGCTTAGAATCTCCCCGACCCACAGAGCAGCCCACCTAAATGTCATTTCCTGTGCTTTAAACTCCAAAAATATGACTCACACACACACACACAAACACACACACACACACAAATCAATGTAGAATCATCGTGGGTTTCTCTTCATAAATATGGTAAATATGTTTTGCTCTTTTGGCTCATCAGCTGTTCGCCCATTGGTTAAAATCATTTAATTAGAATAAAAACGTGAATAAATCGTCTCCATATAAGGAGATAAATGAACAGCTGTGGAGTTAAAGGGGCGGCTTTGAGGACTAAAGGCCAAGACTGTTGGTGTCTACCCAAAACTGGTCAGAATGTATGACTCATTGCATTGCAGTCGAATTAATTTGAAGTCATGGCTCTACTGGACGGATTATCAACCCCCGACAGATGCTCATACAAGATGAGAGATCCTCCTAAACGTGTCTGTCTGTCTGTTTTGCCAGCTACGGGGACCACGTCCAGCATTTCAAGGTGCTGCAGGATCGCTGCTGCCAGTACTACGTGTGGGACGAGCTCTTCTCCTCCCTCAACGAGCTGGTGGAGTTCTACCATAGCAACAGCATCGCTAAGGAGAGGACCGTCTTCCTGAGGGATCCCGAGCACTTCGCCAGGGTGAGCGTGTGGCTCCTTCTTTGGAACTTTATTTTTTTCTCTCAAAGGGGTTTTTCTTCAAAGCAGAAGGAAGCAAAAAGCCTTAAAATAGAGGCAATTTAATCAGTAATTAAACTCATTTTGGACATCGTCCATCCTGAGAGTGGAGCTAAGCACAGATCAGAATGATATGGCGCTCTGTTTCCATTTCCCAAGAAATTCACCTAAATCCACAGCAATTATGCAGCATCGTTGTTGCAATAACAATAATAAGTCTCCTCCCAACCCATTTCAAACACATCTGTTCTTGTTGTCATCCGTCTCCTCCGTCTTCCCCTCTTGTGTTTAAGCCGCCAGAGATTTAGTACCTGATGACACAACATTTATATTATTTCTGTTCCGCCTGTTGTCCAATTAGGTGTTCACACTTGTTTCTTTTTTAAAGCCATGTGAACATTCCCATATGTTGGTGAAGTTTCTGGAGCTTCGGCGGCCTCAGGGGTTTTTTGATGTCGAGGCGCGGCTTGTAATGACGGATCACCCGGCTGCCGTTTGGAACAGAACCAAATCAGTCATCATCGGAGCTAGAGGCGGTGCTGCGGAAATCTGCCTCAGTCACTAGTAAATGGCACATTTCTTTAGTTAGTTGTGCTTCTCTTTGTACTTCAGACACCTTATGAGTCTGGTTAGTCTCTACTTAGTCAAGGGAATCTTATAATACAGATTTATTTTATTTTTACACCCTCTATCCTCTTGTTTTAATGCACTATACTTATTTTTTTAAAGGTGTTATCGTGTATTTGGCGTATCACAATTTCAAATCTGTCCGGTTTAGTGAGAGACGATCAGAGCGACAGGTCGTTCCCACGACGGTGTGACCCACAGTCATTATGCAGACGGGATGAAGTGGCATGTGTTCCTGGGAGTGGCGTAGGCGAGTCGCACCCGCGGGCGAAACCCGATCCACATCCGTCCCGACGCGACGGCATGCTGAACATCACAGCGACACAAGCCGCATGCTAATTCTCATCACATCACGCTCCCCTCCTTCCCACCGTACTCGATACATAGCATTGTTTGGATTACCAGGATGTGACAGGTTCCATTAAGGTCACATCACTCATCAGGGCTGCGTGTCGCCACTCGGGGGGGTGACGAACCCCGTCGCTATTAGTAAACAAGATTAATGAGGAACGTCTCACGTGAGACCCTCGAGGTCTTGTTACCTTTTTGCACGGCGGCTTGATTCTTGTCAAGAGATCACGCAAGTACACACATCTCCCACGGCGACATGTCTAGTACTACCTCCTCCTCAACGATCTGAATCCTGTTCTCTCTAGATGAACTAAATGGCTCTCTAAATGAATCACCACTTAGATGAAATTGTTTTTAACCTAATTATTATTTTACCGAAATGATAAGTGACTCATTTAATGAAATGAGTACCGAAAACCTATTATAAACAAAAACGATTCGACTGTTGATGAGACCAAACGTATTGAAATATGTCTAATCCAAAGTGCTCCTCCGGGCTCCGGCAGCCACAAGAGAAAAAATAAATAATCTAAAAGCAAAGCCACATTTTCAAATGAGAAAAAAAAATAAAATTACCAAGTTGCTTGAGGTGTCTGTCTTCTGTAAAAAAAGTGCGTGGCAATTTTAATGGGAAGCATTTTAATACTTTCATTGAGAAGGAATCGGCCTGGAGCAACTTCCTCTTGGTTTACATTCACGATCCTGCAGACCGGGTCTGTTTGTAACGACATATTGGTTCTGCTTCATTCTGCTGAATGCAAGTAGAAAGACAGAGACATCTAAGGTGTTGACCGCTGCTGCTTTGTGGGATTTCTGAGCTGATCAGAAATAACTTAAGAGAGGAAACCACATCCTCCTGTGTTCATGACATCATCCAGACAGTATAGCTCTATAGAAACTTACTTGTATAACTATAAAAGGAAGTTTTCCTGAGCAGCCTGACTGCTGTAGAATTTCACTTTGTGGAACAGGAGACTTTTCACGTGAAAGAAGACGGGTTTTTTGATCCTAAAAATAGCTTTTTGATTTCACAAAGCGCCGTCTCACATTGGAGTTGTTGTCTAGAAACTTTTCCTGCCTTTGCACCTCACGAGTCTCATGCACGCTTTAAATCTCCGGGGAGATGCTGCACAGTCCTCTGAACGACGGCAGCCGGAGCAGGTGCGAGCCGAAGAATTAGCTCCGGGGCGTTACGACGGCAGTTAAACGGGAGATAACGACAGCCGTCCTATGGGAGGGATGAAAAACATCGCGTGACCTAAATACTGCCACAGTCTAACACTGTGAGCAACCGACACAACACAACTACTGGCTCCTTCTGAACATTCGTGTTTTTCTGAGAAGCTGGTGTCATGACCTCTGCATGCAGTCATAGCAAGATGACAACTAGAAATGTGCATCAGCAAACAGCAGGTCTCACAAGCCACAGTACGTCTGTTTAAAACTTTAAATTAAACTGTAAATGTGTCCTATAATACACTTTGTTTATGTCATGATTATCATGTCTCAGAAAATAACACAGAACTGAATTGACTTCACTGTTCCAGATGAGTCAGGATGTGGTGATATTTGTATAAATAATCCGTTTTTATAGGCGTTTCTCACCATTATAAGATTAAAGACCATGACAGATTATTTATGCTCGTTAAGGTCATGTATTCTCTCCGTCTCATTCTAATGTGACGTCTTATTAAGGGAGCTGCATCCCCGGTGAATGAACAGGTATATGAGGATTACATTTTCTCTAATGACGGGGGAGAGCGGCTCTCACTCAGCGAGCCCACCCACATCCTCACAGCCGCTCTGGAGATGCAGCCGCGGTAATTGTGTTTCCGCGGGTCTGCATCTAATCTTTGAGCTCCATCACAGTAATAACACAGCATTAAATATACACGGGAACGTATGTTTTAAATGTGCCTGGAGGCTTTGCAATTGATAAAAGTTGCAGCAAAATTTAGACTCCCAAAACGAATTACATAAAATAATCAGCGTCTTTATTAGCAGTATATTCTATTTCATATCCCTATCATACTTTATGATATGTATCCCATCATCCTATGATGTGATGAGTCCCAGATTTATCCCATATATGGAACAAAATGACTCTCTTTATAGCGCTGTAACTGTAATTTGCCCCTCGGCTCAGAACTAATGCTTCTTGTATTGAAGGTCCACACAGTACCTCCTCATTATTCTGCCTCAGGTCTGAATGATGATGTCATAGGTCACCTTGCTCTTCTAAATTAATATCAAAATCTAATTAGGCTTGCGTGCCAGTTGGCCCTCGTTCACATACATGATGGTACAGCCCATAAAGCTTGACTTTTATATTAATCCAGACATTAATATGCGGGCGGTGACTTGTGGTCAGCGTGCCGCTCGGCCCCCGAGGTCATGTGTATCCGCATCACAACGCGCCCCGCGGCGCAGGGTTGGCGTGCTGAGGCTGCCGTGTTTACCTACGTGGCTCCGTCGCCTGAGAAACAATCTGCCGTTCCACATCACATCACGCCGCGTCGCTCATATCTTTACATCCGTAGCCGAGTCTTCTGCAGCCACTTTAATCAGCTCGGTGGTTCATTCATTCCAAATAGACAATAAACAGCAACGTTATATTTAATTGGAGCTTATTTGGACTCATCTCAGTTTGGAATTCGTTTATTAGCCCAATCATGTTCCTTACAATTAAAGTTTGTATCATTTTAATCAAATTATTGTGCTTTTACTTTCTATCTTTAGTCAGAGAAAAGAGAATAAAGTTCACACAAAGTCCATCCTACCTTTTCTTCATGCTGTAGATTTAAAGCGTGTCAGTCATCAGCCTTTGTTCCTGCTGCAGGTCTGCAGATTACAAACATTAACAACATTAGCTGGGATCCAAACTGTCCGTCCACTTATATAAATAATATAAAATCACGCTCTGTGTGGATCTCAGATATTAATAGTATACTCTCCGGTTACCGACACACCGTTTCATCTTTGCTGCACACAAGTGACACCAACAGCACGAAGCAACAAGGAAAAACTAGTTCTTGCATCGTTCCCTTCAGACCCGAGGATTATTAAATGAATGCATTAAAACAACGCTGGAGAGGAATCAGGTTAACTCGTGTGCTGTAAATGTTTCAGGAAAATATTTAATTATTTCCCTCACTGTCTCTGAAACCAACACATGATCACAGTGTATTTGAGGTTTCGAGTCTACAGACATAAACTTGAATTGAGTTGGTCTTTCCAAACTGATCCCACACCAGCTCTTTATGAACCCTATACCGCTTATCGCACTATGACAGGGTGGGAAATTGTTCTCAGTATATTGTATTTCTTAGTCTATTCAAACTTTGCCCTCCTTTTCTGGCAACTTGTCATCTCCAAGCGGAAACAGAAGCACGGTTAATTCCTTTCTGCCTTACACACCCTGTGTGTGTGTGTGTGTGTGTGTGTGTGTAGGTAAGACAAATGTAGTATAAAGCTGTAGTCCACTGATGTTACAGAGTAATTTGTTTTGCTGTCAGCGCTCGCTCCGGGTCGGAGCAGCCGCTGATACGGACGTTGATCACGAGGCAGCCGAGCGCCGCCGATACGGACGGACCATATTTCTCCTCTCCAAACCAAATGAATGGGTTTTTCCCCTGTGCTGTCTCTCACACACACACATATGCACACACACACACACACACACACACACACCCGAGCAAATCGAGGCCTGCTTGCTCCATGCACACGCACTTACAAGACGTCTAGACTAGATTAGCGAAACAATAAAGGATAAGTCGGTGAGGATTTTATAGATTTGCAGAATTGATAGATGGTGTCTGTTTGTCTTGGTTCTTATCCTGCTGTCTGGGTTGTGTGCCTGAGCCTGGATGCCACTATATTACATCAAGTCCACATCGATGAAGCCCAGAAACACAGTTACCGACGCACACATGCACAAAAAGTAAATTTTTGGTATTCTCTCTGGTCCCTCGGCTCCCTCCCAGTTCATATCATCCACTTTTCTCCGCGGGAGTGCGACCGGCGGCTACGAGGTTAGTTGAGTTCAGGTTCCTTAAAATAGACGTTTTTACTCTTAAAACGGCTTTTAGTTCACGAGTCAACAGAGATCAGAGGAGGCCGGCTATCAGGCGAGGAGAAAGAAGAATTCAAAGAAAAAAAGACAGAAATAAAAGTGGTTCTGAAGTCATGGATCGCCATGAAGTATCACACTTTTAATAGAGTGCTGTTTTTAGTCAGCGTCTGGACTGTCTGTCTGTCCACCTGTCTCTCTCGGTGTCTTACTCTATTTTCTCTCTCATGACCTCCACAAGTAATTCTGTTTATGGCTGCTCTGCCCTGATGAAGCCCACACGGAGACCAACAATGATGAAAGCGATGCGACTTTTAATTCTCTCTCTTCAAATTCAAGATGTATTAATTTGTTGTTGTCAGGCGAGGATGCACCGAAAATTACAGAAAGTCTTGTCAAAGATAAACATAACAGGGAGTTTGCCTTTGTAATTTGCAATAATCAGAATTTTAGATATTATCATATCAAATGTCCCCAAAGCAACACAGCACAAATAAATATTTTTCTCTTGGTTTGACATTTTTGGGAAATGCTCTTATTCCTTTTTTTTAGAGGAGAGTGAGATGAAAACAGTGATAGGAGGCTGGCATCAATCTTCTCATCCATCTTGGCAAGAAAGCAACCGTATTTCACAAAATGTCAAACCTGAGTGAGGCGGATGACGGGAAATGATTCTCAGGCAATACTTTTCTGCTTTTCCTGTTAAAAAATGCCAAAAGAATATGAAAATATGATGAATTCCAACAGTCTTTCAACTCTAACCTTGCTTAATCACCACGAAGATGACCCTTTACTACGTCCCGCCCCTCAAACACAGAGGGGCCAATCATATTGGCCAATCCATTTGTTGCATAAATCAAAGCTCATTTTGAAGTATGTTGTTCCTCTTTTAAGAGTTTGGACTCATGTTTCCTCTCCTTCTCTTCCCCCCCGCAGCGTCCCCATCACGCCCACGCTCTCTTCGACTTCACCCCCCACCACCCGTCCCAGCTGCGCTTCCTGCGCGGCGATGTCATCGAACTCATCGACTGCTCCGACTCGCTACGCTGGAAGGGCCGTTGCCACGGACACGTAGGCCACTTCCCCCCGGAGTACGTCCAGCCCATTTACCACTGCCAATGATCTGGTGCGTCATCAACGAGCTGTCTTGGCCCCGCCCCCCCCCCCCCCCTTCACGCCGCTCCCCTGCTGTGCACTTCACTTTGAACGAACTGATGAGCTGCGACAGACAGTAACTGACTCCTCCCACTTCCCCTTGTGATGCCACCCCTCAAACACGAGCCTCGGCCAATCAGCTGTCACAGGCTCATCCACCGCTTCCACCTGAACGCCACTTACACGTTAATCCTAAAAAAACAAAGATATGAACCTAAACACTGTGGAGAACTTACACACACACACACACACACACACACACACACACATCCCTGGCATACAATAATGTATTCCAGCTTATCAGCGCTGGTGCAGCTTCAATAAAAGCAACAAACACCTGAAGGAAACAGGCGTGCGGCCGGCGGGAGGCTGCAGGAACGGGAATGTTTCCTCCGCTCAACACGAGTCCCACAAAGAGATCCGGGCAGAGAGACACAGAGGGTCATTGTGTTGTGAATATTTGGGGCCAGACACGCTGAGGATGCTGACACAGCGGATTCCTCTCTCGCTGGGCGGGTGTGTGTGTGTGTGTGTGTGTGTGTGTGTGTGTGTGTGTGTGTGTGTGTGTGTGGACCAGTAAAGGAGGTTACTGTGTTAAAGTGACCAGTGAGATGAACACTGCCCCCCGGATGACACTTTTAATAAATACACAGCTTAAAAATGTAACGCGCTCAAACTGAATTTATGAATCATGCGTTTGTTTGTTTCCATGTATTTATTCTTATCCATGTGAATATATTACAAGTAAGATAAAGTTGTATAATAAAAGGGTTTTTTGTTTCTGTGGCAACGAATAGTTTAAGAAAAAGCACATTTTATGTGATTTGCAGTAAGAGCTTGGAGCAGTCTTCCTGAACATGTAACGGCAAATCCTTTAAATAAAGTGATACATTTACCTCTTTGACATTACTTATGATTTTGTAAAGAGTTTGTCTATTGAAGGAAGAATATGTGAGACGCTGGTTAGTTACACTGTGCAATGCATTTTGTGCTTTTCTTGCTTTTGGTTGCATATGAGATAATTTTTTGAGTGAATGTGAGTTCAAACTTGCGTGGAAGTGCATGATGATGATTATCATTGGTGCAAAAATATTAGCCGCTGTCTATTCATTGGTTGACGGAGCACATCTGGCCAATCAAGGTGAACTTTGACCTGCGAGTCCACTAGAACTGGAGAATCCAACGATAAAGGAAAGGCACGCCTGCGATCGTCAATCAATCTGGCTCCAATAGAACTGGAAGATATTTAATGTGTGGTTAGTTGGATAAAACTTGCAGACGTCAGATTGGGCCCAATTAACTTGTCATGCAACAAAGCAGTTAATCACACAATTTAAATCTAGTGATCCGTACACTCGGACACACTTCGATTGGAAGAACCTTTTGTGCGTGCACACTTTTTTTCCGTCACAAAACGAATGTTAGGTTTGAGGAAACCGTCACAAACTTTAACTTTTAAGATTAATTTGTGGATTCGTGTCAATGTACTCCATCATTACATTACAATATCCTGAATATTTAACAATCTGTCCCGGTCTGGACGTTTTATTTTGTAATATTTTATGGACTAAAAAATGTATCTAAAAAAATCCCTACACAAAAGTGATGATGACTGTTTTACACACGCTGTCCCCGAGGTCTAATTACTGCTGTTACTATATAAATAGTATTTTAATGTGTGTGTGGAAGCCTGCTGTTAAATGTCATTGCATCTCATTTAAATGCCAAGATCTCATTGGCATGCAATTCTTGTGTCAACGAAAAAGAATTGCGTCTGTGTGTTTATGCGACACACACACACACACACACACACACACACACACACTGCAGGTATGTCATAAAGCTCCCTCACAGTGTGCTGGTGCTATGCGATGAATGCAGCGCTGCTTCTCTCACCAGGGTGTCATGTTTGAAACGAAGTAAGAAACAGGGTTACATCCTAAAAAAAAATCCAGTCCCTTCACAACTTTTTTGTCTCCTCTTATCTTGTTTTTTTAACAGACCACTTCTTTCGTTCCCGCTGACAGTCACCTCTGACTTGCCAACGACAGTTAGTCAATAAACTCGCCGGCATCCAGCAGGGGAGAAGAAGAAAGGAGGTGTACCTGAAATAGCTGCTGCTGCTTTCTTCCTTAAAACCGCTGAGTCACTTTGAAGTGTGTGTGTGTGTGTGTGTGTGTGTGTGTGTGTGTGTGTGTGTGTGTGTGTGTGTGTGTGTGTTTGATAAAGAGCTAGACACACACTCTTTATGACATATTTGTGTCGTGTGCTAGAAGTGAGGCCACATAAGAATATTCAATGTGGGTTACAGATGAGAAAAAGAAAGTGAGATAAACAGGAGGGAGACTGACGTGGAGCTATAGACGTTGATGATAATCATAGGCGTTAAAAGGCAAATACAACGAACACCGTCAAACCAGTCCGACTGACTGCCTGCCTGCCTGCGGCTGTTGGGGCCCTGACGGTGAAAGTCAGCCTGCAAACCCGACGCCCAGCAAACCAGCAGAACGCTTCATAAAGATAATTAGTCTCATGTTGCCAATCAGCAGTCAGCAACAAAAAAAAAAATCAACAGATGAGACGAGCGGTTAGTGAGTCAGCAAGAATACCAGCTGGTGAGTCACCCAGCGATTCACTTAGCATGTGATGTGACAGCAAGACAAGAGAGGAGGGGTTGAAATATTTAAGGGGGGGTTTCAAAGTCACGATGCCCATCAGGAAGACCGACGCAAGTCCTCCGTCCTCGAACACGCAGCCGTTTGAAAACCGGTGAGCAGCGACTACGGTCTCTGTCGGTGGACATTCAGACCAACAACAGCTCTGCGCTAAAAACAAAGAAATAAAATGCAAGCAGCTACGTTGGTGTGTTAATTAGGCAGCAGGGAGACGACAAAATACTGTGCAAAGGCCAGTTTCTGTCATATATCCACACTGAACTGCACTGTTTTCTGAAAAGCTAGCACTATTAGTAATTTTCTCATGGATGGATGGATAGATTTTGGTTATTTGATGCAGATATGCAGCTTATGATGTGTTTTCTACTGCACATGTCATAGTTTTCTATGGTTTCTGGCAAGGTTTTGATTTGGGCTGGTTTTTATTATTATATATTACATGATTTAAGTTGCGATTGGGCTGGAAACTGTCCATCTGATCTGGAAATGCTGGTAAAAAAAAGTCATTTAAAGGTCTAGAATGTCGTACAAACTTGAGGCTGTGTGTTTCATTTGTTTGATTCTTGAGAAGACTTGTTTCGCTTTTATTGTGACGGGTTGCGGGATGTGCATGACTTCAGTGTTATTATTGCCATTAGACACACTTGAGTGTTCCTCGGTTCCTACAGAAGAGTTTAAAGGTCACCTGTGTAGGTGAAAGTGTCGTTTTTCCTGTTCTGCTTATTTTTAAGAACATGATATATGGTCTGTTCCACCCCATTTATGTTTTAAGATCCCATTAAACCCATCTTTGACTCTCTGTAAAGCAATTACGTGACCTTTTATTACTTGCGGTTTGCGTCCCGCCCGTTCTGGCAGCAGCATCGGGATCATGACAGAACAGGTACGACCGCGGTGTGGGTATTTTTTAGGGCGATGTGTGATTTGCATGGGGGACAGGCAACTGTAATGATTTAATGAGTTTTTTGGAAAAGAAAGGGAGGGACTGCCAGTCAAACACCTCTGTCTAACGCACCATACAGACAACAGGAGGGGGAAGCCGTGTGAGTCACGTGACTAAGGTGCGCATGTTTGTGTAACGTGTGGGTGGATGCCTATCGCTCACACCTGTCGGGCGGTGCAGCCAGCGGGGTCTCTCTCCCTCTCTCTCTCTCTGTCTGTCTGGTCAAAGTTGGGAGTCTGGAACTGAGGAGGACAATGGCGGAGTGTTAACACACCATGGATTACAAGGCAGACCGCAGTCGGGGACTACTTGAAGTTATGCGCAACAAGTGTGCAACCGAACCGTTCAGCTCTCACAGAGGAGCAATTAGTGCACTTCCAAGCAGCGTTCTTTACCCGAAGTCTGGAGGAGTCTAGGAGGAGGGCGGCGCCGTGAAACCTGCTGGATCTGGAGAGTCGGCCGGTCGTTGTGAGACATGGCTCTGTCCCAGGTCCAGTGCCTGGACGACAACCACGTGAACCCGCGGACGCACGAGGCCAAACCGGAGTTCTTGTACTGCGAGGACCAGCGGCTCGCGCTGGAGGCGTTCCTGCGGGATGGCCGCGAGGCGTTTCTCAAGTACCTGGGGGCTCGCGGCATGCGCGGCTTCCTCTCGGACCCGGAGCTGGACAGCTTCGCCGAGGCGGTGGAGCCCTACGACCCGGGCACGGAGGTCTTCCCGGAGGACGCCGGGGACGACGAGCCGCCGCTGTCGCTGCACTACTGGCCCGAGCTGTCGGACACGTCCGTCCCGCGGATGGACCTGGGCTGGCCGGACAACGTCTCCTACCGGGGGGTGACGCGCACCACCGTGTACACGCAGCCGCCCCTGGAGGGCGCGGTGCACATCAAAGAGGTTGTCAGGAAAATGATTGCGCAGGCGCACAAGGTATGTTTGGCCACTATTGGACAGAATAGGCTTTAATGAATTCTAGCAATATCCTGCCTGTCGAATTAAATTACACTTCTACTACATCCACCAGGCCAACCCAGTCCACAGAAAGCAATAAAACAAAAATAATAATCATAATTAAACATCATTTTAAATATTATTTTACTTATTAGGGTTGGGCAATATGGATAAAATAAAATATCACAATATTTTGGAAATTGCAACAATATTGTTAGGTTGCCTATTGGTGCTTCCACAACATATTTACACAGTCATATGTTTGATAAATAATCAGAAATCATCAGAAATGTGGATATAATGACAAAGCGTGTAAAGGAAAATAATAAGTGAGCTTTCGTAAATTAAGAAAATTACACCACTTTACTTTAAAGCAGCATTTAAAACCAGGAAAAGACACTTATGTGATATTATGATATCCATAATCTATTTATTCATATTACAGAATTAAAATATAGTGTTGGTACATTGGCCAGCTCCCCTGCCTACGCTCTATAGTCTATATGTATCTCTGTGTAGGTCTGGGATTTCTCTGACCTGCCATCCTCACTCAAAAGATTATCTGCAACGTTGACATAAAGCAGCCGCGGCTCTCAGTCAGTATGAGGTCAGAGTCCAGACTGATGATGACCAAGTGGGACAATCGAGAGTAAAGTGCAACTCGATTAAGCTGCTTTATCAGGGACTGAGAGAACATGTAACACGGGGGAGCCTGTCTGTTATGGTGGATGTTTGCATAATTGTATGCTTGTCTGTCTGTTCGGGAGGTGACTCATCCGAAGGCACACGTTTATGTGACATACTTTATTCTCTAAGCAGCTGTTCTCAGTGTTGTGCATTGCTTGACTCATCTCCGTGGGCGCCAAAAAAGATATATGGGTCATATAAACAGAGGAAATAATGCAGAATCACCCTTTTTTATCGCCCTCAGAATTGTCTTTTTTCACAGGAAAACTTATATTTTACTCAAACCTGTGGAACAACTTGAATCTTATTTGTCTTGGCAGAAAAGAGTAAACACGCTGTAATGTTTAAAGGCATCCCGCCCGAGGCTCAATCCTCCTGCGTTGTCGTAAAGTGTGCGTGCACGCATTCACTACATAAATGGAGCATGTGCATGAGTGTTTCTCCCGTGTGTGATGTTGGCGGCGTTTTGTGCGTCTCCAGGTGATAGCGGTGGTGATGGATGTGTTCACGGACGTCGACATCTTCAGAGATTTGCTGGACGCTGGTTTCAAGAAGAAGGTTTCGATCTACATCCTGTTGGAACACACGGCGCTACCTCACTTCCAGTCCATGTGTCGGAGGGCCAACATGCACGCCGGGCACCTTAAGGTGAGTCGGCAGTAAATTGGTCAGCATCAAACAAGGTCATTAAAGTCAAGAGGTCTGTTATGCATGGGTACGTGAGAGCACACGTTGGAAATGCACCTCAGATGAACCCTTTACCTCGCTGTGTCTACCTTGTTCCGGTTCAATTCAATAATTGGCTGCTTACCATGACAACAATCCAGTTTGAAAACACATTTTGTTCATGTCGGGACACGGAGAAATAAGTTAGGAGGAACATTAAACTTTATCTTCAGGTATTCTTGAGAAATCTTTTGATCGAGCTGCCACGTTTTAATGCCTCGATGGGAGCCAGACTCTTTAATCGCTTGCTTCAGATCTGCTGCTTTATCCTTCCTTCTACAGAGGGGTTAGATAATCCAACATACAGTAGAAACAGAGAACACACATATGCATGTGTGCACAGACGAACTGACAATCACACACACGTATCCTACAGATATAAGAACACGTGCTGGTATATGCCTCGGAGGAACTCAAGTGAAATGCAAAGCCAGAAACAACCTGGCACACTTCCACTTTATCTGTAAGTAAAACAAGCTTCACAATCCCATGTGGTGGCGTGTTTTATAAACATAGACACATCACAGATGCACATGATGTAGGAAGATGTTTTTCTATCTGTTTTTATTCCCATTGCTTTTTGAAAGATTTAGCATTTTGTTGTTTTTACTTACATTCTTAGAGAATGTAAATCCAAATCCAAGTGCAGTGTGCAAACTTGACTCCAGTAACACAGCTGCACAGTGCACAGCTAGCCCCAAGGCCTTTATTTAAAACAGTCAAATGTTGACTCCTTGAATGTTTTTCTGTTTTGTACATATGTTGTTTGTGTGGTTCACCTGACAAATGTTGCAGAAATGCCTGTAAAGCGGCTGCTATTTTAGCCCGTATCAGTCCCGTATCCTTCAACGTGATACACATGTGACAGGTGGAGGACCGGTGGGGTTTTTACTGAAGGCTGTAGGTGAAGAGAGGCAGTAGGTGGAGGAGCATGATGCCGGATTCTTCTTACTCTCCAGTCGTCTGAGGGGCCAGATGTAGACTTTTTTGTAAAATAAGCAAATGCACAGTGATAGTTGGGATGTTGTTTTGTTTTTGCATTCTTTCTAGGAAAGTTTGAGATTGAATTTTAGGGTAAATTTGCAGGATTTATTCAATCGTCTTTTATTTAACGTTTATATCTGTGAGGACATTGGGTTGTTTGTCATTTTTAAAAAGTGCAGTTCAGAGCTGAATGCAAAACATAGAAAAATGCAGTTTGCAGATTTGATCCAATCGGTTGGCCAGAGGAATGTGCTGAGGGTTGAGGGTGGGACCAAAGGAGGGAGGAAAACATGTTCCTACTGTGAGACAAGCCACACCCAAGGCACACCGGGAATCATCCGCTGCATCGGGACAACTGGTTATATCAGGCCCTCCCCAAATCAGATGATCGGAAATCCAAACTCACATTTTCACAGCTCGGTCAGCTCACAAAGAACACGTTCACGCTGAGCTGTGAATTTGCCCAAAAGGAAGCAGAGAGTGACAGAATGGACGTGATGGAGAAAGTGTTTAGGTGCCTTTCATGTGTAATCTCTTATCTCAAACGATGTTACAATCCTTTATGACTGCAGCACCATTAACTGTACCACCCATTTATTATCATGATGTGTGTGTGTGTGTGTGTGTGTGTGTGTGTTACAGCACCTTCGTGTTCGCTGCACATATGGATCTGAGTTCTACACTCGGTCCTGCACCAAGATCAGAGGGCGGATGGGACACAGATTCATGTTCATCGATGGAGACAAAGCTGTGTCTGGATCCTACAGGTCAGTCCACGCGTGTGTGTGTGTTTGTCTGTGTGCATGCGTGTGTGTGTGTGGGTGTGTGTGTTTGCCAGTGAGCGTGCGAGAAAGAGATAAAGAGAGAAAGAAACGGGTTATCTCCACATGAGAACATAGAATCCACTGTCTGTAAATGTTCAGTAGCATTTTCTCTCTCTTCTTGTTTTATTACGCGTTGGTGTCATTTAAAGTATTCTAACTATGTCTTTGCTGTTTGCTCTGAAGTTTCACTTGGATGTCATCGCGGCTGGACAGAAACCTCATCACCGTGGTTTCAGGCCAGGCGGTGGAGTCCTTCGACAGGCTGTTCCGCGTCCTCTACGCCACCTCCAGCTCGGTCGACCTCCGGCAGGTCGCCACGGAGCCTGAACCCGAACTGGAGCCGCTCCCGCAGCCGGTCGTGTTGATCTCTCCTGCTGCCATTGCAAGGAAACTGTACAGCCCCAAATACGCCCTGGTTGCTTTAAGCAACCCCAGCCCCACCCCTTCTGCTGACCCCAAAGACACCCAAAATCCAGAGGACTCCAAGGACCCAGAAACCAGGAAGCAGAGGAGGGCTTGTAAAGACCAGGAGGTTCCACCCATCCATCCGGGACTCGATCTGGAGAAAGCATGTATGATCTCATACCTGCCCATCTGGCCAGAGCCCGACCCCCCCAGTGACGTCATTGGCTTCATTAACATCCGTGATGCCAGAAGGCCGAATCAGGTCCATCTACAGAGATCCGAGATGTTTGAAACCAGCCAAGCGATCCGGTTCAGCAGTCCGTTCAGCATGCCGAAGGAAACCCTGCCAGAGGTTGCCAAACCCAGACAGCTTACTTCTGAACACAAGGAGACGAAAAACCTCCAACCAGCACAAGATAAAAGCAAGTCTGAAGAGTCAGCACAACCCAGCTCGGAGCCTGGCGTCATTAAAAGCAAAGCAGAGGCGCCTGGACAGAAATCACCCGCATCTGAACCAAAGTGTGAATCTGACAAAGACGCCACTAAGACTCTCAATCACGTGACTACGAGCACGGTCAACGGTGCTCCTCTGGTCTCCATCAGATCTTCCTCCATTCCTCGTCTGACTTCTTCTTCTACTCCCAAACCTACCCTCCCTTCTTCCTCCGTACCCTCATCTTCGTCAACCCCTCCCATCCCTAAACCTCGGACTGTCCAGCTGGTTATGAAAGGCGGCACCTGCGACGGCGAGTTCACCGTCGTCAGGAAGGAGACCAACAAGGATGTGCAGAACAACAGTGGGATTAAAGCGGCAGCACAGAAAGATGCGTTGAAGGTCGGACGTGCGGCGGAGAAAAAGCAGAGTGGGACTTCCCAGGAGGCAAAGAATGAGGAAGCAGAAGGACGACGCAAGAGAGCAGGAATGCAGTTGATGGCCGGAAACAAAGCCAAGTCAGAAAGTTTGATCGCTGATGGGCCAAAGGCGGAGCGTGGGAATATTCAAGGGATAATTTCAAAAGATGTCGAGCCCAAGAGTTCGACGTCGGCAGACTGCGAATTAGGCCCGCGGACGGAGTGTGCAGCCGCGACACAAACGGAGATAAAGGCTGCAGGAAGAGCTTCGACGGACTGTGAGAATGTGACAGAAAGCAAAACATACCTGGCGAGAGCACACGCGCCTCAGAGGATATCGTATTGCGAGTCGACCCCACAACAAATAGGTGTAACAGAGAATGACTCGCCAAACACCGAAGCACAGAACGCACACGGCACCTTTCAAGAACAAACTCCTCAAGGACAACGCAGAGCACAAAGACCTAAGAGACCTCTGCGTTCGGCGACGCCTGAGAGGGAACCACGGCCACTCAAAGCTCTCGCACGCACTCCGACCCCCGACGGATTCCTCCCACAATCGCCCACCCCAGAATCTCGTAGGCACCCGTCGGATCCACGCACTCCAGATTTCCGAACGCCTACGTCCGACGGGTTCTCCTCACCGAGGCCGGACTCCGCCCTCTCCGGCACCTCGGAGGAGTATTACGAATGTAGGGACTCTCCTTTCCGCGAGTCTTTCTTTGAGCGAGCAGCGTCCCCCAACAAGGGAACGACCGGTCCAGAGTACGCCAACTCTACAGCTTGTGCTGCTCCATTAGCCGCTACGGACAGCTCAGGCAGCGAAACGCAGAGTTTGTCGAGGCCTGCTAGCGTCTACTCTTTGTCTTCTTTAAACGGGAAAGAGGAAAAGGAAGTTGTAAGCGAGGAAAACGGGAGGGAGGAAGATGAAAGTGTGGACGAGAGGAGAAGCAGCGAGGACGCCAAGAGAACAGCCGACTCAACGGAGCCAGAAGAAGAACACAAAGAGGCCCAATCACCGAAGAGACAGAGGGGGCTGAACCAATCAGCGGTCGACGGAGGAGGGACTCCGGGAGAATCAGCCAATGAGAGGAAAGAGCTGAAGCGGTTGTCTGCAGGTGAAGTTCAACCAAAGAAGGTTTCTCCTGAGAGGAAGAGACCGGAGAAGGAGAAGACAGTGGAGAGGACGGCACTAGGACCCAGCGGCGTGGAGAGGACAGACAGGTCCCAGTCAGCCAGAGAGACTGAGGGACGGAAGGTATGAACAGTAAGATGTTTTCATCTAATATTCCACATTTAAATGATTACTTTAATTGTTACTCAGCATTTCAAATTATATTATTATTATTATTTGCGCATGAAGAAAATATACATTTAAATCGGTTAATATTTGTAGTCATACTTATTCTTATTTCTGTGTGTGTGTGTGTGTGTGTGTGTGTGTGTGTGTGTGTGTGTGTGTGTGTGTGTGTGTGTGTGTGTGTGTGTGTGTGTGTGTGTGTGTGTGTGTGTGTGTGTGTGTGTGTGTGTGCGCACCAGCAGAGCGTCACTAACTAGAAACACACGACTCTTGTTCATTATTGAACGAGGAGACTGTGTGAATTAAAGTCACGTCGCTTTAACGAGGCGCCCGCACGTGTTCACGCCGATGCAATATTGATGAATCGGTCGGTAAAAGATTAATAGTTTGACTTTTATTGCGGCGGTTCAAATCCCTCACCGTCCGCCGGGGTCGAACAATGGTCGTGTCGAGTCAGTGAGGTGTTTGCTGGCGTGTTTGAAGTCACTCTTGTCATGTAAAATTAACAACCGGGACATTAGAACAGATCTCACATTTGTACAAAGCTTTTATGACACTGGTGCAGAATATGTGAGAACATTTTACTCTGTATTCTTGGTCAGTTGCCAGCACACTAATGGAATACAATATGGGGGAATTGGTGTTATAATTAACCCGGTCTTGTTATGCAAACATGACACATTTCTTCTCGTCTCCCTAGCTTACTCCCAAAGCCCCACGAGGAAAGCAGCAGGACACCGGAGCAGCCTCCCCTTCCCGACCCTCCAGACCCACTGGAGCCCTCTCCACCGGCCAGGCTACGGGGCCTCGTCCCAGGGTAAACCGCCAGCCGAACCATGCAGGTAGCTTACAGAGCTTGGATAGTAGCTCGTCCCCTCGCAGGCCGCCATCCAGACCACCTCCCCCCGTGACGGCGGGTAGCGTCGGGTCGGCGTTTGGGCGGAAGCAGGCCGAGGTCTCCCGACAGCCTCTAGCGGCGCAGGGCAGGACGAGAGCTGCTCCGCCGCAGAATCAGCATCCTCCCCCGAAACCGCAGGCCTCTTCTCTCCTAACGCACTCGAACAAAAAGGCCCAGAACGAGACGGCGTCACCGAGGGAAGATCATTGTCAGGAAAAAGAAATGTCTCCGTTCAGCTTCACTTTCAGCCGCCTGTACAGCCTGAAGGGCCTGAAGGGCCTGAAGGACAAGGTGAGCAAGCTGCCAGGGCAGAGCAAGAGAGGCGGTGGCGCCGGCTCTCCGGGACAGAGACGCAAGAGCACCAGTGAGGCTGATACCCATCAGTCATGCTGACGTCAGCGTTTTTATCTTACTCTTAACGCATCTGGCCAAAGAAAAGCAACGTTAATTCAAAGATGTCTCCCTTCGACTCCAAGAAAAACACTTGTCTTGAATTAGTACGCGTACTGTGAAAGAAATGCCAAAAGTAGTATCTCTCTCTTCTTATTGCTGACAGCTTGAGTGAATGTCTGAACTTTGCCCTTCGACCCACGACTTGTGGTTTTGTCTGATGGACGACGCACATTAAGTTATTTTCCCCCATTATATATGTTGTGTAGTATGTAGTACTATAGGAGACGAAACTGCTCAAATGTTGCTCATTACTGAACCAAACAAAGATTACATCTGGAGATTAGTTTTCATTCACGTCGCTGCATCTCACATGTTTAAAATTCTTCTCATGCTGAAAATCCAGCTCTCCGTTTCTGGCTTATCTCTTAGTGTCAGGAGGTCGTGACCTCTGATGCTGTCTGGACTTGTGGAGTTGAAACACACTTGACTTATTACATAGCCTCGAATGGTTTTCTTGACGCTTTTTCACCCACCAGTGACTCTGTTATGGAACAAGTGAAGAGTGGATTTGTTTCGAAATTTCAAAATCAAACGTTTAAAATGTCTGTTTGACCAAAGAAAATATCACCAGTTTGACTTTTACATCTGTACATAATACACTGGACCGAGTGAGCAGTTGCTCCACTGTGATACATTTTTAGTGAAATATCTTTTTTTTTTTTGTCATTTCAAATGTGGGAGATCTTCTTTGCTGGTACGATATCTCGGGATGGTACCATGTGAATGTGTGCTTTCAATATGCAGTATGAGAGACTGGGAGAATAGGTACTAGCACACACACACACACACACACACACTGTTCTGATCTGCTGTATTTGGTGCGATGCTGAACAATGCTGGATATCACCGCTGCAGGCAAATAAACGTGTATCCAAATGTCTGTTTATATTGAAAACAGGAGCGTTTGTCCCACTTTTGTGTTAAAACAAGCCAAGATGTTGCTCCTCTGTGCATTTAAGTGTCTACTTTCTTAAATTTGTACACAAATCTGTCGATTCAGGATCCTATCTTAGTGTTTTCTGACGTCTCCGACCTTTTATTTGGGTTTTCCGTTGTTCCATGGCGTGCTGAACATGAAAAGACCAAAAAGGGGGGTCAGGTAATTGATCTATTCTTTGTTTACACCAAATCCCATTTACATTCAAAATGCTCTTTGCCTGGAAGACAAAGTCAGAGTGACTGAGCCCAGACAAGTCATCCGCAGACGAGCACAATAATAACAAAAAAAACACCCGACAGGAAAGACTCGTTACTTTGAAGGCCCGCTCCGATGTCCTGCAGATACAACGGCAGCAGACGATAGGTGCCCTTCAGTGTGTTTGGGGGGAATTGGAAATGTTTGCATGATAAACTCATGGATGACATCGATGAAAACGCTTCGGTCTAGTCGTCTTGTTACGGGACACAGACAATAAATTGGTGTTGTCGCTGAACGTTTGTCTGCCTCTTTCATTTGACAGTGAATCACTGTATTGGATTTCTCAATCCGGGTTTTTTTTATTTTTTATATGAAATATAGATTGCAAATCATGGATGGCTGCCCTTTGGAGCTACGAGAGGCTGCTCTGCATGCCAACTGAGATTGGCATCTGATTCATCTCTGTGTATTTCTTCAAGCTTCAGTCATGTCAAAAAAAAAAAGTCAGAAATTCAGAAAGCAGTACGGTCCCTCGATGCCTCTGTGGTTTTGGAGGCTTCATTCATCTTTCACAGCACGTCGCGGCTCTGCAAATATCAGATGTAATCCGTGTCACAGACGTGCCGAGTAGCAACGGAAATTACAGATAGTAAATAGCACATTCAAGTGGCCCCAAAGGACATATTCTTTTTTGGATCACATTCACACATGGAAAACAAACTCCTCCTGAAAGAGGAGGGAGCAGGAAATTCTGCAGCCGAGGTGTGAGGTTTCACAGTAAAAAGAGCTTGTAGCTCCAGTGTGTGAAACGACTTCGACGGAGTTTATTTATTTAACGAGAGAAAGAGGAATTAAAGACGGGATGACGTGCAAACTTTCACACGCTAAGGAACACCTCGACAGATTATTATACACCTAATCATTTGTTCTGAATACGATGCGTACGTAATAAGGAGATACACCCGATGGTTACTAAATGCCGCCACAAAGGTTAATCATATTTGGATTATGGAATCAATATCACCGTCATGCATTAAATATGAAACGACAGTCAGATATTTAGTTTAGCACAAAGACTGGAAGCTCCGCCTACAAGAGACAATGAAGCTCCCTAATTGACATGTTACATCTTGTTGGTTAAATCCAGGAACAGCCAATCAGGGAGGACTCCAGGAAGTGTTGAAGTGACCCGTTTTACCGGATAGGTTTCGGCTGAACCATTTCTTGGAATCGCTGTATGATTTCAGGCACCAACGAATCTGCATATGGACCTAACTAATGGACCTTTGTGCTAAGCTAAGCTAACGAGCAGACAGACAGACAGAAAAGTGCATTTACTGAATCTCTTCCTTTAAATATCGATTAACAGCATTTTGATATCAAAATCTTACAAAGCAAAGCGCTCCAAAAACTGCAAACGTTATATTAAGATTATATATTTTGCATGTGTCAAAAATGACAATATGCTTCACAATAATTTTTTATCAACAAAAAAAGTTTTTTTAAATAAATGCTAATGTAGTTTACCTCCCCTAACAAACACAAGAGTGGCAGATGGTGGAACAAGACTCAGTTCATATAGGCATATAGACCCGAGATGAAATATGCTTTATGAATAGTTTTCTGGGTCACACATCCAGATTTAGACTGAGTCAGACACACACACACACACACACACACACACACACGGAGGGAAGAGAAGAGCAGTGATTGAGATGCAGCAAGCAGAGAGAGAGAGAGAGAGATCTGAATGGACCGAGAGGCGAAAGGCAGAGAACAGAAAGAAACTGAGAATAGAAAGAGAGGCAGAGGAAGATGGAGGACAGATATATACAACGAGAGACACAGGAACACGAAATCTGCAAAATAGAATGACTGACTTCAGCATCCACGAAGTTTTTCACTTTTCTATTTAACGTCTCCTTCCCTGTCAGTCCCGACTCGTGTAAATCTTTAAAAAGATACGGCTTCGTTTCTTTTAAAAGCCTCCGTCGTTTCCTTAAACAGCCGGCCGCCGTCGTTCTTAGTGAAAGCTTCTTTAATAGGAGACTTTTAACATTTGATGGGGACTATTTTCAGCTCATTGAAATACTTGGAAACCCGGAGTGTCATTGCAGGACATTACAAGACTGTTTTACCTTGACATTTTAAAAAATATGACATTTTTATGTTGAAAATCAAGATCAAGGAAGTTACCATATATGGTTCCGTCGAGGGTTAAATGTTTTCTAAAAGGTGTATAAATAAAAGATATAAGAGAAACACATTTAATGCAGCATCACTGTGTATGTGAGACTGTCTGTGGTTATATTTATATATGGTTGTATTTTCATTTCCTTAGAATGAGCCGTTATATTTACATGGGGGTTTATTTGTACAGGAGCCCAGAATGGACAAACCAAACATCAGCTCTTAGAGAGAAGTTTCAGTTGTTCTGAACACACAAACAACACACACTGCACCTTTAACAGTGCTATCAATAAAGACAAGAGACTCACCAACATTTTCAGATCATCTGTTAAGAGAGACGCCATAACATCCGTCACATCGCCTACTTATGTTTCCCTCGCCTGGCGTGTTGCTGTTATCTTATCTCGTTGTTATCTGGGGAGGAACCCGAATGGTATTTAGGCCTCCGACGAGCAGCAGCCCGAAAGAAAAAAAGAAGAAAGAAAACGCCATCTGTAGCGTGAATGTGTGCCAGAGACAGGTAACCTGTTCAGTCAGCGGGGGGTCACGACGTTAACCGGAACTCAGCAGCAACACACAGCGAGGCTTCATTACCTCACCGTCTACACACACGCACACACACACACACACACACACACACACACACACACACATGGAAGTCTTGTGATGCTGGCGTTGTTTTTTTGTGGATGATTGGACTGCCTGATAGCAGCGTCTCAACCCCAGAATAGCACATCACACATACAAACACTCGGCTCCCTCAGGCCATTTATATGGAGATGAGAGACTTGGTTACCAGGCGGACGGACACACACACACACACACACACACACACACACACACACACACACACACACACACACACACGTCGTAGCATCATCCGTTCAGCTGAGCCCTCCGAGCTCATCATAAATGATAATGCCAGACTTCCACTCAGCCTCTGGGGTCGCAGTACAGATAGAAATGACACAATGGGACAAAGCGGTGACTCAGCCCTCTTATGCTCTCCGTGCTTTATGGACCCCCCTTTGGGTCCATCAACTGCCGAGCAGCATGTGAGTACAGACCCACCGGTTGCCTTTGCAGATGCGCAGCTATAGGAGGTGTGTGTGTGTGTGTGTCTGTGTGTGTGGGTGTGGGAAGGTCGAGGTTTAGTCAAGACATCCTCTGATGTCAACATTTTCCGACACAAGACGTGAGTCACTCTTTAATTAGCGCGTTTTCATGGTCGCTTGGTCTTCTGGGTAATGAAGTGTCCCATCAGCCTGTTTGGAGTTGATAAAAGACACACACACACACACACACACACACACACACACACACACACACACACACATTTTTTTTTATGTGCCACTGGGCGATGATGGAAGATGAATGTGTTCAGTGTCACGTTGACTTCCTCCTGGTCTCTGAGCTCTGAAGCGTCACCTGTTCGACCGGAGAGGATTAAAACGCAGCCCGAGAATAAAGTAGAACTTTCTGGGTTTTTTTCTATGGAGTCGATACAAGTGGAGGTTGCTGTTTGTTTAAGATCGATAACTTCACATAAGTAAAGTGAATGGATATGAAATAAAGAGAAAGCACACGCAATTTAAGCATCTTGGTGGAAAACCACAAGTCTAAAATGTGTGATGTCAGCAGAAGCTCCTCCCTGCTCTCGACTAAGATTAAGTCCTGGTGTAAATACGGTGCAACATGTAATATTAAACAGTGATTGATGACAGCCAGACATTGAGAGCCGCTGGCTGACCAACAGGTCTGCCCCTCGGCTGAATACTGACACTTTACAGACACACCTGGTTTTAGAGGATGGAGGGTAAGACAGGCTCAGGGCGAACTGGCACGTTTTGAAAGGCGCCTGAGATTATCTCTATCGTTGTTTGATCGAAAGTGTCATGTTTCAAACTCATTAAGGCCGACCACACAGACAGACAGACAGACAGACAGACAGATCTTGGTTTTGGATCTGTTGAGGCAGAGCAGCAGGGAGGATTCTGGAAAAAAAGAGCTTAAGGTCACACACACACACACCGGCCCACTCCCTCCTCTGGCATGCAGCTGATTGTTGGAGTGGCATTTAATTAATCCTGTCAGAAAAGGTTAAGGAAAAAGAGGTAAGAAGGGAGGGAAGGAAATTGAACGATATTGACAGAGGGAGATGCTCTGTGAGGATCCTCATTCACCGACTGAAAAACACCGTTTCACAAAAGGCAAATTAGTCTCGCTCTGCAGACAACTGACTTTGGTTTCCCTGAACACTGATCTGGCTTCATTTGAAACGCCGGCGGTATAATGGAGGGTTTATAAGCTTTCCCGTGAATCTGCAGCAGGTCATTTGTGCTGCGTGTCTCGCCGTCAGATGTAGAAATCCAGGTGGTGAACGTCCACGTTAATCCCCTCCCTTCACAGAGATAATCGAGCCCTTGAGCAAGGTATTCAACCCCTGCTGAGGGCCGCAGGAGGAGACTTGTCGTAGGTGTGGACACTCACAGATTCCTTTACACGAGTATCCGGGAGGTTGTTTAGATGATTGTATTGCTCTCTACCACATGACGACAGTAATACTGCATACCTGCAGTGAGTTTCATGATTTAAGAGGACATGTGAGGATCACTTCAACGTGTTTGTGTGATGTGTTAAAAGTCGACCTGCTCTCTATCCTGTTTGTGTACTTTGTGTTTGAGGTGACCTTCATTGTGACTCGTGTTTGAGGCCGTCAGGAGCCGGTGACGGCGAGCGCCGAGCCGAGACAAAGACAGGACACGCCACAATGATCTGTGGCTTCCTGTGGAACAATACTTCAGCAGCCTTTCTAACAACTGCTCAGGGTCGCTAACACACACACACACACACACACACTCTCACACACACACACACACACACACACACACACACACACACACACACACACACACACACACACACACACACACACACACACACACACACACACACACACACACACACCAACAAGCCCTTGTTAAAACTACTGCAACTTAGACTATATTGCCATCTGCAGGCCATTATATTTCATGGCTTCTTATACCAGAGATGCATTAGTTGCCGGTTCATGAGAGCGAGTGTTCAACACTCCGGTGATAAATCCTTCAATTTGTTGCATATTGATTGAACTTTATAATATCATTTGTTTGCTGTAGTTTTAACAGACTGTGAACCTTTATATAATATCTAGTGCAAAACTTTACATTCAGACGCTTTAAATATAAAGTCAGGAAGTAAAAATGTGCACAAGAGAAATTAGTTCTGACACAGTCTCTGTCTCCCCCTGGTGGAAGAAGAGATGCACTGCAGTGACTACCCACGATACCCAGGATGCACTCTGCTTCACCACAGGTAGATCCTCACACCTGTATGTTGTTGATCTGAGGGAATTTAAACACGTTCCCCTTTGAATTAGGTGGACTCGATGCTCCACCAGTAAGTTTAGAGTATTTAAAATACGTCATACTTTATTAATAAGCAGCTTTGACACTGTGTTATTGTGTGATATGCTGCAGTTTGTATGGATATAGAGTTTTAGTGGAATTACTTTTTTATGCATCATGTCTCTCTGTGGGTTTGTGTTTTATGTTGCAGTTCTCAACTGTATTTATTTATTATTTTGCATGATACTAGATATGGAATCCACTTTACTTTACATATACAAAACCCATCTAGTCATCATTACTTTCCCTTAAAAGGATCCGATATACATCCTCACAGCTGTTCCCATTTCCCTCATCAGCTCTGGCTATTATTTTCCCCATCAGATACTCTCAACACATATCGCTCCGTTGTCTTTGTTCTGTTTTCACTTCATCAGTCGAGATGTTTTTTTTTTTCTGTGTCACCTGCTCCTGTATTACAGGTGGACCGGGCTGTAAACAGCAGGATGAACTCAGTCATTGTTAATGACCAAGAGGCTTAATGGCAGACAGAAAATCAGCACAGCAGCTCTGATGAAGTGCCAACAGAACACAGGAAGCAGCGTGGTATATGAGGCCGAGAGGCTGACGAGGGAATGAGATGCAGCCGAGGGGTCTGGGTGGGGAAGCTGACGAGGGAGGGGGGGCAGCTGTGTGGATCAGAGGTGATGGGGAAAGTCTGAACTAGAAATGTGTCTGAAGAGAGACATTATCAATAATCAGCACAAAAAATAAGCCATTTTATATATATATGAATATGTTTATTGGTCTTTAAAAAACTATTAACGAACAATTACAAGAAATAAAAAGATGATGAATACCTGGTCCACAGATCACACAGAATCCGTGTGTAACAGTGAAGCATAGCTTCCTTCACAATGATTCAAATGTGACAATGTCACGTGGTAAATAATTTAATTCCTCTCTTCTTGCTGTGCGCCACCTATCTGCTGTCTGGGGTAATGGCTAAGGCACTCTGGAGAAGCGTTTCCCCCTATTTGCACGAGTGAAAAGCTGCAAATACGTGGCACACTATTTCCTTTTTTTGGGGGGGGGGACAGAATAACACATTCAAGCATGGATCCCCTGATCTACTGCACTAAAAGCCACTTTACATCACCAACATTAAACCAAACAATGAACCAAACATTCATCGCCTTTAACAAAAACAAGTCAGATTCATAAAAACATCTCATTGCAGTTTTGTGACATTACTTTAACTCATTCATAAAATGTCATAAAAGTACTGACCAAGACAAGTATGTGTTTTTTAAAACTGCTGTTGCATTAAAACAGAGGAACAAACAATTTAACAGTAAAGTACCATAAGTTTAACAGTAGTGTATCGACGCCTTACACCAAGACGTCCACATTGATTATTATCTGCAGCTGTGCTTCTATCTATCTCTCCTATCGAGTACATTTCTCTCATGATTAATTACAATAAAATGGATGTCGGCTTCCACTATTGAAGAAATGTCTCCCGCAGCTCAGAGACAAGAAGCAAGAAGAGATTGCATCGTTAACGACATGAGGATGAGCGTGCGTGAGTCGTCCAGCAGGGGGCCCCCTCGCTCCAGATGTCTGCAGCCATGACAAGGCATTTGCATAGCTCATCTCTGCCCTTTATGGAGATGTATGTGCTTTATGCATTTAGTCATGAACAGCTGCGGGTTCACGAGTGCAGCCTGCAAGACACGATAATGCATTCTAAAGCACCGGGATGACTTCGCTGAGGATGCAGTAATGGTAGAAAGGTAGAGTATGTTGTACACGAGTCGTCGCTATGACGATCACACGGTTCATGGATGATGTCTCAGAATGTAAAAATCAAGTTACAGTCAGATGAATCGGCACTGCAGTGAAGATGGAAGGGATGGGGGAGGTCAACTTCAAAGAGGGTCAGAATGGATTTTACCGCATTTGCAGGAAAATCATATCTTTGTGTCTTTTAATCCCCTCAACACAATCGACTGGTAGCCAACAGGGTCTAGGTTTTGAGAGGCAGAATGACGTGATGTAAAACTGATGTAAACAGGATCTTAGCAGGGGTCGAGTGTGCAGATTTTACTTTATACAGTCGGCCAGCTGACGCTAGCTTGCACCCGTCTGCAGGAATCAGGCCGAACATCAGGAGATGTTTATGCTACTGAAAAGTCTCCTTAGTCATATAGGATAAACTGTGTTATTTGAACGTGCATAATGCAGGTGGTGCAGGTTTTTTTTTTATTATTAACGCTCAACTATCTTAAACATGAAATCCTTAAAAGAAATATGAGAATGGTGTTTAAAAAACAGCCTCAAATCGGCCCCAAGCTTCTAGTTTTCCGTTAGTCAAAAGGCATCATTCAAATAAAGTGTTCTCCTGAGCCGAGTGGAACACCTCCATAACTCTCATCCGCTCCCTACAGAGACTTCCTTCCTTCTGTTTGCATTTTGAGAAGATTTTTAAAATACGCTTCATCCAGCCGAAGCCAAACACTTTCACAAGCTCCGGGGGGGGGGGGGGGGGGGGGGGAAACCAGCAGGAAAATAATGTGCGCTATCAGCTCACTGGATTGACTGTATTGCACTCAGGATGACAGCGATGTATTCATCAAATCCTGAAAAAAAACGCTGAGAAGCAGCATTTCTTAGCACCACATTAGCCTGTCGACACTTTTGGTTTGTCGTTTGCAGATAGCCTACAGTCTATTCTACTTTGTTTACATTTGGGGGGGGGGGGGGGTATACTTGATGATTCATTTTTTTAAGGTGAGGAAAGTCTCTGAGTGATGATATATTTACCTGTGGGTCTAACAGTTCTGGTGTGGTCTTCGTGACCTGAAGTAAACTGGCGTGAGAGAGTGAGTGTATGATGTGGGTGAGGGAGGGGGTGGAGGGCTGATGATAATGCTAACATTTGCACTCTCCTCTGCTCCGGTTCACTAATGCTCACCACCGCGAGAGAAAAAAAAAAAAAAAAAAAAGGCCACACAGCACAGCGGAGCACTCGACTCCGTCCAGCTCACATTGATCACTGGAAGTCGACTGAAACCCCCTCTGCTTCGGTGAGATCGAACCGGTCCAATGAGTGTTGAGCACCGAAACTCACTCAAAAGCTTTTTCCTGTGATTAAAAATAAACTTTTTGCAGCTGTAAAGCTTCGTATTAAGGACACATTAGGTGCTCGTTAACCAAAAAAGGGAGGGAGGGAGAGTACAATCTTGAGATGGCGAGAGGAGAGAGAGAGAGGGGATCATATGCACAGGAGCAGACCATGCCCCTCCCCCTCACTAAGTGCTGCAGGGATGCTGTGCATAGGAGGAGGAGGGGGGAGGGGGGGGAGTGTGTTTATGTGTGAGTGGAGGCGGTTCCTACAGCTTGATGATGGTTGCAGATGAATAAGAGAACACACGGGACAGGAAGTGGCAGAGGTGTAACCTCAGCTGGCCATCATGGGTGCAGTATTGTCCGAGTTTATATAAGCTATGCAAAGATTAAAGATTTTTCAAACATCAAATCCCCGGGGGGGAGGATTTATATCCCCCCCAGTAAGAAAGCTCCTCGGCGATGCTGTCAGAGGGACTAAAGGGGCGTGGTTTCTTTCGCGAGCATCTCGGGACGAGAAAAATGTGCTTCTCTTCACGTGTGTCACGGTTATGAGGTCCGACAGCAGAGCGCACAATGCGGTCCTCAGCCGCTGCAAACACACACACACACACACGCGCGCGCGCACACACACACACACACACACACACACACACACACACACACACACACACACACACACACACACACACACACACACACACACACACACACACACACTCCATTCCTCTAAGCCGGGACCAGCCAGCAGCAAGAACAACCATCAATGGCTTTGACCCTGAATCAAACGTTGAGAGAGGGAGGGAACAGGAGGGAGGGAGGGGCATAAAAATAGGACAAGTTGTTACTGTAGAAAAATAGAGGAATTTCCAGAGGCTGATAAAATGTCTTTGGCACTTCTGAAAACACAGCATACAGAAAGACACCGAGTATTAAAAAAAAAGGCCAAACTCGAAAGCTCCGCAGCCAGAAGAAGATTACGATAATCCAAGTTCATCCACAAATGAGGCGGGCCAGCCCCGGGTGGATTTGAGCCTGGACGGGCCCGTACTCCACCATCTCCCCGTCCACCGTGATCATCCCTTGCGGGGAGACGGGCTCCAGCCGCAGGGCCTTCACCTTCTCGTACACCAGGTGGGGGCAGCCGCACGCCAGGTGGCCGCCCTTCTCCATGGCGAGGAAAAGGCGCAGGAGTGCCGGACGGGAGATCCCGGCCGTCACGTAGAAGAGATGGATCACCCCGTCGTCCGCCGTCGCTCCGGGGACCGTCCACAGGTCCTCGGCCAGGTGGGACTGGTAGATCGCCAGCACCAAGACAAAGTCCTCCTCCTTGACTACCGTCCAGCTGTCTGGGACTGGCTGGTCCAGACCAGGGAGCAGGGAGTCCTCCTGTGCCGTGGTCTTGCCTTTACTCGGAGTCTCGGGTCTCTGGGTGGTGAACGTGTTGTTGGAGGAGTTGGTGATCGTATGGTGGTTGGAGTTTGTGCTGTTGTGATTGTGGCGGGAGTTCTGGTTCGGGGAGGTGTTGGGTACGAGCCGACAGGGGAGGGAGGAGCAGAGGGACGGGTGCTGCGGCGTGGGAGGAGGGGGGTTAGCCTTGATGCTCCCTCTGGGAAACGTCGACGCCTCCGCGATGGGCAGATACGCCAGCCGGCCCTGGTAGACCCGGAGGGAAGCCAGGCGCACCAGCGTGCCCATCAGGAAGCGCAGCGCTCCGACGTGGCGGTACTTCTCGCTCTCGATGTCGACGTCGGCCACGAAGCCCCAGGCCAGCGAGAGGAAGGAGAAGAGGCGCTGCCTCGAGGCCAGGTGGATCGAGACCAGGTCCATGGAGCCGACCAGACCTTTGCACAGCATGAAGCCGCAGCTCAGTAAAAGCTCCTCGTTCCACGCTGGAGGCGACCTGAGAGAACGTTAAGCACACCGAGAGTTAACAACCAAAGCACGACACCACTGGTTAGCCATCTTGGATTTTGAGGTCGGGGTTGAAAGGGTTCATCTGACTTTACGAGACGGATATTTGACTTCAGGTGCCTTTCCTTTGTCAAGAGGAACGCAGCATTAGCGTCACCCTCTCCTGTCACTTCTGGTTGCAAAAAAACAAGATGGCGTCGGCCAAAATGCCAAACTCGGGGCTTCAAAACGCCAACTCTGCAAACCAACAGGTGACGCCACGCAGACTACGTTCACTTCTATTGGTGACACATTCGATGTCGTCCACACAGCCAGCCAGCAGGTGGAGATGACATCCTGGACCGGGTACTGGGTTGACTGGTCCCACAGCTGCACGCTGGACTATAATCACCCATAAAGTGGACGTTTCTACAGGCATTACATCATTCCTATGAGAGTTATCAGCAACCTGAAGTGACCTCTGCTTTTCTCTCCTCCCTCCTGAGGACCGATGTGCCCAGTCAGCCTTCGGCATAATTACACCGAAAAGGAGATAAATCGTTCTTTTTTAAGGCAGACGAAGGTACGCCTTCTGTACTGTTGGTCTATGCATTTAAATGACTCATTAATGGGCGACTCACTGCGAGTAGTGGTGGACAGAGGCCGCCAGGGCGTTGCCCGATCCCCCTGGTAGAATACCCAGAGGGGTCCGGATGGCCTCTTGCCAGTCTTCTCGCTCCATCAGGCCATTTATCACCTGAATGAACAAGAACAAACAGAAACAGATAATGGGCCTAAATAGGAAGTAGTGTGATGAGCTAATATTTGATACCTGCAGCTGTTCTGTACCAAGCTTGGTTCTACCATGTAACCGGGAGCAACGCTGGCTCAATATTTACACAGGATTTATACGATAATGTTTTTCTCTTATTCTGAACAATGTAAATAGAAACGGGCGATTTTATATCGTTTCCATCTGTCACTGATTGATTTAAAATGCTCAAATAAAAACAAATCAAACAAATACAACAACGTATTGCATATGGATTGCATATAACAATGTGTATTTAATTTAATTTTGTTTGAGTTGCGTGTTATCAAGGTATTCTAATTGTCATTTCATAATAAGCTGGGTCAAAGTCCGAACACCTCAAACAGCAGCCCGTCTCCAGACATGATGACCAGGGCGTCCCACTGCGACAGGTCGGCCTTCCTCACCACCTCCCGTGCGTGGTTCTGGTGCTCTGAAGGAAAACACGGAGTCAGACAAAAAAGAGACAAAACGGAGAATTTGTAGGACAAAATAAAAACAAGGGCAGAGAAAGAGACACGCTGCCTTCTTCGTCCAGCCTCCAGGGAGGGATCAGGGAGATTATGCAGAAAAAGAGATTCAATTTCCCCCTTATCGGGCCAAACATATCACATTAGCCCATCCAGCGGCTACTCAACAGCTCCGAGGCAGCTTAGCAGCCATGCAAACATCTGTGACCAACATATATCTGCATGTGTGTGTGTGTGTGTGTGTGTGTGTGTGAGTGTTGGTTAATGCGCCGGCGGACGGCTGAGCTATTTGTTCAGCCTAGTTTTATTGGCAGCGTCCTTGAGTGGGTCCCTCTGCAGGGGCTCTCTGTGGGCTCATCCTGCCAGCATTAAAGTCTACAGTCCTACCAGCCGAGACTCCCCAGAGTGGCGGTGTGTGTGTGTGTGTGTGTGTGTGTGTGTGTGTGTGTGTGTGTGTGTGTGTGTATGTATGTGTGTGTGTGTGTGTGAGAGAGGGAAAGCTTTAGCAAGAGAGTAAGGCAGACAAGTATTGATGCTCTGCCATCACGGAGGAAATATTTTTCCACTCCAGCTGAAGTATTGATCGCGGACAGAGCTGAAGTAAAAACAGTGTCGCTCTCCTTCCTGTTCACTTTGCTCTACCTCCACCTGTCCCCCCCCCCCACGGTGCTCCCCCTGCTGCTGCTGTTTGTTTGCCAGGGAGGCGGTGATGGAGTCTGTGATGCAGTGCTGTGCTGTTGACAGACTGGGAGAGTAACAGCACAGCGCTGCTGACTCAGCACTTGAAACCTGCGGGGGCTCCGGCTGATGCTTTACTTCCCGGCCACTTCCTTATTCAGAGGTCACCAGCCGAAACACCAACAAGCTAAACCTCAACAACGACTGCTTTGTGGTCCACGGTGGCCTGGAAGAGATCCGTCTCAGGGTGGCCTGCAGCCATGGACTACTACTGTTAATACTACTGCTACTACTGTTAATACTACTACTACTACTGTTAATACTACTACTACTACTGTTAATACTACTACTATTAATACTACTACTGTTGTTAATACAACTGCTACTGTTAATACTACTACTGCTGTTAATACTACTACTACTGTTAATACTACTGCTACTGTTAATACTACTACTACTGTTAATACTACTACTACTGTTACTACTACTATGGTTAATACTACTACTGTTAATACCACTGCTATTGTTGATACTACTACTACTGTTGATACTACTGCTACTGTTGATACTACTACTACTGTTGATACTACTACTACTGCTGTTGATACTACTACTGTTGATACTACTACTACTACTGTTGATACTACTACTACTACTGTTGATACTACTACTGTTAATACCACTGCTATTGTTGATACTACTACTACTGTTGATACTACTAATGTTGATACTACTACTACTACTGTTGATACTACTACTGTTAATACCACTGCTATTGTTGATACTACTGCTACTGTTGATACTACTACTACTGTTGATACTACTAATGTTGATACTACAACTACTACTGTTGATACTACTACTGTTAATACCACTGCTATTGTTGATACTACTACTACTGTTGATACTACTACTGTTAATACCACTGCTACTGTTGATATAACTGCTACTGTTAATATAACTACTACTGTTAATACTACCACTACTGTTATACTAGCCTATTAAGGCCATTTTTCCTCACCACTGTCACTGTAACTCTGCTCCTGGGGGATGTTGGGACTTAACTCTGAAAATCATGAGTGTATTCCCATCCTGCTCAATGTGTTAAAGTGTTCTGAGATAACTTCTGTTGTGATATGACACTATAAATAAAATTGAATTGAATTGAAAAACCTGCTGACATGGTTTTTACTTTACTAATTGTCATGTCCACTGTTGATGCACATTATGGCTGATAATAAAGACAATAAATAAACGCTTGAAATCTCAGGTAAATTCCGGTTTATTCCGCTTTAAATGCAGCGTCTTCCTCCCCGTGTTCCACTCCACCGCCTCCTTCTGAGGTTAACCAGGGTAAGGATGAAGCTCGGTACGCTGGATGCTTCATACAGTATGTAGAAGGTACACGCTGACACAAGAGGCGCCGCTACGTGTCCTTCCTCGGGCAACGGCTGCGTGATACATTCATCAAGAAGCGGGCGTGCTGGTCTAAATGGGTTGTGCCAGTTAATCCAGTCTGTCGCGTTTTTGCCTGGCTGCCGTATCCGTCCACAGAAGGCCCTCAGCGACCCACATACATTCATCCCCCCCCTCCTCACAGTTCTGCTCAGCCTGGGTCGACGTCAGTAATTACTCCGTCTTTTTTCATCACCATCCAGCTGCCGACCTTCCTTTAAGCCCCCAGGAGTCGGCACAAAGAGGCCGCGTGCCTGTCGGCTTGCTTCCTCAAATAAACAAACACACAGTTTCTCCCTCCTTTTCCTCCGTCTTTGATACAGTCTCACTTTGAACTGTATCATGATGTTCTGAGGCTTTTTTCTTACCCGTCAAATCCTGCCCAACAGGACTGGGGTTCGGGGGGGAGGCTGGTTGGGAGTGAAAGGCTAAATGCTGAGCTGTGTATGATTGTTTTTTTGTTCTTTTTTTAAAACGGAATTAAATCCTTTCGATGTTTCCCAGCAGCTCTTTGGTATTAGAGGTCACTTGAAGTTCACAGCCTCTTGATGACAGAAGCCAACACTGTTTAAGGTCACATGAAGCCACAAGCAACTCTCACGCAGAATGTGGAGCAGCTGGGGCGTCTGGGACGGGAATCGAATGTGTATCAGTGCTCAAGTGCTTGCAGATGTGGCCCGAGAATTTGGGACTACACGCATAATAAAATAATAATAAGCAATCGTGGACTCCGGGAGCGGAATTGCTGTCGAAAATGTGTTTGTAAATCTGGCAAGTTAAGTTGGTGACAGCTGTTAGTGTAATTGTCCCATGCTGAGGTTTAAGCCCTATGTGACCTTGACAAGGGAGTTAGAATAAGATAAATGCATGTGGAACACAGGTGTGCACGCGTCTGTCACTCACCTGTGATGACCAGTGTGTAGGGAACGGCGGCCTCGGTGAGCATGCCCTGCACGTGGCCCGTAAACAGCTGGAGTGCCTGGCCGCGGCCGCTCTGAGGGTTCACCAGGATCATGACTCTGCAGGGTCGACGCACCTCCGCGTACGCCACACCTGAGACACACGGGCGAGAGAGAGGGGGGGGGGGGGGAGATGAAGATGCCGGAAGACAAGAGGAGGTCTTCTTATGCACGATCAAATATTTAAAAGAATGTATGAGGACAGGCTCGTCCCTGAGGGGGAAAGAAGAGCATGAAACAGTCAGAGGCTGTGACAGCGTACAGACGATGCTTCATGCTAATGTGACGTGCGACTTTCTTCGAGGAGAGGGAGGGCTCACAGGTGCGTGTCAGTCGGGATGGCGATGATTATTTATAGCAAGACTGTGACATTTTATTAATCCCAAGAAATCCTCCTGTTGCATTATGTCAAAAAAATGCAAAGATATTAAGAGAGACGAAGAGAGAGGAGGGAAGTGTCTGTTCAAGGAATACAGCGACAGTTTGAGAACTGTTCGGGTTTGTGCAAATATGTATATACACACACAAAGGTCACCAAACAAAAAGGTGGAGAAGGATGTGAAGGCAGCTGTTGCAGGAGCTGATGGAGGAGTGGTTGGATAACACCTACTTAATGGTTGTAATGAAATGTATTGAAGATCAAATGCATTATTAATGCATCGCATTAATAGCTATGGTGTTGTGCAGGAAGAGTTAAAGTCAGCGGGTCATTTCAATGGGTTTCTGGTTAGATGCCGGACATAATGTCTGTGGTTAACACAATGATGAAGAGATAAAATGTCATTATGAAACATAATGAAGTCATGAGATCACGGTGGAGATCTTTTATAGCCTTTTAGCCAACAGAAATACATCAACCCTGCAGCACTTTCGCCTCATTGACTAAGGAATTATTTGTTCCACCTCATTATAGATCCAGATATTTCTGTATCTATATTTACATGCAGGATCAGGTTGAGCACCAACACAGTTAGCAACTAAAAAAAAAAAAGCATCTGCAGCTTTTTAAAGTGAATTCAGAGAGAGGATGAGTCTGGGAGGTGGATCTTCCAGCCGATGCCCTTGACCTTAAAAGCAGACTCACCAGAGAGTATCAGGTGACTCAGAGAGGAGAAAAAAAAATACAATCCATATTAGTCTGAGGACAGAAACGTATTCCCACCGTGATCATTTATGTAAATGCTGACTTTGGTATCAGAAAACGTTCTCAGGAGCACAGAGTGTGATGGGCGATTCAATTCCTCTTGCTCATCATGTAAATGAAGATGCCGTATTGTGACTCGCTAACATCTGTCTACCTCGGCCGATCCGACTACCTTCTACCTCATTTGGCCCGTGATGACAGGCCTTGGCAGCGGCACAGAAATATCTGAGAGAAAGGAGGTGTAAACCCGCCAGGAAGAGCGAGGAGAGAGCGCGAAAACACACACAGGCCCATGCCAAACCCTCCATTCACCCACACAGGGTCACCATTGTTGTTTTTTCATCGGCGCACAATGAGGCTTCAGGACACAAAAGGTCCTCTCTGCACTTCTGGAATATAGTAGAAACTGGCTTTTGACGATGAAAGAGCTTTAGAATCCGGTTTTTACACTCAAGTGTGCTGAGCTGGATGGCAAACCCTTAACAGACGCAGCTGAAAAGGTAAAAAACCCAAACTAATACGCATCAGCAGCTTTCCTCGGGGTCCTTTAAGGTCTTGTCCGGCACCTTTTAGTGGCCTGTGTGGCTCCAGGTCTCCCCGAATCACTGCACACACCTCGGACGATTCAAACTGAATAATGAATGGCGAAGTGAAGGAAAATGGTAATTCGCTCTGATTATCATGCTGCACCTTCAGACCCACGCTGCTTTATTCTGAAATCACCAGCCATGCAAGAGAATCGACTCATCAAATAACTTATAGAAGGTGGACTTTCTTAAAAAAATACTTGGTTTTAGAATGACGACACAGTCAGCATCTAGATAATGTAAGGTAGAGCTGAAACTGCATTAACTGAATGGTCAATCGACAGAAAACTAATCAGCAACATAATTGATTAGTCGTTAAATCATCAGATTCCGAGACAATGATTTTGGTAATAAAGGAAAAATACGAGGTCGTATTAGTCGCGCTTCTGAACCATCGATCTGTCAGGGTTGATGAACATGAAAATGCTGATCCGTCTGCAGTTTTATGAGATGCGATAAAAACAGCCCGACGACACATTCAACCTTCATGAGACACATTTCTGATATAAAGTCTTCTCGCTGACATCTGGTTGCAATAAGTATTCTCACTGTGTAAAGGCAATTTATTTCTGTTTGGGGATTATTCATGATTCTGCACAGGAATTTTATCAGGAGCCGACCTGCTTTCAACCTCAGCGACAACTTTATATAGACACCATGTGTTTGTGTGTGTGTGTGTGTGTGTGTGTGTGTGTGTGGGTCAGGAATATAGATAGATGGGTATGAGGGTGAATGTGAAATCTGTCTGTGATGTGATGTGAGATTCCTGCAGGCAGATGCTGCCCATCTCACCTCAAACTTTCCACTGCAGTCAGTGTGTGTGTGTGTGTGTGTGTGTGTGTGTGTGTGTGTGTGTGTGTGTGTGTGTGTGTGTGTGTGTGTGCATTTCACAGGTACAAGTGTGTGAACAAAGTTTGGCAGCCGGGGTGACAGGCAGCCAGGATGTGACGGAGTCGAGCTGACAGAGTCGAGTTGTCATCTCGTTGCCACAAGTGCATCCTGATTGTTAAAACGTGCTAAATAAAGATGTCTCGTACTGCAGGTGGGATTTGTTACACCGTGACTCCATTCAAGTCTTTTTCCAGGAGTAAAGACTGGACTGATGTGTCTGCAAACAAGCTGCATTCCAAGGTTGGGTGAGGATTTCCAAAGGGTATAAACACGACAGCCCACTGAGGCATCACCAGGCTGGCGGGAGGAGGGGAGGGGGGGGGGTGTTGACAGGCCATTGGGGCCGCGTGTCACAGAGCAGGAGACGAAGGCTCCCGAGGGACAGAGATGTTGGCCGGGGTGAGAGGTCGCCTGGTGACGCATTTTTATCTCTCATCTCCTTCAGTGAGGAGGCTTCAGCAGAGCCGGGGGGGGGGGGGGGGGGGGGGATCACACACACTGACAGACACACCTGACCCTGCGGCTGCTGTGGGAGCTGGACAAACCACAGCTTTTCCTTCTCTTTTACACAGCCTGTAGGTATTTGCTGTTTTTTGGAGGGTGAACTGGGGTCGGACACACACACAACAACACCGGAGCACAAATTAAATCATCAGAATGTATAACTCTACAATAAATAAACGCCCGAGGCTGTAACTGGCTTCCCACCAGCTGCTCCAGAAGCAGAAAAAGGACACGTCCGGTCCCAACAAGGCAGCGACTCGTAGTAAAAGTCAGAGTGAGTAACCGTCATCTCATTCTCATGCCATCTCAGCGTGGATCCTCCAAGCAGGGGAGATGCTGGAGCTGGAGCTGGAGCAGACCATTAGCGTCCACAAGGACCGTATCATAATCTATGCACTTCATTATTTACGGCCCATTCCTTCCAGTGAAGCTGCAGCGACAGTAGAAACCTTTTGCGAGAGTATTGATGCCTGAAATAATCAAATGAGTATAGTAGCCGCAACCTCATTGTAACCTTCACCGTGTTTATCCACTTTCTGTCCCGGTGAAAGTGTGTCACTCCGACTAAACACCAATCTTTAATCCCACTTTTTTTCCATCTGCAACACCAGATGAGATGACACGCAATTAACGTTGGGGGGGGGGGGTAAATACACAGTGAGCGGGATTACAGCTGACCTTCACACACCTTCCGGCGAAGCGGCGATTCGGCTGCGTCTATAACCACACCATTACTCATTTAAATCGCATATCGCATTCTGTTAAATACTGTATTATTGGCTGGCCTGGATCCTGAATGCTAAAACAAGCTTATAAATTAATGATATCATCACATCGCGTTCAAAAGAGGAACACACACACACACACACAAAAATTATTTAAATCTGGGATGAGATGGAAAACTGTTAGATGTCTGAGAGCCGGTTCATTGGTATGATTTGCAAACCTCCCAACCTGGAGCTCTTTGATGAGTCCAGTGAGAGGGCAGCGATGGGGAGGGAGGGGGAGGGGTGGAGGGTGGGGGGGCACCCAGTTATATCTCAGGTTACCATCTGTATGCCTGCATGGCTGGAAACCCAAAACTGCTGCTGGCTGCAGGCCAGTGGGAGGCGATGTTCCCCCATCACACAGAAGCCCAGTGTGCACCTGGAGGCGGACTCCTTATCCCCGCCACCAACACTTGCCTCCATCTTTGGCAAACAACATTCCAAATTAGTCACCGTCGAGTCAAATATCCACCTACTCTCCCACGAAAACACGCTTCGGATTTTAAACCTGCGAAATATTTCCCATACGAGTGGAAGGAGATCAGCTGAACTCACATAGCAGATTCTGAGTGTTAAATCAATTTGGGGACCCAAACAGCTTTGTCTCATCATCATCACCCCCACATGAGTGATAGAGGGAATTAGCATAAACACTTCTCATCTAGTATTCATGTTAATTACTGTCTACCAGAAGCACAGAGGAGCTAATGAGATCGGAGGACACAAAAGGGAACCTGAGGAGGGTCTGCATCATAAACAGAGCGAGACGTGATGAGACCTAATTAGAGTCAGCTGCTCGCAAGAAAAGAAAGCAGGATGAAAAACAGGCTTTGTTTTGATGTCATTTTCCCACCCGTCAACGATAAACTCTCAGTGGGGATCTACTGAGCAGGAGTAATGAAGCCTGGGCAGCAGCTACCTGCTGACAGAGCATCAGTGGAATCTAACTTTAGTGATCGGGGTGTGTGTGTGTGTGTGTGTGTGTGTGTGTGTGTGTATGTGTGTGTGTGGCAGCCTCCACATCCAGAATCATCCCTCCTATGGGGCTGATGTTTGGATGAATGAATGCTGACATGTGGACCCTTTCATGGCAGGTGGATCACCAGTTTATTGGGAGCAGGTTGTGGAATAAGTGCATCCTCTGTGCTTCATCAGTTTCTGGCAATAATTCACTTTAGAACATGTGTGTCATATAAAAAGAAAAGTGAAATAATTCAGAATACATTGTATTGTATACCATTCATATTATCATATTAATATGTCCCTTCCTTACATTATTTGTAGTCTAAAGTTTCATGTTGACCCCCCTCCCCCCCTCCCACGGTGCTCACCGTCTCTGCGGGGCGCCTGCAGCGCGGACGCGTCCCTGATGGCACGAGCCCACCTCTCAGCCTCCTGGAGGTTCGCGAGCGGGTCCTGGACCAGCGCGACCCGAAAGCACTGCTCCGCTCTCTGCCGGGCCACCCCGGCGCTCATCCAGCGCCTCTTGAACGGGTAGAAATAGGCTGTGAAGTAGGCGCCGACGTCCGCGCCCTCCGGCCCTCTGTGCGCCCGGCACCCGACACAGTCGGTCAAGTTGAAAACCACCTTGGTCCGGCCGGGTGACGAGGAGATCCTCTGGACGGTCAGGGCGCGCTCCGTCAGGCTCACCGAGTACCGGACCCTGTCGTTGAGCGTGTCGGTGAACTCCCCGTACAGCACGCCCACGACCCCGTTCCGCTGGCGGGACGGGTCCGGATCAGAGGCGTCCTTCTGCATCCCGCGCGGAGAGAGCGACGCGTCCCGCAGGCCGGTGTGCGGATGGCGGCGCGCTGCAGACTCCGCTCCGATCCGCCTGCTGATGTGGGACCCTCGGAGTGAGACGGGAACAGCAGCCGCGATCCTGGTCCAGAGTCTCTCCCTAGTGACTGAAAGGGGAATGACAGGGGTGAGCGTCCCTCTCCACTTCAACTACACCCAACTAACCAACACTGTTATCTATTAACAGCTATGACGACAAATAATCACCTACTGCGCCTCTATATTACCGTCTGGATATAATACAGGACATAATATTTATTTAAAATAACCACGATGAGACGATCTGAACTCAAAGTCTATTTACAACCTTTCCAGGTGCTTTCTGCATCAGAATCACTGATTTGTTTTCTGGAGTTGCTTCGTTAAATAAATAAAACTGTGAAATAAATTAATCATCTGCTTGTTTGTCTTACCGGGCTCCATTGTCTCGTCTTTAAATTGTTTGTCCCTAAGGGAATAATTGGCCCGCTGGCCCGATTTAAAATTACGCTTTTACTTCCGGGTTAACCTGATATTATCAAAATGTTCTTTAGGCTCACATTTTAAATCTGACTGTATAATTATTTAGCAATACTTCATATAATATTCATCAAGTTGTCCCTAGACTGGGTATAAGTCTGTAAGTGGTGTTTTTGTTTTATTCTCTCCTTGTCCTGAAACACACCTGTCAGGTATGCATTTTGGTTTCTTCCAATTATGGTGGTTCATTCCGGTCCTATTTAAATCCAGGTGTTTTGTTAGTCAAGAATCCTATGTGGACAGTCTGCAAAATCTATTTTCTCTAGTGTTTCTTATTATTTTTAAACTATCAATTAATGTTACTTTTACTTTGCAAATAAAAATCAATCAGTCCAGTTTATGTTATATGTTTGTGTCCTCATCATAATCGCAGTTTTTACAATCCTTTTGTAACATGTGTTGTTAAATTACAACTATATTGAGTCCACTTTTTTGTCTTTTTTTTTAGCGAGCAAATTGAATAAATTGGAACTTTTACCACGCCCAGCGAGTAGTCACGTGGGGCGTGACGTTTACAGAATATAAAAACGTCACCACGCGAGAGTTCCGTCCCTGATCTCTTTCCTTCTCTGCGCGGTGGATGTGAGGCGGGGAGCGGCAGCGGCTCTCCGGGATGTTCCTCTCCGACATGTCGCGCTCACACCGTGGGACCCACCGAGGTCCAGTTATGGACTTAACTGCACACGAGCCGCCGTGAACAGGTGACGTTTTTTATGAATGGAGACTCACGTTTGTTGTAGTCTGGAGGCGGTTTCGTATTGAATATGCTAGCTGTTAGCTGTCCTTTAAGCTAGGCTAACACGTGGGAGACCATGTGGGGCAAAAGGGTTTATAACTAGACAAATTGAGAACATGCAGTACATCCAACGTGGATGTTACTTTTCATATTGATTAAAAGTGAGACGTGATAGAAACGTGGCCTTTCTGACGTCACCAGTTTTCTCCAGATGTTTGATTGTAGATCTAACGCCTGATTTTCCCATCAACTTTACAGGAAGCTGCGGCTAAATTGAATGAAGCTCACCCTCTTACCAAAGAGCCACATGAAAGGTAACTTTATTTTTTAAATTATATTTTAATATTGACTCTGCAGTTCATATGATGATTCTGTTATCCCTGTCTGAAACAAGTGTTGAAACAAATGGTATCTGACTGGCTGCAGACTGACCGTGTGGGGTCACGTGCTGCTGAATCGTCACTAATGAAACGTCTCCTTACAGGTTGCCGGTCCTTCTGTGTGACTGTCATGACTGAACATGAAGCCTGGTGAAAAGGTGCGTACCCCCTGTATCTCGTGATCCACGTTGACACCGACTCGGTGATGAAAACTGCTGCATAGGAAGTGCCGTCTGATGCGATAACTGACGATGGAAATAGCTGTTCTGAGAAACGGTCTAAGCTTCTGCTGCTGGTGTTCAGAATCTGAACACTTGATGATGTATATGTACATTTTCTCCCTACAGGTTATAACGGTCTGCAACGTGCGGCTGTATGAGACGACGCATGGGCGCTGACGAGCTGAACAGGTAAACGACTTTGACACCTGATGACTGAAGTCAAGCCAGTGATGATAAAAGTTATCCCTGTCTGAACTTAGGTGTTGACCCATGGTAACCTGAGGCTTGACTGCAGATACAGGACCAGTAGATCCCGTGATGTCTAGAAGTTGTCAAAGTGTTAATCTCTCCTTTTTTCTTATTTGCAGATAAAATCGAGTGGAATCGCCGGTCTGTGATCGCTCCCACAGTATAATAAATGCAGTGGATTTCTTGGTTTCCTCAAAGACGTTTAATGAAAAAGATGTATAAAATTGAACAAAATGATGGCACATAATTCTCAGATTTGTTTTGATGCTCTTTTTGCTTTACATTATGGACTGAAATGTAACACTTTGTATTTAAATAAACTTCATTGCAAGTAAAAGGATGCTCGTGTGTGAATTCTCACCCCAAATACGTTGCACACAACCCATCTTACTGTGAGCACCCAGCATGACGTTAATCTGTGTTGAAAGGCGACCTGTAAGATTTCTTCTTCAAATTCTCCAAGAAGATCTGCTCTTCCTGAAGGAATTCACGGTCCTGTGGGGAGGAAGCGATTGAAAAGACACTTATAAAATATTTGGCAGCTGCAGCCAGTAAATAACTGGGTGAACCACACCAGTTTCAACACGTGCAACCTTTCAATAAACCACTTTATGAAGGTCATGCACCAAAGATCAAACTTATGTAACAGAATTAGGGGATATTTCAAGCCAGTGAGTTTGGCGGTCATGTATCTCAGCATAACGTGTGTCCTGATTACCTTTTCTGCAGTGTACTTCCACAGAGCCAGACTAGCCTGTAGAGCGGTGGACTGACAGTTTGCAACTGAAGGAGGAATACTCAGGGTGACGGGCAGCTCAGGGTTTGGCAACACTGAACACGTATCTTCAGATAAAGACAAACAAAACTATTAGATTTTATATTTAATACATTTGTTACTGTTTATAACCAGAACAGACCTCACCTGGTAAAGTGGGTGGACTCATTTGTGTTAAAGATGTAACTGGATCGTTTTGTCTCAGCCTCTCTGTGTCCTTCTGCAGATGATTTAAACTTATTTGCTCCTGTAACCAGAAGAGTTCAGGTATTGCCACAAAGTTTGCTTTTCATATTTTATTTTTGAAGAGAAGCCCAATCAGAAGAAGAATACTACATAGAGAACACGCACCTGCAGGATTCGTTGTTCTCGCTGCCTCAACCGCTCCGTCTGGGAATGGATATTTCTGAGCCTCGCCTCGTGCTCAGCCTCCACACGCGCTGCTTCCTGCAACGCCCGCTCTCCTTCCTCATACTTATCTGCAGCGAGCTGCGATCCGCAAAGCATTGTCGAAGCTTAAACGCTGCTTATTTTATTACACTTCACGTGAGATGTGTGCGGCGTGAATCGTACCTGGCTGAAGGCCTCCACCTCGTGGGCTCGTGTCTTCAGTCTCAAGGCTGTGCTGCTTATTCTCTCTTTCTCTCGGTCCAGTTCTTCTCTTAGTCTCTCCAGAGTCTCTCTCTCCTGGGCCACAGCCATCTCCTTCTGTTTCAGCTCTGCAGTGTGGAGCTTTAAGTCCGCTTGTTCCTACAACAGAAACAGAAAAAATACATTTATTTTGTCCTTTTGGATGCTGTGAGTCCTGGAGAGCGTAAGAAAATGTTTGAATATATCCACTTAATTTACATCATAATATCATAAAATCTGATTAAGTCCATAAAGAAAAACCATCTCCATAGTGAAGCTCACCTGTGCCAGACCGATGATGGAGCCCTCTCTCTTCTCCAGGAGGCTGCTGACCTCCCGTTCAACCCTCTCGTGCCTCTGCTTCTCCAGGGCGTGAAAGTGGGCCCAGTCAGCTCCCAGCTTCCTCCTCTCCTCCGCACAATGCTGCATCACTGACTTCTGCTCCTCCAGCAGTGCACTCTGATGGAACCAGAAGGAGGTCAGAGGGGCTCATGTGGAAGTAAGACCCAGCAGATGTGGCTGTTCACCAGGTCTCACCTTGGCTCTCTCCAGCTCTTCTCTTTCCATGTTGATCTGCAGAGTGAGGGCATGTCGCTCTCCCTCCAGCCCTCTTTGGGTAGACTCTGCCTTGGCCTGCTCTGCTGTCATCTTCCAGCGCTCCTGAGGCAGAAAAACATGGATCTTTGAGCGTCTGTCTTCATCGCAGGTGTTCCTGAAAATATTTTACTCAAGCGGACCTTTTCAAGCTGTCTCTGCTGCTCGTTGAGCTGAGTGTCCATCCTGGAAATGATTTCCTTGAGGTAAGCTCTCTCCTCCGCCATGGCTTTCTGCTGCTGAGCCAGGCGGTCCTGCATCACTGAAAACATGCATTTAGAGAATGACCTTAACCCACTTGCAATGTGTTAGATTAGACAACGTGTTTCTTGACCTAATTGTTTGTGTGTGTGTGTGTGTGTGTTTGAGGTACATCGGAGCTGCTCGTCTCGGTGCCGCGCCCCCTGCTCCAGGCCGTGAGCCGAGTGTTCATGTGTGCTCTCCACCCGAGAAGACAGATCCCCCAGCCGAGAGGAGAACTGCTCCATCTGCTCGATTACCACTGTAAGAGATCTGGACACACAGAAAAACACAGATATCGGCATTGAAACTGACATTTGGCACAACTACAGAAAGAATGTACTACTAGTATGTACAGGAGTATTATTACTAGTATAATTGAGGGCTGGAGTCCTTTGATCAAATCTAACCTGGTCTGAGATGTTGCGCTTGTAACGGCATCAATCTCCTCGTCCTTTAATTTCTTCAGTCTCTGGACCTGGTGCTCGTGGTCTTTCTTCATCTCCAAGATAGATTTCCTTGACAGCAACAAAGGACAAACTGTTTTTACTACTGATGACTTACTTCCATGTTGAATGTCACAACACCAGACATGCTATTGTTATCTGTTATAGAGGTCATCCCTGTTGTACCTCTGGAGGTCTCGGAGTCTCTCCACCTCGCGGTCTCGGTCCTGCTGGGCCTGGGCCAGTTTGCGCTGGTACTGAGCCTGCAGCTCTGAGCGTTCCTGCTCTGCCGACCTCGTTCCTGCAGCCAGCCGCTCCATTAGGTCTTCACACTCTTGCCGTGCTTGTGTCTCCCTCTGGGCCGCTGATTCCTCCAGCAGCTTCACACGAGCCCTGGACATGCACAGAGATACGTTCAGCATTAGGGCACACAGACGCACTCATAAGCTGATTTAAAGTGCAGGGAATTATGAATAATGTATGTTAAACGTGTACACAGGCGATGCACGTGTGTGTACTACGTGTGTGTGTGGGTGTGCGGTTGACGAGTAAACTACTTGTGTGTGTTTTCCATCAGCTCCATGTCCTGTTTATGCCGCTGCTGGACACTCTCGAGCAACAGCTGGCTTTGGTCGCGCTCCATCTGCAGAGTCTTCACCTGGACGAGAACATAGCAGGAGTTATACACGGAGGTAACACAGAAAGGGAGGATCATTATGTGTTTCCCTCTCGTCACTACAACAGCGTTAGTGCACCTTTCCCTCCAGTTGGATGATGCGAGTCTGCAAAGCCTGATAATCTCCAGGTTGCTGGTCCCTCTCTTTGAGTCTCTGTAGGACCCCTGCGTCCACAACACCCCCGAGACCCAGCAGCTGAGAGTGCATCATCTGTCGAAGAGTAGGCCAGGCAAGGTCAAAGGTGATGAATGTGTTTTTAACATTTAAGATGAATCTGATAGTGGAGACTTCTACGTTCCCAACCTGCTGTTGTAGAAGAAGCTGCTGCAGGCTGTCTGCTGAGAGCGTCACCTTTTCAGAGGGTATGGAAAAAAATAATTATTACATCATAGCCCAAATCATGACAACCGTCTAGCAGAAAACTATGAATACCTGTTGTTGGACAGCAGTTGGTGTATTTTGCATTTGGTTTGGCTGTGGAACAGCTGGAACAAAAACAACCAATAATCATATTATCTTATTCACATCAGATATTAAAGCAATGGTGAATTCTGTATCTAAAACTACTTCAGATTTCTCCAAGGTTACCTACACCACAAAGGCAGCTGTAGTGGGGTTTCACCCGAAGCCTGACTGGGCCCTCCTTCCAGCCTGGACCCCTCATGCTGCTGGGTTTGGCTGTGGCTAACGCTAGCAGCAGAGACTGGCAAAGGACCAGTAATCTGAGGAGGGCAATCTGAGGGATGAGACAAATTTAGAGGTCTACTTTAGCGTGGGGAGCAGAGGAGGAAGTGAAGCTCCGTTATTATAAACTGTCGTTATTTGGATAAATACCTGGCTTGGTCCTCGCCTCTCTGACAGGAGTGGAGTGAGCAGCGGGGCTCGGCTGTTCCAGAAAACTGATGCTGCACAAAACAAAAGGAGAGCGACAAAAATAGCAAAAACATTTCACAGTTCGTGAGTTTCATGGATTTACATAACAAATACCTGGTTTCCTTGACGGATGTGAGAGTGTCCTCTCTGCCTCTGGGAGCTGGTGAAGTGACGTGTTTACTAAAAACAAAAGCAGGTTATCATTCAACACTGAGAATCAAGCCTCTTCTGTCATTGTCTGTATCGTATTTCCTTGGCTGTGTACCTAACAGCTGACTCCAGATCTTCTCCCTGGCCTAAAGAGTCGTCCTGCTTGGACGCTTTCACCTCCGACACTGACAGAGCCTTTTTCCTGCTCAGTGCTCCTGCTAACCAGTCATCCTCCTCCTGCTCCTCTTCTCCTCTCTGCTGGCTCTTAGAGACCTCTGGCTTGGTTTGTTTGCTGATAATGTAATTTAAGGCAGGGGCGTCTGCTGCCATTTTTGTTGCAGACGTGGCATGACTACCAGCCAGGGAGGGTCTTCTCTCCAATGAAGGAGAGGAAGGAGCCTTTGGAGACTCTGTGGAAGTCTTTTTAGCATCGCCCACTAGAAGGGTGTGGTCCTCGTCTGTCTTGAGACCTAGCCAGTCAGAGGAGTTGCGGTGGCGAGTGGAGGCGGAGGTGGGGGTGGTGGGATTTGGCTTCTTCTCCGGGGTAGAGGAGCTGACATCTTCTGTAGAAAACCTGACGATAAGACAAAAATCAGATGTTCCGTTTACCATGGAGGGCAAAAAGCCTGCTGTAAAACACCAAATCTTCACACACACCTGACAGACTGCCTGCGGGACTGGCGCCCCTCAGGTGTGGATCCAAGAGTGGGCTGATAGGAGCCAAATGTGAGGTCATCCTCTGAAGGTGGCAGGGAACAGAATCCCCTTTTAAAAACGGTACTTACTCATACCTTTGCTCAGCAGAAGACCACGGCGCTCTATTACCTTTCACGGTGGAGGTCCTCTCTTGTTGCTGATGCTGCTCCTTCCTCTCGCCAGTAGGAGGTCGCTCCAGAAGTCGAGGGGAGGTCATACTCTCCAGAATCTCATCTATTTTGGTACGAGGTCTCTTAGGGTTCTCGCTCCTGAGACTGGAAGACACAACAGAGAATCAAAGGTGAAAGAGACCATGTTAGGAGGCAAAGGAAGGCAGGGAAAGTTGGCCATTTTTGCAACAAAAAAGAAAATGTGTAGAAAGTAGAAAAGGAGCTACACGCCTGCTGATGAAAGATGTTACTTTGTAAAACAACAAACCAGTTTGGCTTTGTTTTTAGCATCACCCCAAAACCCCAAAAGCAGTAATTATTTATCGTTTCAGCACTATAAATAAGGAAAAACAATAAGACTGAGAACAAAGCTCTTACCTTTCCTTGTTGGACCAAAGCGCGGCCTCTTTTTTCGTGGAAATGTTTTTATCGCTGTCAAATCCCAGTGCATCCATCGGGTCCTCCTTCTCATCATCAAATGTGAGATCACTTCTTTTTTTTGCTGACGAACAAAGCATAAACACGTACTTGAGAGGTTGTTTGTTTTCAAAGTTTGAAGATGAAGAATCACGGCTCATTGGAGGCTCACGTGTTTCGGTCTTTACGACAGGAGATGCTGAAGGAGACGGTGCAGATTTTTCCGGTTGGGCTGGCTGCGTGCTGGATTTAGGTTTGGGCTTGTCTTCGTCTGAAAGCAGGTCATCAAGCAGGTCAGCGAGGGGGTCGTCGAGATCTGCAGGTGGAATAAGATCCTTTACGTTAAACTTTAAAGCAGTAGATAAAGAGGCATCATCTTTGTAAAGTCGGAGACGGGATGGGGAGGCTCGCACACACCAGATGGGTTGAACTTCCTGGAGTTACTCGCTGTAGGCGAAGGTGCAGAGTTTGTCTTCCTCCCTCCTGCGCCGGGTTCATCTGAGTTAAGAGGGGGGAGACACAGCTCTCTCTGATTCCTGCTACCAATGCAAACTTCAAAGCCAGTCATAATGTGAAGCTAATAATGAGAAAATAATGTATGCAAGAACAGTGTGCACTGAGTTATCTGCTCCCTCTGGTTTTACTTTACTTTCTGATACGGAGGCGTCTTTCTTTGGCCCCTCATTACCAAACGGCTTTGTTTGTGCAGGAGCTGAACTGGGCTTTTTCTTTGATGCAAACAGGTCGGCATCCATATCGTCCATGTCCTGAAGGAGGATGCAGAACAACGAGACGAGGAGTGGAGCTGAGACCACGCACAGACGACTACAAAGCAAAAATAATGACCTACCTTCATGTTCTTCAGTATGTCATTGGGATCTGCTGCTGAGACGTCAGAGTCCTGGACAAAAATAAGAAATTAGTGCCAAAACATTAATGTTATATATACATATATTCCATCATGTTTGTCCACATACCTCAGAGTCCCCATCCTGTTTTACCTCCTCGGCCAGCATACTGAAGATGTTGTCAGTGGCAGTGCTGCTGGGGAGGAGAAAGAAAAACTCACAGCTCTGATTTATAATCCATGCTATGTATCTCTTGGATTACTCCAAACGTACCGGGTGAGGGGTCCACCACGAGTTGGTTTCCCCCGGACTGGGAGATCTGGAGAGTAAATTATTGAGAGAAAAGTATGAGGACACACAAACACCTCACAGTGATCGTACATGAATACACTGTTCACTTACTTGTATCATCAAATAAGCTGTCAAGCAAATCGTCATCTCCAAATGAACCTTGGGGAAAACCGTGACACACTTTTACACAAGTTACTTTCTGATGCCTTTTGTTTTGGTTGATTTGTCTGTTACTCTCTATGACTAGTCATTTGTAGCATTATTTATTCATGTATTTCTGTTTCTCTGCTACAATAATAATAATACAAGAACACGTGACAAACTTACTTTTGGATGCTTTGCCCTTCATCTTTGCAGCCTGTAAATAACAGTAGAATACAATGAGTTGTTGTACAGCTGGATGATCGTGGCGTAACTAAACCCGGGGAAATTATTACATGCATACAAAGTGACTGAAAACATGCGTTTAACTTTAAAAAAAAACACATTTAACTCGAATAAATCACGAGAATGTTGATATTAGCACCAGTTTGACTCACCATGTTGAATCTCTCCTGCTAACTTTGCGTAGCTCGCTAGCTTCTTTAGCTAACCTAGCTAAATCTGATCAGGCGTCTCCGGTCTCCATTGGTAACCACTGAGGAGCGTTCATGTCAGGGACGAGACACACGGCTGTAGCTAGGCAACGCTACTATGGTTACACGTCGCATTACGTTAACGTGGCGGCCGTGATTAGTCGTTGTTCACACAGCGGAAGGTGAATCAGAGGCTTCTACGTTTGAGATTACTGCTGCAGTAACGTTACCACACAGCCGTACCAAGCGGCGCGCGAGACAGACGCTTCCTGTTTACAGGACGGGGTGCATTGTGGGTATAGTAGTTTTTTAAAGCGTATCCTTTAAGGTAACACGTGTCGGGAAAAAAATATAGAATTTTTGGGTTGCGTTTAATTCACGAACGTGCTTGTTGTGGATTTTGATACTTTACCTGCTAACTCTGGTGAAAGCTACCAAACTGTTTTGACCACCAGGTGGCGTCAGAGCTTAGACAATTAATCAAAGTAAGTGAGTAAATGAGTTTAAAAAAAAATGAAGAGCTGAATAATTTATCTTCTGAAGCCTATGTTTAATTCATTAAGATCACAAGACAACCAGCAAGCCTGTCGGTTAAACGTTAGGTTCACTATTTAGCTTCACTATTCCTGGTGGGGCCGCTTCAGGTGCTCCAGAGTTGGGTTTAGACATGCACGCCTGCACCACGTGGGTTTAATGTCCATCATTCTGTCAAAACGGGGATTTGTTTTATAGACATGGCAAACATGCAGCTTGCCCGTGCATGCAGGAATGAGTCCACTGACCTTAAAGCATGAAAATAGCTGGAAAAACATCACCGCCAACAACACCGTTTTCTGCAATGTCATCCTACATTTCATATGCTATGTGAAGACACTGCTAACGGCTCAGGTGCTAATGACAACAACTGTTAACAAATGGTCAAGAAACAAATGTACCCGTTCTAACTACAGCAGCCTGTAGTGAATAAGAGGAAAATAAATGCTTTCCTGATATTATTATATGAAAAATGTACATCGTTTTAATAAATCATCATCACAAATCAAACACAGTAAATTCTAAGTGCATGCAAGAGACAACTATTCATTCAGTCATGGCTTTATTTGATCAGTGGGCTGATTACAACATTAACCATTAAAGGATTCACAGAATGGACATTCATATGCAATACAACACATGATTTCAGCAAGATCAGTAATGGGATCTTAAAGGTACAGTGTATAGGATTTGATGTCATCCATCAGGGAGGTTGCAGTTTGCAACCGACTGAATCCTTCTCCGTGTAGGTAGACTATGGCGGCCAACGTGAAAACATGAAAATGCAAATGGCCGTATCTAGAGCAAGTGTTTGGTTTGTCCTTTCTGGGCTACTGTAGAAAGATGGCGGCAAGCTTTGTGAAGAGGATCCATTCCATATGTAGACATAATTGGCTCAAAAAAAGGGTTACATTTCAGGCAAGTATAAAGAAAAGATACGCATTAATAATTCATTCAAATTCTGTCAGTAGATGTCCCTTAATGCTGTTCCTTTAAGAGAAGCTACTCTTTAAAATACATAAAAATCATTTGTTGTTGTTTTTTTATCAAAACAGGAAATGCATTTGAATGCAGAGGCACATGACATGTTCACCTATTACCCTGATGGTATATCCAAACTTTAAAACAACGGTGTATTCCGTTTTAATGCTTAGCACACAGCATGTGTTAAGCTTCATCTTCTTAACTGGAATTCACTCAGTTGCTGTTTCCTGTTCCAGTCATGACAGCAGGACAGATGGGGGGGGAGCCACGATCAAAGCTGGCTTCATCGATCTTTAATCCTGGTGGGAGTCTTGGCGGGAGCTGCCAAATGTAGATAAAAACCCAAATCTGATCAATAAGAGGGACAACAAAAAGGTTGCAGGCCAAGTCTTGATACCAGAGATCACTGAGAGAAGGGGAGAAAACAAATCAGGGTTTGTGACTTTCAAAATTGTGACGTAGAAACACATTTGTTTTCTACTTCATTCTTGTTAAAATAAAGTGAATGACAAGGCTTGATCATAGGTAAGAAAAAAGGCCTACATCATTCAAAGTCATGTATGATGTAGCAAAAATAATAATTCATAAAAGAAAGTATCCCCCTGACTCGGCTAAATTGCCACCATAAACATGATTCAGCAGGTGAAAGATCACATTCCTGTGATTGCAGGCCCTGAAAGGTGACTCAGCAGGTGGCTGGGGTTTGGGAGGGGGATGGGGTCCAACAATAGAGGATTTTCAAACATGAGATTGAGTGTTGTTGTAAAGAGACGTGTTGGTGATGGCTTTCTGAAATATTAAGTTGACTGAACCTAACTGTGCGTAGTTATTCTAACCCATACTTAATGGTTTTAAACCTAACAACATAATAAAATTAACAATTCCTGTTGCTCAGCAGGAAAAACCCCATGTTGTGGTTTTGTGCAAAGGTCAATTAGTTTAATACTTTCTATCAAGATATTTTCAGTTGCATTAAGCTTTGTGATGTAGGTAATTTACTTATGATAATAATAACCCACCAAAGAGATAATGGGTTGTTGTTCTGCCTCTGAATCATTTAGTATAAGCGGTGGAGCAGTGAATACTTAAAAGCTCAATGTGGGGCAGGCATCTTAGCTCTTTATGCATCTGTGCCTCTGTAACATGCTCCACTGCTCCACTTTCTTCCCTTGTCTGAAGCCCCTTCTGTAAACCTCCGCTCACACACACACACACACACACACACACACACACACACACACACACACACACACACACACACACACACACACACACACACACACACACACACACACACACACTGTCAATGTCTCTTTGTCTGTCTGGATGTTTTCCTGTCTCTCTTTCTTCCCACTTTGTTTTGATTTGAATTGATCGGAATTTACAACTTAAATCAATTTCCTCATATCTTTTCGAAACCGGTTCAAGTAAATTTAGCATTAGCTTTTAGCATTTGGACAATAATTTGTGATGGACCATGGACTTTGAGATGGTAGATGGCAGAAACATTTATTGGTGCCCGATGATCATCGAGAGAATCGAGGTTTGGGCAGAACGACAGTCTGTCTTACGTCTAGCTTCAAGGTAAGAACTTTGTGTTTCGCATAACGGACTTGTTGTTGAGCATAACTGACTTGTCTTGTCTCATTTGTGTCCTTACATCACCTAGAGAATGTCCCATGATGTCATCAGGCCTAGTTCACCTCAGTATCCCGGTATATTCCTACGTGTTAAAACAAGTTGCAGATTGCAACCAACTGAAACTTCTCCAATGATGCTTTGTCACGCCTGTCAGGGTCTGGCACAAAGCGCCCCTTAAGCTCCTCTAATGAGATGCTTTCAAACATCAACGATGTAGACATCACCTGGGTTTCAAGTTTCATGTTCGCCTTAGAGAAGAAAACATGAATGACCCTATCTAGCAAGTGTTGGGTTTGTCCCTTCTGGGCTACTGTAGAAAGATGGCAGCCGGCTCCATGAAGAGGACCCGCTCCTTATGTAAATTTAAACGGCTCATTCTAAGGTAACATAAACATTCTTATTTTCAGCTGATTATACACTCAAGAAAACACACTTATGAACATTTTATTTGTGCTAGATTCCCCCTAAATGCTGCACACTGCTCCTTTAAAGTCAAAATATCTGCCCCACTTTGAACCCCATGGCTGTATCATACATGCCCATAAATCCTACATGTCTGTTTTTATTGACTTGCTCGTGTGTGCGTCCTTACCCCGTGATGTCATTTCTGGGTTTCTGCTGCTCCATTACTCTTTGTGTACGGCACGTCTTTCTCAGTGGCCTCTTTCTGCCTGTGACACGCAACAAAACTCAATATTAAATGCTTCACATTAATCAGCCTTCTTGAACACACAGTTTTATTTAGGAACCTATTAAAAAAAAGGTTGCTGATTATTAGCTCATAATTGTGTGAGGTAGCTGTTGCCATGCTGAGCTGTGCTGTAGCTTCCTGGTATTGTTTGCCATTGCTTTGTGAGTGGATGAGCAGGGCCGGGGGGAGAAGATTGCACTTTGAGTCAATTAGCAGCCGTGAGCTCGAGAGCTCTGATGCTTTCCCCTCCATTCATCTTGCCATTAAAAAAAAAAAAAAAAACCCTGGAATACACTGTTGTTATGCATCGAGCCACTTATTCTGCACACTGTTGCTCAAGGCGAACCCTAAAATAATCACCGGAGTGATTTCAAATCAATGATGCAGATAAGTCTCACTCACTCCCACATGCATGAAACACACAGGCATGTTGTACTTGTTATATGTAGGTATTTTACATGTAATTATTTTAATAGTATAACATCTTTTTTTTGTCAGGGACTTGAAAACGAAGTCTAAACAGATTTTATAATGACCTCGAGGTCACGATCGGTACTCACGGTTTGATTTTGCTGGAGAATCTCTGCCGCAGGATGAGAGCGATGGTGGTGAGGACCACCATAGTGGTACACATGATCCTACCCTCCTATACGGTCTCCTGCCGGGACCCGGGGAGGTTTATAGCACTGACACTTGTCCTCCCATCGAAAAAGGCTTGAACGGCAGAATTTATCGTGTAACAATCGGACTATTCCTGTCTTTCCTCCCGGCTCTCACTCATGATTGGGGAGATTAGCTCTGAGGATTAGCTGGGATCAACGCGGGACTAGGAGGCAAACAGAGCATGCTGTGTGTTTCTATTCTGAAAGCATGTCGTCAACGCAGTTGGCCAAATTAACCTTGATATTGCCTTTTTTTTTTTTAAGAAAGGGCAGCATTTTGTAAGAGACTGTTGAAATTCAAATCAAATGACCATAAATCTGGATAAAACAAACTCATAGTTGACCAAGTGTTCCTAAAATACAGTTCATAACGAAAAGAGAGCATCGTGGGGGTTAAATGGGGTTATAAATAGAGACTTCCAGCATCTTATACTTACGCTGCTGACTCAAGCAGAAAATAAGCGAGCAGTAGGCCGAACGAGAGCGAGGAAAGGTCTAATTATGTCGACATACTTGTGAGTATATGCAGGGGAGTCAGCTGGGAGCAGACGTTAAAAGCATCTAGCATCGAGGCAATAACGGGTCTCATGGCTTTCTTTGTTATTTATTTTTATTTCAAAATGGTGTTAAATACAGATCGCCTACAAAGGTGAGTCGTAATGACAAATTGTACAATCGTCACAAAACCGTTTAAAAATGTAAAAATGGCCACGGAAAAAAGGAATCACATCACATGATATTATATATATATATGTATATATATATATTGTATTTACATGGCAGTGTTTATTAAGATATACACATTCAGGCAGAAGGCACATCCAAGTCAAATGTGACCTCTCATCCACTGTTTACCTTTGCTCTTTCCTTAAAACAGTTTGGTCCTTTACAAGAGTATAAAAAACAAGATCGATAACTTTGATTTTCTAGGATCTCTCTCTCTCTCTCTCACACACACACACACACACACACACACACACATGAAAAGGGTTCCTGTGGTTATTTAGAGTGTATGTCCCATAGCCCATGAGTATCTTAGATTACAGTGTATTGAATCCCCTCAGATTTGCCCCCTGATACATTGTTTCCTGTCAAAGGTCGGTACATCGCTCTCCCACGAGGCGGCGGCCCCAAACATTAGAAGTCTCTCATTGTGCTCCAGTGATGCCAGACTAATAAAATCTTCACCCGGTTGAGGTCGAGAGCTTCGTCCAGCCCACCTCCTCGTAGACGGCTCTGATGCCGCAGTAGACCGTGGCCAGGAGTTTGGTCCAGGCCGCGGCCACTTCTGGGGTCACGACCTCTGTGAACTCTTCCCCCAGGACCTCCAGGATCACGCCACTCAGGATCTGCCCACGGCATAACAAAACACAGGACTTCTTTGAGACACATTTAAGGAATGGTTTGTTATTTTGGAGGAAATATATAGGAAGTTAGATAGAGATCGAAGGTTCACACGGTCAACGGATGGTTATCTGTACAGACTGGAATCTAGCCTCACATTATAACATTATATAATTATATCTCGTTAGGTGGGAAGTTTGAGAATCATTTTGACATTAACTTGATTATGTTGTGTAACGTCCTTTCTGTCTGCCACACCCTCCTTCTCCCATTGTTCCACCCAGTCCTCCTGTCTGACTGGCAAAAATGATAAATGGTAAAACTGAATCCTGGGATCAAGAGGTCCTTCATGATCTCCTCTGGGTTACATCATAAAACATATATGTGGTTCATGTTTTAGGGTCTACTTTAAGCCCTGTGGATTCTCTGGAGGTGGAGTTTTTATCTCTCTTATTTACCTTAAAGTACCGAGGCTCCACCTTGTGTCGGAGGGCGTGCGCCTTTCCCACCAGCTTGAGCACCGAGGCCACCTTGTCCGAGTTGTCGACGCTCTCCACCAGCGTGTTGAGGGCATCCATGACCCTGCGAGCGTGCTTCCGGAGCTGGGCGCTCCTCTCCAGCTCCTCCGGCTCCTCCACGTGCTTGAACTGGCTGAAGAACTGCTTGGACGAGGGGAAGTTCACAAACAGCCTGAGAAGGAAGGGGAGTCGGAGCAAACGAGAGAGATGTGAGTGTACGAGCAGCTGCTGTCGACGCTCCGCTAATCTCATCGCCCTTCAGCCAGCACCAGCTTCGATCCTGCAAACCCCACGTTTATTCCCCCCCACAGCTGGCAAAATACCACGAGTAAATATCAGCACTGACATGAGAGGGCTGCATATTTTCCCCTTTTAATGTTTAACTTATCTGCATGGTATGGTATCTGAAATAGATTTGAAAAGGGGAAATATTCAGCACTGAATAACTACTTATGTTTCGCCGTAGACATAAAAGTCGTTAACCAAAATATGTTCAAGCACATCCTATTCCACCCTAATTTAATTATCTATTCTTCTACATATTTGTGATCGGGAGCAGGAGCAAACATGCAAACCCTCTGCTGATTGCTTAGTTTTACCTTCATCATTGTGGGTGATTTATATCATAAAAATATTTTTCCTTTCATCTCATCAATCATTTAACATGTTGCATTACATAAATTAATCTTGCGGCGTTAAATCAAGCGTACATGACAGATGTTTCGCTTTAAAGGCTGATATCTCTGATGGTGTCCGGGAGGAATTTTGTTTTAGAAATTTGTTCCAGCTTTGGAATTTTTTCAAAGATAATGTTCAATCCTTGAGCAAATGAAGCTGCTATAAACTCTCTGGAAATAAACAGTTATCTTTGCCAATATTTAATTGTTGTTATAACTGCTATCACTCCAATATATCTTCAACCAGAAGGGGGGGAAAAGAGGCTAAGGATCCTGCGTTCAATTGTAATTATGTTTACTGTATGGTTGAGAATTATTCTTATCGCAAATACAGCCGACCTTTCACTCATGTTTCATTTGGCACAAATATTATTATTTTTGTTCTGATATTTCCCTGCACAGTTCAAAGACCCTTCCTTTGGTTCATCTTCCTGTTTGACCCCCAGAAGTATCATCGGGAATTAGAAAAGAGGATCCTAAAAACGCCCCCCCTCCCACAGTCTGGGAAGAGGGCCAACGCATCTGGTTGCTGACCTGATGTCACATCTCACACTGTCTCTGCAACAACTAACAGAAAGAGGAGCCAAACATTCCCCGTTCGCTCTGAAGCATATGGCTGGATATTAGTTTCACATGCAGATTTAAATGTCGGAGGGAGGAGACAGGATCTCTCTGGGTGGAGGGCCTTGATATTTCTGTCTTCCCTGCAAAACTAATGAGGAGCGGTGGTGTTTAATCTTTCTCTCTTGTAATTGCATGAGCTGTGGTTGCATATAAATAGCCTCATTATTATTTTATATGGTCATTGGACTCTTAATCCGTCCTTATCTATTCTTCAAGACGCACAGAAAGTTTCCAATTTCAGAGAAACAGCGTCATAATTCTGCTACTTTTGATCTCTCGCCCCACAACGACATTTTACTTTGAAGGATTCAAGGTGCAGGTGAGTGACAGCGGTCTGCTTTCCCCGCTCAAACCATAATTTGTCACGGCCTCGCTTATCGATCAATCCTCATTCCTCAAATTCCTGAAGGTCATGAAGTGTTGGTGAAGGAATGCGGCGAAAGAAAATGAGGGGAGTGTTAGTTTAATGAATTGAGTTCTGTTCATGCTTGCATGCAAAAAGTGGGTGGGACACATACAAAGGGTCCGACGCCCATGGTGACCGCACAAGCATATTTTTGCTGACCTCATTTAACTTTTAACCTGCAATCCTAACGGATTACAAAGGCATGCTTTGTCACGCAGTCAATCCTGTCACACATGAAAGACAGTCAAAGGCCGTCACACCCGCATTTTCAAGTCCTTGCAGATATGATTTTAGTGGCTGTAAAAGGGGTTGCATGCTCTCAAAAAAATGATAGTGATAGATGATAAAAACGCTCTCCATCGCAGAGAAAAGAGGGGCGTTTTAAAGGTCTTTCCACCAGAGAGGGATTCATGCTGCTGCAGGTTGCCCGGCCCTCTACAAAGGCATTCGAAACATGACCTGCTCTTGGGGAGGGAGCCCTCTGAGTGTCTGACTGATGGATTATAATGTTTATCCTTGGCCTCTACTATTTCATCAACAGGATTAGGAAAAAAGGAGGAAAGGTGAGAATATAACATGCAAATATATGACTGAGTTCCTTCAGACAGACGGGAAACTCGTAAAGTCAATGTGATAATTGGAATTTACAAACTGCATGCAGAGGGAGGATAATCCCACAGGGTTTAAGTCAGATTTAGATAGATATCTTTGCAGATTTTTTTTTTTATGGCAGGCAGAAAAGCATCAGGAAGCCTCAGAAGGTGCAGTTATATTAACAGAGGGGAAACACACTAAATGCAAATTTGACGTATCAGTGGTGAACCAACCCAAGTTGTAGAAATGAAGAGAAATGATGATGAAAAGTACCAAAATAGTAGTTTGATACAGTTTTGTGTCAATGCATCATTGCATTGGTTTCTGTTTGTAGTCCAAGCCGTATCGACCAATCACATTCAAGCTGGTTTTGATTGAAGGTAAACAGACCGTGAGTACAAAAAAGGATTGGACGACTTGCAATCATCGTCTCACTATCATTACACTTTTTACTGGTTTTAAAATAACCTTGTTGAACTTGTGAAACTATCTGTCGTCTCTCAACTACAAATCCAGTCTCGTGTCTGAAGTTGATAATCGAGATGTAAACAATAATCAGTGCTAAGTTGTAGTTCTACGATATAAAACATGTCAGTAAATACTCCTGTTCATGTTTATGCTTTTACGCGTCTTAATAAAGGCGGTTGCCTAACTTTTAGCTTCGGACGAGTGCATTCAGGCTTCAAATATCATTAAAGTGGTGTTTTATTTGTGAAGATTGTCTTTTATTATGTTTTAACGTTCTCATTTTATGTCAGTTACTCTGAAAAACAAGAACAGATTAGAAGCCTCTTCAAGACGTTACATCGATTTAAGAATTAATTCTACTTGTCAGCTCAAAACTATTAAAAATGCTCTCAGGGATATTTTAAATGATCTTGTGACGACCTTTGTCACCTCTCATTTTAATAACATAACTTGCGTTTAAGACTCCAAATCTAAACCAGGAGAGTAAAACTAAGAAAAAAGAAATACCTGATGAGTATGGCCACCCCAACGTCATCACAGTTCTGGTAGACCTTCGCCCAGGAGTCCTGGATCATCAGCCTCTCCTTGTCAGTCAGTGGGCTCGGTTGCTCCAGGGGGTCGCCCTCTCCCTCTCCCTGCATCCTCTCCATCTGGGAACACAGTTGTACAGAGCTGAGCACGTGCAGAAGGCAGGGCTAGTGAGAGCACCCCCCCTCCCTCAAAATTAACATGATATTTCTATACCTCTGTCTTTCTTGTTAATGTCTTTTTCTTGGTGAGAGAATCTGATTCCCTTCCCCCCCTTTTCTTTCCTCCCAGTGAGAATCTTTTGCTCTCCACCTCTGAATGTCTGCTGAGCGAGAGTGTGAGTGAAGAACAGGCTGAAAAAACACAAGAAACACAAGCAGCGAATGAGGAGGAGCCTCTGTACTCTCTCTTTTATACTCTCCCTTCCCTCTCTCTCCCTCTCCCTCTCTCTACCCACCTCACCTTTGTAGGTGGTGTTTGATGAGACATGATGAGCTCGAAAGCAAATCCTCAATAACTGAGTCAAATATGTAATACATGCACTGGTTGAGCATGGATGCAATGTAAGATTATGACGCTGAACAAAGATAAAGGAGCACACCCTGACCTTCTACCTCCGTCGTCACCATTCCAGACTATCCAGGAGATTAACCCGTAATATTGAATATTCTCTCAAAGCCCTGCCGACGTGAATGTAGAAACACAGAAAATTAAGCGGCGTGACGTCCATCAGAAATAGGGCAGGCGTCTATTCATTTTGTTTTTCAGTCTGTGCTCCTGACAAGAAACAGATTATACGACCCATTTTTCATTACTTTATCTTTTTCATTACACACACTCTCAAGTGAGCCACGAGGCTCTCGCCACACCTTTTTTTTTTTTACAAATGCATACTTTTTCTCCACCTTTTGCTGTGTCGTGGGGTTATCTGTGGTGATTCATATCTCACAGCTGAAATCTCGATTATGCTCTTATTCAAGTTTCACGCCGTGGGCCCAATAAGCCAGGAAACGGTGATTAACCATCAAAGGGAGAGCAAACATGGGAGTAGTGAAAAGACAAAAGATATTGTAGGATTGAGGTGATTTACTGCAGGCGTCAGGTGCCAACAACGCAGACTGGTTAAACATTGACAGTTGGGGGGGGAAACTGTGTGAAAGGTAGACACATCAAAATGTTTTCTTGTCACAGAAATCTCAGGGCATTCCCAATTAAAACCATCAATATCAACATCATGCAGTATGTACTGCAGGTTTATGGTTGTCAAAGTGGCTCGTCAGGGATCAGATTAGGTTGCTGTGATCAGACAAACAAGACTTGGGCAATGATTGCAGATCAACACGCACCGCATGCTTTAGGTTCCTGCAGAGGAACTAAAATACACCGTGTAATGCTTGATGACTAATTAGACTGTCCTCACCCACATGAGAAAAACTGGTGTGAGCAGTTTTTCTTGTAAATCATGTCTTAGCTTTTTGCGGTTTTCCTCAGATAAACAAACATTATAATATAATTTGACATCCATACACATAACTCTGCTAAGTGGATCCAGGGCTAATAGGTAATGACACCTAGTGGACAAGTTGGAATAGTGCTGCTTCTCAGTTGCTGTCAGAAATTCAACATTTGAGAAAATCAAATCATGTAAACAACAAGTTTTTGCTTAAATTATCTCATGATGAGCTGCTTGATTTTAGCTCATCTAATCAATGACATAAAGTGTAATTCATCCAAGAAATATGCGTGGTTTATTTGCATGGTTTATTTTTAAACTATGCGCCTCAAATGTAAGTATGCTTCAGACACATATTGCAGTCACATTATGAGTGTGGCTCGTAAAACTATATATAGCCTAGCTGGCGCGTCAAATAAAGCATGTTTAAAACGCGCAAGCTGGGGAGTTTGACCCTTAAGGGATTCCGTAATTCTGAGCGCAGACGGCGACGGTTGTTAGGCTACGGTGCTACCTAAGTGACAGGTATCAGCCCCTGTGGTTCGCCAACAACCAGACAAACAGGTAACATAAAGATAAAACTTGATGCTAGTTTCGTAGCTGAGGCTGTAGCAAAGCTTATGTCGCACACTGAAGGTGATTTCGCGTAGTTGGCTCACCTAGCGGGCTAGTGTGCGGTAGGTAGCTACCGTTAGCTGGCTAGTTAGCTAACCGCGACGTCATAAAAGAAAGTCGGGAAACAAACGCGGTGGTCGGTTGGATAAAACGGAAGGTTGTCTGTGAAACAAACCTCCACCAGCAGCAGCATCACAGCCACGATGAACGTCGCTAAAAGTGGTTATCGCGTCTTTTCCGCAAACTCCTCCGTGGCGTGCACGGAATTGGCCAAGAAGATAACGGAGTAAGCATGATTCTTGATTATTTCTGACGTCTCTAACTGGTAGTTCAGTAATCAGGGGTGTGATCTGTAAATGTGTGCGGTTTTGTGTGTCAGGCGGCTGGGAGTCGAGCTGGGGAAGTCTGTGGTCTTCCAGGAGTCCAACAGAGGTGAGGAATCATTACCAACAAAGGGGAATGGTAGTTATTATAGGCTTCTAAATAACCATGCTTCCCTTTTAAAGCAACACAAACACTTTATTTAAGTCGTTATTACAAGCAAACAGAGGTGGGTCTGAATAATCACTGTTTACATTATGAATATATAAGTAATCTGAGGATTCAAACACACAGTATTCACATTCATGACTATTGGATGTTTGAGCATGGTAGCTGAAGATGAAGCATCAAGATATATATTATATGGGCCATATAATTTATGATGTAGATTGACTGGGTGTGTGTAATTGTTTGCACTTTGCAGCCTAATTTAACTGATTAGAAAAAACTATTTTTTCCCGTCACAATAGAAACCAGAGTGGATGTGAAAGAATCAGTCCGTGGACAAACCATCTTCATCATCCAGACCATCCCCCGGTGAGTTTAACATCTCAAGTTCTGCACAAATCGCCACCTGCAAGTGAGATCTTGCGTCAGTTTCACTAGCTTAAGTTAAAATGTCCCTTTTTATTCTTGTTTTAATGCACCAGAGATGTCAACACAGCGATCATGGAGCTGCTGGTTATGGCCTACGCCCTCAAGACGTCCTGTGCAAAGAACATCATTGGCGTTATCCCTTACTTTCCCTACAGCAAACAGTGCAAGATGAGAAAGAGGGGCTCGATAGTGAGCAAGTTGTTAGCTTCGATGTTGGCGAAAGCAGGTAAAGAGAACGAAATGCATCACAATGTGTGCCCGTCTCTTTATCCCTCGCCATCAGTGTCATTTAATTGCATCTTCACTCAGTACATCTAGTTATTGAGAGTGCAATGTGTTAATTGGGAGTAAGATCATGCTGTTAATCTGTCTTTTACCCCAAAGGAATAACACACATCATCACCATGGATTTGCATCAGAAGGAGATCCAGGGCTTCTTCAGCTTTCCAGTGGACAACTTGCGTGCCTCCCCTTTCTTGATTCAGTACATCCAGGAAGAGGTAATACTCCCATTCCATTGTCTGGTGTGAGTGTGTGTGTAATAATTGATCTAATATAAACATAATTTTTCCTTCATCCTGTCAGATTCCTGATTACAGAAACGCCATCATTGTGTCAAAGTCTCCCTCAGCAGCTAAGAGGTAACCGATGGATACAAATAAACACGTTTCACCTCATCCCTTAGCATTGCAACGATGAAATTGCTTCTAAAGAGTCTTAAAATATGAACGTGATTGTTGTTGCCAGGACTATTCGATCATAAAAATAGAAAGTGCAGTATTTAATGTGCACTGAATTGACTTAATATTTGTAAATAAGCATGTTTTGTATGTTTTTTAGGGCTCAATCTTATGCAGAACGCCTCCGCTTGGGTCTGGCTGTGATCCACGGCGAGGCTCAGTGTTCGGAGTCTGACATGGCTGATGGAAGACACTCCCCACCAAGCGTACGCAACACCTCAGGACACACAGGACTGGAGCTTCCTTGTAAGAACACCCATCATTATTTTTTTTGCAGATTATTTTTGCCCAGCGCTTCATAGATTTTACCTGTATAGAAAACATATTCCCGTTTGTTGTTTCTCACAGTTACATTCCTTTTTGTGTGTCAAATTCGGCAAGACATTGCTTATTATTTCTGCTAGTTTATCTTCTCAGCAGTTCAAATCTTCAACACTTCACTGCGTTCATGACATCAATCCTGCCAACAACCCAAAACAGCTCTTATTTGTGCTAACCTGTTTTACGCTGACGGTTCTGCTGTTCCTTAGTCATACCATCAACCACACTCGCAGGAAATTTACTTTCCGTGTCGCTGCATGTTTTAATTCCACAGATACACGACATCCACTCATGCTGCATCCTCCGCAAGCTGCAACTCCTAACTTGCAAAGAGTGACATGCTTTTTAATCATAGAATCATAGTCCTTGCCTATCTCTTGGCACATATGTTATATTTGGTGAGAGATACTAACGTGACTCATTCAGTTTTAAAACATATCTGCAGTGTTTATTCATGGTTAGGCCATTTTTAACGGTTCTGAGAAAATATTGAATGATTGTGTCATTGGCAAATGACTCCGACGTATTTGCGTCCAGTATTCACTTTATTATTTAGTAAAAATATTTCTATTCTTACTTGTGTTTTTCTATTCTCACCCTTGACTTAAAAAATCCTCCCATGGAACAATAACGTGCTTCCTAACTGCTTTAACCGCACGGAGATTTAAATTAACACCTCTTGATTTGTCGCTGTGAGAGATATTTTGATGTTTGTCCGTAAAAAAACCGAGTGAGGATTTTCCAAGTCTTGGCATCATGTGTTTGTCATGTCAAATATTTGTGCATTTGTGTTAACGTGGTGTTTATTTGTTGGTAATAGCAGGCAAACAACAAGCTCCGTTCCCCGGCATAGAGCTCCCAAGTACGACCGTAAAAACATAACTTCCATCTGACTATGAAATGATTCCTCTTCAAATGGCTCCTCAATTGGTGCATGTGTAGACGAAGGGGTTTGCGTTGCATCTTGTGAAAATACAGTCTGGATTCTGGACGGGGAGTTTGTGAGACGTGCACAAGACCGTCTGCATTGACAAAAACATTGTTCAATGAGCTACTGTACAGCGTACTAGATGCTATTTGCATGGCATGTTTGACTTGAAAAAAGGCAGCTCACATGTTTACTGCACCTTTCTGAGATTCCAGACAGTCGTTCTACAAGATGGCCAAACTCCTCCTTTTTGTTTTGTCGTGTTCTGATTTTATTTTAAACTCCGTAAATCAAACCAGAACCATGCCAAACATTTTCTCTGTTTTTGTTTTCTTTACTTTATATATCTGGACTCATCTTGCCAATCAACACATGGTGCACCCATATATTAAACCCGCTCTTAGAAACCTGATTAAGTTTTGGTCATAACTGCATGTGATAACAACAAAGCATGCTTTTGAAACGTAACATCTAGCGCTAGGAAGAAAGAAGAAACATCACGAATGGGACTGTTGGAACATTTAAGCATTCAATTAAGAGTCAAATCAAAGTTTTAATTTCTTCCTTCAGTGATGATACCAGATTTTATTTGATCAAAAATAATATTTAGTATAGTAACATGTTGTTTTAAATCTGCTGATGAAATCATTTAAGCTGTTTAAATCAGTCCAATGTCTGAATGAATGTTATTTTATCTTTTTATATTTGACCAAACATTTCTCAGGTAGCTTGTTGCAGTACCTCAGCAAGCTGTGAAAAACATCATATTGTTTTTTTTATTTATTTAGAAGTGTGTGTTTACTGCTAACAACATGGCTTTTGCTGTTTTTGTTATCTAGTGATAAAAGTCTGAATGTGACATTGCCAGGTTTTCTGATGCTGTGGGACTCACGGTATTCAGTGTTCTGCAAGGCATGCTCCTCCTGTCCCTGCTTCTTTATACTTTCCTTCACAATCGGCTTGGCTGGCTGATTGTTTACCAGTGGATTGTTTCCTTCTGCCCTTTGAATTACTACATTTACATGCACGACAATACTTCAAATGCAGCTGCTTTAAAAAGAGAAAAGGAAAAGGTTCTACACTCGATAATAAAGAGTCACACGGTAGAGAATGTTCAGGTTATTTTTAGGGCGGGATAGTTATTCAGTGTGATAATTAATCGTCTTTGAATGGAATCATATTGTGATTAAATCATATGTTGAGGTAGCGTCATACACTTATGTTTAAATTACAAGCACATATTACTCAGAAAATCTGATAATTTTGAAGAAAATACTGTCCTTTTCATTTGTCGAGTATTTAATTCAGACAGGCGTTTACCATGTGGTTATTTCATATAGCCTATTTATATCCTGAATGACCAGAAAACATGATATATATTGTAATCGATATATGAGAAATATTTTGATTATATCGTAATTGTTGCTTTTTTACCCTTTTGTGTGAGTTTATAGACCAGTTCAGCTCAGAAGTCCTCCCAGTGACAAATGAAGCTGCGTAAATGTGAATAATAAGTAGGTTATTCGTGTGATATTGGTCTCAAAGCTGCAGCAGTCATCTCCTGTGATTGGCTGATTGTGAGATACAGGCGGAGTGTTGTGTGCATGTAAAAGTAGTCGCTGGCAGCAGTGATGTTCGACTGAGGACTGACCCCAGAACATTGGCAAGTGTGTCTGAAGAAACCCTCATCAGTGCTTGTGGGCCACTGTTGTCCTGTGTGAAATCAGACCGTCTGCTGCATATTGGTTGATATATATGCAGACTGCTGCCGTGTGCCTGCCGAGGCCTGGGCCTGAGGTTGTGCGTGTCCAGGCAGTTGTACGTTGCCTTCTGATTGGGTATCCTGGGCAGAAAAACCCTGTCATTTGATTTTTTTTGCATGGCATGTGCTGTACTAAGTTTGGCATTTCACTTTAATCTCTTAGAGGTAGGCGGGGTACAATGGGGGGAAGTAATTTCAACCTTTGACGTCACTTTAAATTGATTACAGCCTTGTGGAATCTCTACAAATCATTTACATCATTCAGTAACAACCCTCATGATTCGGGGGTTCAGATTTGCCTAAAATCGCAAAAAGCATTTTTTCCGAAACATTTTCTCAACCCATTTTACCCAATCTACTGAGTTTTGTTTTCAGTTGGATGAAAGTACAGAACACGTACGCTCCCTGACGTGCTCTCGCAGGTAACGAGCTCTGCTTTCCCTTTCAGTGATGATGGCCAAGGAGAAACCTCCCATCACTGTCGTTGGAGACGTGGGAGGGAGAATTGCCATCATTGTGGTAAGATGCTCTGAATTCACTATTCACATGGTTCTCATACAATTCTTAATAAAACATACAGATACTCTATTCAGCGATACAGACGGGTTTAGCTGCTGACCAGTTGTTTATGGTCTTAGCTCAAGGTTGCTTTTCGCTATCCTCTTCCAGGATGACATCATAGATGATGTCGGAGACTTTGTTGCCGCTGCTGAGATCCTGAAAGAGAGAGGAGCCTATAAGATTTATATCATGGCCACACATGGCTTACTGTCCGCTGATGCTCCACGCCTAATCGAGGAATCCGCCATCGACGAGGTAAGGACACCTAAAAGTGTTGTTTTTGATCTGCATTTAAGTAAAGTGAGCTGTTCTCCTACCTACAGTATAAAGTAGTCTGTTAGTTCTCTATTCTTTGTGAACACAATGTAAAAGAGGATACTTCTTCTTGTCGGGGAATTTTCTGTTGAATTGTTATGACGTAGAATTAGCTAACTGGAAAAAGGAATGGATTATTATATTGTAGTTGTATTTCTGGAAACGTTTAGTTTCATTTTTCAGTTCCTCTTTACTATCCAGGGTTCAGAAAACAAAAGCGGTTACATTTGGGGGTTTTTCCACTAAATCAGCCTGAGAAGAAACGGCACCAGTAAACAGATTTTTTTTAATTTAAATGTAAACTCACAGACTCTGATTATTCGACCCTCAGGTGGTGGTGACCAACACAGTCCCCCATGAAGTGCAGAAGCTACAGTGTCCCAAAATCAAGACTGTGGATGTCAGCATGATCCTGGCTGAGGCCATCCGCCGCATCCACAACGGAGAGTCCATGGCCTACTTGTTCCGCAACATCACCGTGGACGACTGAGGAGGGGCAGACCGGGTGAGGAGGGGTGATGGTGACTGAAGGCAGGTGCACTTACAAAAAAAAAAAAAAAAAAACCCAGCGACCGTTCCATGTGTTTATGTCCGGATTACATGAAATAGTAAACATTACCCAGAGTTATTTAAAAGGTGTAAAATGTATTTCTTTCTGTTCTTGTTGGGAAACGATGATGATAAAACCTACGACTTTCACTCTCATGCATTCATCTTTCATATGAAGTCTCCCTCGCTGCTTTTCCAACCTGAACAAGAGATGGTGTGTATTTAAAAAACAAACGTCTTATTTTGTCATACACTGTGGTACCTCATATCTAGTGACTGAGCTTGAGCTGCAAAAGAGAAGAGAAAAATGTCTCCAGACTTTCTGCTTTACCGACCGTTTCCCAGACGCTCCTGCTGGCCCTCGTGATGCTCGGCACCGTGATGTCTTTGCATTTAAAACCACATAGACACTGGACAAACTCCTGCTTTTTGGTGCCCAAACTCTACGTTTGTGCAGCATTTGTGGGAATGTTTGGTAAAATGTGACACAATAATGTTCAGAACATCTGTAGAATATTAATGGTTCGGCATCATACGTGCTATATATTCGGGGGTGAGTTTAACTCGATTCTAACAGGATAGTTTGGGTTTAATGCTGCTGTTTTGAAATGTCTCCGTCCGTTTGTCCTGCTGTTATCCTGCTGCAATGGAGGTTAATTTAATTTCATTTATGGTGCTCAAATGATTCAATGTGAAGTATTTTGGAAATTGAAACAATAAATGAAATTCCATTCACTTCCATTGTTTTGCGCCTGTTGTCTAACAGTGTACGGATAACGTGTGATGTAGGAGGAAGTGGGGACATGTTTTAATGGGACTAACCCTTTAATTTACTCTCCCTAGCAGTAGACTGAACATACTTATTCTAATACAGTGTTTATTATAAACTGATGTAATCTGACGATGACATCACATTGCATGTGAATGACTCAAAAATCCATCTTTGTTGTAGCTACGAACCATGAAAACCAAACATCACTGCCGACTGTTTTTCAGAGTCAACATGTCCTTCATGTATTTTTTTTCTTTGTTTTTTCGAAGCAGCCAGTTGTTTTAGTTGTATTTTAGATTGCTATGAAAATAAACTTGCCTTGGTGACGTCGTCGACACCGTTATCCTCTTGCTGGGTTTTCTTTTTTTTTATTTTCACGTCACAGTAGTGTTGTCTGGAGGTTAGAAACACTAATCCACATTATATCCTTAAAGGTTTTTACACCGTAAATACAGTACAAGCATCAACCAAGGTCTTGATCTGCTTTTGTTCCTTTCTTGCCCCTCTGAGTTTGAGTTTGGGGCTCATTTGTTAAGTGCTTTACAGCAACCAACGTTGAAGTCGTGAAACCCGAGTGTCACACCAGCACTTGAATGTACCAGAGAAGTAGAGGTTGAAGTGATCCATGCTTCAGGTGCATCACTTTACCACCACGGCTTTGACTAAATTCAATATGGTGGGCTACTTGAGGTTTTTTTGCACTGTAGTAAACTGATGGCTGCTTGGAAGTTTGTATATGACTACTAAACGAAAAGAAAATTGGCCAGCAGTAAAAAAAAAAAAAAAAAAAATTAAATTACAATAAATGCATTTTTAGCAAGCTGTCAAAAACTCCTCCATTATTTTCTTAATGTTTGTCTACAAAACTTAATTTGAACACGGCACCTTTTTGCTGAGTAATTTCAAAGTGATGCATAAGAGGAAATTAGTGTATTTGTATGCTGATTGAGCCTTTTGCTCAGGGAAATCTACTTAACAAGCCAGTACACGGTTAGTTCTTCTTTTGTTTTTGATGCTTTTGTTCCGATTTCATGTGAAAAACTATGTCTTCCATACCGCAGTACTGTTGGCCCTTTTCTTTTCTTATCTCTCCTGATGAGAGCTAGATGCACATGCTGGTGTTTTGAAGGTTGTCCGTATCAAATGTTGCTATGCAGTGTAAAATATGATCTGTCTTTAGCGTGTTTCATAATGTCTCCTCTGTATTTACGTTCTCCCTGACTTGTCTGTGATGTGGAGGACGTAGGATTTATTTTAGACAGCAACACCCTTCCCTCTAGCTCTACGCCGTTTGTCAATGTGTATGAAAATAAAACCGTTGCCTCTTGCTGTGCCTCGTCTCTACCAAATCTACCAAGTGCTATATAGTTAGTACACAACTACTAAATACAAGTACTAAATGCACAATCCGATTACAGTGAAGTCAAATTGTACCAGGTTGTCGTTTGGAATAAGAATCTTCTTTTCCTGGATATTTTTGCATAAGAAGACAACGGAATTGTAAATCTTGGCACACTTTATATTTCTTCAAATATTGACGTCAATCAGAAATATTATTTACCATCTCATTGCAGGTTGCAGAGTTAGCTGTGTTAAAGAAATCTCTGTAGACTTAATGCGGTTATTTGTGTTAATTAGCTGAAAATAGAATTGAAATGCAACACAAAAATGTAAATACTTGTGTCATAAATCAAAAGAGCTGATAGTAGTGACAGTCAGAGATCCTGTACTTGTTCCAAACTTCTCAGGCATCGATGCAACACTGAGGAGCTTTGACCAAGTCTAGGAGCAGAGCCGAACCCCCAAAACTAGCCTTCATTCAGTCAATGAAACCTTTCTGTCTTACATGTGAGACTTATTCGAATGGTTTTCTATGCCTGTGAATGGAAAGTTTAGTTCGCACCTGAGCTTTCAAAAAAATGTGCCGATCTGCCTCCGCGTCGTCCGTCTGCCGGCTGAAAAGATGAGTTTGTGTGCCGCTGAGAACCGGCTGGAGATGGCGTTTGAGTTTAAAAGAGATGCAAAGAGGAACCAGAGATCTGATTATCGCAGGTCACTTCCTCGTCTCATTCTGGGGAAACAATGCACCTTGTCTCTGAGCATTTTTAGAAAGGGGAAGCATACATTTTATTCTCTGCCTCCCTGGACTTGTGTGGTCTTTTAACAGTCAGGAAAGTTTAACCGCACATGTGAAGGGTGAAATGATGCATTTAACCAGCCATCCTGTTTAATGGCAAGCTGGAAGTGTGTCATTTTACATGAACTTAGAGTACTAAATACTACTTTTATTGTGAATCTGAAAAATACAGTAGGAAACGTACATACAGTACAGTATATAGGACAGTATCAATAGTATTTGTGTTTTATCTCTCATATTTTAGAAGTTTAAATGGAATATACAGGTTTTTATTTTTTATATATATATATATATATATATATATATATATATATATATATATCTTGGTTACCATAAAATCTAATTTGACAACATGTTTGGAAGCATACGCTTCCTCATATTGACCTGGAGAGCGTTCATTAACTGGCTGCGTTATGTTAAATAATGACCACCAGGGGGCAATACAATACAAAACAGACAAATTGTGTTTGTGTGTAACTTGACTTTATTTCACCAGGATAATCCACTTGCTGCTTTCAAGTATTTTTTTGTTTTGTTTTGTTGGTACATTCATGTCATTCAACACCAAACACGTTAAATACAGACAGGTTGGTCGGGTAACGCAGCTTATTTTTAAAACCTACATTTCAGGTCAGACCAGCGCGGTTCTCAAGGAAAAGACGTTTGTCACCTCGAAGAAACCTGGAGTAGAATTACAGTCATTGAATACGCCATTTAACAAACAAACATCTTTGTCCTTCAACACTTCCAAACGTTTACCTTATTTCAGCTGCACAATACACCCCAACATAATGTTTGCTGTTACTAAAATATGAACAGTCACCTTTTTTCATATATCTTATGTAAACACACTTATTGCACATTTTAACACCGGTAACACAAACACCTTAAAAAACTGTAAACCTCACATATACATTTGTGTGAACTGAGCTCGTGATGATGTTATGTCATCATATTTCACAGAGTTCAGGGTTCAAACGGTTGTTCAACCACATTCTTTCATGTCTTTGAGGTGGTGACCGTTCTCATGGTGACATGTCTGTCCTCGCTGTGGCGTCTCTTTGCCTCCGGCGCCGCTTCCGAGTTCAATGCTTTCAAGTCTGCCACATCATTAAACCGACTCTCCTCTTGGAGATCCCCACCAACGAAGCCTTTCCAGTCTCTTTCTGGACTCCGCATCACTATGAGATGGTGCAGCTGTTGGTCTTGTTCATAGGGGGTCGTTTGCTGCTCTCCTTGGGGAAGGTCTCCCGTCTCCGGCACAGCGCTGGGCTGAACCGACTGGGCAGGTTGGCCTGCTGGAGCAGCTCCCTGAAGGCCTCCAGCACGTTGACGTTGTCTTTGGCGGAGGACTCCAGGAAGCTGTGGTTCCAGTCCATCTCCACCGTGGACAGCACGTCCTTGCTGGACACCTGGCGCTCGTCGTGGCGGTCTATCTTGTTGCCTATCACCACGATGGGCGTGTACTTGTCCTCTTTGACCTCCAGGATCTCGTCTCGCAGAGTCTTGACGGCTTCCAGGGATTGGGGGTCATCCACGGCGTAGACCAGGGCGAAGGCGTCGCTGCTCTGAATGGAGAGCTTGCGCATGGCGGGGAAGGAGTAGCTGCCGCTGGTGTCCATGATGTTGATGGTGATTTTGACGCCCGCCACCTCGTACTCCTTCCTGTGGAGCTCCTCCACTGTGCGCCGGTGCTTGGGCTCAAAAGTGTCTTTGAGGAAGCGCTGGATGAGGGCTGTCTTCCCAACTCCTGCTGCTCCCAAAAACACCAGACGCACCTCCGTCTTCTCCTTCACTTCAAAAGACATGATGAGCTCTTTTTCCTCAAACGCTGCTTGAAATGATCTCTCTTCCTTTTGCCTGTGGATCTGTGTCTGAAGTGTTTTTGCTGTCAGTGATGGAGCTGGATGTGGACCTGTTGGAGGAGGATGATGCATGTGAATGTGCCTGTCAAGACTGCACTCTGTATTTATGTTCACACACAGCACCTGCCCCCTTCTGCTCCCAGCCAATCAGGAGAGGGCAGTATCTCACGCTCCATGAGCTTGCAGCAGCCAATCACAGACAAACATAGACAAAAAGAAGCACAAGAAGGGGGAAAATGGGAGATTTTACTTAAAGTTCTGCGTGTGCAATGCAGAAAACATCATAGTTAGTTTCTGGTACAAACAGGATCAGAGATTTATGATATCAGTATATCATAAATCAATAATCTGTGAGTCATTCATCTCACTCTTTATTGATGATGTATGTTGCTTGTTAATAATAGTTACAGTAGTTAATTAAATGTGCAGATGTTTGAACACATGCCTTAATATTGGTTTTAAAACCATTTAAGGAAATACAGTAAAGACTTTAATTAGAAAAAAGCAACAAATGTAATTTTTGTTACTTTAATTTGACATATTTAAAACAAAAAAGAAAAGTATTTCAGCTCTGCCTGTACCTGGCATTTATTACTGCTTGGCATGATAGCGTTCCAGGTTGTCTACCAATAAATGTCATCACTAACATTTTGAGCATATTACCTTCACAGGAGAGAGTTCACATTATCTAGAAAGTCTGCAGATGAGGATGCCGTCTCCGCTCACGTCTTGAAAAAATATGCTCTTTGTTGATTTCAGCTTAGCACAGGATCTCACAATGGAATGGATTGGTAAACTTACCTCACACTGCAACTGGTTACACTTTCTCACAAAACGACCTCAGGCACGTCGGATTGTTGGCCTTGCCTTCCCCCACTCCAGTGTTGATCATCGGAGTCCCCCAGGGCCGTGTGCTCGGCCCCCTCCTGTTCACGCTGTAGTTTCTTAAGGAAACTTGAGAAGGCGAAAGGTTTTTGTTAACTTTTACAGAGGAGCGATAGACAGCATACTTAATAAACTTATTGGTGATAAGAGGTGCCTGCAAAGAGCCCAAAGGATATTAAAAGACAATAAAACGTACTGTCGCAGGCACTTTTGTATTTTGGGCTTACATTTAGGAAAACTAGAAAGTGTACAAAATAAATACTGTAGAAGAATAAGTTGACCGTGCCTAACAATTGAACTAGCTTACTTTTACAGTATTTAAAAAATGGAAATAAGAGAGAACGTTGTTAATATTTAAAACACTGACAGAGGAGTTCAGTCTTTTGTTTGAATTTCATGAATGGTCTTATGTAGAGCAGTTCTCATTGCATTCATGGCGAGTGGTCTCAAAAGGGAGACGGCTCATTGTTATCAGCTCACATGTCGGAGACGAAGGAGGCAGCGACGGATGTTCCCTTCCTCTGTACATCTCTAGAATCAATGTTCAATCATTGCATCCATTGTGCTGCGAGGACTCAAATGTCAAATGTGTGGAAAGCTTCACGGTTTGCATTCAATGCAGACAAAGTTGAAAAGTGGTCTTATTTTACATTTGCGTTGCCATTATCATACTGAGATCTCTCTCACGTGCGCTCTGTGCCCAGACTTTGTCACTTGTTGCTATGATACCACCGAAGTCATTACCTGAGCTGAAAGGGGTTTATGAGTAGAAATGTGCACCTTATTAGTGCCTGTCATTCATTACTTGGTCCGATGGTTCACTCCGGAGAAGGCTAATGGGCTACATTGGCTAATTAGGCAAATTAAAGGTGCACTTCATGTCACCGTATTCCTACACAGTATGTGATTTAACCTGTTGGACCATGCCAAGATGGTACATTTAAACCGATTACATAACTGTGTGTTCGTTGTTCCACACGGATGTTTGCAAATGTCACTTTCTGCTGAGGAAATGAATATTTTGTTTCCTCTTGGAAAATAAATCACGATTCCGCCACATTTTCTGATGTGACTGTTGCGTGCTGTACCTCATGAACTCCCAGCGAGGGACTCTGGGATGTGACCTTCCTGACCTCTGCCTCCTCCCCTCCCTCAAGACGAAACTGGTCTGAAGGCCCCTGAGCCATTTGACTCCATCGCTCAGGTTCTTCCCCTTCATTAAACACAGCAGAGCCTGTATATTTCAGCCTTTATTTCATATATATGTCATCACCCTCAAAAGTGCACTTTGAAGGATGTGGCGTGGAAGAAAGTAGATTTAACATTGTCTTTAAAGCAACAATGACTCCACAGAACACTGGGTGTTGGTGCTGGGCGGCTATAGAGTAGGCTTCCTTCGGAGTATGTAAACTATGTGGATGAGAGCCGTGACACTCAACATGTCAAAGTTGCAAGGTCATAAAACCAAAACAAGTCAGTCAGATTAAAGTGACTCCTTTCACACAACCTGATAATTTGATCCATTGTTAATGTAAAAAATGTGAATTACTGCAGATTCCAAGAAAACATATAAAGCCCCCCAAAAAAGGGCATAAAGGAGTCTCCCACCTGCCATTGGAGGACCTCTAAATCTCTTTTCTTCTCTGTCTCCCATGAAGCTCGGCTGTGTGGAGTGTGAGGCTTAGAGTGATCCTCCACTCTTCTTCCCGGCTCCTTCAGGGTTCTCTTTGGTCTCTTTGTTAGCTCTCCTAATAACATGCTACTTGCCTGGTCCTTCAGTATCGCTCCTCTCTTTGCCTGGTTTGTTGTCACTTCATCATTTATGAGCCATTTACCAAATAACAGGGTCGTGCTTTTGCAAGGAAACTGCAATCTGTATCAATGTTAATGTGCACGTGCCGGCTGCTCATCACCTCTTAACGGGGATGACTCATTCGTCTCGTGAGGGATTTTTTTTGTGAACATTAAGCAAACTTTTTCAGCATTTTACTAATAAAAATGTTTGCATAATTATGGCGCAGCAGGCGTTGTTCTGCACTGAGGTGATCCGTTATGTATGACTGGGTTATGTAACGCCTTATTCTTAGTTTATTCTGCTTACCTGATGACGTTTACTTTACACAGAAGTCTTTGCTAAGTCAATAATTAAGTTGTCTCAGAGGTGTTTTTGTGTGTGTTGATACAAGCGGCAGCCCTGCCCATCAGTCAAACAGTCATGTCTATGCTTACATAAAGTTTCCACAGCATGCAGTCATTTAAGTAGAGCTGATAATTACTAATATGGGCGTGCACGTCCTACATGAATGCATGAATAAACACAGATGTACCTGACCCAGAAACCCTTCCTCGTGCTGTAAAGTCATTTGATCTTTACAGCTGAGCTAAGTGGGCAATTTAAGGACTCTGCACTCCAGTGGAGGGTCTGATGAAGTCTGAGCAGACACAGGATCTGTTTGCCGACGGATTGAATGTGAGGTCGATTGCTTCAGTGGGCTATTAATCCCATTGAATTGACCAATCAGCCACATTTCAGTCATGTACATTTTAGGAGCCGAACCGGTTCCTCCCATTAACTGCAGGAGGGTTTCGGGCTAAATAAGCTCGACTTTGATGGACTGTCTCGTTATTTTTTTTAAAGTGGGGGGGAACAGTTATAGCGGCATCACCCTGACATAGATGTATCGCCGACGTCTGATGCTCCATCATCCGTCTCGCACAGGAAACAGCGTGACACATTGGTAATGGCTCGGCTGAGAGAGAGCGGATGGATTTTGGAAAGCATTCTTCCCCGTGGAGACTGTAGCCATTTCTATTACATTTTTTAAACGAAAGGCCAGAACTTGTAACCGTTGCTTTCACCGTCATCGACTTTGGCAGGTTTCAAGCCTGGATGCACATTCGGTTTGTGTTTTATCAGGATTTTAGCTCAAAGTCAAGGACAGGGATGGCTTGATATCTCTAAAATCTGGACCTTTTCGGTTTGTCCTCACTTGTTGTCATGTTTTTCTTCGTCGAGCACATCTCATCCTCTTTATATGTGTGTCAACAACAAGTACGGACCACAGAAGTCAACTCACACCAGCCCACTAGTATCTCCTAATCCGTCCTTTTCGTCGGGAGGCTTTGTGACTCTGAGAGCTCACATGCAGGTGGCTGTCATGAGTGTGAATTCAAACCCACTCCCTCCTAATTTTGGCTACAGGTCCCTCTGATATTGTCCTTTTGGCTCTGGAACAGCGTGTCCTGGATAAGAGAGGTGTGGTGGGAGGCAGAAACAACAGCATCCAGCCAGCCGGCTGTCATTAAACCTCACTGTCTCTCTCTGTTTGAGGAAGGGTTAGTTGTTTTGACTTCTAAGGCTTTACCTGGGTGTTTGTGTTTGAATGTGGATTGATGATTTTAGGCGTGAATCACCGATACTCTAAGAGTTGAATCAGCAGAAATCATCTTCCTTTATCTGGGTCAACACGTGTGTCAAGACGGCTTCGTATCTGTGTCAAGTCTAATGGTGATTGAAGAGGGTCTCCGAGCGCTGACCGGCCATTAGCGAGGCCTCGGGCGGCGGCTGGAAGACGCACGTACAAACACGTATTCAATCGGAACATCGCACGATGAAGCTAAAAAACGGTTCGGACTGGCTGTTCGAGGGCTCTGTTATGCAACCTGTGGCCTTGCAATGGGGGAGGGCAGCTGGCTGGGAGGCGTCAAAAAAAGAAGAGCAGCGGGTATTTGTTTTGGGTTTGAGTGAAATGTCAAGTAGCAGTTTACTTTTTCACCTGTAGCATTTTTTTTTTTTTACCTGTTTCTGTCATATTTATTTTCTCTTGCTTTATTTGGAGCTGAGTGTCATGTTTTTGATGTGGTAGAGCCCCATAAAGGAGCTTCCCGCATCCCTTAATACCCTGCTGTGCTCCTTACAAGGTTAAGAGTTCACAAACCGGCTTTCAGTTGTTTGTCCTCGGCATCAGGAGCAGCTTTGTATCTGGTTTCGGTGATTCAGTGCTTGGTGAAAGGTGTTAGTATCAAGGAGTTGCAATATGTAACTTATATAACAAGACCAGGTTGACCTCTCCACACCTCCAGCATGGTTATTATTATTATTATTGCTTAGAAGAGCCCGGCTATCTGTCCCCCAACGATTGGACATTGTTATGCTGGTATCGACTGTTAGAGACGGACACCCCGAGGGCTGCAAACACAACGGCATCGCTCAGAATTGTAATTATGTTTTCAGAATATCACATCAGAGTGACTCCAAGGAGTAAATATGCAATTATATTCCTAGACTGCATTTATAAATATTTCTTTTCTATCGGATTCATTCCTTGGAGCGTGAAGTCAGAGCAGATATGTTTTTTTTACTTGACCCCGTTTTACATTTCAAACTCTCACACATTTCCCACTCAGAAACGTTTTGCCCTCTAGTTGGTCTTATTGCTCACCAACATCGCCGTTATGTATCATGTGCTCACTGCAGACTGTTGGATGTGTTAGTGGAGGAACGTCACCGCCGTCCTCAGGAACTGCACATTTAGTAATGATGGTAAATATAGATTAAAAAAGTGTCTGGACACAACAATTATATCGTTTTTATATATTTAGGAGAGGAAATGTGCTTCTACATCAAAAACAAATTAACAGGAAAATACCGTTTTGTCGACCACAAATGTATGACAGTAAGAAGGAAGAGATATCCTTCCATCCGTGGCGATTCCCTTGACAGAAAGTGAGCTCATGAATTCGTCTTCATGAATTCTTTTCAGAGAAAAACATCCCTGCAGGGCCGGCTCGATGCACGTGTTATTCTCGTCACGAATCAAGCCGTCTTAACGCGGACTCTCTGAGATTCAGCCGCCGGCTGTGTGGATGCAAGAAGATGAGCGGTGTTCTGAGAAAAAGACCCATAAAAGAACCACTTGCAGCTGGGCCGAGTGTGAGTGAACCTGCACCCCTTCTACCAACGCTGAGCAGCCTGGGTGTGAAAACCATCCCCACAGCTCACATTTCCATCTGTCCCATCCAATAACAGCAAAAACATTACCTTTTAAATGAAGACTCAGAATGAAGAACAGCATGTTTTCCTGCTGGTGTCTGTTTATAAGGGTCCAAACAGGCAAACATCAGTCATTGCATCACCACCACCATTATGTTGGATAGATCTATTGTGGTCACAGGGAGGAAGCAGTGCTGGTAGTTTAAAGCTCCATGGAGACTGTGGAGAATAGAGGCACTTTTTATAGGATGGGAAAATAATGGCTACCAGCTGCAAAAAGAAATCATGGAGACAAGACGGCATTTTAGTCATCGACAACTTACATACTAGCTGAGGGGATGTTGAGTAATAAATCTCATGGGGACCGACTGGGAATTATAAAGTAGATGTTTGTTTTCATCCCTGAGCACATTGTGCCCGGTGAAAGATAAACCTGTCGTCTGATGAAGGTCCTTGGGTTTGTGCGTCTCACGACCTTCTCCAAGGTTATCTCACTCTTCAAGCACCGCAGGTTTACTTCAGGCACGTCAAACAGACGTTTCTGTTTTTCTATGAATTTTTTAAATAATAAAGTTCCATCATCACCACATTGGGGATTTAAACAGTAAAGACAGCAAATAAATACATGGAAAAAAAGGTACACACCTCGTACCTTCAAACCTTCAAAAACTCATTTGTCTCTCGCTGTTCATAATAATGACTTGTGTTTTAATTAGTTCTTCAATTACCACAAATGATTGGGTAGTCGTAGCTGCTGTGTTTTACATCATGTCTTTTTTTTATTGGTTAATCCTCGGATGGATCCAGAGATCTCCGCTTTGTCCACAGATGAGCTTTAATTGAATCCACGGTGTTCCTCCTCAGCAGTCAGCGAGTTCAACTCCGCTGACCTTTCGCCTGATTTCCCAGCGTAGGTCCCAACGTTACGCCGCCAGCTGTAGACCTGCAAACACACTCCATCTCCAACCGCACATGCACACTCGGCCCCTGAGGCGGAAGTGTGAGATCCCTTGAGTGTCATGAACCTCATCAAGGAGGCGCAGTCGGTCGGTTTCTGTGTTTGGGTTCCCGAGGCAGACGAGCCGAGGCTTTGTTTGACTGTGTAATGCAGCGAGATAATGGATAGTAATGTGATCAGCCACGTCTGCCAATAGGACGACTGGAGACCCATCACACCTGGGCTGCTTGTACACTGGGTGTCGTCTTTATTTATAGAAATATCTCAAATAAAAGCTGCTTTTTTTAAAGGAATACTCAACAAGCAGACATCAAATGTTCAAAATAAGTCAAATTAATTGACGGATTAACCTTTATTCTCTTTCATCGCTGCATGGGTTGTGGACATTTATTCTAATTTGCAGCTGTTTAACCTTCATTCCTTTTTCCAGCGATAGAAGAATGCCGGGGATCGGAGCGAAGAGGAGGAGCCCGAACACAGTTACATAAAATAATTGGAAGCTTATATAACTGTTCGCTGGTCGATGGTTTTGATGGTGCTCCTGCTGCAGAACTCCTCTTTTAGCTGTCAATTAACAACATTTACTGGTTGCAGGTTGCTTTTCATCTGCCCACATGCACCTCTATCAGTCACTTATATAATGTACTGGCTGTAAAATGCATTTTCTGTAGAAGGGACGTTATGATCCCCTTGCAGTGAAGAGTATAACAGGTAATATGGAATATATATATATATATATATAAATATATATATATATATAGAGAGAGAGATACAGCTCCACTTGAAGTGCGTGTTTCTGAGAATCCATCTCCCCTCATGTGACAAAAAGGACGAGCAGGAGCTGCTGTGAACTCCGGTCTGGGTTCATCGAGTCCCATGGTCGTTATCATGTCACTTCATAGCCACTTCCACAGCTGGGGACGCACACAAATTGTGAATTCTAATGTGAAGATGAAAGAATATCTGGCCCGCAGAACGAAGGGTGTGGGAAGTACAGCAGCAGAAGAATGTGTGTTGCACATAAGCACAGCTGTAGTCTTCAACAAAGGGCAGCTACTGAGGAAGTTCTCTCTCCATTAGTACAGAACATTATCTGCAACACGATTCACAATAACACCCAGGAATGACGTCGTTGTAGCTAAGCTCTGCACGGAAGAGTAGAAAAGAGATGTTTCTCACGGCTGAGCTGTCGGTCATATGAGGAAGCTGCAGCCGGGAGGTGGGCTGTGATTGTTACAAAGTTTGAATTGTTCAGGGAATCTAAAGAGACAGATGACCTCTGACCCCATCACCTGGCTGCACCTTCAGCCCTGACACGACGTAGCTAAATGTGAATTTAAACGTATCCGCCCCGCTGTGTTACACATGTCTTGATCCAAGCTGTGGCCGTCAGCCTTCCCTTCTCTCTTTTATGTTCCAGGTGTCGTCTCCTCCCGGTGGACGGTTTCTGGATGCTAGGTGCTGGTTTCTACATGCTGAGTGCTGGTTTCTGCATGCTGGGTGCTGGTTTCTGGATGCAGGGTGCTGGTTTCTGGATGCTGGTTTCTGGATGCAGGGTGCTGGTTTCTGGATGCTGGGTGCTGGTTTCTGGATGCTGGGTGCTGGTTTCTGGATGCTAGGTGCTGGTTTCTACATGCTGAGTGCTGGTTTCTGCATGCTGGGTGCTGGTTTCTGGATGCAGGGTGCTGGTTTCTGGATGCTGGATGCTGGATGCTGGTTTCTGCATGCTGGGTGCTGGTTTCTGGATGCTAGGTGCTGGTTTCTACATGCTGAGTGCTGGTTTCTGCATGCTGGGTGCTGGTTTCTGGATGCTAGGTGCTGGTTTCTACATGCTGGGTGCTGGTTTATGCATGCTGGGTGCTGGTTTCTACATGCTGGATGCTGGTTTCTGGATGCTGGGTGCTGGTTTCTGCATGCTGAGTGCTGGTTTCTGGATGCTAGGTGCTGGTTTCATGATGCAGGGTGTTGGTTTCTGGATGCTGGTTTCTGCATGCTGGGTGCTGGTTTCTGGATGCTGGTTTCTACATGCTGGGTGCTGGTTTCTGGATGCTGGTTTCTACATGCTGGGTGCTGGTTTCTGGATGCTGGTTTCTGCATGCTGGGTGCTGGTTTCTGGATGGTTTCTGGTTTCTGCATGCTGGGTGCTGGTTTCTGGATGCTGGTTTCTGCATGCTGGGTGCTGGTTTCTGGATGCTGGGTGCTGGTTTCTGGATGCTAGGTGCTGGTTTCTACATGCTGGGTGCTGGTTTCTGGATGCTGGTTTCTGGTTTCTGCATGCTGGTTTCTGGTTTCTACATGCTGGGTGCTGGTTTCTGCATGCTGGGTGCTGGTTTCTGGTTTCTGCATGCTGGGTACTGGTTTCTACATGCTGGGTGCTGGTTTCTACATGCTGGGTGCTGGTTTCTGGTTTCTGCATGCTGGGTACTGGTTTCTGGATGCTAGGTGCTGGTTTCATGATGCAGTGTGCTGGTTTCTACATGCTGGGTGCTGGTTTCTGGTTGCTAGGTGCTGGATTCTGCATGCTGGGTGCTGGTTTCTGGATGCTGGTTTCTGGTTTCTGCATGCTGGGTGCCGCTTGGTCTCGCTGGCCTGATTACCTGGTCTTCTGCTGGCCCTTGATGGCTGACCAGCTGCACATGGGGGGTATATATGTGAGTAAGTGTGGTGTTTGTGAAACCCGGGGTGGAACATTAGTGGTTTGGGAGGCCCATAGTTGGCAGTCAGATTGTATTTCTTGAGGTTGTCGGTTGACAGCTGTCGGTTATTGTGAGCTCAAGCAGTGTTTGTGTTCATAAGAGTGGCGGCTGAGTAAATTTGTTCTAATGGGAGCATTCATCACTTCCCTGTTAGCATGAGGCAGCAGTTTCTCACCGGGACAGATTGTCGAATGTGTTGCTTTTTAGAGCATTTTTTTTCTGTTTTTCTATGATGTCATTGGCTGGGGCAGTTAGCTCTGTCCTTAGCAAGCGGGCTGTAGGGGCATAAATACCCACCGCCAATACACGCTCCCATTAGATCCTGTCTCCTGGGTGAAAGTCCTGTGTTTGTTTGACTCATCCAGCTGCCCTCCCTATAACCCTGCATGCAAAAAGAATTGCGATTTGTGATAATATCCCGATAATCAACACAAATATATTTAAAACTCAAAAACTTAAAATGGCAGCAATCCGTGAAGAAACCTCACATGGCCCCGTCCCCAGTGTGGATTATGTCACTGTTTATTCTGTCCGTTGCTCTGAAGCTTTACATTGGAGTTGGAAGTCCGGCGCGTCACACACAGAAGCTACAGGGAGGGAGGACGGGTTGTATAATGCAGTCGGCTGTTACCTGCCTGTCAAGACAAACGTCAAGAAGCGTGCCTGTTTTCATCTGTATTTGAGTCCCTGTCTAGTCAAGCTCAGGCTTAATGAAATAAGAATTGAAGGAAAGAACAGCTTATTCCCTCGTTTCACAAAGCCCTCCCTATTTTCAGCAAACGTACAAACAAAATGCAAATGCAATCAGATAAATAATACACATATATGAGTTTCCTCCTGGCACCGACAAGAGTGTATTTAATTGCCGGGCTTTCAATGGGAATCACTTCTCTGCACCAAACAAGAAGGAAACCAACACATTAGAGAAAAGCCAACATATTGTCTTTTAATGGAAAGCTTCAGCGGCTTCAGTTCACCATGGCAACAGTGTTTTAATCTAGACGACTCAAGCGTGCCGCAGATCTCAGCGAAGCTGGAAACATCTTGATAATGTTCCATGCTCAGTGGAGATGTGATGTTTCAGTTTATTTTTAATGCGTTTTTAAAACACACACCTACACACGGCTCCTGTAAATGGACACGTATTTCATTATTTCTAACACATAAACGGCATTCTTTACCTGAAATGACAACTGATTTTCCTTTCAGGGTTTATATAGTCCCCTATAGTATTATATTATTATATTAGGCCTGAATGATTACAGGTTGTAGATTTTGTTTTGGAACTTTCAGACACGTTTGATCTGCAATGAATCCGATGTTGTTGTTGCTTTAGAGCTAATAATTCAGTGTCCTTAGTAACTAATCTGCGACCCTCCGCAGGGTCTCTGGAGGTCATGTCATCTTGCCTCCAGCAGCTTGGGTGACAACTCAAACCCCTGATGTTGGACATCTTTTCTCTTGGACTCCGCGGGGCAGCAGAAGGTAAAAGAAGACTCTGTTGCTTTAGTCCCGGTTTGGTCTGCTGTGATGGGGAAAAAAACCACGAGATTGTGCAACACGATACCTGCGCATGCCCACGCTTGCTTTCTCAGCTTAGTTTTTGTTTAACTTTACGACAGCGTTCTTCAGAATCCTGCAGACTCTTCATCACGTCTTCGGAAAGCAACTTGAAACACCAAGCAGTGAGATTTGAAACAGCTACTGCACCTTAAATACCAACACTAAAACAGAATGAAATGCTGTTTTTCAAGGCAACAGTTATTGTGCCTGAAGAAGAAACACCTGAACATCTCTGCAGCCAAGTGCAGCGAGGAGTGAGCGGATATCTAAACTTAACAAAACAACCTCTCTGCAGACAAAGACACGCCTTAGACAAGCAAACACACACTCACTTTTAGCTTGGGGGAGCACAAACCATAACCGGGTATAAAAGGAAGCTTATAAAATTAATTATGTTTCACACTTGCCTGGAGCACAACTACGAAAGAGATAATGAAATAATATTTGCATCATTAGCTTCAGAATAGTTCAGTGTCCATGAAAACAAATGGAAAACATCCTAAAAACATGAAATAAAATGATTAACAGAGAAAATATTGCTAAATTAAAGGCACATTTTCTCTCCTGTGGCCCTAATTATTCATTTAAATCTCATTTAATTTAATCTTTTATTGCTCTTGGGGAAAACTCTTGAGCCATTCACATGAATCATGTCTGCTTTAAGGAACTAGGGACAGCTAACAGACACATTTCATGTCTTTGGAATGAATTCAGAATTCTGATTGAGCTCTCCTTTCCAACACTTCCAACACACGAGAGGCGTTTAAAGGCTGTCTGTGTTATTCTGCAGGAGAAGACTGCCTCCTTCTTGCCACCAGGATGTAGTGAAGGTTTAAAATCAGTGAACAATGTATGACGTTTGAAAACAGAAACACTCTATCAAGTGTAAAGCCTCTTTTTAGAAAACTGCCCATTGTTTAAAGATTTGTAAATATTACTTATATCTCTTTATATAGATATTAATAATTGTAATGCTTTATGAGAATAACCATTGTAATATATGTTTAAACGTCAAGCACTATAGCGGCTGGTCACTCGTTGACAGTTATAAATCTCCTTTTTTTTTTTACAATGAATTATAATCCGCTATAATGTGATTATAAAATACTCTAAGTGAAATTAATGAGAATATTTTCTAGATTGAATCATATTTTCCAAACAAACAATGACCACTCAGAGTAATTCACAATCATATTTAATGCATTACAAAAGTGATTATAATGCAAAGTAAACAGATTATGTTTTACAACAAAGGGGAATTACAATACACGGCAATTATGAAGTATTAGACGTTATGAGTCATTAAAATGCTTTGCAATGTGTGCATTGTCATAAATCATTACACATTAAGCAGATTATTGTTTATAATGCATTATAGAGCATCACAAAGTGTTGCATAAGGTTATCTGCAGCATAAAAAGACACTCTTGTCTTTCCAGAGAAGACAGTTGCCTGGAGGCTCTCAAATGGGAGAAATTAGGTAAGGTGTTGAAAACTTGATCTACGCCCACTCATTTTACAACCATTAAAAAACAGCATGCTTTACTCAAATCTAGGAATAACCCTTTATAATTTCCCATGTTGCTTCTCTATCAACATCTGCATCTGTTCTCTTCACATGACAGATGCCAGGATGACCACCATCCCAAAGATCCACTGCGGTCTGACCGCGTTTCCCGATGACCCGCTCCGTGTCTTCCGGGACGACACCGTCTGAATGAGGAGCAGCTTCCTGGTAGAAGGCATGGGTAGCGAGCATTCATAGGGCAGGCTCTTGTTTCCCTCCCGCACATCGATTGCACTCGAGACCGTGTAGCGTCCGTCGAGGTCCTTCACCTCCTGTGTGCTGGCAGAGCCCGTTAAGTTCACCCCTCCCTGGAACCAGTAGACGGGCCCACCGGGGGAAACCCCGCTGAACCAGCACTCAGCACGGGACTCATTGATGAATGAACCTTCAAGGCAGTCTGTAAAGATCCAGGACTTTTAGACGGATGACAGAAGAAAGGTGATGTTGTTAAAATAGTAAAAACTCACCTTGCACTGTGACAACAGTTGTGTTAGACGTTGCTCCACCAGTGGAGCGCACTTTGCAGAGGTACGCCCCCTGGTGGTTCGGCATGATGGCGGGGAGGGTCAGGGTGAGTGTGTTGGGCTTGTATTCACACAGACCCGTTTTGTTGACATACTCACACACGGTTTTATCTGGAGCCACCCAGGAAAGCGATTTCAAGTGGCCTGATGAGCTGACATTACATGTCAGTGTCACCGTATCCCCACACCGTGCAGCGACCTGGGGAAGAGTGTGCAGCTTCACACCCTGACCGGCTGGATTATCAGAGAGAGGGATGACCAAAGGTCTCTTTAGTCACATTGTATTATCATGCATTAATATTTTAGAAGAATCAGGTTCAAATTCTTAGATTTGGGTCAACTGTTGGACAAGGGTCAGGTAGTTTTAGCATTATCTTAAAGGAATAGTAAGACATTTTGGGAAATAAATTACACGTTATACACTAAAGCAAGAGATGAAGATTGACGCCACTCTCCAGCCCAGCTACAGGCAGTTAGCTTAGCTTAGCACAAAGACTGGAAACAGAGGGAAACAGCTAGCCTGGTTCTGTCCAAATAAAAAACAATCTTCTAAATCTCATTTTATCTCAACTAAAACCAAAGTATAGATAGAGAGGGTTTATCTTTTGGACTGAACCAAACGAGCTGTTTCTATTCTTTATGCTTAGTCATGTTAAAGTTTATATAAACGTGTACAATTAATATATAAAAAATGAGTGTTATGGATCATGTTTCCCAAAACGTCCAGTTATTCCTTTGAGTCCCCAACGGTGGTTTCGGTTGAGGTTTACCCGAAACACAAGAGAAGAGAAACTGAATCCCGTTTCACGAGACGTCAAACTTTCACTTTACAATTAACAGATATTCAGACGTCATGCTCTTCTCATGCAAACCTCACCAGCAACCTCACCAGCAACGCTGACCGCCAAAGTGAACCAGACGATGGAAACCCAGCCCCAAACCGTCTGCGTCCTCGCTTCAGAGGAGAGACTCATCCCTTGAATCTGTGTAGAAATCCACATGTATCTCATTACACGAACCAGATAAGAAGCCAAACACAGACAGCAGAACTGTACAAAACAAACGTGTGGACTCACCATGTGCACACAAGAAAGTTTAGGTTCCATTTCCTTTCATGTGTTGGGGCTAAAGAGGAAGAACAGTTCAGTGAGTAAACCTCGCTTTTTATTGGAACCACAAAGTCAGGTGGTGTCAGGTGGAGCAGGAGTGGACATGTCCTGGAATGAATGACTGCTCGGGAACAAGGGAGCAGATTTTGGGCCCTATGAAGTTATATATTGGGCTACTTTATTGGAAGTGCTGTATCTCAAACTTCTACTACATGCCCCAAAGAGAGATTTACTCATTTACAGATATAATAACACATAAAGGTGTAACTTACCGTGTTAGTGTGAAATTGTGTGTCATATTTCTTCAAACTGACTCATCAAACCACATCTCTGAGCCGATGCCAACACGGTGAGTGAGGTGGGAAAACCCCGAGATGGACTTGATAACAGCCAGAGTGGTTTTTGAGTTAATTAGAAGAATGATTAATGACACTAAATCATTTCCACTCCCTGGGAACTGGCTGGTTGTTCAAGAACACGTTTTGTTTTGTTTGTTTCGCTTTCCTGAAAAATAAAAAACAGTGTAGACTGTAATTAAATAAATAAAAGACAGGAATAATCCTGTTGCTACTCCACCTACATGTTCCTGTGTGTCCTGCTGGCAGCAAACAATACTAATAAAAAGAGAATTTATGTGGTATCTACGTTTTAAAACAACAGAGAAGTCTCCACATTCTCCAGTTTTACAACAAACGGTGAAAAAGAGGCCGACTGTGTGTGAAGAAGATCGGTTTAGTTGTAAAGACAAAAAAACAAATGGGCAAGGACAGTAGCAGAGATATGTGCCCAGACTTCTCCAAAATACCTCAGGGATCCTGCATAAAAAGGTAAGACGAGCAAGAAACGACAAGTTACTCTTTCCCACAGTGAAAAAGATGCATCATCAACTTTCCTCACGCACTTCTTTTTTTAAAGTCGTGTTTATTTTTATAGAATGAATGCCAAGTTTCTGTCTATTTGCATTTACACCTGGCATCCAATAGGAGGCAGAGGAACTCCAGGTAAACCCTGTTTACGCCTGCATGTGATATCTGGATGATATAATCTGAATCACGGGTCTCTGCATTCAGAACAAGGATTAATGTGTTCATTATCTCAATTATGGTCATTTCCATCTGGCTCAGTATGCAAATGAGCTAATATTAATTTAATTCCAGGTGTAAATGTTTACATGTATACCAATAAATATCAAATAACATTGCATTAATCACATTAATAGACAAAATGTAACAGATTTCTGTAAATTATAACCCCATTTTCCAACATGTTAACATAGTTTGATATGATAAGTGGTGGTGATGATGTCATAGAAATGTCCTTCATGTCTTACATTATTCTTTATTTTAAATAATGGACAAAATTATATGGAAGACTTTGTATTTTTCTGAGAGATCCTCTGACTTTTGAGCAGCTGATTACCTTAAAAAAAAAACTCAGTACATTTACACAAATGTTAAAACATTTGCTTTTAGAGGCAAGCACATATTCTGCCACATAGCTCCATTAATACACCAGAGTGGGAACATGTTGTTGTAAGGAAAAGTGGCAAGAATATGCAGATTAAATGTCAACAGGTTGCCTGCAGGTGGGTTTGTGGGAACGTTATTGAAATGCACTTAAAAAACAACAGACATCTTTACATACAAGCAGCAAGTGAGCACCGTGACACTGAGGCCACCTGGTGGACAGGTGAGGAAGGGGCCAAACATGAACAGTATGTTATAATAATATAATAAATATAATAAGAAATTCAAATAGATAAATAAAGTGAAACACTCAAGAAAGCAAAACAAACAGACTATTTTTCAGAAATGCATGAGCATGTTTTTTGTGTTTATTGTGGAGTCATTGTCGATTTGTTCCTCTCAGGTGAAAGCCAATCAAAAGGAGGGGAGTCAGCTGATCAGCTCTGAACCTTCAGGCCTCCTGGTGTGAAGATGACGAAGGAAATCTCTATAACTCACTTGTGAGATGCTGCTCTGACACACAGGATGACACACATCTAGCTAATGCAATGACTGAAAACTACATTATAAATCAATCTAATTACCCAGTATATATCTCATGAAATGATCATGCAAGTGTGAAAGCCTCTGCAGAGGGAGGAGGAAGACGACTCTGCTGCCATTTAGACTTTAATGTACCTGAATCTAGACGGAGCTGTGTAAATGACCATTAACTGTTTTCAGCATTAAATACGCTGCGCCATCACTCCCAGTTACGTTAATGGGTGTTTTGGACACTAATGTAACTGGGAGTGATGGAGATGGGCGATTAAAAGCAGGTGATCTATCAAGGAGAAGTCAGATATCTGTGGGGAATAACCGTTGATGTGTAGGTGGTGAGTGCTGGAGAGAGGGAAATAAATTACTCCCCCACAGAGCCGCTCTACGAATTCATGACTGTCAAATATGTGTGCTTGAACTGTGCTGAAATTATTCATAATATCATAATTTTTCAAATATTTTTGACTCTATTTATGTGCAATCAAGTAGCAAACCTACTGCACTGAGACAGAAAAGCAAACTGCAACAGGTATGATGAAGGAAAAAAAAGATTACGATGGAGTTTGTTTTAATTTACTGCTCGAATCCAGTAGGTGGCGATAATGCGCCTGTAAGGTGGAGCAGACGCCATTAAAACTCAAAGGGGAAGTAGGTGGCAATTAGCTAGTTAGCTAACCAGCAGCTAATGATTGCTAGTGCTAGTCATAGATGGTGCTAGTAGCCAGTGTGGAAAACATGGTGGAGTTACCTAGCTAGCTAAAGGGCGTGTTTCGGATCGCATGCATTTGCGCCGATGCATGCACAAGACTTGAGAGGATCCGCCGGAACTCGTCATAAACACGCCAAGTTCTCACCACGTCAAGTCGGACACAGGTGCACTTCACGGACCTTTTTTTTTTTAAACTTTATTAATAATTGTATACATAACACAAACTATCGCGCCAGGGGAAACTTCACGGACTTTGCACAAAGAATATGGCCTGCCCAGTGGCGCTGGCTTTCTTCGTCGCTGACGAATTCGAGCCGAGGCATTTGAAGTCCCGTTGTTGACGGAGGCTGAGGAATTTTCTCACGTGGGAAATACCACGTGATAATTCTAACCAACTAGGGCAACGTTGAGGGGAGTGTCTTATGTCCGCACTTATTTCAGACCATCTGCAGAGAAAAGCATGCGAAGGGAGGTACCTGGAGATACCGCGAGTTTTTAAAGTCATGTGACATGTCGCAAAGGGAAGTTATCACCAGCATTTGTGACGTTTTTTTCCCAGAATGCCTTGTTTTGCGAGGCAAATGCATGCGCATGCTTGATTCGAAACAAGCCTTTAAGGCTTGATTATGCTTCCGCGTAGTGATAACGCAACGGCAACGCAACGGCCACGCAGTTGCTTGGAGACCGTGATGGTTCTGCGTTGGGTTTACGTGTCGAAATGCAATTCAAAGCCACACCGGTAAAGGGCGCTATGGTTTTTGTAAAGACTGACCGACCGACCGAGACTCTTGGCGTATATCATCGTAAGCTTCGTTATAGCGTATTTGTTTACTTTCCGGCTTTAAACGTCCACAATTTTTCAGAACTTGGTGTTTTATTTCTTTGTGCAAAAGCGAGAAGGTGCAAACAATAAAACGAGGTGAAAACAATAAAAGTAGCCTTTTAAAAGTTTAAATGGCGGTGTTTATGAGTGGAAACCGGATAGCGTCTCCAGCGGATGTAGTTAGCGGACCAATCACAGCCAAAGCCGCTGCGTTGGTGTTGCGTTGGCGTTGCGTCGCCTCGACGCGCGTCTAGGATTTTTGGGAGGCACACGTCAGGCCCTTGCGTTGACGTAAGGGGGGTCCGCAAGGACGTAGGGGGTCCGCAAGGACGTAAGGGGTCCGCAAGCTCCCTTGCATTGTGTCGACATAATCCAGCCTTAAAGAATCAGCCTTCAAGGTTACGCCCCCTTTACGCCGCGCCCCTCACGCAGTCCTCCAATCAGGCCCCTCGCCTCTGCCACGCCCACTCTAGTGATTTCCCGGAAGTAATTACCTGTAAAGTAAACCGCCGGTGGTTGAGTCCGGTTTCTCGCTGGTCCATGGCTGCAGTCGAATAGTCAACAAATAAGGTCCTATCTCCTATTCCTAACTCCTATTCCTTGACCTCTGGGGAAAACGTCACGGGGTTAAGGAAAGGCGATAGGAGAACTCAAAAGGATTTAGGAAAAGTCGACCGCGGTGCTCAGAGAATCCGACCGGACTTTCACTAAGCTACGTCATTAAAACGCGGCCGCTGATGATTGACAGCTGATGATCGGCGCCGGCGATTGACGTGCGTCTGCGCTGGAGAAACTACAATAATGGACTACAAAAAGCGCATCGTCCACTTCTCCTCATGTTGTTGGTTTTATAAACAGCTCGTTCACTGACCGGCTTCAGTTCCAGCAGCTCCTCCTTCCTGTTGACCGTTTGCTGTGTTTACATTTCATTTGTGGTTTTAGTTTCGTTTTTGTCAAACATTTGTAACATGATTGAAATAAAATAAAAAAATACCATTCAATTATTATCACTGTCCACACATTTATCATCACTATTCCAATTACTATATGTCTGCATGAAAGTTAATGTTAAATATGCAAATACACATATCGTTTGTTTTAATTAACGGCCGAGGTGTGCGGCACTTTAAATGTTGCTCTCGCAAAGAATTGTGGGTCGGCGTAATCTCCTTTCCTATCGCATAGGAAGGTCCGTTGCATCCTATGCTAAAGGAGCTCTGAAAGGAAGCATTGGAGCTCCTTTCCTTTGCATTTAGAGAATTCGAACGGCTCCTATCATGGCGGCCACTTGTTTACTTCCGGGTCACTTCTTCAGGTAGGAACCTTCCTAAGCAAAATATACTATTCGACTGCACCCCAGGTACGTTTATCTCGCTGTTATTCGTCTTTCATTGAACTCTGTTCAGTGATTTAAATAAATAACTCTGTGTTAAATGTTTAACTATTTCAGAAGTGCTGATTTAACTCTTGAGAGTGGAGCTTTACAAACCATGAGAAATCAATACAACCCTGTACAATCTAATACTCTGCCACAAAAAACAAAACATACATATAATAACAACAAACATAGGATCTATAAAGTGTTTTATGGCAGACTTAATGGGCATTAAGTGGTATTTAACTGTAGATGTGCAGGAAGTGAGAAAGAGAAAGTGACACTGTAATAAAATATTGCATCAGGCTATAATATGGAGATTTTATGGCATATATTATGCGGAATAGTGAGTTAAAATTCAAAGCACATTTCTGAGGAATAACAAAAATATATGTCACACTATTTTAAAATAATGTTTGAAATAAAATAAATAAATAAAATAAAGGACATTCAAGACAGGAAGTTTACTTCTTGAACACTTAATGTTTATTATTCAGCTGCTCAGCATAGAGATTCTGATTTTCATGTCAGGTGTGAGTGAGTTGACCTTTGCAAAGGTCTGCGGCCTCCGAGTGTCCTTCTCGTTTCTGCTGTGATCAAGGATGCTGCTCAATGTTGTTACACATAAGGCTGCCTTTCACTGCTTCTCCCAGATGTATATTTCCCCCGTTAAATGCAAATATAGTGTTTAGTATAAAGGGAATGAGTTGTTCGTCCTTGGGCGCTTCTGTGAATCCTCAGTAAAGCACGAGGGAGTCCAAACCAAACAGTGAAAGGCAGAGGAAAAACTGCATTGTGAGGAGATACTCGAGAGACAAATAGACAGACGGAGACGAAGATGGAGAGCTACAAACAGAGGAGCCGTTTATGTCGGTAAGATAACAAATGCTGTGGATAATGCCAGCGGTGAAGAGTAAGAACAAGGCAGGACAGGAGGAAGGCAAGGGAAGTGGAGGAAAGGAAATTTAAAAACGAGGACTTGAAAGTCAAAAGATGAGTTATAGGAGATATCCTGCTGCTGGCGGGAGCATCCTTGGTTCAACTCTGTCCGAGTGGCATTATGATTCATCTTTTCATCAAGATGGTGTGAGAGGTCATCTCCGACTCAATGAACACTTGCTGACTGTACTTTTCAGAGTGTTTTGCTCATTTTTGCAGCAAAGACAGAAGGACAATGATTTGTTTGTAAAGCTCTCTCTCTCTCTCTCTCTCTCTCTCTCTCTCTCTCTCTCTCTCTCTCTCTCTCTCTCTCTCTCTCTCTCTCTGTCAAGTTGTCATTTTCCAGTAAGTGAATGTGATCTGACCAGCGGTGCATTTGAAATCTCAGCCGGGGGTTTGTAATGTCAGTCTCTCCGGGCCTGCAGGGCACGAGGCTACACAGCGGCAACAGGCAGAGAGGCCGTGGTCCCCGAGATTGAAAACAGTTTCCATGGCAACAGAGGATGCTGGCGCTTGCTGGTCCATTAGGGTCGACACCGGACGACTTCTCGATGGTCACTCTTTCCATGACGACTTTAAGATCGTACATGGAGGTCGTCTGTTTTGTCGTCTGTATGGATGACACGGTTTTATTTCACAGCACTTTTCAATAATGTAATAAATATCCACTTTAATGAAATCAAAAAGCCAACGTTTTTTACGTCATGATGAATGTATTGCAGTGTCATTTTTCTCCACGGCAGCATTTTGGAATCATGATAATACTTTTCACTTTAAGGTCATCTTTGTTGAAATTTCTTTCCAAGAGCCGTAAATAAAGATTTATGGCCCGCAAAGGAAAATAGATGACTGTTACCTTTAAATTCAGCACAGGGCAGTCAGTGTATTCTGTGTTTGGTCCGCTGGGTGTCGCTGCTGAGCTGCTGTCTGACCGCAGGCTCGCAGTCGGAGCTGTCCACGGTGCTGAAACGTGTCCGGGAGCAGCTCCTAGTACGTTAAAAAGTCGTGCTAAATGTATTTTTGGAGTCATTGATACGGATTATTGATGCTGTTTTGCTTTGCCATGATAAATAGTTCACTGCCATCAATCTACTAATGTCATATTAGGTCACTGGTATGCATCATATCCTGATCCGACATGTTTCCAATTTATTCTAGACGCTTTTATTATTAGACCTTTTGTTTGTGTCTCCATCCATGGTGTGTTTTCTTCCGATAAATATGATTATTAAATAATTCATTTTCTAGAGTGAGTCGTTAGATGGCGCTATCGGTGAACGAGCCGCAGCCAAAGAGCGACACAACGAGAAGAGAGTCAGTCATCAGCGCTCCGTCCACTCGGAGGAATTCAAGGAACTCAGCAGTCTGCTGTTGTTGCAGCCGAGATCTCCAGCGGTGTTATGGATGCAGGAAGACGGTGAAACAGTAGAATTAGTGCGCGTGGTTAAACTAGATCCGGACTGGAGGACTATCCGACCCGAAAGTTGGTCGCGCACACGCCGCACGTCGCGGACAGCCGTCGGCCTGGGAAGTTGCCTGCCTCGTCGCGTCCATCCTCGGGACTCTGGGTGAAAGTTATGCTTTCGACGCCGCTTGTCACAAAGACTCGCACCATGGTCAGGAGACCCGCCGCCTTCTACGTGTGTGGGAAATGATTGCAGCCAGCGCCGACCTTTCCATTATGGTGAGGAGATGTCTGCTCACTTTCAAACCATTCAGGTGAGAACAGCTTCCCTATTTACTCGCATGCTGCTTGATTTAATGCATTCTGATGTTTTTTTAATATTCTGCATCATAAAAAATGATATTATTCACTTTATTCTTTGTGTTTTTATGCATTTAATGTCTGCTGTTGTTTTCTACAGTCGAGCAATTCTTACAAGTTTAGAGCATTTTTTTTAAAAACATTGGCTTTAATTGGAGCAAAGGAACGCCTGCTGTGCTATAATTAACGTTTGCTTACACAGCTAAAAGTTAAACCAGCAGCAGCAGCTGGAGGCGAGTGGAGGCAACTCCAGCAAAGCTAAACTCATTCAAACTTACACGTTTGACCAGACAGGTTGCACACAAGCTGAAGGGCTCATTAGCATTAAGGAGGTAGGAGCCACCTTGGCAGGGATGAGGTGAAGTTCCCTGATGTTTCCCATCATGCTCTCTGATCCACAGCTCATTTCCCATGCAGCTCTTGGCTGTAGAGTCCAGTGAATGGTCTTGCATGTTTTCTCCATACATTCTTCACCATCACCTCCCTTATTGGATAGTAACGTGGCACTATCTCTCTCTCGGCAGCTCTAGCTGAGTGACTGCAGCCTCTCCGTTGTCAGTTTTCTGCCTTATAAAAATTCAAGTAAGCAAGCTGTGGTGTGCCGAATGGAAGTGTGACAATCTGTCCTGCAGTTCCCAACTCTATAAAAAAGGATTGTTTCCCAGCATTTTCTCAGCCCGACTGCCGGAGCATGCCAGAAGACACGGGTTTCTGAAGCTAATCGCTCCAACAAATTTGTTTTCAAAGCTTGGGAACTTGAGACACGCTGGCTGTAGGTTTTGCAGCTCTCTGCAAAAAAAAAAAAATGCAGTCATTCGCCTGTAATTTAATGCTTTTGTTTGGGGTTTCTGCTCACTGAGCAGAGCGTGATGCAGAAAAGCCACCCATGTAACGGCCCATTTGAGATGACACACTCAAGCGAGTACACAACGGCTCCTCTGTGGGCTGATTGGTGCAATATGAACTTCAAAAAATAGGTCCACGCTCCGTGAGGCCTGACAGAGGCCACGACGTGGGTCACTGAATATCTAGATTAACGATGGAGGATGTTTACTCCTAGTCCAATAAATACACCATCCATATAAATAACCACATGCTGAAGTCTGTTTTTGACTTTGTTTACATGCATGCACATATAATAATCTTTATAAAAACACAATAAAGAGACAATAATAACAGAAATCAAAGGAACCTCAACAGAAATGGCTAATAATTATAGATCAAAGAGAAAGGAAGATAGTTACATCCATAATCATCTGATTAAGGAAATGGTTTGGTTGAAGTGAGTTTTCTGATTTCGTGTTTGCTTATCGATTTCGACGACGTAATTGTGCGTCCCAACATCTTGAGGTTTCACCATATGGAGTTACGTCCAAGTCCTCTGTTGGCCTGAACTCTCTTGCACACATGCTTGTTTCTAAATTTAGTTTAGTCTCATGAGTCTCATGAGCTCTAACCTCGCCGTGCTCCCCGTGTCACCTAATCACCCCCTCCTCTCTGTCCGTCTCCTGCAGGATCTTTGTGGTGGGGATCGGCTTCTTCAGCCTGTGCTTTCTAATGACCTCTCTCGGGGGCCAGTTCTCGGCCAAGAGACCCGGAGATTCCCCGTTCACGATGCGAGCTGAAGGTAAGCCTGCAGTTTACACGTCAGTGCTGCTCGGTCGCCTCGCAACTACACAGTGTCTGTGCCCCGCCAGCGCTGGTAATGAACACGCTGAGAGCTTGGCGGGGCTTCCTTGACTGCTTCCAGGGGGCTGACAGACCTGCTCACTTTGCTCATGGTGAAGGCATCGGGGGGGTACATGTCGCCCGGAGAGGCTCCAGCTTTTTTCTTTTTTTCCCACTTGCTTTCATCTCTGCTCGTTGCCCACATGACCTCGTTCTGACCCACATTAACGTATTTTAGTAGTACGAGTTGAAAACGTATGTTGGCTGAGGTTGCTGTTCTGTGAGTCTTTATATGTCGGTTATGTTGACCTTGACCTCTTCATGTAGAGCGGAAACACTACGTTTATCATGAAGAGGAAGGAGTTCACCAGTGAAATTCCCTCTGAGCTCACTGAAGCAAACATAAGTTATTGCAAACATGAACTCTGGCTGTGAATATTTATAAGTCAAATGAATAATACTAATATATTCTTTTATAATGTGGTCTGTGGTGTTTTTTAGTGGTAGCTTTGTGTTTCATTGGTTATCACAAAGCACAAGTGATCGTGTTATACTAGAATATTGATAACCGGCTGATTGACAACTTCCGTCTGACAAATCTAATCTTAAAAAGTCCAAACGGCCAGCAGCCTTGACCTTGAGATCGACCAAAATAAATCCACGGCAGAAGAAAAAATCCCAACGATTTTCTCGACACCATTCCAGAGGGAAACTTGTCTTTCTCGACACGTTCCCTGTGTTTGCTTTTTGTGCCTCTGCATACAAACCGACACGGCTCCGGCCATTTGGGAGCGTCACTGTTAGCTTTTGGACTTTTGTCTCTCACCACCCCACATTGTTGACACTGCGTGTCATCCTCTCTGTCAGACACCACCTGGTTGGGGAACAAGCAATGCAAATGAGGCGACACTAATCAAGTTAACCCCCTCCTTGAATAATGCAGTCCAGCTTTCGGGCCAGTCACTGGACAGCGTGTCGCCCCGCGGTGCCAGAAGTGTTGAAATGTAATTCTGAGAATGTTGTAACGAGCTGCAGCAGGTGTCGTCACGGGAGACGAGTCCAAGGCTTCCGAAAAAAAAGTATATGAAGGGCTGGTTCGGGGGGGTGAGAGGGGTGGGAGACGGGGGGGAGCTGTCTGATTAATTAACCACTCTCAGACTGCAGTCAAGGGAAGGCGCTCGGCCTCTAACTCATTAAGCGCCGCCTCGGAGAGTGAAGCTATGTAAATCCCCCCCCCCCCCCCTCTCTGTGCTGAGTCCGAGTGTTTGTTTACATGTGCAGCACCGGGAGATGATGTAATGAAGAGCTGGGATGGATTGTTCAGCGGTGCAGCAACAAGATAATACTTCCATCCAGCCAGTCTTTGCTGCTCGATGCTGTGGAGAGCTGCAGGACATACATGCACCTGTGTGTGTGTGTGAGACATGTATTCATGCAGGAAATGTAGAAATGATAATAAAGCAGTGGAAGCTTCCTAACATCCACAGCTGGACATGCACCAGCTTCTATCTGAAAGGGTAAACAGAACCCAGCGCCCTGTTAATGCCTGACTTGTGAATGGCAACGACTGCCTGAAGAGCAGAAAGGTGTGAAGAAAAATCTGTAATTATTGCCTTGCCACCTTCTGTTTCTCTCTCCTCTCGCCGCCTTCCCGCCTCTTTCTTTGTAACGTTTCCCTCCCGCTCACTCGCTTTTACCTGCTTCTGTATGATTTTTTGTCAAAAATTGTTTCCTAAGATGTAGCGAGGATCTGGCGTGCGCTATTTCCCCGCATTTATACCTTTCCGTGTGCTATGTATAAAATAGCGCTGCACCCTTTGACACTCCCAGAGAACCCAGAATACCAGCGTGTTGCGTTTGGGTACCCGGCTTTAAATCCAGTTTTAAAATGCATGCATTTCCTTCATCACTTCTTTTTGAAGGTACAGGAAGCTAATGATGTAGAGGGAAAAGTAGAAAGGGGTTGGGTTGGGGTTGATTTTTGCCAGAGCAGGGAAGCATGAAAGTCGGGAGCGTTTGATCCTAGATATCTTAAAGGCTCCAGAGGTCTACTGTAGCTTTCTAATAGGCTCTTTGAAGACCACCTTCACAGTGTGTCCTTCCACCATCGGGGTCTTTCTGCAGCTTTGCCACAAAAGGGAGAAACTAGTCTCGGGATGCGTTCATGTTTCACCCCGGTCAGAGCAGGACTAAATGGTTTCCGATGTTAATGCTTCCTTTAGTCCTACCTGCGAGCTCCATTATAGGATCTATTTTTTTGGGCCGCCCGCCGTCCTTTTGAAGTGTTGGAAAAATATGTTTTGCTGCAGGCAAACAGAGTGTTGCATCTCTCAACTAAAAACGGTGTTTTGTTCCGTCTCCAGCCAACGCCCTGTATTTGAACCCATACATTTATGTATTATGCTACATGTATATTTGCCGCAAACAGATATTTAAAATCTGGAAAGAATGCAGCTTTGTTTTTGTGGCTGGACTCTGGAATCCACCACTGAGTCACGTAGCGGAGCATCAGGTGTGGAAGCATCTTGTTCTCTGCCATCCTTTCACCGACTCTGGCAGAACTTCTTCTTTTTTTTTTTACTTCATGGCTCAGCGATCCTCGCTCCGCTCTGCATGAAAATGAGTCTAAGTGAGCCTTATTTTGACATGGCTCCCATCGAGGGAGTGGCATGGCAGCTCTGTCAAAGCTGTGATCTTCAGTACTTTGTTTCTGCTTGAAATGGAAAACTCTCTCCTGTGTTGATGTATTTGAATGGTTACTGATGCAACTTCACTGGTAGTTTAGAGCTGGCAATGAATGGGCAGCTGATTGGCCGGTTGACTGCACTCTTTCACAAACTCAGTGTCTCATTGATAGTGAGTGTCTCCACATTCAATTGGAAATGTTTTCTGTGTCTCAGATTGCTTTATTGTTTGTGGCTTTGTGATTTTTAAAGCATCACCTATATATTTATTGAAGGCTCCGACTGATCTACACTTTGATTTGGGCTCTTTGTGTTATTATTGACATTACAACGGACATTGTTCTAGCCAGAGAGTTCGTCACCACTGTGGCTTATTAGTCTTTTGTAGAATTGACTGTTGAGAAAAGCAATAAATACAAATTTGTGAGCCCACGCGTTGGTGTGTACCTCATTTGATTAAATAGTCTCCTGGGGGAAGCAGTGGGAAATTAAGTACTACAGTTATGATTGTTTCTGTAAATTAGTCGCTGCAACATTATTAATTTTTTCGAGTGTGGTCATGACGTGTGTGTGTGTGTGTGCTTGAACCTGGACACACACTCGTCTCCAAAGTAATGAATGCACAAACAACACAGACGCTCATTAAGAATGTGTACGTTATATAAGCTTAAAGTGGATCTGGCATGCAGGTGGACTCCAGCCTCTTTAGGAAGCTGATGTTGTTGATCAGCAGCATCGTCGTCGTCTTTGTGGGCTTGAGCTGCAAACTGGGTCACGAAGTTCACTCCCAGACTTGGTTAAGGTTTCTATTTATGTTGTTTCTTTTGCATTCATGCAAGAATTGTCTGTGTGGAAACAGGAAATCTGTTTATGCAAATGTTCATCATATTTTCATGGTTCTGCAGCGAGAGCATGAAAGGGAATACAAGTTTCCTCCCATCCGGGGAAACGATTGTGTGCTGTGACACTTGTGTGTTTCGGGGTGAGTTGAGGTACGTGTGTGTGTGTTTTTCTTTTAATAAGGGAACCTGAGTCAGCGTTTCCCCACCTTCTTTGTTGCCAGGTGTGCTCGTATCAAACTCCAAACGACAGCTCGAAGCTGTGGAAAATCAATAAACGTGAGGCTGCGGTGTTTCGACGTGCATTTTAATAAAACATCCGCATGCTTCTACCTGATCTAGGTCTACGTCTGCACGCTGCGTGGACCGGGAAGGCCAGAGGAGATAACTAGGGAAGGAGACGCATTCACGCTTGAATTGAAGCTAGAAGCAGCTTTAGAACAAAATAATAGCGCTGTCAGGTGCAATGAGATGTTGGAGGATAAGTGACAGAGGTTTTCTGCTCTAATAGTGTGTGGATGTCAGTTCCCCCCCCGCCATGACAAAAATCACTCAGCTTTTTTTCTGTACTGAATATTTGAACTGAGAGAAGGAGGACGTGTATGCGTGTAGGAGTACAGATCAGGAGGGACGACGTGAGACGGAGGAGGTCTGACCTCGAGGATCCTCGCTGGGAGAACTCACCAGCCGGCACGCATCATCAGCAGGGTCGACAGCATTCATTTATTTGGCTGCCAATTATGCAGACGGGGAGGAGAAATCAGTTTCTTAATGATGCAGCTTTAGTCGATTGTTGATGAATAAATTATTAAACGCAGATCGGCTGTATTTCTGTTTAATGATGGTAAAATTAAAAGTTATATAAGACGTGAGGTTTTATATTATGGATTACTGGATTTATTTACTCGATTCTGTTGATGTTGGATGAAATGTCTCCTATATGCATCATTTGTTGTTCTGGTGAAGTTTGGCATTTCATTTTCCTGCAGATAGAAGATGATATTTAGCGATTCGACTTGTTCAGTCCAAATATGGATGTGATACCAGTGTTCGTACATAAACTTTGCTTTCTGAACTCTGCAAAAGAAAATATAGCATATAAATGTGTCGATAAATTATTTGAATTGTTATTTATTAAAATAATGCCAGATCAGTCCATTATTACAGATACCAGGTCCAGCCGTATTCTCCATAATCCGTATCGGTGCATCTCCAGTTTTATTGCAGTGACTTTAGTTGCATCCATTATTCCGTTGGATGTTTGGGAGCTGCTGGTGGCAGAATTGGCTTGGTGTTGTGAGACTGTATTCAGAGCCTGATAACGCCACTCTTTCTAGGAAATCAGATTGTATGTGTCTCTCTATGAATCATTTAATCATAAGTAGAATCCAATGTGGGACTCAGACTGTGTTTGGGGGTTTTAATGAAATATACCGAACCACAGAATCTATGATGACAAAAAAAAACCATTAAATCAACCATAGACGGATTGATCAACGAAAGCTCGTCCCTCTCACCGGAACACTCGCATGCAGGCGAACGTTCTCTGGGGAACTTTTGAAGCTGAACGAAATACTAATCCGCCAGTCAAGTGAAACGCTTTAGCTGCGGCGGCTCAGCGAAACGGGTCGAGGACTCATAGGCGTGATCCGCAGACAGAACAGGTGAGGTCATCGATCAGCAGGGTAACGAGACTCTACGGCTACGGATTCCCTCCGACTCTCCCTCTGAGTCTGAGTCACCTGACCTTCATGCCTACGTTCAGCCCTGCGGTTTATAACCAGGACGTTCCCACTCGCTTCCCTGTCACATCCTGAAGGCTGCTCATGCTTTTGCTTTCCGGCCATCTTGGTCTTGATCAACCTGATCTGTTCCTACCTCGTGATTCATGAACCTGCCTGGCTGCACACACACACACACACACACACACACACACACACACACATAATATATACAGTTAGGTGGACCTACAGAAAGTGTGCATAATGTCTGTGAGAGAGCCCTCGAGTACTGGACCATTTGACAGCGGGACGGCTCTAATCCCTCATGCAGGAAGGAGTGGGTGAGTGTGGAGACTGGGATCGGGCCCTCGGTTGAGGTAACTGTCAAAAACAGTGTGTGAGGGACGTTGGATCTGGTGTAACGCTGTATTTTAGATGAGGGGATCTCTTCGCAGCCTGTTAAAATTTCAGTGTGAATGCATGAAGCCGGTGAGTGTGTTTACAGTGTTACAGGACAAACGGCGATCTGATTGGAATTAGTTCATACTATCGATTCTGCTGTGACACTTCCGAAATTGAGTCGTTAAAGGAGATCAGCTGCTGCCAAATCAGCCCCTTTATTAACCAGCAGATGAGGAATGACACAGAGGAAGCTCCACATTAGCACATAGATAGCATCAGCTCCTGCTGCAGCACTGCCAGCCTGCCTGCCTGTCCATTGTGGGGGGGGGGGGGAACACATTAGCCAATGTTTCCCAAGAGGCAGCAGCACGCAGAAGGAAAAAGCCATGTGATGAGCAGTTGATTGCGAACATATATAAGGCTCAGTTCTAAAAAAGTACTGCGTGGGAAGGCTGTTGGGTCTCGGTAATGGTGATTTACGAGCACAATGTGTGCGAAAAGCATCGCTGTGAAGAAATGTGAGTTCCTTCCCACACTTTAACCCAGAGGCTTTGTTTAGATTTAGTGCTGTGAGGAAAGTGGAGCTGATGGAGGTTCCTCTGTACTAGTCCACAAAACTCAAAGTGCAGAAGAATGCTATAATAAGTGTTTTTTATATTATTTTTTATTGGGTTTCTGGAGGTTTGTGGGCAACAAACGGCATCATGTTGATATTACCTCCTTCCTGAATCTCATCTCATTTCCTGTCACTCTTCTTTCAAAACCTATTTGATAAACTGCTGCAAATCTGAATGGGCATTAATTTCGTCTTTTTCTGTCTGTGGAATAAAAACAGTAAAAAGTTGTGAAAACTGCTGAATTATTCAAAGTGACGGCCAGTTTGAGTGAAGATATTCTAGACTTTGCTGAATATTTACAGGCGATAAGGGAGGAGATTTAAGATATCTGCAGCTTTTTCTTTCTTGTTGTGATGGCGAATGCTTCTCTCCTGTCAGGTCACTTGAATCGGGTGTTTTTTCCTCTCGGTCCGTATTTTATTTACTGGTGTAATACAATTTCTTCCCGGAGAAAGGTGACTTTGGCATCGGGCAGTGATGAATGAACTCGGGCTGGAGAAGTGAGTCGGCACACACTGCCGTTTGGAAAGCTTAATGCGATTGATGAGGAAACACGGAGAGGTGAGGCTTTATTTTCACCCACAGCCTCCGAGAACAATACGACCCCGTTGTTGCTCATCTAGAATCCTTTTTCTCTGGTTAAAAGCACAAATACTTCACTCCCAAGTCCCAAGAGTGGCTTTACTCATCTTGACTCTGGCTTTTTCGTCATCAAAAACAACTATTCCTGCTCAGATTTCTGTTTTCTTCTCCCCTTTGGTGATTTTGAAGTGGTAATAATTACTCCCGCCATCGAGTGCAGAGCTTAAATGTGATCAAAGAAAACGGTGCAGGATCAGGAGCTGAACTCAGGAGCGCTGCACAGTCTGGAGGCCTGCTTTGACCTTATTGTCTGTAGCTGCAGGCTCATTAATTGACTAGGTGTTCGCTAACAGCATCGCTGCCGTTTACCACCTGTCAGATCATTAATAATTTGACAAGAGCTGGAAGACAAAACCAATAGTGTCGGGCTAATTTGCCTCTTCCTGTGTTTTTGCTGCAAAGCCGGCTCCGGGGGAGCTGCCGCTTAAGTAAGGAAGGACGATTGGAGCCCGTTCTACATATGGTGGATTAAAAACCGCTGGTGCACCAAATCATTTCAGAGATGGATAAAAAAAATAATTTATCTGGAATCAACAAGCATGTTTTGTTCCCGTGACCTTGTCGTCTGCATTACATCCATAAATGGGTTTAGATACTGTAAAATGTGACTTCCCGTAGAGACACACTGCAGCCGACTATTATTTCTTTTCTAATCCATCACTTTCTCCTTTTCTCTCGAGTGACTTTCTAACCCTCTTCTATCTCTAAGATTTACTTGAGTAATATTTGTCTCAGACTATCCGACTGTGTGTGTTTTTTTTTTTCAGTGCTCGGAGGACATGAATCCCGTGGGGTGCTGAGGAAAATCAGTGACATGCTGGAGGTCATTATGAAGAGGATGGATGCTCTGTCTAAACTGGGTAACACCTCGGACACCCACAGGCTGGATGAGCTCAGCTCCGCCCTGGACAGGTACGGCATCCTTGGTTCCTATACGACTGCAACTAATCAGCGTTTGTCATCATAAGTTCATCTCATTTATTTAAAACCTTGGAAAACAGCCTGATTTTTTGGGTGCTGAGTTATTAAAAATAAGTGGATAAAACTAAAATAGGCTTTAGCAATTAAAAACAGTCCACAAACTAGTGGGTGACGTTACCATGACTACGTCCATTACAGTCTATGGATTAGCAGTTAAGCATTTCTCATTTCCTGTAATTCATCACTCAAACTCAAAAAGCCTTTAAGGGAGGTTAATTCATCAGCTGCATATAAAAATGTTTAAGCCTTTAAATATGATTTAAATGTCACATTTCAATCTCCTGACACCAAAGAGCTGGACGTGCATAAATAACTCCATAATTAACTCCATAAATATTATTATTTACCTGCTGGATGGAAAGTAATACCAAAAGAGTTATTCTAAATTAATTAAAAATGATTTATTGTAAGTTATTGACTCAGTTGACTGATTTAGGTCATTAGTTGGGTGTTTGTGTATGTTTTTTTGTAGTGGGTCATGTTATGTGTTATTTAAGAATCCAAATAATCTGCTAGCAATACTAAATAATGACTTATATTATTTATTATGCAGTGCTTTTTCCTATAGTATCTGTAGTTATGAAAAAATAAAAAGGTGGTCACTGCGGTGTTGTCGGTGAAGATGCTGTAAGAGGGAAAGAACAATCTGAAGGAGGCCAAGTACGGAGCCCTGAGGCCTCCCTGAGGATCAGGTCCACGCAGTGAAAAGAGCCTCTGAAACCTGGCGGATGATCTGTATTAGAGCAAAACCCCACCCCACTCCCTGCATTGCTGGAGAAATTAATAAATATATACGGAAAAGTCGAAGCTGCCAACCCAGAGTTGTGTGTTGCCGTGGCAACAGACCTTTCCTCTTACCTACACTAGCTCAGGGTTTGAGGAGAGGAAGCTCCCTCCTGTTTTCTTGCCTTTGCTGTCGGTTTCGCTCCCGGACATCGCTTCCCATCGTCCTCACCGTCGGGGAAATATCACACTTCAGGAGAGGCGGCTCTGCCTCCAAACAATAATGAAACCACTAAAAGTATTGTAATAACATTTGAAAAGTGCACTATATCTGACAACGCCAGCAAATGATGAACAATGACAGAAGAGGTGCGACGCCTCATCTGACCTGCTTTTCAGAAGCCTGCGGGGAAATATTTATTGTACTCGGGCCAAAAATGCTGCATACATTTATTTTTATCTGCAGTTTTATGTTACAGAGGATTGAGTTTTCTCTCCAAAATCCCCTTCAGTCATATCGTTTTTACAATCCTTTAATTGGCCTCTCGGGGACTAAACTGGAAAATGTTACAGCGACAAAAGGCCAAATAGTTTTTGAAACTGAATAAACTGCTGGCTTCACTTTTACCTCACTCAGGTGATTAAAGAAACTCCGCATGCATCAAGGTCAAGGGGTCGACCCTCGGGATGAGTGTGAGCTCTTCAGGCAGGAGAACCCGTGCCCACCTGATATGTTGTTAAAAGTAATTAGCTTGTCCTCTTTGCTCTCCAACAGCCGATAGCCCCTCCGAGGTCAGACAGCCTGCAGTGTTCACGTGGAATAGTTCTGACCACAAATGTCTGTCTGCTTCTGTGCAGCTGCATAATAATCATAATTCTGTGCATGCGTTTCACTCCACTGTGTGTCGGCAATTCATTTGTGCTGACCTGCTACTCTACTGTACAGACGAGAAGGTTGGGCTGCCACTTGCCTCCTGGGAAGCACATGGGAAAATGAGTTTATGGGTTTAGGATTATGTAAAGTTATGCATATAAGCACAGTTAGCATGCTTTCCCCCGGCGCTCTCCCAGAAACGCACGCTGCCTCAATGGAATCAATGAGTCTTACTGCGTGATATCTGAAGCACCGCTCCATTAGTTCTTATTTCCATGTTAACGACGGAGAAATACTGCTATACATAACAAGATGGTTCATTAAAATAATTTAAGGGTGGCGATGCAGAGGTTAATGTTTACTTTTTCTCCTGGTTTGTTGGATGTCGGAGGTTCTCAGGACGTCCAGTTTGATGCTTTTCACCAGAAACCTGGAAAAGTTCAAGTATTTTCAAGCTTCTTGTGCAAAATACTGTTAGTCGGGCAAAACAAGCAGTTGTTTTTTTATTGATCATAATCAAAATAATTGTTAATTGCGACTACAGCTACAATGATGAGTCATTCAATTGATTGTTAGTGGATCAACAGCAACAAGTTATATAATCGATTCATGGTTTAATTATTATTTCAAGCATAAATGGCAGAAAAATCACCGTTCCAGGTTCTCCAATGTGAAAATGTCTTTTTTCATTATTTTTTAGTGGCCAAACTATAAATTGATCAATTGAGAAAATAATTTCTAGATTAGTCAGTAATGAAATATTTATTTTTAATAAAAGTTGCACCAACTTCACACATACAATCAGAAACCTGACAACCTGACTTTTAAACAGGTTTTTTTTCCGGACACCAACAGGATGGGATTTTTATTCCTCCAGAGGTCTTTCTCCAGGATATTTAATAATTCATTGCATAAATCCATTAACCATTAATGGAGGCCTTCCAAAGGTTGCGGCAAATGCCAAAACTCTTTAAGGTTCTTCCTTTCTGAAGGTTCGCTGTTGCACAGAAACATAACATTTGGTGGGACGACGGCTCCTTTGGTGTTTCAGCTTGTAGAGCAGATCCAGTAGCCGGTCTTGGAATAATATATTGTGATGCATTCAGGCTCCTGTGGTGAGATGAAACTTTAAGGAACAAAGTTTCAGATAATTTGCTGTTGCTGTGTTTCTCTCTACGGTTCACAAATCTCTTAGAAGGATGAATACATATTGCAAGTCCCTCATCTTTTCTTCATTTCCTCTACGTTTTCATCCCGTATCTCCATTGTAAGTGTTGCTCCTGAGTGTTTTACCAACAGCTTTTAGGCCACAAAGGTCAAGCGCAGTGAATCCCATTTAATTGTCTTGTTTTCATCTCCCTCAGGGATCCGCTTTGATATGCCAAGTTACTTTTCTATCAACAAATAAATGATCTGTTGGTGCTCTTAAAAGCTTTTTTCCCCCCGATTTCACGCCTCAACAAACAACAAATACAGCTGGAAGCTGTAAAAGAAAAATATAGCGTCTTCATTGCCGTTTGAAGGGAATATCAGTCATTACAAGATGGTTGTTGCTGGAATGATTTGAGGTATTCTCTTTCTATTTGTCGTTTCTGTTTTGCGGATTTCAGGATTCAGCCTGTGGGTCTGGTGGAGCGGATCCAGGCCATCGCCCAGAACATGTCCGACATGGCAGTGAGGGTGGAGCAGATCCTCCAGCGCAGCATGGCCAGCAACCGAGGTATGATTTCACACACACACACACACACACACACACACACATGGATATCCTGCTCTCACACACCAGGAGAATAACAAATATAGCCATAACCCTTCAGATAAATCCCCGCTGTCCATTTCAAATCCCTCCAATCTGAAGAGCGTCCCCCCTCAGCCCGGGTGAGCCCGGCTGGCTGTCAAGCCCGGATCCAGATTAACACCACCAGGAACGATTCCTGTCAAAACGTGCACTTCCTGGTTGATGGTATAGAACATTATTTATGGCACATTACCGCTGTTAAGGCGTAAGAGCTCCTGTGTGCGCTGCCATACCATAACCCCACGCCGTTTAAATCCCGATGACGAATCACTGCCTGCTTAATGGGATCCGGGCCTGTCAGGTTTCTTTATCAGCCCTCCGCTCTCAGTTCCTTTAGTGGCCACAGAATGCAAATCACATATTCAATTCCACTCCTGGATCCGCTACATTGCACTTTTTTGTGACTGAAAGCCGCTCACCCCCGGCTGACTCATTAAAACGTACCCGTCGTCGTGATGTGCGATATCATTTAAACAAGGCGGCTCCCAACCTGAGCTCGGCTCTGACAGCAGCGGGCGGTAGCAGCACGTTAGTCAGGAGAAGTCCGCCGTCGTCGAGATAATCAGACAGAATGGCGGGCAATTATTTGCCTGTGATTGTGCTCCTCGACGTCTGGATACGGAGACGCTACTGCTCCTTTTTAATTAGGCTCACTATGAGAGGGGGAAGGAGGGGAAAGGAAGGAGTGAGAGTGGAGGAAAGAGAAGAAGGGAGCAAACAAAGATCATGGGGGGCGACTTTTATGAATCACTAATGCAGTCCATCCATCGTAAAGCCAGCGAGGAAGGTGGAACAGAGACTTGGCCGTTCAGCAGGGGAGGCCAAGACAAATAGACTTAAAGCCCATGGGGGAAGTGCTTTTAAGACCCTTTTGATCGATATAAGCCCTGTTCATCTCCGGAGGTCCAAGGCTGGTGATCATTTATCTATTTATACATATAAATTGTATGGAGCTGGGAGTCCTTATGTAAATCTGACAGAATATTCTAGATAACAAAACTGCTACTTTGATTTGCTCGACCAACAAAAAAAAATCACTGTGGATATTTTGGGTGTACCTTGACAGCTTGTTTTTATCACCTTCCTCTTCATGTTTGACTTTTGCATCTGTGGAAGAAAAAAAACAACCGAAGGAAGCAAATGTGTTTTTCTGCCAGTGTGTGTGTGTGTGTTTTTTGTGTGTGTTTTTTGTGTGTGTGTGTGTGTGTGTGTGTGTGTGTGTGTGTGTGTGTGTGTGTGTGTGTGTGTGTGTGTGTGTGTGTGTGTGTGTGTGTGTGTGTGTGTGTGTGTGTGTGTGTGTGTGTGTGTGTGTGTGTGTGTGTGTGTGTGTGTGTGTGTGTGTGTGTGTGTGTGGAGGCTTTGATGAATCCCTGCGCTTCTCTTTTCTCCTGCAGTCAGGGATGGAACATTAGGACAATGTGAGATTCCTAAAGATCCCCGTTATCCAGACTGCACCGGCAAGATGGATGTAAGTCTTCACACTGCATCTCACTTAAGTCCCAGCTATTTCACACCCAGATGGACTATCACGCCAACCTTTCTCTGGGACTTATCTGGGCTCAGCATATATTCTGTATAATCAGACGTATGGCTCATTTGTGGAGAACTGGTTTGCCTGAGCGACAAAAAAAATACAGAAAAGAATAAAACAAAACTTATTTTTATAAACACATTGCATATACTGTATATATACTGTATGAATTACAGCCTTGAGCAGCAGGATGTGTGCAGGATATAGGCATAAACAACACAGCATGGCCACAGAAATGTTCTAAGAAAGGCTTTTGAGACAATGTGTGAAAGATGTGCACCTTCTGTTCAGTATATAACTGAAGCCCAGCATATAGAGATGCATGCATGTGCAAGGTGCACCGCTGGTTAGTATGCTTAGTATCACAAGGATGTTTGTGCCTGGACCATAGGAATGTTTGAATGCACTAAACACACAGATAAGAGACGTTCTAGTTTGCGTGGATCACACCGGCTTCCTGCTTCAGTGGTTTCAGGCGTTTTTTTGTTTTCTGTTCGGTCAGCGAAAAACAACACAAGGCCTCTGCTCTGGAGCGGGAGATGTTCCTCTCTAGCATCTCAGCAAAACCATTTTTAAATACTCCGCCTGCTCCCTCCCCTCGGATGTCCACTCTTTGCAGCCTTCGGTGCATGTCGGGAAACGAGTCGACCTGAACGCCACGAACAAAATCTGCCTTTATCACGTTATCCTGCTGGATGACCTCATCGGGCTGTTTTGCTGACTCCACCTGTGAGCAGGAAGCCATGAAGACTCGTATAATAATCTGATGTACTTGACCACCGGTTCATCACCCAGAAAAGATCTTATAAAAGTTTTTCTTCTTCTTTGGGTTCAAAATGGATCGGGAACACACGGGATGTATTTTAAACCAGCCTTCAGTCAAATGTGAGGGATTGCTGCTCCACAAGTATGTTTAAGAGACGACAACTCAGGGTTTTTTTGTCTTCCAGTGGATGCGCGCCCGTTGGACCTCAGACCCTTGCTACGCCTTCTACGGCGTGGACGGCTCGGACTGCTCCTTCCTCGCCTACCTGAGCGAGGTGGAGTGGTTCTGCCCCCCGCTGGCCTGGAGGAACCAGACCGCCACACCCACGCTGAAGCCTCCGCCCAAGACACAAGTAACGTCTCTATATCCAATCATATTTTAATTCCACAAAAAAACACAGTTAGCCGAAGGGGGGGAGCAGTTTGATGTGAATGTAAAATAGTTACCACGGTGACCTTTAGTCCAAGTTGAAAGCACAAAGAGCCGAGAACACAAGTGGGAGGCCGACCAGCGGTCATGACCGTGTCTCTGCACAGCAGATGAAGATCCTGGAGGGAAAAATAACATGAAACCCTGTTTAAAACTTTAGTTTGAAGTCAAAGTCCAATGGATTTATTAAGCACAATATCATACACTGTTGTCATTCAAAGTGCTTTAAAATAAAATAAAATGTAAACAAAAATGAGATAAAATAAAACAATATATAGTAGTTAAACAGCTTAAACCTACAGAAGCAAAACAAAAGAGAATAATCCAAAACTATAAAAGGACGAGATTAAAACTGAGGTGGTGTTATGTACTTACTTGACTCCACTTATCAAAGTGAAAGAGAGCTACTGTGACTTTGGTAGCTTGATGCTAATGCTACATGCATTTAACCTATTCCACAAGTTGTTTTTTTAATTTTTATGGATAGCTCCCGGGAGAATCTGAAGACACCGTCTCTCACTGGGCCGTCATTCCCAGTTTTCATAGCTGTTTGCCTTTTTTGTCATCGCGTCATTTACTTTTCATGCTGCTTGTAATCACCCCTCAAGGTCTATTCCCACCGTTCCCTCCCTCTCATCCCTGCAGTAACGCACAGCCGGCACAATTAATTCTGCGGCCCTACCGTCCGCTCTAATTGCCAGCCTGTATTCACTGAGACTAATCCCCGGCGCCTCCCTTGGGTGCTCTGCATTTTTGCTGCGCCGCACACAACTTCGCTCCAGAGAGCCATAATTCACCTGCATTGTGAGAGTACAGTACACGTCTGCATATTGATTTTGTCTGTTGGAGAATCGCCTTTTTTATGGCGTTGCGGAGTTGCAGACGGTCTGTGTTTGCGTCTGAATTCTCCTCCGTACATCTATAAGTCCTCCGCTCTCCCCCCCCCCGTGCACTTACTGCATTGATTAATACTCGCATGCTGCTATTGTGCTGCGATGCAGTGATTATAGTGGGCGACGGAGGAGATGTAAAATGGGAGCAGACTATTTATGAGGATGATCCAGGAATCCCTCAGGCAACCTGTCTGAAAGGCCCGGCCCCAGGGCTCCAGCAGATAACTGGATACGACAGGCTTCCTGTGCTATATATACAGTCTCTAATAAAAAGAGGTCCACTTGTAGTTCGCAGCATCCCACCCCCTTCTGCTTCAGGAGAAATCTGAATAACAAGTATGTTCTGGTGTAGAACATCTGTACAGTAGGTCTACATAAAGAAATGGCAGTAATATATATGTTTTTACTGCTCCTGTCTTCCAGGCCGTCTTCAGGTCCGACGTCGGGTCTCTGCTGGAGCAGGTGGGAGCCGGGAAGGAGTCTCTGAGCTTCATGAAGAGACGCATACGCAGGATGGCGGCGCAGTGGGCCTCGGCCGCTCGCCGCCTGGACGACAAGCTCCGCGAGCAGCGGAGGGAGCAGAAAAGGGTGAGGATGAATATGCTTCTGCAAACACACTCGAGGATGAAAGTGTGGGACGAGAGAACAAGGCCGTGTTGTGGTTTCATCTTTTTTCAAAGTGGCTTTTCTCTCGGTTCCAACAGCTTCTTAATTGTAACTCTAGAAACATATTTTTCCAAATCCAAATTTAGGCATTAAAGAGTGAGGAGAAGGGGAAAAAAAGTCTTGGAAACTCACAAGATGTTTTGGATGAAACATCAGACAAGCAGACAGCTCTTTAATGGCCGCATGCTGGGCCGCTGTGGTACCGGAGCAGCAGCGGGTTTGTTGGACTAACATCATCTTTCATCTCCAGCAACTCGGCGTAAACCGCAAAAAAAAAAATGTGGAGTTACAGACGTGAGAAGATGATGAGTAGCTCCGAGCAGGAGCCGGCTTTAATGCCCTTTCATCGCTGACATTTACAGGGACATTTCCACAAAGTGTCAAAGAGTGCTGGAATAGAAGCACATTAAATAACCTTTACAACACACTGTGACTTAATGGGAGTTAACCCAGAGAATCTACTGTAAAAGTTGCATGAAATAATCCGATATTATGCAGAACTTCCACACCTTCATCCCTTGATTGCAGTTATTTTTTGCCTTTTTTGTGTGATGATGTCACAATATGGTTTGTTCGGTGTTGAAATGCTGCCGGTGGGGGGCCAGCATGTCTTCTTCTGCTTTGAGCTGCTCTGGTTTTTGTAGTTTTTAGAAAAAATAAGCTGCTGTTAAACGCAGAAGCAACTCTACATTATGTCCTTGCATTTACATTTATACGCCTGTATCGGCGCCTGACACGTACCAACATATGACTAACGCCGCCCACGCGAGAGCCGAGCTGTTAAGGAGAGCGTCGGAGACCACACATGGGGAAAATTATGCGATGTGATGTGTAATATACAATAATCATATTCATGAGATGTACAGCCGTGCATTAAAAGGGGCGCTCCGTCCTTTTAGCTCATCAAGTGGTTTTCTGATGACATCACAGTGTGGCTTCAGACTTCAGAAGATCATAAAAGCACCTTTTAGTCAACAGCTCTGCAGGGAGGGGATGTAATCATATCTATACGCATGAAATGACTCATCATACATGCAGCATTTCTTGTGTCGTGTAGGTTTTCTTCTCGTGGTGACGAGGCCGTCGACTGTTTCTCGCTTCACACAGGAATTGTGGATTTCTCTCCTCGAATCTCTCTCTCCGCAGCTGAAAAGCGGTTTGATGCTCCAAAAAGCGTGAACGAAACACGAGTAAATGAAAGAAATGACTCTGTAGTGTTTTGCTTTTTGTAAACGAGCTGACGGCATCCTGTCTTTGGGCTGTGTGTTTGTTTTATCAGCTTCTTTCTTCAGTCGGATAAATCAAAAGACCGTTCTGCTAATAGCAATTCACTGCTTCCTCCCCACTGGGGAGACGGCTTTGTTTATAGTAATGGTGTGTTTGACATCAATGGTTACTGTCCATTAACCAGAGCTTGCAGGCTTGGCTTCCATCGCTGAAGCACAAATACAGAAATAGAAAGATTCGTGGAGACGAGAGATGTTTTATGGAACTGACCTGTCTCCGTTTGTTTTCTGCTTCCTCTTCTGAGTTTTTTCCCCCCCCGTAGATCATCTGGCGACACAAAAATGACTTTCATAAAGTTTAGTGAAGCATCCATCTGTCGTCACGCACCAAACGTTTGGAACAAACTTCCAACACAAATAAGACACTCAGCTTCTGTCGATCGCAGCTGCTCAGAAGTCATTTTTACAATCCGGCTTTTAATTAATGCTTTATCGTGATCATTTTATTTATATTACTAGTATTATTCTATTTCAGACTTTGTTATGTTATTGATTTTACACCTTGTGTCCCCTGTTAAATACAGTTACTGATTTGTTCCTCTTGTGAAGCATTTTGAGCTGCATTTTATGATGTGAAATTATTTATTAGTCTGTGGTTTGTTGACTTTGTCTCTGGTTCTCCTGCTTTCTGGTACGTGGGAACAATGTCAAAGGATTGGAGGGGTGAACAGACTTATTCTCAGCTGTTGTCCCACCCACCGTCCTTCTCTTCCCTCCAAAAAGTAAAAACCTATTACCAAATATAATAATCAATCATTTTGACTGCCAAAAGTGTGACTATGATGGGATTTCATTTGGTGAAACCATCAGGAGTCCAAATGAAATGTCCTTTCCTATAAGATTTGCTGTGTGAACTCCTTCCCCTCCGCCAAAAGGAGAGCGCTGCCCGACCACATTATCACGGTCGTTCAGGCAGAGAGTTTTATATCTGACACGTGGGACTCGCACATGTGTAGGGCGCTACAGGCGAAACAACAAGCCATTGCATCAGCAGTGAGGGAGACGAGATCAGATTGGTATCGGAGAAAAACAGGGTTTTAGTCCGAAAAAAGCAGTTTTTGTGAAAGATGGAGAAAAGTCTAGACGCAAAAGCTCATTAAGATCGTTCTAAAGCAGCTTTGTTGAAACATGAATCCGCAGCTCTATTCAGAAATGATAATTCAAGGGAAATTTGAGAACATCTTTTGTCCTTTCTGTGTGTGAAAGACTGAGAAGAGCAAGATGACGGGTGTGTTGAAGTAAAAGGTGGAGAGAGAACATTCTCATGCCTTTTAAAAGGAGTAGTAGATGAATAAAATGGTATTTTTCATGACAAATAGTTCTAAAAAAAAAAAAGGAAAATCTAATTTCATTACATATTTAACAGCCATGTAAATTCCATCCTTCCCCATCAGCAATTAAACCACTCGTGTATCGTTCTGCATATCAATTAGCGCTCAGCGGGTCAGCTTCATTTCCACTCCGCGCACGGTTGGTTGTGTTTCTTAGGAGTTGCTCGGTGTGACGACGCTGTCACTCTGCTTCCTCTCCTTCCTCTTCCTTAGAGACTCAACTCACTTTAAAATGTCACATCACCGATCCATGCCACATATCTGAAATCATTCCTGTGTGAATCCTTTGAACCGTTTTGTGAAAATTGCTCTCACAAAAATCTCAATTATTCACCATGCACGAGTGGAGATGGTCTGAATGCAAAACACACACACACAAAAAAAAGATGGAAATAAATATTTTTCCTCTTCAATAGCGGTGCAGAAACGCTCTAACAAAAAAACGTACACTTTGCATTAATGAAACACAATGCTCTTGCCTTGACATTTCTCCTTTTTCCATCCTGCATTCAGATTCTGGTTCATGTGGGCTTTCTGACGGAGGAGTCTGGGGATGTGTTCAGTCCCAAAGTGCTGAAGGGGGGTCCTCTGGGTGAGATGGTGCAATGGGCCGACATCCTCACAGCCCTCCATGTGCTGGGACACAACCTCAAGGTCTCCGTTTCTCTCAAAGAGCTACATGGGTACGTTTCACATGTGATTTATTCCCCTCTGACACGTTATTTATCGTGTGTGTGAGTGCGTGTGCACCTCTGCGTCCGTCCACGGCTAATCTCGCATTCTGTTGGTGCAAACTGAGCGATGCTTTGGTTCGCCCGCTACGGCTGCACGCTCAACGACCTCATGTGGTTGCGGTGACAAACGGACCCCCGCCCGGTTACTGATAACACAGCTGAGTGCATCGCCGAACCCGTAGACTCGGTCTACAGGTCTGGCTGACCCCCAAAGAGTGAATCGACTGCCCAATCTCTCACTGGAATCGACGCAGTAACGTGAAAATGTGGAAATAAAATACATTTTAATGTATGATTCATGAATAACAACATGGCTGTTTCAAAATCAAAGGTTAGGCCTACATTTATTAATCAAGCACTCACATAAGAATGCAGCACCATCGGATTTATGTTTTTAATCAGGACTGAAAGTTCTATTTACAACCACAAAAAGCAGGAAAAGAACGTCTCTCCACTGATTTCCACTCATCTGTGTCTTTGTATCAAGTGTACTCGGGTATTTTTGAGGAAATACACTTTAAACCTAAATGGACTCTGAACTGTAGATATGAAAATGAGAGAGTCTCTGTTGTGTGAGATGTTCAAGTGGAAAAACATGATGGATAGAGAGAGATCTACTTCCTGATGTCATTTCTACGCTGAAGGCAGAACTGCTGCAGTCGATGTTCAATAATAATAATGTTGTTTCTCCCGTCCGTATTTAATGTGAGCTTCTGTGGGGCGTCGATGCAGGAATCATTTGTTTTTTTACTATTATTGGTTGAATGTATTATTTGTTGTGGATCACCTTTGGCCACATAGATTAGCTCCTTCCTGCTGGTTCAGCCCGAGGGCTCCACAGCATCTCTGCAGCTTGTGCACCTCCTTCCTGCTGCAGCTCGCCGGCTACGCAGCGATAACGGGGCTTGTCGCTCGTCATCACACACACACACACACACACACACACACACACACACACACACACACACACACACACACACAGAGAACATGCCTTCCAGTCAGACGGGCGAGATGGTTTCATCTAAAAATATCAGAATATTGATTGTCACACTGGTGAGGTGCAATCAGAGTTGTTCTGGTCCTGTTTCTCACGTCGGGATATTTCAGAACGGCTCCATCTTCACGCCAGCTGCTCGGGGAAATGACTGTTTACAAGAGATGTGTCGTCGATTCTTGTAGTCGGTGGTGTGAAGCCGAAGCAGAGAGGCTGATGATATTGCGCGCTTGTTATCGAGCACTTTCTCCCATGCTGTAGGGAAGAGGTAAAGGCATCGATGAGTTGGAGCTGCCCTTTTGGTCCTAAATGTGTGAAGAAGGCTGCTTTGATAAGAGTAGACCTGCTTCTGCTTGCCGTGCTGTTATTTACCCCACTAATTGGTGTCATGGTGTATTGAATCACTGCAGTCTTTCCCTTCTGGGAATACCATCAAAAATGTAAAAGAAAACCGATGCAGAAGATGCAACATCAGCCAAGGTTATTACACCAACAGACGAAAATAGTCCCTGTGTGTGTGTGTGTGTGTGTGTGTGTGTGTGTGTGTGTGTGTGTGTGTGTGTGTGTGTGTGTGTGTGTGTGTGTGTGTGTGTGTGTGTGTGTGTGTGTGTGTGCAGCGAGATACTTTATTGATATATGTACATTTTTATAAGTGTGCAGTGGCGTTCTATTAGAGGTGATATTCTTCTCTATTCATCAGGAAATGAAATATTCACCCTTAAAGAAAATATATAATGGAGCTGAAATTGACGGCAGGTGGATCCCAGTCTCTCATGGCCATCCTGAATTGGCCAGTTAATGGTAGATGCTGAACATAAACCACAAATCCTCTTCCCGTGACCGTTAATGAAGAGAAAAATACATTTCTCTGCATCCCCTACTCCCCCACCCGCTATCAAATTGACAGATCATTACGTGGGTTATGTGCGTCCAGATTCCCTCAGGCTCGTATCTATTTACGCTCCACACTCTTCACTTTCCCACCCGAGCCTTCGGAAGGCGTTTAATACCACTGACTGGCCTGCTGCGGATCGTTGATGTGTTCGGTGTTTTCTTTCCGACTGGGCGGATTAGCCACAACAGGAGGCGGCAGAAACGCCGTCAGTCAAGCTGTTGGTTTTGCATCACGTAATTGCCTCTAATTGGCAACCTTCTCTGGTGGCTTCACTGAGTCGACTGTTTGTCTGGCATCGTTCCCTCGCCCCCCTGCCTAGATAACGCATCCCTCCTCCATCTAAAGAAGATGGACAAATTCAAGCAAAGCGATTCAAACACGTCTTCTGGATGACCTCATTCACCTGATGCTGCTGTTATGGTTGCAGTTGCTTTAGTTTCTGTCTTTCTGGCTGCTTGTCTTTGGTTGGGCTCTATGCTAGCTCTGACAGCTTGACGGATTGCGAATGTTAGCATGCTAACAAGCTAAATAAAAATGCATTTCACCTCGCATTCATATTTCATGATGTAACCACTTTCCAGTCATCATCCATCCACTTAAACTAAAGGCGTTATCCATGAAGGGAGGAAATGGAGACAGACGAGAAGGAGGAGGAGCAAAGGGGGAGCGGCAGCAGAGGAACAAGAGAAGAAGTAGTCCCTACACTAACGGAGGTGGAGACCGAAGTGGCTGTTTCAAGCACAGAGGGGGAGGAGCCCACAGCAAAGACAGCTGTCGCCTCCGCTCGGGGGATCTCATCCCCTCCCAAAGTGACGTGGGTAATTAGCCGGAGCCTCAGGAGCAGTGGATGGATGGATGGATGGATGGAAGGAAGGGGGCTTAACAAGTGGGGATTTCACTGTGTTCCTTCCTGCAGACATACAGACATCTCTGAAGTGTGTTTGTGATCAGTAACCCTAAGAAATGATTTCACAAATGTCAAATTGGGGCTTTGTTAACCCAGCAGGCTGAACAGTGGGAGTAATGACAGGCATGTGCAGGGCTTTCTGAAGTGTGAAACACTTAAAATCAAAGCCGACTTTTTCCTGGAGTCTCCAGCAAAGAGCCTTATTACGCTGCCAGTCTCAGGTTGTGCTTTTCCATAAGTGCTGATGCTCTCTCACCCCGCAGCCTTTCCTCTGATTGATGTCCCTTTGCTTCTATGCAAAAACAGCAGCATTGATGAAAGTGGAGATCATCAGTGATGACATCATGAGGATTTGACTTCAGCACAGTGTTGCATGGTGAGGAAATGAGGTCAGCAGTGCAGAGTTGGTGTGATACTCCTTCATTTCAATCATTATAGAGCATGTCGTATTTATAGCAGGTCTTTATTAAAGCATTTAACTAACTGAGCGTTACTTAATATATCTTACCTTTAAAGTTCTGTTTTTTTCTTTTTTTTTTACAGATTTGTTAAATCTTTTTTTAAATGATGAGCTGCTGATTTTGCACTTAAGTCCCTCTTAATAAGTAGAAAAAGCACAACAAAACAAATCTGGATTCACCCCAGATGTTTATTTTATTGATATTCTTTTTCACATGAATGCAGATATTCCTAGTTTTCCTTTTTCATATAATAATAAAAAGCAGAAAGTAATGCACCTTTCTGTATTTACATTAACACAGTGCAATATATGAAGTAAGAGTGCTTGTGTGTGCTGTCATAGCAACCGTTTCCGGGGGGCTGAATGGTAGCCAGATACTGCACATCAAAGTGACACATCAGCTGCATCTGATCACAACAGCGTCAACATCTGAGTCTCTCGTGTGTTATTCTGCGGTCTCGAGTGGTCGATTAGCATGCCATGCTCCATTCCCTTCACACACACACACACACACACACACACACACACATACATACACACACACACACACAGACACACACACACACCCCCAGCCGCCCTGCAGCCCTCTGTAAACCAGCTGAACCCCCCCAGCCTCAACCCTCATACCTACCTGTTAATCTGCCGATTCCCCTCACTGTTGGACACATCCGCCCTGCAATGCAGTGAAGTGTGTGTGTGTGTGTGTGTGTGTGTGTTGTGTCTCTGGCTCTCTCCATTCCCCCCAAAACTAGTGGGTTGCCATGGTGCCAGTGGCCAGCTGTGAAACAGAGAAATTGTGCCCGATGGTTGTCGAATGATGTCAGGAAATTGATGTCTTGCACCTTTTTCTCCATCGTTCTCTCTTGCAATCCATCTCAACTTAATGCTCCCGTCTGAAGTCTGAGCAGGTCATTAGACATTATATTAAAAGAGATCTTTTTTATTTTCCTGCAGAGCTCGCTTTCATACTATTTGAATAAAAATAATTTATCTTACTCACAATTTCCGTCTGTGCAGTCGGAAGCTGCCTGATGCGGCTGATTCCTAAGTACCGTCTCCGGTGTCATCCAAAAACCTGTTAAAAACACATTTAGGAACATAAAGTTGGACACGGTGTGATGTCTCCTGAAACAACACTGTAATTGCGTTTTTAATATTCAGTGTCACGTCGACACTAAGCTGAGCTCTTGGACGTGTTAACGCTGCTGAGAGGAATAAACTACATCCGCTGTGTTTATCGCGGCAAAGCAAAGTTTCACAAATATGAGACGGTGTGGCTCTTTTTTTTTTTTATGTGTTTTTAATCGTTTTGGACGTCAGTGGAGCCGTAAATCACGGAGGCAAACGCTGCATCACGGTTTGGCTACACAGACGGTAATTGTTAGAAGGATCCATCCTGAGATTTGTTGATGATAATAAAATGATTAAATAATGCCGGGCTGCGTGTGCAGCTGTGAAGGAGATAAAGAGGGATGGAGTTGTTTGTGCCTGTGTGTGTGTGTGTGTGTGTGTGTGTGTGTGTGTGTGTGTGTGTGTGTGTGTGTGTGTGTGTGTGTGTGTGTGTGTGTGTGTGTGTGTGTGTGTGTGTGTGTGTGTGTGTGTGTGTGTGTGTGTGTGTGTGTGTGTGTGTGTGTGTGTGTGTGTGTGTGTGTGTGTGCTCCCTTTTCCACACTCCTGGCTTCTTAATGCACTTTAATCCCTTTACTCTTCCCTTAAAGTTTCCCCGGATTTGCATATATCCAATTAAAGCTCAGAACTGCAGCAGCTTCAGTGGATCTGTGAGGAGCGGAGTCACGTACAGTCACTGTAATACATCTGCTCCCGCATTAAACTCTGAGAGGCCATAAAGGCCATAATTCAGACTTAAATTGCCCCCCCTCACACACACACACACACACACACACACACACACACACACACACACACGCATATGATTTATACTACAGACAAAACCGTATGTGATGGAAAGAATCCACAATCTTGTGCGTTTGAATTGGTCACAAAAAGCATCTTTGGCAGTTTGGGGGTGTGTGTGTGTGTGTGTGTGTGTTTCCACCACTTTAGTACATAATCGTAGTGCAAATGTGTGTTTTTGTCGGTGTTGTGGTCCCAAAGAACTCTTTCACGCTACCTTTTATAAAAGTTTTGACAAAAGGGCCTCATGTCACATTATCTTGACATCCATTCAGCTGCACTCGGACATGCACTTATTTTTTCTTGTTGCTCTACTGTTTTCTTACTCTTTCTTCTCTCAAACACAATGCTACCTTGATCCCAACTGAAAGCAAGAAATCTCTGAAGCTGCAACTAATATGTCCCCAATATGCAGTCGTAGTAACGAACTTAGTGATCAACGTAGAAAAGTTGGTTGGCTGCATGAAAGTCTTCCTGTGGTAATCACCTGGCAGCTAGACCGCATCGCCTCCACCTGGCTGCGTAATGGGGAACAGACACACAGCTTAAGTGACGAGCGTGTTTTGTTTGTGTAAGCACCGGCGTGCCCGGGTGTGTACCTTTGACTGATGAAACCGCAGCTTAAAGCCTCGTCGGCCGATGCTCTCCTGCTCATTATCTCGCCTGCTGCCGGGGAAGCGGCCGCTGTGTGTGTTTTCACAAGGCTGCAGTCCAGACGGGAATATGTTCACTGTCTAAAGAAAGATCGATAGGCTCTTGTTTTGTAGGTGTGTGTGTCTGTGTGTGTGTGTGTTTCTCATCCATGTAGCGAGAGAAAGAAGGAGTATGAGGTCAAAGGTCTCCAACTACCTTTTGCAAAAACTTTCTTGAAGTGGATGCAGTTTGACAAGATTTAAAAGCTTGAACATGTTCCTTCTCTTCGCTGCTTCCTGCAAGATTGATCATCTCTATGTGTTACAGAGATACGTTCATTGCTTTGCTTTCTTTTGAAATATGAAACATAAACAGAAGCCTATTCAACACCTTTGATAACTGAAGGTTATCTTTTTTACAGATTTACATCCATTCTTTATCTAATGGCAGCATGTGGTTTGGTAGCCACTTTAATGCCTATCATGTCCTCACAGGTACATTATTGTGGTACAAATGTGTGTTTGTGTGTGTTGTGCTCCCAAAGGGCTCTATTATGCTTGTATAATGTGTTTTAAAGGGCTTCATGTCACATTCTCTTGACATCCATTAAACTGCACACTACACAGGTAGTTTACGGATCCGTACATCCACTTACTCTCCTTTTCAACGGCTGAACACTTGCTCTTATAATGAAAACAGACACACTTGATTGATTTTATTCTCAAACACGGTGCCACCTTGATCCCAACTGAAAGCAGAATTCTCTCCGACGCCGCGATGTACTTTGTCATAGCGGACAACACATTTGTATCTCCCGTCTTCTGGTAACATCAGGCTTCTTTTGAAACTGCCGTCGTCTAGGGTTTTTTTATTTTTTATTCCTGCTTTATTTCTTCTGGCAGCAGGTGCTCGACTGATCAAGCCCGTCTGGTTTCCTGCACGGAGGAGAGAAGTAACGAGGGGGGGAATTACATCTATACAACAGTGACTTGCAATTTCACAAAGTTTTCTAACCCTGCGACTAACCCGTAATAAATATGCATGAACACATTGTGTGAAAAACACAAAAAAAATAAGAAAACGGCTATTCTTACACCAGCATGCTGCCTCCAAAATCACCCTTATTACATTATAATGCAATACATTCACTGCAATTTGATTTGAGTGTCCACATTTTATTCCACTTTTGCAACAAACAGAAAAAGTATCACCAACAGCAGGTGGAATAATTTCCCATTATGCAATGCTTCACATTTTAAAGATGCAAAAAAAATGACTGCTGAGTCAGCGATGATGCAAACCGAACCGTCTGAAATCTCACCGTTGCTGCTGACGACTGAGTAAAATATATTTAGATTTCATGGTACAGGAAGTATGGGATGATTGGACGAGCATAGCATGTTGATGTAAAGCAGCTGAAATGTTAACCATGATCACTGGGTCATTTTAGCGTATTAGCATGCTAGCACTCGCTAATTAGCACTGAACACAAAGTACAGCTGAGGCTGATGGGAATACCATGAGTATGTTATCAACCAAAGTATTGGACAGACTGAAATGTTGACCTGATGGTGGTTCAAAATGAAAATAAATGTTATTGTGGTGCTCTAGAAGCTGACGTTTGTAAGGTAAGTGCTCGGATGACATCGTAACAAAGGCGGTTTCCACGCAAATGGCGCTTGAAAGCAACCATCCCTTTGCTTCTGTCGGAGACGACGTGTGGTTAAAGCCGTCTCTCTGAGAACACTGACGTGCTTCACAAACCAAACCGGGCTCTTTCATTCTTCCCGTCTTCAAACACCAAACACATACATGTTCAGAGAAACGGTACAGAACAGCTGTTTTAAAATTCAGCTCTCGTTATAAAGAACCCACGCTAAACACTTGTTGTCGTACAAATGACGAGGCAAGGCGATTTTATTTGTATAGCACCTTTCAACAACAGGGCAATTCAAAGTGCTTTACATAAAACATGAAAAGCACTGGAGGAAAAACATTAAAACAAGCCAATTAAATAACATTAAAAACAAGATTATTAAGGAATAGAAATTACAGTGCAGTATAAGAAGTCCATAGATAGTAGCTGCAGCTGTCTGGAAGTTTCTTTCAGATACGTGGATGAAGAAATACCTTCGCCACGATGTTCTGATTTATAAAACCAGATTATTTTAGTTGATTTATATGTTGTTTTTTGTCTGCATCACCTCTGTTTGATTAAAGTGTTTGCTGTTGTATCCTATTCAGCGCTAAAACGGCCTCTGAACTGTCTGCAGGTTTTTGGGCGTCCCTCCAGGAAGAGGAAGCTGCCCTCTGACAGGCCCGCTGCCCTTTGACCTCATCTACACCGACTATCACGGCCTGCAGCAAATGAAGCAGCACATGGGTCTGTCACTGAGGAGGAACAAGTCAGTCTTTTTTTTTGCTCTTTCTCTCTCTTTGTTTTCCTTTGTTGTATTAGTTTTTGTTACCAGTAATTGCCTTTCTGATGAAATACCCGACCATCGGCTTATCGACTGGCCGGTGTTGCAGACTGGTAGACATCGGGCGGCTAACGTCACAGTGCGTCAGCAAGAATCCTCCTTTAGGGGGATGTAATCTGGCCTCTCTACACGGTGATCAATCAACCAGGTGCTGCCTTCATCACAAACTCTCTTTTATATGTGAGGAAGGGAAGTTGGAGTCTGCTTAATGAACTGGCCTTAAAGCAAGGGCATCATTATGTACGACAATATAAAGTTGTTTGTGTCGTTTTGAATGCTCAAACTAATAATGCACAAGCTTCTGTGCATTCAGTGTTTGGCCTTCAGTTCTGGCTGAGCAGCACTGGAGCGGAGAATAAAAGCAAATCCTCTATTTTTATCCAAACAAAAAACAGATTTTAGGGGTGCTAAATCATTTATATGACACGTCTCACACTTTAAGTTCTCCGAGATGATTCCTGGCAGGGCAGCAGTAAAAAAAAAAAAACCTCCGCTGATTCCAATCAGCGTCAGTCCAAGGTGAGCTGATCGACTAACACTCCTCAGCAGAGTGGAAGACCTATCCTTTAATTTCCTCTACGGCCCTGACGCTGATTGGGGAGGCAGGTTATTGATCTCAGATTGGATTACATCAATTGATTTTTGACTTCCCGGTGTTAATATTCACTGCTGATGAAGTGCTTGTCTTCTTCCTTCGTTGGAAACTAAATGCATTCTGGTCTCCTCTGTTCCTCCCTGGCTTCTCTGTTGGTGTTTGATCAGGGAGGATATGAACGCGACATATTTTAAGTGTTGAAATATCTTCCAGAGTTTAGCCTCTTTTTAAGGTGTTTGACTTTAATTAATTAAATTATCCCAGGCTTGTCCAGGCTGTGTTATGATCTCTGCCAGCAGGGGGCCCCGTGGTGGCTGTGAAACAAGGCTGTGATTTAAGCCTCCGTCGTCTCACCTTGAGGCTTTTTTCATGGGGAAAAATGGGGCTTGTGCTCGTTCAGGGAGGAAATCCAGCATCCATGTAACATTATTAATTCCAGCAGCAAAAGTGAGCTGCAGTCATTAGGCCAGACCATTTAAAGTCCTGTTGCAGACGACATGCTGGACGCCGCAGAGCCCCGACTGGCTCATTAGCCTCAACCATCTTGATTTTCTTCAAAAACGTATGAATTGCGCTCCTCTTTAGACGCTCCGTGTTAGATAAACGGCTGTGAATGTCCCGTCAGGCTACGGCTGCTGTAAATCTGGCCAGCAGGGAGACCAGCTGCGTCTGCCGGAGCAAATAAAACATTCGTCTGGTTCCCTGGCAAAGATATATCGGTGCTATTTTGGGTGAAATAAGCCAAGAATTATTTTTCTCACCCAGTGTTTGTCTCACTCAATCAAGGGGGGGTGGGGGAGACTGTACTATTTGAAAGCCGGAGACGACGTTGATCTAATTTTAGCTCGGCCTACTTCTTCTCCTTTTGTCCCAGGTGCCACATCCGAGTGATTGACACCTTCGGTACTGAGCCGGCTTACAACCACGAGGAGTACGCCACTCTGCACGGCTACCGGACCAACTGGGGCTACTGGAACCTCCACGGCCAGCAGTACATGACCATGTTCCGTACGTGGGCTTTGGTTTTTCTGAGTTTTTCTTTGCTTTCACGGAGGTTGGACATCTGCTTAACGGTCTGCATGAACCCTCTCGGATGATTCGATTCGTGTTGAAGTGTTTCTGCGACTCGAAGCGGGAGCAGATTGCGTGAGACCATAAAATCCACAGACCGTTACATGCAGGTTTTTCTAGCCACAAAGGGATCAGAGCTCGGTGCACCGATCCGACTCTTTGCCTGGGCTTTGGGTTCCGGTCAATAGAGAGGATCCGACGCCAGTGTTGAATTGATTAGCTGTGTTCCTCAGTGTGTAGAAGTGAGTGGGATCGTTGTTTTAGGTGTAAGGCTGGACTCAAACATTACTTTATTAACTACTTCAAGGTAGGTCATTTGGAAGAGACTTTGAACGCATCGCCAAACCGGAAAGTCTCCGTTCAAAGCCGCTCCTACAGAACGCCAAAGAGATCGGCAGAGTGCACGATCAGGAAGTAAGCATCGACAGACAGGGAAGGTCGTCCAATTACTTTCTCCGGCCCAACCTTTTTGATTGGACGGGTTTTTACAGTTCTGACACATTTAATGTATTCATTGCTATCGGTACGTAGAAAGTGTTTCTGAATAGAATCACCTACTCAACCTTTAAATCTAAATTTAACAAATACTTATATGTACCAGCTTGGCCAGTCATACATGCTAGAACGTACACACTCAGAACATTCGCTGCATAATTTGTGAAGTTGGTGAAACTCCAGCCGCTTGTGTCGTCTCCGATTTAATTCAGCGACGATCGCCGCCCCGCTGTTTCCACAATACTTCTATCACAGAGCCGACAACCGCGAACGCTTTCATCTCTGGTTTGACGATTTGACTGAGAATACCGTTTCTCTCTCCTTCCCACTTGACGTCTCCCTGCTGGAGTGAAGTTTCTTTGTGTTGCCTCCTATATCCTGAAAGCTTTGGCACATTAAAGCCGCCATCCAAAACTCTCTGATGGTTAAAACTACAGGAAAGAGTCATTCCTGGTCGTCGACCAACCAATCCGTGCGAATGCAAACACATTGTGTTGTTTATTCAGCTGTTGAAGTTGGAGGTGGAATTGTTTTTACCACACTGATGCAAAGAAATGAATCGGAACAGTTAGTCACTATAAAACATGAATTTCAGCGTAACAGAATCGACGCAGCTCTACTTATTGTTCTGTATTCTTTGCATGCGTCCGCCGTCTGGATCTCCACACTCGCTCCTTTAGTTCCCATCACATTGTTTTTGTGACGTGAAATTGGACGTGTACCTTTTTTGTGTGGCCAATTGCATTGTTTATCCTTGGCAGCCCACACTCCAGATAACTCTTTCATGGGTTTCGTGGCGGAGGAGCTGAACGAGACGGAGCGGCTGAACATTCAGCGGAACAAGGTTAACAATATGGCTGTTGTGTACGGCAAAGAAGCCGGCATGTGGAAGGTCAGTATCACACAACAACGCCCACGGAAACTTTTCTCTTTGTGAAGGATTACAAACAGGATTTAAAGGGCACGACGGGACACGCAGAAAACCTCTAAAAGTCTGCTTTCCTGGAAACTTGAGAGCGCAGTTTAGTTTTATGGGCGATCAGTTTGTCTGAGATAAAGAAAATGCATGAGGAGGATTTGAGTTTAATGGAACCTGGACAAATATGGGCACACAATACAAATGATATACTTTTAGATTCAGTGAGACTTAGCCCCCCGGTGATCCCATTATCCACTGTCAGGCATGAATAAACATCCATAAATCCGCTTAGAAATCATGGGAAAAGAAGATGAATTGTTTTTAGGTCATCTCCTTTACAAAAGTAATCTAGTGAAAGGTTTCTGTATGGATTCATTGCAAACAGGTTGCTAATTGCTAATTTAGCATACCTTTAAATCTGACAATTTGCCAAAATGAGGTGAAATTACAACTTTAAAACCCTGCTTTCCAGGAGTCATGATCCCTCAGCAGCTGACATGACTCTGACAGGCAAATTCAGTGCATCTCATAATTGCTGGAATCATGAGGTTCTTTGACACTAACACAACTTTTAGTTAGGAGAACTTTTGAGAAACCCACTGGATGTTACATTTGCTCTAAACAAGTTTCTCCTCCAGGACTCTGGCCTGGAGTCTGGTGGTAGCGGAACAATTGCTTTTTGTTTAGAGAGTAAATTTGTCCTCCGAGCGACTGGCAGCGTTTCTCATTGTTGCTGTAACTTTGAAGTGAGCTGCAGTCTCCCACAAGGTTTGGTTCACTTCACTGACTGCAGCTTTGTTCCTCCACCAACACAACATTCCCTGTTTTTCTCCCAACAACGTGAGCTGCAGTGTAACATTTGTGCATCTGACAGATGTACTAGCCGGTGGTGTCGGGGTCTCTCCAGACAATGAATCCCCCTCTGGTTGGGAGTCTCTTCCTCCGCCTTTTGAGGTTCTGTAGTTCAGATGAGGAATGTGGGACTTGTAAAGGTCCTGGGAGGGAATAATGACTAATGTTTCATGTCATATTCTCTCTTTTCTCATGAACCTGCATCTCTCTGCTCCACTTCCCTCCTCTTCATACTTCTGTACTCAACCTGTGCTGCTCTGCATTCATCATCCCACAATGCATCATTGATGGATCCACACAGCTCCACGTAAGTGCAGATCTTTTACTGACATTATTGATTCTCCAAATACCAAAAAAAAACGTCTTTTTTTTCGCCTGAAAAGAATATTCCACATCAGTTTTGTTGGCATGAATTGAGTCTTAAATCTATTTGAATGCCAGTTCTGAAAACAGATAATATCAGACAAATATATATAATATCTCCCAACATCTGGATCTATTACTGGAATATGAACTTCTTCTGTAATGTTGGACACAGGAGTATACACATATTTAGATGATGATTCAGAAGTAATAAAGTTTGTCATACTTTCTTTTTCACGCAAAAAATGTGGTCACAATTGTCCCAGAATGAGATTCTTACTTTAAGTAGAAGAAAGTGTGATTTCATCTCCATGTTGCTAGAAGACATTAAAATGGCCTGAGATAAAAAAACGAGGAATAACACTGGGATGACATTTATAAATGATTTATGCCCTGAAGACATATCATTAGTGAATAATTCATAACATTCCCCCAGAAAACCTTTTTGGAAATAAACTAATTCAGTTTTACGTCGGTGAAATGATTCAAGCAAGTTGTCCCAACGGGGCAAAACATGAAGATGTACATTGATTTAAGTGCTTCCTGACTTCACAGGTACAGGAGAGTTCAGTTAGCAAAATGATGTCACAGCGACTTAGAGCAGACTCGGATCACCATTAACCAATACTTTTGTTCAGGCGAGGGTGATACTGTTGGGATTTTCTCCTCTGCCAATTCAAAAGTGCTTGAGTGTGATACTGATGAATCAATTCAATCAAATGATCATAAGTGTGTCGGTTCAGGGGGAACTTTGTATAAAGTAAACATTAAAACAAGAACAAACAAATAAAAACATAACAGACATCAGATATTCTGAGTAATCTGTCCAAACTGCAGGTCAAATGATTAAAAGTCTTGGCGTGGCGACTATATCGCCAAACACAAAGTGGGCAGTCAAACGTTAAAACGAATCAACAGGGATCTGGTGCACAGAAAAAGTAGTCCCAGCTCCACAAGTCTCCTTTTGTTAGGTTTTGAACTCATTTTGTGCCCGTTTTGTGTCAAAGGGAAAGGAGAAGTTCCTGGCCATTCTGCACCGCTACATGGAGATCCACGGGACGGTGTACTACGAGTCGCAGCGCCCCCCAGAGGTGCCGGCCTTTGTCAAGAACCACGGTCTGCTGCCTCAGCAGGAGCTGCAGCAGCTCCTCAGAAAAGCCAAGGTGGGCCGGATCACAATGAAACTCTTTATTGAAAGTTTCTCTGCTTTTGTAGCGTTAAGTCTTATACAAGAGGTTGACCTGGATATGAGCCACTCCGTGTATAGACTTGTGATTTTCTCCTACTTTTTTTATTTTCCTTGTGAAGCTCTTCATTGGGTTTGGCTTCCCCTACGAAGGTCCCGCCCCTTTGGAGGCCATAGCCAATGGCTGCGTCTTCCTACAGCCCAAGTTTAATCCTCCTCACAGCTCTCTCAACCACGACTTCTTCAGAGGGAAGCCCACCTCCAGGGAGGTATATGCACTTATCTTTTACCACATACCGGGAAATAAATATGCAGATCTTGACTCTAATAGTTTTGTTGTGATTGTGAATCACGGTACTCCATGTATTCCTCCTCAGGTGTCCTCTCAGCATCCATATGCAGAGCAGTACATTGGCAGGCCTCATGTCATCACCATCGACTTCAATAACTCTGAAGAGTTCGATGCGACCGTCCGTGAGATCATGAGGATCAATGTACGTTCATTTATCGTTGTTTACCATCTCAGCATTCAACAGGATGGTCTTATAATTCTATAGCACAGAACACTGCTGCATTATTAGAATAGTTTGATCTTCCCATCTGGTTTGACCCACTTTTGAGGCGCTGAGCCTTTAATAGACCTCTTAATCACGCCAGCCTGCATTACAGCAAAATGCTTAGCTGGCCGTCTCTCCGTTGGCTGAGCTGCTAATTGCTGGAGATGTTAAGCGGCTATATATTGAGGTGGCTGTTCACACCTGGGTTTACATGGTAGCCTTCCAGAGGCCAGCCTTAAAGGCAGGAAGCATTGTCCGCCGCAGATCATATTAATCAATCACGCTGTGCTCAATCTGTCGCCAGAACAACTCCGAGCGCCGGCCAAGCCTCTCTGTGCCTCCACCTGTCAGGTGTGTTAAATAGACCTTGTGTTTTCCTGCTGATAGAAGCAGAACCAGTTGTAATGCTGGTAAGTGCTTAAAAAAAGTAGTTCCTGGGGGAAGAAAAACCCAGCCGGCTGAGTCGGCAAGTTTCACCTCACAGTTGAAAGATTAAATAAAAAGTAAAAGCGACTTCATTTATCTAAATGTATATTTAATTCAAACCCAGTTTGGAAAAAAATGCATATCATTTCTGATTTGTGATTGTTTTCTATTATAATTCTATTATTTCTGCTTCCTGTCTCTGCTGGTTGCCTAGCAACTGGTCACTTTAGTTTAGTTACAATTGTTTTTTTGTACTAATTAACCAAACAAGATACAACAAATCAATTGGTGAGTTTTAAAGGTGACGGCAGGTGGACTTTGTTACTGTCAGACGGAGTCACGCTAGCTGTTTCCCTCTATTTTCAGTCTTTGCGCTACGCTACGCTAACGGACTGCAAGCTGATAGCTTCATATTTCTCCAATATTACTAGATTTCTCATCTACCGTTCGGATCATTACTATAGCAGCAAACAAATATCTGCTATGTAAAGTTATAGTAGAGTAACGTCACCATGAGCAAAGAAGTTTCCCTCTGTGTGTGTTGTTATCCGAGCTTCTACTTGCTTTATTGACGTAGCCGAGCCTGCCACATGTGGTTTTAGTGCACGTTTGTGCATGTGAGCGTGTCCCGCTGGCCTGCACTGCTCTCAGACGGCGGTACCAGCTGATAACGCCGTCCCGACCGCCAGCATCACATCTTGGCACCCTTCCTCCGGTTGCCCCTCAGGGAAACCCTGTTAGCTCCGGCAGCACATTGGCGGTAGTTTGTACTGTTGGCACCGTCAGCTAAAAGCTGTTGAGAAGCAACCGAAAGGAATGTTGTGTAGCAAACACATTTAGCTTTTTTAATATTTAGACAATGTAGTATATTTTTATATTTTAATGCAGTATTTAAATATAATGAATGCATCTACATATACTTGCAGTAAATGCATTCAAAGCTCAGCACATAATGTTCTTTACTCAACATATATTTAGATGGTTTGTTTGTTTGTTGGATACCTTCTTCCGTCAGAGGGCTCAAGAGCTGCATGCCTGTCTGACACACTGTTGCCTCAGATTTTAATGGCACCATGGCAACAGTGCGTGATGGAAATGAGGCGGGAGGCAGCTGATTAAGTAGCGGTAAAATGCCGGAGACACCTGCCCGATCTTAACCATCTGGGTTCGTGTGCCTTTTTTTTCTGGACGCGGTTGCTCCGAGCGAAACTCGCAAAGTTTCATTTTATTGTCATCGATGATGGCATGAAATAATGAATGTTGCTCATACATATATATATTTTTGTGGCCCAGCAATGCAATCAGTTTAGGTATATAAATTACACATTGTCATTTTTAAGAAAATGTTTTCCGCAGCTGAATTCAAATCACCCTCCATGAAGTGTTGTTTCTTCCTCTCTCGCTTCTATTATATAAAGATGCCCGAAAGGCAAATTGCATTGCGGAATATCTGATGAAGTGCCAGATACGTTTCCAGATACATTTCATTAAACTGGGATGAAATGAAGTAATAAGAAAGTGCTAAAAGGGACAAAACACTAAAAGGAACCATTTGTCAATTCAGAAGCCTGAGTGCTTCCGTGGCCTGATGGTAAACAATGAGATCCCGTTTTAGCTGGCATGGGAGACATTCATTACACATTCCCTTTTCTGCACTGAGCGTTCCCAGACAGAATGTATTTCATTGTATTGATATCAGCGAAACACAATGGGTTTAGAAACGCAGTAATTACAGTAATAGAAACCTACTTGGATCCAAAGACTGCTCTCATTTCTCCACACCGCCGTCAAAACACTAGAATGACGAGGAAATGCTATTGATCTCCGCCTGAGTGGATTTCAATCCATTTCTTCTCGTCAAAGAGTCAGACAAGGAGTGAGGGGCTTTAACGGCGACACCGATCACAGCACCCAAAGGACCCGGGATGCACGTAAACCTCAGCCCTTCAGTCCTGGACGACCTGTGGTCCGCTGCCAGTTTAATTCCTTGTTTGACATATTGATGTAGTCGTCACTAAAAATAATGAAATCAGTTTTCAAAGCTGTCACCTGTGATATATTAGCTCATTGATTTTAATGTGTGGCGTGATATAAACCTCTCACAATTACGCTAATGAATATGTCAGCTTTGATTAATTATCAGATGCTCTGTGGCTGTAATTACGTGCATTGGCGTGTTCTTGCGGACACACACACACACACACACACACACACACACACACACACACACACTAGCCCTCACTGTTCCTTCCTCTGTGTTTGCAGGTGGAGCCGTTTCTGCCCTACGAGTACACCTGTGAGGGGATGCTTGAAAGAGTTCACGCCTACATTCAGAACCAGGTGGGTCTCAAACCTCCGCAGGCGTAAAGACGGAACAGACTGTGGTCACGGATTTATAATTTATGATTAACCTAGCAGCTTAGTTAATAACTAATGTTAGGGTGAGATCAGGTTAAATTCCAGTCTTAGTATTGGACAGGAATGAGTCCAATAGCTGCACACCGGTGCCCATAAAGTTGGAATATTTTGTTTTCAGACACAATCCTCTGTTTATTCCTATTAAAATGCATCAGTAATCACTTTGGACTGCAGGTGCAATGATTACATAATGTGTCCTGATTATCCAGGTGAAATGAATTCATGCATAACATTTGTTTGGAGCTATAAAAGACAAGACATTTGCAAATGATTCTAACTTCATGGGCGACCCTGTATATATCTGTTATACAGTGGAAACCACTCATATGAATGTCACATCTGTCCAGGTCACTGTAAGTGATTATTAAAACCATCTTTATTCCACACACAGATTATCATCTAATTACCATTTCTACATTTATTACGTGAATATAAAGTAATGACACCGACAGCTCCGCTTTTCACTTTTATTCTTTCAAACGCTGCTAGAAAAGGTTCAATCAGGAGCAGATCTCCACCAGCTGTGTCTGCTACGAACAGTATTGTGTTATTGAATGAACACAGCCCACCATTGGCTGAGCCCCCCCTCCCCCCTCCCCCTTGATTTTCACACGACAGATCCGCTCTCGTTCTAATCTTTGCTGATGTCTGCTCCGGTGCTGTGCAGGTGCAGCGTCTCGGCTCCGTCTCACGGGCGTAACCGCGACGCCAGACATTTATATAGGCTTAAATGTTTCAAAAACACCATGTAAACTTGCCGTAAGATTGACACGATGCTGGGAAGGAAGGAAGCCAGCAATAACAACGACGCGCCACCTTGAAAGACAAAGGAAACGTGTTCACCTCTGCTCATTAGGTCAGGCTTCGTTGTGCGAGGGTCTCAGCTTCTTTGTTGACAGGAAAGTGGAATTAATTGGCTGCGGCGTGCCGGATCCTCCATCCTCAGCCATCCCCATTATATTTCCTCAAGTGTTTGTGAGGCACTTTTTTTGTTGTTTTCTCATTTGTCCGTCTCTTGGGAACGGAAACAAACCAAACCTTTTGTCCCCGATTACCTTGATGGCTGCATTCGTTTCAGCCCAGGAATTCAAACAAAGGTTGTTTTTTTCAAGTTCCAGCAAATGTTGAATGGAAGGTCTCTTCTCATTAAAGCATTCATATGTCCATTGAATTCGGCTGTGAAACTGAGCATCTATCTTAGCTTCCTTTCTGGGACTTCTTATTTGCTTTGCCAAAATATCTCCTCCTCAGCTACACCGCCCGGGTCAGCTATTAAACTCTTTGCAGGCAGCAGCTGCAAGCTGAATAGACGGGCAGGGTGACTCATTTTTCTCAATGATGGTCCTCGAGGATGGTGATGAAAGAGGAAAGTAATGCTCATACTGTACAGGAAAGTGGACTTGTTATCCAGCCTGTTACATCAAAATGGGAGTTCATTAATTATTAAGGCACGTTTTAGTGCATTTGAATGAAATCCGGGCCGAGTACTCAGACAGAAGTAGAACCAGAGATACGGCTGCTTTCACACCTTTGGTTCAGTAACGACTCGCGTCCATATTCCTGTTAGAGGCGATGCGCTCTGATTCTGATGAGAACCAATCACAGGATTTTATTATGTATTATTTGCTGATTAATAATAATAATTACCAGATGGTCTTGATGATGATAACAAGGAGCGAGTAACTTGTCAGTTTGTGTATCTTGATGTTTACTCCTCTTGGTTGTCGACCAGAACTAAAATTCATCAATGAATTATGTTTTGCCTTCGATCCAGACCGGTCTGCCGGTGTAAAAACACCCTAAAACACCCCTTTTTTTTAGCAGATGTTGTCGTCCTCCCGTGCATCCGTCATGTTGTGACAGTTGCTATCGTGTCTGGCAGGTTAAAGAAAAGTGTTAGCCTCTATGCTCTGACACCACTCTTCCCAGGCTGTCAGCCTCAACGTGCCGTGACTGACGAGACTGACTCTCCGTCTGGCATGAACTCTCAGACTCTCCTCCCTCTCTCTTTCCTCCCCCTTTTCTCAACTTTTTTTACTATTTTGTTTCTAACTTCTCAAGTCACCTACAACTCTTACCCCTCCTCCTCGTCTCCCACGGCAACGTCCTCTCCCCTCCAGCCATCCCACTCTGACCTTTTCGATTGCATGATGACACAGTTAACACTTCCCACCTGTCCTTATTAGTATCTGTCTTGTTGTGTCCATGTAACAGAGGAAAAAGCACTTTGTTGACATTTTCTCATTTAACCCAAGAGATGTAGTGGAAAGGTTGGAGCAGAGGTGAGGTTCAGAATGACCAGCGGTCCCTCAATGCAGCATAGATGTGAGATACCAACATAAAACCTACTGGTGATGTCACCAGCCTCAATAAATGACAGTTCAATAGAAGCTTGATTGATGAGGTATGTTCGTTATTTTAGGACTATTTCAGTAGGAAAAGTCCAGCTGTGTATGACTGGAGTAATGATGGCTGCTTCACTTTGAAGGTCCTAGTATTATTCTGCTGAGTCACTTCCACTCTTACTGCACTTAGTCTGGCTTACCAGTAGACATGCAGTGTTGTGCTATTTCATTTCTTCTGGTCCCACAGCGCCAGGCTTCACCTCTATATACGTTGTATATATTTTAGTCCTGTTTTTTAGGTTCTCATTTAATACTTTATATACTTAATGAGCATTCAGTCAACTCAAACCGAGCGTTTCTGCTCCACGTGCACGAATGCGGCCCCTCAAAGACCCTCAAAGACGCCGTCTGTAAGGAGCGTGACCCCGACCCTCCCTAAGGAGGCTTTGGAGGCACGGATGAATAGAGTGGCTGACGCCTCTGCTCCTTCGCCATGCCGTCGTTAATTTTAACAATCAGTATTCACATGATGAAGTAACAAGGTCTCACGTATGATTAAAACAGACTCTCCTGCTCGTTCTCTTCTAATTAAGCACATAATATGATCAGTACGCGACGCGTATTGCTTCTCGGCTGCACAGCTGTCGAGTTAAATATTACTTTCAAATCTACAGAAATGTTCTTTGTTTTTTATGTGTAGGATGAGACATTGTCTGACTTTGATGACTCATCGTGGGTGGTATAAAAAAAATCTATAATTACATATATATATGTAGAGTATGTGGATGATAGCCGGACCAAAACAGATAAAGAAATGTCTCACAAGCTCCACATATGAAAGCAAATTCATGCACATATGAAAAGGAAATAAAAAGATTTAATAACAGTTGGTTGCATCTCCACATGCCCCTGCTATCCATCTCTGTCTCTTAACCTTGCCCCTTCCCACGCCTCGTTACAGTCCTGATGAGCTGTGTGTGTGTGTGTGTGTGTGTGTGTGTGTGTGTGTGTTAGTGTGTGTGTCACAGATGTTGTCTGCGTTTAGCAGTGGAAGTGCAGCAGAGATGGAGAGATCAGCAGCTTTGTTATTGCCTGCGGGCGTTGGGAGCCTGTTTTAATAAACGGGTCTGGAGGCCAGTGGGACACGTCAGAGAAATGTTATTACCTGGCTCTTATGAATAGCCCCAGCTGGAGTGGAATCTAATCAGGACTCTCACCAGAGCCTAATTCTTCCTCCAAACATCATTTGTTATTGGTTTGGCATAACGGCATTCATATCATTTCCTGGAAGATTGACGAGGACTTCAGCTCTGATAAGCACCTTTTGTACGGCGGCGGCCCTTTTAATATTTCCTCTATCATCATGTGTTGCACGGCTGAATGTATCGTTTGTCAGAGTGGAGTTTATTTTAGCCGACGGGTCAAAGTGTTTGTAACACAACACAGGACATGTCACTGATCTGGGTCACTTTGTCTTTGCACCTGCCAGGACTTCTGTTCCCCCGAAGCCCCATTTCCTGCGGCGAACTCGTCCTGGCTGAGCAGCCCCGCCGGCCCCTTCGTCCTCCTGCCCAACTCCAGCGTCCTGGCGTGGGCCGCCAACGCCAGCGCCCACGCATCCTGGCCTCCCCTCGGCGCCCTGCGTCTCTCGGCCTCGCCGCAGGGCCAGTCGTGTGTGACGGCGTGCCAGAGGGCGGGACTCGTCTGCGAACCTGCCTTGTATCGTTTCATCAACATTAAGGAGGCCTTCAGCGCGTAAGAGTTGTTCACTGACGATAACACTTTTATCTTTTCATGCTATTTATGGCATATGAGATTTTACATTTTTTTCTATTTTGATATTTTAGATTTGTTTTTTAATGACATGGAAAGTAATCTTTGGATGTACGGCTGTTTCTCAGGAGATAATAATAATACTAATAAATGTATTTATAAAGCACTTTCCATCAAAGTGCTGCACACAAGTAGAATATAAGGAAGACCAGCAGGTAGATCCTCGGTTCCTCTGGTCCGAGTGTGTGAATCAGCATTTAGATTAGATCCCGGTGGCCAGTTTGGCAGCTCGCATGGCAGCCGCTGCCATCAGAGTCTGGATGTGTGTGAGTGGCTGAAATGTCCAAACCGCTTTAAGTGATTGGAAGACGACAGAAGTCCCTTTACCATCAGCATGTCAACTGTGATATTGAACCGCGTTCTTGCCCAAATGCACCGTCCACACTTGTAATGACTTCTGGATTTCTTCTGAACTTCTCGAAATGCTCATTTTGCAAAAAATAAATAATAAATTGCTTTAACTAACTTTCTCTCTCCACAGTCTCACGGCTCATTTGCACTTCCAAAAAATTATGCAGCAGCACAAACTACAGACCCTGGCTCAGCCTCTTCCCCGTCACATCTGCCTTTTTATTCCTTGAGGTTCTCGGGGGCATCGCTGCAACATTACTATTCATTATGTGATGTATTAGTGGAATAATAATAACCTTTAAAAGTCTTTTATAGTTGCATCCTCATCAGCGTGCGCCTCTTCTGCCTCTCCTGCTTCCAGGCTGGACCTCCAGTGTGAGGCGGTGGAGACGGAGATGAACCACCTCTTCCCTGCCTTCTCGGCGGAGCACGCTGAATGCGGCCTGCAGCAGGATCCGCTGCTGTTCAGCTGTGCCGGCTCCAGCGCCAAGTATCGGCGCCTTTGCCCCTGCAGAGACTACCGTATCGGGCAGGTGGCGCTGTGCAGAGACTGCCTATGACTAGAGGAGGAGCCGCTGATAGAGACTCTTTTCTAACATTTGCAAAGGAGAGTCCGTGGTGCCAAACAGACAGTATTACCTCTCAGGGAACTGCATGATTGTACGTTGAATGTGGTGGGTGTGGAGCCTCAGTTTAAAGGTTTACATGGCTGCATTAAGGCCACAGTCTTAACAAAAGTCACATTGAAGTGTGTCATGTGATGGAAGGCATAGATTAGTAGAGGAATCATGAGCAATCAAAACGGGAAGCTTTTTGATTTAAGAAAAAAAATATCGCAAAATGCTTGAAATTGACGAAGTGTGTTTACTCAGTGTTGTGTGAAAACCTACAGTGTCATAGTGGAGTTTGGATATTTGTACTAGATGCACCCAAAGCCATTCACAGTAGGCATGGGACGATATGAAGATGGAATGACACAATTATTCTGGCTAAAATATTGCAATTCCCGATATTATATATGCTTAAAATCTATAAAATACCACTTAAACTTACTGGAATCATTTAACCAATCTTTTGAAAAACAAATAATCAATCATATCGACTCCCTTCATTTTTTTATTACATGATACTTCCTGTATTTTTAATCAGATTCTATTTTTAACTTCTCGACCACGATTATCCCAATTAATGAAGATTTACCACCGACTTGGTGAGTGTTTGTATCCGGATCAGCGATGAAGCGTTATATCGTCCCATCCCTAATTTCCACCATGTCGAGATGTACTATTTTACATGTCCTGTATTGAATATATTTGTACATAAGTGTTGTTTAATAAAAGACAGGGGAAGAAAGGCTGTCGCTGTTATTTATACTAGGATATGGATGGGGAATTATATATAATTATGACAAATGTTCTTTTAAAAGACTTTCTAATTCATAAGAAATCAGCAGTTCCTGCGTTCTTACACTTACAATGGAATAGCAATGATTGGTGTTTTTGTCTCTCGGATAGCTGCTGGGGTTGACCTCTTTTCCGCCCCGCTTTGCCTCGAGGTCCCGCCACCTTCCTCGAGTCGTGCAGGGTCTTGCCTGGTTGGTAGTGCATGGAGCGAGTGAGCTCGCCAAGTTCATGTAGCTGTCATCTTTTGTTTGGGCAGGATTGGCCCCGGGGAGACTTCCTTCCTATCCTGCTGACATCGGCAACTTTGCTCCGTTTGTGTTCCTTTGTTTACTAGTCGACGGCCGGTCTGACAGTTAGGGCTGTTATTGAATGTGATGAATAAAGTTGAATCTGATTGGCCTTGTCTAGCATCGTAGGTTCATCCAATAATGTTTGTTTTTTTTCGTCTGCTTCTTTACGTGGTCGTCGTGCTGAATTGAGCCAAGCCACTGATCCTGAGTCAAAATAATAAAATACAAGGCTCCGTGGTCTGAAGCCGAGCCAAGAGGACAATAACTCTTTATTGTTTTCCACATTCTCAAGGGCAGTGTTTATGTCCGGGATCCTGGAGAAGGTTTTCATCTCACCTCCGTCTGAGTGGGATGTAAAACTTCCATGCGTGGTAATGCACACAGTGGCTCTCCGGGGGTTACCGTCGGCAACCGCCTGCAATAAATGCTGACTTTCATTACAGCTGAATGGTTCAGTTTCAGTTGGCGTCGGAGAACAGTTTGAGTAACGCCTCCACAGTCCGGCCCCGGCTGGTCTCTCTGCTGCGTCTAATGTATGTCGACAGTAAAAAATCCTCTGCTCTCATATTTTGGGATTTTCACTGTTGGAAACGCAACTAGTCTGCAATACAAGCGGAGAGAAGAAGAAAGTTCTGTTTTTTTAGAGCGAGCCCAGAGAGAAAGCCAAGCTGAAATAGCCTGTAGGTCTTCTTACCACCAACTACGTCACTTTAAACTGTAGAGAGATGTTGCAGCTGCAGAGACACAGAAAACATCTGCAACAACTGGAGGCGTCTTCCACTCCGTTATCCCCAACTCGGATTAACAATCTGTATATTTTATTACTGAAGAACGATGCTCACATGCCCATGTGTATCCTAATGGATACGGAGAAATCCCTTTAGTGTGTGTGTGTGTTTACATGGACATGACTCACCCATGTATGAATGTGTTTGCACATGTAAACACTAGACCATGTTTACAGAATAAGCCTGCTCTGCTCCCATGTAAACACGATGAGCTGAATACGATCAAAAGCGGGATTATCCTCATAAACGGCTTATTCATGTCCATCGTTAACGCCACAATGAATGAATCCTAAACTTGAGCTGAAGCCAATATGAGCAGTTTAAGTGTAAGTGTGGTCTTTTTGGTGAATTGGACTGAATTTCTTGGATTGACTGAAATAAAATGTGAAGAGGAGGGATGATCACAGTGACCAAGAACTGTGTCTTGGATTGGAATGAGAGTATTACATTATGTATCATATATATATATATTCATTTAATGAGTAAAAAGATGAGTATGACCTGAGGCCTACGGGGAACTGCATCAGGATTTAATGACTTGGATTTAGTGCCATAACGTACAATGGGACTCAAACCTCACAGCATGGTGTCCAGTTCCCCCCCCCAGAGATAATATATCAGCCTAATGAGACAATGTTGGACATGTTGGACCTTTATTTCTTTCTTTTTTTACACAAAGATGTCATTTAAAGTCTGTGAACTACGTTGCCCTCCTTCAAGCAGGTACAATTCAATGCTTTAATTCAATACTTTCATTCTCATGTTCCAGATTTGGCCATTTTTTTCAAACAGAAACACTCTTCTGCATCATGGTGACATAATGAGTCACGTTATTTTATATTCATGCCGTCTCACCACACTCTCTTCGACTTTGTTTGTGTTCCCTGAACACAAACATGAAGTGACGTTGAATGTTGGGCTTTTAGATCACCTTTGCAGATGGAGGTTATAATGTTCACGGAAAAGGATGCAATGACGCCAAAGTGGTAATCGTGTGAGCCGCCGCTCCGCCGGAGCTGAAGCCCTCCACTAAGATAAGGGGATTTTAATGAGACGGCTTCAAAAGACAGAGCTGGGAGTTTCATTTAATGATGGTGCCAGTATCTCTTTGACTGATAGCGAGGGCCATTTCACAATATGCCCATTTCACCTCTCCAATTCATAATCTCTGAACTAATATTGAACTTCTTCTCAAGTCACCAAAGCCAAAAGGATGTGTGTGTGTGTGTGTGTGTGTGTGTGTGTGTGTGTGCGTGTGCGTGTGCGTGTGCGTGTGCGTGTGTGCGTGCGTGTGTGTGTGTGTGTGTGGCAGCAGCAGTCAGAAGGCTTTGACTGCTTCACGGCTTTCATGGTTTGAATTCTGGTCTTTAACAAAAAAAAAAAACTTTGCAAAGTTATGAAAGAAAAAAGATTATATGTAATACTTTTTCTGGAATGGATTTTTCACTATTGAACCGACAATGCTGCACCCACAGTTAAGTATTTTTCTATTCAGCGAGGCAGAAAGAAAATCTCACCTCTTTTTCTGCTTTTCATGGCTTAAGTGCTTTTATTAACTTCCTGGCATAAAGAACCGCCGCCGTGAGAAACCATTCAAGGCAAACAAAAACCACACAATGATGGTTTGACATCCTGCAGATCAAATGTGCTGCTTTTGCAGCTGTTTTGTTGACTAGCTTGTTGATTTGGTCCTTGGGCAGATTCTCCACACCCTGCTGTGGATCAGTCAGCGAAGACTCTTTCAGGAAACACAGTGAAGTAAGACGGAAGAGACGTTTAATAGCCTTTTCTCTCTCTGACTGTTGTAAATAATTGTCAAAGTCAAATCCTTTCTAGGCCAGAATATCTAGTCAGACTTTAACACTCGATACCGAAGTGAATATGTTGCTTTGTGCCCGACATACAAGAAAAGGAAGTGAGTTTCCAAACTGAGAATAAGTTTGTACCAGGAGCCGTCTGATATCTTAGACGTATAAAGAAGTCTGACGGGCAAAAAAATGAAGTTAAATGATTACCCATCCCTCACGTGTTCTTGCAGTGGTTGTGTGCACTCTTTGTCGGTTTTACCAGGATGGCAACCTCCAACTCTGAACAGTAAGCAGAGGTGAGCTTAAGTTTGAATTCTCGCCAGCAGGGGGCGACTCCTCTGGTAGCAAAACAGTCTGATTGGATGAAAATGACCCGACTTCTCACTTGAAGATTCCAAAATGCCAAACTTGAGTCTTCTTATAAACAGTCTGTGGCTTTATGTGCTTAAAAAAAATGTAGATTGTGTGTTTTTTAATTGGTTAAACAGACTTTGTTGTAGCAATTCTCCCAAATTCCCAGTGTGTGTGTGTGTGTGTGTGTTGTTTCAGCGCTGGAGCAGAGCAACTTTACCCATGATGCCGTCTGATTCATGGCTCGGCAGGCCGACCCATCTAAAGGAAGGCCAGGATGAATCACCTTTCTCCAAACACAGCAGGCGTCCTTCATCCCTCCCGTCTCACCTCCTCATCGGCTCCTCTCCTCTCTCTCTCGATCTCTCCAGGTTCCTCTTTCTCCTCTCAATCCTCACCTCATCTCCTCCAGATTAATTCTTTTTTTTTCTTTTTCTTTGTCAGACGCCGAAGCCTTCTCCGTGACCAATTACCTCGCTCTTTACATGAATGCCGTGTATTTGACACTCCTTTCTTATCACTCCTCTGTTGTGCTGGCTCGGGTCTCTTCGGCTCTTTAGTATGTGTGACAGAGCGGAGACTCGCTGCCCGTCCGCTGCCTCCCACAAAGATAAATGCCTCACACATAATGACCCTGCTCTTTGTGTGCAGGCTCCCTGTATGCTGATGCCTCTCTCCGTGATAATAGGTGTCTGAAAAACTGACACTTAATAGAATGTGTCCTTAATAGGCCGGTTATGACCATCAGAACCGCAGAGTGGAAGTAAAGGTTGCCGATTTGGGAGACCATCATCTATTATTTGTGGTGCATCACGTTAGATGTGTGTTTTTGTCGTTAATAATGATAGTCGTAGGAGTTAAGCCGTCTCTGTCTGACTGTCTCCTCATTCATTTCGGCCCTCGGCTTCTTCATCACATGTGCGTGAAAACAAGAACGTAAAGTTCAAGCTCTTAAAGACGCTGAAAACACTTTATTGTAATTGCATTCTTGGTTAATGCAGATTAATTGGCTGATTTAACGAAATGTCATTTGCTCCTTCTGCGTTCCCCGCGTTCGGCTGCAATAACATTTGGTTTGCACTCGACAACGTGAATGAGTGAAGTGGAGACGAAGCCTGTTTTTGCAGGATTTGGATGTGTGTGTTGCACCTGAGGAAAACCACCTACAGACAGCTCTGCTGCTGCGTGATAAGGCTCTCCTGTCTGCCACGCCGAAGTCTGCTTCATTCCAACTCAACCACAGGCATCGGAGATAGATGTGAGTGGGCAGCGCCGACCCAGCACATATATCCAATCGCTCAGGTCCATGTGGATTTTTCAGCCTCGCTTCCTCTGAGAAGAACCAACACACACACACACACACACACACACACACACACACACACACACACACGATCATGCTGCTCTGTAACTGGTTGTGTTTTAAATAAGCAACTTAAAAGGTGGTGAGATCATCAGCGATTGCAGGTTTAAAGGAATAGTTTGACATGACGGGAGAGAAATTGAAATCGATTGATCTATTTGTTTAGTATAAAGCTTGGTTTTGTTCACATGAAACAAACGAGATATGATGTGATCATTAGTGAGCTTTAAGGGATGATTTCTTCTCCCACTTCCAGTCTTGATGCTGAAATAAGCTTATCAAGACTGTGCCACACGACCATACTATTAATGCCAGGAAAAGATTCAGTTTGTCCCAATTCATATGCCAGAATGCCAAAAATACCAGGGTGTCCATCTGCATCCAGTCTTATTGTGCAGTGTGCAAGCAAACATGCTTTTCTGGCTATTGTGAGCCTCAATCCTCTGTGCAGTAGACATATAACCAAGAGAGGTCAAGGTACAATGTGATGAAGTAGAACTGAATGCATACTGCCTGCAACAGTATGCACTTTGTCAGAGCAGAGCACTAAAAGAAAAGGATTAGAAATTAAAAGTTTAAGATTTGGAACCCAGTGGGTTGAAATATTCCTTTAAAGTTCAACGGCAGCAAAGTTTGGCTGGAAAGCGGGGAAGCATTTTTTGTGTGAATATATTTTGCGGCGGAGTTTAATTATTTTTTCTCCCCTTAAGTCAGAAAAGTCCCGGGAAATCCTTTCCCACCTGTCCTCATATTCCCTTTCCCTCCTCCTGCTGACGGAGAGATGACCTCCAGGCTGCAGGATATTCCACCCTCTTTCCATCAAATGGACCCATTTCACATTAGACACATCTGCACGCATTTCCTCAGTAATGCGTGCGCTGAGTGGAGTCAAGAGGCTACTCCACAGTCATTCTCCGTTACTGAGTCACGGATCCCATCGCCAGCTGGCAGCTCCAGCGACAGACACCCAGACTGCCTCGCTCGCCGCCTCTGTACAATTGCAAAGGCCACACCATTACTGATTCTATAGAGCTGAGAGTGGAGCGCACTAGACACATAAAAACCAATCCTCCGCAGTCTTGCGGGAAGAAAAGGTTCAGGCTGTCTGTGGCACACGGCTTTTAGGTGGAGGCGAGAGGCTCGGTGACTGCAAATGCCTTCAGTCCTGACCAATGAGAGAGACAGAGAGAGAGAGCCTCATCCCTCATAGACAGACCAACAGCAGTGACCCTGCCGTCTGAGTGGGCTGTCAAGCTTTAATAGAAGTGATTGAGACAGCGTGGGTGAATGGAAGAGATGTCTTTCCTGCAGAGAAAAAGATGAGGAGACAAACGATTGAATAGTTGGGGGCCAGAATCAAGGCAGATGGATTAGAGCAGCATGTGTGTATGACAGCCTTTAATAAGGCTTCTCTCCCGGGGATCATCTTCAAAGTGATCTCCTACAAACGCCATGGCAAGGATGCACAGCGAAAAAGGCAAAGAGGTCTCAAATGGGAATCAAAGAAAAAAACATGTTGATCTTAGATCACGTTGGTAGGACCTTGATGTAAAAGACTTTCGGAGAGATCAATGGTATCACGCAGCTTTGCAGCCAGCATGCTGCATGTTCTTATGGGTTATTCAGTGGTCTATGGATTGATGCAGGAGGTGAGAGGGCTGTGGGACCAGATCAGAGACGGAGTTAAGAAACTGCTGTATCAGCATTCAAACTTGTACCTAGAAAAATGAGGCAACGGTGTATGAAAGTGTATGTTTAAAGGGTCGGATTGGTCAAAAAAATGCCCAATGGCAACAAAACAAATAATGTTCTGACATTCAACAATGATAATGAATGTATACACGACCATGATCTCTGAAGATATTGCCTGCATGGTCCCGTATACCTCTGCATCCACCCGGCATTCCTGAAATTGGAAATGTCTCTCTGTGAGCTTTGCCCTCCTTGTTTTGCCACAGATGACGTCCCTTACAAAACTCACATCCTGTGTGGCAAATGATTCATCTGTTTACTCACGATTCAGGATGTTCCTTCTCCCCCGAAACGCTTCCGATGAGTACCTCAGCTCGCTGTTAGCCAGCAAAGAAAGACCGTGTTTGATAAATGATTCAACTGTTGGATAATCGATTCTCTCCCGACTTCCTCTTTGTTGCTGTGGATTAAACAATGACTCGGTTAAAGGTTGTATAATGTGAAGTGTTGGTGGGTGGGCGTGTCCTCTGACCTCTGTTTGATGGTCTTGGATCTCTCCTAATGAGTCGACAGAGAGCGCTCGCAGGCTCATATACTTTCTCCAGACGCTTATTTTCGTACGGTAATTATTTAAGAGAGATTTAATTGTCTTGCCGGTTGTCTCTGCGCGGTATATCAGCTATTTTGAGAAATCTAACAAAATGGAGCTGCAGGAGATACTTGTTCCAATCACTTAAACCACATGCAGGAGTAGCTCATCTCATACGGGCTGACAACAGAGAGTTGTTTCCTGAGGTGTTAGATCTTCGTAATGATGCTCAAATGAAGCCGTGTGATTGTGTGTGTGTGCGACGTCAGAGCTTGGTAGAGGCATGTTACCATCACATCTCCTCTCCACTTTGATCGGTCTTAATTGATCTCATTTGAGCTGGTTATGTCTCCCCCCCTCCCTGCCTGGCTTACTCATCACATGTCTGTCATGTGACGCTGAATTACCTCCGGCAGCGCAGCGTGGCCTCTCAGCAAAACAACAACTCTCTGAATTTCTGCACACCTGAGGAATTCTGTTTGGCTTCCCCCCCCGTTTTTAACATCACCTGTGAAGCGTGACATAGATAGTCACACAGCTGAAAGCAGAACACCGCATTGAATTTAATCTTCTCCCACACATTCTATTCATACGGAAGAATAAGTGTTGATACAGAATATTATATCTGGATGTCACCTGTGATATCTTTACTGAAAATGATAGGCTATGAAAAGGGAATAAGACTGTTATTCCAACTGCAATCCCTCTCTAGAGATGGATAAGTTAATATAAGAGATCTTTGCTCATTTCTTTTCTTGCAGAGACTCAGGTGAACATATGAAGCTACAGCCAGCGAAAATAAACTAATAAATAGAAGTGACAGGTTTTACTGGGGGGGCTTATGGTGGTCTATTCTGGAGTCTGCTGGTTGCCTGGCAACTTCAAAGTCACGACGAGACTCGAGGAAGTTACAACGAGCAGCCAAGAAATCGTCCGCCACATAATCACAAGCGGATGAGTGAGCTTTAGAGGTATCGTGGATTTTGTTGCCTTTAGATGTTGCCAGGCTAGCTGTTTCCCCCTGTTTCCAGTCTTTACGCTAAGCTAAGCTAACTGTTGCTTCCTACTTCGCCTACAGACATGCGAATGGCATCGAATCTCTCGTCTAACTCTCTGCAAGATGGTGAATAAGTGAACTTTTCAATAAGTAATATTGTTCCAGGCTACTTATATCCAAATAAATCCATCTTTAATGCTTTGTGATGAATACAACATTTAGGCTATTAATAAGAATCGATGTCTATATTATTAAATTATTCATACCTTGTGGTACCTGCCAGCAGCTGGTGACCATGAACACCTGATGAATGTTAATGTGGATCATGCATGTTAAAAATCTCCTTAATAGGTAACGGACACTAAATAATGGAGGCCACGACTTGGAATATAGCAGCCGAAGCGAGACAACATGAGTGATGGGGTGATAATGATCCCTCCTTTAAATCTTCTAAATGGCTTCTTCTTCCCACAGCTGCCCGGACTCCAACGTACGCTCCAACGTCTCCCTCATTTGAATATGAAAGGCCACTGAAAACATACATCACGCTGACTGATTCTGAGCAGATTGTGCGAATTAGTCATGTTGTGCCTCGGAGTCCAGCGCGTTACAATCTGTCTTTATGGGAATATATTTTGGCTGCAGATGTCTGAACACCTGCACCACCTATTAGCTTCGCCCTGCTCGCCATGCGGCCGGCGCTGCCGGAAAAAATTGACGGATTCCAGCACAATCAAATATTAAAAACCATCTAAATCAGTAAAAATAAATAAAGAAATGCTAGAAACCTGTGTAAACACCAGGCTATTTCTCTCAACTTAATCAAAAGTAGGAATCCAACCCAACCTGGCAACCCTACATGTGCCTATTATATCATATACTGTGTGTGGTGGATAAACCTTGACAGTTTTGCTCTGAAGTCTGCAGCCTTTCTCCAAAAAAAAAACCCCGTTCTGTGGTTGTTCGTGCTTCCCGGGCTAACATGGCCGTTCAGCTGGAAGAAGCCTGATTGTGGCATCTGTTGTAGTTTGTTTCAGGTCAGCGTCGGATGTGTCGGAGAGCTGGTTGCCTTCCTCCTCTTGTTTCTCTGACTGCTGGCTCTGTTTCCTCCGCGTCCCCTTTAATCCAGCGTTGGAATAAAAGTAATTATTTCAGCCCGCTGCCAGGCAATCATGTGATCTTCTGTCTTACACCCATTTTTCAGACGAGTAATTTTAAGCTCTCCTGCTCTGCTCGACATTTCTTTAACAAGTTATGCATTTTGAGATTCTCCTCTTAGATGAGAGGCTTGGGATTTTCATAAATCACACCTCACTTATTCCTTGTTTCAAATGTCATCCTTGAGGGTGAACTCTAGGCTGGAATGGTTTGAAGTCGTGTTCTACAGAGGCCCGATGGGATATTTTCCATTAGCCTTTGCGTGTGCACTGCATGGACCGCCTTCTGTGAGGAAAGACTTACAGCGTGACTCCTGACAGACTACATCATGACAACCCCTTTGATTTTTTAACTACGTCAAGCTAAATAAAAAATAACTCCACCTGAACTAAAATATCAGTGCATTTATTTTGGACTGACATCAATCTCATCTTAATTAGGACAAAACAGTAAGCTATTTTTATCAGCCCAGCCCAGATAAATCGCCTCTTGTTGGTTGGTTTTCCCCACCAGTGTGCCTTCAGATTAAATCCATGAGTGTGGAGCTCAAAGCACGGCGCCTATACAGGGTGAGTGCATGTGGGTGGAAGAGACTCTGCAAGGAAATCATTTCACTGTCAAAAAAAAACACACATCCATTGCATTTATGTTGCACCAGTTGACTTGAATAGTTACAGGACCCCCCCCCCCCCCCCCCCTCGCTTCAAGAGGACACTCAATAACTAAAAGATCCTTGAGGTTCAGACAGCTCCTTACACTCAGTTATATTATCATTGTTAAATGGTTTGCTTTGACCTTCAGTCTGCGACAGGTTGTTTACACCTCCAGATTGATAACACAACATTTGCCAGCCAGTATCTGACACTACAGAGACGTACTGCAGCTGCTCTGGGCTGTAATATGAATGTGGCATTGGACAGCGTGGAGGAGCCGCAGGCGGCGCTGCTTATGGATGATTTAGTCCCGCGTGTCCCGGACTCGCAGCGCTGATTCCAACCTGAAAGTCTTCAGGTATACAGAGTCATACACGTTTCATTCAATGTCCTGTTGATTTAATCTCATTTTCCAATTATTGGTAATGGAATGAGGACCTCAAGTGGACGGTTAATGAACAACACCCGCCCTCCGTCATTACGTCCCATGTTAATGTTGATTATGTGGCTTGACGCTGTCCTCCTATTATTCCTGCAACCTTCCCGCTCAAATTAAAAAACACATCCCTCTCAGGATCGTTTGACCTTTACACTCGCACTAAGTGTGTTGGTGTCATCAGCTGTTCATTACAGCAGTAAAGACTTTTCATTTCTCCTTTTTAGATATTTGATTTTTTTTTTTAATAATACCAAGGTAATAAATAAGCCAATGTAACATGACAACAAATATATCTTGATAGAGTTGCAGCCATTCACTCTCATTGAAAGCTGACGATGCTCCGAAGAGTCACCTCGTTGAAATGTCTCTAATCTCAGGCTTCACAAACTTTTAGCTTTTGCAACTCCGTTGACGGATCACATCCTCGTTTAAATTCCTTCCGATTACAAAGATTTCGTCACGTTTCTTGACTTCAAGCAGAAATTATTGCAGGTGAAGTAGCAGTTAAAATCTCTCACCCAAGCAAAGTGATGCTGTTGAGTTAGATTTTCATGGAAGAGCTCTCTGAAAGAGCTTCCTGTGCTCTCTTAGCAGAGGATACATGTGGAAACATCCCTTTGAATCAAATCATAAGTTTTGTGTTTTAGTTGTGTTCAGTGAATAAATTGATCTTTACCCCAACTGCAGGAGAACAAGTAGGCTACTGCTCCTGCTTGGGATCTGTCTTAGAATCAGTGTTGCTCTCAAAATAAATGGACACACACACACACACACACACACAGACAGGCTTCATTCCGGGGTGTAGGAATGGGTCAGAGGGTACTTTAATTGAATTGTAAATGATCCAATTCACAGTGCTAAACAGCTCCTGGATAAAATCTGTCTCGCCTGAAAATCATTTTGCATTCCTTAAAGCTCGGCCTATTGTTTTTGTTTTTGTTTTTTTTCTGACACGGTCTCCATTTTAATTTGAATTGACTTCTTCCCCGAGGTGCATTCCCTGCCGGAGAAACGGAGGAGGAAAACAGCAACGCTTTCAGGAGCCAGATGAAACGGTAATCACTCAAACTCACAGGCACAAGTCACTTCATCAGCATCATTTCACTCATTAAGACTTTGAGTTGCCTAAAAAACAGGAAACTATATTTCAGTGGGATAACTCACGGTTGAAACGTTGATCACAACATTTGATAGTTGGAATTTGGCGCCTAGACACGATGCCATTGCTCCCGCACAGACGTGATCACATGAAATGTTGGAGTGGTGATTAAATACGATCCCCGTCGGAGCCTGCAGGTGCATGCTGGGGCTGAAAGAGCAGGAAGCAGCAACACTGATGCAGAGCAGGGAGACATGGGAAATGATGTATGTAGACCACCACATTGGCAAGATGTGTTGTATATAATATGGAGCTCGAGTTGACCGCCTGAACTTGATTCTGGCTCATATGTGTGAATATCTGCATGATAATGAGCACTAACCGGAGAGCAAACAGCCCTTTTTTTGTTCAGGAGTCTTTGCTTGTAACGGACAATGTTGTTTAACAGATCCTATTCCTGTATTCTTTGATGGTGAACAGCTGATGGAACGAGGTTTATTCATGCTCTGGATAACCAATGCATGAATAAAAAAAAAAGATTTGCCAAAGGTTGCATAATCTCCAGGAGAGTTATTGCCAAAGGTTTCAGCTCAGCGGTGCCTGCGGTGTGTTTAGTGGATGGAGAAATCCATCCACTATGCTTAAGTCATTATGAGAGTTAATTAGACGGGCGCACTAAGAGGATTCTAAACAAGGAAGATGAGCTCAGAGAGGTGATGAGCCCAGCTTTGAGGAGACGGCCGGTAATCCTTCACGTTTTGTTTTTTTTTGGGTGGGCTGTAATTTCCACAAACAACTGAGAATGTAGGTGAATATTTAAATCAGGAGGATAAAGATGAGTCATTGTGTTTGTGCTAGTGCTCTGACGGCGGGATACAGCAGGATGTGAATATCAAAGTATCCGCTGTTGTCATAATAGATGACAGGAGGCATTTTTATGGCCCTTGATCACAATTAGAGTATCAAAACAACCACAATCCCCCACTCAGGAGAGACAGGAGGACATTGTGAGGCCTGCAGGAAGGATTGGTCCCCGGCTATCGTCAGTCTGTGAGCCACCATGGTGGTTTGATTTCTGTTTTGACCGTCAGAATTAAAATTACGGCTCAGTTGTGTGAGTCAGAAACAAAAAAGCTAAAGAGTAACACACAACGGCCATTTGGATCGTTGCCACCTCCGTCAATGTGTTGAATAATGAATAGGCTGGCACTCGTGCTTTGTTTGCCTGGAAACCATGTCTCTGCTCAAAGGAGAAATCAAACTCAATCAATATTGCAGCCATATCCATCATGTTTTCCTTCTTTTTTTTTAGATAATGTATGTTTATGCACGAGGGTCCATCACAATAGCCACCGGTTATATTCTCTGAGAAATATGTGAAGTTGCAGCTGTAACTCTCTGTCCAAAATTGTGTGGAGACATTTGTTGAGATCCACAGTAACATTATTCTTCATGCTGATTAGGGAACAGCACTTATCTGAACTCCTTCTCCGCCTCTCAGGATGTCCCCCTGCTGGACTCCAGTACCTTTTGTAGGCTGCCAGACCCTTTCAATCCCCTTAATGATGCTGCTTCAGGAGCCTCAATGTGAGACCAGCTGCAGCTCCCTGGAACAGCTGATGTGAGCCACTAAAGAGACAGTAAGTAGGGAATTCATAGACAAATGTCATGTTACACAACTGGTAAAACACAATGCGCAAATAAATGCAAAGAGATTCTGTAAATATGTATCTGTATCTGTAATTTACAACTTTCTCATCGTCATTACTATAAAAATGTAGCCGTTTTCAATGTAAATACATGCGTGAATTCTTTTGAGACCAGGCTGGTTCACAAAATCCACAAACAGTGATGAATGTGGCCCTAAAACTGTCATGTGACTTGTGTCTCGTAAAACACAACGCACAAATAAATCCAGAGATCTGTAAATCTGTATCTGTGCCTTTTTTGGGCCACGATAAATCCTCCATTTTGTCGCGCAGGGACAAACAAATACATCACTGATAATGTTGCAGCGTGAAAAGAGGCTATATATACAGATATATGCTGGAGAATTGAAGGGAATGTGGTTTAAATGACATATTTTTTAGTCCTTAATTGTAAAATATTAAATGGCCAGAATAAGGAGCATTTACTAACTATGAAATTTTATGTACAATTGTACCCAAAAATAACGCAAATGAGCAAAAAGACAAAAAAAAAAAAGGTTTTCTCATGAAGCCAGAAAGGGGTTGAGTGAAATTAATAAATATTATTTATAACTGCTCTTCTGCAATCAGTGTCTACATTAAACCAAGTGCTTTGCTTTGTAATTAATATAAAATTAATAAAAAAAAAAAAACGTTTATACCGGTAAATTAATTTTGCCTTTCACAATAAAACGCCCGGACTTCCAGCGGACTTCCGGTTTGTCCGGAGGAGGCGGAGTCAACACTCGGTGCTCGGGGACTAAACGGACGGACCCGCTTCTGGTTTTAGTTTAGAGTTTTTCGGGTTTACGGTGCGTGGAAGTACACTTCCCCCCAGTCAGCCGACACTATGGAGGATTACACGCGGACAGTAGGACAACTTCAGTGACGTAGCTGACGTTTAACGGCCTGGATTCAACTCTGCTGTGAGTCCAAACTTCGGCGTTCTCGCCGCTCGGGCCGTTGGCCACTAAATAGTGTATAGAGGGGGTTTGTTTTGCACCCGGCCCTATTAAACCCCCCCTCAGAAGCCTGCTGCTTATCATGTAAGGGTATTTATTCTTCTTCTATGGTTTTACTCTAATCTGCAGCATCAAATGTCACGTGAACGCCCTTGTCTCTGCACACTCAGCTGATCTGTTTACAACAGCAGCGTTACAGTGACCCGTGTAAATGGCTGTCATGTTTGTTGTTATTATTATTTAAAAGCCTATTTTCTGTGTCTTGACGGTGTCTGTGTGTTTACCCAACAGCTGGACCAGTTGCAACCATGGTGCAGGAGTACCAGTCCCCGGTCCGGGTCTACAAGTACCCGTTTGAGTTGATAATGGCGGTGAGTGGTGTGTTTCTGTCCATTATTTACCATTATAGTATTTTAACCATGTGTGCTTCTATAATATCCGTGGCCATTATGGTTTTCACTCTTTATATTCTACTTTAATTGAATTATTCTCCTGAGTAGACAGAATATACATATACTGTAGTACATACATTCAATACTGAATCCTGCTTATTAAACTCTGTATTTCTTTGCCTTTTTCCTCTTTAACTGCTCTCAAGGTTGGATATTTTTAGGGCTTCCACACTCTTCATCGATTTGTCAACTAATTGGCTGTTTTGGTCTTAGTCATTATTTGATTAGTGATTTTTTAAATTGCTTTTTCAGGCAGGAATGACTTACAAACATTATTTTTAATAGACTCTGACAATATTTGATTTTTTTTGGTATATTTATGCAAACGTTATAATTGGTTATTTTATCATATATTCATTTTATTTTATTATTGGTAAAAATATGCAAATTATAGAAGTTTATAGCTGTGCTGAAAGGTCAGGAGTCTCTCAGATATTCTGCATGATTGCTACCGCTTCTTAAATAGCTTTAATAATACTCCTTGAATTCCCTGGTTGAATGCATCAGCAGGATTCTTTTTCTAGCTATATTAGAATATTTATTGCCGCGGTATTCAACACTCATCCCAGGGAAATGCACTGAAATAGCAATGGAGCTCCAACTTCCCAAACATTTATTCACCATGTGGTAAACAAGCGGAAAAAATGTCTCCTTATGATACTGATACAGTCTGTTCGCTTCCAATCAACAACTCAGTGCTCCCTGTGAAGCAAAAGTGGGACAAATGGAAAATAAATGTGCATTTCCATGAGTCTGTTTTCACCCACTTTCACAGTCTGCTCTCTTGCTGTTGTTCCCTTCTCCCCCTGCAGTTACGTATTAAGCCAAAGACTTATGCAATATCCTCAGAGTGGGGTCGAGGCGGCGATGCAGCCGTGACATTCTGCTCCGTGTGCTATAACTCTTTACCCAAGCAGGCCAAGTTGCCTCCCACACGAGCCTCATTTACAACGAAACATCTCTCACAGAAAATCACAGGTCTGAGAATGAATGTTGCTTCACTGCGCGTTGTTCAAAAGCACCTCGGCATGGGCCTTTTGTGAAAAGTATGGAACAAATCCTGTGAAAGATCTCTCGAAAGCCTAAAGCAGAGAATCCAGTGAATAGTCCGCCACCTCCTCTGCTCCCACTTATCTCGGAGCTTTCTCATTTGTCCCGTCTGCTGATAATATCCTCCGGCTTACAGTCGGTGTCCTGGATGGAACTGAATGTTTAACCAGTTACATCACCGTTGTACCTTTCATGACACGTCGTGCGTTTTGGTCTGTATGTAAGAGATACACTAATCTGCCTCTGCGTGGTTGACGTGTGTAGACTTGCATTTAATCAATAGCCCTTAAGGAAAGGAAGCATTGCTGCAAAGCTAATGTGAAATTTGGTTGTGGAAAATGAGGTTGGACAGGATCTTCTGTGTTCATCAACTGTGTGCTAAGCGCTCAGAGAGGGATAGGGAGGACAAAGATTTACATTAGTCTGCAGTCAGAGAAACATATTTTTGCACCATTCAACGCTGCTTATTTGCTACCAAGGCCACCTGTCCCATTCATTTGCTTTGTGGAGAATGTCATCTTAATGATTAGATATCTCATATGCTGAGCAGTGTCAATACAAGCAGGATGTGTAATTGAAAATCCTGCCTTTTATTTTTGCCTTGCTCTCTTTATTTAGTCAGTTGGATTGGACCTTCAGGATTGACTAGAATGAAGAATTTCTATTTTTATTTATGTTATTTTGTGATTTGTCCTTTACGATCTTCACAAAAAAAAAGACAACTAGCTGTCTTTACTGTGATGGTTGAATACCTTACCTGTCAATATTCTACTTTTAATATTTACCTCATTACATAAACTAAGACTTTTCTTTGTATATCCTGAAACGGCCGCTCCGAGACTCAATCAATATTGACCGATGAGCCCCGGTGATGTTTGCGTGGACAGACGCTCATGCAGCGTGCTGTGGGCAGTAAAATGCAAATCACTGCTTGTAAAAAGCTGCCACAGGAGCACTTTGTATTTATATGAGCTGTTAAAGCCAATGACTATTAAATGTATCCTAACCACACGCTGGAATGGTGAATTGAACATCACATGCTGTAGTCTTGAGTCAGCAACAACATAGAAAATACAAGGGGGCCATAATGGGTCCTTTCAAAGGCAGCGCTCCAGCCCAATCAGATATCTACCTCATGGTGGGCAGGACAAAAGCAAAAAAAAAACCTCGCTGGGAACAGAATGTACAGAGCCAGCAACACCAGTGCTATGCAAAAAAAAAAGTAAAGTGCTTACAGTGAGCATGGTTACAGGGATAAACTGCATGACCACATATGGGAAATCATTTAAAGCTGCAGTAATTCTCTTTTTTTGTTGTTTTTGTTTTGCTCCCTTGACACTTTGCCTCGCGGTAACTCGTCTGCTTTCCAGCTTTCCGTCCTGAGGCTGCCGCTGCGTGCACGTTGAAATCATGATGAGAAAAAGAAAGTCTGTCTTTCTCTTAATAAAAAATGTAGTCTCCTCGAAGCTTATGACAAAGAAACGAGAGATTGCAGCAGTGGAACTTGTTGAACCTCAGGCGACCTTGTGCATTGTACTCCGACAAGGAGACGGAAAACAAACGCACACGCGGACAACGCCTGTTGTTTTGTATTTTAACAGTCAATAAAAATTCAGAAAGTAGTGAAGCCGTCGGTTTTATTACTTATAAAAAAGAAAATACGATCCGCTTCCCGTGATCAGTTTGACCCAAATAGATGTGATCACCATAAGAGGTTTCCACTGTATTTAAAACCTCGACAAACACATTGAAGGAGAGTCACTGGTGCCACGGTATACATGCAATAAATGCAGATAAAATTAAAATCAAATAGCAACAGAAGAAGAAAACATGGCTATTGAAATTAAAACAATAACAAATAAAGATTAATAGCAATTAACAAGTTCAAACTAAATATAAATATTTTCTTTGCGTTGTCAACATATCTGACATTGTACACTAAATTAGCAGCCAAATAAACCATGACGATGGAAATCAATCAAACAAAGGGACAAACAAAGAGGATGGAGTTGTTTCACATGTGCCGTGTTCCCCCCGTCTCAGGCCTACGTGAGGAGGTTCCCCAAGTCCCCGCTGATCCCGGTGTTTGTCGACAGCGAGATCATCAACGAGACCCCAAGCAAGGACGGATCCACGCTGGTAACCGAGAGGCGCTGCACGATCGACATCGAGGCCCCGCGGCTCCTGAAACGGGTACGAGTCCTCGGCTTCTTAACAGAGCATCAAACAGTTGATTTAATCAGAACACAACTGGGAATGCTGTGTTGTGTCGGACAGTGGCAACCTTTTAAAGGTGGTATTGTAGGAGGGTTGCTCCGTTCATGTTGTCTGTAAAGCATGACATCTTTGTTTTTCTCTGCATGCAGATTGCTGGTGTCGACTACCTGTACTTTAGCCAAAAGAACACCCTGAACCGCAGAGACAGGACGCTCCGCATCGAGGTCCACAACGAGACCTTTTCCAACAGGGTCATCGTCAGCGAGTGCTGCAACTACACGGTCAGTCCTGGGCTTGTATCTATTCATTCAAGTCAGTCAGGACTGTTGCATGTACTAGTGAACATGTGGCTTTTCTATCCAGCGCATGTATTATCAATCTGAATGATCTTCTTATAGTGTGCCAAATGCACTAACCCCTTGTGTCAACAGGTGGAGTCTTCAAAGTCAATGTAGTGTGACTCACTCCATTAATATCTACCCTGCTAAAACATTTCCTCGTTTTCCACAACATAAGCCTCACCGGCCGTTTCCTCTCTGCTGGTGGTGATGACTTCTGTCTGTAGAGCCACTTCATCTGTCACATGCATTTTATTCATCCTTTTTATTGTATTGTATTTTATTGTATTGTATATCTTCATGTGTGTCCTCTTCCACAGGTGCATCCGGAGAACGAGGACTGGACGTGCTTCGAACAGACGGCTAGTCTGGATATTAAATCCTTTTTTGGCTTTGAGAGCACGGCAGAGAAGATTGCTATGAAACAGTATGCGAGCAGCATTAAAAAGGTTTGCATGTTTGTATTGAAATCTAAAATTGTGGCTGCATTTGCCCGCTGTATGCTCTGTGATCTGTTGTGATTACAACCATAATGCCACATTAAGCTGAAGTCTTGTCTCCTTCCTGTGTTGCAGGGTAAAGAGATGATCGAGTACTACCTCAGAGAGCTGGAGGAGGAAGGAGTAACGTACATACCTCGCTGGACCCCCTCGGTGGTCTCTGGCACCGCCAAGCTCCAGCTGCCGCCCCGCTCCACAGCCAGAGCCATCCCAGTCAACACTGCTAAACCTGGACTGGACAGTAAAGACCCGGTCTGTCCCACAGAGCTAGTGGCCGGCTCCCCAGAAGGTCAGTGTTTACTACTAGTCACGATTAAGTATGCAACAACAGATGTTGACGTATTTACAGTACAAACATTCACCTGAAAGACTAAGAACTTTAAGCCTGTAAATAATAAGAGGAAAGTAATGATTGATATAATGGTATTATATGTGATATTTTAAAAACTGGCACTATTTCTAAGAAGAATAGTGACAAATGTTGAATTTTTCTCATGTTAAAGTAGTTAATCACAGTATCACACATGTGGTTAACCACCACATTCTCATGCCAACTCGTCACATAATGATGCTTTGTCAGACCCCGTGGGTAGCCCACCGCACGTTCACAGTAAGCACGTGGTTAACATTGTGAATTCAAGCAAAAACACTTGCTCTGGTTGAGTGAACGCAACCACAAAAACATGGCTGTGCTTCAGATTAGCAGTTAAACCTTTTTTTCTCAGGAGTTTTAACAAGTCCCAACAATAAACCTGATTATGGCTTGTAATAAGCTACCTGCAACAACAACAAACTACACAGACGGCTTTGTTTTTCGGGGGACAGCTTGTGTAAATACTCTGTGGAGAACAGCTCCTGATGGCTCCGATTTATGCATCCAATATGTGCTAACTTTATACACTTGTTCACTTCCCACAAACACGTGTTTTGGCCTGTAGACAAGCTGGATGCTGACTACATCAGACGTTACCTCGGCGAATTAACACCTCTGCAGGAGAGCTGTCTCATTCGACTGCGCCAGTGGCTCCAGGAAACCCACAAGGGCAAGGTCACATAAACACAAACACACATTGTTTGACCACACAGCAGTTTGTGCAGTTATGTAAAAATACACATTTATTACTGGGCTTTCAGGGCACACTTCTGCTCAGCTATCACACCCACACTTGCATGTATTCTAGATTGCAATAACAAGCATCCATTGGCTAAAATTTTATTAGTAGTAGCTTTAACGTAGAGCTGTGCATCAGATGTTTGACCCCTGCTTGTTGTTGTACAGATTCCAAAGGATCAGCATGTGCTGCGCTTCCTGAGGGCCAGAGATTTCAACCTGGACAAGGCCAGAGAGTTCTTGTGCCAGTCGCTGACCTGGAGGAAGCAGCATCAGGTAGACTTCCTGCTGGACACCTGGGGGCACCCACAACTGCTCCAGGACTATTACAGCGGCGGCTGGCACCACCACGATCGAGGTACGACCTGAAATAAGGCTGGCTAGCTGCCGATATACACTCCATCTTACTGCCACTTTGTTTCATTTGCTGTCGTCGTGCTGTCGTTTGTCTCTTAGAGTGAAAGTGAAGACTTAATGAGGGATTTAGGTCTTCTGTATTTAAAAAGCTCTCCTGGGTTGAAATGGCCTGTTAATTATTGACTGTCACATCTGAGCACCAGCTGTTGTTGCTCCCACCTTCTGAAAATGAGTCACAGCTCAGCTGATCCACCAGCTCACAAGTAGGACTTGAACACAGGAAGTGCCCTTGTGTTAAATGATGTGTGTGTGTGTGTTTCAGACGGCCGTCCTCTGTATATCTTACGTCTGGGCCAAATGGACACTAAGGGCTTGGTGCGAGCCTTGGGAGAGGAGGTGCTGCTGAGACAGGTGACATGAATACATGATTTAAGCCTCATTGTTTTAATTAAAACAGCTGGCTAAATGAATGCTACAACTTGAATGTGCCCCAGGTCCTGTCCATCAACGAGGAGGGACTGAGGCGCTGCGAAGAAAACACCAGAGTCTTCGGTCGACCGATAAGGTGCCTAAATATGAATCCATCCAACGGCTAACCAGGTCTCCACACGCTTGCATGTCTTGTAATGCTAATGCTAATGTGTTGGTCAGTTGCTGGACCTGCCTGGTGGATCTGGAGGGTCTGAACATGCGTCACCTGTGGAGACCGGGTGTGAAGGCCCTGCTGAGGATCATCGAGGTGGTGGAGGCCAACTACCCCGAGACTCTGGGTCGCCTGCTCATCCTGAGGGCGCCCAGAGTTTTCCCAGTGCTCTGGACCCTGGTGAGAATAAATGTCTTTATTTGTAGAATAAAATAATAAAATAAAATGTGTATAAATGCACTTTTATGTGCAGCCACTTAAGTGGTTTTAATGAATCATCTGAGAGAATGGATGAAGTTGTACAGACGAGGGATTGCATCTTGCTGGGCGCCGCATTGTGAATGTGAACAAATTATAAACAAAGAAAAAATGGAGAGGAAGATAATTAAAACAATGCAATATGCAGATCCTCATGGGAGAAATGTTATCATCGATATAGTGCTGCAATATGCAATAGTTTGTAGTCATTTTGCAGTTGAATAAAGGAGTATTACACAACTGTTATAAATCAAAACTATTACAAAAGTAATAAAAGCAGGATACAGTTTTTGCATTACATAAGCAGATTTAAAGTTTGGGCTCTAAGCTGTAGTTGGGAAAGCTAATAATCGACAAAACGAACGTTAGTTATTATGATGTAAAAGTGCATACAGATGCTTAGCAACACCGTCGACCAGCCAAACTGTTTATTTCTCAAACATGAATAATTCAGATATCCATGGATTTACTTTTACGGTTTCTAACATGATGCTCTTGCTCTCGTAACTCTTGGGTGTTTCTTGTTTTTCTCTTGTTTCCAGGTCAGCCCTCTGATTGATGAGAATACCCGGAAGAAGTTCCTTGTTTACGGTGGAAACGACTACCAGGATCCAAGAGGACTGGTGGACTATATTGACAAAGAGATCATCCCCGACTTCTTGGGAGGGGACTGCATGGTGAGTTTCAGTCCAGCCGCTAAGCATGTTGATTAATGTATACCAATAATGTGCCTTTTGCTCCTGATTTGGCTTTTATTATTCTGCAGTCATTTAGCTTCCCTTTGAGCTCTCACCTAAATGCATCTTTTAATATCAGTTGTCTCTCATTTTCTCCCTATCTGCCCTCTCTAGTGTGACATCCCTGAAGGAGGCATGGTCCCCAAATCTCTGTACAGGACAGCAGAAGAGCTGGAGAGTGAGGAAAACCGCCTGTTGACTGACTCCATCTATAAGAGTGCCAGTATTTTCAAGGGAGCCCCTTATGAGGTACAGGCTCCTTTTTAATCCACTCTCAAATCCACATTAAGAGTGAGGCTGAAGTTGATTAGAAATGTGCATGGGTTATATTCTGTGGGTTAGGGTGCCACCTGCTGGTGCAAACAGGAACTGAGGGATTAATGGCCAGCTGTCTGCCCGTCTGTTTCCAATCTGATTGCATCCTGCTGCAGATGCTGATCGAGATCACCGAGGCCTCCTCCGTCATCACCTGGGACTTTGATGTGTCTAAAGGAGACGTGATCTTCAACATCTACCATTCCAGGAGGGCCCCGCAGCCACCGAAGAAAGACACTCTCGGAGCCCACGGCATCGCGTCCCCGGGGGCCGTTAACGCCCAGATGATAGACAGGAGCTGGGTGCTGGGCCAGGACTACAGCATGGTGGAGAAGGCCATCACGTGCAGGGAGGGAGAGAGTGTACAGGTCAGAGAGATCATACAGCAGATTTGTTTGTTCCCGTTTTGCCGTCGTCTCATCAACGGGAATTAAATTCTCCCATCACGGCAGTCTCAAATTGATCGTGCAGCTTTCCTCGGTTCAAACAGGGCTCCCACGTAACACGCTGGCCCGGCTTCTACATCCTCCAGTGGCGCTTCCACAGCGCCCCGGCCTGCTCCGCCTCCAGCCTGCCTCGCGTGGATGATGTGCTGGCCTCGCTGCAGGTCTCCTCCCACAAGTGTAAGGTCATGTACTACACAGAGGTGCTGGCCTCCCATGACTTCAGGTCAGTTTATTTATTCCACTGAGCTTGTTTCTATTCTTTGCATGTGTTCTACTGAAGCTGACTTTCCCACAGGCTTCTCTGTTCTTTTTTTAAAAAATCTTATGTTTCCTTATTTTTGTCAAATGTGTTTCTTACCTGTAACCAGTTTCCTGTCTGAATATCCCTTTTCTGTCTTTTTTCTATTATCTTTAAGGGGATCCATGACCAGTCTGGAGTCTAGTCATAGTGGTTTCTCCCAGCTCAGCGCTGCCACTACTTCCTCTAGCCAATCACAAGCCAGCTCCACCATCTCCAGGTAGCATCTGCCCCCAAAGAGAACAGTGTCCTCAAACCGACTGACATCTTACTCTGACTGTGCCTTATATCCCCAACGAGAGGGATCATATAACTCACACTCTTTAATCAGAATTTGACCTGACTAATGGAGGTGAGGAAAGTATTATGGAACTGGCTATAAATAAATGATTGTTATTGTTATTATTATTTGTAGGAGTAGTATTTTCTAAGAACAGTACGGTTTCATTGATCTCTGTTTCTCGGAAATGATGTATTTAAAGTATCAGTGTCCTGTCCAGTGACTGACTTCATATTATGTTTGTTGTTATTTGAATAATAGTGCACAGCGTAACAAATTCAATTAAAGTGCACATTTTGAATACCCTATTTGTTAAAGTAGTTAAAGTGTATCCACAATATCTGCTGGATGAATAAATACTAAATAAGGTGCCTCACAAACGGCAGTTTTTACATGAAATGAGACGATGGGAGTAAAAATATGTATAATGCACACAGCTTCTCTCCCTGTTGTTACTCTCATTGTCCACAAGATGGCAGTGTGCTCTGTGATTTAACTGCCCTCAGCGAAGCTGGTTACTCAGTACATACTGTTTCCACTGGTACAGAATTGTTTAAATAAAGACTTCATCTCAAGCATTAATATTGTAAATTCCTGTGTGTGTGTGTGTGTGTGTGTGTGTGTGTGTGTGTGTGTGTGTGTGTGTGTGTGTGTGTGTGTGTGTGTGTGTGTGTGTGTGTGTGTGTGTGTGTGTGTGTGTGTGTGTGTGTGTGTGTGTGTGTGTGTGTGTGTGTGTGTGATACTGGATATTTAGAAAACAATGTCTGCAGAGCTGCAGCTGCAGTGGAGTAGTCATTGTAAAGATGGGTTATTAATCATTTTTACAGCAATGGGTGAGACGTTAAGAGTGAGCAGATGATATGAAATATCTCAAAATATGCAGAGCGCACTCTAGATTTCATATAATGTTGTTTTTGGACTTGTTAGTCATAGCTGCTGAGTTTTCCGAGGCTGCTAATTTGAATGCAATATAGTGCAGCCCCTTGTGATCTGGCACAGGGCCAGGCAGACAACTGATTTACATAAAACTTTAATTTCCATAAACTTATCCGATGCTTCCAGCAAAAGCTTAATTGAATTTCCCAGTGTTGGGGTTGTTGTTTTTTTCTTGGTTTGCCAACTTGTCATGTGTTGCTGTTCATCCCAACACAGTTCACAACATCAGGTAGATTGAGTTTTCTTGGGGATTGATTGAACGGGAGCCTGACTTCCTGCTGCTGTGACAGGGTTGTTAGAAAAAGGAACTGAGGGCATTTGCCAAAAGCTTATTTACTGAATTACCCACCTTGCTCTAATGATCTCCCAAGACACATATTGTCCACATAAATAGCAGCACCTCTTTCTCCTGATACACTTAATTTGCTATTAAAACCTCTTCTTGAGCAGTCTTGTGATGTAAAGCTGAATTATTTGACCGGCGTTTGAAAAACAAGGTCTATTCTACGGGTAACAATGTTTGGTAAGTCAATCACGCTCCTAAATAATGCATCACCTTTGACGCGACACAAGCTTGAGAAGGAAGGATAGTTGGCCAACAAGCGTTGAAACGATTTATGGTTATATTATGTATTATTGATCGGTGAATTGGACAAAAGTCTGAACAGAAACTTTGTTGTTCTTCACAAAACTTGCCTTTAGTAAAGTTGTAGTTTTAAGAGTCTACAGCCATGCTGGCGATGATGTCACTACATTCTCTGAAGACCATGAATGAGCACAAACTTGCATCAAATATCACTTCACCATTTTCCTCGCAACAGATGGATAGTGTGGTAGAATTAACTTCACAAGAGCTGTGTTTACCAATAATAAAATAATAAGAGGCCATCTTTGTAGTTTTTGTGACAAAAGCATCTGCCGTTGAGATGCTAGGCCTCTTTTTATATGATGTTATTTATCTAATTTTTATATGAAAAGTGAAAAAGAAAACTGGAATATGTTGCAAAGATCAGTCGAATGGACTTGAAGGATTCCATTCTGTTGCCAATCATGAATATTTCTAATAATCTGCAAAAGTTTTGTTCATCATCACCCACCAGGAAGGAGAAATTGTGCCTTTGTAGACTCAACATTTCCAGTACAGTCATCCATGAAGAAGTCTCTCAGGAGAAGAGCAACATCGTGACATCTCATCTCTGTCATCTTTCCCTTGTACTGAACATCACAGACATTGTAACGACAAGATTATCTGGAAACTGGAGTGAAGATTCACTCCCAGCTACATCCCCGTAAGAAACGGCTCCCCTTTCTTTAATCTGCCTCATAAACCGATGGTTGACCGGTGGTATGCAGGTCCTGCAGAAGCAGTCAGTTTGAAATATTGGACAACACTAGATCTCTTAATTCTTTGGTGAGCACAGCAGGCAAAGTAGGAGGACTGCATTGACAATGCGCTGCTGAAATACTCCCAGACTTCTTGTCAAAGCTATAAACATCTCAGCCTAAATAATGACTCACGTATCTTCCCATGTCAGCATATCCACACTCCCAGATGTGATGGTTGAATGAACACAACACAAAGAGTCCAAACATCCTCCCATCTATTCTCTCAGTCTTTCAAATCCTCATTTCTGTTCTAATTTTATTTCATCACAATCAGGAAATCTTGTCAGACTCAAGGTTGGAGAGTCTCACTGTAGTGGGGATTGTAATTAAAAACCTAAGCCTGTGTTTTGTTTGCTTCCTTCTGACAATTCTGACCTTCGCAATAATTGAAAAGGAGAGCTGTGGATTAGTGTGCAGGCGAGATGCACTGGAAGAGAAACTTTCCCTGGGATTGTTTTGCGTGAACAAATGTTCAGCTTGAATGCGACGTGTGCAACCTGAGAAACGGTGAATGTTCAATGTCTCCTCTATCTGAGTTGTGGACCTGTCTATTTAACTAATCTCATATTGGCTGGGTTGAAATTTATTTTCAGAGTTGACGTAGGCTACTACTGGGCCCGGGCCTGATTAATATGTCCACAAACAAATGGATACAGTCACATCTATTTATCTCTGACGTTCATAGCACTCATATCTTCTAACATTGATTATCTCCGCAACAAGGGAGACCATCAATCTATCTCGCTTCAATTTAGGCCAATTTCCGAGCACTGCCCTCATTTGCAAAGAACTGTCAAGGCTCTGCTCCATTCATATGTTGTTTTCGTTGGTTTGAGAACATCAGAGTGTTTTATTTTTCTGGTATTTTCTTGCCTCGCTGACTTTTATCGTTGACATTTCCATTCCTCTCACTCTAAATGGGCGCTTGAGTGTGCAGGTCGGTGTGGGCCTGATCTCCTTTAATTGTTACATTGGGGATAAAACATTTCTCCGTGGCTTGTTTGGACAGAATACCAAACTTGAAGTGTATCTATGGCAATCTCACAATATTGATTGCTTAAAGCGAGGTTTTAAAACATATCTTATAAATGTAAGTCAATACCGTTAAAGCCAGACGACATTTTTTTGAAAGGTCACGCTAATAAAAATGTTCAGTGTTACCTGATAAAAAATAAAATGTGTTTGAAATGAATGTATAATAGAGATAGATGACCTTGTAAATAACGTTTTTCTTTTTAACGATAAGTAATTAAAACGGGGACGTCACTTCCGGTTTTCACAACGTCTTGCGTTAAGATAACGCAGAGCATGTTTCCAAGGAAACGGGTCGAAGACGAAACGGATTATTTTTTTGTGTTTCAGCCGAAGAAAAGTTTTTTTAAGAATCTGCAAACATCTTGAAAGACAGCGGTAAGTGTTTTAAAATTTTACACGCTGGGTGACATTTCATTTATCGATTAAAATGCAACAATTAATAACGGTGGTAAACTTCGGCTAACAGCTAGCTAGCTTGTGTCGTCCCGCCGAGATTTAAAACCCCAAAACAAAAGTTTCATTAAAGGAAGGAAGACCTGTCAACAATCATTTTAAATGTATAAAACGGTCGACTGGCCAAACAATTAGCAAGAGAATTAGCTTCCGTCGCGTAACAACGGCTAGCTAAACTAGACTAGCTAGCTACACTACAATGGCTGATTTTAGTTGATTTTTACCGGCAGATATTTTAACGGCATAGTAGAAAAACGACAGGTGTAATTAAGAAAATGAATTATACTCCATTCAGCTTGACCAGTTTAGTGACGACATGCTGATGGTTACGCGTCACTGACTCACTTAATGGAGCTAATACCATTACTAGTACCAATTACACCGTGTCTTCTTCCTGCTGTGTTGACTCTAAATGTCAGCATTACTGTTTATTTTAAAACCCACTGTATAAAGAGCTAAAAATGACTGACAGTGTCTCAAGAAGGGTGACTTGCTGGGCCGTTACCACGTATTATCTGTGACAGGCAACACCCCCCTCTTGCCCTTGTCTCTCAGTATTCCCTCAGGTTAGCTGTAATCATGGGGCACTGTTGGAGGTCTGTAGTGATTACCTGCACTCCTGTTTCTGCCAGGAGACAGTAACCGGCGGCATTTGAGGCATCCATCTTCGGCCCTCTCAGCTGCCAAGCCTCACCACCGCTCATCGAACTCAGGTTTGCCTGATTGGCAGGCAGAGGGTCTGTCTGGAAAACCCTTATACTTGAATGATGTGGGTGTGAATAAGGACTAGAGAGCAGGAAGCTTCCCATGGGACTGGTTGCCATCTTGCTGCCATTATTGCGCGTCCCTTTTCATTCAGACTGTAGCAGATTTGTCCTATATGGTATTTAATTGATTATATTTCGGTCGTGGACTGTTCAGACAAAACGGAGGCATCAGAGTGGCCTGTTATTGTGAAATGAATCAGATTAGGCATTCCTACACTCAACTTTAACAGAAAAACATCTGGATGTGACAGGCTATCATAACTATCATTATATCATATTGTACTGTCCTTTTATGTCATGATAAGTGTGCAGTGTTTTTGCTAGTTTATTAGAGCCGAAGCAGTTGATTAATCAGTTAAGGCTTTACTCAATTAACAGAAAATGAAGTAAAAATAATTATTTATTTATTTTACACCACGGCTGCACGGTGGTGTAGTGGGTAGCACTCTCGCCTCACAGCAAGAGGGTCCTGGGTTCGATTCCCGGGTCGGCCCGGGTTCCTTCTGTGTGGAGTTTGCATGTTCTCCCCGTGTGAGCGTGGGTTCTCTCCGGGTTCTCCGGCTTCCTCCCACAGTCCAAAGACATGCAGGATGGGGATAGGTTAATTGGTGACTCTAAATTGCCCGTAGGTGTGAATGTGAGAGTGAATTGTTGTTTGTCTCTACATGTTGGCCCTGTGATAGACTGGCGGCCTGTCCAGGGTGTACCCTGCCTTCGCCCAATGACAGCTGCGATTGGCTCCAGCCCCCCCACGACCCTAAATACAGGATAAGCGGTAGACAATGGATGGATGGATTTTACACCACTGTGCAAATCGTGCCCTAGTTCTAGTTTGAAATGCAACGTTTGTTGTGCAAAACAAGTAATTTGGAGACAAGGCAATGGCTGCAACTAATGATTATCTGTACATACGTTCACACTGAGGACTTTCTGTCGTAGTTGTCAGACGGCAGTGCTGTTCACACTACACATCTTGCTGTCTTGTAATTGGGGGGAATTCCCGATGAGGTCTCTATACTACATTTTGTCATGAAAAACATGCAGTAAGTGACATGGAGTGCAGTCCTGCTTGTTACAGGCATGTTTACTATTTCCCCCATGTAGATCCATCAGTGACATATTTACTTATTTACTTTTATTATTTATTTATTCATTAATGCAAATATTCAACACCCTCGGTGCAAAAACAACTTTGCTCCATGTTGCAAGTGCATTAACACAGGCGACCCCTCCACCAGGTTTCCCCTCAATCCTTGTACTCTCATTGGCTACAGCTCCCCCAACAGACTCCCCGGCGGATCCAGATATTTAGCATGCTCGATATCTGGGGAGCGTCTGCGATGCACCAGTGAGCCTCTCGGCTTGCGTCTCTGAACATTTCACACATAACACTCGAGTTGCCAAGCCGTCGCAGATTTGCCTCTGATCTGGGGCTTTTGTCCGGGAGCTCCGAAAACTGTCGGCAGGCAGAAAATCGGGGCGTGTAGTGTAAACTAGGCATAAGCAGCACTTCAACACCTTAAGCTTTTCAGTTTACTATTGAATAAGATTGAGTAGAAATGTAGAAAAGATGAAGTCAAAGAGCAAATTTGTGAAAATTGTAATTTTCCTGAATAAATGACTTTAACAGTCAATTAATTTTCAGAATAGTTAACCAACTTCATTTTTAACACAGGGCATAAGGGGGTTCTCAAAACTTTTCCAAAATTGATTTATGATTTATATTTAAGGTAGAGGCGACTGCATTTAAAAGTGACTAAGACAGAATGATCCAAGGCCGGTCTGTGGCTCTTGTTGTTTTAAAGACCATCCTTTACAGATGCAGTGAAGCTGAGAACAAGAGAGATGAAACACAGCCAAACTGTGTGTGGAAAATGTGTTCTGGCACCAGTATCGACTGCTCTCCCTTTCTGTCTCTCTCTAACATTATGAGGTAGTTACTGTAAGCCAGGCCCATAAGCGATCCCTCGATGCGTGCTGGCACTACACCGCTCAGTCTGCTTGTAGCTTATGTCTTCCTGGCTTGTTTGAACTACCTGCCTCATTGCGCCGTGTAAATTAAAATAAAACTCTTCCCGGCATAAAGGGACACCTATTCTCTGGCAGGAAGTTCATTATCATTTTGAGTCTGATTGCAGAACATAAAAGCCCATGGAGGAGGCGGTATGGCTGATTGGTCCAAACTGGCACACACTGTGGTTGCAACTCCCTGTGGTGAAAGTTATGAAGAAATCAGAGAGCTTCTGTCGTAAGGACGCTGTGTGCTTGTTTATGTAGATAAACACCATGCAATGTCTCAATATGTGCTATTTTCACACCTCATATAATTTAGTTCCATGTCATCATATCTTCAATGCTGAGTTAAACCAGCATTTTGACAAATTGGGGAATACGTGTATTCTTGCCAAGAGTTAAGAAGATACCACTGTCATATCTGTGCGTTAGATGAAGGGAAACAGCTGGTTTGCTTAGACAGAGACAGGAATCGCTGAAACTGCCGGCATGCCGCCGTCCCAAGGTAACAAAATCCTTCTTATAGCATATTTTAAAGCTCACTAATTAACATGTAATATTTTGTTTGATGAAGCCATGCAAAAAACAAAAAGTCTTGTGTATAATCAATTAGGTATGTGCAGATCTGACTTCTTTAGTCCTAATTCCCAACTTGGGCTTTGGGTATTGGCCGATACGGAGTCTTTAATTAATAAACTGTATGCCTCACTGTATGTGATTGGGATAATTCTGTCACATGAAAGACAACATTAGACTTAATCATTGCTTTCTTAATTTTGTCAAGCAAAATAAAACAAATAGATACGTGGATATACATTCACTGATTTATTATAATATAATATTCCAGATTTGACTTACTGTCGCAGAGTATACTGTGTCATTTTTACATTTATAAACTGCAGATGTAGAAAATGTTTTTGATTCTCCTGCCCGTAGTTGGAGAAAATAGCTTTGACAGGCTGCAGGGAAGAGATATGAACCTTGACAGGTCTGCCTATTGTATGTGCCTGAGGGAAGCTCGTCACCTGTCAGGGTCAAAATGACTATAGGCTGATGTGTTAGCCATGTATGCCTTTCAATTCCTTTTTTAAGGATATTGAAATGAACAATCTTCCCTCACTGGAATCACATGACAGCCCCCCCTCCTGCGTGTGGTGCGAAGGCATTGTGGTTGTAATTGCCTTCAAGACCAGCTTAGGCTCGGGGCCGAGGATCTTTCAGCTGTGATCTGTTAAGCCTATTTCATACTACAAGCCTGAGTGTGAGAGCCAATTTGCGCCACTTGCTGTGGCATCAACGTATCCGGCCTATACCGAAATATAGTAACAGTCCTTTGTTCTGTGGGTCATTAGCACTTCAATGCAAAGTAGACAGTGCAATTCATTCAAAGGTCTTTGATTGTCAAAACCAACTGGTTGTGACAATCTAATGGTCTTATTGGCACACAAACAACTAAAACCAGTTGCATGGAAATTTTTGGCTGCATCTCAACTTTTATTGGCAGCATCCATTTTGATCTCAATGTCAACATGAACCCCTTTAGAGGAAATTAAATGATAAAGATTTCAGTCCTGGTGGGACTTTATTTGGACTATTTGGAGTATTTACTGGTGTTAACAGCAAATGTTGCTTAATGTTACAGGTCACAGGTGGCAGCAAAACAAATTATTTTTGTTGCCCCTTTCCATCATTTTGTGAGCAACGGTAATCTAGTAAGATTATGTTCCACATAGCATGAGTCTGCAAACAGTGGGTACCTCGCTGAGAAGTTGGAGGTGTGCAGCCTGCAGCTCTTCATCTAACAGCTCACTATGGCTGCTCCCTCCCTCATTACTTCCTGCAATGTTTCAAAAACTGATCCCCTGTCAAGGAAATCACCAAAATGACCATTTTGTTGTTTTGCAGATGCATTTTTGATGAGCAATAGAGGTCAGTGTCAAGCTCAGTGACAAACATATTGAATATCCTGTCACTTCTTAATATATGAGTCAACTCCATGACCTTCATTAGCAGTAACTTAATACAGAATGTCACCCAGTTTGGAATATTGCGAATATATAAATATTGCAATACTTTCATCAGTAGGGTTGAGCAGGAATGAGTCCTGAAAACTTAAAATGAGCACATCTTAGCACTTTGAGTGGGTCTTTGGTTAGACGACCTAAGGTCTTTGGTTAACACAAGCTAAAAAGAGATTTTAATGTTTGGTTCGACAATATAAAATATGTAGTATTACATGCCCCTCTGGTGAATTTGAATGCTTTTATATATAAAAAGGCGATTGGGTAATTGAGACCACAAAATGCCATCACATCCTATCGGCTTTTTGTTGAGTGTGATGCTAGTTTCCAGGGTTGGCCAACAAAAGTGCATCATTCCTTGCCACTTCAAACTTCAGACTATTAAATGTGTAAACAGTATTCTTGCCATATACTCGCAACAGCAACAGAAGTCAATCATATGATTCAGGGAGCATATCTGGTGGAAAACAAAAAGCACACGCCTGTGGACTGATCCACTGTGATAAAATCAGGTGATAAATATGTTTGGACAGTTTCTAACGGTAGCCTGCCGGCAGAAACTTGGCAGAAATCTCAGCTTAAACAGCTGCTTCGATGACTGGCGAGCATGTGGGCTCACAAGATATTCAGTGACTCAACAACATCTTTCTAAAAGATAAAAGAGACCCTGACACTTTAGAAAATACCCACAAACCTAAACCCGATGTCCATGAATGGAAGTAGAACCCATTATTACCTTGTACTTTCAATTTGCAGTTAAATATGTGGGGCCATACCCAGAGCCTAGTAAAGGATCTGCTGGTTTGTCAATTGAACTCCTTTCCCCAATGAAGTCATTTTAGGGAGAGATAGAGAGCTAACAAGTGCATTAAACCTGGCTAGTAAACATCCCAGCTTTTAACAAGTGAGGGGTGACCTTGTAAATAATATAATTAAGTATTCTGACATGCTACATTTCAATGCAGTGGCAGAAAACGATTTGGTTGTTCTCAACCTGCATGTTTCTCCTCTATTTGTCCATATTCTTCCAATTCTGTAATACATGAAGGCTCTGGATGTGTGATTTCGTCATAAATGCATCGTTGTATATGCTTCTCATTGCTTTTCATAACCACTTGATGTAGTTTAAGGATACCTCAAAGCCATACCTGCTTTGGATGCTTGGACGTTAACAAAAAGTAAAACTACGGCTGCTCTTTGTTCTGTTGCCACAACGACGCATGAATAAGGAGAAAGAGAATGGATTGTTTGCTTAACACGGGGAAAATATACTGCATTTTATTTATTTAGGCCCCGCAGTTAATCCAACCCGCTGGAGATTGGAAGCAGTAAGCCGAACATGTTTATGTGCTGGCAGAGTGTATACAATTTACCTCAACTCAACCCTTACCAGGCGGGTTGGTGTGTGTGGCAGTCACCGTATTTGAAGGAAGCGTGTTTGCTTGTATAACTGGACCTACAGGATGTCATATGGTGAAACAAGGTATCCTGCAGAGTTTTTCATCTGTTGTTGTTGTTGTTGTTGTTCATGTGTTATTCAGTATGTGCAGTCTGAACGGTGAAAAAATAATGTGAAGCGGAAATGGCTGTTGGCTAAATTTTCTGGCTGCATCCCATTTATTATGTGGAAAGACAAGCAGTGTTTAATGACTGTTTGGCCTGCAAATGTTTTAATGTTGTAAATATTGCCAAAGGTTGCGGAGAGAGGTCATACTGTAAATTCTGCCTTTTTAAGATGGGCCTTTCCCACTCTTTTTATTCGTCTGCAAGCACCGTTTGAAAAGTTAACTTATAAACAAAATACAATCTGTTCTACTTGCCATCTTTGCCATTACTCTTTGTTGAATCTTCACTTCCTAATAGGGATTGGACGATATGGGATTTTATTGGCAACGGGATAAAAAAAAACACTCTATCAAGTTAGGGAAGCGATGAAAGCATAAAAAAAAAATACAGGAAATTTTAAAAATGTATTCATCCTGTATTTATGCAGGGACAACATCATCTTATTTAAGATTATTTCATTATTTCACTAAAAAGGACTAAAAAAAGTTGTCTTTTCTGCGAATTAGAATATATATTTTTTAATTTCACAATACACATTACGTGTTTAAAAGTACTTCAATCTGTAATTAAACTGGTTTAAGATATTTAATCGGGCAGAATATAATTTGCATTTGCTTAAAACATTTCTTTGATTCAGAGCAGTGTAAGTGGATAACCTCAATTTGAACTGGTACATTATGCTAACCTGTATTATTTAAAATACATGCAAGAGAGAGAAAGAGGGCGAGACGGAGAGTGAGGAGATGAGAGGATGACCTTAAGCCGGTCCCTTCGCTTTGTAGAGCTGATAGATAGACGCCAGTAAACTCTGACGACATGCCGTCAAAATGATAATTGTATTTAAACTGAAGCTCTCAGGTCTTTGTAGCACTCCTGGGGAACACAAAACTTGAATGATATCTTGTAAAGTGACTGTTATCAGAAAGTGTCATAAGTTAATAGTCCTTTGTTCCACCTCTTGCTTCTATGTGATGAGGGACACCGTCGCGTCAGTCGCAATCAAGAAGTCACCACGTCGTGATCAAATGCTTTCTTACAACTCAGTTTAGATTCCCTTTCTGCCCGTGGATGAAAGGTTCCAGGCCGAGATGGGATTATTCATCAGGGAAAGGTGAATCTTCAGAACCTGAGGCCTTGAACTTAAGCCAAGAAAAGCATCTTCTGTCTAAGACTGACGTGAGTCACAGAGGAGGACTTAATAGTGTTCAAATGGATGACTTTATAGTGTTAAAATCCAATTTCTCCTTAAATGTCTATCATGCCATATACTAGACATTCACTTATCATTAATTGCATGCAAAGTTACTGGGCAGCCTGATTGCACCAATGATGTGATAGCTGTGATCCTTCCATGATCCGCCCAGCCTGTGATCATTTAAGCTGGACTCATCACCTTTCCCACTTTCATGGCACATTTGGAAATGATCCATTAGGTTTTTTTTTTTTTTTAACACAGCTTGCATCTCTCAATTCAGTGTTCATTGCCCGTGCAGCAATAAAAATTCATTACAGCCTTTTTGCCTTAGGTGCGTGCTGGATATGTGCAGGATTTCCTTCCCACGCTCCCTGGGGCTGCACAACTAAAATGTAATTTCAGTTTGAATAGTTTTCCAGCGGCCTGTGTGAGGTCCTGCATGAAGCCGAAGATGGGGCTCCGTCACTGTGACACATGAGTCAGGTCGTGTTGGATGGAAACTGCAGTGTTTTGTTTACCTGTCTTGTTTGATAACCACAAGCCACATATTGCTGGGACACAAAACCTGCTCAGATCACAGCAGTCAGATATAAAAATAACACTTTCATAACTGTTACTTGATGTAAACTGGAACAGAGGGTTTTTCTGCAGTACACGTGTCTACTCTGCACTGAATCAATTTCAGTACACGGCTCTACTGTCATGTTTTGTGTCACGTTTTGTTGTGTGGAAGGAATCGGCAAGAGATTCTCAAGCTGTGGGATTCAAACATGTACTGGCACATTGCAGGGAAACAGTAATGCAAGCATTTCTTCTTTAGACATTGCTTCTTAAAGCGATTGTAATTTGCAACAAAATTGCCAGAATGTTGCCTTTGATTTGACTTTTGATTACTTTAATGGGGAATTTGGCCTCCAGCGTTGCCCATTTGTAAGCAAATTCTGTGTTCTGTGATGTAAACTGTTTGTACAAAGACTCGTCGTCTCTGCTCTGGTTTTGTGATGTGTTACTGTGACAGTCAGGAACAAGATTTCTTTTGCTCTAAGCTGTGAAGACTGTCAACATCTAGGCTTCTTGATACTAAACTCAGCATATTAAAAGTGAACACGCTTTTAAGGATGCTTTCACAACATTAACTGCTCTTTTTTGGTAGCACTTTATAAGGCAGGTTCGTCTCATTATATGAATCAGGTAGCAGTAAAGTTGTCACTGGTTCCTATAGCTGCTTTAATGCCGTCACAGTGGAAGGAAATGATCTATGGGGAACAAAGGAGGACAGGACAAGTGAATTATATTACGATACTCTTAAGGCCCAGACGCAGTAAACCAACGTCAAAGAGCTTGCGGCGATAAAGGGCAACTGCTTGAACATAACACAAAAACTACAGCTAATGGCCAACAAGCACGTATATTCTGCGTCCTCCATACCAGGAGGTAATTATGTATTCATCATACAAATAGGACACTGGAAGACTTTGGGCTGCAGATATGTAAGCCATTGTTGAGATACATAAGGTCACTCTCTCAAACTACGACGACAGACGCTCACTGACAGCTTGCAATGTGTGAGATCCTTAATGTATTTCTGTAAATGCTTCATTTTTGTTAGCCAGTATGGTTCCCAGTATTATTATTCCACATTCCCCGTCTTGTTTTTTTCCACTATACATTTACATTCAAGTAGGAACTGTTAAGTATTTCATTAGTACTGATACATACAACAAATCACACATTGGATATAGGCTGCATTATAAAATGCTCTCCTCTTTTCTTGTTTCCCCCCCCATCCCTGTCAAACCCCTTCTGCAGACTGAGTCGTGGCTCTGAGCCAGTGGGTTGAACCTGCAGACATAAAGAGCAGAGCAAAAGGTGATTTGTGGGTTTTCCACTCCTGCCGCACAAATTAGCAGGACCAGGGTTCACTTATGCACAGTGGTGTTCATGGGCACCGCCATAACGAGGGTCAGGGAGGGCAAGGCTGAGACAGGAGGCAGAGGAAAGCACAGTCCTTTTGAATGCACGGCAAGCAGTGTATAGCTGAACATGGGAGCCGTCATCGAGGTGAGAAAAAAGGGTGACACAGTTGATGTAACATTGATTGACCTTCTAGACTTCAACCCTCACCTGTTTAGCATACGTTTATGTTTTGGATTGAATTTGCCATAATAACGCTGTCAGCCAGACCTGTAATACTCCTCGATGTTGTTGTTCATATTCATGTCATTATACGGTTGCCATGGCGACTAAGCTCCGTCTCATATTATTTGTTTGCTTAATTGCTCGGTCCCCACCTCATTTTCATTATTCTACTGATTTCCTATAAAGTTGTGTAATCACAATGTGAGCTATAGCTTAGTTAATGACAAACACTCCACAGACCCCACACTGGAAAAGGTCCACATCGTTGTGCAGTAAACATCGTGTGTGTCTTTATTGAATTGTTGGCCTTCTCATGTTCTCTCACACACTGTGCGGTGCCACTCTCGGCTATTCCACTAATCAATAGCATAGCTAACTAGGCTTTGTGGGGAGAATAGCTCTAAGCAGCCTCTTACTTGGAAAGCCCATTCTCATCCACCTACCAGCTCAGATAATTGGTCCAGATACAATACTCTAGTATATTTCTAGGTACTGCTTGTATCATTAGAGGTGAGTCATGTGTGCAGCATGGAGGCAGTAGGGAGGAACATGAGACGGAGCTAAAAAGGATGGTTATTAAAAGAAGCTCCGGTGGAGGAATGCGGTGGAGGATGACAGGTTTTTGAGGAATGGATAAAGATTTAAAGCCGAGCACGCAGAGAAGAGAGTTTCTTTTGAATCCCAGACTGACAGATCCACCAATCCTGCTCTCTTGTGGCATCTGCTTTGTCTGCTTGATCTCAGATGTGCTAATAGCATTAAGGCTGGATGTTCTGATTGCCGATGTAATTATTGACTCTAACGGTTGTGTGGATCCATGGACAACAGGGACAGGGACTTAGGTCATGTGGATGACCACACAGGCATCGGGATTCACTATTTATTCCACTTATTGTCAAAAATTAGTTCTGCATGCTGCCTGTAATTTCAGGCTGGGATCCTAAAAGACAGTCAATATATTTTCTACTGGTGTTAACATTTTGGTTATTGTGGTAATAAAAGGTTTTTGGATTTGCTCGATACACAGGAGACTCATAAGTAGTCTACATTTGTCTGTGACTAATAATTAAAAATCCAATATACTGGAGGAAATAATGACATCGTCTCAAACATTTGACATGCACATTCTCCAATGGAGGAAAGAGCCACATTATGTTTATAATTTAATTAAGAAGCAGTGGTGGATTTATACTGCGCTCACTTCATTTCACGATTGAAGTCCGTGCGTGCGTGTGTGTTTCCACACAAAATGTGCTTCAGCATAGCTTTTGCAAGACGCTGAAGCGAAGCCGCTGTTTGCTCCTGATCAAAGCATAAATGGGATGGGGATGTTGTCAGTAATTTGTTTCCCCCCATTTATGCATATTTGATGTTTCCCACCACAGACCAGAGAGTGAAGCACTGATGTCTTCAGCTCTTGTAAGCACGAAGAACTGAGCCTCAGAGTGATTTACAGATGAAAGCTGTCAGCGCCACCCTCTCCTTTCAGGGAGCCTTGAGAATATTGCATCAGAGCCCTTTGTGACAAAGGAACTTTTGACGAATTGACAACTGGAAATAAGGAATGGAGGTGAATTTCAACTCTACCGCCACAATAATCACAAAGAAAAAAATCCAGTTTGAGTAAGATATCTTGGTGATTATTTGCCATTAGTGTCATGTTAACTCTGCTTTTGTGACTGTTCCTGTAATAATAGATTAATAATATTTCCATAACCCGTACACATTTTTATATTTAGGGTGATTTTGTGTCATTTAAAGCTGAAACAATGAGTCCATCAAATATATTAAATCAGCAGGTTTTTACATATTGTATTTAAATAAATGAAGCTTTTCAGGATTTTCTTTGGTATTTTGGACATTTGGTTGAATAAGATATCCAAGATATTCCTTAATTGCAGCCGTTGTGTCAATGTTAGCAGGCTTGTTTTTATTTTATATTAGCCAATCTGTCCGACTGTGTTAAGAGGAGAACCTTCTTGTGGAAACAGGGCACTGCTCAGCTCTGTCAGACCACAGCCGGATGAAATTGGTCCCTGTGTATTTGTTGGAGAAACCAGTGATAACAGATTTTAAGGCAATTTGGGCATTCTAGACATACACAAATACAGATAACATTGTGTAAACAAGGAAGCTCTGCATTAAAACCCAAGTGTGTAGACATTAACGTTGCACAGACAGACACACCGTGACCTCTTCGATAAAACGTGGGCTTGGATGTTCTCTCCGTATGGGGCAGACACCATGAAATATTTACCTTAACTTCACGTTGCAAAACTTGTTATCTGTGTGTGAAATACCCGGTGGCAATTTGGCCCCCCCGTCTCCAGTGTTATGCTGAAGTCTTACACAGACTCAATACGCAGTATCCGCCTGTGGATGAAAGCCAAGGCAATCAACCAGGCAGTACATAGTGTGCACACACATTACCAAGACGAGTATCGTTAATAATAAGGCCACTCAGACGACTGCAACCACGCAGCAACTGTGACCTCCAACAGCATCCACACAGCACACTTGTTTCTATTCTATTTCTATGTAATAATATTTCACCTTAAAAAAAAAAAAACCTGGGACAGAGGTAATGAACTCTGCTTTCTCTTTGAAATATTTCCCCGACTTGATGCGTACAGAGTCCGTGTTTTTACCAGAGTGCACTGAGGATGTCTAAGCAAAGGGGAGAAAAATCCACTTCTTTTCAGGTTGTACGTGTTGGGTTTTCTAAACTACACAACATTTGTATTGAAGACCATCTTCAATACAAAGGCCTTACCACAAACAAACTCCTATTCAATGGCAGTATTAAAGGAAACACAAAGAGAATACTGCTGGAGATACTAAGCTTTTATAAGACGCTTTACTGATGATTACAAGTGACAAATAATGTTGTAAATATTTTCTAGAGACCCCCCTTTGTCTGTGAGACCAGTTCACCTCTGACGCGTGTAAATGCCCACTAATTTAAGCATACTGCTTCTCTGGAAGCTTTAATAAACAGCTTGATTTGGATGATAAAGTTATCCAAACTAATAGCTTGATTTCTTCAGTTGAGCATGTTAAGATCAGGATGCTGCTGCTGCTGATGACACTAGTGCTTCTCACACACACGCACTCGCTCACTTAGTCACTGACCAAGCAAGCCGTGGCTTTACGTATCGACACATCATTTGGATGAATTGCCTCCTCACTCTTCCCCTCCGTGACACATTCTCAGCAAGTTTAAGCCTAACAGCTTTTGTCGTCAGGTCTATCGCTCTAAAGGTTAGAAGACCATGTTTGAGTGGCGCAGATGACTCAGAAAAACGGATTTTCAGGAACATGGGATTGTCACCGATATTAATGAACCGACGCTCGCACGCACACGCTCCCCGAGAGATTAGACAGTTTTATTTATCTGTATTCTCAACAAAGCCCCGGGGCAGATCAGTGCCACCCATCTCATCTACACCCGAAACATTTGTACAATGATGAATCCTGTTTTCAAAGGTAGGAAAAAAAAGCGTAAAATCACTTCAGTTGTTTGGGAAACAAATGGAAACGTGTGACCATGCTTTCATGAGGACTGAGTCATCCATTGAACAAGAGCCACAACAGTCATGTTGGCCCTCTCCCCAAGGACACCCCCATTGCTCTTTATGCGTTTGTTTTCTGAAATCTCCCGTGTCTGTGTGCACACTTTGTGGGTGGTAGCGCGATTCATCACGTACCAACTCGCTCTCATCTGCAGACGAGATTCATTTGTGAAAGCTCGGCGGCCATTTGTTATTGAGAGAGTGCAGCACAAAGGAACACAACTTCAGATGGTCTGAATTGATGAAGTGTTTATTAACGTGTTTTTAATATGTGTGCTACCGAGAAGTGCGCCATCATTTATCTGAACATGAAACGTTGGCCCTATTTTGTGTTTTTATAGAATTGGTTGTCCGACATTACAGAAGAGGGTTTCAATATGGGGCGAGGGCTTTTATGAGGTTTGTTTGGGATCCAGGTTTCTTTTCTTCATCATCACCATGCAAACATAAATGTTCCGAGCTGTCCTTCATGGCTGAATGTTTGTACTTTAATAAAAAGAAGTGCGAGAAGGGCACATTTCTACATAAAGTCAGGGAAGTTTAGTCAGTCATCTAAGATAACGACTCAACCTTGAGCCCACATGGTCTGCTTACCATCGCTTGTAAACACTGTAGCTGTACGCTTCATATGAGCTTTCTCTAAGTTCAAATGTACATCCATTCATTGGAAGAGAAACTCTAAGGATTCAATAATGACTAGATCATTTCAATAGAATGTGTGGAATGATTCGTATCCTAAATGTTTTCAAAGTAAACCTTCATGTTTGTGTGTATGTTTAATGCAGCTTTAATATGAGCAAGCATGCAGGTTATAGGGAGCTTTAAGGTTTGTGGCACAAGCTCAGCAACTGTAAACTTCTCTCTACATCATTCTAAAACTGTGACGTTGAAGTAATTTGCAAAAGGAACTGTGAATTAACAATTGGTCTGAAGGAAAATAAATTTGCATCCCATAACCGAGGCAGGAAAATCCCCATTATGTGTCGCGCTGCGTTGCCTCTCGTTTGAGTAAATGCTAATTACACTGCTTGGCGCTGTCCATTCACATCGCGTGGCTGTCGTTGACATGTTTGTTCATAAATATGTGATTGATGAAACTGAGTCAGCCGCGAAGCAATTTAGTATTAAACAAGCTGAAAGGAAGCAGGGGTTGGCGGGGTAGAATCCTGTTAGCATTTTGTATTATACACATCAAAGCTGAGCTAAAAGCGATTGCGTGTTCTCATTAAGGCCGTTGGTCGAAACGTGCGGAGGAAAGAAAGGATGACGGGGAGATCCTCTGGATATCTGTGTGATTGAACAGACTGCAGGAAATAATCCTCTCTGGAATAAAACAGGTTATTGTAAAAATAGGGGAAGACAGTGCTCAAGTACAATTATAGAAATGATCTTTAGGTGTATGAACAGGTTGCACAGTTTAGTGGTGTAGGTTATGACTGGGTGTACATGATGTTTAGTTGGACCTAATATATGAAAACAGGTTTTTAATGGAGTATTTAATATAAAATTGACTCTCACTTTTGTTTTCTGTATCCACATAGAGTATACTTGAACAATCCTTCTGTTTGCTTTGCCTGTTTCCTTTGTCTACTTTTTGGAACACAGTCTTTGTTCAGGCCCCCCTTTGTGGTTTGATTCAGACAGAAATTCTCTAGGATGATTTGTTCCTATTTTTTATTCATCTGCTATGCAATACATGGATTTAGTTTCCTCGCACTGCATTTGTGTTGCTTAAAAACCACGTCCCAACAGGGTGACCAGTAAAGACAGCCGTTTTAATCACTTATTACCCCCAAAGTGGACATTATGCAACATAATGCTGAGCTCGACTAGACATGGCTGATAAAGTGACCTTGGATTAGAACCTGGCCCCTCCACACTGGCCAGAGCCAATGTCCTGGATTATGGTAAATCAGTGCTGTCACATACAGGATTACGCGCTACTACATTTTTATGGTCTGACAGGCAAAGCACTGCAGGGCTCAAAGTCAAGGACCCTATAAATTTGCTACAATAACACTGACTAAATGTATCTCAATATTATATTGATATTATCCCATAAACGGGCATGACGTTTATTTTATTCAGCTTTGTTTGAATTTACCTTTACATTCCACTACTTACTGAAAGCCTTGAGTGCCAATATGTCATTGTTTTTATCGGGGTAACATTACAAGCTCATCCAAGCACCTTATTGTTTACTATTTATTATATCCAATATCCTCAGCAGCTGTCTTCTCAGATGCTCCACAATACACATTTAAATTCCCAACACATCTTTGCATGGAGCAGCCTTGAGTCAGTAAAAACCATTTGACTGTTACATCAAGAATTCCTCTGTTAAAAAAAACATGAACGTTAACAACAAATGTAGATAGACTTATGGAGCAAACACAAAAGTCAAAACTTCTAAGTTAGTAAATGAGCGTGGGTTTTAAGTTTACATCAATAAGGAGAGAAGATCAAATGGAACGGGAAGGGAATGGCTTGACTGGGGCGACAGTCGAGATAGTCTGAACATCTGGTGACAGACCGGGTTTTAGGGCCAGAGGATCTCATGTGTCTTTCAAGATTTTAATTTAAGTTCCGTTGCTTCAAGGATTCCTTTGCTGAATTGAAAGGAACTTGGAGTCTGAGTTGCTGTAGCATTTGGAACCGCAGTAGTAAGCCTGAGTGATCCCAAATACATGTAAAAGATGCGATAGTGATAGTTAAGCTTTGTTAGACAACCATCCGAGAAGCTGGTTTTAGAAACAGCCATTTAAAAACCATCTGTAAATCAAACACAGTACTTGCAGCCTGACGAGATTGATTTTCAGGTGATGTGTGTTCTTGTGAAAGTCCAGCTTCCATGCAAAGTGATCTGAGCTGGTTAAAGCTGAATTTACAGTGATAACATGATTAATTTGTTTATTGCACTGCGATACGGAATCGATAATGATGTATATATTTTTATTATAGTAGTCAGTTGTTTGGTTTCCAGTTACCCCAGTACCGTTATGACTTTGTTATTTGATCCATTGTGTTGTTTTTGTTTTTATCACAGTATGTCAGATTAAATGCAGGCCGTGCTGGCCACAAACAATAGAGCCGCTGGTTTATTGATGTGACTTTCTGGATTATACCTGATGTGCTTAAATCCCAAACTGTGTGCCAGGGGAGAGATTCGGATCATTCCAGTTCCACTGCACTCTGACGTGGAGGTCACACAGAGGACCGGTGCGCCGGATACAAACAGAGCTTATATCTATATTTCAGCAAAAGTTTGTGTCTCTTGCATTGTAAAGTTTTGGAACACTGCTGACATCATCACGATGCACATTTATTTTTACAGAAGCCTCATGGCACCTGTATAGATGGAGACTCGGCTGCATCACAGCTGGAGTAAACATTCAGACTGTTGGGAGTGATAAAAAGGCATTAGTCAGCATTATCCTACGTTTAAAATGATCCGTAGATTGGATAAAGCTGTAGAGCATTCATTCTGGGCACTGCAAGATACAAACTGTATTAATGTAGTTGAATGCACATATATTACACAACTCTTGGCAACGTTCTTCATAAATAACAATTTACATTAACTGTGCAAGGGGCTGCTTGTCTCGATTGTTTAATTGCTTAATTTATGTTGTCTCCGTCACAACTTCCCAAAGCGTGTCGGCGTCAAGTTGCTTGTTTTGTCTAATCAAAGATATTTAGTTTACTCTCACAGAAGATGGGAAAAAAAGCTAATATTAAAATTTGAGAAGCTGGAGCCAACACATTTTCTTCTTCAATAATAACTTCAATTATTTATCATTTATCAAATGAGTTCACGTTAATTACCTGCTGCTCTACTTATTATCTGTGATCTGTGATAGTTAGATTTTTCTCTCCGCATAGTGAGCTTGCCAGTGACTGGCAAGAGAGTACAAGGATAACTTTTACATCTCTATTAAGACCATCACTGGACTGCAGCACCGCTGATTGATGTGTAGTTGTTGGCTCCTAACGAGCTGTGGGTCCTCCTGAGAGATCTGATGAAGCCTTCGACTTTGCAGGGTGCTGCTGTCGATGCAGTTAGTTGGCTGCAGAAGTCACCTTGTGCAGAGAGACACTATAGCACCGTAAAGCTACGCTAGGAAAATACACCTGTTCTGCATGGTCTACGTGCTACTTTATTACATGTGGCCAAATGGACACACGTCCTCACTGAAGGCCTTTTTTTCTGGATCATTAGGTCACTGTCTCCCCTTCTCCCCTCCTGACACACAGCACTCCTAATTGTGCTGAAAGCTGCACCGTCCAAAAGCCACATCCTGAGGTCTATCCCAACACAGGGACACACGGGGGAACCCGAGGCCAGACTCTAATGAAACCCACCTTTATTAACATTTCCTTGACGGAGCCACTTGCCCTGAAAGGAATACCCAGACAGAGGTTACAGCAGGAAAGGGCAAAACTGAGCATGTGAGTTTTAATAAAAGATACTGCAGATTTTAATGTGCTTAAAGGTTAGACGGAGTAAATGGCGGTGGGCTATGGTATGCTGCAGTCCCAAAACGCCATTTCCTGCCAGCCTCCTTTAGTCTACAGAGAGCTTTTATGACCTCTCCTCCTGTCACATGTCCCTGGGCTAACTTGGTGGTAGCATATAGATCTTTACTATTACAGTCCAGGCAGTCTAAGCACACAAATGACGTGGTGTGCTGCTGCAGCAGGTTGTTTTTTATTTGAATCCTTTTCTCTGTGTATCCTGTGTTCATAGACATTCATGAAAAAATACCCAAAATATCTCCCGTTTTAGGAAGAAACAGCATCTCATTCATTAGCACAGCGCAGCTCACAGTGAGAGCTGACACCGGGTCACTTATATGAGGTTTCTGCACTCCGTGATAGAAGCAATTAATTGAAGACAGATTAAATGTCGGACACTGTAATGGCTGTTGACCATTAGTGTAATGATCACCCTCCGTGTAGTGCACTGTCAATTAGCGTGACATGATCAACCCATCCAGCAGTAATTAAGAACACGTTACATGTTTTTACAGGAAGATCAGTCAGTCATAATGTCCTCAAACCCTTTTTTTTAATTAGAAGAGACAACCCCTTGTCCGCCTTGTAGATACGCTAATTACTTCACACACAAAAATGTACATGAGAGTTTTATGCTGTATTTATTTTTAGGTAGAGCACTACATCTGAGAGTATAGAACCAAAGAGATTAAATTCTGGTGCTTTTGTCGACATCAGCCATTGGATGGTGCTGAATGAAAACTGAGTCTGTGCAAGCCCCCAGGAAGAGTTCAGGACTTCCAAACAAAGTTAACATAGTGGCCACACGGTGGAATTACAATTACTGGGTTTGTTTTTCATGACCGCTCCCATCCCTGTTTCTAAACAAGCGGCTAGTAGCTGATAGTGCTAGTAGCTGAAATACAGTGTATGGAATTTAACATGGTATTAGTTGTAGGCTATTTATTAACACACAGGCCAGAAATAAGTAACTAAATAGTTATTATAGTAGGCACATTTCTCATATATTAAATTCTTATATAATAAAATACAATAGAAACAATTTTGTTTTACTTTTGTACTTTACTGGCATCCTTTGATACACGGTTGTTGTAAATGGCGGTGTTGTTCTGCTGGTGCGTTGCAATGGAATGACCTTTCACTTTTATCAATGTTTGCACCGAGGAAAACGTGTTAATTGTGAAGCTAATAATTGTATTATTTATTATTATGTTATTCTAAGGTGTTTGATGCATGAATAAAAGGAATAGTTTGACATTATGGAAAATGAACTTATTTGCAGTCTTGCCAAGTTAGATGAGAAGGTTGCTGCTCTACTGTATGAAAGCAAATTAGTGTATTTCCCAAAAAATCTCTAAGCGTAAGAGCCAACAAGTGTGACAATATTTCTCAATTACTAATTATGAGTTATGTTTTGTACACACTGCACTACACATTTAATTAACTGTAAATCAGGCTCTTTGTCTTGGTTAAACCCAAACGGTGTTTTAGCACAAGGGACGACAGTGTGGCTGTGGGCAAACAGCCAGGAAATGTGCTGAAGGGTTGGAGGAGGAGGCGAGTTGTGAAAAGTTGAAGCTGTGTGTACACACACACACACACACACACACACACACACACATACACGTACATAACTGACACTCTACAGGTTGCTAATTAAGTGTGCAGTGGGGAGTTGGTATGTGACGGTCCCGGCTCTGCAGTGCTGTAGAATGTGGAGGAATGATGGGACGTTGCCAGAGGAATGTTCTAGACCAGGTGAAGCAGATGACTGTGCTATTATAGTCTCCCTGTCAGAGAAGACTATATTCAGGGAGGCGCATCACTGTTTTGTTTTACCTCTCAAGTCTGCAGCAACGAATGTAGTAGCAGAGATGATAACCAGTAGGTGGCGCATTCTCCCGACAGAACCATGAAGGTCACCGTTAGTTGCAGTCTTATATCTCTTTTTCATGGATGCATTTCGTGCCTTATCATGAAAAGTTGGCATGAATGAAGTATGTTCATAAAATGAACCCCGGGTGCCAGGTTTTATTGAGTCTAAGGATGATGAGTCACTTTTCATGACCTCTTTATAGCATGTAATAATAATGCCCCTTGCAGTATGTCATAAAGCTTAGTCTTAGAGTGCTCCGGGGATGACATATTTTTTTAAGGCCAATCAGGACGTTAGCATGGCACAGGTTCCTCTGACAAATGGCCAATGGGATTTTTCTGTTTGGATTATTGTGATACTTACACGTTTTGTTCAGCAAGATCATCTTCACAAATGAACACCTCTTTTATGAAGATTGAATACAATTGGCAGAAGTAAAAAGCTAATGTTGGGCTCTGTGATGATGTTTGGAAGTCTCTTTGATGTTTAAAAGCTTCAACATTCAAGTCATTCATCAAACAAAACATTTAAATCTGTTAAGAACTTATTTCAGGGATCTAACCAAAAACCCATTCAAACACCCTCTTGACTTCCAGATGAGGGAACTGGAAGTCCAACACTGCTAACTCATTTAGCAGTTTAACAGGTTTTGGGACTAATTTCAAACATGAAACAGTGCTGTGGGAATAAGTATGGTAAATATATTGTAATTATGGAAATCGCACAATAGTGACCCAATGTGAATGTACCACAAGTCTGTAGTTTGTTCTCCCAAACATCATTTTGTGCCATGAAATGAAGCATGAGACAGTCCCATCAGCTTATATGTTTGTCCTTACTAAATGTCCTTGGATGACACACGGACTCATTTGTCTAAGTTAGGGGGGGATAAAATCGAATCAAACGTCCCCCCCCAAAAAAACTCTGTTGATTAAAACAGCCAAGGGTGTTGCTGTTGTGTAACTTTTCCCACCTTCTGCCGTGTGCATATAAACCCTTGTGTCTTGTTTTGACAGTTTGTTTTAGTGAAAACCTCTCGGAGTACCCGGAGCTGCTCCCGGTGCCGCTGAGGTCATGGGTTATTCATGAGTACGGAGGGAGAAGACACAAGTCCCATTGTGCCCCGTATCCCAGCGAGCGTGACAGGGCTAGTTGCATCAGGTCACCGGGAAAGCTGTCGACCGTACCAAGTTCATAATCTGGAATGATCACTAGGGATGGATGCAAGTGGCTACTAATAATACCGTGATCTGTAAGCCTCTAGTGTTTCTGGTGTTTATTCTCATTGATTGTGCTTTACAGGCATTTAGATATACCCATACTGGCTTGGCAGACATCAAGTATTGCAACAGGGCTAATAGCTAATGCTTGGTCAATAGAGCCAGTCTCTATTCCCCCCCAGTGATAAGCCAGCTTTGTTCTCCCCTTATTTGACACTCCTACAGTCAGAGGTGGTCATGGTAGTTGCAATGTAGAAATCAAAAGGTGGCGTGTTTTGTTCTGTTGTTTCCATGGGTAGAAATGATGAAATCATTCAGTAACGTTTGAAAGTTTCTCAAAACAGGCGGGTCGAGGTGGTCCATTTTTTGAATCAATCAGCAATTAGCACAAACACAGCCTATGTTCACAAAGAGATTCCTCACAGCTGACAACCCCCTCATCAGGTGTGATTAGTGGAAAAAGTCAGAGGAGCTTGTATTTTTCTTCTTATGTTACTGCTATGTGCTGCACACGTGCTGCCCTGATTTACTTCATTAATGTGGCCGTATCCTCGCACTTTCAGGCAGAAACATTCTGTCTCTTGGAGATTCTTGGCTGTCTGCACCCTCTTTTGGCTAACGGTGGGAGTCGGCAGTGATGCTCATCTCAGTGCATATGATTTGAAATTTTGGGACATAAGAAGGGAATCATGAAAGCAAAACCAGCTTCTTTTATGTGTGCTCTCTGATTTATTACTTCTTTTTTTTAATGAGGAATATGTAGTGTAGGGGTGTTGCTTTGGTGGGGAATATTACAAGCACAGGCTCCACTTTCATCTAATCTGTCAGAATCAGTATATTGTAATTTGCTGCAGGTACTTATAGCCGAAGATTCGGAATATTGTGTAATTAGTTTACTTTTTGTTGCTGTTTGTAAAACCGTACCAATCTGATAATTTTTACCCTTGAAAGCAGCATTAACTCAATCAGCCTTTCAGGACTAAAACCACATTCCAGCGAGACACTCCCCAATTAGCTGCACCAAGTAATAATTGATAATTATCAGTTAGTAAATTGACTTGACTTTGGATTTAAGTAGACAATAAAATGGTAAAACTGAAGAATATTAAATGGCGATCCAAGAAAGAGTTTAAATGGAAATTCTACTTTCTGTCATTCTTGTCCATATCTGTTCAAATTTCAAAAGTTTGGCTGTAGAAACACCTAAGAACATTTTTTATGCTTATTTCTACCTTTCATGGCATGCCGTGCATCTATATTTCCCAGGGTTCTTGAAGTTTTATGTGTGTGTACCCGAGGTGGAACCAAATCATTGTTTTGCAAATCACAAGCAAGTCTCAAAGTCTTTGATTGGTGTCTAAATCCAAGTCTAGTTGAGTAACGAGGGAGAGGGTCTTTGTGGCCACACAGACACACGACGGTCTGGTGGAGGAATGACAGGGTGATCCTCTGGGGAACTGGAAACATGCCTACCAAGGTCATCTTTGATCCTCCTCTATTTTCCAGGTCAGAGGAGACTTTATGGACTCCATCAGGGGTTTCCATCTCTTCCCCTTGTTCTGATAAATATAGGCCTTTTGTCAACTGCTTTTGTTAATGCCCTGCCGACAGACTCCCAGCATCTCACCCAGAGTTCTTTGAAACCCGGTCGTGTCACCGTGAGTAACACCCCTAAGACACAGCAGTCTGACATCTGAGGGCCCGCTCTCCTTATTGGCCCATCCTCTGCCAGGTTTTCAGCACTTTAATCTTCCAGTTCTCTTTCACAGTCATTTCTTTACCGAAGCTCTCTTCCGCAGAGTCATCTTTTGGGTATTTTTTAATGTTTTTTGTCAGTTTCAGCTATTCCTCCTCTGTAGGGAGAAGGACCAACGCCTTACTGTGCTGAGGTCCATTCTCCCTCTTTTCATTTTTGCCACCTTACTCTTTATTACCTTCAGTTTTGTCTGCTTTTTTCGTTTCAAAAGCCAATTCTCAACCTGGGATTTGCTTTGTTTCTGGCAACCAGTCATTTTCTACTGACTAAAGACAGCATTAAAGGCTGGAGATCTGCTTTCCTGACTTTCTCATCTCCATGTCTGTCTTGGTTTTAAACATATTTCATAGGACATCTAAGCTGAATGGTGTTTGTAAATTTCCCCACCAGGGACTAATAAAGGATTATCTTATCTTAGCTGTCTAGGGCGATTGAGGTATTTTGAGCTGTATTGCTCAACAGCATCACTATATTGTCCTCTGAAAACACAAATGTATGTTGTTTTTAGCTGAAACGCAGTCTCAACCTAACTTTAGTCTATTTTCCACATTCTACGTGACCCTGACTTCACAATACTTTTAGTTCTTGTGTCGGTTTAATTTCATTTTCTTCATTTCTGCATTATGTGGGCTGTTTGCTTTTATTCAACTTCACTTTTCCTATTTAGTTTTCTTGCACAGGAATGTTGTTGTGCCTCACAATACTGGCATAGAATACTGAGCATCGATCACTGTCCCATTGCCAGTACTGGATATTGAATTTTACACTGGCTGCCATACTGGTAACATCCAAACAACTGCCTGAAAAGGTGGTAATTTTTAAAATTTTTAATAGATGGATCCTTTTTTGTCAGACTTGTCCTTGCATTTTTGTGCTGAATGTAAAATCCTTTTTTTGCTGTGAAGAGTTTGGAGTCATGTAGTTAACCTCTCCAGAATTGGCCTTTTTCTAACTGCACCTTGTCATTAAGCTGCTTTTTAAAAAGTAAAAATCAAAGACAAAAGGGCTGATGAATTTGCGTTCGCTGTACATAGCAGAAAATACACGACCTTCAGTTGTTTTGCAGGATAAACTACCTTTTTATTACTTGAATTCTGAAGCTATGAAGTGGAGATTGAAGTCAGTTTACCTTGACAGAAATTCTATGTGTTCAATATTGCTGCTGACTTTTCATTAATTGAGATGGCACTTAACGTGCTGAGGGGTACATACCGCTACAATTCTATTGAACTCCTCCGTTGATTACAAGCATCGGAGCGCCCTCCTCCACATTATACTTCACTTTACAGCCATCTTTTATTGTACCTCAGAGTACAAAAGTACACTGTGTCCTCGAACACAGCTTGCATTCATTTAAAGTTGTGCTCCTGTGGAGAAATATCCAACTTTATTTGTCCAAACAGAATTTGACTGTAAAAACATTTTTTTATTGCTAGTTTGCAAGTATAACAATGTATCTCACTTGCCAGTTTATTTTTTATGGTTTAATCATTCTCTGATCAACACTTTAGTGCAAAAATTTACTGTTGACATTTTTTTTAACAGCAGATTTTGTTTGCTGCCTCATGGTCGGCTAGTTTAGGACACCTGCGTCTCCGCCTTCAATGCTTGCCTCAGTGCCGCCGCCACACCCTTAGTGATTACTCTGGCACACCGAGCAGAGCTCCACCTGATGTGTGTGTGTGTGTGGAGGGAAGGGATGGAGGGCTCTGTGTGGTGGCTGTTTGTGATTGACCTGATTATGGAAAACAACCCCTGGCAAGGCTCCCAGAGGGTGCAGGGATTGTGGCATTTTCATGAAAAATATTCCTGTAGCGCCAGCTTCTGTCACAGGACGCCTGTGGATGAAGCCCGGCCGTGGCAGGCTGCCAAGAGGGAGAGCAATGGAGAGAGAGGACCGTTTTAAAGAAGGAAGGAGAGGGATGGAGGGAGATTGATGATCAAGAGGAGATAGAATTATGCAGCATTCATGTCGTGTCAGATTTATGGTAAATATTATTGATGTTAGTTTCCTAGTGGTAATTACAGTCAGGTATGTGGGATGTTTTTTAAGCAGGCTCTGATATTTTTCCCACTTTGCATAACAAACTGTGGAAGTGAAGGTTCAAAAGTGGTAAACTAAACAACATTTTCACCAAATCTGGCAATTTGAGGACTTCTCATACCAATACAATCCATATAGAGATGTCCTCTCTAGATAGATATAGAAGAAGTAGCATCGTGCACACACGTGTAGATCGAAAAATAATTGTGGTTGGGTGACTGCTTCCCACAAACAATCTGTCATTGTATTATCTAGTTCTTTTAGTAGCAAACTGCTGCTGGAGATAGAATAATACAATCTGTCATTGTATTATCTAGTTCTTTTAGTAGCAAACTGCTGCTGGAGATAGAATAAAATCCACTCATAGATTTCATGTAACCAATACATTGAGATGCAATCCTTTTTGTTTCCAGCACTCAATCAACAAAGGCTGCAGCAACTGCCCTTGAACACTGAATAATCTTTTCTACCCATTATCTTAAAGTCAGTCTGACCATTGCAGAGGAAAAATGCAAACCTACCCTTTAGTGTGCAGAAGCAGCACGTAACAAGCTGCATGGAGGGGCGCTGAGCCAGAGGAGGGAAGGCCGCCAGGAAGTGTTGGAATGACCCATTAATCTGCTCTGCAATCCCTTTAGACAAGAGAAACTGTGCTCTTAGGAGATGCACTCACCACACAAGTTTACTCTCCCAGAGTGTTACTTTTGAAAAATGAACGCTGTTGTGCTGTTGGGATTGTTTTTGTAGGTTGTGCACATGCAGACGGAGCAAGAATCCCAATGGGGTCATGAGAGTTTGCTTTATTTTAGACCTGAAGGATTAATATGTATTCACATTGTCAGATGCTGTTTGTAAAAACACGGCCTAAAAAAATCCACTCTGGCTCAATTAGTCGAAAGAGGAAGAGAGAGAGTAGCGGTGGTCAAGCATGCTAAATTGAATGAAGAGAGGGGCCGGCAATCAGAATAATAAAATGTAATTTAATGATTGTTCCACAGCAGTTACCTTCTAAAGCAAAAATAAAAAAATGTCCACACCTTCTCACAAACCTGCGGGTAGGGGCTGGATTTTATATGAATGTGGCACGAGACATGCTTGATCCTGCTGTGGCCTGTCAGCTCTCTCTCTGTACTGTCACGCCTGTGAGATCTGTGAGCCTCAGTACACCAACAACTAAAAAAGACCAAAACTGGATTCGCACCAAATTCGGATCCCCAGCCATACACCCGCCAAGTGTGAAGTAGATGTTATGAAAGGTTGTCGAGATGTGCGAAGATCCAACAGACACACAAAAGCGCTTTTTTGTTTTTTTGGCCTCGTCATGATCCTACAGCCAGTAACACCCCTAGCACCTGTGGAAGTGATAATCATATTGAATTTCCAGTTGACAAACGCTGACTGTCACACTGCCAGCGTGGCTCAGTATGTATCCCAAGTGTACACTGTGGAGTTCATAATATGTGTGTAAAGCACAAACAAAATTGAGCGAATAGTGTTTACACTTAAAACAATCCAAAATAATCTCTCCCCTAGAGGAGTAATTAGATACCTACACATTTTATGTTTGCGTTTCCCTAAAGGAGGGACTTTAATTTTGCATATATTTGGGCTCCGAGTTGTTGTGCGATAGTCTGAAAGGGGAATTTCCCATGTCAGTGGGGAATCTATTATTCATTCAGTGGCATGGAGGGTTGAGCACCACCCTGACAGCTGCAGAAGTAGCTCTGAGATTAAGGACAAGTATGGATGGATGGATGTGTGTCTCATATATATTCTGTCTCACCATGCAAGCCAAAGTCCTCCTGCGTGGCTCTCGATTGGCATCATTAAAAGCACATTCTAAACAGACAATTATTCTGCTGTATTTTGCCAATAATTATTTAAAGGGTGCTGCAGGCCAAAGTTGTACTATAATGAGATTTAAGCGATTAAAAAAGATATAACTCACGGCGCCTGTCAGAATAGAGTAGAAAAAGACTCATTGTCAATGTAAAATGACGTCCTGGTGTTTTGTGAGAGACTAGGAGAGTCGGTTAGAATCCAAAGCCATCGTTTTATACATTTCATGCGCCTCACTCTCCACTTGAAACCATCAAAGGCTATAAATCCTCCAAAATAAAACTTTTTCAGCGTTTTCTTTTTGATGCGGCGAGCATCGCATCATCCAATAAAAGGATACTGATGATTTACGCAAATTACAAAATCTAATTCTCGAGTATCACTGTTTTCCTATCTGTGCAGATAATCTTGTTGTCATTAAAAATGCATTTCCCTGAACAAAAGTTATCAACAAATGCTTATGTCAACAGTTTTATCATTTTTCAGCAGAAACGGCTCTTATTCAGCATCAGTGGGACAGTTAAATGTCTCTCACACCCACCTCGAGATTTTGTTTGTTTTCCTATTCTCTTGTCATGAATTTTTCATCAGCCACTTGATGAGACATTTATGTTTGCCTTATAAAGCACAGTAAGCAGTCTTTGAGGAGGGGATATTTTTCCATTCCACAGTTACAGTGGCTTTTGTATAGAAGAGGCAGGGTCTCTTTGTAAGTTATGGTCTGTCCAGCCCCGCGTTGCCAGAATGTGCCCATCAGTAGTCAGAGGGGTTTAAATCAACTGGACAAAAGCTGCACTCTATGGTCACATTTTACCCACAATGCAACTCACCACTAACAGATTTCTTTTCATTTTCAAACCTTCAGCCCCAACCAACACTGGCCCCAGTGACATCATTGAGATTAATTTTGTTACGTTAGAATGCCATTGGCTAGATAATTTCTTCATGCAATAGATGCATTACATTTGGCCAGCGTCAATTTTGTTAACTTTAGTTTTCAGTGTAATATTTCTAGCTATGGGATTGTAGGATATAACAATCGGTACACACAACCGGGGTCGCCTACTTCGGACAAGTACTTTAAGACGTTCTCATCAACCTCAACTGTACTTTCAGGAGAAGTGCGATGTGGTGCACAAAAACCACCTCAAATTTGACCTTTCCTCTAAACTAATTTGAATCGGAGTGCATGCAGGCACAAACCAATTATGAGTGAGTGAGGCTGGAGATAGGTCAACAGGCTGGCTATTATCTGGATGTGCCAAAAATATGCCTGACAAGATGTAGGGCGAGATTTAGGTCAAGAGAAGAAAGAGCTGATTTGGACAATTGTGGTCTGAATGTCAACCAGGCCGAGTGGATACATGTGGGAGTGGAAGTGGTTCTCTCCCTCAGCCCCCAGCGGCCACTCAAGAAGAGGTCACACATTGTATGTGTGCATCTGTCCGTACGTGTCTGTGTGGGGGATATAGGTGTGTTTGTGTGTTACTTTTGGCTCTGGAAACAATGTGCAGTGAAATCCAACCCCAGCCGTGTCACACTAGCTGTCTGTAATTGCTGTGCGATAGGTATGTGCTGAAGTTCATCTGATGTCTGGGGAAAAGCTATTGACGTGAAGGCGTCCCCCTACCTCAGAGGCAGGGAACGGAGACCAATTTAAGGGACATGTGACACGACTGTGGTGGGACCAAATGACCTCGCTTACAATAAAGGGAGGACCTTCAGACACTGATATCCCCTCTAATGTGAGTGGCAGCTTTGATTGATCTGCAGAAAGACTGCATGGATTGAGACGTAAGACCTCAACGCCAACCTTTCTGGTGACAGAAATAGCCATGTGTTTACAGAACAGTCTGTGAAATATGCGTAGTTACAATGCACACGTAACGGGTTCTCTGTACTCCTTTTTATAAAAGTGGTTCATGTTTGCTTGAGTTGCTCTAAAAGTTCCCCAGAACTCCACCACCTTGAGATGAATTCTCACAAAAGAATGTTGGCGGTTTTGTAAAGTGGAGGCGAGTTCACATTCTTTATCCTTCATCCATTCTTCATGGACACGAATCCCACATCCTGATATGTTTCTGTTAAAATGACTTTTGCTTTAATAATATGCCTATAATGTGAGGCATTGTAATAAAAACAACTTAACACGTTTTCCTATCAACGCCAACACCGAATCCCATTGTGAAGAACAGACAGATTAAAAATGTACGCTATATATGTATCGCAACACGGAGGCTTCATGGTCAAAACCAAGACGGCAAACTTTATTACACCTTTCAACCTTGACAGAGGCAGCGCAGACCAAATGTGCCTATTTCGTTCTTACTAGTTAAACACACTGCAATTGTCAACAGGAAAGTTTTGCTGTTAAACACACTGCATAACTCTAAACAGAGGAAAGTTTTGCAAAAACGGCCTTGAGTGGCTTTGGCTATACAACAGTTTACTCAGACAGACTGCCAGACGCTGCTCTGGGTCAGTAGGATCCCAATAGTTGGCCCTCTGCCTGCACTAATTCTATTCAAACCTTTTATTGAAAAAACGCCGCAACTGTCGCAAATTCACATCTCTGCCAGTACGAATAGTTTTGCTGCAAAATATATGCGAGTATTTCACATTTTTGTGTAATTTGTTAATCACGCCCCAGGTCTGTAAAGGCCTTTACTCGTAAATAACAGTTTTATAGTAAGCAGTTATTTTTTAAGTATACTGTTGGATTTTTACTGTCTGTTGGCTTCTGTGAAAACTTTTAATGGGATAAAGAGAACCTGTAATGACAAACTTTTGTGCCACCTCTTAGGTTGTTATGGCAAACTGCTGCCTTTTGCAGTTGCATATTAACACACTCTGCAGAAAAGGAGCTACATTATCACTGAAGTTGTTTTTCATAAGACCACTCTGGTTTGAACTCTGTTTTGGTCTCCACCAACTCCTGACAGAAAATATCGGACTCTTTAGCTGCTGAACACGCATGTTCACGAGCCTCCTCTGACTTTGTCTGTGAGCCGGTTGGTGGTGATTAGGTATTGAAGTGGGTTTTTAGTGATATATATTTACAGGTGGCCCCCTTTGCCATGCATATAGTCATGTGACCCGTTGTTAATATGCAACGTTTGACGATAGCAGCCAAATTGAATGGTGTACATGGCAAATGTACATGTTAAGGATCCGGGAGGTCAAATTTTGACCTTTTCATCAGTCCACATTTCATGTCTGCTTCGTAAAAAATGTGCACATTTCACAAATAAATATGTTAACACCTGTATATGATTCAAGTATCACAATTTATTACAAAAACTAGAACTTTTTTCATCTGTCCGTGTTGCCATGCTTTAAGCATATAACAATACAGTATAAAATCTCAACCCAAAAGTCGGATCGTAAAAGCAAAGATCATAGATGCTGACGCAGCATTTACAGAAGTTAAGACATGCTGTTACTGTACAGAGAACATTCCCACTGAAGTACAAACATCTGCAAAATGCGTCATTATCATCAATGAAGTGCATTTTTTACAGTAAGCAATCCGATCCAATCTCATTGAGAGTGTTACAGGAAACACCTCTTTTCAAAAGTATTTTACACAAAATATACACAAACACTCTGCAAATCATAATGAATGTGCTGAGATTTTTTTTTTCAACAGCCCAAGGCACTCAGGCTCCCATGTTGGCAATAAATACGTCATTCTTTACACTAAATCACGTCAAGCAGGTGGTGGTGGAGAAAGAAGAGTGAGAGAGAAACAATGTCGTCTATTTCATGACCTCTCGAAGAGCACGTTCCTTTTAAAGAAGTCCACCTTGTCCTTTTTCACAGTGAAAATCCCTGGCAGTCGAGACAGAAAAGACGTTTTTAAGAAGTCTGTTTTGCTGAATTGCGTGACATCTGTTGGCTAAAAACTACATAACCTCCTACTGTACTTTTGATGCTGGTCTGACATTTTGTTCCCCGAGAGCATCCCCTGCTCTCTGGAGCGACATCGGATGCAAACCACAAGTAGGCCTGATGGTGCATTCAAGCACCACAGGACGCCAAAGTGTCCGTTTGCAGTGACCTGTCCCACATGAGTATCTGGTAAAAATCTAGTGTCCACAAATGATATTTTTAAATCTCTAACAAATCCGGATGCTATTCATTGAAGTAATCCTGATCTTTCAAATTTGTCTAGCAATGCTGTGACTTTATCAAAATGCATTCATCTCCTCTTCACTGCACTTCAGTTGAGCTGGCGACAGGCTTCAAATGTCCACTTCGAGGCACCGCCGTAAATATCAAGGCTCGTCTCCATCCATGCAAAAACGTTGCCCACTTGTGCTTTGCTGCTGCACGTGGCCAGATTGTATATCTCTCCGACGGATAGTTTCCGATCCCAGATGTGGAAATTGGCCAAGTCTCCGACGAAAGCTTGTGTGGCATCGAACCCTCCTCCGAGCGTGTCCTGTGGAAAAGACAAATGGATTTAATCAAGGATGATATGATTTTTGTCGCCTCCGGCTGCTTCATGGAAGGAACAAAACTCGAGGATGGATATGAAGCTGGGGAGGGTTCAACACAATGAAATGTTAAAATGACTTCTCCACCTTGTTGGTAATATTTCACATCATGACACACAGTTATTGTATCTTTTAATCATAATAATAATATGTTCTGCCCTGACATCCTGTTACGGTGAATGAAGCAGTTAAGATAATCTCCAAATGTAGTTTATGTGTTGCCTTCGTGGACGTGGAAAGCATGTGGGACAGGCGTGTGTTGTGTTCACCTGTTCCTGACCCAGGATCAGCAGACCCTGCGGTTTGATGGGATGGTATGGAGCCAGATTCTCTCCACTCCCCCTCTTAACGCCGTCCTGGAAAGCTTCCCAAACGCCATCCCGAGTGGTCCAGGTCACGCAGATGTGATGCCACTTCCCATCGTTGATGAGGAAAGGCAGTTTGGCAACCTGGAAGGAGACAGGTGTGACGTGAATGTTTGCTGCAGTGAGCCAAAACAACAACAACACATGGCGACGCGTCCGCCGTGTTTAGACGTGCCTTGTCGTTGATGAGTATCTCCATCGGGTTGTTTCCCCACTCGATGAGGACCAGCTCGTTGGCTTGACCCGGAACTGCGTAGGAGAAAGGCGTGCCCACGCCCGGAGACGCGTTGGACTTGAGCCACATGCACACGGTGAGCGCGTACATCTCCGGCAGGCTCTTCTTCACCTTCGCGTACATGTAGTTGGTCCTCAGCGGGAACGTGAGCTGGAATTTATCCAGGGGCCTGTTTTCTCTCTGACCTGCGGCGAACAAACACACAGCGGTTTGACTTCATCTTAATATCTGTGTTTTCATTTCAGTCAAACACAGATGTGTCACGCGCGCGCACGCGGGATTTACATGTAGGATTTACAGGTTACACAACAGATCCACAGATGTGCTTTAATGTCGCATGATGGATCTACCACAGGAGCGCTGACGTTGTTAACCTTCATCTTCCTTTCTATTGACGCCACACCTCAATATGTCACTGCCATAGTTTTTTTTTCTTTTTTTTTTTCTTTGCGGTTATAATTCCCCAAGGTGTCCCAACCCGAGAGCGCGCTGTGGTTTAACTTTGCAGAGCAAACGGAGGGACGCCTCGCTCTCTGCGTGTTTGAAATGGTTTAATCTGCATGAATTAGAGCAGGAAACTGCAGGATATATCTGCCCCCTCCAGCTTTGTGCGGATGAGTGAAGCATTACTTCACACGGGTTTATAATACCAAACTATATGTGCAGAATATTTGTTTGCATTTTCCCTCCCTCGCATATAAAAATCTGATCAGATATCTGATGTGACATCTCTCCTGGATTGCTCTAATAATCAGTCCCTGCACTCAGCCGTCACACCCCCAGACCTCCCTTCACTTTTTAGTGCGCCAGCCTGAGTGCTGTCTCTCCCCCCAACTACCTTTCTCCAGGTCGGTGATCCTCTGGTGGAGAGACGTGAGGGTGGACTCCACTCGCCCACGCTGCTCCGTCTCGTTCCGGAGTCCGGGCTTCCCCTCCTCGATGCTGTTCACTCGGGACAGCACCTGCTTCTCCAAGTCGTCGATTTTACTTTGGAGCAGGTCTTTGAGGCTGTTCGCCTGCACCGAGTTGTTACTTCTGCTGAATTGCTGTTAAAGGGGGGGAAGGAATGAGTGTGAGTCGGTGTAACACAAGCGTACTCTTTTTTTACCAATTCATTATATCTGAACAAGCAACTTGATTTATTGTGGTAACGTTTTCTCTTAGTCGCAAGACTACGTTTTATTATTGTTGGTGTTATTATATTAGTGAAGAAAGTGGTTTGTTCGTAATCTGGCGCTTTGCGCAGTCACCCAAAGTGTCGTCCCCAGGAGCAGCAGCCTACCTCCAGGTTTTCTAATCTCTGCTTCAGCGACTGTAAAGTCTGTGATAGTTGCGCCAAAGTGTCAGCGGGGCCCCTCGATACATCCCCCATAGTGTTTTTGGACCCCGCTTCTTTCCTCCTGCCCCCGGGCCGCGCGTCCCCGGGCTCCCCGCCGCTCTGGCTCTCACACCGCGCCAACTTGGAGGTCAGCTCTCTGATGGTCTCTTTTTGGTTCATGATCGTCTCTTTCTGCTGCAAAACCGTCTCCCGCAGCTGCATGACCGTGGTCTTCAAGTCCCCTCCCGGCACGCTGTTCTGCAAAGTGGCTGCGCAAATGTCCATATCCTTGGGTACGGACGTGCAAATGAACTGCGTCTGTCCGCCGAAGTCTTGGGACGAACTCTCCAAAAAGAGGCACGAATATAGAAAAAGTCTCCAACTGATTCCGTTCCTGTTGGCCTGCATGTCTGCGTCTGTGCTGGGTTGTTTTTTTGGTTGATGAGCCGCAGTGACTTGACGCGCTCGTGTGTCCCCCCTTGTTGCTGTAATCCGTCTGTGGAAGTGCAGCCGTTTTTATACGGCGAGCCTGGTTCTGCGCAGAGCAGGTTCACTGCATCACGACCGTAGGGGAGGGAACCGCGCTGTCCCTGTTTAATCGGCTCCAGGAGCGGCGTCGTATTCCAGAGATGAAACCCATTTTGCTTTCAGGCTCCCACATGTTAAATCTTTCATCACTTCGACTATTTGTCATTTCTCGCTGTGTATTATTCATCTGGAAAACGCGCATTTTGTAGGCAGTGGGTTGCATTCGTGGCGGGGTGCAATGTTTGTTTTATTTTTGCGCACACAGGAAACTCTCTCTCGCGCGCGCACACACACACACGTGTAGGTGGATGGAGATCAGAAGTTACTGCAATTTGTAGTCGGTGGAGTCCCCGCAGATTCAGCACCAAGGAGAGCTCCAACCACAGCGCATTACCACAGAGAGCAGAGGAGCGTCTCTGCTTGGTTTTCAGGTGCTGGAGCCTTTTTTTTCTCTCCCTTCAGCTCAGCTGAGACAAGTCTGCACAACATTTACTCTTTATTTTTCTCTTTCTTCAGTTTTTGTGTTGTTGAGTTCCCTATGTGATGATGATATTTGTTTTTCTTGGAAACTCATGTAAATTAGCTAGCCTAGACACACACACACACACACACACACCCCTTATTCCCAAAGACCCTCTCTTACAGTGGCGATCTGCTCCTCTCCACATCACTGCTATAATCATCTCTCAATTTCTCAGATGATAATCTGTCCCCAAGCAATTTATCTACTTTCTATCTATTATTCAGGAAGGAGAATTCCATTATATTTTCCCGTTGCCCACTCGGCTCTTCTCTAGTCGGTCAATGTTGAAAATAAAATGAAAACATTTTGAATAAGTAATGAAAACATATCGGCCCTCAGATTAAAATTGATTTCTTTTGGAAACGTGAGCACGGGGGAGAGGTACACAGCACGAGACACGGAAGTCTGCATGTGACAAAAAAGATATTAGATGTGGGGGTTAGATAGGTCACAGCATGATTAATATCACCTGTAGCAGGCGTGAGAAGCTAAATGCTTTCTAGCTGCAGGCTTCTTTTAACGGGGTGGATATTAACACCCAGTCATAATGTAAACTGTTGTCAGGAGGAAGGACTTAATTTCAGAGCTGGAAGATCCGGTGCCATGTACTATATTAATGTCCCAATTCTCTTCGTGGGTGAGAATGATTGAGTGACTAAACGTTACATTTGAGGGATTTAAACTCTGTCACATTGTGAGTGTTTCCTTAGATATTCCCATGACAGCATGAATCATATAGTTATTATGAAGTCATAGTGTGATGGTCTTAAAGTGGGCACAAGGCAAAGGGAATAATCTCATTATATATATATAACATTTCCGGAATGTTACATTTTTTGTCTCTTGACAGTATCGTGTGGTTTTTAATGATGCAGCAACATCTAAGAGGAATGAAAAGAGAGTTTAGTGACTTCACTCTGTCCGTAATCCAGAGTTTATGTGCTGTTTTTGTTATTAGGAAAAGCAAAAAAAATGAAGCTTAGAGGGGAGCAAGAAAGTCATTTCTTTTGAGCCTTTTAGTTTGGCTTGGAATTCGTGAGTAAAAAGTAAATTAAAGGTGATGTAACTATCTGCATTTGTATTAACAGGTTGCCGGTGGAGGGCCGGTTACCTCAAAGGAGAGGGATTTATGGAGTAACACGGGATACTTCAGGTCAAAGAAGTCATATACTGTGTCCGAGCAGAACCAAGCAAACGCTTTGCTCCGTGGCAATCCAGAAGCATTCGCAGAAAAACCAATCCGAGCATCTTGAAAGCGGTAGCAGAGTGCGAATGATGCTTTTATCTGCATCGCCTTTGAGGAAAATATTGATGGACAAAAGCAGCTTTATTAGATGTTGTGTTACATGAAGCCGTGCACTCTGGCGTGGTCAGAGCGTCCGGGCTTGCAGAGCAATGAGAGTAAATAACTTTTTCTCTCCACCGTATCAACTATCTGGTGAATGTGTGCTTGTTATATGATTACACATAATAGACCACAGGGCTTTCCACTTCTTTGCAAAGGACGTTCCTAATGAGCAGAATAGAAAACCAGCTTAACAGTTGCAATATTTAGCATTTTATTTTGGAGTTCATACGCCTGCGTCTGCAGAAAAAAAACCTCGACTTCTTCTACCTGTGGGACAAAAGTAATATTTGTTAAATCTCTAAAAGTTTAGCTCTCATTATGAATTCATTATAGTGCTTCCCATACAAACAAGTCTCAGGGATAGATGCTTAGAGATGCTTCACTCCTCTGCGCTCCATCAGAAACGCACCTCTTTCAATAACCTCTTCTCCTCCCTGCAATCCTCTCCTCCTACACCTACCGGCATAAAAACCGGCTCAAGTAGACTCTTAAATTCACATTTTCCGTCTGGATGCCACCAGTTCACCGTGTAGGCATATTCAGTTCCACTGATTTTTTCTGTAACAGCTGTTACATTTATAATGCTTTTAGCCATGGTGTGCATGAAGCAATAACAGGGTTTGGATGAAATGATGATTTGTTGTTCCAAGTCATTGTGCTAGACGTGACGGCAGAACAATAATACTAATCTCATACAAACACTATGCCGCCTCGGTTCTGCTGGAGCTGTGGTGCCGGGTCGCCGTCCACCTGTTGTGGTGAACAGCGTCTCCTTAATAATGACTCATAATAACTCAAACACAGTGGAAATGTTTTCTCCAGCACTGGAGATCAATAGTTGTCATTTCACATGTTGGCATCTTGCCTTGACGTGCTTTTTTTTTTTTTTTTTTCTTCCCCGAATTTCGTACTCCCCCTCACCTTCTGCTGTAGTGTGGTGACAGCGATCAGCGTGAAAAGCCATCAAGTGCTTTTTGGATTTAGTTTTAAATCATTTTACATTTTAAACACCGAAGAGTGTTTTGAGGAGCTTGTCTGTTGGCGTCAGGACTGGGAATAGACAAACACAGCACTTAATATCAGAATCTGTCAACCGCTGAAAGCAGATTCTTACCTTGTGAGCAAAACTCAGTCCCTCATTCACTCATTCACTGCTCCCTATATAATACACACCCAGCAGCTGACACAGTATAATGATAGACTGATAGTAATTATTATGCACTATGGTCTTCTTTGATTATTCTATATTTTCTGCTTTAAACTTTTTTAAATTGTAATTGTAATTGGTTTTGTTCACACTGGTCTGTCTGTATGAGCAAACATTAAACTGATGCATCAACATTTTGATACTCCTCAATGTGAGGTTATAAGAAAAGTATAATTTGGGTGTCATAACTGAAAATCATCTTGGCACCAGCGTAGCACTGTGACCCGAGAAAAACCACAATGGTCAAAAGAAAAATCATTTTAGGGACGCTAAAATAACCACAGCTATTTTATTGACATTCATTATGACAGTGGCATTGTCTACCTGTACTTCCCAGCATATTTTCTGTTCTTCAGATCAATTTCACCATTTTTCCTCCATGAGTTTTTTTCTTGTTACTGCAGAAAAACAAGCGGTATATTGTATTTTCAAAATGAAAACACAGTCAGCAGGAATGTCGTATGGTTTGTCAGATTTAGCAATAACTAAAAAGATGCAGTTTGTTGCAAAGGTCACTCCAAGACATTAAACTATGAAACCCAACTGATTTAATCGTGATAATAAGAGAATGCACACCTATGATGTAAATATGGACCGTAAGCCCGAGGATGCCATAGGTCACAAACACTGATGTTTTCTATGTCCATCGAACTGTCTCTGATAAATACCGTAAGGTGTTTCATCATTTCTATTAAACAATGCCTCATTAAGCTGGCTTGCCTTACCAAAGGAGGAAAGCAGCTGCCATGTTGGGGTCACTGGAACTTAGTATGCTGTGGCTGGTTAGAGCGAAGGAAAATGTCATGAAGTTAGTTGGCAGCAGAGTGTAAAAAAAAATAGCCCAGAGAGGCTAATTAAGACAAAGACATTTACACTCATAACATCCCATCACTTTCTTTCTTTTTTTTGTTGTTTGGAGTGATTTCCCGCATGGTCTCCAGATGGAGTTCCTCATACACTATGGTTGCTGTCCTTATGTTTTATTAAAGGTTGTGATTTAATGAGCTGAGCACCCGTCTGAAATTGATGCAATGCATCAACTGACAGTGGGATCATTTTGTGTGCCGAAGTGACAGTGCTGTCCTCCTGCTGAAGATGATGAGGAAATATCTAACAGCATGCTCATGGAAGTCTATTTTTGTTTTTTTAATCCCAATACCCAGAGTATGCGCTGGTTGGATACATAATCCGTAAATGTACTGTTGTGCCCGGGCTTTTAAAACTCACTCATTCATTATTTAATTTGTCATTATACATGCTGTATTGATGGAGAACTTTATCATCCACTTGTATATATACTTGCAGTGTCTTCATAACAACACAGATTGCTTCTGTTGTCTTTTGCATGTTTGCAGTTTATACATGATCACGTTTTATGCTCTTATAGCCAGCAGGGGGTGACTCATCTGTTTGCAAAAATATTTGTTTGTATAGAAGTTTATGAGAAAACGACCCGACTTCTCACTTGATTTATTACCTCAGTAAACATTGTAAACATGAGTTTATGGTTTCATTCTCTAGTTTCATGTCTTCTTCAATACAGCATGATAGTCACTTTGTAAATTATGGCTCATTTAGAGTCAAATAGACCATAAAGCAGCGTATGCTTTTCAGCCACAGCCAAAATGCGAAATCCTTCAAAACCATGTCCACAATCCAACGGGTGATATCATGGTGACTACATCCACTTCTTACTTGGACTCAACGATGAACTGATTAGAATTTGGATATCAACTGTCAAGGCCACTGGGACCTCACAAAACATTATTTTTTGCTCAAGGATTCATATGCTAATTATACCGTTCCATACAAAGGTCAAGTAGGATGAAATGATTTGTGACAGACATTGATGTAAACTGCAATGTGACTGTACGGCGGAATCGTACACCGCGATGCGATAACTCTAGTTTCACTCAAATACTCGTCTTTGTTGTCTGTCTCCGCTGGTCATGTGTTTGCTACTCTGTGTAAAGTGTTAATTTCAACATCATAAAAGATGTCCAGCCTGTAATTAAGAACAGATATATGCTTGCCATAATTCACTTGACATGACATAAATTAAATTAAAGGGGCACTCTGTCATTTATTAATTTTACACATTAATCCCTGGGGAGAGTGCTACTCTGCCTCTGAGAACCGCTCTGTCATTCCTTCTCTGGCTATCTGTCAAGTCTGAAATGACAACCCTGATGATGTCATCTTTTTGCATCTTTATGCATTTCAACAAGTACTGTGTTCGGCTTATGTTGGCTATATTGGTACTTTTGGTATTTTAGATCATTTTTGAGGCATTTGATACCTATGAGTTTACAATTTTACTACAGAGGATTCAACCTTTTTGTCCTCTATCATAAATCCAAACACCAGGCTTTTCCATTAGTACGTTTTCATTATTTTGACTATCCCATATACGTGTCTGTATTACTTTAAGTTTAAACCCTTAGAAAATCCTTCAGGAACCAGGAGAACTTGGTTTCTGAAGCACATTGATTTCTTTTTGTCTTCTCATTGCCATTACTGTTGCTTTTGTTTTGGAATGAATACAAGCTGCCCGGTAGTCCTTCAGTAACTGATGGGATGTTACATTATGAATTAGGCATCAGACTTTCTCCGTATGGCATCACAAAGAGCCTTTTGGATTTTATTTCAATCTCCGCTCAGGTTCCTTCAGCTCTGTGGACTTGCTGCAGATTCTACAAACACTGTGCTGTTATTGCTTTGACTCAAACTTGAACATTTTCAAGAATTCACGACTTATTATTACACACCCTAACTCCAAGATACTGGATTCACTATACTGCATGATTTATAGATGTTTCCCTTTAGATGCTGATAATCCAATATTAGTTTTCAGTTTTGCATACAAAATGCCAGAAGTGAAGTTGGGGAAAATGTAAAAAGGATATGTTAATGTAATCAATTACAGTGTAAATTGCGACGGCACACGGTATCTCACTCATGCATCGCCTGCTTCTCTGCTCACTTTAAAGCTACTGTGAGGACGTTTTTACTGGTTATGAAACAGTGTTAATGTAATACTGATGCCTCTATATGACCTTTTATAAGTAAACAAGCCCATCAGAAATAATATTGGTATGTAGTTATTTTAGTGCTATCATCGGTGAGATTCCATGCAAAATTAGACAAAATCAAGCAGTTCCAGAAACGAGACCTCTGGCGACCGCCAACCGGCCACAGGCAGACCCAGATCTGGCTTCGGCCCTGCGTTTGACCTGCAGCCGAAGCTCCTGCGGGTGGGGGAGAGATCTGTGCCTAGCAACGGTTGGCCTTACTGCTCCGCTGGGAGCTAACACTGGCACCAGGCTGCTGGAGGCCCAGACCATATAGCTGGGCCCACCAGAGGGAAGGGAAGGCATTGGAGGACCGGAACCAGGAGTGTGCAGTGTCGACCCTGCTGCAGTAAAAGCTTTCTGAAGGTGTTTGGAAACATTACCACCTTTGTCCACAGGGGCCGCCAAAATCAACAAAAAATACATCTTTAGTAGTAGCTTTAAGTTCTTGACATTGTTTACTTAATGCAGCACTGTTTTTCCGCACCATGTGTCAGCCAATCCCAGCTGTCATTGGGCGAAGGCAGGGTACACCCTGGACAGGTCGCCAGTCTATCACAGGGCCGACACCTACCGGCAATTTAGAGTCATCAATGAACCTATCCCCATCCTGCATGTCTTTGGACTGTGGGAGGAAGCCGGAGAACCCGGAGAGAACCCACGCTTACACAGGGACAACATGCAAACTCCACACAGAAGGAACCCGGGCCGACCCGGGAATCGAACCCGGAACCCTCTCGCTGTGAGGCGACAGTGCTACCCACTACACCACCGTTCAGCCCCTTAATGAATATGGAAATGAATGTGTATTCTATATGTTCGTGGCATGTGTTCATGACACTGAGCAGCTAGTCAGCCATGAGCAGTGAGTGTAGGTGGGAGGCTCATGCTTGAGCACCTCTCAACTGTCAAAGAAGCTGTGGAAACATGACGTGCTGTCAAGAGATGCAGTCTAATGAAGGGATGTGCTCTTGCTGAACAACACGAAAGGGAAATGACTGACTTGTCAAGGCACCTTGGCTCTGCAGAAGAGACTGAAGACATCATGCTGGATCACGCCGAGCAAAAGAAGTAAATGTTGCTGAAGAAAAAGTTATGCCTATTAAGATTCAAACCCACCCACGCTGCGTTAGTCAAGGGAAGACTCCTGCCTGTTTTACCGGTCAACAGAAATGACAAAACCAAGAAAAAAGATTTGAAGAGTAAGTGAAACGCTGCTTCTGTCTATTTCAGATGATTGCGTGTCTTTAAAATAGCTGAAGTTCTTTGAAGATTATATATTTTTTTTAAGAATTCTGCTAATTAGTCCTTTTGCAGTTCTGGGAAATGATGTGGCACAATGTGTAACCTATCCTGAACAGTCTTAATTAAAGGTTCCCTGTGGTGCCTCGCCTGTTAGTGCTACAACGAGTCATGTTTAGGACTCCCTTTGTTGGTATTGCTCATGCAGGTGCCACCCTATAGTGCGCATTCCTGCAGCAGACTTCCTGCTTTTCCGCTGGTCAACAGTCGGTGGCGACAGCGTGCGAAGACGTGCAGAAAGTTGCTTGTGATTGTGGTGATGAAGAAGATGGAACTGGCAAGCATGAATGGAAACAATACTGAAATTCTTCCATTGACGGTTTCCAACAGGTGGTCTATCTAAAACAACAATGATGGTATCTTTCTGTGGCTTTTGTCATTATTTTCTCATAAACAAACTGTTTGATCTTTTGGTATTCTAGTCTTGATAAAAGACCTCTGTCCGTACCATGATGCCACATTAATGGCATGTTCTGATTGGTCCAGACTGTTGAAGATAAAAGTTAATAAAAATACACAGTCATTTAGGATGGGCCAGTTCACAAGCGGGTGGGTCCACCCACAATGCAGCGGTACACCTGGAACAATATATTGTTATTTTGTTCAAGTGTTTTATGAGGAATTCAATATATTTGATTTCTTATACCTCAAAGACAGGCTCAAGGCATTTTGGTGAGAAAGATTGAATGTAAACACAACTTCTTTTTCTTTTTGAAGAAAACTCCACAAAGAAGCTTCAGATGATGAAGAGAAAAATGTTCTGATGGCAGGGCGTTGTCTGATGGAACTTTCATGCAGTATCTTTCATGCAGAACCACCATACCGGTGTGTGTGTGTGTGTGTGTGTGTGTGTGTGTGTGTGTGTGTGTGTATATATATATATATATATATATATATATATAAATCATCTATGGGTAACGGGCTGAGTCGGTTCAAAAATAGCCTGCATACGTATGTTTCAGTGTGACAGAAAAAGGCTGCACGCTATGAAGGAACAGCCACGTGTCACGTACTGTCAGGGAGAAACCTACCTTTAAAAAAAAAAACGTTTTCGTGACACCGACTGGTATGTAGATAATATAGTTGCAATTTCAGTTCAGCTTAATCTCCTTTATATTCTCACTCAGGTCACATTCAGTCACATTCAGTCGACATATGGATGCATTGGATTGCTCCTCATCAATCATAATCTATAAGTATATTATTGTGAGCATTAAAGGCTTCCTGCTGACGTCCGAGCACGCACGCCATGCTTAGAGAGCGACTGGGCAACTGAATTACATTAAAAGCACGTGGATATTACTGTGATGTAATGTGGGGCGGGATAATCTGAGGCCATGTAAGTAAGGATGTATTGATCTTTCAGTACATCAAGGTCGCTTCCTCTTACTCTGTGCGTCTATCTCTCTGTATGTGTGTGGGAAGAGAGGACTGATGCAGATGTGTGGGGAAGTTATACAGTACACGCACAGAGTGTCACGATTCACCAGCAAAAAAAAAATAAGGACGGCAAGATAATAAAGTTGTTGATGAACTTTTAACGCCTCTAAAGGTCAACTATCAATTTAATTAAAGTGTTGCCACGCTTGTGCATGATGCTGATTTTCATCACGTTGAAAAAGAAATGGTGCGTGTTCCAAGATGATGCATAAGTCGGTGCTTCACAGGCTCTCCCACAACTTTGCTCTGTGAACCCTGGAACTCCGCAAGCTTGCAGTATATATGTGTGTGTGTGTGTGTGTGTGTGTATATGTGTGTGTGTGCGCACGGAGAAAAAAAAGAAAAAGAGCAGGATCAGTGCTTACACATGAAGGCTCCGCTCCCCGAGCCGCTGCCAGAGAAGAGCCAGCCTTGCATCTGTGCGGAATAATAAAATTGTGTCAAAAAGTGTAGGCAAATACACCAGCACTCTCTGTGGAGAACCGAGGTCAGACAACTGCAGCAATCTTCTTCTTCTGAAAGCCCTCTTCTTCATGCTTCCACTGTTCTCTGGTCTCCGCACGGATTTCAATGTGATATCCTACTATTTCCCTTCTCTTAGAATGGTCTCATTCTCCTTTATTACCCCATTTTGTCTTGTTAATGCAATGACCCCTCCCCACAGAAAAGCCCTATCACACACACACACCCACACACACACACAGACACACACCTATACCAGGCCTCTCTCACGAGAGAACCAGAGAGCCCCCTCATGCACAGCAACATCAATAATACAACTGAAGCACCCCTCCGCCGCCGCCGCCACCACTTGCTTCTAAAAATACACCTCCTTTTTTGTTTAATATTTAATTTGCCCCCTTCTATCTCTCTATCTTTTCCACTTTTCTCTATTCATTGTTTTTAAATGGAGGATGAGTCGACGCTTCCACCTTCCCACTTACTGCCCATCAAGTATTCCGTCTTCCCCAAAACCCACAAACCCCATTTCGTCACTGTCAAACAACCGAGTTCCCCTCCTCGGGCCCTACATCATGTCTCACGCCTCGTTTCCGCATAGCTCCGTGTCCGTACGTCACTCACTCCGATATTATTATGAATTATAAAATAGAGTGAATTCAGACGCAAATGCTAAACCCACATGGTCCACATTATCAGTGCCAAACGTCAGGTTTTGAGCATTGTCATGGTGGGCGTGTTAGCATACTGATTAGCATTTAGCTCAAAGCGCCCGCATCAAGGACAGCCTCACAGAGCTGCTAGCATGGCAGTAGACTCTTAATATTGTTCCCAAATGAGATCTAAAACTCAAAAAGTACATTTTGTAACTGACAAATATCATTAAAACCATTTCAGAATTAGAAACGAGACACCCAAGCTTACAAGAGACGCCGAGAACGGTAATAACGGCAGAGAAATTAGACTTCTTGAATTTCATTTGTTTTTTATTAACCAAGATATTTTGTTTGATCTGCTGCTGGATTTAAATATCTCATACAATACAAAAATGACTTTTAAATCCCTCAATTGCCTTTCCCTCAGGCCTGCTGCATTCATATTTATAAAGATAAGCCTTTATGAAGATAGCACTCTGTCGGGGAAAAAAGTGCAAAAGAAGTTTTCCTTGCATACTATTAACTTTCTAAAATTAGATGACGGCATTTAACATAATCGTGTGTGTGTGTGTGTGTGAGGCGGATTCAACCAAAAGCCAAATGCTTTCTGAGACGAGTGCATCCATTCAACCCAATCGTGCGTCACACACTTCTCGTAAACAATCATCTTCCCACTGAGAAAATGGAAGTTCCCTCACATGGTAAGTGATTTTAGAGGTTGTCGAGTGCATCGAATGACTGCTGCTGTTTGAGACTGGAGGGGAGGAGGGAAGGAGGAAGGAGAGGGAGGAGGTGGAGCGCTCTGCTGAGAGTTGACTTGTTGTTATATAATGTGTTCTAATGGGGCAGGTGCCTGCTGAGGTGGTGCTGGTGCTGGACTCGGCCCTGCTCATCCATCAGCGGCTTCATTTGTAATTTATGTCTCTTCATCTCTGCAGGTTAAGCAGCGTCTGTGCTAATGAAAGCATCTGAAAGAATAATTAAAACAGTGGGAAACAAAAATATTTCAGGAAAGAAATCATTAAATTAAATTTCACATGTTTAACTACTTTTTTGTCTATTTCACCACTATTGAGAATGGCATATTACAGTTTAGCTCCCTTAGCTCATCACTCATATTTTGAGGCCCTTTGCTCCAATACGTTAACTTTAATAGTAAACAGCGGATTCATCCTCATTGCTTTCGCCACATAAATCATTCCAGGTTCTTGTCTTTAGATGTTTGCAAACATATTTTCACAGGCACGGTGTAATGAGGTGTGCAAATTGGTTTTGGCGGGCAGGATTACAGTAGTATTTGTACAAGGCCACCAGCTCACTGTAATGATGATGGAGTTTGTTTTAGTATCAGATCTGGGTTTGGGACATGTTTACAATGGAATGCTTTACTGAATCCTAAATTAGGCGGCGGCAGAAAGTACACAGTGAAATTTGATTGTTATGTAATCCCATTAGTGGTAATAAAAATGCACAACATTGCGGAGCAATTCTTTATGATTTCTTGAATTGGAGTACTGCATAATTTAATGAGAAATCTCGGTATGCGTGTGCTATGAAACGGTTTGTGGAAAATGAAGCTTTTCTCGTCAGCATTTCTGAAGTATAAATATCGCTGATGCAACTCCTGATTCGTGATGCCAGTAGGGGATATTCAGCACTGGATCCACTACCTACTTTAAAATCAATCGCAGCATAAAGCCCTTCTGCTCTCAGAAGACTGAACTTCTCACACAGGCTTTTTCTTTCTCACTCAGAGAGATCTGCCTGTTGGCAAAGCGTAAAGTTTGAACGGCGGTTTTAAAATTGCACAATGTATATATATTTCCTTTTATGGTCAATGACATTCTGATGGAAACTTTTGAGCAACAGTTTGTACAGATACTGAGCCACGGAGCCACGCTCTGCTGTGTACTGCGTCGTAGGCACGAGAGTGGGCGAAGGCGTGCTTTCCCTTCAGCCTTCTCATCGCATCAGCAGCTCCTTTTTTTTTTTAACCTGTTGTTGCAGCAGTCAGTTGTAAATAACCCGATTCGTGTTGAGCGACTTCCTGTTGATGCCTCTGAGCTCTGGAGCAAAGACATCCAAGTAGAGCAAATGGAATGAATTTGCAGTTTACACAGCTCAGTGGCTTGCTTGTCATGTTTCTTTAACGTGTATACTAAGTAGAGAATGCAAGTTAGATCAGAGAATACACAAATAATTAAGTAACAGAGGCATGCAGACAATAGGGCTCATTAGGACTGTGTCGCCTGAAAAATCTGTTTATTTATTACTTATTTGCGAACACTTCTGGAATGGGAAAAACAATTAAGAGGCTTATAAATGCATTTTTCTAATGAGACAAAGTTGGTTTGACAGCTTCCTTATGAATCCTCCTTTATTATTGAACCCCGCTGTCCACTCTGTGTCCACAGTTTCCTTTCGGAGACGGGTGGGTGAGAGACAGCCGACCTTCAACACAGGACATCTATCGTCAGCCGGGACCGAGACACGCGCACGTTCCTCCAGTGATCAATGGAGACAACAGTGGTAATGGCTCTAACAGCCGAGCAAGGAGGGCGATCAGTGGCCATCGATCCGAGCAGCCGGCGGTGTGTGCTGGGAGTCAAAGGTAATGTTTCACTGCTTTCTGGGACCCATGTGGTCAGTAGGAAGTGGGCACAGCATCGCACGAGGTGAGTCGGAGCGCTCCCATCACTGGTCGCTCTCAATTATTTACTACCCCTCTCTCTTCCCTACCTCTCCTCCCCACATCATTAACCCCCACGTTCAGACTGCTTGGGTCAAGCATCGTCCATGAGGTTTCTGCTTGTCTGTTCAATTTCCCAATTGGACAGCAGCAGAGGGAGCGTGTGTTGTTTTTAGGCTTTGTTTTGTACATTTGCTCAACAAGAACTTCAATTACATCAGGCGTTCAGAGAGACGCCGGCTGGCTGTTTTGTTTGTAGCTACACGAGAGGGATTTCATCACTGGAAAGTTCTTGGATGTTTATGCTTAGGCAAATGCTAAAAGCCGTCCTCTCCCAGTAGGTTTGACAGGGCAGCGCCGTGTTCTCCAGTAGTGCATGTTCACAAAAGGCCTGCAGGTACTCTGCATGCACATAAAGTAGTGCCTCTATATTTACCCTTTAAAAGCCCTGCTTGTTCTGCGTTCCGGGCGCTTTAGGGATAGCTGTAGCACAGCTTGCTGCTTTGGTGTGGACAAAATGTACTCTGCCATTTCTGCAGTATCAGTGTGTCCAAAGGATCTTGTTGTCAAACGCCCTCCTGTTAGAAATCATTTGATAACGGTGATGATTACTGACGTGCTCTGGCACTCAGAACAGAGGAGTTTACTGATTCAGCCTCCAAGTGTGATGGGAGAGTGGGCCACTTTTTTTTCAACCATCTACTAGGAAATGTAAAAAATAACAAAACACATTGGTTTTATTGCATTAGCCCCCGTAAGGCTGATTAAATCGTTCTGCAGCAAATAATTTACACCGCCATGGTGTATTGATGTCACGTTGGCTTTGTGTAAGACAGGCCGTGTATTGAACTGGAGTGTTTCAGCAGGAATATGGAAGGTCTCTGAGGCTCAGCTGCCTGCCTCACACTGGAGACACACCTCAGAGCCCAGCAGCTGTCAATTCAAACTCAATGTGCTTCACGGGTGCCAGCTCCGCTCTGCCTCTTATAATCCTTTGTGCATCGATGAAAGCAAACCGCCTGCCTGGGATTCAAAATGCAGTACCGTACATTTCTGCAAAGTCAAAGTGACCAGTCTCTCAACTCCACTGAAGGTTCAGGGTTGTCAGAGAGCTGAGCTGGCACCAACAACCCAGCGGCACGTAGGAGGGTACAGTATGTACTGTGCTGTGTATAGGCGCATGTGTGTGTGAGAGACTGATGCATGTGGCTGCTGGCGTGAGATGGTCAAAGAGCAGCGTTGCAGGTCGGTGTACCTTCAGTTGTTTCTCTGGTTTGTGATGGATCAGCGGATCCACGTGTAGCAGCTACTCACCTCTCACATCTGTCCCCTTTTCAAGTGATGGATTGGTGTCGTGGAGTTTCTCACTGACTCTCTGCACCAAATGCTTTATTTCTCACTACAATAGTCTACTGATGTCACATCAGCTTTATGTAAGACAGGCCGTCTGTTGAACTGGAGTATTTCAACATTCTTTGGTTTATGACTAAATTCCAGGATTATACATTCCCATCAGCCTCAGCTTTACTTTGAGTTAAAGTACAAAGTGGTCTTTGACAGATGTTAGTATGCTAACATGCTTAACTAGATACCGCTGTATTTTAGTAGAGCTTGTATGATGATAATATTCCTCCCAGCCTCCCTTTCTGGTTATTCCACTATGCAATAATTGATTTTTAATGGTGCGACCATGGACCATGTTTTCATTAGATCTAGATGTGTTGCCTTACGGACTCTGGTCAGAATTCTCTCTGCTTTTATACAAAAAGTTAATAAGAAAAAGTTTGACTGTCACATACGCATTGATTTGAAGAAGTTAGTCTCCCTTTTTTTAAAAAAAAAGATGGATATTAGAGCACAGCCCCCGTCGAAATAATTTACTCCAAAAACAAGACATTAACATAGTATCCTCAGTGCCTGTCGTGGGTTATCCACCCATTAAAGTTGTGTTGTTGATGGATCGTATTTTCCACAAATACAAGTAAACAAGCCGGCAGGAGTAAGACAAATGTGTCCGGAGAAGTTCCCAAAAAGTATCATCAGCAGAGTCGTTTATCTCCCCCACTCCCCTCACCCAGCGTGTCAGTGACTCACCGCGGGGCTGTGTGAGCGGCGTCCGTGTGGCTGTTCTAGGTGGTGCGGTCGCAGTGCACGGCCCGCTGTGCTGCTCTGATCTCTGAAGGGAGAGGTGGCGCTGACTGAGTGGTCCAGACCCTCCTACATAGTGGTGGGTGGGCGTTGGAAGGAAGTGGCGCTGAGCACAAAGCCCACCTTTTTTGATGGGCAGCTAATGCATCTGTGATGGAGACACCTGGTGGGGGAACGCTTTCATCTTGTGTCCTGAAAAATGCAGTCTGTATCTGTCTGCTTGATGTTAATGCACCGAAATCTTTCCTTGGTGGTCTCTTAAACATTCACTAGAATTTAAAGAGGCAAACATCTTCTTTTTGTTTTGTTTTTCGACTTCAGAGTGAATCTTATCAGCTGCAGAAAGTAAATGTGTGTCCAGATAGCGACCCTGTGTGCACTGCTGGACAAACCGCTCTGACCTAAGCTGACTTACTCCGTCCCCGCTAACTCCTGACCTATCTCAGCCTATCGATTTGTGTTCTGCTCCTGCTGCTTTGTTTATCTGACCCAAGCTGAGCTCAAATCTATCAGGAAGACCTCACTCCACTCTCTGATCAGGGCTTCAGCGTTTCCTTTACACAGAAGACACCTGCAGTAAAACATCAATATTTATCATCGCAATTTTGATCCACAACCTCCAGTTCCTCAAATAATGAGCAAGTTGCTATCGTATGTGTGTGTGTTTTTTTCCCCATCGTCAGTGATTACCGGCATGTTTACAGTGAAGTTCTCGCCTGGTTTAATGGAGCTACTGAGGGAAGCTAAGCTGGCATAATGGGGGGTATTACATTTTTAATTGCTATCTTTATCTTTCCTCTGTTTTTAAAGGTCATTCTCTTCTCATTGGACAGAACATGTTTCTAACTTTGCAGACTGGATTTCAGACTGTCATATCCAGCATGTTCCTATATGCACGTCATATGGCAGCGCAGTGCAAAGTGTCCTTGAAACATATGCTCCATCTCTAATTAGATTGGAGCTCAAGAAAGGCTCACAGTAGCCTAAAGCATATATCTTTAATTAAAGAAAACGGTCCTCGTGTTCATGTAGTTGTCAGCGCTGCACTTATTACCCAGGTCAAGACTCATGCGATGTGATAGCCACACAATCTATTATCCAATTAGGATTCAGTATTGTTGTTGTATGTGACTGGCTGCCTTGTGCGAGGCACACAAGGCGACATTTAGGGGAAGGAGAAAGAGGATGATATGATGAGATGTTTTCCCTCTTAAGGTGTGTCCAGGCAGCACTAATGTTAGGTGTAGGGGTGGGTAAAAATATCCATACGGCAATATATCACGATTCTTTTCCGCACAATACAATAACGATTTTTCAACTCCAAAGATCGATTTAAAAAAAAAAAAGATTCATGTTTAGATGCGTTGTGAATGCAGTACTTTATCTTTTTCCATTTTATTTTCAATATTTATTCCAGTGAATTTCATGAGAATTAATCAAATGGAGAGGCTGTTTTGAATGAAATAGTTTTGACTCAATTTGTCCTGTGATCAATATCATCTGTGTTTTCATCTTTATTTATATCGCAATATCGTGATACGTATTGTATCACGACCAAAGTATCGTGATACGTATCGTATCGTGATACGTATCGTATCGTGAGGTTCTTGCCAATACTCACCCCTAGTTAGGTGGATTTCAGCCATGGTGCGATTGCATGTAAATTCAATGGAAATGACATGAATGAAGGCAAAGTCGGCCCCAAAAAGGCAAGAGAACCAGAGTTTCTGGCGAGTTAGGAGTTCAGAGGCTGAGCTCGGTGTGTGACGCCTGCGTCATAATGAGTACAAACTATGTAGAGAATGGATGTTATGCAGCTTGGTGTCAGTAATTATTCAGAAGTTGTTTTTTAATTTGCTGTTTTTCCGGAAAAGTACTTTTAAACCAAGTTTTCCTGTGATTGTTTTTGAGGGCATCGCTGGAAAGTTTTCTTGGAATTGCAGAAAAATAAAAAATGTGGTGTCTCTGATTGGAACAGCGAGGAACTTTGGCACAAAGCGAGGCACCCTAGATGCATGTCGTTAACCCAGATCTGCACCGAATCAATACGGGGGGTTGGACTTCACTCACTGACAGGCTACCTGGGCTCCACACAGTTGTTTTTCTCCATGTGGGAGTCTTATACGCTGTCTGCATCTGATAACACACAGGCATTACCCCTGAAAAACCTTTTACACTTCTTCCATTCATTGCTATGATTGCACCCTCACTAATATTCAGCCCATTTCACTTAACTTAAACTTTTTTCAGAGTGTTAGAAAGCAGAGATGTCCCAACGAAAAGCTCTCAATTTCCCTCCCATCATCTGCTGCACACCATCTCAACAACGGTGCTCATGAATGCCACAATGTTAAAGGCCTTTTTCTCGATCACCAGCAGTTTTACAGAGCTTCCAAGAATCCACACACACACACACACACACACACACACACACACACACACACACACACACACAGAGGTGGAGAGAAAGGAATGGCCTTGTCGGCAGAACACATCGATACAAACCACAGAGCTGATCCAACACGATGCCGTGTGCATTGTGAGCAAAATTTGATACAAGCAAATCCATTAAAAATTGACTAGATGTCGTCAATAAAAACCTGTAGAGCCCCTCTGCAGTCGTGCGGCAACAAGAACAGAACAGAAAAGTCTCCCAGCACCGACGACAGTAAAACCACCGCCGAGGTTTTCTACTGTTTCTGTCCCGACTTCTTCTAAATCAAGAGAAACATTCTGCTGCGAAGGCATCTACATTCTTTCACGCACGAGCCGTGTGTGTTTTCACATTAACATGCACCATGCTTCTGTTTATTCATGAGTTTATGTTTCCCATCCAGAGAAGAAAAAGAGGTTTTCCCAGAAGAGGTGGTAAGAGTTACACACAGGAAAAGGAGAATCTAGTTTATAGCGAGAACTGAGCCATTTTCTCCCCCCTAACTTCCAGCCGCTGACATCATTACTTGGACTCTTCAGAGCCAGCGTGGCATTTGACTCACTGTGTATAGCAAATGCCGGTTTTGTGTGCACATCGGATGACAGATTCTACGACACGATTTAAATCCACCCACGGATCAGATCACCCAGTTTGAACAGTGTGATGGTGTACAGGATGTGTTTTTGTGTTATCTCTCTTTGGAATTAAATTATTTAGCAACCGTAGGCTCAATATAAGAAGTGGTCATTCCTGATACACTTAATTTAGTTGAATATGTGTATGTAGCATGACATAATGTGAATATTATTACCTCTATGAAGCATCACTTAAGTTGCTGTTTTCTGAAACCTGGCCCTGCATTGCAGTGGCGAACTATGATCTTATTTTCTTTTTGTTCTCTTCTTCACTTTTTCTTCCGTCTAAAACCCTCATGAACAAACCCAGACAGATGTATTATGTTTGTGTGTTTTACCTCTGACTGGCCTCATGTAAAATTCATATGCGGACCCTAATTAGTCATATTTTTCTAACCCATCCGTCAAATTATCCATCCATTTTTTTTTTACTGCATATCCAAGTTCAGACCATGTTTGATGAATAATGAATGGAATTATCAGCAGTTATTGTTAAATACTGCTGTGAAGGAGGTGCTAAATATATTTAAACTTCTCATCTTTTCTAGTTTCCTGGGCGATGAAACCTTTGTTTTTGAAACCTGGCTTTCAGCCCCGTGCAGCAGCAGGTGTGTGTTAGTGTGCTGGAGGTTAGTGCTGGCGTGAGGGAGAGGACAGGAGGCCCATGACCTTTGCCACAGCCCAGTCCAGATGGGATCAATGACCTACATGGCAGCTGGTCAGATGGGAAAGCTTAACACAGTCCAGCAATTAACCTGCAAATTTAGCAAAGATCAGAGATGTCTCTAATCGTTTTATCTACCAGGGTGGACGTTTCATTCATCTTTAGCTGGTGTTTGGAAACAAAGAAATCCTTAAATGCCTGATTTCTGATCTGACACCGCTATCGAAAAGGCGACATCGTCGTTTAAAGAATAAAACTGCTCTTTGACAGCTATGGTTGAGGTCAGGTTCAGGCACTAAACAATCCCAGTTCTTCTTGGGAGGACAGACACAATTGATAGAAAATAGATTTGTGCTGCATGTAAGACTACATGATAATGAGCCCTCTTCTGACTTCAGATGGGATGTGTGTGTGTGTGTGTGTGCGTGTGTGTGTGTGTGTGTGTGTGTGTGTGTGTGTGTGTGTGCGTGGAGTGGACAATTAAATGTCAGTTTACGGCACAGATTTATATAAGACTCAAAGTGGGGCAACTAAACCTGTGGAGTGTGTGGCGTTGCAGGCCTGTACTTTAGTCATGATGTGTTGCTATATCAGCCATTCTCACTCTGCAGCCTATTCTGAGTTTCTAAAGAGACGGATCAATCGATGCCGTCTGCCAGCGAGCCCACTGCAGGTCTTCATGTGGAGGATGTGGGTGTCACGGTGAAATGCTCACTCTCACCCACTAATGCGTGTACCAACTTGACTCATTCTTATAACACCGCTCTCCTCCTTCTATGCGCATCGGCGCCAAAGAACTGAGGGAAGAAGAAAAAAAGAAAAAAGTTCACAGCACTGCAACTGACTCAAAAAATGAGCTTGTGTTGTTTTGTCTTCTCAAATGTTAATCATCGCAATCTGAACCCGTTTTCACGCTCCTCCTCTGCTCTTACAAAGCTGCGTGTGCGTTCGCCAATGTTCACATTCACGTCTCTCATCGTCTCACACTCCTGAGTCACGTGATAGCAAACCTGTGCTGCCAGTTGTTGCAATGCCGTGCATCCTTTCCAAACCCATTTTGGACCCGCAGATCGATAATTCAGTGTGAGTTTGACAGCTGCGTGGCCAGACAGACAAACACAAACCTCAAGTATATCTTTCTACGCCTGCAGCCCTACAGCTGTCGCCCTTTTCCCCTTCAATCAATTGGCCGCTGTTAAAAAATGTATTATGTTATTTAAGATGGGCTTTTTTGTTCTTGTTGTGGAAACAATGTGTAAATCGTTTCAGGAGGGCGAGGAGGAGAGAAAGGAAAAAGACAGGTTGAAGGAAAAGGGGGGGTTGACATTCACCAGCGGGAGAGAGAAAAAATTGAAATAGAAGAATTGATGGGAGAGAGGCTGGCTGTCTCGGATGCAGAGATGGAGAGAAGGTCAAGGGGATGAGGCTCCGCTGCTCCACAAATTACAACTCAGCTAGTCGTTGGCGTTTCCCGATAATTTGCAGCCCTGAGGGGAGAAGGAGATCGGTAGTGATTGTAGTGGATTGATATTAGAGGGGAAATGCGTATTCTGCTCTGGACTCCCCCCCACCCCCTGGGTTTCAATGGGAGATCTATATGGAGAGTACTTATAAGGGCCTGGGTCAGAGCCATCAGCTGACCGTGGGAGGAGTGGGAACCTTTGAGATGGTTGGCAGGGTTCAGAGTACAGTACAGCCTACACACCATCAGCATGGATTGTATGGAAATAAGAGGGGTTCATGCTTTGACGCTCCTGGACATCAATGTGGGGGTTGTTTTGTGATAAATATCAGTTGTTTTACATATCTTTACATATATTTAACATTTATTTACTGCTGAAATCATTATCTCCGTGTTTTATTGATTTCACTCCATACATCCACATAAAATATGCAACTCTGTGCAGCTGCATTCCTTATGAAGTGCTGTCTCTATTTGTATTTTCCCGTATTGTCATAAAGTTTTGATTGCTCTCATGTTGTCCTGGTAGTCATGGTAACCTTTATGTCTCAGGCTGTCTGTGTCTCTCACTTCTAGGAATGCAGTAGCCTCGCAGTGATGTTGTTTTTCTTGTTGAAAGCTTCTCGGAAAGCTAAACTAAGCCTCGTCTTCTGTCTTCCTTTTTTCTCTTCCGACGTTTCTAAGTGGTTTCTGGTGACGAGCGCGTCTCTGACGGAGGCTTCGTGGTCCCGGTCTGAGGATCTGGACAGGGGAACACATTGTGAACAACGCTGACAGCAAAACTTTGTTTCTAAAACTGCAAAAATGTTAAAAGATAAAGGCATGCTGGTGGTCCTAAATCAACATAATTTAAATCATATGTGGATCGTAGACGCGGCTGCAGAGACTTCTCGGGAAATTAAAACACAGCATAGTGACACCACAGAGGCACGACAGCGGCAGCTACAACCGCGGCAGCGCTTTCTGTGCTATGAATCATGTTAGACACTTGTGAACATCATGCTTTCCTCCGTAATAAATCTTCACAGACAAATTGTAAAGGCAGTGCGTCGCCACGACTAGAGGGGTGAGGGCCGTAGGAGGGGAGAGGCAGGATTGTTAGGCGATAGCAGCGCCGTAGGCAGGGGGGCTCTGTGGGCTCGGGTGGAGGATTTCGCCCCAGGAAAGGAAGGATGATTAACCACCTCTATTTCTGAAGCATGCTGGGGCCTTATTTAAAAAAAACTGCAATATGTTTATTAATCGTGATATGAAAAATATTTGTGCTTGTTATTGGTATTGAGTAGAAACTATTACCTAGATTTTGTATTTAAGTTAACGATGGTGGAATGTAAGTATATTAGGTTAACTTTACCTTGAATTGTGTTTGTTTTGTTTATGTATTCACTTATCCTCATATTTAAATGATTACCGTGGCTCCCCTCGGCTGTGCGTCTGTTGTGAAACCAGCATCCTTTGCCGATATGCCATGCTAACTGGTTACCAGCATGCCTCCGTCCCCCCTACCTTTATTTCTCCAGGTTTGTCTGTGAGATTTCGGCCTCCAACCCCAACACAACAGAGGCTAACAGATTCTCACTTCTGGTGTCTGGTGTTCTCGCACTGTTAAAAAAGAAATACATACAATACAAAAATGTCAGCAGCGGGAGTCAAGTCAGGAAACATGCCTTGTTATTTTGATCTGCACTGCAGTGTTCTCTGCTGCTGTAGCTGTTAACAGGTCATGATGTTTGACACTGTAAGTGTGTGTTTGTTTGTTCTCCTCGGCTCCTTTACCTTTCCTGTCCTTCCCCTTCGTCTTCGCTCGTCTTGTACCGATCGCCGAGATCTGCCCGGGCGTCAGCGTAGGTCAGCTTTTCACGGGCACTCAGCAACGCGCTCCAGAAGAGTGATGGAGTGTCCATCTGCTGAAATCTATTGAACGTGTTGACAAGCCATTCATTTCTCTGTGTTCTAGACGTTTGTTGCTAATAGATAGATGCTTGCTGTCCTCTACGAAGAGAGGAATGTCAGCTGATATCTGGGTCGACTGTAGTGTGTACTGTAAGTAGGTCAGTGTGTGTGTGTGTGTGTGTGTGTGTGTGTGTGTGTGTGTGTGTGTGTGTGTGTGTGTGTGTGTGTGTGTTGCATTTATATGATAATTTGGGTGTCTTTGTATGGATGCAGATGAATGTATTCATGTCACCCACTTCTCTATTATCCATCACGGCAGCTTACTTGGGTTGCTGTATATTACTTTGGGAAGTGTGTGAGTGTGTGTGTGTGTGTGTGTGTGTGTGTGTGTCTAGGTGCTAAATATGTCAGTGTTGGTGTGGAGGGCCTCGCTTCATCATCCCGCTCCCAGCTGCAGACCGACTCAGCAGCAGGGACACACAAACTCTCAGTTCACACCGTGAAACCAGCCAGCCTGGTTGAGCTGACTGTAGCACATTGCCACACATTGCCGGCCCCTCACGGGTGCTCTTATGCACCGCCACCCCCGGGCCCTGACTCAGCGAGCCGCCGGCCACCGGCGCCTCCCATCACCGCACCTGCATGCAACTCACAAGACCGTATCATCCTAATTTATTCCTCCTGGAAGGATGTAATTCTTTCACGCCGTCATGTTACTCTCCCCTGGAACATTCGTTCTGCTGTCTCCCAGATCGCTGCAGACCCAGAGTGATTGCAGATTTTTTAATCGCTGGAACTCTGCTGCAGACACTCGCTGGAGCAGAATTAATGTGCCGCTCTGTGTGCGTGTTTGTTTGTTATGGTGTTGTCGGTGTTAAGGCATATTTTGGCGGAGGCTTGTGCCGTCCTCTTCGCTGGCAGGCTGACATGCTCCTGGAGCAGATGGTGCCGACGGAGAACATGAACACTGCCATGCCCTTGGATGGGACAGGAAATCTCTCTTCTCCTCATTTCCCCTTATTGCCTTTTCTCTTCCTCTCTTCCTTCCATTCCTTCTTTTATTCCACCTTTCTTTTTTCTCTCTCTTTTTTTTGTTTTTGAATGGGACAGGATAAATTTAGCACGCTGCTTTCCTTTTTTTGCAGCACATCGTCACTTGAATAAATATGCTAATAGCACAACGTTACTTGTGTGTGTCCTGCTCTTTGTTTGTTGCGGTGTCCCGCTGCTAATCCGCTAACCTCTGCACGCTGACCACCGGGAGAAGCTGTAAGCATGGCTTAGCCTTCATTAAGCCTGTCTGTCCATGCCCATTATTACTGCTAGTAGTTAACCCAGGGCATGTGACCATACAACAGCAACTTTTCCCCTCCAGATGTCACACTGACGCACTACGGATGCATTGCGTGCCTTTGACTGGCAGTCTGTCCTCCTGGTCTGTTTTGGCCGTCAAGCCACCCACTCACCTGTCTGCTCCTCCTGCGCTGGCTGTTTACCTGCAAATCACTTCCTCACGCAGTAACATGGTGATCTGTGTGTCTTCCCCTGCTCTTCCCATGTATCTGTCAGTCCCGTCCACTCTGTCTGCATCCTGTCAGCCACATGGCTCCATCTACATAATTTGTTTTGTCTCCCTGCCTGTCGTTTTTTAACAGGAGGTGATTGACTCGTCGTTCCGCCGGGACGGCGTCCATACACTACCTTCGGATGACAGGATGACACATTTCCCGTCGGTTTCGCGGTGTGATATCTTCAGCGCGTGGCTGTCTTACGCGGGCGCGATTCATTTTTCATTGTGCCGAGGTGATTGCAGCCATCAGTCATGAGCATCCACTGAGTTTTCATTATCTTATCGCGCTCGGTGCATTTATGTCTTTTGAGACCGCAGATGCATTTAACGCAACGCAGGAGTCAAAAGCTGAATGGGAACCAGAACGTCTCGGGGTCAATCTCCACTGTGGGTGTGTGTGTGTGTCTGTCTGTGTGTGTGTGAGACCTTAGATACCAATACTGTTAGCGGACGCTGAAGGGATGAGCTACAGAGGTCATCAAATGGAGAGATTATGACTCTGACTGACAGTCTGACTGAAAAAAAAAAGCCCAGAGAGAGAAGTGATGCTATTTGTAGACTGAGTTCAAGGTCTAGTCTGGGACCAGATGCATTCAGCTCTGCAGAGTCACATGTTGTTGCAGCAGTTATTGGCAGTTATCATCATCGCATGTAAACAAAAAAGCTTAGGGTTTCCATTACAAAAAGAAGAAGAAAGTATATTAAACGTCTAAATCGAATGTTTTACAAATTGCATGTTTTTCCGGATGAAAAGTATTTTGCATGGATGTGTGGCGTGGGAAATCACTCTATTGGAGTGCCAGTTTAAAAAGGCACCACTGATACAGATTATAGTGCTCATCTCGAAACTGACTTTACAAAATGCTTTGCAATAAAGGAGGAAATCAAATGATCATGAACAGGGGAATAAAACGATAAAGGAACAACACCTTAATGTTTCATATTAAAAGTTGAGTTCATGAGAAATATAACACCGAGGTGAGATACAGTTTTCAAACTGCAGATGGATATTGCAGCGTAACTGGCGTTATAGTTAGTTCCCTTGACTCTTCTCTGCTTGTGCTACTGTTACATTTTAGTATTCGCCAGTTTGCAGTTAATGACAATTGTCACAGTTTTCGCTGTTTGGAAACAAATATGGAGGAGAAAATGTATTTTACATTACGGACGTTTTATGATTAGTTTCAGTCCTTCACCTTATTTTTCCATCCTCACCTTATTATATCTCTAGAAAAGCATGCAGAAGAATGGTCTGACACACTTGTTTATTTGGGAAAGTGCTTTCTGTCCCCCGGAATATACTGTGCTGTTTCTCAGGCCCTGCACTTCCTGCATTAGAACATATCAACAGCAGGTTCCACGTGTGATTTTATGTTCCTTCGACATCAAACTTCTGCCATTTGAAACACTTTTTGAAAGCTTCCTCTGGTTGTTTGTCATCTCACCAGTGACTGCTTTTCACTGTCCGGATATCCGATACAGGAAATACTTAAGTCCGGTTTTACACTTCCATCCCATTATGCAGTCAGCTTTAGTCCGACCGGCTCTTTTAGTCCTGCTCAGCGAGGTCGCCGCTCCCCCTCGACACCGACACCATGCTTTCATGCTACCCGTACAGGCGAGAGCGCCCTGCCTTTGATTCAGGCGGAGCTCCGGATCCTCATCAATCACAGCTCCTTGATTAGTGCAGAGTGCACACACGCTCTGCTCTTTGAAGGCATAATGGTGCAGTCCTCCCTTCCCCACCCATACTTTAACCACTAATGGACTGAGCCACGAGCACACTCACCGGGCTTTCTCTCCCAGTAATTGGGGGGGGGGGGGGGGAGGTACTGTATATGGGGCAACGGCGATACTGGCCTTTATACTGCAAATAAAACTGCTCTCATTACATGTGGAATACAGTGTGTTTGGCGAGATGTATTTCAGTCACCTGTATGTGTTTAGTCATCAGAAGATCAGAGGAGCAAGAGACGGCGAGGGTTTTTCTTTTATCTCTAATTTTATAACTGCATGGGCCTCCTGGGAAGCTGTGTCACCTTTTTGTGTGTGTGTGTGTGTGTGTGTCTCGTGTTTGTGTGCCTTCGCTGCATATTGCTGTAATTTCTCACAGTCTAATGGCTGCTCGGAGTTCATTAGCTGCAACGCTGGATGAAAGGTGTGTTTGACCAGGCCGGTCCTCTGTGGCTCTGAGTCACGTACTTGGTAAACTTTAATAAGAAAGCACTGAGGGCCCCGATGTGTAGCTGGTGATAGTTTAAGGCAATACACACTTTGAAGATAATAACCGTGTCCACCGCCAGCCATCACTTACTTTGTAGTCAGCCTGATCTCTATGGATAAACTGAGTCACGATCTTGCTCAGAAGACAGAGATCACGATCAAATTTTGCTGACTTGAGCCCACGCTTTTCAGGATGAATTGTTTATGTACGTTTTTGTGCTGTTTCTCTGCTTAGTGTCACTGTGATTAAATGTCTTTGAGTTTTGGTTGAACAAAATCATTCAAGGGCATCGACTTGGGCATTAGTAAATGTGACCAATGCAACTTTTATTATAGGAGAAAACTAAACACAGTTTATCTTTAATTTACGTTTAATAAAAATAAAAAATAAAAAACAACAAATGAATCCGTAACGCTGATCATTTCTGTTTGCAGCAGTGTTTCTGCATGGCCCCCTAAATGGGGATGAAAGCTGTGTAAGTGAGAGACTATTATCTCGCAGGTCTACAACTGGAGCACCGAGACAGCGGGAGTCCAAACACAGTTCAAACTGCGGTTTGCACCTCCTTTTATTTCGCCTGAATCCTTCCTGTTGTACTCTCCTGCTGCAGTAAATATCTGCCTCCTCCATTCTGACCCGCAGGTTTGTTTATGTGTTTGCACATGGTTACACTGGAACAAGAACACACACACACACACGTTGCAGAGTGCTGACAGTGTGGTCCCAGGTACAACGGTAAAGTGCTGTGGATGGCTCCAAGGAGAGCGCCGCGCTCAATTCCTCTAATGATGTACATTCCACCCGAGACTCGGCTGCAGCGAAATGAATGTTTGAGTGTCTGAGAGCAGAGAGGAGGTCGGAGACAAATATGACTTAAGGAGAGGCGGGGTGAGGTCTAATGGGATTGGCTCATTTCTTACACTCTCCACTACTAAAGGTTAGCTGCACGGAGAGCGCTCTGCCGACACATTCTCACTCTATGCGTCAAACAATGCAGCTTGGCCAGCGCTCGGCGTCAAACAACGAGGCTCTGTGTATAAGGACACAGCTGTGTCACAGCTGAGTGAGTTACAAGCCTGGTGCGTCGCATACAGCCTCTAAACGGTGTCTTAGAAGGGGTCGGGTAAACCCATCAAGAGCTGAAGTAAAGTATAAAGTAAAGTAACACGGCAGATTCTACTTCTCATCTTCATTAAGTCAGGTTGTAAATGTCAGGGCTGCATTTGCAGGCAACCAATCATCACTCAGCTTTCATTTGTACTTTCAGCTGCATACACACACACACACACACACACACACACACACACACACACACACACACAGTACATATACTGTATATGGATGTATTCCCTCCCTTTTATGTAAGTAAAACTGGGATCCTCCTCTGGTGGTTCAATCCCCCCGGCCATCCAAATTCCAGACTTCCCAGCCTGTGTGTGTGTGCATGTGTGTGGGTGTGGGTGTGTTAATGAGGGTGTCTCCCTGCAGCCAGTATTAGCTGGCTGTGCATTGCAGTAGTGTGTCCAGAGCCTCCACAGTAGGTAGTAGCAGGAGAGAGGAAATGAGGCGATAAGCGGCGAGGCTTTAATCAGCCGGGACGGGCCGCTTCAAGATCACCTAGCAGGTGATTTGGCGGGACACTCCACTCGGCTGCCATGGTTACAGTCATTGTTGCTCCTTCTTAAAAAAAATATTTTACGAAAACCCCTTGATGATTAACATCGTTAAGAAATGTTGCTCTTGGCAAATCATATAGTAATGTGTAACAGTTTAATACAATATGCTGCTGCATTATTTAAATCACGGCAGTAATCTCTTCCATTATCATTTCTCTTCATCCTTTCATCCGTCCGTATCGAGGAAGTGCTCGGGGAGGTTGTGTGTTTGCAGACGTCTGTCCTTTGCTTAACCTCACACGAGAGGCGAGACAATTCACAACATAATCCCCCGTCTTCACTTTCATCATGTCTTAGTGACAGTTGCATTGAAAGTGAGGCATCCACTCATCGAAGCACATTACCATATGGCTGCGGGGGGAAAAAGAGTCGGGAGAGGCTGGGATCATGGTGACGGCTAACAGAGATTCACTGGTCTTATAATGCAAACATGATTAAGAGGGGGGAAAAAACAGGGAGGGAATAATTGGAGTGAGTGAGAGGAAGGGGTTTTAATCGGATTTGATCTGTGGATGTCATCGGGGTGAATCGAAGGACTCGCACGGCGGGATGCATGCACAGACTTTATTATACAAATCACCTCCCGCCACTTTTGACACGGCCGAGTGCCCATAAAACCACTAATCTATCTATCACACATAGTGGGTTCACAAAGGTGTCATAGATAGAGCGGAGGATTCTCAGCTGCATAAATACTGGCCCCCACTATGTGGGGATGATTAGGAGGTCGGTTGTCAGGAGTTGGTGGTTTGAACTCCCTTCCGAGGAAGTCCTTTACCGTGGCCGATGATGTTTGCTTGGCTTTCACATACATCATCCTGCTCCAGCACACGGAATAAGAGAAACCTCTTATTCTGCCTGAGCACCATGCTGCTGTCATACCCACGGCAAGTGAAATAAACCACAACACAACTGTTTCCATGCTGCACAGCGTGCGTGGAGTGGGAATATATATTATTAATATTGACTCTGTAAATCCCAGATGCTCACAGTAACCGTGTCAAACAACTGTCTGTCAAAGCCACTATTATCATCAGAAGCATAATGAGCCATCGCGTACGCATACACAGACAAATTGACCCACATCTGTCGCATAATAGTGTGTGTAATCATTTCTGACTCGCTGGAAATCGTACAGTGAATTCCAGATGTTGTGGGGAGGAAGGAGTGTGTAGCGCCGTGAGAAAAACCTGCTTTGCTTTTGGTTTAAGACCCCCCTCTGATCAGGATTACATATGACTGTTGAAAAAAGACGTTTGGTTACGATTAGATTTAAGGAAAGATCAGGGTGAATTTAAGTCGTCATGGTGACAGTAATAAACACATAGTTATGTTCAGGGACTGATCGTGATTGCGGTTAAAAGTTACCTTTGCTGACTGTCCAGTCTCTTACTTTCAGCCACTTGCTTGCCAGGGCAGAAAGGATAGAATCGTTCCTTAAGTGCAAACTCGGCGTCCCTCTCTCATTAGCGCAGACAAAAGTCAATCTGCCGGTAATACGTTTGTCACTGAACAAGGTTTTCTGCACTCAGTCGTGGTCAGCGTGTCTGGGCCACTCAGCACAGACGCTGCCAAATTTGACAAAACAAAGAGAGACCAACTGTTCATTACGTAAAGGGTGAGTTGGCGGCAGTGAACGTCTTCTCTGTCAACTTTGTTCCGGAAGTTTTGTTTGAAAAACGCACTTGAATGCGTACTGACACACAACCTTATTGTTCCGTCTCTGGGGGAAATATTCCAGATTCCTGATCTGGATGGATTTCAGGTTCAGCCATGTTTGTGCTTTTACCACGTTTTGCAGAAATTTTTATTACTTTTATGCTGTAGCGTCCTCTGGTCTCCAGCTTTGTGGATGTTCCTGCTCCAGGTTGACGCTCTGCTTACTTGGGTCATGGATGTAAACACTTGGCTGTCATGTAGTTTGGCTGTCATTCTCGCTTCAACAAGCATCCCCATCACTTTGCTATACACCTGAATGCGTAACCTCACTCCCGATGCTGTGGTTGGTCCAACGATACAGTAAAATGTGTCATGAACCTGTGGTTGAAAATAATAAGAAGCTCTTTTTGTGGGATCCAGTTCTTTTAACGTGGGAGGTGATGCTGTCATGGTGTTATACCGAGGCAAAACAGGACACTGACTTATTGTTTTTTAGCTAGTAAAAGTTTGAATGTGGTAATATCACACATGTATTAAAAAGATTCTGGATAAATGCATCTTTAATTGTAGAAGCAGAGGAACAGGTGTCTGTCAGAGTGTATTAATGCCCTTGACTCAGAGCGTGGGCCGTGTGAGTGTCACCCTCTCTCCTCGCTGCTGCTTAGTCGTCTAAACACACACTGAGACGATGGTGATGTCTCTGTTCAAGGTTCGTTCGCTGCTTTTAACCCATAGATTTTGTTATATTCCATTACCTGCCCACCTTCACTGTTTTCATGTGTTGTTTCATGATTATGTTTGCCATTCATTTTGACGGGACCTTGTTCTCTGTACTTAGAGTTAAGTAGAATATTTAGTTTTTTGTCTTGTTTCAACCTATAGACAAAGTGCACCAACTTATTTGACTAAAGCTCATTTGAAAAGTGGGGATTCAAGGATTTTTGATAAATGACTAACTGAACTATATTAAAGTGGTTTATAATGACATTTTCTGAAAGAATATATTTCTAATTTTCTCTCTCTTTCTCACACTCAGACACATGCATTATGTAGGTGTAATCTGTCGTGATGAAGCGAGCCTTTTGTCAACATTTCTCTTGTCTGCCTTTTTATCCGCAGTCAGCTCGAGGTTTACGTAATCTTAGTGAACCGCGGCATCACGACACCTGCCGCAGCGACCTGCTGGGCCAGCACGCGGCCTCAACCTCAACTGTGTGGGCAAAGAGACAGAGAGAGATGATGATGCCTGATAAAGAGGCTGTATACTACCGGGGGAATCTGCTGTCAAAAGCAGAATACAGAGGGTGATGCGAGCACCTCAGAGCATTCAAGCAAAGCAACAAAAACATATAAAGGAAAGATCAAATCTTTTTTTTGTTCCTTCCGGGTTGCAGAGGGTACCTGGAGTGATCTGGGGCTCCGGTCCAGGACCTGTACAGTTAAATCCCGCAGAGCCTAAAGGGAGAGGACAGGGCGAGTTAGTGTACAGCACATAGATGAATCATCTGACAAGGCAGATTATTAGAGCATGAATGAAGTGCGAGCTTTAACACCGTTGATGTAGACAACTGTGCTGATTAATATTGAAGCTGTTCTGTCACGACGGAGAAACGAGTGTAGCTACACCGTTAGATCCCGGCCTGCATTGTGTTCTGCATCTTCAGAGCGAGCGGACGTCCACATCCATACGTCAGTGTTCGTGACACAATCATTAATGTTCTCGTAGTTACCGGCTAGCACCTGAACCACCTTTCCTCTGTAGCTCCAGAGGTAATGTCTGCACCTGCTTAGCCGTGATCTCACTTCCTGATGATGTCCTCGTCTCCCGGGACATCATCAGGAAGTCGGCACGTCTTCTGGCAGTTCAGGTGTGTGCCAGAGCTCATTGTTTTTCTTTTTCAACTCCAACTCCTTTCTTCTTCTACCCTTCAGAGAGGCCATCTCTCTGTAACTGCAGCTGTAACTGCAGCTGCTCAGTGAGGGTTCGTTGTCATTAACTTGGGGCAAAGCAAGCATTCAGGCTGGAAATGTCAAGAGCCAGCCTGGATCTGTCCAAAGGTACCAGCACCTCTAAGCTCGCTGAATGACATAGGGAAAAAATGGCAAATAGTTGCTTGTTTACTTAAAAATATAATGTGTTTCCTAATTTCTAGTCTTAATACTAAGCTAAGCTAACTCTTAGCCAGAAATTTAATTTCCCAAACATGGAATGATTTCTTTAAGAGTAGGGTAACGTTCTGTCACTCACCAGAATGACTGACTTTGCCTCATAAATCACGGTTGCAATGATTGCAATGTTTGGTCGGCGGAACTGATTTATGTAAAACTCCTGGTTTGTTTGTAATAAGTTATCGTAAACTCTAAAAAAAAATGCTAAATGCGTGTCCCCGCATACATACGGCTACTGTGAATATTATAGCCTGTATTGTCTCTGCTGTGTGCAACACAATACACAGAATATATCGACCCTTGTGTTTATTACTGCAGCTACAGTAATGCAACAGAATCCACTGACCCCTAGATCCCATTAGGGCCTCTTATTTACTGTGCATGCTGCTCCTCTCTGTCCTGCACAGTCCACTTCCTACACCAGTATAACTAGTCACTCCCCAGTAACCCATTCTACATCCCATACTGGGTGCAGGTTTTACTGGGGCTCCCATGGATTGTTTGGAGACTGGTGCAGTCAGGCATGGTGGGGAATAGGAATGAGGGATTATGATGAGCTCTTAGCATTTGCCCTACGCAACGACACACACACACACACATAAAGGGAGCCTAGGCAAACCATATTAGGCTGCCAAAGTGTGTGTTCTCTCTTTCCTGGCCTTCCTCTCCAGAGCCTTTGATGGTCTGATTCTCTGAGGGCTCTGCCATCATCAGGGAGAGATGAGAGGATTGAGGGGTTTAGGCCTCTCGGTAAGATAAGAGGGTAAGAGCCCATTCACACCGAGACAGAGGAAGACATGACCTGTGGCAGATTAAAGTGGAAGGTCATCATGAGTACATTTCCAGTAACAAAATGCTTTTTTTGAAATGACTAAGATGTTTGAAGCGTGTCAGAATGTCAATTAATTACAAGAAGGGCCAATTTGAATATTTGTAGTGCTTAAGAGAGAGAGAGAGAGAGAGAGAGAGAGAGAGAGATGAATAAAAAGAGTTTGTGTGTTTTTTAATTTTTCACTAAAGCAAAATTGAAATTCCATCAGGATGGCGTAATGACTCTTCTTTTTCTGATATACTCCTTGGGCTGCAGTGTATGTGAATGACATCAACCGACAGGAAGTAAACATGGACCCAAGCTGTTGCCTAGCAACGGAATTCCGTTGAAACACAGAGGGTGAACACAGGTAGACAGACCGTATCAATCAAGAGGTTTTTGAACTTTAAAACATGTTCTCGTAGACCTTCAAAGATGATGTCACTGGAGACGAGAGTTCCTTTTCAAAAGTTCTTCCTGAACATTTGACTTTACTCAGAAAGACGCAGGACTCCCGGCTGCAATAAGACTGCAGCGTTCACCTCTTGCACATTGTTGTCAGCTGCTTGCGTCAATGTCCTTGTCTTGTCTGTCGTCTGAGAATCTTGAAAATTCATTGATTAATTTAAAAGGTGGTTCTTCATTTGTCTTTCACTGCTTCATTGGGGAAATGTGCAGTATTTGAATCCATAATTCTCCTTGAGATGTTTGTGACATGATGGATGAGAAATACAACATTCCTCGTATTGTTTGCTGTTTGTTCCGGTCCCCTTCTTCAGCTCCTACTCCCACGAGCTCGAGATCTTAACCTCCATTAGCGTGCAGACGCATCATCCACTTGGCGGCTTTGTTTTTTCTGTCTGAGTGTTTTTTGCATGCTCACTTACATGGGTAACTTTGCATTAAGCTCTTGTAGAATAGAGAACCTATTAGCAGCTGTAGGGGGTCTACAAATGCATCCATAATGAATGAGTCACACACGCATGCGACACACACAGACCACACACTGCTGGCTGAGACTCAGCACAGCTTAGCCAGTGGATTAAAACGGCACCAAAAATGTGTCTGATGTAGGGGACAGACAGTTATGTAACATTGAGAGCAGCTGTGTTTGTGTTCTTGAGGCCCGTATGTATTAACATATCTGCAGTTTTAAATTGATTTTAGGTTTACTTTATCAAGGTGATCATTTAAAAGCAAGCAGGACTTTGGAAGAAAAGCTTTCCCGAGTTCCCTTCTGGGGGAACACGAGCAGAACTAAAGTCGAGGTTATATTTGAATGTACCGTCGCCTTTATGTACAGCCGCATGCAAATTTAATCAGGCAGCTCTGCTCTGGTCCCTGCTGCCTGAATGCACTGATTCTTTTACAGCAGTGCCATCTTTAAGCCCCACTGCGTTTAGGATGTGCAGAGGGAACCCCCCCTACAGGTTGGACGTTGAAACAGCAGCACTTCCTCTCATCACTATTCAGCCGACGCTGCAGCTGCTTTTAGATACTGCTTGTAGTTTGCGGTTATTGTGGCAATCTTGGTTTACCCGACAATATGCGACCTTGACTTCTAGCTCCTCTCAGATACAGCAATAACATGAGTCTCTGCATAAGCATGAGAGACAGATTCCTCTTCAGGTGGATTGCATCTAGTTCTCAAGCGCTCTACAAGACAGAGGACTTGAGACGAGATGGAGATGCAGAAAAATGGAGGGAAAGGATGAAGTATGGGAGAGACAGATTTGTTTGCAGTTCAGACTTCGGGTTATCTTTGAGTGGGCGCATGACTTAAGATTTTGAGCATGAATTAATAATATGTAGATGTGGTAATATACATTTGGTGTAAATATTTCATTTAAGTGCTATACCACCAGACTGTTATGTATCTTTGAGACACTTTCCCCTGCCCTGTCTCCTTCCTCCTGACCCCGTTGTTAGCAAGCAGTCACGCAGCAGTTTCTGCTCTTCTCCGTGAGCAGGCGTCTCCTCCTCCAGCTCTCCACTCGGCAGTCAAAGGGAATTCCTGAGCGGCGCTCAACCTCGGCTCTGCCATCGCTTCTCCCACGCCGCCTCTCTGCCTCCCAGCTGTTTGCCACTTGTTTTATGTTTTTTTCAGATTTTCTTTCTATTTTCAAATATGCACAAGAGTAAAGCTCGTTGTAATGTTTCTTTTTTTCTTTTCTTTTTTAAAGTAAATCTATTGTTAGATAGATTATTTGTTGACAGACATCGTGTCAGGCAGAACTGGATTATCAAACAACAGCACATATTCCACTGCAGATCTGCTGTATAAGTGTGGTGGAAATTTTGGGAAATACAATTTTTCACAGTCTGTTTGCTTAATATGAAGTTAGCTAGAGTCAGCAGGTGGTTAGCTTAGCAGAAACTAGCCTGGCTCTGTCCAATGGTGGACAATTAATGAGCTTTAGAGGTGCAGATGGGCAGATTTTGTTGACTTTTGACAAAGCAAGGCTAGCTGTTTCCACTCTTAATGCCAATAGGAGTATTGCACAAAATGCCCAACTATCCCTTTAAACGTTTGTGTAAAAATACCGGTTATAAGGCCTGTTAAAACCAGACTATCTCCAACAAGGAGAGATATTATCATGGCTTCCATTGTCAGGAGACTCACAATAACAGAGCTAATGGAGACACACACCTGTTCACACTCCTGCCTGGCACTGCTTTTTGTGTGCTCAGTTTGTTAGTTCAGTTACTTGGAACAATCAACCAGTCTCACTCAGGAGTTTGAGATCCATCTGGAAGAACGTGGAGGCTCTGGCCCTGCGTCCATCAGGGAGGTTCACGTCTGACCAGGGTGTAGACTGGACCGTGCATGAGCCAGTTATTAGTCTGAACCATATGGATATCCTAGACCAACTGGAAAACTTTGGCTCCTCTGCAGACTCCAGGCATTTGCTGGGCAAGGCATTTTCCAAACGCTTACCTCACGTTTTTGCGTGTGCTCACTGTGCACGTCCCCACCCGCACCCGTAATCCAACGGCGTGCACTTTCAGTCTGCTCTCCTCGTCCTGATTTCAGACAATCCCCTCGTAGCCTCGACTAACAAGGTGAATTTTAATCATCCATTATCACTACTTAACTGAGCCGTCATGGCAGATTTCCAAGTCAAAGGTCACTTTTTGTTCCCGTTTTTCACATATTCACGTCAGTGTGACAGTCTGTCCTCTGACTGGGTCACATCATATTTTTTCCTGTGTTGATATTTCAAAAATACCAGTCTTGAAATGTGCTGTGTTGACCTCGTGTAACAGTAAAGCTGTTTGTTTTAGTCAGCCCACTCAGAAGACGGTCTCGATGTGAAATATCTTCAGGACACGACAGCTTGGATTCATATTCTTTACTGTATATATTACCTCGGCCTCCAGGGATTCCTTCAGCTCAGGCAAATTATCAGTCAAGTGATGACGCTCGTAAAACCCTGACAGGTAGTGTGTGCTCTACTGAGATTGTATCGATCCACCGGCCATTCACATGAAGGCATGCAAGAGAGTGAATGTTTTAATATACCGTGTGCTCGGAGTGTTTTGTGGTAATGGAGAAGCCAGGAGCCTCCCTCGTAGTTTATTTCCCTGTTTTTCCAGATTCAATCCCACCTATGAGCTTCAACGTCAATCATGGCATATAATGATATTGTGACATTTACAAATAGAATTGGCATTCTGCAAAGAGCGGCATAATTCATTAATACCTGGAAGATGTTTGCTTTTATTAGACCAAAGTGGAATAATGTTTGTTTTGGCCACATAGGGTTTAGTTTTGGGAGGACAGTATTTCTTTGTGTGACCCTACACCCTACATCTGAAATAACCTCATATATTAATATCATATAAACCAGCCCACCAAGCTGTTCTCATTATAGAATTCAAACGTGACCCAGGTCTGCTGGGATGTTCCTGTGAGAATAAGCTTTCTAAAACACTGAGTGAGTATTACCAGGAATACATTATTATCTCTCACCGTCTGTGATTCAAACTTCCGCACTCAGTTTGAATCACAGTGTGGCGCTAAAGACAGGAAGCATAGATTTCTATGTAGTTACTTTAATAGTTAACTTATCTTCCATGCAAACACTTTCAATTCCATTTTAATGAAGAATATCCCAAATATACTGTTAAGGCTAAGTAAAATCCTGTCGCTGGCAATCCCAGTCAAACCGGGATCATCGACCTGACACCCATCACCGTATGCGCTGCGGTCACGTCCTTGCGGATATAGGGCAGTGTCTCGGATTCATCTGTCGGTTTAATTCAACTCCAATTCATTATTGCAGCCTCCTGAAATGTGATTGGTTGTGCAGAGCTGGTGGTCACAGCTCGCAGAGCAGCGATGGGAGACTCGGTGTCCCTGAAGGCTGAAACTAACATACCAATGGAATACAACACGAGAAAGAGAAAGGAGAAGATCTCGTACGGTGAAGTGTAACACAGTATGGATGAAAAACCATCCAAATAATGCAGTAGGGAATCCTAACATTTAGATTTACAGACATAAAAGCATTGTTACAGGATCAAATGTGGGTTTTGATAAATAATTCACATCCATATACAGCCACTAATAATCATTTATGATTAATTGAACTGTGTTTTAATGATTGGATGTTTGGAGAACCCGGTCTATAAAGCAGGTCTAAAAGCTGAAAAAGAAAAACAACAGTGTTTGCAGTGTTGGAAAACAGATGTTGAGCTGTGAGGTCTTGGTCCTGTCCTTCACGAGGCTGCCTGCCTATCCACAACCGGAGAGCCCACACGTATTAAAACATCAAAGCCTGCTCAGTGCTATGTTGAACTGTGCAGAGATCCATAAGTTGCTGTATTTCCTTGCTGTCGATACGTGCCTCGACTACATTAAGTAGGAGAGAGAGAGATGAATAAATAAGTGACCTGTGTTGGAGGAAGCAGTTTCCATCCCATGTTCCTTTTAAATCTTTAGCAGTAAGAATCAGATAAATGTATAATAACGTACGGTTTGGCTCGCTGTCTCCACCCATGTACCACCTCTCTCCTCTGGGTGCACCCGCCCCGGTGTGTATTTTTTTAAATTCGCCTTCATTGCTGTTTCAATAATTAAAAAATGAAAGTTTTGAAGAGCCGTAGATGATCTCACGGTCTCAAAGGAGCCAAGGAAACAGTCAAAGTTTCCCATGTTTTGATTTCCCGGTGTTTCCTCACGTGTCAGGAAGAATGCGAACCCTGTCTGTAAAACGCCGTGGACACAAACACTGCGAGGGGCCGGTGAGGAAACGCTGAAGTATTTCTGCTGTCTGAATGAAATCTAGACGTTCAGGAACAAGGCTGTTTTTATGGTAAAAGGAAGATCTTGGAGCAGCCCTGTTTGACCCATCTCCCTCCTGGAACCTGTGTGAATGTGCTGTCAGTAGAGCCCGTATCACAGAGAAGGAAATATCCTCGTCTCTCAGCGGCTGTGATTCACTGTTTGATGCTGAAGGCGGCGAGTGCGTGCGTCATTGTCCAAGAGTGCTGCGTCAAGCTGTGAAAACATCAGTGTGGACAAGAACGGGAGTTTGGACAAGCACTCTTAAAGACCACCTCCAGTCTCCTACTCGTCCAAAAGTGCTGCCACTTATCACAGTAATGTGCCACTTTGCTATGCAACATAGTCATTACAAAAGGACATTGAATTCAATGGTACTGGCTGGAATTTTCCATTATCGTGATTAGATAGGAAATTAATAGCTTAAGTTTTACTCGTGAGCTTCTACTTCTCTTTGAAAATATGCAAAATGTGGTTAATAATACAGTTACATTTCAACCCATCAACCTTCTGCTTTAGCAATGGGTTGACATTTTGGGAAATACACTTAATCTTTTTGAGTGTGTGTGTTTTGGTTATTTGTTTTTGTGGATATTTATTTGTGGCAATCACTCTGGTAATTACAGAGAGCTGCAGGGATGATGTATGTTTGAAGGCCAACATCAGAAGTTAGCATCGCACCGGTTCCCTTGAAAGTCAATGGGATTTTTCCTTTGGATGTAGAATTTTTGCAGAAAATGAACTTTTTCACAAGTTTTACAGTAGATACTTGCACATTCAACAATCATTTTTGGAGCAGAAATGCAAGAAGTAAAACGCAAACATTAAGCTATAAACAGACAAAGCCACTGTGCAGATTAAACAAACGGAATATAAAATGATACTTAAAGAGCTTTACAGGTGTGGTATAGGTGGGTTTCGGTACTTTTGGACAGAGCCAAGCTGTAGTTCCAGTCTTTATGCTTAGATAAACTAACAGCTGTTGGCTGTAGCTTCATATTTAACAGAGGTATCAATCTTCACTGCTAATTCTTGGCAAGAAAGTGAGTTATCGCTTTATTCTTTAATGAACTTTAACAGCGTATGGAACTACTTCACTCTGAGCTGCCAACAAAACATGTGAAAGAATGGTTTCTTGGCTCTATGGAAAGCAAGAAGACTCGACTTAAACCAGAGATTTACGGAGCGATTCACCGATGCCAAATCCCGTTTGAAAGTTTGAAAGCAATGAGACGGCTGCAGAAAACTTCCCGAGCAGAGCGTGGCGATGATGAGAGGATGCCGTGTGCAACTTTCCTCCCGTCAGAAGTGTGTACGCTCACTTCACATTACTAATACTGCATGCTGTCTCCATGCATCTGTTCCGTGCATCTCCGTGCCGATCAGGAGACGAGCGCGTACAAGTGTGAGTACGACAACCTGCTTAACAGAAGGTGCTCCTCGGCCGAGCGGCCCTCCCGCTGCGCGAGCATTAACGGCCATAAGGGAGGAGGTGCACATGAATGTGTTCCTCAGCTCACGGCATGTTTCGTTAAAGGGGGGGCGGGCAGATTTGGACTCTTCTTATTTCTTCCCTCAGATGAATGTGAGCCGCGTTCCACTATGGCTTCCCCGTATGGAAATAAATGGACCTGGGTTACTGTATACGTTCATGTATGAAATTGCTCCTTCAGTAGGTTTGTGCATGCTGTGTGTCGGAGTAATAGCCCTCCTATATTCCTACTGTATAGTAACTCCTGTCAAAGTGACGAAAAGCAGCTCTGTTCACCCCCACTGCTGATGTTGCACATGAGAGCCTCAGGTTTTATTTCTTCGAGAGTAGAGGAGGAGGAGGGGTGGAAATAAGTATAAATATGGAAATATAAATAAACTGCAACCTCTGGGGTTCCACCACCCGCCATCTCCTCGGCCCTGCATCTGCTTACACCCGCGGTGAACTGTGTTCTTTACCCTGTTATTTGCTATTCGCTATCCCGTTCCTCCGGTCTCTCCGAATGCTGCCGGTGTCTCTTAAGGTCGAGGATGCCGGCCCTTTTGTTAAGTCGGCGGCCATCGCTGCTGCTTCCTCTTCTCAGCCTTCATCTCTACATCCTCCTCCTCCTCATTCTCGCTGCCTGAGGGAAACTCTCATGAGTTATGTCTCTGTTGTCCAACGCACTGACAGTAAACAGAGAACAGTTTTAATTATCTTTGTAATGAACTTCACGAATAGAAACAACTTCCTATAAACACACATGATATCTGTGTTTCTGTCATTGAGCCCACGCTACATCCTCCACGTGATGAAATTTGCATGTACTTTTTCAGCCAATCAGGGCAAGCCCAGTGTTTCCCATGGCGCCCACAAGCCTGTCAGAGGATGTGCTGTGAGGTTAGTTACAATCAAACCTTCAGTCTTTGTTGTGATGCGTATCAGTGCATGAAAGATCCGGGGAGAGGCGGGGGGGCGACGTCTGACGGTGACATGGGAGACCTGGTGTGTTACAGGCTGCACACGTTGCTGTGGATGTGAAGCCGTGTGTAATCCCCCCCTCACATCTGTCTGACAAATGTTATCTGAAGATGAAGGGGAATTTATTTGGATCCATTTAATTGCATAATGTTTTTTTTTTTATCATGCATCATTATCAATATTGTGATCATCATCACCACGGGCTGCTGTCCAAACACTGCAGGTGCTCCGTTGGAAAAAATCTGAATATTTTTTAAAACTTTGCAAAAGGAGAAAATAAAGTACCACTCAAATAAAAAGATTCTCAGGTGAGTAAAATCCTTTAAAGTGGTTTAAAGGATTACTTGCTCCCTAATGAACTGAGGCCATTTTCAACTCGTTCATCACATAAAGCCTTTTCTAAATTCTAAAACTGCACTGTCATCCAGTGAAACAATATTATTTTTCGAAGACATTTGAGATATTATAGAAATCACCAACCATTTTTTTCTTTTGTGTCCCTCTGGGGGCCCCAGAGATGCTAAACAGCTGCATGGAGCCCCTTTGCCTGGGGCCAGCTCCGTCTCAGACACTCACAAAGATGTAGAGCCAGTGTGTTTCCACTGAATTCAATCATCAAAACTACCTACTAGCCAAAGTGGTAGTCAACAGTTCTTTTACTTGACATGAGTGTTTCTATTTCAGGAGACGTCCCACTTCTTTCTACAACATTTCAAAGGGAAAGGTTTTTTTTTTCAAAACTACATTCAATATTTTGCAGCTTCCGGAGAGAAAAAAGCTCATCAAATTGCTTTTGTTGGGTAAAGATCCTTTATTTCCAAGATCCTACTTTCACCTCAATGACTCAACACATATTCAACATCATCAAAAACACTTTGGAATCATTTAATTTGTGGGGGAGGGTATAGCATCTTCCACTGATCTCAAGGAAGGAAAATCTCTTTCTCTTGTTGGATTAATTCTCAGTTTATTCAAATACTGTACGGTATTATTGATAGTTATAATGATGATTTAAGACTTTTTCTTTAACGAAACGATCATGCCACTGGAGTAATGAATCTCCTAACATTCAACGGATGTTAAAGATATGACTGAAGTGATTACACATTTCTTCCCCTTCGTATTCTTTGGTTTTATCTGTTTTGTTACATCGCGTATGTCAAAGATAACAAATGAGGCGGAGACCCCCCCGTTATAAATCATACGAACACTCTTCATCAAAGCATAATTACTCGTGTTAAAGGGAGGCTTGTATATGACAGGACAGTTAAAAGAAGAGGCAGCTATGTTGTGATGATTATCCTAGAAACACCTCCGTTTGAATGATCTCTTGGATTCCTGCCCTGCTGAAACACGGTTCTGTGTACAGGTTGCACACACAGAAGCACATTAAAATAAGCAGTTAACTCCAGTTTTCAAGGTCACTGTGAGCACGGTGGTGCACTAGAGGCAGGGACAACATGACCTATTTAGAAATGAATCCCTGACGTAAAAAGGAAATAAATGGAAATATATTTAAACCACACGTGACTGATTCCCTCCATCCTGAACGATGGAAGCCCTGTGGGGAGAATATTGTGTTCAAGGGGGGGGAATTTAAAACAACTTAACTTAAAACACTACAATTAAAGCATACAAATGATACAACTGGCTTTGCCTAGAGCGAGCTATAGTCATTATGTGTGAGGAGACGCACAGGACGGTGATTTCAGTGGATTCAAATTACACCGAAATATCTGCGTTCTTAGTACGAGTTGTATGTGTGTGTCCCAAAGAGTCAAATCAAGTGTGTGTGTGTGTGTGTTCACTCCATTTATGCCACATGCAGCTAACAGTGCCGCCTCGCAGTCCTCTGTGTTTTGCGGTGCTGTATGCAGGCCGCGGTCTAAAGGTCGAGTTTGGCGTCCTGAAGGCTGAAGTGTGTTGCTGAGACCAGTTGGTGGTTTGAACCCTTGGCTAAGCCCCCACTGCTCCTCCGTCAAGCTGTCAGAGCCACCATGGAGCCCACACTGCCACTTACTGCACATCCTTCATCATTATTCACTATTTTTTAGAATGGAAGATATTTTCAGAGAGAAGCAGACAGAAGATTTTGTTAATTCCCGTTTATTTATTCTGCGTTTTAATGATCATCACATCTTTTTCTTTACATTTTGGGCACTACTGAACTGTGAGAACCTGCTGGGTGACAACATTTAGGGTTGCTAATGTGCCTTTCAGGAACGTCGCCATCTAGATCACACGGAATATTCATCAGTAACGGCGTGAAGGTGATCCGGACACGCTCTAGATCAAAGCGCCGCCGCCGTGTGAGGATCCGACGTATCCGCCTTGGTCCGAGACTGATGGCTTTCAAATCCCCTCTTGTCTGCCGAACTCTGCTGTCAGACCGGATTCCAACATACAACGGGGATAACCTATTTAGAGATTAATCCTTGTCTCATAAAACACATTTATGTGTCAGCCGTGGTCGTCTAAACCATTTGGGAAGTTGGGGCTGTCGGGGCTCTGCGTGCATAGCTGAGAGATGATATTGCACTTAACATGGTTTTGTTCCCCGCGGTGACGTGTTCTCAGCTGACGCCCTGTCGGATTTTGCTCCACGTGATTACATTTTACTGCAGCCCGTCTTCTCCCCGCTTGACCTCCTAAATAAAGCAGCTCAATCCGTTAATATCACTCGGGAACACACATCACTTGTGACGGATGCAGGAATACATTTTTAACATGGAATTGTTATCGACGTACCCCGTTGTATCATTTGCTTTATGTGCACAACAATGAGTGTTGTTTTTCTTGCAAATGCAACCAACAGTTTTTTTCCATTTGCCCTCAAACCCGCTCCTAAGTGTCAGTGGAGCGCTCCAGTGTCACGTTATTGAACACAAAATGTTATTTTGCTTAAAATTAAACAATTTACTTTCATTTTAGCTTTCAAAGCCCATATCAATTATTCCCCCCACTAAATATTTAATGCTTCCGGTGTCTTTACTCGAGCAGTCATCGGGAGTCTCATTTGTTTTTCCGCCTTTAGAAACTCAAACTAATTCGGCGAGGCTAATTGCTTTCTCTCTCCTACTTCGAGACGTCTCTGAGCGACCGTTTCTCCGACGCAGATGGTGTTTTTCTTAATAACCAGCGGATCTATAAGTAAGGATCGGAGGCTAGCAGCCTACCAGCGCTCCCAGTGATGAATAAGTCTTGACAGCGTTATTGAGGGATATATTATATTCCGGGACATTGGGAAAATTTCATCAGGCGGGTCTTGTGAGCGGATGCCAGTGAGAATTGCATCGACGCGGCGAGTTATGAATCCACTTCTGAGGGAAACCGAGCTCAGAGATCTCGCTGTGTCGTGCTCTTCGTCGTTGTTGTTTCTTACATCATTAAAGGTACCATTCCAACATGTTGTGAAACATGTGGGGGAGCAGATTCCCTCATGTGAAAGACTTCACGCTTATTAGTCTCCTTTGAGGAAATTCCTTCACATAGGCAGGGGTTGGCATGACGACATCAAACAGACCTGAATCATCCTCCCAGCCTTTTCCCTGCAGCGCTCGTGTCACATGAACTCTCTGGCATGACTGTGATGAAATATGGCACACGTGGAAACAATAGGAGCTTCTTTGCATTGTGTTTGGAACAACACAACCTTCCCTTGGTAAATGTAATGTTTCCTTCACGAGTGATAAAAGCCACATTTGCTCAGTTCAACACTCACAGTTGTTTTGCTGCTCCGGCCTTACTTGGTGTGGAATGACCGGCGGCGTTTGGTGGCTAATGTTAGCAAACTTTAAATAGATTGCACATTACTGAGGCAGTTCGCCGGCTTTATGACTCTCCCCTGTTCTACTGTTACACTGCGTCTGAAATCTCAGTGTGTTCAACATGCGATCGTTTGTGCCCTGAGGTGTCCCCGAGCGCACACTGTTAGTATCAATGATGGTGCAACATGATGATTCATGTCGCTGTCCGACACTTAATTCACGGCTGAGTACTATTGATCGTGAGGATTGGATGGGGAGATGGTGTATGGATGGACATAGCAGTGATTTCAATCACAGCCATGTTTGTGGTGCTTTCGCCCTCACTCAGGTTACCTGCTCGTTAAATCAACTCCCTAAAAACACATTCATGGTGTTTTTATGGTGTAATCGCCACCCGCAGCCACACTTCCCTTCAGCACCGCCGTCACTTTCCAGACCCGGAGATTGCCGCTTGATTACGACAAAGCAAATTTCAAGCTGAGACGTGACAGCATTGGATTTAATTCTCGGCACATGTTGGAAGAAACTGTCACCAGTGTCGTTTTTCTCCCGTTGACATTAAATATAACAACCAGTCTTTTATGACCAGGGGCAGAGTACAAACGAGGCCATGAGCAATGAGCTTCGCAACTTGATCTTTAGCATATTGATGATGCATGTGCGCGACCATATGCTTGCAATTTTCTCCTTCTCCATCCATTTCTGACAACAGTCTATTTCCGCAGACCTCCTCTCCTCTGGCGGCGTGGATTGGCTCGCCCACTCTCTCCAGCAGAGCAGAAAGTGAGTGAACTTCTCCACGGTCATCTGGTTGGTCAATGTCAGCGACCTCCCACGCCGAGGGGCCGCCCGTGTTGACAGACAATTATCCCTCGCCTCCTTGGTTGTTAGAAATGTTAGGGGTGAAGGCTTTGATTACAATTGCTTGAACCCGCCACAGCAGAAGGCCCGACGGATTCTGTGCTCCCTATCAGCAGAGAAGCTTCCGATATGTGGGTGATTGACTAGATACTGCTGGTACTACCTACCTGTACCTTATTTCTCAAAAACATTATTTATGAACACATTTTAAAAAGGAAAAAAACATGTATAAATAAATGAAATATTTATGTAATAATGTAAAATGTGTGAAAAATAGTCCTCATCTTTCGAAAACTCGCAGAAATATTTTGTTGCTGATCTGTCCTCCCATCTCTGCTGTCCTGTCAAAGAGTTTAAGGACATTTGTCCATATTTTACATGACAAGAGGTCAGGAATCTGCAGCATCTGCACTTTACCTTTACATTTAAGGGTGCAAAGACTGCATGCAAAACTAAAATAAAGGTAAAAGCACATTATGAGCCTCCCTCAGTGACCACAAGCCGAAAATCAACCTCATCAGGAAGCCGACTGTGCAGCCGGCTCTGGGAAGGCTTGGTGGCTGCTGTATTATGTTACCCTAACGTCTGAAGGCATCAAAGACTTGTTTGCTTTTAATATAATAGGAGCTGCAGGAACACCAGAACGTTGCATCCACTGGGGAGATGTACAAGAACAGCAACTTCTGCTTGTTTTCCTCTGTAATATCCTTTCATTGCCCCCTGGCATTGCAATTTATGTAAATCTATTACAATTCTGAAAATATGCACTGATGAACCTTCAGTTTTAGGGGGCATGTAATACAATTAAATTAATTTCTGGTAGAGAAGCTGGAAAATGAGGGGAAAGTAAAATGTTTAAGGAGTGAGATAGAAAGCAAAGTGAGCTGAAAGCACTGAGCTGTGAATAGAGAGGGGAAACAGCGGTGCTGTTAGCTCATACAGCAGCTTTAGTTACAGTAAAGCCACTTTGACATATGATTATTAATTATTCATCTTCATTACATCCAGCTCTTTTCTTTTTTTTTTGGTGCAACACACTCCCATGTTGCAGCTCCCTCTTCCTTCTTATATCAGAGTACAGCCATTAGTGTAGCATAATAAATAAAACCGCCTTCCTGTCATCATTATGCCTCTTTACATTTAAAAAACATCGCCATGATGGCTCTCCTAAAGCGCCCAAGCATGAGGGTTTGTTTTGTTTTAAATCTACAGGTATGTGCCTGAGATACAGCTTTAACACAATCACGCTGTAATTGAAAAAAGATCATTCGAGCAAAATAACTTTGACAGACTGTTTTCTTTCAGTCTCATAGAATATTCTCCTTTTCCCACAGCGTTGCAATCGTTTGAGCTTTTTACGCCTTCGTTGTTTTCGCGTTTATTGAAGAAGAACGGCCACCGAGTCCAATTTTTTTTATTGTTGCCTCTCCGTGGAGCCGCAGATCAGTGAGACAGCAGGAGAAGGCCGATTAAAATGCATCATTTTAAAGTATAGTGTAGGACACCTGAAATACATATCTTCCTTCTCCACGTCCGTATTATTGAGTCAATGCATCACTGTCAAGTACAAAGACGCCCACCCCCCACCCCCCCTGGCCTGCATGACTATTTATCAGCAGCTGCCACATATTGGCTGCTGCATCAATAATTAGTCACTGTAAAGTCATTTGGGTCCTAATTACGGGCGGGGTCCACCGTGGGGGTGAAAGTGATATGTGACGAGCCGCATGTGCACAAGAGCTTCGTCTTCTATACGTGTCAAGTTGACACGTATAGAAGACGCTGTCAACGCCACGACTCAGAGTGGCGCATAATGAGGTGGTACAGGAGGAAGACTCACCTCCGGCAGAGAGGCTGTTCAGTACATTCACACGCACTCTCCAATTAAGGTGAAGGGATGCTCGCCATGCTAATGTGATTAAACACTGGAATGTTTGAATCTTTGATTTTTTAATTACATTTTTGTAAATAAAATTAAAAAAAGAGGAGGAACAGCGTGAAACTAGTTTGGTCATTTCTCCTCACAAAAGTGCAAATTGTAAGTGTTAATTTTTTCTTCACATCCAGTTCATCTTTCATCCTTTGTAACTTATTTTTTTCCTTCTCAATCTCTCACTTATCTTACTTTTTTCAAGTCCACGCACATAATTGGATGTTTACCCGCTGTAAATAATATGCACAAAGGATTAACAATGTGGCAATGTATGCGTGTGGGTTTTGTGTGCGCACGCGCAAACGCATGATGCACGGCCTGTCGACAGCCATTGATCCGTAACATTTCCTGCAGTAAAAGTGTGTGTGAGAGTGTGTGAGTGTGTGTGAGAGTGTGTGAGTGTGTGTGCAGGGCCTTTTTTCTCACGGCCTGAGTGCTGACGACCAGAGAATCAGACCCGGTTGAAATCACTGGGATTATTTATGACTTTTATTTGGTGCTTGATGCTCCAAATACTCATGCAAATGTATAAGAAGTGAGGGAAATATATATTGGTAGAGCCCCACCCCCTAGACTTAAGCGACGCCCTCCTTCATAACTCATCTGTTCGTTGAGTTGATGTCCCAGTCCCGCCAGTCCCCCCGACACACCAGCAGGTGTGAGGGTCCGGTTCATTGTGTGCAGATTTCATTAGTTTTTTTACCATTTTGCACCATTTGCAAAATATGCACATTTGATTAGCTCTGTGAGTATAGGAGTGGGTACGTGCGTGCCCGTGTGTGAGTGCTGCACATGATGACTCATAAAACAAACCCGATGGGGCCCCGGCGCGTTGGTGAGCACATTATCATCAGCTGGCCCCAGACTTTTATGGCCTGCCACACCTCTCCATCGTAGCACAGCTCCCTGGTGTTTTATGAGCCGGTGGGGGGCTAGGATGTAAATCCTGGTCTGACGGCTGTTGTGAAGGAACCCGGAACACTCACAGAGCTCTTGGCTTGTGAAATATTTGTCCCCTGATAGAGCGGCAATGGTGAGGTGGGCAACGGGATAACACGGAAACCGCAGCATCGACCGAAACGTCGCTAACAAGATCCCCATCGTGGAGCGGAGTGTGCGTCACATTGCTCTGAGACATTCACGGCCGTGTACAACTCTGCATCGAGAGCCAAATAATGATCCAACAGTGATTCGATGCCGAGGCCGTGCATTAGAGGTTAGTTTGAACTTGAGGGTTAAATGATTTAGTGCCATGTCTGCCTCGCCACAACTAAATGCCTCTCAAATTCCATTTATCCTGAATTTCACAGTGGAGAATGTTCTCTTGGCCGCGGATGCAGGTAGTCTGACCCAGATACTGTGCAGTCTGATGAATTATTTTGGCTCTGATCTTGGTCTAATTCCAGCCCAACTGAGTGTAGTTGCATCAGCAGCTGAAGTCATGGTGCGTTTATTTTTTTTGTGTTTTTTTTAAATGAGTCTGTGTTTGACCTTATCAGGACCTGATGCTTTATTCGGCTCCCGTGCCAAACGCAGGAGCTCATGTTCCAACAGTCATACTGATATTTGGGGGGATTATGGGATCAGCAGAAATTAGGACGATGCAGCTGCGGTGGATTTTGACTGACATTAGAAATATGATGTGCACAACAGGTTTGCACAGTGGTGGAAAAGTAACTTAGTACATGTACACAGATACATATACTGTTGTTGAGTAGTAAAAAGGTATTGAAAAGGATCTTTGAATTACTACTTCCAGTTTTTGCTACGTTATACGTCTATTAAAATTCAAGGACATATATTGTCCTTTATCCTGTACTTCATTTTGACCATTGCAGTTACTTGGTAATTTCTATTTTTTTAAAGGTGGCGACATCTAGCGGCGAGGTTGCAGATTGCAATTAACTGAAACTTCTCCAGTTCAGTGGCCAACGCGAAAAACACAGAAAAAACATAAATTACGCATTGTTAAAAAGATGCATAGATTAATTCACTTAGATACATTTCATTCAATTCGGCTGTTAATGCTTTTAATTCATTTGATAAATTAGTCATTTAAATTGAGTATCAATTTGCATTTGTTAATTTGACAAATTGTTGCGAGAAAGAATTACCTCTTTTTTGTGATTTATATAAAATCATGTATATAAGAGAAATTTCCAGAATGAGGCTCATTGTTGTTTCAATTACTGCTAATCCAGGATTGATATTGTTCATTAAAGTGAGATTAATAGTCTCGGCAACCCCATCAGCCAGAGTTACCAGAGCTGAGCTGTTACACTGCTGACTCTGCAGGAGTGGAGGGTAACGGGATCTTTGATGCCACACCTCCAGTCATCAAGCACCGCCTCGGTAACGGTTGAACCTGTAGGCTAGCTTCTTTGGCTGTGTTGACATTGATTTGAGACTCTGCAGTGTCAGAGAGGCTTCCTTAAAAGAAAACCTGAGTCGTCCCCCTCATCATCAACGCCATCCGTCCGTGTCTGCTTTGCTGCCTGCGCCACAAGTCTCATCTTCCTCAGCATGTGATCTGGTGAGCCTTCCTGACACCCAGAGGAGTGAGCCTGGTTATGGAGCTACTTGTTTTCTATGTTGGTGCATATAAAGTCTCGCCATATCGAGTCAATAAAGAGGAACCCCAGTCCAGTGAGAGTGAACTGCCTCGAGTTTTCAACGTGAGCACAATGTTAGCATACTAAAGCATGAAAACATACTGAGCATATTATTTGACTTTTTTTTCCTGTTGTATAAATTCTCAATGTTTCGATTTTTACAGCCCCAAAACATTACTATTTTGAAGCACTCTCCCCGCTCTCGTCAGTCTTGTTTCCAGCTGCAGCAGACAGCTGTTTTCATTTAAAAAAGATGCAATAAACCAACTGTAGCCATCGAGCAGCCCAGGACGAAATGGCACACAGACAAAGATGGCAGCTAGCTGGTGAAGATCGGAGCATTAAGCAGCTAAAGTACCAGATATTTCCCTCAGGGGTTAGACCAGATTAAAGAATTTAAAAAAAGACAGAGTGAATATTGAACTTACAGCCGTCAGATGGTGTGAAACACGACTCCAGGAGTTTGCTAACACATTCAGCATGTTTAATATGGTGACTATTCCTAAAACATCAAATAGTAATACTACTGCTTTAATTCTTTTTGTGGCACTTTTACTGATTTTCAAAATATCCCCCAATTTTTAAAGAGGTAATCCATTTAAATTAGTCAGTCCACACCAAGTTTAGAATATGATTTACATAGAGAAATAGGAAGGTAGTATTAAAGGTGCTGATTGTGCAGCTTCTTTGACAGTAGTATTAGTAATAGTATTTTAAAATCTGTATTTGACCTGCATGCTTGTTTATCTGGTTTTAGTACATTCACATGTGACGTGTTGAGCTCGTGTTCTTCAGACCAGAGTGGAGCGAATAAAACATTCCCTTCACATGTCGGCCGATGTCACCAGATGCAATATCTAAACCCTGGTCTTTCCATGTCAATAGGACTCATGGCTCATGACTCATTTTAAGCTGTAACCTTTATCCAGCTGACCACTGTGTTCTCTCATAACCAAGTCATAAATCACACATGACGCCTGTCACACAGAGCAGAGTCGGGGCCGGTGATGCGGCCGCATGGATTTCTCCTTCGCCGACTCTCATCAAAATATCATTGAAGATAGATAATCCCAGTTGGGGGGGGGGGGGTTATCTCTCTCTGTATGTGTGTGTGTGTGTGCGTGTGTGTGTGTGTGTGTGTGTGTGTGTGTGTGCGTGTGTGTGCGCGCGTGCGCGCGTGGAGCAGAGTTCATCCAAACACCCATTTGATGGAGGTTTATGACATATGACTTTCTGCCTCCGTTCAACTAATCACTCTGGCAGGATTAATTCATGTTAATTTATTGAAATGAGGTTTGATTCTGACATTTATCTTTGTCACAGTTTTGCCATTTTATTTAACACCTTGTCTTGTAGTTCACGTTATTGATATTGAGAAGGTGATATTTGTTATTTCCTTGATGATTTAGCTGGAAAGGATTATGTCATTTGGTACCAAGAAAGATAGATACAGTTTAGGTCATTTGTTGATTTCCAGAATAATCTCCATGTAGTATTACTCATTTATGTAAATAAATTAGTAATTCTACAACATTGACTGACAGGAAATCTAGTCAATGATAGTAATTATTACATAATCATCCCTTTTCATGGTCTTTCATTGTCAGTGCCATCATTCCTGTGCTGGATATGTTTTTTTCATGAACCGAATGCTTAGTAGGATCTCTGGCGATGAGTCCACTCAGAAACCTCCGCAGCACAGCGGCCACTGTGAGTAAAACCCCCAGGGATTAAGGCCTTGTAAGAGTGGCACGTGAGCAGGAGGTCGACGCTCTCCAACCCGCTGAGGGAACCAGACGGGGGTTGAGAAAAGAACAAATCAAAGCGATAACGGGGGAGGAGGAGCGTTAGCGTCGTGCAGCTGTGACTTTCCATCAAGACATCTGGAGGAAAGGAGGCGCCGGTGGACAGAGCAATCTCATCCACCTCGGCTTAGCCCTCCCAAGGCTCCGTTAAGTGTGAGTTACTGCAACCAAAGTGTAAAGTACATCAACGTATACGGCCACGAGCAACAACGTACACAGTCGTTACGCATCGGCGTGAAATGTGGCCTGTGTTGGATGCGAGCACAGATTGGAGCTCAGCGCGGAGAATAACTCACGCGTGTATTGGTTTGGGCGTGTGATTAAAACGAGCTTTGACTCGCACACACCGAGGGGCGGTTTCATCACAGAGGTAGTCCAGTTAACAGCCGGAGACGAGGCGCAGCTGTGATTCCACGTGACGGTTTCTGAAAGATGCTGTGCAGGATGGAGTTCTGCCTACTTGCTGCCAACTTGAAGCAAGTCACATGGATCCCCCCCACCCAAAAAAATGGAAAAGAAGAAACTATTTGCACTTGAGTTTTGAGATAAAGCAGTTAACGCCATAATTTAGGTTTTCCATCTTTTGATACTAAAGCAATAAACTCTTTAAGCCTCCATATCTGTTTAGTAAAAAAGCTGCAGTGACTGCATTTAATGTGAGATATTGGAGGATTTTCTGAACAAATTAAATACTGGCAAGTTTTTTTTACTCCTTTTGGACCAACTGCATCCTAAGGCACCTTCGCCATAAGGCTTCAGCGTTCAGCAGAGGGGACTGCTTGTTAACCACATACCCGAAACGCCCGGCCGAAATGAGATGCAGGCGGTTAAAAGGCGCGTCACGTAGCAGTCTGACTTTAGCTGGCATAAATGTGAATCTCACTGTTGAATATTATTGAAGCTGAGCTCTCTCGACCCTCTTTACTTATGAATAGTAACATTTCAGAGAATGTCATCATCCTCTTACCGAACATCAGAAATCAGGTACAAAAATGTGCCCCTTATGAATTAGTAGCATTTTAAGATAAATTCAGCGTTGTGTGTTTTTGGATAGAAATGAATAGAATTAGATGTATTTACGATGTGTCCCTATAAGGTAGAGGTGGAGCTTCTGAAGGGATTAACTTGAATTCCCCTCCCCATGCCTGCATTCAACCTGCCGCTCTAATCCCCTCCCTGCTCATCACCATCTGTCATCTGTAATCTCAACCACTACTGCCCCGCCCCCCTGCTCATTTACTCCCTGCCTCCCAGACTGGACAGGTGGGACCTTTTACATGGGGCTCAGGGGGGCGTGCGGTGAACCTGCTGAGGCTACAGAGGAAGATGGAGAGTGCACACTTTCTTCAACATAGAGGGACTTCAGTAAATGTCAAACCCTCTGAGAGAAGTGCTGATAGGGCACCCACCCAGGCAGCTCATTATTTCCTGCATAGGCTCTAATTAAAGAGGTATGATACGTATCCCATTATGCCCGTGTAGAAGCTGGAGAAGAGGCCACACTCTGAACTGGTGGCTGATCGTCAAAGAAGCAGTTAAAGTCTGAGTAATGACACTATGCAGGATAAGTGATGAGTGATAATGGGTGGATGGTGGATGGTGGGAGGTGACAAGAGGATGGAGGAAGGAGTAGCAGCATATGTGAAGGCACAATACTCCATGTGACAATCTATCAGCACCTTCATGTAATGTGGTATTTTGGGACCAAAAACACTTAAAACAACCTGTGTTTACCTGCCAAGGTGGGAACGACTGCTGTCGTCTGGTGGACCCAACCAGACCTCAAAAGAATAGTTTGACCTTTTAGTAAATATGCTTATTTGCTTTCTTACCGACAACCTGATGGGAAAGCAAGTCGTATTTTTTCCGTTCTGGACATTTTCTTTGTGCCACATGCATTGTCTTCGCCGGTTGCCTTGTAACCTCACGGCGACAGGTGCGAGCGGTTGCCACGACTACGCCGTGTCGGCTCTCTGTGATCCTGCGGCATCTCAGGCTGCTGCTGTCCACCTCTAATCGTGCAGCTCCACAGAGCAGGTTTTCACTCAGGATGGAGGAAATGATGAGTGGTATGAAACGATTAATAATGGCTAAGTTTTGAGAACACTTATCATAATTATGTTTTATTGACCAATAATGGGTAGTCGACCTTTTGAAGCTGATGTTTTCCCGATTCCCATTAATTGATCCGTCTGTTCTCGGCAGGTGAGGACGTGCATCATTCAGGGAACTCACGTTAAGTTCAGCTCCTGTATCTCGTCCCACTCTGTACTTCTGGTTGTCATAGTTACACGCCACATGTTGAGAAAGTTTAACCATGAGAAACTTGATTTACAGAGGCAACGGCATCAGCCTCGAGAAGGATTCCTGACTTCCGTTACACATGCACACACAGACACACGTGTGCCCTGCAGTTCCCCTGCAAAGCACATCACATAGCTCTCATTGTAGCTTTCAGCCTGGGCACCTGACGGCTTTGAACTGGCCTCCTCTGGGATCCTCCCCGTCCTCCTCCTGATGCACGTGGAGCTCAGAGGGCCGATTCTCCCCATTCTCACTGCTGTGAATTCATGAATAGTGACAATTCGCAGGCCCTCTGACACATAAAGTGCGATCGGATCTGCTTTTTACCCCTGACCTTCGATGGCGGCTGAGGAAGACGAGGCTAAGAGGAGGAGAGGGAGCGGTAGAAGGAGCCGGGGGTTTAGGAGAGATCAAAGGGAACTCTGCTGCAGGACAAAGGCGTCTGATCAGAGGACGAGTGGATTCAGCCGGATGCCAGGATGTTGCTAGGTTGTTATTTTCCTCATGTGATGATATATAGCACATTATACCCAGTACAGAATAAACCCCTTGTGACTCTTCCGTTCCCTGTATTCAAATGCCTCCACATGCAACTCAGTGTGAATACATTTCTGAATATAGCCAAAGGCCATGGGGGGGTTTTTTTGCATAGCAATAGCGAAGCGGTGAAACTCTGAAGAGTCTCTTGTCAGCTGGCTCTCAAACACGCATCCATCATCTCCCCTGAGAGTGTCAAATTAGCAGTAAGCTAAACAGGTGGCTTGCCAGCAGATGTCAAGGAGCTAGCAGGAGAGAGATTGAGGTCATGTTTGTTTAATCGCCTCGGGGGTCAAGCACCAGATGGCTTTGACTTCTTGTTCTTCTGATGCAGGAGAGAGAGTTGTGTAACAGTTAATGGGGTAATTAGAGCTCTCTGTAAAGTTTAAAAATACGATGACGGTAAAATTGGATATTTGATTTGGAGTCAGCTGTATCACCGTTGATGCTCGTGCCTTCAGGCGTCAGGACGAGCAATGAAAACAGTGTTGTTGGTTTCTGTTAGGGAGTGTGAATATTAGTATAGCTCGACGTTGTATATGTTTGCAAACACAGCTCTTCTATAGCCACGCTCACCACTTTGCGGCCTGAAACGTATCAATATAATTTAACCATTACCGTGAAATTTTGTAGTAGTTTCCTACCGGACGGATCCTACTGACTGAAGTCATCCCCTGCACTTTTCCTATAGCTCTTTTGCTTTTTTTATTTACTGTGGATTGCGATGACATTTGCTGCACATATTCATGTTCTTCAGTGATGATCGGTAATATCTTTCATCCCCTGACCTTTCATCTAACTCATCATCAGGACGACATTTTCATTTGTCCATTACTTTGGTTTACGGCCAGGAGGCGAGCTCCGGGTCTTTAAAGTGAAGCCAATGTTGGAAGTCTCTTAAACCTGCATGTTTTCTAATGGCCAGCAGGGGGCGACTCCCCAGGTCGGCTATATAGAAGAGAAAATAACCATTACAGTCTATGTTTATGACCAAAAACTTACCAAACTATTGTTGACTTTTACGATGCTGGTAAAAGTTTGCTATTATTTAACTCCCTGTGGTTTATAAAGGCGCTCATACTGTAAGTATGATTCCTCATGTGTACTTCCGTCTACTTACGTTCATTTAACAAAAATGTATTTGACGATTAAAAAGACCTAAACCAGAGACAGATCTGTTATCTTAAACATTACCGTCAAATATTCCACATGCATTATATGAGTATGTATTATCAGATATTGCATTGCTAGATTATAATGTGTTTTTATGGAAGGACATGGAGGCACGTTGCTTCCCCTGGGCCCTACATGTAATGTTGTGGTGGATGCAAACATAATGCCCGGAGGATACAGTATAATAGCGTTCTGGCTGCTGAAAGTCTCATCTTTCCTGTTTTTTCCGGCGTGTAAATTGGATCCAGTAATCGCCTCAGTCAGCAAATGAGATGATTTAGGGAGTAATTTGTGGAAGACAACTTTGAGGTCAATTGCATTTAGTTCCGTTTTTTTTTTTTTGTTTCTCTCTCAGCTTCTGCATTGTGCCAACCGAATATTTACTGACATTCAGATTTCTCCCACCAGCTGTCAGAATTTAATACCTTCAGTAACATCCTATTAGAGAGTGTTCCCTCTGCTTCACACCATTTAACCATGATTTCATTTCTAATGGTACTAACACGCAGCCATTACCAATCCACAGTTTCGTCTCCTCGTTTCCCTTTTGCGACCGTAGTCAGCTGCAGAACACGTCACTGCACATAAATATACAGTATGGCTCGTGATAAAGCTAAAACATAGTTTGATATTTTTGGGCAACACCCTTATTCTGTTCTTGCTGAGAGTTGGATGAGAACTCTTACAGACGACAGTGGCATCGATCTTCTCATCTGACTCGTAGCAACAAAATGAATAATAGTTTTTCCCAGTTTGTTTTACAGATTAAGTAACTGTTGTCCAGACGGTGATGGCCGTCCGAATCAGCTTGGAGTGCCCATTATTCCCAGTTGCAGCCTCTCCTATTCCCAGTTGCAGCCTCCCTCGCTTTTACAGCAGCGGACTGTCACCGTTACGAAGCCGGGTCTTTACTTGTCATTCTATTTCTCTTGTTATTAAATTTAGCTATTGCATTATGCATGCGGGGGATATTACTGCAGTCTGTATTCGATTGTTGAAGAGGTTGCCCTTGCTCGGGAGTGCCTGAAGGGTTTTTCCCTTCAGCCACTGAGCCAGTTAACCACATCGTCACACAATAACTCAAGCCTGTGGCCTTAACATCACAGGATGTGTTTCCAGTGTGACTCCCTGCAGCCCTCTGCTCACAATTACCATTAATGACTCTTTCAAGCTACCAGGCAGTTTCTCATCAGCTCACATCCATAGCTGCCGTGTCACGCGCTGTTTGTGCTGCAAGACAAGGCAGCGCTGCTGCTGCTGCTACTGGTGGTGGTGGTGGTGGTGCTGCTGCTGCTGCTGCTGCTGATGGTGCTGCTGCTGCTGCTGCTGCTGCTGGTGGTGGTGGTGGTGGTGGTGCTGCTGCTGCTGCTGCTGCTGATGGTGCTGCTGCTGCTGCTGATGGTGGTGGTGGTGGTGGTGCTGCTGCTGCTGATGGTGGTGGTGCTGCTGCTGATGGTGGTGGTGGTGCTGCTGCTGATGGTGGTGGTGGTGCTGCTGCTGCTGATGGTGGTGGTGCTGCTGCTGCTGATGGTGGTGGTGCTGCTGCTGCTGCTGCTGATGGTGCTGCTGCTGCTGATGGTGGTGCTGCTGATGGTGGAGGTGGTGGTGGTGCTGCTGCTGATGATGATGATGATGATGATGATGGTGCTGGTGGTGCTGATGCTGATGCTGATGATGAGGCTGATGCTGATGATGATGATGTTGATGATGATGATGATGATGGTTCTGTGTTCTACAGTTCTCACCGGTGTTGGGAAGGTTACTTTACAAATGTAATAGGGGACAGGTTAGCTACCCTGTTATAAATCTAAAACGCAATGCAGTATTTTAATTACTGAAGCTGAAAAGTCCTGAGAACATGAATTTAAACCAGGAAGTGTAAGCCGCACAATAGTAGTGAACCCTACTATGATCATTTATTAAAACTTAAAGTGCTTCAATATAACAGAGAACCAGAATGTTTGTTACATAGAAGCTGTTGGTGAATAAAAAGGGAAACCACAGCGAGACATGAACACACAGCTGTTACTAGAATACCTGTATATGTGGGAAACCACCTGCCAGCCGTCTGTCAGCTCGGTATTTCATACTCCGGAGATTTGGCCTTGATGTGTTCTGGCCGACACCCCGGGGTGAAGCTAGTGACCCACACAGAACTGACACCCAGACTGAGCAAATCCCTCTTAACACCACTACAATGGTATCTGTCTGCCGACCCATCACTTTGGTCCAGACTCAAATATCTCAACAACTGATGGATGGGTTGCCATGGCAGACATTTTCTTCATGCTCCCCACAGGATGAACCCTGTTGACCCGGCAGGTCAAAGTTTTCACTATAGCTGTGAAACATCTGAACATCCGTGTGATGGACAACACAACATGTTTACAGACCTTTATCAGACATTCATAGTTATCAGGGGATAAACCTGCTGACCTCGCCTTGTACGGATTCATGTTCCCCTCAGGATGAGCTGTCATGACTTTCATCTCTCATCATCATCAGATCAAAATGATCATTTGTTCAATACTTTGACATTGCCATCAGCCACAGCTGTAATTTGTGTTTAGTGCTAATTATCTGCTGTTAGCATGCTAGCTTTTAAATTAAGGTGGTGAACAGAGTCAACATTACAGTCATTGGGAGCATGTTAGCTTGCTGATGTGGATGTGCAGCCTTGCAGAGCATCTTGCGTGGCTGTAGATCAGAGATGCTTAACTTTGCCTGGGGGCCACTGTTTTTCAAAATGACAGGAGGCCGGGGACCAGTTAATGAACACATTCAGGGCTCAGCCCAGACCTCTGTTGGGGGACTGGGGGATCCTCCCCCGACACGTTTTCATAAACAAGCTCTATTAGGCCCTTCCGATGTTTTTAATGCACTCTCGTACCTTATTTACATTAAAAAAATACTATTGTGTCACTGGTGTAGACTCTCAGGTCTATGAAAGTCTTATGCTGATCAATATTTAGATATCAGGTTGGTCTATGGAACCAAAATCTGATGATTTAAATATAAAGTCTTAATTTTCTAAGATGAAAATCTGTGTGGAACTATGTGAAATCACATTTCTACTCTTTTTCTTTTAACACGACCTTCTTTCTTAAAGGAGCGATGAGAAAGTATGAACCATGCAGTTTTAAATCCCTTCCAGTGGTATTTAGTTTGGCCTCTGGCTGCCCATTACCACTGACGTTACTCCCGACTCCCACGAAAAAAAATAGCAATGGCTGTTATTGCACAAGGCACATTTTTAGCAGTTTGAAGCACCTTTTTGTAATTGTTTGGGATCTTTTTTGAACCATTCGCTATGCCGTTTTGAGCTCAAGGCGCCCAACTTTTATCCACACAGCATGCCTTGCAATTTCTGAAGAAATGCCCGTAGCTCCCGAAGTTGAAAACGGTTCTGTTCTGAGCATAAAAAGTGCAGATTTTCCTCCTCTGTCCAACCTGAAGTCTGTTTTAAACAAGGACAATTAAAACATTGGTGGAGCGAGGTTAAAGCCTGCCAAAGACGTGCTGTTTGATCGCTCCCAAAGTGGTGTTAATGATTATATTCTACATATATTATATAGTAATTGCATCTTTAAAATTTGACTGTTAGACTGCAGTACTCGTTCTCAAAGACGACGTCGGGATCAACAGGTGGGAGATTTTATTAGGATCAGCAAATAAATTGAGTCATAAAAGAGAATAAAAGAGTCTTTTATTTAACATTTCTATCTGCAGTACACCTTTGAGCCACATGAGGGATCCTGAATGATTGTCTAACATTGAATCTTATAAGAAAGCAGCTAGCATACATTCTGATTGTTCTACAGATGAAATAAAAATAATTAGATACCCTGTTAACGCCCCCTTAATGCATTCATTTGGTATTATTACAGTGTTTTCTCTAACCACAATTATGTTCATGTTGAATAAGAGATTAATAGTTCTTGTTTGCAACTTTTAGTTTGCTGGTAATGAGATTCAGCCCTGAAGATAAAGACTGAGAATCCCTGATCGGGGCTTATCGAGCCGTCGGAGGTTTCCCTGTGTTTTGTTGTGAAGAAGAACAGAGCAGAGGTTTCTGCTGGCACGGCATTATTGGATGTGGAGAGTCGTGATGACTCCTATCCCAAGGACATGTTCATGTTCAAAAACCTGAGCGCACTCCCACGGGCTCATGTACTGTACCCAGACTACACTGAGCTGCATTGTTTTTCTGTGCCTTGTCGATTGTTTGTGTTGCTTTGATTGGTTGGTTAAAAAAAAAAAAAAAGCCTGCTTGGTATTTGCATCTTGTGGCCCTGAGTACAGGAAAGAGAAACTGGAAGGGGCTTCCTGTGTTATTGATCCTTCATGGATCTGAGTCTGCAGGCAACACAACCTTGACTGTTATGTAACTAATCCATTCCTTGAGGAATCTCTAAGCTGCCTACAGCCACAGTTGCAGACACCTGGATCTCAAAGCGAAGGTTTTCTGAAGCATGCCTGCAGCGCTGGATGACACGGCGTCGCAGCGGTGGAGCGAGTCTCTCCCCCGAGTGTTGACGAGTCTCCATAATCTCCACCAGAAACAGACCAGCAGCCTGTGAGAGAGGAAATAAAAAGCTTTGCTGTCTTAGTCAGCAGAGTTATGCATGTTGATGTATCCGTGGACTGTCGATGATCCATCGAGAATTTCTAATTTTGCATCACGTTATGATAATCCTTACACTTTTATCACAGATCTGGATCATTTGGGTTAACGTTGCTTCTGGCTGTGTGTGAACAGAGGATTCACCTCCACCTTTGTACAACTTTTACCTTTTATTTCACTTTTTTGTCTAAATTTCGATGAGAAGATTGATACCACCCTCATATCTGTCTGTTTAAGTTGAATTAAGCCTGTATTACTGTTATACTCCAATAATTTAGTATAAAATAGTGTAGTTATATTTGCACCTCCTTTGAGTGACAGTTTTTAGCCCTCCGACTTTCTTTGTTTCTCTATTTTTTTGGGTTTCCTCTGTCTTTGTCTTCTTCACCTGTCCTCAGTTCAGACCAAACCCCTGCAGGCCTTATGTAACCTCAGACAAGCCCTGAGCTGACAGCATAGTGCACACACACACACACACACACACACACACACACACACACACACACACACACACATCCTTAGGCAAAGAGCTGCATGGACTTCCAAAACCTCACCAGTGTTTCTGCACCACACAGATTGGACCGTGTTAAACTTCACAGCCTTCCAAGTTCGAGAAGATTTAAGAGAAACTCAATTTCCTCCTGTGATATTGGTTTTCTCCTCCTGCTGTGTCTTGACCAAATGATTTCCTCATCAGTTCCTGTTTCATAGGGTGTCAGCACCTTCTTCCTGCTCCTCGCGTCACATGATGTCAGAGAGTGTGAGATGAGAGGAGGAGGAGGAGGGAGGGGATCAGATCTTTCTCGAGGGTTCGCACTCAATCCCATAATGTGTCGTACAGATGGGGACGTCTTTGCTGCTTTCAAGTGGAAATGGCAGGAAAAAGGAGGGATGAGTGCAGTTTACCTGAAGATCTGTCACTGCGACGGCAGCTCAAATCGCTCTCTAGACGGGACACTAAAGCAAATTGGCGTGATTATGCCAACAGGTGGGTGTCATCTGCTTTGAGGCGAATCTCTAATCTGCCTCGGCGGCAGGTTCAAAGCACCAACTTTGGGGTTTTAGCCAAGTGGATCTGTGAATGTGTCCCTACGTGTATGAAATAAGATGTTCATGCTGTTTATTTTCATCATCATTAGTGACGATTCTAAAAACTGAGGAACAGAAGAAAGACGGGGAGAACAAAGTTTGGAAACGTCTGGAGTGATGGGAGTCCAGTCAGGGTCTCCCTGAGGAAAGTGCACGTCGGGGCGAGGCAGACTGTTGCTCCTCTTCCTCAGGTCGCTCCATGCCTGCCTGCACTGGGCTGACAAAGGGAGCGTCTGCGCCTTTCAAAGCCTCCTCGGCTACGTGCCACAACACTCGGTTGCCTTTTGAAATCACGCCTGAGCCGGAGCCAGCGGGGGGATCTCCTGCTGTCGTACGAGGAAACTTCTCATTCCTGTTCCTGGCTGGAGTTGTGACACTCCATCCTCGTTTCACATCGTCTGACTTCTCTACGTGCATGTTAAGTTTTGGATCGGAGAGGGGGAAAACACAACGCTGTTTACTGAATTCTCTCACATACTTAAGTGAATCCTCCTCTTCAAAGTGAAGGGGAATTATCTCTTACAGCTCACACCAGCACATAAAATCCTGAGTCTTTTAGGAGTACAGAGAGAAGCGAGAGCTAATGTCAGTGCAGCTACCGAAGGACTTCAGAGTTTGGAAGATTTTCCAAGGGGACGATGATAATATTAGAGTTATTCCATTTCTATAACTTCTCAACACTCCCACACGTCCCTGTAGGTCAAAGAGAAACAAATGCAACGTCTATGTTGAAACACAACAGACCCAATTTCCTTAGAAATGCACCAAAGGTTATATGAATAGCTGCTACGAGAGACATGCGTGGTGGATGATTATATTACACTTGATATGAGATAAATCATCAAGAGAGCGAGCGGAGCAACGCTGGCACTGGAGTTAAAGGAAGATGCTGCTTTCAAGTGTCTTCTGTTACTTCTGTTGGGGTTTGTGTGCGTCTGATGGGAACTTTTTGATGTCCTTGAACTCGTGATGAGCTGCTCCGGGTTAGACCAACTCTCAAGCGGGGGGGGCACCAGATTTAGGTCCTTATCATGTTAAACATGTAATAAATCTTTTATGGCAGGATTACGCTTGAAAATAACTGCAGGGTGTTGTAAGTGTTTATAGCTGCAGCCACACCTCAGGGTGAAAGGATGTCTGTCACTGAGAGGGCTGAGCTGCAAAACAGCAGGAAGTAGAAGAAGGAGAGCAAGCGAAAAATGTGTTAAAACCGTGATTATTCTTGACTTTCTCCTGTCTTGTAGAAACTATGTTCACAATGTGCGTCATCAAATCAACATAATCTGGGTTATTGTTAATTTTTTTACAGCGGTGATGTTCCTTCCCCGGCGATTGGGTTGAATAATCTGATTCACCACCTGTTCCTATAAAATGAGTCCCATTAAAAGAGGCTCTGCTCTCAGGCACTTGAGTAACGGTGCTTTCCACAGCCAGTCGGGGATATCACAGTTTCAGCTGAACAAAGTAGTGCAGTTATGATTTTGCAGGGCCGTGGTAGCTCAGAGGACTCCCCGCCGGGCGCTGATCCCTGTTCTTTAGAAGAAAGCACTTATTATTAATAATTCAGCACCAGAGGCACTTTATTATCAGATGCGGTGCTTTGTCTTCTCGGTGAGTGAGAACCACAGGGACAGACGACCATTAGGAGGTGGAGGCAAAGTTTCAACAGGTGTCAGTTCATTACCGCTGCTCTGTTCATAATGAGACCTGTACACCGTATGTGATCAACTTTTCTATCCTTCCGTTTACTTTTAAAAACCGGGGAGCAGAATTACAAAGACTTAGTATTTCCAAGGTGTTTCTCTGTTTTCAACCGGGACCCGATTTTCCTTTGTTTTTGTTTCCAGGTGACTAATGGGGGGAAAACAATTTCTGAAATTGGTCCAGTATCGAGGGAGAACGCTGCAGTCGAAACAGGCTGCAGTGTCATCGATCAGGGCAATTCTGCACCGTCGATGTACGTCCACTAAAAGTGCTTGTTTTTCACACTGACATGCTCAGATTGTTATAAGTGTCTGACGACATTACGGAAAGAACCCGACAGAGAAATAAATGTAAAGGAGCTGCTTAAACTGTAGAGGGGAAATAAATATAGGCTCATATATAAATAAAACCTGTTTTTAATATAGAAAAATAAAGCAATTAAGCTTTTCTTAATGAACACAATATATCATTAGTGTAACACAAATGAATGGGGTGTGGGTGTTGTGGTTTATGTTGCTCAAACTTGAACTTGAACCTGAACCAACTTTCTTAGGTTGCCGTATTGACATCGACACCTGTGAAATCCCTAAATAAGTCTGCGGGAAGCCGAGATGACACGACACAGATAACCTACAGCGGAGGGCGCACATCAAAGGACGGATGATTGTAGACGTGATCGGCCTCCTCCTGTGGATCGCTGCAAATTACACAGCAAACACCGGTGTTTCCGCCTCTGCGCTGCTTTCTGTACATTTTCCCTTGAGTCATTCTATATACATGCATTTGGCTCGACAGCGCACAGACATGCATTAAGTGATGCTATAATTAAATCCCATAATTGAAGCCTGAGGGATTCTATGTTTTTGTTCTCGGCTCTAATCACCATTCGCTGCCGTTCGTCACACGTGTGAGTGCGGCTGTCTTCTCCCTTTCACGACGGCGTAGAGCCGTGCGAATGTCACGGCGACAGACCTGTGGGTGAACGCCGATGCCTTGCTTCGTGCCTCTCTGCTGCAGTCTGGGTGGGGTGGTGGGGGGGTTGGGTTTGAGCTGTACACAGCTCGTACAGTGGCTCATTACCAGCCACCAGTTTGTCCTCCTTTTAAACATCCTAAGAATGTCTGTGTCAGCTCGTCTCCTCTCAGCTGAAAGAATCCGCCTCACGCTCTCTCAGCTCAATCTCTTTTTTCTGTTTTTCATTTTTTTTTTTTACTCCGTGAAGCGCTGCAGTATCACAAATAATAAGGCCTCTAAAGTCCATTTGAAATATTGAGTGCGGATGAGCGTGTGGCAGTTTTTATCCGGGTTATTATGTTCGTGCATCAGTCACAAGGCCATTTTCTCCCCCTGACATCCAAAGAGCCTTTTTCTGCCTGCAGTCATCAAAGCAACTCTGCCACTGTCGGGCAGATGTACCTTCTGATCACACACACACACACACACACACACACACACACACGCCTACATGCAGCTGTTTATTGTTCCTGTCAGGTCAGGTAGAGGGCGGGTAAATAAAAGTAAGTTGTGTGTTTCCCCGGCTCTGCATACTGATTGTCTTCCATCCATTAAGAATCTAATGCAATGGAAAACAGCTGCCATTTGCTTCCTCTTCCTCCCTGACTCCTGACTCATTATTCCACGTGTGCATACATACGTGTGCACAGTGTATGTCCACGCATGTGGAACATCACACATGAGAAGCTGTGAATGTCGTCTTTGTTAAAAGTGAATGTTTTCCGGAGCATCTTTCGTTTTAAACGGTCTGAAAGCAGGTGCAGCAAGTCCACTCCTGATAGTCCCCGATGCATCACCAGAGCTTTCAACCTGCTCTCACACACACACACACACACACACCTCCAGCTGTTCGAGCAACCCGTCAGGCAGAGTTTGTTTACCGGTGCAGAGCCGAGGCGGGCCAGCGTGGACCAGGATGAGTTGGGCCGGAGCTGAAAGGAGCTTCGTCGCGCCTACACTCCACTGGAAATACTTTTTCTCCGTCTCACAGTCGCTGCCGATGATTAGCATGAATGACAGGACTGGTGCATTGCAACACTGGAATAGAGTTGCCGGCATACTAAAAAGCACTCATGCTTTTTGTCTGTCTCAAAGAGCTAAAATTAGATCCGTCCTGAATGTGAGCACAAGAGAGGAGGATGCAAACTTTGGTGTCTTCTCGCCTCCTCGGCGATGGCGGCGTGTTGTTTACACGCCGTTATCGGAAAGAGGGAATGAATGATAGTTTGTTTGTGTTGCTCAGCGGCTGGGGAAAGTGGTCCTTATTGCCATTCAGAATTATGAACTAATCATTAGCTGATGATTCATGAACATCTCACAGTTTGTTCTCTCGTAACTCATTCAGAAACTACTCATAAACCATTAATTAATTATCATGTTCCAGATTCAGTCCTTAATTACAACTTACATTTTTTCATCTAACGCATTGTAAAGTGTTACAAACCAAAATGTCATCAACAGTGATCAATCTGACCAGATAGGTGAGAAACGTCTCATGTAAACGACATAAAACAATATACTTTCATTCCTTAATCGTTTTTCTGCAGAGAGTAGAGTGAGTGTGACACACAGGTGCATGCACACACACCTGACATAAGGAGATAAATCCATACTGTGTGTGTTGGGGGGGGGGGGGTTATAACAATGAGTTGTTTTCAAGTTAATTGGAAGCCGACGCAGCATGTCCCTGCCTTGTTCTGCCTCCCTCACACACAGTCTCCTGTGACACAGCGGCGTGTAAAGGCTCCCGTGTCACGCTGCAGTTAAAAAGACCCCGAGTGAGGGCTTTTCCCCGGAGCCCCTCAGAGAGGTCAGCACGGGCTTCCACATGAGGAGAGAAAGCCATTTCACATTTCTCTTCCTGCTTTTTCATTGTGCAAACATTTATAACTACAAATATGTTTATTGATCCTCGTGATTCTCAATGTTTCCTATTCTTAGACTTGGAAAAAGATCAGGAGTTTCTGTTGTGTCCAAAGGGTTGATCTCAGTTTTAAAAAGAAGCACACTGCATCTTCATGTTCTTCTGAGAGAACATTTGTTTCCAGAGAAGCTGCTCCAGACTGTCAATCTGATCATCCATCAATCGGTTCATCTTTAAAGATCCAGCGTGTTTGGCTCTGCTAGACACCAGACAACAAGCTTTGGACATTTGTGAGCAGAATGTGTGATGTGGCACCTTGACTGCACTTTGATCAAATGTCCAAAGACGGTGGGGAAAAGAAACTGGATCCATATTCTTTGTTTAAGTCGATACAAAATCCTGTAAAAACAAATACAGTTCAAGATGTGTTGCTTACAAACTGAGTGCAACCCAACGCTGCCGACGCTGATCAGAAGATATGAAAATAAGACTGTTTATATTGGCCAGCATCTAGCGGTCAATGACTCTCCACCAAACACAGGACAGAATCAGAGAGGTGATTTGACGTCCTCCTTTTGACTTTATTCAGCATAACGAAGGTGCATCCTTCCTGCGGTTGATCCCATTACTCCGGTGAAATCAGAGGAATTAATTACCAGCTTTTCATCCCGCTGTTGTTCACAGACAAAGATAGACAGGCGCTCTGACAGCTTCCTCGTTATGAGCAGAGTCGTTGCTATGGTTACGGGTTACAGGTTCATTATATTCTGGTCAAAACATGTCCACAATCATTCTTAAACAAAAATCCCTGTCATTCGCCAAATATTTCCTTGCTTGGATACTCCTCAAAGCAGCTCCAAGGTCACTTCGCACCTCCGTCAGCGCCTGCTTTTTTTATTCGTTTATTTTTTTAATGTTCCTCCAGACTGGAAATGAATAGAAGGGATGTTTCAATGTAGTCGCATTTAATGGCTGGATTAAAGTAAGCAATAGATAACACGACAGGTCTTGTGCCTGAATACCAACAGTGCCCCAAAGTTTGAAGGATTCCTATGTTGCAGCGTTTGGATTATTAGTTTGGGGTGTCGGTAGCCGGGGCTCTAATCATTTTCTCAGGCGAAAAAGAAATGTCCTTGTTAAGCCATGTTTTACCTTTTTCACCGTCTGCTTGCAGCATCCCTCGTCCCTCATCAGTCCGATCCATCTGCTTCCCCTGTTGGCTCTCATTTCCATGTTGGGCCTGAGAGACGTTCACCTCCACTTAGCACCGCAATCAGTCTCCTCAGTCGGGTGCTGCAGTTCATGTGTTCATTCCTTTTTTTCAGTCAGCCTGTTCACTATTGCAAAATTGAGAAAGGCATTTAAAAAAATATCTATATAACATGCATTATATGCATTAAACTCATATACTTGTATCTATATTTATTCATTTATTTTACAAAGCAAAGCCTAATTGAACCTTATAGTCATTGGAATTTAAATTGAATTTGTATTCCTTAATGACTGTGTTTTTGTGAGTGTATGTGGGGGGGGTTCTCATCCTGGACCAAGGTTTTGAGCAATTTAACTACGCTTTTATAAACAAATGATGAAATAGTAAGTAAAAATTTTAGGAAATGGAAAACATTTCTCAACACGAGTATTCAGAGAAATAGACGACTAATAAATAAAATGGTATTCATGCAAGGTCTCGTCTTCACCACGAAAGGAAAAGTCTCCCCGGGAGTTAGAGATCAGCTGTGAGAACTATAACAATGACTCTGTCCTAACGTAATGTCTGTCTAGTAACCATAAAGAAGAGCATGGCTGAGAAGAACTTAAGATAAAGCAAACTGCCCGCCACAAAGAAGCAAACCACATGTTTTAGAACCACTTTTCATGCTCACAGTTTGTGTTGTGCAGCGACGGGGTGTGAGTTTCGGGCGGTGTGTCACTTTAAGGACGTCCGTAAGCAACTTTAAATTGTTTTCAGCACCTCAGCCGGAACTCAGACACCGTACAGGATGTCATCGGTTTCAACTCCATCAACTGGAGGATGTTTAGCCAGACCTATAGACTGCTCTTTTCCTTTGCAAACAGTTGCATTGGGAACGCCATTACACAACATCTTTACTCCCGTTCTTAAGAGCTTAATTATGTATGTTGCTGCAGGGATCGAGTGTTTAATTGGTCCCCTGCAGTCGCTGCTGGGTATGTGTGACAGCGGCTTGTTGGCAGTGAATATGAAAATGCGACTTTGTTTCTTCCTGTTACCCCCCCCCCTCCTCCTCCATTTTCAAGGACAGTTGATTGACTTGTTTTCTGATGAGACTAAAACACTAAAGTCCCCTATAATTTATGCTCCACTGAAATAAACACAAACACTTAAAAATCGTGGTGTAATTTTTCAGCATTTAGTTTGCCAAGAGGTGGCAGAGGGCAACTCCGTGCCGAGAACATCCATTTTAACTTAATTTCGTCCCACATTTTTTCCAGCTAATTAGTGTTCCTCCCAAATGAGACACATTGTTCTGCTATAAAGGCCAGCGTCAGCCAAGGCTGGGAGTTATGCAATGCTCCGCGCTAACTCGCTGTAATAAATGACTAACCTCCCCCCCCCGCTTCCCTTTCAAGACACTTCTCTGCTTCTCTCCTGTGTGCTGGTATTTTCCTTTTTTTTAAACTGGCCTGTTATTGGCATTTACAGAGAAAGTAAGCAGAAATGCCCAGCCGTGTCTCCGACTACATTCCTGTCGGTATTTGCAGTGGTTTCATGTTGCAATAGTGACAACAACAAAAAAAAGCTTAAAGTTGAAAAAGATATTTGATCAGAGTTGTGTTGTATTTGATTGTTTGTTTATTGGATTAAATCCTAAGTGGCAGGAAAGATAAAAACAACAAACAATTATTTTCATTTCCTCCTCCCGCCACCAAGGGACTCTTTTGCCGGGCGATGGCTGCAGGATATGGGACTTCAGCAGCTAGCATTCAGCCAGCTCAAACAGCCAGTCAGCAGGCAGGGAGATGTGGCAGAGCTGGGTCTAACCTGTGCATCACAGCTGGAACAGAAACGTTGCTGATCCGACGGGGAGTCGGGGCGGACCCCCATGGTCAGACCCTCGGTGCTGGGGTTGGTGCTGGCTGAATTTGAACTTTTAAAATGCTAGTTTTCTCAATTGAACTGTGATAAATCGGTGCTAAGCTACGCTAACACTGCAGCTGCTCCATAAACACTCAAAATAGAGTATTTACATAAATACGACAGCAACCTCTCTAGTCTCATATACAATTATGATCGTAGAGCTCTGGGGGACTACAGACTGCCCCAAAATTATTTTACTACTTTTCTGATTCAGTAATGTCAGGAAGTCACTATTCACATTTGCACACACACACACACACACACACACACACACACACACACACAGTCTCCAGAACTCTAAATGAGTCCTGAGCGATTAATTAATATAATGCTCATATTGATCGTCAGTGGGTTCTGCCAGATGCCTTTTTGTAAAAGAGACCGCAGGACTTTAACTGAGCTGAACACTGAGGTTAAGTACAAGCTTTAATCAGGACCATCATCATCAACTGAGCTTTGCTCTCATTTGGGATAACTTCACTGACTGGTGGGAGAAGCACATAAGATCAGTGTGACGACAGGCCTGCGTGACGGCTCGCGAGCCTCACCTCCCCTTCCCTCGTCGCTGTGCAGAATCTTCTTGCCTTAAGTGTGTCAGCACTTTACTTTGAAGACGAACCAGCATCTGTCTCATGATGTATGAGAACCCAAAGAAAGACTCTCCTCTCTGGAGAGCCTCTGTTCTGAGGAGGCTATTTAGAGCTTTTTACTCCGCCAACGCTCACACACCGCCGAGGCTCCTCGTCTGCTGTGTTCCCGTCTGACTCGACGTGGCTCTCCGAACGTTTGAGTCGAACAAAACCATCAAACTTTGGATTTTTGATCTTGGTACAAACCGGCTTGATTGCATGAAACCTTTCATCGGGGGCGACCTGCTGTATATTCAGAAATTAGACTTCTTCAAATGAACACATAAAACATACAGAAACTTCCATTCCACATGGTTTCATTTTAATTACATCATCTCGTTGTGGCGTCTTCTTGATTTAACGGAACCGGACGAGAGAGTTTGCACCAGCAGCTATTTATCTTGACGATGCACCCGACTCATAATATTCCTGCAGTTGTGGATGGAAATTACCATTAATAAAACATTTTCTTTGGCAGATTTTCAGGAAATTGGCCTGAAATGTTTCCCTCTAATGAGAGAAGTGATAAGCTGTTTGAGAAGAACTGATTAAATTACAGGTAACTAGTTTTATGTCCTCCTAAAGACTGCTTTATAGATGATGAGAGTCATACAGATGTGGTCCTCCCTCTGCCTCGGTTAGTCTCACCAGGATCAGAACAGCACCCCTGGAGTTATTGCTCAAGGACACTTCAGCAGATTGGATCCAACAAGGCCCTTAAAATAAAAAAGGGGGGAAGAGAGAAAAAGAATTAGGCTCATGTCCAAACCAGCATGTTAACAGTGGCGGCCTTGGATTCAGGTTTTGGTGGGGAGTGAGGACACAGCAGGCTCCTCGGAGCGGTAGCCCCCCCGTGGAGTTTCAGATGGAGCTGTCCACGGACGGCACGCCACGGATGCATGTGCTGCATCGAGGCGGTGCGAAGAACACATTCATCAGAGCTCAGAAATCATCATTAATGACCTTCAGGACGGAACAATGAGGACGACTTTCCTTAGTGTCTCCTCTGCTTCATTGTCCCGCTGTAAAGCTGCTGTACCTGAACCCGGAGCATTGTCTGGTTCTCCCCGGCGACCCTGAGAGAGTCGAGCAGCCGAACCTGTCACAGCCGAGACTCTCGGATCATTTATTATTGATTCTGCAGATACGAGGTGGGTGGAGCAAAGAGGACAGAAAAGAGAGACAAAGTCAGTCATAAGGACTGTTTGGAGAGAGTGTGAGGAAAGATGAAAAGAAGAAATTTAAAATCCCTCACAAATCAGTGATGTCACTTGAACAGGCAGACAGTTCGTGACAGGAAGATGGACTTGAGGTTGTGTGGGACTCGTGGCCTCAGAGCTTTTGCCTTGTAGCAACACGCTCCCTGCTGCCTGCGGGCCGTCGTGCCAGAGGCAGAAACGTCTCCATGTCGTCCTTCATCCGCGGCGTTTCCAGTCGGCCGGCCGACAAGCTCTCTGGAGGCGCAACTGGCTGCACTCGGTCAAAGCAAAGCCAGGGAGGAGAGGACGGAGAGAGGCTTTGTGAAGTCTTCAAGATGAAAACAGACAACATAAAGTGTGTTTCAACGGTTTGTATTCACATTTTTAATCTGCACATAAAAAACTGGAAAGTTAAAGTATCGCAGAAAACTAAATATCCTTCCCAAGAACAGCAGCATCACTCGTTTCACCAGAACATTATATGTTTAAGCCAGAGTGAGAAAGCCTTTCAACGGCCGTAGTTAGTAAAGGAATTAATCGTAACCATGTTTTTTTATTGTCACCATGATGACCAAGCTCCCCGAAGTCTTTCTGTGCCGAACCAAACCTTCACCATTGTAAAGACGGATACATTTTCCAAAAGTGATTTGTGCTACTCTTTTGTTCTCCTCAAACCACCACTGCCTGATTGTTAAAGGCCAAAGATTTCTAGAAAGCCTGAGCTCATTGCTTGTAATTAGACCCTGAAGACTTTTGCCTCAGAGCAGAAATACATTTCCCGTCTGGTGTCTTTCAACAGAGTGTTTTATTAACCATCAACGTTTCCCATCGGCCTGAATAAAGTAGGAGTCTAAATACGTATTTTAACTCCTCTCGTCGGTTTCCCCGGCTCTCCTCTTCGGAGAGAAACATCAGCACAGTTTGTTGTATTCAGATTCAACCTTTTTTTGTTTTTTTTAACGTGCACTTGATTCAGGAATTATTCTTGTGTTGTCCTTGGCATCATCTCTGATGGCAGCGTTGTTAGTGTTGATCATTTCAGTGGTTGAATCTCAACACACTGGGATCCATATTACAGTGTTTCAGCAGAGCCAGGACCTGTTTGGCAGTCTGATAGAAGTGCTGGCAGGTTTGAGCCCAGGGCTGAGACATCCATCACGCCGCTGCCCTGGACCCACCGAGAACCGACGGTGTCAACGGTGCGACCACGGCCGCCATCAATCACTCCCTTCAATGCGACGCACTCTTTACAGTCGTGGCAATGCAAGAAGCAGAATTAGTCGTTGAAATCACGCCGACTAATGGAAGATCATTATGTCAAGTTATCTCATCATCGCCACTGTCCAGCCCGAACGCCAGTGAGCTCACTTCTGAGGAGCTGCAAAGGTTAAAGGTCAGTCCCTGCAGCACTGACCCGGCACACACAGCTTCCAACGCGGGCCGTGTAGCTGGCTGTATATGTCTGAATAGAGAAAAATACTAATTGCAGCAGACATTTAACAAAGTAATGTTATGTATACTAATGCGGACCGAGGACTCAGGAATACTTAACTGTCTGAATGCAAACCTGCTGGATTAGCTAGCATGTTAGCTTACTTGGAACATGCACCTTTAAATACAGTGTGTGTGCAAGTTTTTTGTGTTTTTAATATGCTTCATAAAAAAGCTGAGTGAACCCTCAAGGACCTTCCATCAGCAGCAGGACTACCTCTCCCGTGGAACTAGTCGTGTGCTGCTAACCAACACAAGCATTAGGAAACAGCCCGACAGACTCGTACCATTCACGCGGTGCCAGACAGGTTGTGTTGGAGTAACGTGGCGTTCTCCCCGTCAAGGTCACCTCTCTGTGAAAAATCCCCTTCTGTACAGCCTGAAGACATGGGTTGGTGGTGAAAGTGGCTGGAAGCATTATGCAGATAAAGCTGCAGAGGAGACCTTTCTTCCTGTCGGTGTTCAGCAGCTCTTAGTGGTCACGATTAAGGACTGCAAGATGCCGCACGGCATCACATACATGCATCTGGAATTCACCTACAAATGCAAACGCGTTCCCAGAATTATGTGCATTTGTGACAGAGTGACGACATAAGTTGACATCCTCATCGGCGTCTTTGATATTGTGGGAAATGTTCCCCAGAGGAAGCCCTAAAGCCTTTCAGTCTGATGATGAAACACATCCATGACGACTACAATATTCATTATGATGATTAATCTTCACATGTCCAACAACAGAGGCTGCCTACTCAAGTCTAATTTTCTCATCGACTGGATAGTAGATTAAGTGCAGGATTGATATTTCAAGGCTGTAGCCATAAATAATCTGACATTCCCTTATGTTGTGTGTTTTTCCCCCAAATTGCACAAACACATGTTCATATATAAATCATCGCTACGTGCTTGGCAGTCGCTAAGATCTTAGTGTCCTATGAATGATTCACTCAGTAGTGGAGAGCAGCGCATGAGGGGTGTAAGGTGGTCGGTGGCGTTGTCAAAACACTGGATGTTTTGATGTATTTAATAAGAGATCGGCTCAGTAGGAATGGCTGCAGCTCAGCGAGGAAACCGTGGACGTGAATAATTGAGGAGGTGACAGTGTGTGTGCGGCCTTTAGGCTTCTTGCATAATTCCACATGTGTTTGTTGTTTTATATATCTGCAGAGCGGCAGTACTCCACTCTCTTAATTTCTTAATTAATGCAAAACAGCAAAACCCTGCGTGCTGAGGGAGACGTGAGAAGGTCGGGCGTGCGTTATTGTTGCATTCTCTCCTCGTGCGCACAAATAAAAACACAGTACATGTTAGATTCCTGAGGAAGTAGCAGCCGTTTCCTGGTGAGTCAAGCAGCACAAGGAAGTGTGTATGACAAGACGAGGAACCCCCCCCACCACCACCACCACCACGACCGCCTGAAACTAAACTCAAACAGTTTTATCCTGCACAAACACTCCACCTCTCCCTTCCTCCGGCCGTCCCCCGTCCTCCCGCCTGCCCTTCTGGCCTGTCTCTCTCCTCGTCGGCCCTGCAGCTGTATTTGAATCGTACAGCAGTGAACCACCGGCACTCAGGATGGACTCCAGACCCCCCAACCTGCCGCTGCTGCTGCTTCTCACCTGCCTCCTGCACTTCTGTAAGGACCCAATGATGTGCTGCTCCTGTTGCACCAAATCTCCCTATTCTCACCTTTTTTTCTTTCGTTTCCTCTGCTTTCTTCCAGGGCACTGTGCCAGAGGACAGTCATGTGAGTAGACCTGCGTTCTGTATATATTTCTCTTGTTTAATAACTGTTCCAGAGGACTGTAGTTTCTCCAGTGTCGAGACAGTTTCAGGTTATCCAGCTGTATTAGACAAGAAAGCTATTTTTTACCTTGCACAGTTATTTTCTGCAAGATGGGCATCGTGTCGCGCTCCCCTGGCCTCCTTGATATTTTAAAGTCTTTAGTGAGACTCATTGAAGATATTTTTAGGTGCACAGGTGACGCCGGGTAATCTTTCAAATCAGCATGAGTTTGAATAAACCTCCCAAATTTTGAACAGCTTTCAGACAAAACGTTTTGTTGTGCCAGTGTTCATGTGGAGCTGTTAGCTAGGTGGCTATGGACGCTACGCTACTACAGCCAGCAGGCGCTCAGCTTAGCTTAGCTTAGCATGAAGACCGAAAAGTAGGGGAAACAGTTAGCTCAGTCCGCTCGCACTCCCATGACGTCAAATACAGATGCTTTGTCACGCCCTTTAGTTTCTGATAGCGACGTGTGTAACAGGGCTAAAAACAGGACTTTCAACCAGGAGACCAGCGTTCCTGTCCCAAAGCCTTTGCTGCCTGTTTTCCATACTTATGTTTTACATTGTTTGCATTTTACCTAGTTTGTTCACATATAAGCCCAGCCATGATGTTTTTACTACAAGTTGTTTTGTTGCCTAAACCTAAGTGTCAAGGTCGGGTATAAGACCCGCCTACTAGCACGTCTAAAGCTCACAAATAAACCTGTATTCTTGTTGTCAGTGTGAGCTAACAGCTAAGAGTCCGGGAAGCTGCTCCTCGTCAAGAAAAATATAAAATAATGAATTATCTTTTTAAAATACTTTTTACACTAATTAAACTAAAGACATGCTAGAAGATTGAGTTTGTCATATTTGGTTTCCAGTGTGTGCTAAGCTAAGCTAACTAGCTGCCTGCTGTAGCTTCATATTTAGCGTACAGACAGAATGGTATCAATGGTGTTATCTTACGCTCTAAAAGTCCTGGAAAGATGTTGAACTATTCCTTTAATATAGCTCCTTTTCTTAGGTCTACAGCTTGTTTCCAGCGCTGTGAATGAACTTTCTCCCCCTACATATGTCCTGTTTCTACAGCGGCTGAGTTAGCGCAGTCATTTGCTGCCTCAGTCACGCTGCCGAGCCCAAACTAACTGCACATTGAGGATGTGGACTAAGTGATTGTTCTGTGGCTATGGAGGCATGTTACACTGTGCCGCCGCTGCTGAGGGAGAGCAGGAGTCGGGATAAATCAACACAGCTCTCCCAGGAGGGCGGAGAGGGTCAGACGCTGTTTGTTGAAGCTTTTTCCTTCCTTTAGCAGCTCCTGCTTACTGAGCAGGAGACTGGAGGCGAGGGAGCGCCTTCCTTCTGACTTCACCTTGATTGTGGAGAGAATAATGGACCCTGACGGCTGTATTGTATTACTGGCTCAGTCCCTAATGTTGGTTTAACATAAACAAGACAATTACTTCTTTCTAATGTGTGTGTGTGTGTGTGTGTGTGTGTGTGTGTGTGTGTGTGTGTGTGTGTGTGTCTGTGTGTGACATTTGGGCCTACAGCATACACCATAGACACCGTTGGCCTTACAATCCTACCCAGCAGCACAGTTCAGAGCGGGACGCCGGTGACGCTACGCTGCCAGGTCAGAGTCAGTCACGACAACATCCCTCACCTCACACACACTTTCCAGCTCCGGCAGGATGAAATCCTCGTCCACTCGTCCACCACCGCGGAGGACTCCATCACGTATGAACTGGACCCGGCCCGGGCAGCTGACTCCGGAAACTACGAGTGTCGCGTCACAGTCAAGGACAAGAGCAAAGCCAGCGTCGGCAAACAACTCAGCGTCTCAGGTAGAGCTATGCATGGTGCAATAGATTTCTCAAACCAGGATTTGATTTAGGATTTGTTTTCAATTGGTTAGATTTGTTTGTTGTTATTGATTTTGTCTGAAAAAAAGGTAATACAACATTAAGAATGTGATCATATCCCTGAAATTGTTCCATATATCAGCATATTTGGGGAAAGAAATCCACAATAGGTAGTCAAAACCAGTGGTATTTTTTTCCCCAAATGATGAATAATTCACAATACTGGTTAAATATCAATCACAGTGAACATTCTGGCTGTGTTGTTGTTTTGTAAAAGTTATGCCACGACTCTTAAAATCTGCACTTGGTGTTGTGTTCGAGGAAAATCCAGTGAACATTTTCATCAAACATACTGTAGATGCTGTTAAAAAAAAAATTCTAACGTGAAGTTTTGATTTTCTTCATTGAAATTTCGACTGTTAGAAACATGTTTTTAAATTTCCTGCAACATTAGAAAGAGTTATTTTTGACTTAAAGCAAACTTTACCAGGAATATACAGTAAATGTACACACTTATAATGAGCTAAAACACACGAAACCATGAATCTGGCACTCCATTGTTCCTGGTAGATCAAGAACGTTCTACCAATTTTCACACACCTTATACAGGCTCCAGTATCATGTTGGGTTTTCCTCTCCTCAGGCCTGCAGACCCCCAGTCTGTATTTAAATAAGACCGATCCCTTCGAGGGTGAAGAGTTCACCGCCACCTGCAGTGCTCCGGAGGAGAAAGGATCCCTCGTCTTCCGGTTTTTCCAGAGATTTAGGAATGGAGACGTTAAGAAGATCAAGCAGCCGGTTCCCACTGGGAACTCATCAGAGACCACGCTGGTCCTGAGGGCGATTGGAGACAGCCTCCTGTACTGCGACTATGAGGTCCATCTGGTTTCTGGGGTCCGACGCTCCAACAGCAGCAACGAGACTACAGTGATAGTCAAAGGTGATGAGTTCAAGGGCTGTTATTTCTCCCAGGAAGCTCAGACTGCCTAAGGAGGTCTTGTGTGGTTGACGCTTCCGAGTTGTGTGTTGCAGGACTCTTCATCACCCCCACCATGAATGTGCTGCCCTCCTTGGATGTCTTTGAGGGGGAGGTAATAGAGGTGGTCTGTAGAGTGATGAACCCACCGGAGAACGTGGAAGTATACCTCACGAGGGACCGGAGGATCCTCAAGCAAGCCCCGGTCAGCCTCAATCATCGATTCGTTGCACTGGCAGGCGACTCCGGGGAGCTGGTGTGCAAGGCAGAGTGGGGCAACATGCAGAAGGAAACCTATAAAACAATCACAGTCAAAGGCAAGAGCTGGAGAACACGGAATGTCTTATATCATGAGTTTGGAGCCTTTTGTATTTTCAACATTTCAAGTAGTATACCACATTTTTATGATGCTTTATGATTCTTTTTCAAACTTCAACAGAGTTGTTTTCGAAGCCACAGCTGACGGTGAATCCCGTGGACATATTTGAGGGAGACCCCTTCGAACTGACCTGCTCAGTCACCATTTATGTCGCTGATAAGATCAGCGTCGACAAGATGCGCTTCTCCATCTACAAAGATAACGTCAAACTCACCAGCGAGGATGTGTACGAAGCTGTCGCACGCCCTTCTGTGAACGGCAACTACACGTGCAAAGCCCAGGCGGCCTCTCTCAGACACAGCTTCGTAAAAGAAAGCAAACCAGTTGTCGTTAAAGTGAAAGGTGAGTCGTCCGATGCATGATTTAAGAGCCGCCTCACAGAGTCGGGGCGTGGCTGCAGACTCCTGTTTGTCTTTGTCTGGTCCTTTTTTCTGTTGCTGACTAACCGGCTAATTATCTGATCTGCAGTTCCTGTTTCCCAGCCCCTGCTGAGTGTGGTGGGGGGTACGCTGGTGTTGGGAAAGCGCTTCCAGCTGCTCTGTCACAGCGACAATGGCACTCTGCCCATCACCTACACCCTGCACATGCCTGGCAGGCCGTTCGAGCAGAGAGTGGTGAGCAAGCCGGGGGAACGGGCCGTCTTCAACTGCTCCGCCATCCTCAAGACTACGGACGTGAATAACTTTCTGTGCCACGCGAAAAACGGTGATAACAGGCCTCCCATGACAGGAACGGGTCAACAGCTGCAGCGTTCCACCATCATAGGTGTGTTTGACGACGACGCATTCCAGCAAATCGATGTTGACTGCAGTCCTAACATGCGTTTGACTCCACGCAGAGCCTGTGTCGACGCCGGTGTTGACGGCGCTCCCCGGCCCGGCGGACGTCTCCGAGGGGCAGGACATGACCCTCGTCTGCTCCGTCAAGAGAGGCACGCTCCCCGTCCGCTTCACCTGGTACCACACGGGGATGGGCCTTCTCACCTCCCAGACCTCCAAGAGACTGGAAGCATCCCACAGCATCAGCAATGTGAGAGCGGAGCACCGGGGGGGCTACTACTGCGTGAGCACCAACCCGGCCAACGAGACCAAACAAAGCCACACCGTCATGATCGGAGGTGGGTTTCACCTGCAGTCAATATTCAGTCATGCATGCCTGAGTTTTAGAGAGTTGGGATGTTTATATCTGTGTGTTGAAGTCTAAAATGGTTTCTCAGTTATTTAGATTTTGGACCGACATGGATGTAAACTACATGACTGGTTGGTGGCGAGGCTGTAAATGAACAGTAGTCCCACTCAGCATTTATAAGAATATTAACTAGAATTAATAGTAATTATGAGTTTGAAGCACAGACCCTGGCAATTATTATGTCAAAAAAATATCAAATGAAATAAATCAACTACACCCGGAGGTGAAAATTAACTAAATCAAGCAGAAATGTTTAAGGTTCTGTGAGAAACTTGTTTGTGTTTTAATAATCAAACTGTAATATAATTCATACCCATCCATTATTTCATTCAAATGTATTCTGCAGTGAAGATGGCTGGCTGGAAGAAAGGCCTCATCGCTGTTTTCGTCTCCTGCATCCTGCTCATTCTGGCGTTGGTCCTCATCTTCGCCTTCCGAAGACGCCTCCTTCTATTCAAGAGGAAAAGAACTGGCGAGTTGTCGGTGTAAGTAGCATCGCTCGCTCAGTCGCGGGAGTAGGTGGTATTGGTGACACCCATACAGTTTCCTGTTTTAAAAAGGCTGATTGTGTTCTGTGTCCACCTCTTCTTAGGAAGTCAGCCAGCACCAAAGCGGAGCGGCTGAGCCTCACCCAGGCCGAGGTCAACGAGGTTGCCAACGGTAACGTCTCTTATACCCAGCTGCAAAGTTAGATAACTCATTTTAAAAGGTTTTTTTTTTTTTGGTTGCTGGTTTCAAAGCATGAAAGTAGTGGAAGGTGGTAGGAACTGACACTGGTGCTGTTTTTTATTCTCTTTGTAGCGACCCCGGGCATGATGGGAAAGAGTGTTTGGAGCGAACACGTATCAGGTTCTGGTGAGTGTAGCGTGTTTTTAACCCTCGCCTGTCTCAGCCCTGAGCTTCTCGTTGCTACGGACGACCTACATTAAAAAAAGTGACAAGAACATCATTTCATTTTTGTAAAAGGCTCAGTCATTTCCTGAAGCATCGTTGTCATTGAAACTGGAGAACATCCCCACCATTGTCCTTTAGATATGACCTGCTTCGACTGCTGTGCTGTTTAATCTAAAGTAATGAACTTGATGCTGTATTGAACTGCAGAGTCCGAGGACCAGAATAGTGTGACGGCTCCAGAAAAGCCACCAGAACCTCGATACACTGAGGTGCAGATCAGACAGGCAGACCCCAACTCAGGTGAGACCGCCTCTCTGATATCACGACTGTCATCATTTCTCATCTAAAAAGAGAGCAGAAAACTAATTCTGTATTTGTTGTTGACAGTTCCGGTGAAAACGGGCCCCGACAGCGAAGGGCGGAACTCCAAGCACGGTACGACTGACATCCTGTTGTCTCGCTCGAAATCCCGCGTACGTTACTCTGAGAGAGAAAACAGGCCGGCTCACTGACGTTTGAAAAAGAAAAGCGGCAGGAAACAGGATCAACTCCGACTGTAAACATCTGCATTGTTAGTGAAAGAATGTCCCAGTGAAAAACAGAAGGCCCAGTCGCCAGGTGTCCACTTCCTGCTGTCGTCCAACAGAACTTCCTGTTCTAACAATCACAGCCAAACACAGTGTACATCCGTTTAAGACTAAGTGAGCAACACTCCATTGTTTCCCACTAGCAGGGGAAACGTTCAGCCATTGTTCAGTCATTGGCTCCTAATAACTCCCAACGGTTTAAATGTCAGCTGCAGCCATGCGGGCCGTGATGCAGCAGAATTCAAGCGAACAACAGTTTAACATAATGAGGCGTGTTTTTGTGTGTTTTTATTGCTGTGTGTGTAGATTAAAACTCTGTTAGCGTGTCCATGTTTGTGTGCGTGTGTGATGAGCTGCTGACGACGATACCAGCTTTCATCCACGTCTCCTTTTGTTTCCTGAGCTTGTCCTCTCTGTGGCTTTGTGTTCGCAGGTGTTCCAGAGCCGGCTGATGGCGTAAGTAGAAACACACACACACACACACACACACACACACACTCACACACACACACACATGGAAACCCTGTGAAGTCAGTTTTTATTGTTTGTAGACGTAAGTGAACGTTTCATGTAAATTTGTGATAATTTGTGAGGAAAACTATGCAATTTGGTACTTATGTTCAATAGTTACACTTAATTAATTAATCAAATCGAAGATATGTCTACTTAAATGACTCCACAGCAAACAGTTCAACACGTATGAGCGAGTAACGTTTCCTATCACAGAGGAGAGTTTATACTTTTTTATTTGTGTTTCAAGGAAATAAAAAACTGCCTTTAAACTCAACGAGAAAAATACAACTTCCTCGCAGCTTTGCAGCATGCTAGCAGCGTTTCTCCGGGGGCTCCAGATTGAAATATAAAACTTTGGGATGGATTGAAATGAAACGTTGTACAGACGTTCGTGATTCCCAGAGGGTGAACCACGCTGTGATGCCCTGACTTGTCCTCTCACGCCACCATGAGGTTGACCTTTGAGCTTTTAGTGAAAAATCTCTGCAAATGTTGGATTGAATTTCCTCAGGCCGGAGGGTCAACACATCGGGGATCCTTTAACATGTTCAGGTCAAGATTTAAATCTGTCCAATACTTGGGTTTGTGACTAAGAACCTGCAAAACCAATGTTGTTCCCACGAGCCACAGCTACCTCGTGTTTAATGCTAATTAGCAAATGTTAGTCACGTGGATTTTTACACTCAAAATTCACAAAAATTGAGTTATGATATATTTGTCTCAGAGGATTACCATGACACACAGCCATGAACTAACCCTTCAGTCAGGATCACTTTCCTTTCCTTTCCTCCTTTTGTCCCCTCACAGCAGGGTTCGGTGGAGTATGCACAGCTGAATCATGAAACGGATCACCACGGTGACCATGGTAACCATGGTGACCACGGTGTCCAGGATGACCACATAGATGAGATTGACGACGGTGCTCACGCCGACGCTGCTGACCGCGGGGAATGAAAACGTAACCCGGTGACCGAACCAGCAAGAATATTTATTCCTTTATTTATCCGTTGATGCAGCCGGAGTCTCTCCGTCCTGAAAGGCCTTAAACCGCTCTCAGCATTTACGTGTGTGTGTGTTTGTTGTCCTATTTTTGTATCGCTTTGCAAAGAACACCTGCTTTGCCTTTTGAAGGGCAAATAAAAAATGTTTTTGGTAAGTCAAGTGTTCCCCTTTGCTTCTCTGGCGGTTTACTTGGACGCACAGACAGGAAGTGTGTCGTCGCCACAAAAGGAAAAGACATTCAAGTCCGCATCCTTCCACTGGTGTCAGAATCTGAAAAGACGGGTCTTTGAAGTGAGCAGAGTGGTGCGATACAAGACTGGGACCACATTCATTCTCCAAAGCACTGGAGGACAGACTCCAGGCAGCGCTGCGTGGGCACTTAGCGCCACCTGGCTGTGATCTGGCTCCCTGCGAGGAGGCTTCCCACTGTCTTGTCACACATATCAGTTTCATGCGACATTATCTAAGCGTTAATTGAATGATATAACAGGAAGTTATTCAAGGTCCTTCCATATGCCGGATATGTTTAGCAGGCGAATCTCTTGAGGAGGATGATGTACATTAATAATTGGCATGAACTCAGACTTTGAGAACATGATGTAACAACACAGCTTTATGTTTTATGTCAGAGAATGTTAGATAGGACTGCAACGTACAGTTGGTTCCTTTTGTTTTTGAGTGATTGAATCATTCTGCCTATAAAATGTAAATAATAGTAAAAAAAAAAGAGGCTGTCCCCCAGAGTGACTTATTGTCTATTATTCATTTCGATTGATGGTTTCTGTGCTGGTGTTATTCACCACATTTAGCCAATCCTTCCCAGATCTGTCACTTTGTTGGCAGTTATTCTGAGTTAGTGCAAAGCTTTCATCAGCTCTTAGAATTTCTTTAAATAAGTGTTGTTGTTGTTTTGTACATGGCTTTACAAACTTCTTTCAAAGACCTGCGGATTTCCAAAGTGTCATTTGGACGTTGTGCACCTGTCAGCTGGTGAACCAGCAGAGCAAACTCCAGATATGCTGAGCTGGACCTGAGTCCGAGGGCATGCGTCGGGGTTCACCCGGTTCACGGCGACGGCTGTCGACAGTCTGGATTAGGAGGATCTGCGTTTTGACAGGAAGCTCTTAGGAAAACTGAACAGCAGATAAAAAAAACACGTGGGAATCCGTAACACCTGACACCCGGGCTAACGCCGACAGCCTGCCACCAGCTCTCACGCTTTCATCTTCATTCTGAGCACACACGGACATATAGCCTGTTCGTCTTCATTATCTGCCTGCCTGGAGTTTCCATATGCTTCTGTGTGTTATTCCAGTTCACAGCGCCGTCTGATCCGTCCTCCCCCACCTCCTACGAGCTTTGTTCCCCCCTCTCGCTGCAGTTGTGCTTCATGAATGTGTGCATAATATGTGACGCCAGGGCGTGGCATGGCATTTCTAGGGTTTGCACCGTTCCCTCGGGGCCCCTCCCAAAAAGCTCTCGCATGCAGGATGATACGTGTGCCTCTTGGCCTCGGCGGTGTCCTTAAAGGCGTATATGAACGGATACGACTTCAGCGCCGAGGTGGCAAAATGAAAACTCGAGGAGGAGAGTCGACTCATGGTTTATTGATCACATAACTTAACCAGGAAGCAGGCCTTGACGGGAGGGAACAGCATATTCTGAGCACCACAGATACGGTGTTACATGGATATCAGGAGAGTGACTGACAGAAGCAGAGTTGTTAGAAACGGGCTGGAGGACTACGGGACGCAGAGCTTTGGCTGAACTTTGGCTTTTCCTTTTTGCATTTGATCAAAAGACAAAATAAAGTCAGGAAGTGGAGGCTTTAAACACTTTGCCCAAGGATGGAGCTGTTCTGCCTCCAGATCATAACTGTCAGGAGGGGAATTTACTACTGTACCGAACGCTATGATGTGTGAGGTCATGTGACCCGACAGACCTTTAGGGTTCCTGTTACAAGTAGGCACGCACCACCAGAGGAATACTTGGTCAACGCTTATGGTGCCAGCCGTGTGGTATCTAAGGAGCGGTTCTGGATCCGTCTTCCAGGTCCAGCAGAGTCTGTTATTACTGCACGGCGTCCGAGTCTCCGCCACGCAACCTGATCCAGCTCCTCCTGTATCTGGAGCACTACTCCTGCAGTGCCATTGGCCGCTGTGCTAAAATTAGCATATTGACCCCTGTGAAATGCATTCTGGGAATATCCTCTCGTGGACTTGGCCATATGGGGCCAGTGCTTTTGGTGGTCTTCAGACGGAGCGATGAGGTCATCGCGTAGACCTCATCCGTCTTGCTCCTGCAAAAGGGACGTTTGTGTTTCAGAGGTTTTCTTATATATTTCACATGTAATATATTTTTACTGGACGGTTCGTGATGCCAACGATACGAAGCAAAGACGTGGAAATAAAATCTGCATCAAGTGATTTATCAGGTCGTAAATGCAGAAAAAAAAGAACATATGATGGAGACAAATGAGTCGAGAGGTGCTCAATTCTGTGTTTTATTACAGGCATTTTTTATTCATATTCAATAATAGTATGACGGGTTTATTCGAGGAACCTTAATAAGTCAAACTGGTATTCATTGTTTCTAATTTTCACCATTTTATTAAGAGAATATTTGCTTTAAACTGTGAATCGGTCGAAACTATGACCTCAATTCAATGTCAAGCCTTCCAACCAACTTATAGTGAAATTAATTGTGAATCCATGGAGTTATTTATCAAAAGGATGGTATTTCATGGCTCGTTTGTCTTCCTACCTACCACTGCCTGGTAGGAGGCTCATTAAAGAGGCATGCTGGGACGTTAGGAACCAGCTCCTGCAGAACTGTACAGTCTGAAACCTATGAAATGGTACGTTGATATAGCTGAAGAACAGTAATTATTCATGCACATGTTACATAACTTAGGTGTTTATATAATGCTGCATTCGACCCGACGGTTTCCTGGTGGGAAACCAAAGCTGTGAAGCTCTCCGTGCCTCCACGTCACCGAGCTGCTGCAAAGGCAGCTCAGGCACGCCATTGTGTGAAAGTGTGATACTCCATTGTCCTTCATATGCTGAGTAAAGGTTAGATTCAGTAAGTCCACCTGCTCCGTGTCCTCCGTCTTTAATTGTTTGAGCCCTCAAAGATCCCAGGACATTAAATTCATCTCAACCTTGTGCGGCTCAGGTTCACGTCCTCTTCTTCACTGACCCACGGACTCATTGTGCAACCGGGCATCAACACATTAGGCACACGTATGCCCATCTTTTAACCCCCGACCTCCTTTTCCGTGGATGCGGGCTCCGGCCAAGGTAACCCAATCCTCACACAAACAGTCCGGCGTCGCTCCCCTCTGCTAAGTCTTCATGCTCTCACTGCGTCCCGGACAGCTGCGGCGCCTGTTTACTGCCTTCACCTCTTTGCAGGGCAGTGCTCCTCATACTCGGTTAATGTCAGCAGCGGCGTCTTCCAATGAGGCAGCTTTTCCTCTCGCTCTCTCGTCCACTGGAAGGCTGAGAACTATTCTAAACAGTCTATAAAAGCTTTGAGCCTTCTCATGGGACTATTTATTCAAAGCTGTACTGGAAGCGTTTTTAATTCTGGGTGACACGGGTCACTGGAAAATATAATACTGTAACGTGTTTATGAGAAGATATGTACAGTCCAGAAGTACATGTATTTAAATGCTCTGCCCTTTCTTACGCCAGCATTTAGACATGGCCTGTGCAGCTATATTTCTCTTGGAACAAAACGCAGATTTACACTCCCAGGAGGAGGCCGGCAGAGTTCATTCACCCCCAGCAGGCTGCACCTGTCGTCTGCAGGATCGCCACGATATTAATGATTTTTTTATAATTGTTAATGCTGCATTTGTCATAAAACCCAGATGAATTGAACAGATGTGTTTTAAACAGAGGTGGCAATAGTTAAGACATGCTATACTCAAGTAGAAGTACAGATACTTTCAATAAAATAAAAAGTAGTGATTCTACTTCTTTACGAGTAGAAGTGAAATGTACTCATGAAGTAAAAAGTTTCCCTATGAAGGACATTTCTTGCAGCTGTTTCTTTGTAAGGCTGACTGAATCTCGAGTTATATTAATAAGAGAAAAAATAAATCCTCAATAATTCCCCTCAAATGCAGTGAAACTAAATTAACGAGCCTGTTTTGAAAATGCGAGGAGACGAAAATACAGATATTTGTTTTAAAATGTAGTAAAAGTAAAAAAGTTAAATTCTCAAGTAAAGTACGGACACCTCCTAGAAGTAGTTTGTCACTTCCCCCCCTGTGATTTGAAATGAGATCATGTCTAGCCTCTATAATGGAATACACACAATAATGTTTAGCTGCTGTCTAATGTAACCACGGTAACCACAGCTCTTTATAACCCATATCAACTCTCCGTGGAGACGAGTCTGTACAGCCTCGTCTCCACTGGACAAAAAAACAACGAACACCTACTAACATCTGTCTGACTCAGGTCGACGTTAAATATGTGGCTGTGCTGAATAACGTGGGAATCAAAGGTTTAACATTCGTATTATCAAAGACACAAACAAACATTGTTATCCAGCTTGCGGTAATGAATATGGACCGATTCCCATGGAAACTATGTGCTCATGACTGGAGGGGGGTTCAGGCATGGGAACCATGAGGGCCATGCATGTATTTTAGGACCAGGTGGCCGTCGGGCTCATTTTCAACAGCAAACGTCTCAATATACTCGTCTGATGTGCTCACTTCTGTGAATTCGACTCATGCAAACTGATGGTGGAGTCTACGTGCAACAGAGGGTCCACGGAGACCCTGAAGCTCAATACAAATCACAAATCTGCTGTTTCATTTAAATGTTTAAAGTGCAAATATTAGGGAAAGAGCTTATTTGTTTTTTTCTCACATACAGCTTAGAGTGGCTGTTCTCTGGTGTATCTAATGTTATTTGTTTTTCACTTTGAAAAGAAATGCTTCTTTTATACAAACATACTCAAAATCCTCTAGTTGTATTTATACTCCAACATTATTCTGTATTAATGCTTTCATGCTGCTGTTGTAACAGGAGGAAGTAAAGCTATAGAAGTCACCTGGATGTAAGTCAGCGTTCCCAGCTGCATTTAATAGAGGAAGGAATCCTAAAAACCCGGAAATGAGTTTGCATTTTTGCTCTTCCGGTTCCCTCATCTCAAAGTCTTAGATGTCTGGTATAAGGTCTGTGTGACACAAGGATTTCATCACTTTGTCCTACGATATAAAACAAAGTAAATACCCACTGTGAATTTTGTAGCATTTACGTGTCATAAAAAAGGAGGGGGTTGCTAACAATTGGCAAATACATAAGGTTTATTCTCTGCAATAATCCCACTGGCTCCCTGAAGGGTGAAGTTGGATTATACAGTAGATACAAAACAAGATGATCTATTTAAGATCTAATTCAAATCTTATTTTTATTATTATGTCTTTTAACTATTCTGGTGTGAAGGCAGATGTGCCTTAAACTTGCATTATCTCTTTTTTTTTAATATATATATATTTTGTTTAAAGCATGTTTTTCTGTAAAGTTAGCATCCCAGTTATATCAACGCACCTTGCTTGTTAGCTGGAGCAGCGTCGCTATGGTAACTTGCTGGCCTCACCAGCTCCACCCTCTCTTCCAATTATGGCAACTTGTTGCTCCAAAAAAAAAAAAAAGAAGATGGAGCCGGCCAAAAACCAAGGCGGCGATGCCAAATGGTTGTCCATAAAGGAACGGGTGACATCATGGTGTCGGGCTGCATCCACTTCTTTTAGACTGAATATCTGGGTCATTTTAACTTTGAGGATTCTGTTGAGGAAATTAATCTGTTCAACAAACAGGATCAGCTTTTTCTCCGTGGTTTATTTGACAAAGTATTTTCATCTGCAGACAAAAATAATGTTCACCCTGCCTTCTCATGCAAAAGTCAGCAGGAAGGACCCTGAGTCTAGCAGGGATCTCCCTTTTAGGGAGGAGGAATCATACTATAGATAAAGGTCACAAGGTCAGCTGGATGACGTCTTCAGATAAAACAAAGCATTCCCTCAGACTTGCCATCACGAGAGCTCAGAACAGCATTTATGTAAGTAATAAAAGACGGGTCTATCTTCCAAAGGAAGGATGTACAACACAGATGTCATAATGTCCCCTGAAATTAGCTCATGTCATGTGGTACTCATGCTCATATCACCTGACTACGCACAACAGGCAATCATTTTAGTCATAGGATAGAGGTTAAAAAGAGGAGATCAAGAGGGATCAACGTCTGACCCGACAAAGATTCTGATTATAAATTACAAAATTCCCATTACATTCTCAAGACGGATCATTTCCACAGCTGCAGGCATCATAGGGGTGATTCTGGGAACGGAGCTTTACCAAAAGATCCCAAGAAATGTTCCTTTAAAAAAAAAAACTGTACATTTGAACCTTATTTTGGACTATAATTCTCACATTTGTGAATGAAGAACATCAGACTTTTGGGGAAATCACTCTGACTGGAAATCTTAGCCAAAAAAGCCATCACTTGGTTTTACAAAGTACTACAAATGATATTGTATTAAAATGTAAAGATAATGAGGTATAACGGGGGTGAACGGGGATGGAGGGAGGGAGAGAAAGTGGATCATACCATGACGCGGTTCGGGGAGTCTGTTGTATTTTCGTTGTTAAAATATTAAGTTTAAAGTAAACCATTAGTACTGTCTATGGGTTTTTTTTACCATGTTTAAGCTTGCCTTTAAAAAAACAACATGACATTTTTATATTGCATTTTTTTATGCAATATTTTTAGGGGTGCTGGGACTCAATTTAGGGCTAAAGTACCCCTAAAGTACCTGCTAGAAACGCCTTTCCTCCACGGTATCCCTCTTTTCATGAACCTCACACTCGCTCCTGATTTAGATTCCAGCTCCTTTTTCTCGTAACCAGATCCTCTTAGCACGAGTGAGTATCTCCCTCTGGGCTGAGGGGATCCGGAGAGAAACAAATCCGTACTGTTTACCAGCGACTCATCCAGGTGTTGATCCAAAGCTGCCTTTTAGGAAAACGTACCACTCCTCCTTCAATTCAATTAAATTCTGAGAAAAGTGTATATATATGAGAAGGTCTGTGTTTTTCAGACACCCTGGTCCTCACTTCTATTTAAAATTCCTGCTAAGAGTCCTGATACAGCTGTGAAGCTGCAGTTTGTTTATCCACACACATATGGATTATTCAAACATATGACTTGTGTTACACTGACCTTTCGAGACCACGTTTATGAGGAGGGCAGCCTGCATTCATCACATGCTATACACAGACAGGATGGTTCACAGCTCTTATTTTTAGGCCATGGAGTCACCGACCTGCCTCCTACCTGCATCACCCCAGGCCGCTGGGTGTTAGGGAATGTGTAGCTGGCTTTTTTTCTAACATGCGTAGCCCGGCGATAAGCCTCTGTGGACGAGATATCGTGACCGCCAGATATTGATGTCCGAATCCAGAATATCAAGAAGCCAGCGATGCCAATTAGAACGATATCAGGGTCCGAATCACAGATATGTGATCTGATGGATCATCCAGGATTCATCACCGATGCTTGTGATTAGAGACGGACGGATGAGATGGTTTAAAAATGTTATTAATCGTCCTGTTGGAGCCGATTATTACCGACAAGGTTATTATGCATTTATTCTCTTGACAACATTTATTGTGAAAATCTCTCCCATCTAGAATGTTAATTATTAATGCTAAGTCTTTTGATAAAATGAAGGGCAAAATGTGTTTGCAGAGACAAGCTATTCATATTTAATTCATGTGTGCGTATAATAATCATCATAATCTTTATTTGTATATCACAACGTTAAGTGCTTCACAACAACAATAATACAATATACATAAACACATTGTAATAAAAGTCACATCAAGATAAAAGAAGAGATTTAGCTGAAACACTAAGAAGAGTGTTCCCAAAATATGATCCAATATGATACATTATTTTTTTATGACTGATACTCAACACTGGATGGCTACCAGACACACAGGGCTGCCGCGCTGAGGTCACTTCCTCTGGGAGAACGTGAGCTTTTTAAAACCCCGTGGTGATTTTACTGTTCTTACATTCTGTTTTAACCCTCGCTGGATATTTAATACGGTGATTCCTGCACTTTCTGCTCGCAACGTTCTTAAAATCTGAATTATTTCAGGGCAGAGAGAATTTTAGTCCTCACATGTCAGGGAATAAAAAATGTATATGTCAGGTATACCTGAGTAAATATAACATAACACACTCTATTGTTGTTGTGCTGAAATCCTGCACAGCTCTGAACAGCCAATAGCGTGCTGAGGAGGGAGGGAGTGTTGCCTGTTAATGTTAACGTGTTTAATAAAGTTTATATTCCAGAAATACAGACTTGATTAACTATAAATTCACATTGTCTTTCATGTCTGTGGTTTTTGTTGCTAACATGATTTAAACTCTGACTTCTTGGTAATTTATCCTCACATTAAATGCAGCCTGAGACTATGTATAGCAGGAAGCTGTAACTTTAGACACCGTCTCCCTGGCTCTAACAAAGGAACCTCTCCCACATGCCGAGGTCCTCCTTTCTGCTGGAGAGGAAGTCTCCGTGGAGAGGAGCGCGAAGGAAAGCCGGAGGGAGTTTCTCAACACCGTATCAGAGACTTTGAAACCCGATCGCTCCTTCTGAGAGTCTCCTCCTCAAGCTGGGAACATTCAAATACTCTCACTTCAAATCCGTCTTCGGTTTGTCTGGAGACCAGCAGCGAGGTGATGAATAATAATTTGTGCTGGCATTTTAGAGCCGGGGTCAGATCCTACCATGGCAGAAATGAATTGATCATTTCCTCATCTGAGTAATGCCTTCTCCCTCCTCTGGGTGTGCACACAGGAATATGCAGAAACCTAAACAGATGCAGGTTTTCTGCTGTCATACAACAGATTTATGACGTAATATGAAGGTGCAGAGAACCATAAAGTGATTAATTATTTAAATACAACGTATTTTAATGCAGAATGTCCAGTAACACATTAGAATAGCTGCAACTCACACGAGAGGAGGTCCAGATCTGGAGCAAGGTCGTATATTAAGTGGTCGGAGTTGTGGTGGGAAACACAAACCCGAGGATGACAGCTACACAATTGGCACTGGTTACATTGGCAGCATCTGTGAAATGCCCAAGACCTCCTTCCAAAGGGTTTTGTGAACCAGTTAAAACCAGCTCTGCCCGTCTGGGGTCAGCTGTTACCGCACCGTTCACACATACTGCACCACACTCGCTCTTTAAAAGACGTTTTACGCAACATTTTCAACATCGAGTTGACAAAATCGGAAGATCGACCTTTTGTAAATATGAGAAATTGACATCGCCCCGTGTGCGTCACCTCCTCGGTGGGTGAGTTTTACTGGCGTATCTGGTTATGATGTAAAGGGCGAGCATGAAGTGTCACATGACTGACCTTTGGGTCAACGGGGAACATGAGGAGGAACATAACACATAAAAAATATAACTAAAAACAGATTTCTAACGTCTACTGGTCTTGACTGAGGTTATGTTGCGGCATCAGGTATGACGAAATGAAATCATGCGCCGCGTTGCTGTTGTTTACTTCCTGCATTACGTCTCGTCCATTAATAACAACGTGATTTCGCAGAAAACCTGGCGTATGTAACTTCTCCTCAGGGCCCAAAATAGGGAACCGACTGGGCTCCAAGCCTCCTGTACATTTAAGGTAAAGTCTCCCTCTTCTGTTGATATTTAGCTCTGATATTAATCATGATCGTCTCTGTGGGAGAATGTAAGTCTGAGGCAAAACTCGGAGGGAAAATCTCGGTTTGTCAACATTTTTTACGAGGGGTGGGTGCAATGTCAGTGGGCATGTGATGGTACAGTGGGAGGAGCCGGACGAGGGCCACTCATTTCTAAGCTGAAGTCACTGGATATTAGGCCCTAAAATAGCCCTACAGAGGGTATATATAGGGGTCCTCTCCCACTTGCACCATCAGACAGTGTCCTGTGCAACAGCAAATACTCTGTGCAGAAGATCATTTCAAATTCAGATGGGAGAAATCCGCGGCGGGGGAGAGGAAGAGGACTAATAACGGGGATTGGATCATAGTGAAGCAAAGGAGTTTGTATTCTGCGGTAACAGCAGGAGATCCTCCAGCTGGGAACTAAAGGGATAAGAAGACAAGCGAGGAGAGGACAAAGAAAAAGGACAAGGAGCAAAGGATACGTCTGTTTTATTGGATTAGTGTTCTCCTGGGTTTCTCACTTCCCTCCTCCTGGGCTGACAGCAAAGGGGAGGAGGCAAAACCACCGCAGGGATGAAGTACAACTACCACGTGCCGGCGTCGACGTACTCGCGCAGTTCCCAGTACACGCCGACCACATACCACACGCCGACCTACTACACACCCTCACATTACACACCCTCACATTACACACCAACCACGCCGCACTACACCTCCACGTCCACGTACACCTCCGCGACAAAGTACGCCCCGACGCAGTACAGCACCGCACACTACAGCCCCTCACAGTACACGTCCACCTACAAGGCCGCGTCCACGTCCGTCCCCTCGTACAGCAAAGGGTCGCGGTACAGCTCAACGCCTCGCACGCAGCCACAGGAGAAACCCGCGCCCGTGGTACCCGAAGCACCCCCGAAGAGATCGGTGCACTTCCCCAATGACATCATCTTCCAGGACATCGTGAGGCGAGGAGACTTGGAGCAAATCGGGCGGTTCATGAGGGCGAGGAAGGTCCGCGTGGACACGCTCTTCCACTCAGGTGAGTCCGCAGCCATTTTGTTTTTCGATGACGGTCTTACGCCTTGATCTGGCGTTGCTGCTGCAGAGGTCTGACCTTCAGTCGTCTGTGCAGGTATGGCAGCGCTGCATGAAGCCGTGCTGACAGGGAACCTGGAGGCGGTGAAGTTGCTGGTGAAATACGGCGCCGATGTTCACCAGAGAGACGAAGATGGCTGGACGCCACTTCACATGGCCTGCAGTGACGGCTACCCGGAAATTGCAAGGTGACCTTTTGACCTTTTAGTCTTGACCGATCATGCTTCCTTTTTTTCTGCACACTGATCGCACAAACGTGAAAGACTCAAAAACTCAAAAGTGAAATAAAGCATGGGTCTTTTATTTGAACATTGAGGGACAGATGTTTTTAACCAAAGTGACATTTTCTCTGAAATATGTGCTTCAAATATCCTTCAAAGAGTATGAAGATGTCGCAACTGAGACAAAGTGCATGCTTGACTCTGAACATTGACAATAGGGAATAAAAAATACACACATGAAACGGTGAGATATTTCATCATAATACTCCAAACATGGTAATCGGCATTAAGCAACCCAAGGAATTAAAGAGAATTTCAAAAAAAGGCATCCAGGAGAAGATATGATGCAACCGATCCTCAACAGCCTCAACACTAACGCCCCTGATTGTTTGACAGTTCCAGGTATTCTGACGTCTTTTGAGTCGAGACAGTGAAATAATGAATATTCACAGCCATTGAGGAGGATCAGTTGCAGTAATAATATATTACTTCATTCTCCACTCAGGTATCTGCTGGCGATGGGGGCCAGCACGGTGGCGGAGAACGAAAGCGGAGAGAAGCCGGCGGACCTCATTGACCAAGAATGCAAAGAGCTGGTCAAACTGTTCGAGGCGGGCTGTGTGTGATCGGGCGCCAAACCGACCCCGAGGTGGAACAGTTAAACCAAACTAACTAGTAAAAGGGTTGAAGTGAGTCGGACTTAGGGACATTTCACTGATCCTGTGAAGCAGGACGGTGATTCTGTTTATTAGTTTCATAAGTTATTTTTATTGCAGTCTGAAAGCAATCCACCGTTGGGATTCATTTATTTTTCTGGTGGTTATTTTATTTTATTTTGTGCATTTGTGTATTTACCATACTGCCAGTGTGTCACTCTTAGTTCATGGGAATTCAACGCCAATGTGTCACTATGGTCCAGGTCTGAATAGCTTTTAATTTCTGAAGGAAATTAGATTAAATCCTCCTGAGCATTTTGGTTTAGGTATTCTATCACTTGTGTTCATGTTAAGCCGTCGCTTTCTAAGTAGCTAGTTGCACTCTGCAGAAACGCTGACACAGAACTTGGGCCGGGAGGTTTGTGTTTTATAGACTGAGTAATGTATCTTCACTGCTGGGCAGAAAGAGGATCAGCCAAATTAATAATTGATACTTCATTGATGGTCAGAAAGGGAAAGAATAACATCAAGTTAATGTCGTGTAAGCACTTTTACTGCTGCAGCCTTTTCTTGCTGATGTATTGCTGTTGTTTTCTGTAGTAGAAATACAAATGTCAGCTTTGAAAGTCTTATAATTTCCTCTTCTATGATTATTTTTGTACGTTTTCATAAATAAAGAAACCTTTTATAAATATGAGTTGCTGTTGTGAAGTCTGTATGAGAACAATTAATGTGTATTAGATGAACAAACGCGAACACAACGGCATTTTCACCACAGTGACTTAGTATTGTAACAAGTACAATATTACCTGCAATACACATGATCCCATCATCACAAACCTGGTTGATGATGGATATGGTGAAATGATAACAAAATATTATATATTATGCTTCCGCGTCGACACAACGCAAGGGGGCTTGCGGACCCTTACTATTTTATTTTAAAGAAATGTACCAGTAGATGGGGACTGTCTATATTATTATTATAATTATAATTAGTAGTAGTAGTAGTAGTAGTGGTTGTAGTAGTAGTAGTAGTAGTGGTTGTAGTAGTAGTAGTAGTAGTGGTTGTAGTAGTGAAACAGTAAAAGTAGTAGTAGTAATAGTGGTAGTGGTATTATTTATATTAATATTAATAAATATTAATATTTATGTTTATATTAGTATTATAAGTATATGTAATTATGTTGTTATTATTGTTGTTATTATTATCATCATCATCATCATTATTATTATTATTATTATTATTATTATTATTATTATTATTATCATTGTTATTATTATTATTATTGGTTATCATTATTATTATTATTATTATTATTATTATTATTATTATTATTATTATTATTATTATTATTATTATTATTATTATTATTATTATTGGCCGTATTATCACACGTATGGTATCCTTGTGAGAGACCTTTCACTTCCGTTTTCTTTTCCCGGAAATGATTGGTTGGCATTGGCAACGTTTTAGCAGGTCTAACGGCGTACACAGTCTGTGAATAAAGAAACCGAAAGGAAGGGCGATAAAAAGGTTTGTTAAACATCTCAGCCTCGTGTTCTTTACTCTACATCTTGGACGTGTTGTAGCCGCGCTAAGTGTCTTTGTGATGAATATCTCGGGACCGGTAACACCAGCAGAATATTAGCTGATTGATGCTAACGTTACGACAAGACAATGTAAATCGTCCGGCTGGCTAGCTAGCTAGCTAGCTGGCTAGAGTTAGCTTAATTTATTGTGTCAGCGAATCTATAGTTAGCTGTCCAGGACGTAGCTATGGAGGGGCACGACTCCCAACGAGCAGACGCGTTTTCACATAAAATAACCTATTCTTGTTCGTGATAGTTAAACCAGGGGTTAGCGTAGTGGGTCTGGCTCTGTAGCATGCTGCTAACACTGAAGCTACTGGAGTAAAAACGTAAACAATAGCCCCCTGGCTTGCTAACGTCAATATGTGTTTGTTTGTTTCCCCTCAGAGGCGCAACGTCCCATAGCTACATAGTGAGTACTTAGCAGTAGAAACGCTAACAGAACCCGTATGTTACTAATGTAACCTGACTTTCCATAACTTTTGTAAGGATTGTAAGGAAGTAGCATATTTAACTCTGTGTGCTAACCAGCAGTGTCATCTAGCAGTTAGTTTACAGGTGAATGTAGACCTGTGTTGTGTCATTTAGAAGCTGACATCTTAGATCATGTGTAGATACTTGCAACTGTTGTTTATTGTTAGGATTCATCTGAGGACGTCTAAACCTTTTTATTCTTCACATCCACTCACCATAGGGGAGCAAGGAGCGAGTACAGACTGCAAACAGAATGACCAGGTTTGTGACACGTACAAATACACCAGATGACATTTAATCAAATATAATGATAGGTGTGTACTGCATTGATCTTGAGACACAGACACACATTATGTTGATGTTTAGTTTAAAGACTTTAAAGAAATAAATGACTATTTATGCCATTAATGTAGCCGTTTTCACGTTTGTGAAGCTCATCTGCTCCCAGGATGGTGAATAGTTACAAGCGGACTTCAAGCCCCCGATCCCCCACCAACAGTGGGGAGCTTTTCACCCCAGCACATGAGGAAAATGTGCGCTTTATACATGACAGTGAGTACACCTTCTAAGATTGATTAATTAGTTATCAATTTTACTAATGATCAGAATAATAGTCCCCTCTGTACTAATTTAACTGTGTTGCCTGGACCAGCTTTAGCCCAAGTTTGTTTCCTTTACATTATTTACATAAGCGAAAAAACAGGAACAGGAAATTAACCTTTGACCTGTTCAGATGTTTAGATGTTGCGCTGGCAATTTCTGTTAAATAAAGCACATCAAGTCAAGTCTTATCTTTCTGTAAGTTTAATTCAGCATCTGCAGATCAACACAGTCAAAATGTGATACCCTAGCTCAACCCAAACCCTGCAAAGCAGAGGGAAGCACACCTTGTTTACTGTGTGGAGCTAAAATACCCGGTGGACTTTTCTTGTGTCACCAAATATCACCACTGTTGTTATTGTGTCATACGTCAGATTTCTAATCACATTAGGAAATTAAACTACACATGTCTCACCTTCATTAAGTCAAACATGTTATTATTTACATTCAGTCTGTCTTGTCATGTGATTACAAACATGTGATTACAAAGTATTGTTGTCTTTACTGTTTCTCAGCCTGGCAGTGTGTGCTCCGAGACATCAGATCAACACAAAATAGTGAACGTAATGACCGTGGACCACAGGAGTATGTGGAGAAGAACCCAAATCCTAACCTACATTGTAAGTGACACTGTACCTCTGTACCTTAGAGAAGTGGGTGGTATTTATTACGTCACACTAAAGGATCAAGTTAATAAACAACAACAAACAACGTGTTTCTCTCCGCTCTTGCAGCTTTCACACCAGTGGACCTGAGCGACCTCAAGAAACGTAACACACAAGACTCCAAGAAGTCCTAGTCTTTCTCATGATGGTCCAGTCGCTTCTTTCAACCCATTATCCTCGAGAACTTTTCCTCCATCAGCCAGAAAGTCAGCCCTGTTGGCCAGTCTTAGCACAGAATGCCAATGTCATGTCTCAACTCTGGACCATAGCAACCCCGTCTCTCTTTACTCTCTACAACTGACGACGAAGAAAAAGAACCAGGATTCCAGGGAGCGGAAATTCTCTCGTCTCTTGGTTCATGTTTTTTTCTTTGAGTCACAAAATCTTCATATGTGCATTCTTTGTGTGGATGGGACTGATGCAAACTTTCATCAAAATTTGCTGACATCTGATGCTGAGGTACAAACTGTTGACACTCTCCACAGGACACAGAAGACCGCAGTCTTAAATACAAACCTTTTCTTTACTACTGCTACTTGTATGACTTTGGAGGAAAATCTGAAAGGGCTGACTTTTTTTTTGTTTTATTTTTTATTTTATTTTTTTGTTTTTGGAAGATAGTTCGATCAGTAAATTGTAGAAATAATGGAGTCGTCACATATACTTTATGGGCAAGTTTTGGAAGCCAAATGCAATGTAGAACGCCAACATTTTTATTATAAATTTCTTGCCCCTCAAACGGACTTTACGAAGTAGAGACCTCCCCAAGTATGCTGCCCTTGGTTAACCTGCCCTCCCCAAGCCTTGAAACAAAATGTTGAATAAAAGACTTTTACAGTATGCCTGCTTGTATGGATATTACATGAATATTGGCCACAGATGAAGGAAAATAAGTGAAACTTATCATAAATCTTACATTAGAGGGATTTCTTTCATAAAGCCACATTATTGGGAGAAATTATTTTTGCCGTTGCTGCTAATGACCATTTCCATTATCAATTATTTTCTTAATTATTTGCTCCAAAACACATTTCTTAGAACCAAGGTTGACATATTATATTCCCTTGTTTTTAAGTCATGGAAGGTTAAGTAAACCAGAAAATAATCTATCAAAAATGTTGCAATGCTTCCCTTAATAATTACTTTGAATGATTAATCGATGGACAAAATAGTTTTAGATTGATTTCTTGCCAATCGATTTAGCTCTGAAGTGAATCAGTGAAGCACAATTTATAGTTAGAATATGAGTTATCGTGGACATTTGCCCAGTCGAGTTGTGTTTGGTCACGAGTATTACGTGATGACGTCGTGCATACGTGTAGTACGTACGCGTATATACAGCCAACAGTAGGGTGTCTTGTTTTCTCGCAGAGGCAGAGAGCGTTGAGCTGGGAAGGGATAAAGAGAGGAGCCTATCGAGTCTAGGGTGTATTTTTATATTTCGTCGACAGTTTAGCATTATTGGGGCAGCATAATGGCCGATAAAATGGATATGTCTCTAGACGACATTATCAAGCAGAACAGGCAGCAGAGAGGTGGAGGCGGAGGCCGGGGTGGAAGAGGTCGAGGCCGCGGAGGCACTGGCGGCGGCCGAGGAGGCCCTGGGCGTCTTGGAGTCGGCGGCGGAGGATTTGGAGGCCGAGGCGGCGGCGGATCGGGCCCCATGCGGGGCCGACAGAACCTGAGCCGCGCTAGAGGCAGACCAACGCCTTACAGCAGGGTATGAGAAAATTAAGAGGAATGGGCAGAAAAAGGAGAACACCTTCGGCAAACCTGAAAATACCTGGTTAACGTCCTTCTATTCTCCAGTAGGCCTGCTTGCTAACAGGCTAGCCAGCTTGCTTGTTAAGCGAATACGATGTTCGCCATAACCGCGGAGTGGCCCCACGGGGTAGCTCTATGGTGTGCGGTTAAGCATTAATGGAAGTTGTATGCATAGTCTGTCCCTTCTACCACCCATATGTGTACATCGTTTTTTGAAGAGGAAGCCTTCTTGGAGAGAGCGAACGCGTTAGCCACATTGGCTAACGAGCTAAAGTTGGATGGTGGAGGCCTCGGCGGCGCCATTTTGAGTCCGGCACCTTAAATTAGAGCTAGTCGTCGACGGTCAATTACGGCTTTCCACGCCAAACCGTCAAAACGATGGTGAGAGGAAACCACTGCATCGAGAAAATTCACCCACAAATGTTTTTTTTTCACCACTTTTGGAGCATAGTTTTTACCCCGTGTCCCGGTGCAGCGACCAGGCGTCTTTTGTTCGGGAGTGGCTGGCGAGTTTCACAACAAGGCCCGTTTGTTTGGCTTTTCAACCACTGTGGCTGTTGCTAATGGATGGATCAGTGGACTTCTCCCCCCCCCCCCCCCCCTATAATGTTCATGTTAATCAAACGTTCACTCGCTGAGTGTGAATGAGTATTTACACGGGCCCAACAAAGCCCCAATCAAAATGGCGTGGTCTCAAAATGGACGCACGGATAACCCACGCTCGCATATAGGGGATAGTTGGCCCGCATCTAGTCATTTTTTTCTCCCCCTCAATCAATCCCACTCATCCTACGGACACTTCCTTCATGATAGCCCTTTTCGTGGCTTGGTAAAGAACTTTTGGGCGGGCCAGGAAACACGGTGCAACGCTGGAGGCAACACTGCTTCAGATGGCGACCCCCTTTGTGCCCGAGGATCATATCTGGAGAGCCTTTGGTGGAGGCGCAGATGGCAAGAGAACAATGGGCAATTATGGTAGTTAGCCAGGGGGGCAGTTGTTCAGGGATTCATATACAGATTGTGGGTGGGTCATTGGGTTAATGTACAGTCTTAATGCTGCTAGACCTCATAATTAAAAAAAAAAATGTATACATTGTGTAAAAGTCATATAAAAACATCCCCTTGTTAGTTAAGTTTATCATGTGTATATCCTCTGTCTGAACTGATTCACTTGCTTGTAGTGATGGGGTGGGCAGGGAACATTTGGGGATCCTCTTGGGGGGGAACTGAGCACCCTGGCCCTGTTGGAAGTGGAGCCCCTGCTTGCCCCAACACCCAGCCGTGTGGACTCTGTGATTGACAGAGGCAAGGGGATCCTGAAGTCAGCAGGTGCGTTCTCTTTCATCTGTTGCAGCCTAAACAGCTTCCAGATAAGTGGCAGCATGACATGTTTGACAACAGCTTCAGCGGCTTCAGTGGAGGGGCCGGAGGAGGCGGAGGAGCTGGCGTGGAAACTGGAGGAAAGCTCCTCGTCTCCAATCTCGACTTCGGCGTCTCGGATGCCGACATTCAGGTACTTGGATAGTTGATTTACCCCTTTTTGTCCGAGAGTGGAGCATATTTGTGGTGGTTTTTGTACTAAATGGGTGGGGCAAAGAAATGGCTTCTCATGGCATATTTTTTTCCCCAGGAACTTTTTGCTGAATTTGGGACTCTGAAGAAGGCTGCAGTTCATTACGACAGATCAGGAAGAAGCCTGGGAACAGCAGATGTCCATTTTGAAAGAAGGGCAGACGCCCTCAAGGCCATGAAACAGTACAATGGCATCCCGCTCGATGGTATGCCTCAAACTCAAATCATATGCATCATGTCCTCTTGCTTACGGCTGCACAAATATTCTCACTGCTGTTTTAAACTTTGGATTTTGTTTGTTTTTAATCATTTATGTAAGAATATTGTGCTACTGTCCTGCCTTAATTGTGATGTCTGTCTCTCTAGGGCGGCCCATGAATATACAGCTCGTCACATCACAGATTGACACACAGAGACGACCAATGCAGGGGTGAGTGTAATCGCCTTTTGTGCAAGCAACTTGACTCAAACATTGTGGACACAGAGTTTAATGGGCAGTGTTGTTTTCAGTCTGAACAGAGGCGGCGGTGGAGGTATGAACAGAAATCGCGGGGGTGGCTTCAGAGGCATGCAGAGAGGGCGTGGAGGACGTGGTGCAGGCGGCGCTGGAGGAAGAGGTCGGGGTGGTCGCGGCGGTAGCAGCAAACAGCAGCTGTCAGCAGAGGAACTTGATGCCCAGTTAGACGCCTACAATGCCAGGGTAGGTTCAACAGTCGATGCAGAGTGCTTTAATTCAAGTGTTTTTCCAGTTTTCTAATCTCAATTCTTGTTTGTTTTTTTTCTCAGATGGACACAAGCTAAGAAATGAGGCTCCTCCAGTTTTGTTGTCCCTTCCTGTCTGCACAGAAGGGTAGTCGTTACAAATGTGCAGAATATTTTACACATGGCTGTCTTCTGATGTGATTGAAATTATTGTACCAACCTCTTCTTTTAAATGCCCAAAATGTTTTTTACCAGTATTTTTTTTGTTTCGTTTTTTTGGACAAATGGTTTTGGCTGTAGGTTAATGTGAATTGGGGGTTTTCCCAGTTCTTTCCTCTACCCTGTAGTTAATGACACTTGTAATAAAACCTACATATTAACCACATACTGTTTCTGTTTCTATTTCTCTCTCCAAGCTGATTTTTTTTTTTTTAAATGCCTTTTCTACATTCAAGAAGTCTTTTAAAGTTACATTATGCTAAACTAAAATATGCTGGTTTTCCAAATGCTGTGTAAAAATGATGCCTGGTTTTTAACTGTATTTAACCTGCAGACCCCACTACATTTCTATTGTGATTGGAATCATGGCATTAGTAACGAGGGACATTTAATCAAATTTTGGATTTGATTGTAGGATGTAGATTATTATTTTTTTTTCTTATTTGAAATTAACATTTCTAATCTTTGCATTACATTTTAGAAGCCACGGTGACCGACACGAGTGCTCATAATTTTCCCAAAGACATCCCATAAAACGCTGTTCCTGAAATTACATACTGCTATAAAATCTGGTCAAGCATATGTTAAAAAAAAAAAAAAAAAAACCTTATAGCACTCTGATAGTACTGTTGCTCTTAAGGTACTACTTTACTCAGATGAGGACCTAACACTTGTTCTATTTTTAGCTCTTACTTTATCGGCAATGATACGTTGTGGTTTCTTTGTTTCCTTCTTTTGACAAATGTACTTATTGTAAGTCGCTTTGGACAAAAGCGTCTGCTAAATCTAAAGTCTAGGACTCTGAAAAGCCTCTTGAGGCTACACTGATTTCATATTGGTAAATGTTACTGTTGTGGCGTTGGGTGGCTTATTGTCTGACATTCTATCTTGCCTAGCTTGAAATAAATCAACCACAGCTGAGCAACCTCAGCATCATCTTGATATGACAACACGTTCATAACCCACCATTGATGCTTCTCTGTGTTACTGCAATACCGCCTCACAGCCACTAGGTGTCCTGCTCCGTATCAACCATAAAATCAACAGTCATGTCTCCCGACTTTTGAAATGTTTTGAATACGTGAGTGCAACTTTTTTTATATGAACGGAATCACCATGTATTACCTCAGTGAATAAAAGCAGACTGCATAAAGGGATATCAGCTCAAAGAGTGAGACAACTTATAGGCGGAAGTGAAATGTACAAGTGTTTGTGTGTGCAGCACAGCTTTACTTGCCCACGCTTGTAAGTGAGCGCGATTTTACCGGAAGTAAGAATGTCTAAAGACACAAAAAAAATATTAAATTATTAACAAATACTGTTTCCGGTTACGTTTTCATGCTTTAAGATGATAGCTTATTTGGAAAGCTTTTGTTTTTTTTTTATTCACATCGTGGCGTAGTAAAAGTCATGATTATGATTAATGTTTTATATTATATAATTAAACACACGTAATACTTACCAATGCCGATAGTCTCTGGTGTTTATTATCCCACAAACACCGTCCGTTTGTGTTCATTGATTTAAAATGCGCTTTTATTTTGAAGGCAGCACACCGGACGTTGTCACCCCTAATAGCGGCCGTTGGCTCAGATTTCCTCCATCGCTTCACTTCGCTCCACCACCACCCACAGGACACTGTCCCAGCCTTGCGGCGGTATAAAGGTAAGAGTTTTTTAAACTCTCGCTAAACTCTTCTCCTAACTCGTTTTTTAGTCGCGTCTCTGGACGTCATCCATAACGTTTAATCACCGAGGTGCTTTGGTGTAACGGAGAAAGTTTTTGGGGGGCTCTTGATAAGGAAGCAACTTAACGAAGGCATTTGTTAACCGTTACCAAAGACAGGACTGTGCATTATTTATCTTACCGCTGTCGTAGTTTTCAGTTAGTATTCAACTCTTAATCCTTTTAATTAATCGCCATTAAAAGTCGTTATAAGTTGTTCGGCGGCGGTGAGCCGTGTGGACGCATTCGTTTCCGGGTGCCGAGTCTGAGCCGAACTGCCAGTGTTGGGCCGTTAGGTAACGATCTTTCGTGGGCTTTTAATTGTTACACAACACGTCACACAGCGGGCAGACGCATTGACTAGTGAGACAAAAGTGTATAGAAGGGGTGATTTAGTGTTTTACTTTAAAAAGGCGTGTGTGACTGTCATGTGGCACATGAGGAACATTTTCTGCCACTTCCTGGATCTAAACTCCTCGAATTGGCCTGCAGGGCTCACACCTTAAACCAGGCACCATTTTGGCTCTTTTTTCCGTTTTAAAAATACTTTCCAAGTTAAATGCACATATATTATCTGGTATCTAAAGTGCCTGGAGTGACAGTCCCTTTTATGTACTTATGTGTTAAGTTGTATGCTCAGCTGAATGGCTGATAAGTGATTTCACACAAACTGAATCCTCCCCTTCCTTCCTGTTTGTGTGTGTCTGTGTGATTTCCCCCCCTTTCTCTCCCTTCTCGAATTTAGGGAACTTTCAGATAACACATTTCTGTCACGGCCTTTTCATTTACTTCTTCTCCACCTGAGAATTTAAGCAACCCTGCAAGCGCGGCACCGGATGTCTCCATTTTGCAGAACTGTTTCTCTGGTTTGAACTTGAATAGGTCCAAAAAAACGTATAAATAACTGCAAAATAATCATTATTTAGCAACTTCAGCGATGCCCTGACATCAGCTTAGTACACGTTCAAGCAGCTCACGGTAAGAAGTGCCAGGATCAAGTCCACAGACCTGAACTGTAAAATGCTGGAGGCTACACATTGGCTTGTGTTTAGAAAGTGAGCCTGTCTTTGGCACTGAAACAACAAAAATACTCAAATAAGTTGATGCTACAGTTTGCTTTCAGAAGCCGCTCATAAATGATGGACTTCAATGCTCGGAAAGCTTGGTCGTATTTTTTAAAAAAACAACAGATTTTTGCATTTTTATGCCCTCGGTTGATCAGATTTGCATGTCCGTACCACCTGTAATATCAGGTTGTTTCCATCCCTGGAGGAAACCGTCTTTCTCTCTTCACTGTGAAGAGGCCGTCACCTCCACCGAGGCCGTTGCCCAGGGAGGCAGACCCCAATCTTTGCAATAAGCCCTGACCTTTCAGTTGGCACCTTGGCTGTCCTATTCACTGGCAGCTTCCTGCTGCTGCAAGCAGGGATTTCTCACCGGCTATTTTTAAAGCGTTCTATTTGTTCTTGTTCTTCCTGGGAAAGAGTCATGTTTTGTTTCTTTTTCTTTCACGGCCTCTTTTCTTTGTGATCAGATTAGCCTTCTTTTACTGATCGACGTATGTGATGGGCATCCTGTAGATGTTATTTTAGTTGTTAAGAGGCTCTTGGGCGAATAGATTTTCACTTAATCAATAACCGCAAGCTTATAACAGGTTTCCTCTCCTGTTGCTCGACTTGATCTGCCTCTATTTCTGTTGCAGTTGATTTCCTCTGCATTGCAGCAGCTCTGCCAGAAGCTCTTTGTGCAACACTTCCTTTAAGCTTTGGTATGCATTGCACTACACTCGCCTTACTAGGACCCGATATTTTATCTACTGATAAAACATCGAGCCAGTCTTCTTACGCATTAATATCATTTCAGCATCTCTAAAAAAAATGATTAGGTTGGATAAGTCTCACAGGCGGATTTTTACGATGATTTGTGCTGCAGATTCGCAGAATGCGGTTTGTCATGCAAAAGGATATGAATCATCTCCTAAAAAGGAAGTTACCAGTAGTTTCATGACAGACAAAAAGACCTGCTGTTAGTCTGACATGGAAGACACTCTTTTTTTTACCTAAAAATACTTCTACAAAGTCACTTAATCAACAAGTGTAAAGACATACCATATTCTGTTGTCACCGATAAAAATCTATTAAATTGTATTCATTTAATTTTGCATTGATGCATTGCTATGTACCAATTTCAACAGCTCCAACTTTTGCAGAATCAGTTATTTAGTATTTATAAAGTATCCTTTGAATGGTGTTTCACCTATAACTTTCATTAAAGCATCATTATAAAGTGTGGGGAACAACAGGGACAAAAGCAAAGGTCTCTGCAACACTTGAGTGTTGCATGAAAGAGACTAAACGAGATCAAAGCAGCCATGGATCTGAATGACCTCTTCAAAAGGGGATTGAAGCCAAAAGCTAAAGGTCAACTCTCACTTATTTATAGTGAAGCAACTCTTATACCCTTGGAGTTGTCTCTGGTAAATGTGTGATGTGTTCCTAGTAACGGTAATTTAGAGTAATAGTTGTAATACTTCCCCTTCTCAAATGATCAGTAAATGTGGTTCTACTCTGCAGAAACGACACAGCTCCTGTTGGGTTCATGGTTTTCTGATGTCTGATTCCTGCTGCGTCGTCACCTTTTGCCTCTTTTTGTTCCTTCTCATGTGTTCCTCCCTGTGAAGAGTCCGACCTGTGTGCTCCACGGCATCAACCTATAAAAGTCAGAGCTTCTACAATTCTTCTGATTGTGAAACTGTGACGTTATGTAAATGTGGATTTTGGCAAAATCTGTTAATCCCGACATCCCAAACACACACCTCTCCACTTCACGAGGCCTGTGGCGTCCCACAGGGATTCCCTGATCCTCATTGAGCTTGTTGATCTTCAGTAACGTTTGATGACACTAATGACTCCGTCAAAGAGAATCCTCTTGGTGTGACACCTCTACTTTCCTGTCCCTGAATGCCTCATTAGCCGTAATCCCACTTTCTGTAATCTCGCCGCTCGGCGCTGTTGCTAAGGAACGGCCCTAATCTGAAGCCTTGGCTGCTACCAATCCCGTTGTGTTTGTAAAAACGGCTGCTCGGCTCCGTCGAGCCAACCCATTATCCTCCTGCAGGAGCTGCATGGAGCCGGAGTGTGGAGGTTAAGACACTGAGGTGGAGAGGGTCAATGGCCTGTTTGTTTGCATGATCCCATGACCTGTGCGTGATGTAGAGTCATCCCGCATTGTTAGCCAGAACGACTGCATCATGATCAGGGTGGTGATGTCATTATGGTTTGAATAATCCAGTTTACTCGGTGCATGGGCCTTTTAATTTGCTGAGTCAACGGGTTCATATTCTGTTATGATGGCATCGGGGGGGGGAGTGTGGCGGTGTGCAGATTCCTTCTTAGTTTTTATGTTGGTAATGTTGTTGTTGCTAAATTGATTTATGGGTTGATCTATAAAATGCCTCACATTTTTGTTTTTGATGGCATCCAATCTCAACCATATAACCCAATGTTGACCGTATGATAACCCTCAATTTGAATACAGACACATTTTAACAGACAAAAAATTTGCATGTGTGTGGGGTGGGGGGTGAGAAAAACAAACCTTTCGAAAGAATGAAATGACTCCATGGCTGTTTTATCTGCTCGTGTTTGTCTTGTTATGGATCAAACATGTTGCCAAAACAAAGGCTCCAATATAATCATAAGAATATAAATAGTAAAAAATCAAATAATGGAAAAATAATAATAGGCGTTTACATTTAAATATTTCTTGCTTTGTGACATACAGTAACACACTCTCCTGCCAGATCTGCAGTATATCCCAGTAAGTTTGAATTTGAATATGTGACAACTATTCTCTGATTTCACCATGGTGACCAGTTTCAATGGCGAGTTGATGGTCGCCAGGTCTCCCTCTCTCTCTCCCTCCCCGTCTGTCTGTGCAACAAGGAGCCTCTCACTCGACCACTGTGACCAGAAACACTCACACACAGCTGACCAGCTACTGGCAGAAGAGGAATTTGTGCTCTTACGGGAGCACCGAGGCCCCTTTCGATAAACTCTGCCTTCATAGTTCCTGCTTGGCTAATGCCCAACTGTATATGGCGGTGACAATAGAGCAGAGAAGGGCGTCAGACAGGCGGAGCGACAAACCAGTTTTGTTTGCATCCGTGTGATTTATTGTGGTTCATCAGATTGTAAATATAGTGTTGTTTGTCTCATTTGTTAGCTCGCCTGTGTTGATTTATGACGTGGCACTGATTTGCAACAGCAAACGAAACCACACCAACAAACAAAGAGGTTTATTAAGACCAAGAAGAAGTTTAGTGTAATTTAGACTTTAATGAGGGAGAAGTTAGTTTATCACTCTTCATCTTCCTCTTTCATTTTGGGGTCGTTGTTTTTTCTCGACATGGATCTGTTGTTTGACATTCAAGCTTCTGTATTCTTGGGTACGTTTTAGCCCTTGAGCGTAACTTAAGGGCGCAGTTAGACTAAACCCTCTTCTGCCGTTTGAAAGCTCCGGTTCCTGTTTGACTGAATTCCCTCAAATACAGGAAGTTGTGTTCTTTCAACATACAAATGTCGAAAATATTTAGGACGAGAAGTTTGAGTGCGGGTGGGGCTGGGTGGAACAAGACCACACAGAATAAGTGTTAGAAGAGCGCCGTCGTCCAGCTGCCGCTTGGCTTTTGCAGGTGTTGATCAGTGTTGTATAGCTGTGCCCAGCATATGTGAACCAGATGTTATTTATGGACAACTCTTCTATTTTTCCCTCCCACTGTATTTTATGAGCAACAATTGAGTTTTGTTGCACCTCCTTGTGTTCTCACAAAAGATGATCTCACTGTGTTTGTGTGCTGCTCAGCATCAGCATCCTCTCTTCTAATCAGGAGTGACTGGTGTGGCGGTGCAGCTGGTGTGTATGACCACATTAGTGCTGTGGTTTGAAGGAGAAGCCCGGGGCTCAGATAATCATCAGCTTTGAGACCACCGGGCCTCAGTTGTGGCTCCCTGCTGTGGTCCCAGACTGAGAGACGTGACCCGGCTCTCATCTCTGAGAGTTTGTGTGTTTTAAAGTGTTCTTTCTAAGCGCACACTGAGGTGTTGAAGGGAGAAAATGCAATTACACTTCCAAGTCAAAACGGCAAAAATGATCGTTACCTGTGAGCTTGTTGTGAACGGTTTATTTTACTGAGAAATATCTTCTGGTTGTCGTCATCTTTAACCTCGTTGCTCTGTGTTGTTGTTGTGAGGTGTCTCAAATGTATTTTCATACTTTGAACACTGCCAAGTAAAGGCTCCACTCGACATTATAGATCTATAGGCAGTATCTCCAAACTGCAAATATCAGGATGTATAGACGGCAAACAAGCAGTAAGAAGAAGGATGTGATTTATGGGGTTTGTTTCTCGATAAACTGCTTTATGCTACAGCCCCCCCCAGGTCAAAGTTCACCGAGGTTTCCCTCTGGATAAGTAATCCGTATTAATCATCCAGCAGCCGGATGTCTAATGACCATGTGCTGCCTCGTTCCATGTGCAGGGTCCACCGTTAATTAAAGGAAGTGGTCTGTTATCGTGTGCAGTCCTGCAGTCTGTCCTTTTAGTTCCCTGTTCTCTGACCTCTCCGTTGCCTTTTCTCGCTGCGTTTAGCACACTATGGCAGAACAGGACCCCACACCAGAGCAGCTGGAGGCGCTCGCAGCGGCCAACGAGGAGAGCGGCACTTCAGTCAACTACAAGCCTCCTGCCCAGAAGAGCTTACAGGAAATCCAGGAACTGGACCAAGATGATGAGAGCCTGCGCAAGTACAAGGAGGCGCTGCTGGGCAAGGCTGCCAAAGTCGCAGGTTAGTGATCCCTGCTAAGTAACTCTCAGGATCCTCTAGAACACATGGAACCTCATTAACTGCACTCATTGACGAGCATGCACTTAGATATTTTGGTTTCATCCACATATGTGATGTGTGTAGTTGTGTGTCCATAACATTCTCTCCCAGAGCCGGTCACGTTGCTGCTCTGAGTGTTTGCACTACCCATCGTCAGTTATTTGTTGTGAAAACACTTCAGTTCCTCAAAGCATCGAAGACTGTTAAAGTGGTTGACATCAAATGTTTGAACGGATAGCTTTACCATTGATCAGATGGCAGATTTAATTATTTTGTTTATTTTATAGTATCATTTTATTCAGGCAGACGTTAATTTTAAGGCATTTGAGTATTATGGCTACACTCTGTATCGTTAAAGAGTACACCTGTTGGATCTCTTATACTTAGAAGTCCAAGTCATTTCAAAAGTCTTAAATAACACAGCAGCAAGTATGGAAAGTAAAGCTCATTTTCAAAATTCAAAGTCTGTAGCACATTAGTGGTTTAACGGCCCGACGTGACTGGGAGCTGCTCTGCCCAGTTCCACCAATAATGATAGTTTGTAAAGCGACAAATTAATCGCTCAACCTCTACATTTTCAAACTTGAAATTATCTGGAAATTAGAGAATGGATCCCTTTCCCCATACAGTATAACTAGATATTCTGTGTATCCGGTTACCGTAGATGACCAAATAATCGCCCGCGTGCAAATACGCGCCTGTGCTCTAATAGCCGCCGGGGGTCCGACCTCATTTGGCATAATAAACGCCGGTTCAATTAAACGCCCGGGCGATTAAGTGTTTACCATAGTCTTGCACGGAAAACAAAAGTTTTTTTTTAACAGCACTTCACCGGCTCTCACCTCTTCTGTCAGTCAGCCCCTCCTCTCGCGCTCTCTCTCTCTCTCGCATGCAGGCGCGCGCGCGCACACACACACACACACACACAGACACACAAACACAGGCGCGCTAGACTGAGGGATATAGGGATATAGATAAATGCGCTAATGTACAGTGTTGAAATTACCGCGATCGACCCCCCCTTCCGTTATCATTCATAACACTGCTCTGATCAGCTCCCTGTGTCGCGGTAACACAGACAAACTGTCTTTGTATTTATTGTCTGATGTCAATAAAGATGCGTCGGGGGGGAAAAGTAGTTTTGTTCCAGTGGTGCTATGGTGAGCTCCTTGTTCTTTGCATGATGGTCTGGTGCTGCTCATTGCAAAAATAAATTGTAGCCTGTTGCAAATACGCGCCTGGTTCTTATAAACGCCTGGGCTCCAAGTCGATTTAGCATATTAAACGCCCGGGCTACTAAATGGTCATCTACGGTATTCATTATTGGACGTTTAGCCAAATTAGATGGTTGATGAAGAGTAGATTCTCCAACCAGTATCACTAAGCGAAATATACTGGGGGGAAAATCAGTAAAAACTATTGAATTTGGAAAGAAGTGAATGGAACACTGTTTGTTGTATAAAGTGGAAGAGAAAGGACCTTTCAGTCCCTGAGGCTCTTCACTAGAGTTGTGTTCAGGCAGTGGGAACGTAGGGACGAGGAGGAAAGTGTTTTTGAATTGTCGATTGACCGTATTCTTCTAATTGTTGATACTCTGACTGTTCTCACTTAGATCCCAGCGCCCCCAACGTCGAGGTGACACGAATGACTCTGGTTTGTGAATCGGCCCCCCATCCCCTGGTCCTTGACCTGAAGGGTGAGTACAGCACACATGATCAACACTAAACTGCTTTTTATCGTGAAAATAAATGATTCATAGTTTGATTTTTCTACCTGAATGCACAGATGCCCACTTTTAGGAAGCGGTCTGCCTTATAGTGAATGCTCTGGAATAATTAGCTCATAGTAACATTAATTAGGAACAGAAATCACTCCCATCCTTGTGTGCAAATATAGACTTAATGGCATGACTGGTCATTAGTCTGGGAATTAGTAAATGACCTGATTCCTGTCTGCACTCACTAATTGGTCACACTAACCTACAGGGCAGAGCTGGGCTCACTCTGCCACCTGGTGGTTAGTATCATTACTACAGGGTGTTCAAAATACTACTGTTATTCCTCTTTCTCTGGTTTAAAACACTTATAACCCTCTTTAGTTTATCTGTTTTAGACTCTGTAAAAGGCTTGCATGTTTGCTGTCAATAAATATAATTTGTGAATCTCTTCATGCTGCGTTGCTCTCCCTTCCAGGAGACCTGGACAATTTTAAGAAGAACCCATTTGTGCTGAAGGAGGGGATTGAGTATAGGATAAAGATCAACTTCAAGGTGAGAGAGTCTTGTCATTGTTGGACCCAGAATTCCTCTCTGATGTCTCACTGTCGCAGACATGTTGGTGTTACTGCAGCTGCGATGAGCTATCTTTGTCATGGGAAACTGTTCAGCAGGATGTGATCTATGTTGCCTTTTGCAGGTCAACAAGGAAATTGTGTCGGGCCTGAAGTACACCCAGCAAACATCCAGGAAAGGAATAAAACGTAAGGCTTCCCTAATTATTTAATAAATCTGTAATTCTATTGGTGGATTATGAAATGTCCTGTAAAGTAGCAGCTTACTTAAGATAATTAGACTGTGGGAAACGTGCTTGTTCACTATCTTTCTGTGATTTAGATGATGAGATTAATACTATTCATGTCTATCCAAGCAGCTGGTTAGCTTAGCTTAGCCTGCTTCCTTGTTGCTTTCAAAGTGGAGGTTGTTAATAAGCAACTTATTAACGACTAAATCTCTGTCCAGTTGACAAGTCGGACTACATGGTCGGCAGCTACGGCCCCAGACCAGACGAGGAATATGAGTTCCTCACCACCTTGGAGGAGTCGCCCAAAGGCATGATGGCCCGCGGCACCTACACCATCAAGTCCAAGTTCACCGATGACGACAAATACGATCATCTCTCCTGGGATTGGTGCCTCACTATCAAGAAAGACTGGACAGAATAATTGCCCCTCAGCATCCTCCACCGGCGTCTTCCTCCTCCCCTCCCTCCCTTCTGTTTCTTGCTGTCATTCCATCATTTCAGTCTGGATTATATGTTGATTTAATCTCTTGCTCTCTCCGTCCATCGACAACCCGCTCAACCCCTCTCCCTTTCCTTTTTCTAAATTCCAATCGCGTCATCATTCCTCCCATCGTAGCGCTTTGTACCTGCCCTTTCACTTAACTATCAAATGGAGAAAGCAAACAATGTGCACACTTGAGATTTTGAGGTTATAGTTTATCAAAAAAAAGAGCAGGTAAAAATGACCTGACCGTGTGATTCCCTCTGCCCTCTACCGCTTTCTTTTCTTCCCCCTTTTCCCCGATTGTTTTGTAAAATGATTACCGTGATCTGCCTTGGAAAGCAGTAGTGCTGTATGTACGTGGCCACTGTACGGTCATTGAGCAATCGTTGCTGGACACAACTCTTGGACACAGCCCTCCTAAAGCCTTTGAGCAGATTATTGTACCAGAGCCTTGGTAAATTATTTGGAATTCAGGCCACTCATGATTTTCTCTCTCAAATGATTTAGCCTACAAAGTCTGCTGAGAGAACGGGGGAAGCATGACCTCTAACCCCTTGTGACCCCCTCGCTCTAGGTGTGGCTGTTCCTCTCCTGATCAGGGTATTTTGGCACATTTTTTTTATCAGCCACGTGGCCTTAACAATAATCCATAGGAAGAAATAGACGACCTAATTGAGCCATTTGCCTTCAGATTATAGTTGCCAGACCATCATGTGAGCTTGTTCTTAACAACCTGCAACACAGGGACTCGGGACTAAGGACTTTAACAACTTTTATTTCAGGTGTCTCTGTAAAAGCCATTACAGTGTTAATAATTTACATCCTTTTCATTGTAGTACTTGTAGTTCTTTAAATATCTTTTTTTTTTTATTTACAAGAACTGTCGATATGAGTCCAGGTTGTGCTAATGGCTTTGTTTCCTCTCTCGTCCCCGAGGTCATATTACCAGCATGTGCAAGGACTGTTAAAGCGCTCACCTTGTATTCCTCGGTGTAAAAACGCTGACTGTGCCTCCAGTCTCTTACAACCCATGTTGCTGCCACTGACTGTCAACATCAGTGAGGTAAAATGTTGTCTGTGATTGACTTCTGAACCAGTGTAGAGACATCGCTCCCCAAGTAGACGTCTTCCTTTTTTTGATACACTCCAGATGTATGAGAATTGTGTGTTAGCAGAGCGTTCAGCTCTCTTGTCACAGTGGATTGGGCTCGAGTCGGTGTGTGCTACTTGTATTACCAACAATTTACAAATCTTCTGTGTTCGCATTAAAGTGTTCAGACTGGGTCTAAACGTCTCCTGTTTTATTATAACGGCAAAAAAAAAAACAACACGGCTGATACATTTTTCATTTTAATCAAGAGACAACATTTGGACTGGCTTACAAGAACAACTTTGATGGCAGCGCAGCGTAGAGCTGATTATGTCGCGTCTGAAAACGAATCTGAAAGCGTTCATTCCCCTGAGGCTTGTAATGCATGCTGTAAAAACCCCACAGAGGGGTCTCATCTCCGTCACTTGAGCTATAATAAACCATGTAAGTAAACAATCGCCATCAAACACTTATGCACACAACACTTTGGCAGCTGTCTTGAGGGATTTTTACCATCCGACAATTTCAAATCACACCGAAAAATCACTGTTGCATGAAGCAACCTGGTCAAATGCTTGTAAATTCTACCTGCTTTTAAAGACTTTATTAAGCACTTAGTGTTTATTAGATGGATGCATGCTCAAATGCTATAAGAAGTTTCAGAGCTAAGAGGTTTTTCTTTTAATCGTTTGCCTTAATTGTTATTTTTCCATAAATAAAAAACAAGTTAATTAATTTCTGCGACGGTAAATCTCGATTCCAAATACTACATCACACACTAGACTGTCCTAGACAGAAACAAAACTCCATTCTCATCATTTGTAAGGTATGGTCACTCAGAAAAAGGCATTTCACATCAACAGTCGTCCATCCATGTAGCGTAATATAACATTTGGCAGTTTCAGGTTCATCAGCGATAAGTATTATGCATCATTAATCTCATGACTACAGGCATCCACCTTCCATAGGTGGTCAAGAGTAAGAAGAGAAGCCTGCAAAAACAGCGAGGTAAATTTAAATAACTTGTGCGATCACTGTTTTCAGTTGCTCGTGCTCACTTGTTGCTCTTTTTGCTCTTGGAGGAGTTCATGTCACGCTTGGTCTTCTGCAGGCGGGAGAAGATCTCTTTGAACAGGGCCTTGTACTCCGGCGTGTTCTGGCTGAGGCGTTTGTCCACCTGCTCCACCTGCCTGCTGATCCCCTCCAGGGCCTCCGGCGTGGAGGGGGTTTGAGGGGGTGTGGGAGGGGCGGCGGCAACGGCCCCCGATGTCGAAGGCCCCGCGCAGATCATGCTGTACTCCTTCATGGAGGGGTCCCTGGAGACGGGCCGCGAGGTCTGCACCCCGGCGTGGCACAGGCTCTCTTCGTGACGCCGGCACTTCCCCAGCAGCCCCTCGTACTTCTCCAGCAGGGCGTGGTACTGCTCGTCCACCTCCCGCAGGATGGACATGCCGCGTTTGCGCACGCCGTTGGCGTGGAGGGCGTAGCTGCCCTGGCGCCTGCCTGAGGCGTCGCGGGCCGAGATGGCATTCAGAGCTGTGTCGCTGCAGCTTTTCCTCACCGGGCCTCCCTGCTGCCCCGAGGGCTCTCCTTCACCGCCCTCCTCCAGCCCCATGCCCTCCTCCGGGGTGTCCGTCTCAGGGCCGTTGCTGAGCAGCGTCTCTAGGCCGTCTTCCATGCCCCCGATCAGACAAACCCTGGACTTCCTCAGCTGCTGCATCTCCTGGAGCTCAGCCTCGAGCTCCTGGACCCGCAGCTGGCAGCCCTCCGCTCCTAAGAGACGCTGTTCCAGGCGCTCGAACTCCTGCAGCACGGCGGCACACTCCCGCTCGGCGCCCTCCCGCTGGGACCGCTCTGTGGCCACAGCTGAGCGCAGGGAAGCGACGATGTTTCTCAGGCGCTCATTCTCCTCGTCCACTGGCTGCGTCTCTGCCAGGTCCACACTGCCCGGGTTGGCCAACAGGAAACCATCTTCATACCTGATAAAAAATAACAAGTATCGCGTCATTAAGTGAGCTCAATTATAAGCACAATGTGTTAAATACTTTAGAAATCTTAAAATGTGCTGCTGCCATTTGCAATACACGTATCTGTGAACAAAAGAGCCCTTTTGTACATTCATGCTTCAGAAAACAAACGCCTGACAGTCGTGACCTTGGTGCAGTGCAGAGTTCTTTGAGACAGGGGAAGGAGTGCACAGTCTTGCGGCGTTCTTTCTTCTCTCTGCGGACCCTCAGCTCCTCCAGAGTGCGCAGCTCTTCCACCCGAGCTGTCAGGCTGTCCACCTGACCCTGCAGGGTCTCCATGGTGCCCGTCAACCTGTGCAACAAAACACAGTGTTTGTTCAGTGCGTCAAAGCTGAGCCAACATACTCCCAAGAATGTGAAGGAGTGTATTTCCAAAGAACAGAGGCGGCCATTGAGCACTAAGACCACTAATATGATTTGTCAACAGTTCAACCCTGATTACAACAAACAGCAAAAATGTTAAGTCCTGTATAGTTGCCCTGGTAGTGGGGATTCTCTGTAAACACACAATTATTGTAACTTACAGCAAAACTGTGGAGCTGCTTCTTGGTATTATGTGTCAGTTTACCAGCCTCTAGTTGGTTTATGCTTGTTTGTCTTCAAGACATCCTTGTTAAAGACCGAGTTATGTAATGATGACGAGAGTAATTATTTTCTCAGACTGAATGACCACCTGTCTATTTTCTGCTGCGAGGTCTTGCTCTCCAGCACCAGTTTCTCGTTGGTGATCTCCAGCTCTCTGGCGGTCACATCCAGCTGTTCATACACCTTTGCATGCTGCTCGTTCATCTCCCTCAGCATTTCCAACTGTTTGGACAGGTACTGCAAGGACGAAACATTGAGGATTAAAATGAGTTGATCAGTGCTTAACTATACCAGGAATACTTGTACCTGTGGAGCTGCCGGAGGGTATATGTCTTTTTTACATACTGTATAGTGTAACATACTTTCCTCTGACTGAATGACACTTTTTGTGACTTACAATACTAATAAAAAGTAATGAAAAAAGTTATAGTATATGTGATGTAAAAAGTTATATTACTTCGGAAAAAAGTGATGAAAAAAGTCATTCTACGTCGAAAAAAGTGATGAAAAACGTCATTTTACGTCGAAAAAAAAGTGATGAAAAAAGTCATTTGACGTCGAAAAAAAGTGATGAAAAAAGTCATTTGACGTCGAAAAAAAGTGATGAAAAAAGTCATTTTACGTCGAAAAAAGTGATGAAAAACTCATTTTACGTCGAAAAAAAAGTGATGAAAAAAGCCATTCTACGTCCAAAAAAGTGATGAAAAACTTCATTTTACGTCAAAAAAAGTGATGTAAAAAGTCATATTACTTCGGAAAAAAGTGATGAAAAAAGTAATTCTACGTCCAAAAAAGTGATGAAAAACTTCATTTTACGTCAAAAAAAGTGATGTAAAAAGTCATATTACTTCGGAAAAAAGTGATGAAAAAAGTAATTTGACGTCGAAAAAAGTGATGAAAAAGTCATTCTAGGTTGAAAAAAGTAATGAAAAAACTCATTTTACTTCGAAAAAAGTGATGAAAAACGTCATATGACTTCGGAAAACAAAATGATGAAAAAAGTCATTCTACGTTGAAAAAACAATGACTTGTATTGTAAGTGGATGGGGAGAAAAACCGCTCGTCCCATTCAAGTCTATGGGAAAATGTCGGTGAAATTTTGTTATTTTTGCAAAATAGTTATAAAAAGGCTTAGTCATATTCCCCCCCCCCCCCCAAAAAAAAGGTCATGCTATAGCACGTCGAAAATTCACGAAAAAGTCAGTCAGGATATATTCATAAAAAAATATTTAAAATTGTTAAAAAGGCATAAAAATCGCTCATCTCGCTTGACGCGCCTAGTCTCAGTGTAGTGAGTCCAAAACAGCCATAAAAAGCCATGGTCAACTTTTTCAGGGGAAAAAAAAGTCATACTATAGCATGTCGAAAAAAAAGTGAAAAATCGACAAAATTCATAAAATGTTGTAAAAATGATGTAAAAGTCCTAACATATGCTTCTATATCGCGTATCAATCAAAATCTGAGTGTAGTGAGTGCAAAATAGTTATAAAAAGGCTTAGTCATATCCCCCCCCCCAAAAAGTCATACTATAGCACGTCGTAAATTCACGAAAAAGTCAGTCAGAATATATTCATAAAAAAATATTTAAAATTGTTAAAGAGTCATAAAAATCGCTCATATCGCTTGACGCACCTAGTCTCAGTGTAGTGAGTCCAAAACAGTCATAAATAGGCTTATTCATGGCAGGCAGGTGGTTGAGTGGTTAGAGTGCATGCCATTTACCCATGTCTGCATATATGCAGCAGCCTCAGGTTCGAATCCCGGCTGGAGATCCTTTGTTACATGTCACATCCCCCTCTCTCTCCCATGTTTCCTCTCTATCCACTGCTAAATACAAAGGTGTCTATGCAAGAAAATAATCTTAAAAAAAAAAAGCCTTGATCATATTGTTAAAAAAAGGTCATGCTATAGCATGTCGAAAATTCACGAAAAAGTCAGTCAGAATATATTCATAAATTCATGAATATTTTCATCATTTTGTTTTCCGAAGTCATATGACGTTTTTCATCACTTTTTTCGACGTAGAATGACTTTCGAAGTAAAATGAGTTTTTTCATTCTAGGTTGAAAAAAGGAATGAAAAAACTCATTTTACTTCGAAAAAAGTGATGAAAAACGTCATATTACTTCGGAAAACAAAATGATGAAAAAAGTCATTCTACGTCGGAAAAAGTGATGAAAAACGTCATATTACTTCGGAAAAAAGTGATGAAAAAAGTAATTTGACGTTGAAAAAATTGATGAAAAAAGTCCTATTACTCCGGGAAAAAAGTGAAGGAAAAAAGTAATTTTACGTCGAAAAAAGTGATGAAAAACGTCATTTTACGTTGAAAAAAGTGACGTAAAAAGTAATTCTACATTGAAAAAAGTGATGAAAAAAGTAATATATTATGTCGAAAAAAGCGAAGGAAAAAGTCATAAACATAACTTTCGTCATCACTTCTTTTAACATACTATACAACTTTTTTATAACTTGCAAACCTGCAAATAATAAACATTTCCAAAATGTTACAATTATACATTATGACCATTGTTTTTCTCTAACCTACAATACTATGATATTTTATGACTTTTCTAGAGCTTCAAAAACACTTTCAACAAACAATGCCTTTTTATACACACACTATTCAAACACTCCTCCTTGCTGTTTTGAAACCACACTGCACTGGCAGAGCTACCATCTGTGGGACGAGCATACCTCGATCTCCTGCACTTGCTCCTCATTGTTGATGTACATCTGTTGCAAGGAGTCCTCCAGCTCCTTGTTGCGTTCCAGGAGGGTCTTGCCAAGCTCGGCTGCCAAGTGCAGGTCTGGAAGGAGCCAAGAAAGAAGGACAGACATAAACCGGAGTTCACCGCTCTTCATGTCGCCAGGATCAGATTGGACATGTGGTTTAAGAGAAGCTCAGGAGGATCAGTCTGCCTTAAATTGAAAATTAATCCAAGATGCAAAACATCCTATTTTTCTGGTCTGTTTCTCTCTTAATATGCATTCATAAAAGATAAACATTTTTGCAGGAATGGACTTTTCCTCTTCATATTTTTACTATTAACACGCTTCCATCATGATGAACTAAAGACACCTTAAAACAGCTTAAAGCATCTCCACACAACACCAGAGAATGATGGCCGTGCAGATGTAATAGACACTAACCAGGGGGGTCTGGGGCACTGATAGCACCCTCAGAAGCCTCCTCACAGTAGCTGGGATTTTACAACACAGCTGAAGCATACATTATTCATCTCCTCTGCTGAAGGAAAGAAGCCGAGCTAGACCGAGTCGAAGGAGGAGGAGGAGGAGGAGAGACCTGCTGGCTCTGCATTCTGGGAGCCCATACCAGCACGGCACTGGAGGAGTGGAAGGACGGGCAGGACACAGGGAGCCATTGACACCCATTACTGGACATGAATACAGTGTTTCACCACCACAGTGTGGGTGAAACACTCTCAGGGTGTGAGCGATGACAGGAACACACACACACACACAAGAGATCATATGTGATCTACTGTGACAGTGTGCAGCTGGGTTCCCGTTGTTTTATCTAGTTCACTTAACAAGCATCAGCCGCTCACATGCCTGCGTTGTTACATTTGCCTCCGACATAATGACTTCCTGTTTCAACAAGAACTGATAACAGAACACTGGCCTGAACCAACGAGTGATAACGAGCTGAGTGAGAGTGAGAGTGAGAGCGAGGAGGGAGCACAGCAAGCCTTCACCTCCTCCTCCTCCCCCCCTCCCCGGGGGTCCGACTCAGTCTCAGTGCCGTTTCTGCTCCTGAGGGAGCCGACACGTGCCGAGTCCTACTTATGTAATTTAAGAATCCTGCACTCAGATGAGAGGAGCGAGAAGAAGGCTGCGACGAGGAATCACCACATAACGCCGAGTACCATCTGATGCTGCCATGCAACTCCATCACCACGCCGCCACCACGTCATCCGTTTACCAGATCATAATGAACACAGGGGGGGGTCACTGAGACTCATGGGCAGCCGCGTTGCATAACAGCAGCATTTCTGGGGCAAAGTCTTTGCCCGACTTTCAGCGCCATGAGTGATGCCGGGCGCTCCAAGCCTCCAATCTGACCCCAAAGCTCTGAATCTCTGATCCCCGACTAAGGAGGTCTAGTCTGGGGCCCCCCCCCCTAATCAGATCAGCCAAGGGGCTTAATTACTTGACATGCTGAATAACGCAGAGATGATGCTACACACACACACACACACACACACACACACACACACACACACACACACACACACACACACACACACAGCAGAAACCACCTGCTCTCTGACTGTGTACAACGCGATGATGAGACACAAAGCTGCTTTAGATCTCTGGGTCAGCAGGTAATTAGGGGATGGGGGTGATGCTGAGGCCGGCGCTGCAGAGGAAACACATGAAACCGCTTCAAATGTGCTTCCTTTCCAGGGGTTTGATGACATCACATTGTGCATCAGTGACGAGGCGAGCACAACGCTTGAGAGATGATCCTGATTTCTGCTTTTCCTCCACGTTCATTTAAGGTCACAGAGAATAATAATAACATCTCCAGCATCCAATGACTTTTTTCTGCATTTATCCCCACTGTAAAAGATGCCACTACCTCAACCACAGTGATTTCACATCCCAGTATGAGGGGAGTGCTGGGAAGGGAAGACAACACTCAGTCAGACAGCAGGAGACGTCACTGGAGGAGAGGTCGTGCTTTAAATGTGGTTTACAGTGGATGCAGCCTCCTCCCTGCTTCCCATCCACCCTCCATCCATGTATGATACAAGCCGAGGCAGGACGCCCGTGATGGTGTATGGACCATTGTTACACCCCCACCACACACACACACACACACACAAACCCACAAAAAGACAGGGGGATTCGGGTCTCACCTTGCTCCAGGTCCCGCTGGTCGTACCACGGCTCCTCTTCCTCCGTGACAAACTCCTCCATCCCGCCTGCACGGAGCATCGATGCGGACCAACTTCTCCTTCTTCTTCTTCGCCGGCGACGTGATCTGCTAATTCACGGGGCTGCTCGAGCGGAAGTGACAACAAACAACAGCGAGGCACGCGCGCGCGCGCGCGGCGCCCGCCCCACGCGCGTAACCCCGAGAGACAAATTACTTAAAGACACAAATCCCGGCGACGCACCTGCTCCCTGCTGCAGAAACGAGCCGGACCACGTGACCCCGCGGTCCACACCTGCAGACCTGAAATAAAGAGTCTGAACGGCAGCAGCAGCTCCGGAGCCACAGTGTTCCTGCTGTCGGTGTTTGATGGGCGGCGAGGCCCCTGCAGAAAGAGCGCCGCACAGTGGATGAATGCTGCCTCTGCTGCGTTCACATGCTGCTCGGAAAGTGGGAACTTTGATTCTTATTTTTTTTAATGCGTTTGAATACTTATTTGACTCCATCGTCACTGAATGGTAATTAACTTTAAACCTGACATGTTTATTTAATGTGTTATTATTAATAGTCAATTTCACGTCTTATGAGCACCTTAATCCGTATTCTATTCTGTGTTCCATCAATACCATCATTATTATTAAGAGGCGTGTTTAACAGGGGACAACCTTCCTTCACTCGTGCGAATATTTAGTCTTCAAATGTGTTAAATCAGATAAAATAACACTGCCACGTTTTTATCATTAAATGACATCATCTTTTGATATTTTCCTCTCCATTGTCTGAACGCTAGGAAATCAAAGTCCTAAATTACAAGGGGCACGTGAAGGCAGCTTAACTGTAGGTGACGTCACCGTCTATTTGACAGCGGTCCCCGGCACTGACGTCTCTCACTCTCACCCCCCCTAGCTCCCATTTGTGTTCATGAATCAACACACATTCGCTGTGTTCAGTCCTACTCAGCAAAGAGATTTTATTATGATGTAAACATTTACTGTGTCCATCAGAGCTCCCAGTACTCTGACGACCTCTCACAGCCGACAGGATGATAACTAAGGAACATTTCCCTCATTGGAAATCACATCGCTCAAAAGAAAAAGAAGAAGGGACCTTCTACTTGAGAGGTTTAACGGAAAATACAACTGAATTTAGTTAATCTATAAATAAAAAAACAGACAAACGGTATCACAACATACAGAATCACATCATACAGTTTCTACCATTGTTGTCCATTTCCTTTGTTCTGCTTTCCAGCAGCCAAATATGTAGCAGCAGTAAAAAAAAAAAAGATATTTATCAGGCATATTTGACTGCGTTTCCTTCAAATAATGAGTTTTCCACAACGTCACTCCCACAGTGCGTTTCCAGTCTCGCTCGTGGCTCTATGGATGAAAATGCCTGCTCGCATGGCTGTCGACATTCAGCCTCCCATTCATTTCAGCTCAGTATGAAATTCAACTTGCAGAGATTTAGGTGCACATCGACTCCAACAAAAAAGGAAAAGTGCAGTAGCACACACATCCCATACAACAAACAGATACCGGTACACACTTTTCAGTTAATAGCTGAAGCGCAGTAACAACTCATCATATCAGTATGCACGCAATTCTACTTCTGCAACACCCCACATGTTATTGCTTGATTATCGATATAAGCTACTGCAGCAGCAACAAGCTTGAAGAAAAGCAGAACTCTAGCAGCAAATCGACCATAAAGCTGGTCGGCAGGCGTCCGTGGTGAAGCCTGAGTTCAGTGGGACGACACAAGCTGAGGCACTGACAAAAGAGGAAGGGCATCACCCTTAAAGAGGAAGGGCATTACCCTTAAAAAGGCTACTTTTTCCCCACTGTCCATCACTCCTTGTTCTCTGTGGTTTTACAGCTGTTTGGTCTCTTCAGATGCTTCCAGTCCGCCTCGCTCTCACAGCGCTGGACTTTGCTGAAGAACTTCTTGATGAGAGCTTTGGCTTCCATTTTCACTGTGGACACATAAGCATTAGAGAGGAGGCCGTCGCGTGCAGCAGAGCACAGGTTTGACATTATTTACCCCTCGCTTACCTTGGCCCTTCCCTCGACTCCGCCCCTCTGCGAGAAGGTGAGATAAGTAGCGGGCGAAGGACTTAAACAACTCCTGCAAATGCAAGAAAACATCAGCTGAGAATGTACGTCATTCCACACTGCTTTTTTTTTTATGCAAACGTGAAGTGGTCTCTCACCTTGGTGGCAAACTTTCCCTTCGTGTAAAAGGGGTCCAGGTAGCGGACCACGACGTCGGCCGTTTCCTTCAGGGTGATTGGCTTGGGTGGCTCGTTGACGGGGAGCAGGGCCCTCTCCTGCACATCGGGGTTAAAGGTGACTCTTCGGTCTGCGGGCCGTCGCCGCTTCGACGGAGGAGACGACCCTCTGACGGCCTTCATATCATCTGTCACCTGGACACAGAAGCGCACCATCAGAGGCTGAGGGGGAGATACATCTCAGGATTAGAATCAGACGCTTACCGCTTCTGTTGGAGGTTCAGCTTCTTCCTCTGGCTGGTTTGGTCTGTTGGAGCGGAAAAAAATAATGTTAAGAGACTTTTCCTGTTAACATTTCACTAAAATGGTGTTTTTAGGGTGTCTTACTCTGTATCTGCATCTTTAGATGCGTCCTGATCCATCTCCATCTCCAGCGTCTCTGTTTGATGCATCTCCTCCTCTCCATCATCATCATCATCATCAGGTATAACTATTACTTTATCGTGATTTTCTTCTTGGATCACGTCCAGAGTCTCCACAGGACTGACCTCTGCTTCTTCCACAGTCTCAGGTGAGTGTTCCTGTTGCTGCTCGCCTTCCTGAGCGACCTCCACTGTAGTGTGAGTTATCGTGGCATCGAGTCCCGTCGGCGTCTCCGCCTCCTCCTGCTTTCTCTCCGTCGTTTCTTTCTTCGCAAAATACTGGGAAATGTTGTGGGAGCTCTTTGCCGCTTCCGCTAGCTTCTGCTGCTTTTTGCTCGCGGCTCTGCCCGCCTTAGTCGGGCTGTTCAGGGAGGCGGCGACTGCACTCGCTCTGGCTCTGATGGACGGGACTACAGCTGAAGATGCATCTGCGTCCGTCTCTCCAGAGCGTCCTGAGCCGTCGGTATAAAATCCACCGCTCTCTGTCCCCTTGTTTGGCACAGTGTCCAACGTGGAGGTCTTCAGCAGATCCTTAGCAGTCAGGAAGGGGTTGGATGATCCCCTCAGGCCTGCTCCAACTCTCTTACGCTTCATCTGGAGGAATAATACATGCATTGTTCTCAATTCTCAACACTAAACACGCTGAAGCAAGTGTGCAGTAAAGTGGATCTTACTGAATAGATCTCGGATGCCGATGTGAACCCCTGCAGCTCCTCGGAGAAGGAGGAGGAAGAAGAGGAGGGTGCCTCCTCTTTCAGTTTTGACTCGTTGTCACTGCCGCTGTCAGTCTTGCCAACTTCTCCCTTTTCTTTAGGTGGCGTTTTCTTCATCTCCGACACCTTTAACAGAAGATACGAGTTAGGACGTTTTCTCACTGTGCGCTGCCGACGGTGCTGCGACAGTCAGCGGCTACCTTCTTTAGGACGGCGGCTTTGTACAGGTTGGAGGACTTGCTGCTCTTGAAGACCTCATGTTCAATATCCCTCGCTAAAGACAAGGTGTCACTGAAAAGAGAAGACATGAACAACATTATGGAGCGGCTGTGGAGGAAGACATTTAGAAAATTCACAATGTATATGAGGGATTTTTGAAGCATGTCTTTACTTGAATGCATCTTCTGCCCCCTGGTGGCCATATACTGCTTCCTGCAAGAGGCACAGGCAGTGCTCTCTGGCCTGAAAAAGAAAATATATATATAGATAGATATTAGTCATTAAACTCTTGGTTGATCAAAGCTCAAAGTCTTTTTATTAATCTAGTATAAAGACACAATTTGATAGAAATGTTTGCAGGACAGAAACTATCTTCCCTACATCTACTGCAGTCCCACCATCTTTTTTTTTTTACATCAATGCTGTTCATGTTGCTCAGTTGAAACATCGTCTCTTCACATGGAGTCACTGCATTCCTGGAGACGTGTTAATGAGTGCAGCAGGTATGAGGAATGTGTGTGTGCAGCGTACCTTCACAGTAAGCCTGGGGATCCTCTGACTGCTGGCCTCTCTGAGCGGACAGTCAGCATCTACACAGCAGGACACAGCACTTATACAACCGTACAGAGGCCTGGATATTCACTCAGAATGATATGATCTATATTTACCTGGGGCAACAAAGTTTTCCCGCTGAACGTCAGCTGCCTAAAAGAAACGTGAGCACAAACAAAGTTACTTCCAATCAAACAATGCAGAGAAGTGCTGATACACTTCCCCCATCTCTCTCCTGGCTCTATCCAATAAAATGTCCGGTATAAAGTCAAATAAGTGACCCTACCCGTCTGACACTGGGTTGTTGCACCCCTGCCCTAACCCTAAACCTGACCCTAACTCTAAACCTGGCCCTAACCCCAAACCTAACCCCCTAAACCTAAACCTAAACCTAACCCCCTAACACTTGTGGCTTTAAAAGTGAGCAATTTCCTCATTAAACCAGAGCAGCTAAATCATCTTGAATTAGTTACTACGGAATTCCAACAGTGAAGTTACACAGCGGGAGAAAAGTACGCTGTTTATATTAAATATATATATATTTAAAGCTCATTCGTGAACTAAATCTAAGGGTCCTGAAAAAGAAATTGCAAAACCACTTTATTTTTGGGAAAAAACAACAACAACGTAGCACAACACAACATGAAATGAGTTAAAAGAAAAAAAGCTGCTCCAGTGAGGATCGGGTCAATAAAAAAATATCTGTCACATGCATATTTCAGTTTCTAAATGATTCAGTACTGTCAACCTAATTATTGGAATTACTGAATTGATCATTTTACACATTATTTTGTCTCGTTATATTTAAATGTGAATTTATTTTTGTCCACTTGTTTTTTTCTTCTTCTCATTTTTGCAAAACCATTTTATGTCATCATTCTGTCGTGTTTATTATTATTGTGCATTACTTATTACTTTCCTATATTAAATATTTAAATATATATATTTCCACTTTACAGAATAACAGAATGATCAATATTCTCCACACAGTCCTATTTTGGCTTTGGCCATCTTAAAGTTTAAATAAAGCTCTGAGTGGCATCAGGGTGATGATAGCATCGTTTCCATGACGACACCACCTAATCTCTTATTCCTCGTTTATGTTGCTTTGCACTGTTTTTACGTTTTTCTTGCTTCTATTGATGTTGTGTTGTAAAACTGGATAAGCTCCACTTGGACCTGCTGGCAAATAGTTTTACTTCGCCAATTCCACTGAACATTTGGAAGCGATTTACCACAATGTTCACTTCCAGGGGCCTCAGGAGGCCCCGCCTTCCTGCTGCCAACAGCTGGCCAACAGATGCACAAAAACACAACACAAACACCACATGGATTTGTTTTCTATTATATAAAATCAACTTTTTTTTGTGAGTTTGTGTGCCTTGTGTCACCTTCCGCATGCCCATCTGCTTCTTGAAGAGGTCTGAAAACTGCTTTTGCCTCAGCGTGTTATCTTCTTCATCGCCGCCGCCGTCGCCGCCGCCGTCGCCGCCTCCACCCTCGTCATCACACCTGCAAGGTGCGACGCCACTGTCAATCTACAGGTTCGCCAAACAGCAAGTCCAAGTGCAACAAAAAGGTCACTAAAGATGCCCTGCCTTTCAAAGCCGTAGCCCTTCCTGCCTCCCTCGTAAAGGCCCGGCTGGAACCCGAACGGTCCGGTGGGCCCTTGGCTCCGGGCTTGGATCTTGGTGCTCAGGGACGACGCCCTCTCCAGCTGGGCGCGCACAGCTTTGGGGTTACGGCAGAAGTCGCAGGCGCCGGCACAGTTTGGCGTCTTGTCCCCGAAGAACTTGGAGATGGTGGCATGGCGACAACTGGAGGAAGATAGGAGACAGTGATGGAGCTGCAAATTAAATATGGTTGTGTTGTCACTTTATATTTAGGGTAATTCAGATACTATGCAGTAAAACATCAGCTTAAAAAATGTTACATTAAAGAATAAAATCTTGATTACAGTCCCCAATTATTAATTATAATTGCTGCCCCTATTGTTCATAATGTCTATATATGTTTACGACTGACCACAGGCCGAGAGTTGGAAGCCAATTTCTTAAAAAAGTGATCAAAGGCAACCCGGCAACTGTTACCATTCAACATTCAAACAGCCCACGTTGTTTACAGACGAAGAGTCTGCATTTACAAGGTCAAGCCTGATGATGTTGAGCACACAGACCCTCTAGTGCATAATTGATCTATTAGCTATTGTGTAACCATCACACAGTACTATGATCAATGTTTATGTCCTATGAGTCAAACGGGGCTCCCTTTTGTCTGACAATCACAGAGCTATTCATTTTAGTATTGTACTACAAGAACCCGTTAGAGCAAATCAAATCTTGGTTTGGATTGTTTTTTCAAAAATTCTAATTCAAAAATGTATTTTTAAGAAAAACAGCTCACGGTTCTTTAACAGATCCAGTATTATGTAACAGCCAATATTCACACACACGAGCCACTTCAACAACATGCCAACTACCATGCTGGAAATGGGAACGCTGTTTCAGCTGCCATGAAAGAGAGGGGAGGAGGTGGGGAAAGGCAGAGCGGCAACACAAAGACTCTGTGAGCAACAGTCACTCCCAGGGAGGACTGCCAGACAGAAAACAGCCTCGGAGGCAGCAAACTAAAGTAAAGCACACGGCGGATAACCAACCAAATAAAACAACACGGGTAAGAAGAGAAGAAGCAAGAAAGCATGAGGACCAGAGAAGAGACAGATTAACAGCATGGAGGGGATTTGTTTTTCTGTGTGTTATCTCACTTTTTCCCCGCTCCACATGCAGAGTACCATCAGCACCTGAGGACTTATCCCTCCTAACCTTAATCTCAAGCTGCCCCGCTGATCTCCGTCTGCAACAGACCAACCAACACTCGGCAGGAAACTCTATGTCATGTTCATCACCGTCTCCTCCTCATCAGCCGCTCCGCTTACTTCTGGTTTTGTAATCTTTGCCAGTGTGGGCTGGGCTGAGCGTGTGAAAACAACCACGGAGACGTTTCGCAGGTAAGCGACCTTTCGTTGTGAGCGTGTCTGCGTCCCAGAATCAGCCAGAAGAATGTGGAGAATGTGTTCAGAAATAGTGATTTGTTGGCCGCAAATAGAAACTGTTAAAGTTAAACTAGCAGCAGGCATTTTAACAGCAGGATGTTTTCTCACTTTTTGATAGCTCTAACGGGGAAATGGCCTGTATCATTCAAGGTCATCGGCCACACCAGTTAACTAGCGAGAAAACTTCCTTAAGTGATAACAGCCTCTAGTTTGATATCTGCATGTTATTAAAATACTCAAAGCTGGATGCTCCAATGCACAAACATTCAGCAGCAGTCATCTGCAGGTTGTTACTGTAGGTATGCAGGATAACATTCCTTTGATGGTTATAATATTCAGTTTGTGGATTCAGCTGTGTGGTTGTTTACTGGCCCTGACTGGTGTAATTAGGGCACATTGGAGAAAATAAATTATAGTGAATTAAAGTCATACAAAACAGACTATTTTTGACATTCTGGGAATCTTTTTTTTTTTTTTTGCAGTCAGCCATCTTAGCTTAAATGTGCTAACGGGACAAAGGAGAACAGGTAGCATAACTCGGCCCAAAGTTAAGCTCACCAATTAAATTAGTACACTACAAAAAACTACTTTTTATAGTGGGTTATGTGAAGGACCAGTTGCCAGGCAACCGGCGGAGCCTCCAAGAAGTTTCTGGTCCCAGCCAAGAAATAATCAGACCCTTAAACATTTTAAAATAGTTTTTTACACCTCGGTTTTTGTGACAGTTATGAGATATAATGTGTTCGTGAGCTTCAGAGGAACTGGTAGGCGGATTTTGCTACGTTGGGACAGAGACGTCCTCGCCGTTTCCCTCATTTACAGTCTTTGTGCTAAACTATATTCTATGATACAGTATTATGTTTTGTAAAGCAATCCAATAGAGCAAAACCAGCAAAGAGCTGTCACACCCAATGGCATTTACTCTACTTTACACAGTCAAGTAAATCACGTATAACTTGACACTTGGGATGCCACATATTAAAATGACTAATGAACGTCTGATAACATGAAACACAATGAAACGGGTGCCAGGAGAGTCTTCTGTTCAACAGCTGAACAGCTTCCTCTGTGGTGTAATTTTACAGGAAACCTAACGATGGTAAACATGTTGGTGAACAGCACCCTGAACCACCGGCACCAACCCCCGTATCGTTATCCTGGCACAAAGAACAACCTGCCAGTGTGAGCCTTCCCACCTTCTCTCAGAAAGGGAAGCTACAGATTGAGAAACCATTAAGCAGCACGCTGTCATGTCCTCAAATAAAAAGCTGAAAGTGAGGTGCTCGTGTCTGTCAACACACCGGCCGTGCCGTCTTACCCGCTCAGGATGTCTGCAACCAGCAACGGCAGCTACATCCTGATAACCGAGCAAACAAAAGAGACACTGTGCAAACCAAATCCAATGACCTTTACGCTGTAAATGCTTCCACCTCACTAGGATGGATGCCAGAGAGGAGACGCTGAACATCCTGAACAAGATCTGGGTCAAGCTGCAGGGTCTGCCCAACGCCAGCCCGATAGAGCTGGGAGCTTTCTTCGTCATCTTAACCTTCATCTGTGAGTCTCCGCTCTCCGTCACTCATCTCTGTGTTGTTTACCGAGAGTCAGCGGGTCATCGTGCTGTTTTTATTTGCTCTCCCGCAGTGGTGGTCCTGCTCATGACAGTGCTGACCTGTCTGACCTGCTGCTGCCGCTGCTGCCGCAAGACGAAGGCGAGGGGGTCAAACATTTGAGCAAATGGGTGGAAAAACAGGACACGGTGCAAAAGACAGGCTTTCTCTGCAAGAGTGAATGGTAAATGGCCTTTCTAGACCCTTTAAAATGCTGCACGTCCACATTCACCCACTCACACACCGACGGCACAGCCTCGAGGAGTCATTCGAGGCTCTGTTTTTTCCCTCAAGGATCAAACCGCCGGCCGTCTGATTAGAGCACAACCCGCTCTCCCTCTGAGTCACGGCCAAATTAAAAACTCCTCCAGAGTCACATGCCTGTTAGACATTCAAGACATTTCAGTGAGCGTTCAGCGGCACTAGAGGAGCCCAACCCTTGAACAACACGACGGCTGACAAACACAGGGAAGGATGTCCTGACCGGCTGCCAAACACACCTGCTGAAGCTGCAGGTTTTCTGGAGAAGCGACATTCCTTGGAGCATCCCTGCGCTTTACGAAGCAACAAACACACTTCTGACCTTATGAGGGCAAATACATGAAATATGAGCTATAACAATATGTAGGATAATTGTTTTTTTTTTAAACTTGCGGTGAGTTGCACAGTGAGATATAAAGCCAAAACGTTTTTTTCTTAAAACGTACCTATGTGTCATTCTTAAGGAACGAGAATTAGCAGCCAGGCTCACACCTAACCTGTTTGGTTTGATTTAAACAAACGCAGGTCCGTCTGCCTGGTTGGTACAGTTTATTTGGGCTGGTGTGAAAGATGTCAATAAACCCTGTTGTGGACCAAACAACCAAACAGACTCTGTCCGCTTCCAGGCGGTTCATTCGTGGTGTGAGAGCAACCAAACCAAACCCAGGATATAACGATAACATGTGACAGCAGCAATCTTATAATTAATCCCTATATATCCATGTATACAACCTATTTATACGACTCATTTGGTAACCACAGTATGCATGTCAGCCTGGGTATTTTCCCAAATTAATAGGTCAATAGTTGCTAAAACTGCTGCTATGCTTCTATGCGACTCTGTGTACTTTGTCAGTTAAAAAAATGTAACAACAAATGAACCAAAGATTTAGTTAGTTATGGTCTTGATAGGGAAAAAAACCTGAAGGTTTTCCATGACAAACCTCACAACAAAAGCATGAAAACAGTATCCAGTCTGCCCTCTGCTGGACACAAACTGAAGTGGACTAGGGTTTCATTTTGAAAAGGCACTGCATGCATGTAACGACAGTTATATTTGTATAAAACTGCATATTATATCATGTGCAGATATTATCTAATCATGTGATGCTTTTGTACCCAATAAACAGAAAGTGACCTGCATGCATGTGTGCACTGAACGCTTTACTTACGCCTCTTGAGCACAGTACGACACCATGGCATCAAAGTCTGTAATGGCCGACTTGTCGCTCTCCTTGGCAGAGCCACGTTTTTCCTGGAGACGAGTTTACAAAATATTCAGCCTGAGTTTCATAAGAGCTCTTTACGTTTTTGAGTTCCCTGGTATTGTGCTGACCTGCTTGCGGGCGGCCTCCTTTCTGATGAGGAAGTTAAGTTGCTCCTTATCTTTCGGGGAGTAGTATGTGCGACAGGTGGAGGGCAGTCCGTCTCTCCCAGCTCGCCCAGACTCTTGGTAATAACTGGCCAGGGATTTAGCGAGGTTCCAATGAGCTACAAACCTGCAGAATTAAGGAACATCAGCATGTGCAAACTTAAAATTCTGCAGCCAATAAAAAAAAAGACACATGAATAACAGGTTGCCTCACCTGACAGTGGCCTTGTCCACTCCCATACCGAAGCTGATGGTGGCCACAATAACCAGCACCTTCCCTTCCATCCACTCATTCTGGGCCTCTGTGCGATCGCCTGCATTCAGACCTGCGGGAGAAACGCAGAAAACAAGCGTCTGAGCCCAAACCTCTGCATTTGTGATCTCTAATTCTACAACTACATGGAGGAAAAACAGTCTAACCTGCGTGATACGGTTTGGCCAAGACTCCGAGCTTGGTCAGCTGGTGAGCCACTGTTTCACAGCCTTCCCTGGTCCGACAGTACACAATCCCACAACCCTGTTCATGAATATTACATGCAGTAGGTTAAAGAAACCACGGCTCTAATTCTCAAGTTCAAGGAGAAAATATGTTGGCTCAATATATATATATATATATATTGATGTTTGAGAGTTTAGAATGATATCGCAGCACACATACCATAAACAAACGTTTCTACGGATCGTTCAAGCTTGGTTTTCATGCACTAAAAACATGCAGACTGTGTCAACCAGGAAAGGAGAGGCTCAGATAACAACACACACAGAGGGAAAGCGACTACGTTCTCTGATAAAAGTTACTCCACCACATCTTTACATAGCAAATAGTTGTTTGCTGCTATATTAATGCTCCGAGTGTCGTATACTGCTCTTTTAAATACATCTTTTGACTTTTGTTGCATGTAAGAACACACTATGAGCAACGTAATACGCAGTGTGAAAACTTTAGGCTAATCAATGCTATTCTATTCAGGTATTTCTATCCTTTCAAGTGAGCTGTTCTTTGTCTACCTCTCTATTGTCATTTCAACACTGTTCAGTGCTTAAACCTGATGTTTTTCTACTTTCCTTCAATAATAATAATGATTCAACAGAGATAAACCTGTATAATTCCAACAACAAATGTATTATTTACACATAAAATAGTTTCTGCCCCATAAGATGAGTGACCCTTGACCATTAAACAAAACAGGGCTCTAAATACTTTCAGAGGGCATTTTTGTGCCCTCTGTCGTTTCAAACTGTGTTTGTCAGTCTATAGTATGTTCAGTTGATATTTCCAGCAGCTAAACCGAGACTAATCTTCTATTTCTACTGTGAAGTTTTAAGAATATGCTAAAGAAACATGCATGTGTATTCCATCTTGTGATGAGGTGATTATTGTGCACTGAAACAGGAAGCTGCTCCTGTATTAAATATCAAAATTTCATCCTCTCGGCCCTCTGACTGTACCCAATCAAGCTTTTGTGTCATTAGAGTCCCCATTGTGAACGGTGGTGTTAATGTGAATAGAAAGATGAATGAGGGCTTGCAAGAGAAAAGGAGCAGTTCCAACTCAAATAATCCCAACCTGTCCTTGAGAGCCGCTGTCCAGTGCCAGTGTCTTCTGAATGAAGGCGTAGAGGTGGAGGTAGGGGTTTGGCAGCAGCTCCCTGAAGATCACATCATAGTTCAAGTTACTGCGGAAGACGGGGGAGACGAAGGACAGTGTCGAGCTCAGCCTCAGGGACTGAACGACGTCCTCCTGCACGGTCTTGGGCGCTGTCGCGGTGAGGGCCACACAGGGAACCCCCGGCATGCGACCACGCAGCGCTCCCAGCTTGAGGTAGTCTGGCCTGAAATCGTGTCCCCACTGGGAGACGCAGTGGGCCTCGTCCACGGCCAGGTAGGACACCAGGCTGCGGGAGCACAGGTCCGTCAGGCAGGGCTGGAACGAGGCAGAGGCCACCATCTCCGGGGTGATGTAGAGCAGCTTCAGCTTGGGGCTGCTGCTCCCCAGGTCAGCCAGGATCAGACGGCGCTCGCCTGCCGGGAGCTTGGAGTTGATGGAGCAGGCGGGGATGTTCAGAGCCCTCAGGTGGTCCACTTGGTCCTGGGGAGGAAGGAGAAACGGCAGCTTTAAACACACCATGGAGACGCTTGCATTGGAGCTGTCCAACCGGGACAGAGACTGACCTGGATGAGGGCGATTAGCGGGGATATAACCAGAGTAATCCCCTCGGCCATGACCGCGGGGAGCTGGTAGCAGAGGGACTTCCCCGCTCCGGTGGGCATGCACACGAACACGTCCCGGTCACCTGCAGGGAAGACAACACCAGTCACACACACACCTTCACCGCCAAAGACGCAAATTAAAATCAAAACACAAACGCGAATGCTAGGAGCGAGCTAACGGCTGCTAACGGGCACCGACGTAAAGCTTAAAAACAGCAGATAAAAGCGGTGTTCGCCGAACAAACCTTTGACCACCGCTTTGACGACATCTTCCTGCAGTTTAGACCGAAAGTTGTCGAACCCGAAGTGGGCTTTCAAAGCCTGTTTTAAAGTTGTTGGCATCGTTTAAGTCTCTGTCAAGAAGTCATATAAAAAACCTGTCCTGGTGCCGTCGCACGCTGATGACGTCATTGCGGCCGCGAAAAGAAAAATCAAAATGCAAATACCGTTTTTTGTGTGTTTTTTTATTGTGTTGAGTGATTCCATGTTGTTGCTGCTTGTAATATTTTTTTATTTTAATTACTTTTTTTTACATGTTTGTATCATTATGCTGGAGGTGCCGCGTGCGCTTATTATTTTCGCAACGGTTTGTGATTGGTCGAGCCGGTACACGCCTTTCAGCTGATGGACACGCTGGATGTAAATGGACGTATAAAATACAAATAAAAGCATCAAAATAAAAACAAAATAAACTAAAAGTTAAAGAAGTCTCTGTGCAGAATGGTCCATTTCAGAATAATGTATATTATATTATTATATTACAATCATGTATGCATTCATGTGTGTATGTTGCAGCTTGCCAAAGTTACTTAATATATTATGGGATGGCTTGGTAATTTCCCTCATGTATTAATAATCTTATCATCTATAATAATACATCATATTGTTGATGAATCTGCTAAGCAACGAGTAACTAAGGTTATAATCTATAATCTTTATCTCCATCTTTAATATTATACAGTAGCTAAATATATAACCCAAACTACTATGATGTCTAAATAAATGTCTAAATGTCTGAAGTACTAATAAACAGACCAAAAAAGGTAAGACATAGATTTGGTTTTATTTATTATTCACAGAAATGCATTCTTACTTCGGGGTTAATATTGCACAATACATACTATAGGTTCCCTTTCAAATATATGAAAATACATTATGTGTGAGCAAAGAGTAGCACTGTAACTCTATAGTGAGCAAGTGGTTGCAACGATCACGTTTAAAGCAGCAGCAGCATAGAGAGTGGTCACATAGTGGAGCTATTCAATAGCACGATGATGGTCTCTAACATCAGGGTATCTGATTTCCTCCAGTGATTATTATATAACCATTTGGTATACGTTATTATGACATCTACTGACTTTTAAAGGAAGCGGTGTCAGGAGCAAACTCAACCCCAGAGGCAAGGCGTGGGGCAGAGACACTGGCTCTTAGCTGCCGGAGCCTTGATCACCAGATCCTTGATGATCTCCACCGTGCCAAACAAGGGGAAGAGCTTCTCGTCAAAGCTCTCGTTGTAGGTGTAAATATGGAAGTGTTTGTCCACGTCATAGAAAGACAGCTGGCCATGGTTGTAGTCGAGGTAGATGCCCACCTTGCGGGGGATGAGGCCGGGCGGCAGGGCGGTGAACGGCACCGTCAGAGCCTTCAGCTCGGTGCCCCTCTCCAGCCGCAGGCTCAGGTAACCCGTGTCTGTGTTCAGAGACTTGAAGCCTTTCCTCAGGGCCGACTCTTTGACCACTCCCAGCCTCCAGTCCCGCTCGCCCACCTCCACCTCCCAGTAGTGGCGGCCGGAGCCGAAGCCCTCCGTCCCGACGGCACACCACCAGCCGTCGAAACGCTGGTGGAAGTTGGGAATATCCTTCCTCTCAAAGCCGCAGCGCATCCTCTTCTCGTCGTTGGAGATGAGCAGATCAGGGTTGGCTGAGTCCAGGTCAAGGGTCACCTCCACTGGAGAGAGAAACGGTGTGAATTGCCACACAGATTCGGTAAAGATTATACAGACATATTATTTGATAAAGCTGAATGTTGTACCTGCAGCATCTGAGATCCAATCCCACACTGCAAAAAGAGGGGGGTTTAGTCACAGGAGTGTAACTGCAACGTTTAATAATTTAACAGAACTGGAGCTGTGTTGTCAGTAGAGGTCAGTAGACATACAGTATTAGGGATACTGTGATGACCAGAATGTTGAGGTAAAGGAGAGGTTGTTAGTACTGGAATGTTTAAACTCCCAATATGTATCTACAGACAAAATATCAGTTAAAATAAGGTTTAAAAAGCCTGCTGATAGACAGTATATCACTCACCTGGTTGAGGGATGTAGGATACTGCACCTGGGGGGAGATAGTAACTCATCAGAAAGACAATTTCTCCAGATTTACAACAACATTCAACTTCAGTTTGGATTTACAAACCAATCTTCTGGGTCTTCTGCTTCCACTGGAGCCACTGCTGCGGGATGGTGTCCTGCAAGAGCACACCACGAAGGTTTGGATTACCCCCTGCACAATAAACACCAGGAGTTAAGCAGACTGGGTGATTTATTACACAGGTCACTACCTTATCTGGACGCTGCACCATTAAAGTCCAAAAGACCAGCTCCATAGCAGTCAGCAGATTGGGCACGAGGCCCCAGCGCCAGGCCGACTGCAGGTCCTCCAGAACCTTTGCCACAGGTTCCCCAGGCCACACGCTTTGCTGCAAGACGATCAATATGAATATAAATGTGTGTAGTGAGTAAACAGAGAGAGGTGAGCAGGAAATGTGAGCGGTGTCGTCGACCTTCCCACCTCAGGCTGAGCTCTCAGGTCCTTGATCCAGTTGAGGATCACGGTCTTGGCCTGCAGCAGGTCCTGCTCATTAATGGCGTCAGGCTGTTTGACCTCATCCATCTCGGGCCAGCCATCCGTCTGCATGGGCCTCTTCTGCACACAGAAACACCGACATATAGTCAACACTGTGGTCTCCCTCTGGAAGTGGATGATTTTCCTCCGATAAGCACCTTGCTCTCTAACACGGCGGCCCACTGCAGGATGAAGACCCTGCAGAGAGACGTCGGCCAGGTGTCGTCAAGGTCCCAGATGTGCTCCAGGACCGCTGACCTCTGCAGAGGTGACAGACGAAGAGATCAATGCATCTACTGGTCCATCGTGTGTGATCGTAAAGACAAAACCGCTTCTGGTTTCATGAGGGATTTGTTACCTGGCACACTCGGCTTAAATCTGAAGCCAGGTCCACAACAAACAGCTGATCCTCATCCAGATGCTCCCTCTTCGCAGTTTTCGCCGTCCTCTGCGATTCCTGCGAGAAAATATTACATTTAAAGGGATTTCTGTTAAGAAAAGGAAGAGTTTAGTGGATGTAATTACTGCTTTGCAGGCGTCTTAGAGAGTAATAAAGTCAAAGGAGGGAGTCGGTCTAATCAAAATGCACATCGTGGCTCTCTTCCTGTCAGCAGAATGAAAGGCCGCCCTCCCTTCCAGCCTCTCACTGAAGACGTCTTGTTGAATTAGATCAGTCGCTTGGTATTAAAACAAGTGACTTTGAGTATCAAGGTGACCCAGAAACACAGGTTTCACATTAAACACACAATGTTAGGATTGGAGTGATTTTTTATTTATTTATTTCTGAGCGTGCACCAAAATGTATATTACCTTTATCTTGGCTGTAAACTTCTTAGCCGGCTCCACCATGAAGTGAAAACACTGCATCATCTTGGCTGGTCGGTTAAACGGGTCCTACAGCGAATACACACAAAAACATAAATTCATGTATTTACCAGGAAAAGCTCCGCTCTGTGTTCTTGTTCAACAGCCTGAACACTGCAGGTTACATGGTTTCATCTCAGACTGAAGTACTGTACTTTTTTGAGATACTTCTACTTTCCATTTTATAGTATTTTATATTCTTCTAGTCCATACATGTCAGAGGGAAATATTGTACTATCATGTGTATATATTTGACACTTGTGTACTTCTTCCCCCACTGATCTGGTTCTTCCTCGTCATCGTGTGTTGAAGTGGAACATTCCTAATATTTACTCTCAAAACAGCAGTAAATCTGAACACATGATCGTCCCATAACAGCTGAGTCTGATCACAACAGCTTATTAACGGCGTCCTCAGCAACATGTAGGTTAATAAACAAAGTCTGGTGTGACATGAGGTCTGACGGGAGGCCAGAACACACAGGCCACCATGACGTGGAGCAGAACGGAGCGATCAGAGCAGGCAGTCTGAAACGTGACTGGCCCCCGAGTGCGTCCTTGGTCGTCTCTCTCTCTCTCTTTTCTCCGTCTCCTCACTCACGTTCTCTCCATCGCCATCTGCAGAGAGATGCCAGAGCTCACTCGGTCTGCGTCTCGTTGGCACTGAAGCCATTGGGACAACCGGATTAAACAGGTTTCTATGCCGGCCCAGACTGAGGATGATGAGGGTGAGTGCAGTGGCATAAATAAACCTGTACTTGCCCGTCACCCACACCCATTTCATTCTAAGGAACTAGTGTTTATCTATAGTGTCATTAAACAGAACCAACAGCAAGTCTGGTCTGGCCATGAATGAATAAGTTAAGCAGCTTAATTATTAAAAAAGAATGTTTGCAGCTCAGTTGAGCTCCATAGAGACCTTCTGGCATTATTATATGAAGTACTTGAGTATGTGATTAATATGTTGTGTTTCAATACAATACATGCAGTCATGATGCCATAGTACACTACATTTATTTGAATAAATAAGTGGAAGATATTGGAATTGCAGACTGAAATCAAGCTGCAGGCCGCGTGAAAACGAGACGCTCCCGTTAATGAATAAGTCGTGGGAAAACATGACCACGCAGTTTTTGCAGTGAGAGAGCGACCCAGTTAAAGAGAGGCCGACTGATGACTGCGCATGAAGTAAACACACACACACACACACACACACACACACACACACACACACACACACACACACACATATCCCGCGTGACTTTGCGGCAAATCTGGATTCCAACTGTAGTTCACGTCGATAAATGATTCATCTGGAGGTGTGCGTGCAGACTTGCATCGTTCTGCAGGTAATGTCATATAACTGCAGTGCGGCCGTCCTGCACAACAACAGCACGCGCACAGGACGCACGAGCCTACCTTATCGTTCCCTCGGAGGTTGAAACAAGTTTTCTTCTTCTGTGGTCTTTAAAGGCGAGCAGCCGTCCGCGTCTGGAGGAGGAAGAGTTCGGACTGTCTGCTGCTGCAGCGTCTGACCTTGTTTACATGTCAGACTGACGCTCGGCTGCTCGGGCACCCTCGGGTTTCTCCGTCAGTGACGAACGAGGTCCTCCGGTGGGCAGAGCGCGCGGCCATGTTTGTGAGGTGACGCTGTTACTGACGCAGCTTCAGCGTTGGCAGTGATTTCTGGCTGTAAACAAAGTCGACATGTTTATACATCAGTTATACTTATCCTCATATAGGATATAATAATTTAAATTTAAGTCTATATACGACATAATCTAGATTTTTTATACTTATTCTTAGATACTTCTTTTTATAAGTTATAAATTCTATGCAGGACTTTGTTGAATTTTTAATGTGCTATATTTCTACTTTAATTATGTATGGTGAGGTATGATGGTATTTTAAATTCAAGCCTGATTCATATTCACAGCAACATCAACTTAGATTGCTGCCCTCCTCTGGCTCAATGATCACACAGCTGATATGTGAAATATCAATAACAGGAAATACTGTAGGTCTGCTTATTTCTCATCAAAAAAGATGGGCTCATATAATCACTGCTCGTATGATTGAATGAGACTGAAACAGTCAAAAGTATTAGGATTTTCATACAGGATAAAAAACAAAACCCCTTCAAAACATTTTAAATTGATAACGATGCCAGATATGAAAAGGAACACAACGTCTGCAGGCTATGCAACTCGTGTTGAATTAGGGAAAATTACCAAACAGAGACATCTTTGTCTTTTTCAAAGGGGAAGTCACTATTCCGCCTGCAGGCTCAGCGGGCTGTGGACCTCGACTGGGCTATCCACACAAATGACCCCTTTTATCTTTAAACACGGCCATATAACCGAGATAGAAACAAGCAAACAACCTGCTCACAACAGGCTTTTCTTCTTCTGCTTAATATATTAATAGTATATTCCTTGCTATGACTGCATCTGTTTGCAACTGCTTATCTTTATACGCTTGTTAAATATCCATAATGTGCTATTGCTGTGTAATAAATAGAAGTATTTATTACATTCGTCTTCAGAAATGTTTCTTTAATAAATACAGTACATGACAATGTGCAGGACAAACATTTGGTCGTGTACATGAAAGGTTGCAGAGAATAACGACGATAAAGAATAAAAAAACTAAGCAGGTCTCGACAAGGTTCCTGGTATTGTCTTCATTTCATACTCACTTCTTGAAACCTTTTGGAGAACAGAACACACAAATCAATGTTTCTATATTAAAATTAAAATAAAAATGGTAGAAAAAACAACATTATAATGATATATGTCTTATTATAACTTCATGGAAGGCAGTCACATTAGGACCTTATTTAATTCCCCCTCTCACAGGCTGAGCCACATGCTGCACGGCGGGGCGGCATCCGTCTCAGCAGGGGAAACAAATAGGTCTCTGATAACCGGAAGGCAGCGCGATAAAAGAGTGTTCACTGACAGTATCGTCAACAGAGTAAATAGTGGTTCCCGTTGTGGTATTTTGTTGTCCACAACTTTCCTCTTCGAGGTGTACCAGCCACCTCAGTAAATGTTTACATCCAGTGATTCGCTGTCGAAATCCATGAGCATGGTTGAGTACAGTGAGTGTTTTTAAATGTACTGAAACCAGAGCAGACCTCCTCCGTGGTTGCTCCTTCACCAGCTGCAACATAAACTCCATCTCCAGGTTTCTGATCCAGTCATGATCAAGTCTTTAATGTGTCACGTTGGTTACTTCGTCTGTACATAAAGCTATCCAAGTACTTCTCATTCATCAGACCGCCTGCTCAGGAATCACACGGGAAGAACGGAGCTGTTGGTACCAGAGTGGACTGGGTGAGGTGAGTCGGGTCCTGTGTTGGTGTAGATGCTCTGAGGAGGGGACGGGTCCAGGCTGGATGAGAGGATGTTGTACGGCAGCTCCACAGACTGGCGGACGCTCTCTTCATACGTTGGAGGAGGCTGCAGGAAACGCAGAAAGACAGATAAGTTTTAGGAAACCACCACTTTATTAGGTACAACACAACCGTTCTGCTGCGATGCCTATAGTGTTCAGCTTTAATTGACACTATCGTGATGTTAATTCAGTTATGTGTTGTAGCATTGAGGTATTGAGGCCATTATCAGAACAATACAAACATTCAGGCTCCCTCGTGTGGCTCAAAGGTGTACTGCAGGTATAAACGTTAAATAAATGACTGGAAGAAATTATGCAAATTTATTTGGAGATCTTAAAAAAAAACTTTCAGCAACCCAGTCTTTGGGACGACTTATTACTGTGATTTACAGACATAAATAATAAACACAACAGAATCTACACAAGCCAGAAACAGTATACCTCTTAGGGTGATAACCGCAAAATAGTTCAGGACAGTTTTTTTTCTTCCCAGGATGAAAGTGTTAGTTTGGAAAACATCCTGGGGTCTGATATCCATCCCTAAAAATAAGTGGAACATGTTTGTATTTACACTTCTACCATTAATCTCCACGTCGGCCACCTGGAACAGATTTTTCTCCAATGCATTATCTTTCTGATCAGGCAGATTCACTCTCGCCAACTGGGTCTTCTTATCTTTTAATTGCTTGGGGACCCTCAGGGGACTCGAGCAACTCTACAACCTTGCCCTCTCTGTGACACACACACACACACACACACACACACACACACACACACACACACACACACACACACACACACACACACACACACACACACACACACACACACAACACACCACAAAGTTTTACTACTGCCTCGAGCCCCAGGAGAGACGGGGAAATATTAAATGGCCATCAGTTGAACTCTAGTTGGACGGGGGGTGAGACTTCAGTGATTGGTGATGGGTTGACTGGAAAGTACCGTGTGTGTGCGTTCTTTGTGTGTGTGTGTGTGTGTGTGTGTGTGAGAGAGAGAGAGAGAGATGGGCAGCTTAATTAAGGAAAAAAGGGGAGGTCAAAGAAGAAGAAAAAAACAGTGGAAGACAAGAGCACAAAGCTGCATTCCCGTGCCCTGTTTGCACTCAGGATGCAGGCTTTAATTGTGTTTGATGTGCCTTTTTCTCATTACCTTGTTTGCTCAAGCGTGTGCGAGTCAAAAGCTCAGCGAAAGATCAACACGGCAAAACCTTGAAACGCGGCCGCCGGCACGATTCTGCAGCGAGCAGGAGATGGGCTGATAACGCATCCTGTTTACTGCACTCTGAATGCAGTTTAATCTTTGAACAAGCTCTTGTTACAATATTGTATGACAGCATGGTCATAATAGAAAGCTTCTGCTTCTGCTTCCTATTATCTGCATTCATTGTGAAACTACACACGAGGGGCCTCCATAATATCATGCGTTTATGTGAGCTTTAGCATTCTTTGAAGCTGGGAAAAGGAGTTCTTTCTCTTCTCTGTTCCCAGGCTCACCAACAGCACCTGATATACTTCATTGTCGAAGCATTTGTGACTGTATCAAGTGCTGTGACAGAGGCCTAAATCCCTAATTTAGCCTACCTCAGTCACAATGGGTCCATTGAGGCCGAAGCGGTCTGCGATCATCATGTGGATCTGCCTCTGGCGGTCCTTCTTTCGGACGCTCTCGTAGGAGGGGAGCCTCGGGAGGGGGGCCTCCAGTGTGGGGAGGCTGTAGCTGGAGGGCAGGCCGACGTAGAACAGCTGACCCGCCTGCTGAGACACACACAGGGTCAAACACAGAGGGACACTTACGAGGGACAGGAAACAGAAGCTTTTATGCGCTGCCGATTTGTGGGCCGCCGAAACCCACTTTAAAGCTCCAGTCGTTAAAATCCACTTCAGAGGTGGGTGCTACCGATCTACCCGGAGCAGAGTGTACAGTATGCGTTGTCAGAGTGTGTCTCTATCTGCTGCAACAGAACACACACTCGTGCTTTGAGTGGCTGATAGCAGACGATGAAGCTGCACTACTGGGCTCTCTCACCGGACTGTTGTTGTCGTCCAGGATGTGAGTCTGCTCCAGACAAGGAGATCCCACCAGTGTCTGTCTGCTGCTGTAGTACTGAGGAGGAGAAACCTGTAAAAACAAGCAGCGCCTGAGTTATCCATTACGTGCATTTATCAGGTTATATTTTAACTATGGATCCTGCTGCAATTAGTCAAACATCCACTCCTTGCCTTGCCTTTTGACCAATGTTCATGCCTTGTTTAATCACTGTAGCCACTGGCTGGTTTAGCGATACCATAAATTATCTAATCAATAAGACGACCACCCTCCAATTTCCGTGCCCCCTCCCAGTCCCACCCACTCTAAAACGAGACCTGTCAGAGTCTCACTGTATGAGGTGCAATCCTGAAAAAAAGACTGCCAAGGAGACTAGGTAATTGCCTCGAGTCTAAATGAGTCCCCCCTTTGTGTGGAGAACAATGTGACGTCCCACTGTGTCATCAGTGTCCCGAGGCAACAAACCACACCGTGTGGTCTTTCACTGTCTCTCTCTTCCCCTTGTAACTGCAGCGAGTAAGTCTTAACGAGCGCACTCCACTACACATTATGGCCTCGTCGGCCATTTGGGCCGACATTACGACAAAGTCGATGCGTGACCTGAGTGGGATCTAAATCCAGCGTGGGGAGAAGAGATGTGAGGGGCAATCTTCGGCTGCCACAACCGAGGAGTGTTCCCTCTGACTTGCAGGCAACAAACGTGGCATCTCAGTATGGAAAAAACGTGATTTAACTCTCTGATTTATCATTTTCCCAGGCCAGTTAATTCAAACAATGACATCACTCACACTTAGAGTGACGCACTCTTACGACCTTTGCCATAACCCTCACATCATGTCAGAGAGAGAGAGACGGCACTAAAAAGGTGATGTCAAAGGTCATTTTCCACTCACTGGTTTGTACTTTTAAGAATAAAAAAAAAAAGTCCTCAAGAAAGAGAAAAAAAGAGAGACTTGTCCTTTTGTGTCCTGCCATTGATTCAGCCAGTGTGAAAAAGCACAACCGTGTAAAATCAGTGTTGAAGTCGGGGGAGGACCCCGGCGGCAGCGTGTCTTTTTTACCGCCGCAACCTAAAGGAGATCCATTGTCCCCCTTGTGTCCCCAACACCCACAGTGGGGTCGGCCCACCATTCATGGTGCAAACTGAAGCAGGGAAAGGTATGCGACGATGAAGTTGAAGACATGAAATGTCCCAACGGGAACACAATGGAAGCGTTTGTGTGTGCGTTTCATTCGCGGAATGACTAACCTTAATTTTCTGTCTCCTTATAATAAGAATACCAACAAAAAAAACCCTGTAAGAATGTGTTTCAGGAAAAAAAAAATGACTATAAGTTTATTAATTATCCCATTATGATGGAAAATCAACTCTGAAACTACAATATGGGTGCAGACTCTTTAACTGTCCTGTCCTGACCGTTAAAGTACTCTTATCAGCCACATGGTGTACAGACACAGCTGTAACTAAGTCCACTTTGTACCATGTACCAGGGAAAACGCTCTGTTAGTTCCTTAAACAGGACTTCTCCATTAAAACCACAGACGAACAGAGCTTCCTGTCTGTGGAAGGGGGAGGTATATGAGGTGAATCTCTGCAGTCCAAAGATAACGCTCAAACTTCTCTCCCGGGACTCGCAGAGGGGAGACACAAGTCAGGCAGAGGAAGCTGAGAGAATGGGTATCCAAGGAGAAGTAACCTCTGTTTACATTTCCCCTTTTCACCCCATTCTCCACCATCGCCTGCAGCTTTATTCAGGCAGTTATCTGGAGTAGAAAGAGAGATTTGTGATGCCGTATGTTGACGAGTAATGATATAAAAACCTTCAGGGTGAGGTTGTTTCGCTTCACCGGCTATGCCGATGTTAGCAACAAAAGCTGGTTTGCAGTGATTTAATCACAGCATCAATATGCGTGGTCGGTGCTAATTCTGTCAAATTCCATTAGAGCTAGTGTGGTAGGTGTTTCTGGGAGGCAGCTAATTCACTGAGGCGACTCCGTGGCCTGACAATGATCATATCCAGTTTATTGTGGTCCTTTTTCCCACAGCCATGCAAATTGAATCTGACACTTTGTAATGGCGTGACGCCGAGTGCACATGGTGTCTTTGAGCCAGGGGGTCCTCCCTCTCTCCAGCGTGACCTGAACGACTGTGCTCGACCAAAACTGAACGTATCAGCCATCAAAACAAACACTTTTGGGGTTTTTTTTTCTTACCATATCTGCATGTGGCCCCTGATAGGAGCGCAGTTTGCAGCACTGAAAATCCTTGCGGTAAATAACGGACAGCAGCACCACAATAACCACAAAGAAGACCAGAGAGGAAACTGTTGGGAAGCCAGGAGAGACGGAATTGTGCGTTAATCACTGTGAAACAGACAGACACGCTGTAAAAATAACACTTTTGTCCTTTGGGTTACGTTTAGAAAGCTGATTCACTGTTTGATTGACAGTCTGTCTCTGCTATTTAAAAACTTAAAAGGTGTAATTTCCCTCCTTTGCTCTCGCTGTCTATCAAAAACCATGACAGCTGGAAAAGAATAGACCAACCGTGTTATTAACTGTAATTATGGTTTAAAGCTTTAAGAGCAATATGTGACAATCAAATGAGCTGCTATCTATAAAAGGAAACGGTGTAGTGCAAGCCCTTATCACAATGCTGCAGCGTGTGAGAGCAAATATCCAGGAAGCAGGAAAGTTATCAATCACTCTCCAGAGACAGTTTCTCAAAATTCTTTTGAATATTGTTTGACAGTTTAAAGGTTTTACTTACAGGATGCAGCGACCACTGTGAGCTGGTCCGACGTCAGCTGTGAGGAGGGGATGGTTGGATTTGCAGTTGTGGACATTTCTTCTGTGTAAACTGCTCCCTTCAGAAATTCCCTGAACTCATCAGGCTCCACACGAAGGCTTTCATCTTGTCAGAGACGAAACACACTTGGAGCGGCTCCGTCGCCTCGTCTCCATGGTCCGCTCGGTCCCGGGTCTCTGTGTGTGACAGCCTAACACACGCGCTTCTTCGCAAGTCGGATCAAACTCTGGTTAAACAAGCCAGAGCGCGCGCGTGAAGCTCGTGAAGCTCGTAAAGTCACACCGACGCCCTCTCCTCCAGCCGCGTGACGTCGCTCTGGCTCTGCGCTGGACGCCGGCAGCGCGCAGCCGCCACCAAGGCCAGCAGATTTATCACAGAGGCCCCCCACAACACCGAAACAACATGTCTCATCGCCAGCAGTCCAAGGTATGCTCAAAGACGGGACGAGCGCTGCTTCCTCCGCCGTCCAGACCAGCAGATTAACACAGCGGATGCCTGTGCTGGAGACCCGTTACCCGGAGACCGGGGGGGGGGGGGGGGGGGGGTCCCGTCCTCAGATGATTTCTAGACAAAGAGCCAAAACGCAGCATCAGTATTCATGGACGGGGACCAAGAAAAACTTCGGACTACTTTCAAATGATTGCATTGTAATATATTATAATGACATTAGGCTTATGTTACAATCGCATGTAGTGAAGCACTGATACTAAAACAACGATACTGACAATAACAAAACTACATTGAAATAACTAATAAGCCTACAGATCGAGTTTGAGCTTGATTTGAGCTGACAAGCTGGATTTATTAAGATTAATTGATATACCTCATCTCACTATATGCAGCCCGCGCTTTCAATGCAGAGCAAAACACGTGACATGGTGGAATGGATCATTTATCATTTTAGTGTGATTTGCACATTATTTGACTTTAATCAGAGCTTTCTGAATTAGATCAAAAGGCTATTTACTACTAAATTATGGACCAAAGGCAAGCAGGGTGAAGGAGGTCACCTATAACTTAAGCTGTAGGCTACTTCAACAAAACTATTAGGCCTAAAAGCGTAGTGGTATGGTCACATAATGTATTTTAGATCTAAATAGAAATGTCCTCCATGGGAATGTGCTATAATAAAAATAACCAATGATACAATGTCCTGCTGCATGTAGAAGGAAGCATGAAATATATGACAAGACATCTCACAATAGATTGTTTTGTGTACCAAAGTATGAGGTGACCCCTGAAGGGTTAAATAGTTGGGCTGTACACCTGGTCCTGCCAGGAGCGGGTCTGGGAGTTTCCCAACAACCTCCATTTTTTTTCTTTAAACGTTGTTTCGTAGAAAAAAAAACACACATTATAAAAATATCTAAACCCAACCGGTGATTAGAAGTTTTGGACATACACGTTGCTGAAAACCCGAGGCTGGCGAGCGCCTCCGCGTGCGCGCGCAGTTCAAAATGCACCCTGCACGCGCTCCTCGCCTATAACTGGAGAGTCGGAAAAATGGTGGCCAGCGACAGAGTACAGAAGCTGCTCCGACGGTACAAACTAGCGATCGCCGCCGCGTTAACTATCCTCCTGTCCAGGGACTCGTGGTATGGAGTCTGAGGAGTCTGGAGGAGGGCGAGGCCGAGGTGAGTCAAGCTCTCCCGATTTTTTCGTTCATTCGCTTGGGTTTTAATTGTAGAGCTAACCGCTAACTTAGCGTAACGTTAGCTCGCCGTGTGTTATGATACAGTTAACGTTAGCCGATGCTAGCTAAGTTAGCAGATGGGGAACGGCGCCGCTCAGGAACATTTCACGTTACGTTACAAACAAACCGACCCCGTCTCCTCTCGTCTGTCCGTCACCGACCACGGCAACAGACCGGCACACTTCAGCGTGCTACATGTTCATAACCGTGTAATTACCGGCACTCGTTACGCGGTCGTTAACTTGTTGTAAGAAGCCGCGGAGGTCCTCACACTGGCCGCCGCCACTGACCTTACGTCTAATTGGTATTTAAACGTGACGTGCTGAGAGGCGAAACTAACATTACGCATCTACGAGTCATCTGCGAAGTGATGCAACTTTATGAGAAACACGTGAAAGGGTTCCGTTATGATTCACTGATCATAAACACGCATCGATATGTAGCTGAAACGCCCCATTTGACGTCCTCCGAGATGTATTTAACATCTGCTCTTCTGTTTGTGTTTATATCTACCAGAGGGCTTTTTTTCCTCTGCTCTGTTTCTTGTGACCTCACTGAGCTTTGAATCACACACATACACACACACACACACACACACACACACACACACACACACACACACACACACACACACACACACACATACACACATAGGGAGTATAGCCCAGGGATAAAAGGCTCAAGTTGCCTCCACTTCATAGCACTGAAACAATCTAACATCCACCAAGTGTAGTGTGGGAAGCTTATCTCTTGAGTTTCTCTCTCTCGCACACCTGGAGCTCTCCACCCCGAGGCACCGCCTATTTCTGCCCCCCCTCCTACATAAGGTAAAATGAGTTTGTTAACAGATGTGACCCATGGAGGACCGTGGACGTGGAAGTCGCAGGAATGCAAGTTGAAACCTCAGTTTAGAACCGCGGCGTCTCCCTCATCGTGACGTGACAAGCACAGACTCATTGTGTATGTTCCTCCTGACGCAGAGAGATTGCAGATCTGTGCCCGGAGGGGCGAAGCGTCAGTGGAGGACAGAAGTTTTGACAGAAAAAAGAGGAAGAGAAGGATAATGGTCCGATGTTAGTAACCTTTGTCCATGAAGACAATGATGTGGACCAATTCAATCAACTGTGAGCCAAAGTGTAAACACAAACCTAATTCTTAGTAAGTGCCTGTCTGGTCATTTGCCATTCATTTCTGCAAGGGAAGCCAGTTGCCAGCCGACATGAAGTAATCCATTTCCTTTCCACATTGTGATGGGAAGTGTGACATGTCTTTCACCATATTGCAGTTGCAATACTCTGGCTTCAGTCTCCTGTTTGCATTATGAGCCTCAGGCACTTTCTGCTACCTCTCCTGTCTGCATTCAGGCTTAAACATGCTTCAGAGAAATCTCTGCAGGGGTCTGTGTTTAACTGTAGCTCACCTAGGACTGTAAAGACGTACACGCCTGTAAAATCACAACACATCAAACAAACTGTGAAATCTCTTAATATGATTAACAACCTGATTTTACTTTAATCAACACTTTAAAGTTGACAACAGCTCTGATTCATTCTGGCTTCAGTAACGTGACACTGCTGCTCAGTGCACGTGTCCGCCTGACACGCAGCTATGTTGGTTGACATCTTTGCAAATGTCAGCGCATTGCATCTTTTGCGTGTTGGACTCGCAGACGCAGAAACAAATTTCATGCTTAAGAATGCACATTTAGCTTCGCTTCGCCGCTGAACTGCATGCTTAGTCGGTTGCCAATATGGGCAACATGAGTGGCTGGATTCCTTAATGGTGTGTGGTCTCTGCGTTAACTTGCATCTGCTCTAATCAGTGGCTTGCTGTGCATGTGTGAACACAGCCACGCTGTGTTTGTATTGAAAGCCCTTGTACAGAAGGAGGGAAGGATTGTGAGGACTCTGTCATCCTCGCGTTACCCTCGGCTTGCCTGTGCTTTCCTACAGAGCGCTCGCCGCTGCTTCCCCCTTCAGTAGATGGTGACGCTGATACGGTTTCACTCCAATTTAATTTGAAAGTAAAGAGGCTGTCTGGCTTGGCTTTGAATCAAAACATTACTTTTTTTTGACATGATGGTGTTAATTAAAAGCTGTGAAAACGAGTGATAAGGAAAATTGAAACATAAGCCCCCGCTGAGCGCTTGTCTTCTGTGTGTGAACATTTACTCTCGCAGTTGAAACTTACGCGGGGGTTTTTATCAGTGTTGTCTGGCAAAAGGCATAGAAGATGTTCACAGTAGTATTTTTATTAATTTAGCAGTTATGAGACAACAGACTTTGATGTTGAGAACAAAAGTACTGGGTGTCTTGTTTAGGTGAAGTTGGAGACATCAGGTTTCTGCAGAAAGTTGACGATAGCCAGGTTATTCAAGTGCATATAAACTCACTGAAAGAGGCTTGCACTGCAATGACTGGTATGTGACTGGGCTCCACAGTGCCTCTTACTGTAATGGGCTTGAGAGTGTAGTTGGCTATCAATAGCAAACTCTGCTGTGTTGGTTGGCAGCTGGTTTGTTGGCACTGTGTTATCTGGCTCCTCATCCTACCACACAGCACCAGTCCCTCTCCCGTTCCCACCGTCTCTGGGGCTATCGGCTCAGCATGCCGGCAGCGAGAGGCGAGCGAGCATGAGTCCTTCCATCTCATCTGTCAGCGGCCGAAAGCTCCCAGCCCACTCACTCTTCTCCTTCCTCTTCTCCCAGTGCATATTTTAAAGGGTCTTTTGTGTGATCCAGTAATGCAGCGTGCCAAACGCTGTGATGCTGTTTGGGTAGAAGATTTAAAAATGACTTGCGTCCTGTTTTTGTTTTTCCAAAGACTGCTTTCCATTTTTGTGTTTTGTGATTTTTGCTCCACTAAGACGGCTCCTCTACTCTTGCATTCAAATTATTTTACACACTTTGGACATTTTAACTGTTGGGAGAAACCCAGATTAATGATGGGTGTGGTGTATCCTTCCTCAGGGTCCTTACATCATAACAGTACCTCACTGAACTGAAATGTTTACAAAGATACTTTCCTGCTTTTATTTAACTAAAATTTTCTACTGGAGCTGCACTCAAGCCACCCTTTGGAGTTTCCCTTATGCTGGTGATTTTCACCAAGCCACAACTACATGACAAATGTCTCCTTTAGCAATCTTACTTACAGCCAACGACTCCAGTTATGGGACACAATTAGTACAATAAATCAGATGTACGGTAAGAGGATCATGTCTAAGATGATGAGAACATTTGTAACCTATTGCATTTGATACGATTTTGGCTGCATGCGTTGTATTTACCCCTTTGAGATCTCATAAATGCATATACATGCAGTTAAAACATATGCACCCTCCCAACAAACACAGACAGAAGCTGTCTGATAAGGATTGTCAGTATAACCGCCTTAATGGATGAGATTTCATGCTCACTTTCTGTGTCAGCGTCTACAACACGTGACTTACATTTTTATGCATTCCTTCTGCGTTTTCTTTTACCAGAGGGTGTAGACAGAGGTTGGTTGAGGTCTCTACAGTGAATCATTGGATTCATTGTGTGTCTATCCAGAACTGTGCTTTTAGCAGATTAGCGCCACAAAAAGGCAGAGGCTCAGCTAAAAATAACCCAGATCAGAGAAATTAAAGAAAAAAACAAGTAAACACATCCTTCCCTCTGAGGCTCTTTCACTTGTTGTCTTCATGGCAGTCTTAGTTTACCTTAAATCAATCCTGGATTGTGAATCACAGTAGTTTGTCCAAGACTGGATTTAAAATGCTCTTTCTCTGTCACCCCCTTTTCTCTGTCTCTCTGTCCTGCTTTCTTCTCCTCTCCTCAGAGAAAAACAAGACGGTCTAAGCTCCCTGACCACAACAGCCAGGACCTCAAGAGAGACGGCTCACTTTGGGAGAAACAGAACTCTTTGTCGGGGAGGAACAGGGGCAGATGGAGCGGCAGGGCAGAGAGGACGGGGGGCACAGCAACCAGCGCGCTGAGGAGAGGGACCAGCCGCAAAGTAGAAAAGCCAGGCGTCAGGCTGAAGTCTCCCCAGGGGCGGGGGATGATGGGAGCTGGATTGGATGGTGTGGTCCTCCATGACCTGTCCAGCAGCCGAAACTTCAGTGATACCCGAGGTGGGGCGGATGGGAAGTTACCAGCTGCTGCCATACTGGGGGAGCCGGGCAGCGTGGACGGGGCACACCAAGCATCCAGCAGTGACTTTGTGCCTAAGTGTGATATCATAGGCAAGGACGCGCTGTCTGCCCTTCATCGCGCCGGGTCCCAGCAGTGCAGACAGGAGATCGCCAACATCGTGTGTCAGCACCAGGCCGGGAAGCTCATGCCAGACGCACTTCCTCAGTTCTGCCCCCAGCTCGGTGAGAACATGTGCACCGATAGTGTGAATACGCCAAAGGTGCAATCTATTCAGTTATATTTATTTGTGTGATGTTTCACCCACTGATTAAATTCAATCAAAACCTCTCATTATAAACGCTTCATAAATATTCTATGAATATGGGGTTTGTTTTCTGGGAAATAACCAAACATAATCATACTGTCTCTTTATGAGTTCATGAACAACATTTCATTGTGGTTCAGTTGTGGTTTTCATAATTAAGAACATGCATTCTTAGGATTTTTCCAGTAAATTACAAAAGTAAAAAAAAATGTTCCACATTAATGTCGTGTATATCAGCCACTGCTTCACTTGCACTCCAAGTAGACATCATAGGCAGCCAATCAAATCACACATATCTCTGATTTTATATACGTGTGTATAGCTGGAGTATAAGACATAACTGTAATGTACTGTTGTGTTGCAGAGGGGAAAAACACTCAGCCCACGCCTCGAGTTTGTTTGTGCATTCCAGTGAACACAGTTGGCAGCAATCCTGTGTGTGGGAAGCTTTGCTGGAGAAAAAACATTTAAATAATAAATTAGGCCAAAACAATCCTTTACATTTCACCCATAAACCTATTTTTTAACCTGCCAGAATAGTATTCAAGAGTGTCTTTCTCAACACCCAGTTTATAGGAGATTATTCTTTGACCCTACTGAGTCAGTCCTTTATGTCTCTTTTGACCAGGTATATCAAATCAGGCCCAGGCTGTTGGCGAGCTGGACAACAGCCTGTCCAAAGTGGAGAATCCCGTCAGAGTGGCTTTTGTTCTGATGGTCCACGGACGAGCTGTACGCCAGCTGAAGCGCCTCATCAAAGCCATATATCACCATGACCACTACTACTACATCCATGTGGACAAGGTAAGCCCTTAAAGGAGATCACAGTGCCTCGACTACTTTGCATGTTCTGTAATATGTACGTGGAATTACAACTGCCCTTGCTTACACACAAACATCATTGTTCTGCATGATGGAAACATCCAAATAAGAGATGATTCATTCTTCTACTTGAAAACCTTGAAAATGTTCTGCCGGGTATACTAGCTTACAGCATTGTTTATTTATGACTGTACTGAACATTGGCCCTGCTTGGTTGTGGCTGCACTGAGCTCACAAATGCTTTTACCAGTCAGGTCTTCTTGCATTATGAAGGTTAAATATATCCCGTAGGTCTCACAGCGTGGTGAAGGGGATTAGCCTGGATAGAGTAAAGAGTGGTTATTCTTAGGGGCTAAAGTCTGCTAACGTGTGCAGCAGGAATACAAATGTACGCCTGACTACTGCTACTGAGGCAGAGACCTCAGGTGCGTTCAGCGTAGACAGCAGAGAAACAGGTGCCTGTCGTCAGTGCACCTGTGTAGCCGGAAAGGTTGTTGAGTCCTGGGGTGCTGCTCTGTTCTACTGCCAAGGGACGGTAGATCAGTGATGAATAGGTAGTCAGTGGGACGCACTATCTTCTAGACACTCGGCCAACCTAACCCCATGTTTTTCTGAGGCAAAAGCTGAGAGATGAGGCTGTAAAGCAGGTCAGGTTGTACTGGAGTCTGTCTACCAGCTCCTCTGCAGTCCACCATGCAAACCACTAGGGTACCAACAGATTATTGCAATATCTGAAGAAGTCCTGGCAAAATTCAAGACTTGTCTTCTCTTAATTTAATGCAGGACAAAGTCAGTAGCACACTGTTTGTGCTTCACTTAACGAAACAATCAAACTTTTTGTCCTGTAACAAACTGCCCATTTATCGCTTCAGGACCTTTTCAGTAGCAATGCTCATTTAGAAACGGGGTGCTTATTAATGAGTTTGGAATTAACCTAATTAAAGGAAAATAAAAAAAAGTATTTTGATCATACAGATCTTTGCTTCCTGCAACCTTCAGCCTCATAGGTGTATTTAACGTCTATGAAAGCTGTTTGACTTTCTTCACCTTGTCCTTTATTCCTTCCTAAAGTTGAATCCATGCTTGACTTTTTTTAGTATTAATACTGTAGAGTAGTATCCTTTAAACTCAGTTCATTCTAGTCCTGCATCACTGCAACCTATTGCTTCTTTCAGAAGGAAATTTGCTACAAGGCTAATTTCAATTTCCTCTCCCCATCACCATGGTGACCCATAATACTAAGCTCCATGTGGCTGTTGTTCTGCTCGGATCAAATTCTCTTTCAACGTGAGTCAGCTTTGTGAGGTTGTCTTGGCACGGTGGCAGCTGCAGATCTGTGGGAATTAAATCACGTTTGTAATGCAGAACCTCAGCTTTCACTCATTTAACGGTTTTGGCCTATTTGCTTTGAAATTCTCCAGCGGTCCAGCTACATGCACCGGGAGGTCCTGCAGATAGCCCAGCAGTACCCAAACATACGAGCCACACCCTGGCGGATGGTGACCATCTGGGGTGGTGCCAGCCTCCTGAAGGCCTACCTACGCAGCATGCAGGACCTGCTCTCCATGCTGGACTGGAAGTGGGATTTCTTCATCAATCTTAGCGCTACAGATTTCCCCACCAGGTCAGCAAAGCAACGTTATGCAAATGATTTAGTCCACAGCTGAACTCTTACATAGCTTTTTTTGCATTTAACCTGCATTCTGGTTAAAGGTGTGGCCCAGCTCCATTCAAGTGTTCAATACAGTATATCCAGTGCAAATACTGGTGTTGTGCATCAGAGTCTTTACAGCGTTTCCAGTATGTGTTGCTTATTTTGTGATTGCCTTTTTCATTGTTGGTTTAATCTTTCAGTACTGGCAAGGGGGATTTGATTCCTTTGATGACTGACAGTGACTGCAAAATCAGTAGCAGCCGCAGCATTTTCCCAGATGAAGAGTAGTCTAGTAGCAGCATTAACAGATTGTTTTCTGCACTAAATCACAAAGCTGGCAGTAAATAGGCGTTTTTTCTTCCTGATAACATTTTTGCTGGACTTCTGAGGCTGGTTGGACACAATCCCATGTCAACTAAATCCCGCTAAAGTAGCTAATTTCAAACTTGGATATCATCAGACAGCACCATACTAGAGCCAACACTTGAATTCACAAATAATCTTCTAGAAATATAATTTTAACTCCTCTTCCTCTCATTTCTCATCCCACCTTCCTACAGGACGAACGATGAACTGGTGGTATTCCTGTCGCAGCAAAGAGACAAGAACTTCCTCAAGTCCCACGGGAGAGAAAATGCCCGGTGAGCATGCCAGCCGTCACACCAGCTCAAAAGCACATTTGGTCTGGGTTTTTTGCTCGATTTAATGTGACATCACATGCCAACAAATTAAAGGATATTTCCAAGTTTTTGACACAAATTGGTTGCAACTTGGCAATAAACGCTGCATGTCGATCATTTAGAGATACTCTAATGAATCGGCAGCAGCCAAGGAGACCAATCAACAAACCATTTCAAACTCTGCTTATGTCACGAGGCAAAAAGAAACATGATGAACCGATTCTTCTGCAATCATTAAATACAGCGTGGCAGCTCAGACAGAAATGGTTTGTTGATCATTTACCTTGATGAATGCTGCATATAGCACCACAATGCCTCTCCAACACACATCAATTTTAAACGGTGTTCTGTCTGCGTTGAAGGTTTATTAAGAAGCAGGGCCTTGACCGTCTCTTCCATGAGTGTGACAACCACATGTGGCGTCTTGGCGAACGCAGCATCCCAGAAGGCTTGGAGGTCTCAGGCGGCTCCGATTGGTTTGCGCTCACCCGCCGCTTCGTGGAATATGTCATCAACTCCCAGGATGACCTGGTGTCAGGGCTGAAGCAGTTCTATTCCTACGCTCTGCTCCCTGCTGAGGTAAGTCAGCCTTAGGTGGTCTGTTTATCTCCCGTAGTTGAGACAGATACTTTGATATACAAGTCTGTCTCAGGCTTGTCCCCCCCTGCCAAGTCAGAACAGCCTAGGAGCGGAGATAATGTAATACTTTAAGCTTTCAGGCGCAGCGTGCAGCAGAGGTGCCAGACGAGAGAGGGGTTCACTTGAGTTTATCTGGCCGTGTGGTATAATGTCTCAGAAGGGTGCGGTGGTTTGTTCCCTTGTGTTTGGGGCTACAGACGCGTAACCTTTTGCAAATTAGAGTCAGTGGATATAAATTGTTTATACTCGTCTTTGAAGGTTTACAGTATCTCCACCACCACAACGCAGCCTTTGTTACGTTGCACAGCACCGCATTAATGTGCATTTACTGCGGCTTCTTCCTAGTCCTTCTTCCACACGGTGCTCGGGAACAGTCATATGTGTGACACCCTGGTGGACAACAACCTCCGCGTCACCAACTGGAACCGCAAGCTGGGCTGTAAATGCCAGTACAAGCACATTGTCGACTGGTGCGGCTGCTCTCCCAATGATTTCAAACCACAAGACCTCATCCGCATCCAGGTGAGTGGGCCAGCTGCGACAGCTCATGTCTTTTTTCTTTTAATACATTTCTTTACCTAGCTTGCACCAGTTTGGTTCAGTGTCTCAAAAGCTTATTTTTGGTTATTCTTTGGTTTTTTTTCCCCACAGCAATTGACCCGTCCAACATTCTTTGCCCGCAAGTTTGAGTCATCGGTGAACCAGGAGGCCATAGACATCCTGGACACTCACCTGTATGGCCAGTACGCTCCAGGCACAATTGCCATCAAGGCGTACTGGGAGAGTCTGTTTGAGCAGTCGGATGGCATGGGCTCACTCAGTGACGCGGCTCTCACTGCTTACACTGCTTTCTTTCGTCTGGGCCTAAAGAATCTGGTGACGACTCAGAGCAATGTGGAGGTCTGCAGGTCCGTAGTCACTTTTTTATTCTTTGGGATCTGTAAATTATATAACAAGATTGTTTCTTTGCTGGATACAATCCTCTCTTTTTATTTTCACTCATGTGCAGGTTAAAACCAGTAGGCCACCCTCTATCAGTACACATGTACTTTTATGATGACCGTTTCCAAGGCTACCTGGTGCGTCAGGAAGTCCAGTCCATAGGTTCAAAGGCCAGGGACACACTGGAGATGTGGGCAGTGCCTCAAGCCACGCTTGTCCTCGAGACGAACCTGAAGGAGTTTGAAAGGCTCAAGAATCTGGAAGTAAGTGTACTTCCTGTCTAACAAAAATAAGGATACTTCATTATCAATCAAGATTCTGCCCTGAACCTTTTTTTATAATTGTAATATCAAGGTAACCTAAGAAAACTGCTTCACATGAAGATTTTATTCCTGATATGAAAAAAATGGCTTGGTTTAATCAGGGCTTGATCTGTCCTAACCTGAACTTTGAAGTTTAATTAGTTTTAAAAATATGTTAATTATGGGATGAAGACTAGAGCAGAAAGTGCTAACAGATTCACCCACGCCTTTTCCTGAAATAAAATATGAAAGCCAAAGCCTTTACAGATTCATTTGTCTCTCTCCCTGGCAGATCGGCACAGACTGGGATCCCAAAGAAAGAATCTTTCGTAACTTTGGCGGCGTGATCGGCCCTTTAAATGAACCGCTGGCAGTCCAGAAGTGGGCACGTGGCCCCAACCTCACAGCCACCATCGTATGGATTGACCCAGCTCTGGTGGTGGCAGCATCTTATGACATTTCCGTGGATGTGGATGCAGAGTACACTCAGTACAAACCCCCGCTGCAGCGCCCCCTGCGGCCCGGTACCTGGACGGTACGGGTGTTAAAACAGTGGGAGCGCGTGGCAGAAGTTCACTTCCTTGTCATGCCCTTAACCTTCAAAGATAAGGAGCCACTACGCAAAGGTGAGGTTTAAATGTTTAAATGTTGGAGTTGGGAATACCCTATATTTTTGTCATTGTCAACAATTCCTATGAAAGAACAAAACTATTTAAAATTATTTAAAAAACGGCTTGACACTGAAGTCTTTGGACACACAGAAAATGTGTCTTTTCACAGCATTGTTGATAAGAAGATATCTGTAACATTACCAGATTTGGAAGTTTAATATTTGATAACTAATTTCTCGTCTGCAAATGTTAATGTCTACTCCAGAAGACGACAACTGGCTCCATGCAGGTCCTCCAGGTAACCTGTACCTGGAGCAGAGCTTCCAGCAGCTGAGCTCCGTGCTGAAGCTGCCTCCCCAGGAGTCGGCCATGCAGGAGGCCCAGCGTAAAGCCCAGCTGCTGGGTCAGGCCCTTGAGGCGTGGGTGGACAGCAGCATAGCGACATTCTGGGTCACAGGTGGTCTGTGCACCACACAGATTTCCTCTTGCCCAGCATTGGGACCTTGCTCCAAGACCTCCTGGAGCTCTCTGTCCCCGGACCCAAAATCCGATCTGGGCCCAGTCAAAATTGATGGGCGGATCAGGTAGCCCCGAGAGAGCGGAGACTCTAGACTTCAACACATAGACAGGAAAACAGAGGGAGAGCTGGACCTGCACTGGAGAGCTCCCAGAGAACCTGTGTGAACCGGATATCATCTCAGAGCTCAAGGGCACATAAACAACAAGACATCTTCCTGCACTGAGGAGTCGAGGCATTCTCAGTGAAGTGGTGACACGGACTTAAAAGAGGAGGATGTGACGGCTGGAAATTTGCACATAGAAGTTTGCAAGCGCAAAAGACTTGTGTCATTGTTTGCTGAAAGGTTACATGGATGCCAGATGTATTGTGTTCTTCTGCTGACGCGCAGGCTGCCAGTCAGGGTCGCAGTATGGGGGTGGGAAAAAAACAAAAACAATCTCAGTGCATGTTTGAACTCTGTTTGGGTGCACAGTCTCAACAGACTCTTCCTTTCAAGGGAGAGTGGAACCTTTGAATCACATTGTTGTGCTTATTTTGAAGCAGACAGGTGAAGTGCACTTTACTGTAGTACTATGATGTTAAACAGAGGTCACTTGGTTACAGTGAGAGGAGCACAAGTTACGGATCACGTCACTTTCATTTCATTTTACAGTTGACTCTAAAGCAGGTACTTGCACCGGCGCTCCCCTGCACAGACACATCACTAAATACCAGATTCTAGAGAGTATATCCATTTTAGTTACGTTGACTCTGACATATCGTTTTTGAACATGTTATTTTTTTATGTATTTGTTTTGTCGGTTAGTTCCCTGAACTAGCAGTAAATGTTCTCTTAGACGTCCATTGTTCGAAGCCACTTTGAGTAGTTGTTCTGGTCAGAGGAAGTGTGGCATTAAGGCTGCAGATAGCCAGGTTACATACAAAAGTCTTTTTTTAAATGCATGTCAAAACAATCTACAAACATCCAGCTACAGTTCTGTGAAAACCAGCTGATGGTCTAAACCTTCAGAACATGTGACTAAACAACCCTTAAGTTGAGATTGTTTTGTCAGTTTGTTAGTTGTTGTTTTCAAGGTCAAGAATTAACTGTCGAGGTAAAATCCTCTGGAATTAAAAAAAAAAAAACTACAGCCAACTTTGCTAGATGAAGAAAATTGTCTTGAAACTGAGAAGGAATTGTTCCGTTTGCTTTCTTGTCCAGTTAAAAGGGAAGATTGATACCACTCATGTCTTGTAAGATTAAATAGGAGGCTAACCTAGCTTAGCAAAAACACGATGAAACAGCTAGCCTGGCTTCCAAAAGGCAACTAAATCATGCTATCAGTGCCTCTAATGCTTAGTTGTTTATTTAACCCATAAAAAAAATCAAAGTGTAAAAACAACAAATTGCAGTTTTACTGATGGTGATGTGGACTATTTATAGGTTGAGAATAGCCAATAACTGAACAGAAATAATGCTAGTTTGACTCGAAACTTTTCAATTTGTTGTTTTTACACTTCTGTTTGTGTACGGATCAAGCAGATTTTGGAGCCTGGCCAACTGTTTACAGTCTTTATGCTAAGCTAACTGACTGCTGCTGAATGTGCTATCAGTCGCTTACAAGATGGCGAATATGCGTTTCCCAAAATCTTTCTTTTAAAATCAATACTTTTACATTGCGAACTCGGTTCGACACAATCCGTTTATACCTCCTGTGTATCGGTTTTGGTTATCGTTTTCATTTCATTATCTATGCTGCATTTCAATTCAACTCAAGTCCAAAAATGTTCAACTGTATGTTTTGTGTTTTTATTTTAGCGAGATCGAGAGAATCTAAGCTGCCTTGACTTAGTGGAAAGATGAATTGTTTACTACGGGATAATAGCTTCCAGAGATGTGCAATGTATGCCTTTTCAGAGGATAGTGAGGCCCCCCCAGTCTGTGTCTTAGTTTGCATTGTTACCTAATTTTAAATGTTCTTAAATAATAGTTGGCCACCATATGAGTTTTCAAGTGACCTTGTTTACCTTGCACAGTGAAGTTGCTTCAGTGAAGCCCCAGTTTTATCGATACGAGAGAGCAAGAGTTATCAGTGGAACAGATGTTATTTTTCTATACTGTTTGCGAGGAAGTATGTGTGTTGTTCGTTCATTGCCATTGCTCTGTTAAACTATTAAAAACTGCTGTCTAATGATGTTTTTTGACAGTCCCGGTGTTTAGTGATGTTTGAAGCAGAACCTATGTTTTTTTTTGGGGGGGGGGGGGGGGGGTCTCTTAAGGTCTGTGATAACCAGCAGCAGCTGAGCGCGGTGACTCTTATCAAAGTCACTTTTTGCCTCTCGGAAAACTCCTCCTGACTCAACTAAAGACACTTTTAATTAAAGTTTTTTTTTTCTCTTACCACATATCTCATCTTTAACTGAATCACGTAGCATTAGGATGGTAATTCTTGGGGTTTCTAATGTCAGATGGACTACATTAAACCTCCGTTGTCTTAAATTCCCAGTTCGATGCTTTTCCCATTGAACGTGAATAAAGGAGGGAGGACATGTTTATGAGAAGGAGAGCACTCTCCAGGGTGCTGACCGCTTCCTTGTTGAAATGCCAGACATGGATTTTACTTCATAAATACTGTAAACTACACCTCAGTGATGCTTTCATATAAATATTTAGCAAAGAACAGTCAGGATTCTGTCTTTGTTCAGGATATATACCCGCAGAGAAGGAGGAGCGGAGGAGGGGATGACTGACAGACAAAGCTGAAGGAGAGGAATTTTGAAGTTTATTTGCTGAAGCTCGTCTGCTTTTGACCAGAAAACGCGTTCAGGCTGTAAAACAAACGGGATGGAAGGCAGTCTGTGAAACGCAGAGGCAGGAGGAGGTGAAGCTGATTTCCCCGGACAGTGCTTACGGGTCATCCTCAGGGGACACGGACACGGAGGACAGACAGACTCCCACATCCAACACCTTCCCCTTTAATGAAGACCTGACGCACAAGGTGATTTATTCATTACTTTTACTAGTTTAATTAAGGCTGAAATTGAGATGAAACTAACGGAGACTAAATTAACCAGAATTGGTGGCAATTAAGGATTTTTCTAGCAATTTTATGAAAATATGGCCCAGTTAATACATTTTGCTCCCTCTGCCCATTAAGAAACAGCCACTGCCACCTAATTAATTCTGTTACAGTAAAGGTAATACAATTAATAGAATAGTTTATAAAAATGTAAGTTGTGTGTATGGATACTGTGGTTTTAATAATTAATTCTGGCAGAGTCTATGTCTTATTATTTACCAGATACAGTAAACTGGAACCCAACTTGTTTAATATTAAATCAATTTTAAAAGACATGAATCATATGAATATATTAGTTTATGTCACATTAAAATAAAGCAATGCCAAAATGTGTTTCTCTACAAAATCCCTCAGGTCAGAAATCCTCAACTGAAGTAGCTCCACTGCTGTAATCATTCAGCTGACAGGAGTAAATCATTAGTATTCATGAGTAAAATCTTGTTAAGCCTCTGTGGATGATTTTATGCAGCAAATCAGGGGGTGACTTCCTCACTCGGCTGCACAGATCCACTTGTACACATGAACCACACAAACACACTAATGTATCGTATCTTACGCAGTATGAAGCTCAATCCTGATTTCCAGCTTTCCCCATTATTATGACAGAAAGAAAAACAACTGAATATAAACAGTGATTTGGAGAAAGAGCTCACTGAGAATGAACAGTAATGTACAAAAAGGTATGACCCAAAATCTGTGCTCATTGTAAGAAAAGAGGGAACTTTGAACATGAAAGGATGTGGTTTCTTTTTAGTTCTGTGATTTTTCTTAATGTGAAGGCTGAATGTAAAGTTATCAGTGTTTAAAGACAGCTGTTGAATAGTGGGGAAACATGAAAGTAAAGACACTTCCTGTTCTCTCTTTCTGCTCATATTTAAAGACAAGCCGGCTATTTCTGAAAATTCTGAGTTGTTTGAGCTTAATATACATTTTTAATGAATAAAAGAAATCTACATTTGGAAAGGTCAATTACAATTCTTTAATTCTTTTAATTCAAGTTAAAAGCATCCATTTAAGTAACCGCTTCTGTGTGGTGAGTTACGGATGTTAACGATTATCCCTCAGGGTCGATGCTTGTGAATAAATTACCATCCGCTGGATTCATTGGACACTTGCATATGTGAGAGTGCTGGGATTCCACTCAGCACCTTCATGGTAACTATGTCATTATGAGACGTCTTTGGGGCTCTTGATGAATCCAAACAATTCGGAGAAGATCTGACGTTGCCATGGAGACACATTCAGCATCCCTACCCCTGCTACAGGGCCCTTGCCACACACACACAGACACAGACACACACACACACACACACACACACACACACACACACACACACACACACACACACACACACACACACACACACACACACACACACACACACTATGTACTATACATTAAATCCAACATGTGCTTCCTGGAGATAACTGACCCATTGCTGCTGCTCTGTTCTCCGGCAACGTTCGTCCTGACAACGTTTACATGCCAGCATCAACATTTGATGAAGGAGTCATGAAATAGTAATATGTTGATTTCACGCCGGCCAGCCAAACGCTGCAAAAACAGAGTGAGTCATGCACATGGCGGCCTGCCTCTGGTCTGCATCTTTTGTAATTGGAGGGGCCAATTTGTGCTTGCACCCACGCACACTGCATCTCTCAATGCCTGTACAACAATAGCATCCTATATTAATTATATCCTATACACTGTGTTTGAACAGCTCTCTATTTGCTGGATGTCTGAAGGCTTTATCTGTATTTTCAGCTTAAAAACCTTATTCAGCTTTTTAGAAGGCTACATCTTCACTTTGATGCTTTGCAAGGATCCACTTTAAAGCTCTGAATAGTGTTCGTTCTACATCTGCTCAAACCGTCACGATGCTACGTTTTTGATGGGAGAGTATGAGAGTCACATGTGCACAACTTGTGGACGTCAGTGATTAAAGTCAACGTATTTGCGAGCGCTGCATGCTGTAATGCTTCGCAGGATGTGGGCTATTTGAAACTGCAGATAAGAGGCAGGTCGGCCTGCTGGAGGAGGAGGAGGAGGATGAAGAGGGCGATGAATGTCAAGAAAAGAGGCGAGCATCTGCTGGTGCGGGCGCTCCGGGCTGGACACCCCCAGCAGCCCCCAGTGCAATGATAACCATGGCGACAAGGCCAAACGATGCCTACGTCCAGAGCTGTGGTGTCAGATCAGCAGACCCCTGCTGGGTGACACATGAGAACTGACGGTTCTCACACTCACTAACTGTTGTGTGTGAGATTTGATTCATGTCGTTGGAACAAATACTCAGATCCTGTACTTGAGTAAATAGAATTATATAAAAATACTCCACTACATGTTCCTAGTTCTGAGTCATACTTGCAGCAACTAGAAGTACAGAAGGACAATCGGCTAAATGTACTTAAAAAGTATGTGTTTGGCGCATGAGGTCTGTGACTGATATATTATTACACATAATAGATTATAATTGATGCATCAATTTGTAAGCAGTTGTGTTGGTTGAGGTGGAACTATTGTAAATAACCTCATACCAGTGTTGTAGAACTCGAGAGCCGCCTTGGTCTCACTTTTTGAAGTCTCGAAACCGACAGAATTTTAGACCAACTCTGGATTCCCACAAGTAAAATTCACCTCTGCAATGCCTTTTGACTGTTTTATCAAGACGTTTCTCATGTACACACACACACACACACACACACACACACACACACACACACACACACACACACACACACACACACACTCTCTATGTGCATTTGAAACGTAATGTTGCATCTCTTGCTCTGCAGACGATCCTCGTGGGGGACAGTGGAGTGGGCAAGACCTCTCTGCTGGTTCAGTTCGACCAGGGCGACTTCATCCCAGGGTCCTTCACCGCCACCGTCGGCATTGGTTTCACAGTGAGAATGTTTTCTCTCCTTCCCACCCCCGTTATGCTGTCGACTTCACCCGAGTGATGGGAAGGACGCCGTTTGTACTGAAGCGGTTTGCGTGTCAGTGAAGTGCAGCATGAATCGGTGGTGTTCTCCGGTGTGAGATGTTGCATCTTCTCACTGCATTCATTACGACCCCTTCACAATCTGTGTGTGTGTGTGTGTGTTATTATGGTTAATGATGCCACTTTTAAGATTAAATTAGGGGGAAGACGCAGCACTGCTAATGGAAGTCAAGGAGGCAGGTTGTTTGCTGCTGGATGTTTGGAACAAAGCTGTTTAACACCAGGGTGATTTTATGCTTGGTGACAGGGGGGGGAATTAATGTATAGCTCTTCAGCTGTGATAACTCTGGCGTTGTGTCATTGAGCGGCACAGAAAAGGCGGAAATCCCTGAGAAAGTATCAAATTGACTTTGCCATTCTGCATTAACATAAGATTGGGTGCAATTCAAGCTTCAAAAAGCCCTGCGGAAAAATGCACAAGAAAAGAAAAGAAGTCACTCTGCTGCAGCTGCACAAGTCTGGATTTAAAGCCCCGGATAAGGCCGTCTCTGATCTTTTTTAATCTTTATAGGGCTTGGTGCAGGTGGTCAAAACATCTTTATTCTTATATAATCTTGTTATAAACTTTTACCATTAAAGCGTTGCAGCCTTCTTTCATCAACTATGACAAAGCAAAGAGTTCCAATCAAACAGGCAGATCAACCATTCAATGAGCTCCGTGCACAGATGATTGCTCCATCATTATGTCGGTGTCAGAGCGGGGAGACGTTGCCTGCAGCTTCATAATATTCAGACAATATTACATCTAAGTTATATAACTTAAGTGATCTCTGGCCGCCTGTCACCACACAGAGGACGGGAGGCTTCACTTGAACACTGGGGGGAGACAAACGCTGCAGGAAAAGATCCATTTTCAGGCTCAGCGAGACCATGTTTGACATGTATGACATGCTAATTACATGAAGGAATTTGGGATATTTATAGGCGTGTGGTGTGTTTGTCTGCTGTGAGGAGGTTTGTTAAAGACACCAATGTGTTGATAAAGAACCTACGATTATAACAACTTCATGATAACATAAGATTGCCATTTTTATGAGATATTCTTCATTGAGGTGAAAATATTTCTGGACGAGGTTTGTGCGCCATTTTACGCACCAAGAACAGTTGCTCCGTCTTCAGGAGAACAGTAACGTTGTGCATAGAGTGTATTTAAAGTGCTAGATGACAGTTGAGCCTCCCTCCTCCTCTCCCCGGGGTCGCGGCTCTCCTCTCTGACCCTCTTCAACGATCGAGCACCACCTGTGGCGGATGAGTCAGCCATCGGCGCGCTTGACCCCCGCAGCTGTAACCGGGGACGCTGTCAGCCTGAGCGACAGACTGGTGTTTTCCACTCAGAAGAAAACACACAGTGTTTTGTTCGCGTGCTCTGTTAACCATCTGCCCACGTCAGGATGCGCAGAGACGTTCGCAGCCGTTTGTCATCGCCGCTTCCTTGACGGGTGGATGTAGAAGCGCAAGTTTTGACAGCGTCGCTTCCGTCTTTTCGACAGCGCGCTACCAAGGTGTGATTCTTCTTCTTCTTCTCTCTCTCCTTCCTCGGGAAGCGCCTGGTGATCATTTTGTGGCGACGCGCAGTAATGCGCGCAGAGGGGCTGGAGGCTGGCGGAGAGCGGCACTGAGCGGCGGACAGCTCACCGACACCGTGCGCGTCTTTCTCGGCCAACACATCTCGGACACGACCGTGCCCCGGCTTTCTCTGGCCGCGCTCCCCTCCTCCTGGCATCGCGATGTCCACACGGAAGACGTCGTTGACGGACAAGCAGGCTAAAAACGGCACGTCAAAATATGTGCTGGAGAGATGCGCTTCGGTTAACGAGTATTACGATATTGCCTTCAAGGTGTGTATTTCCGTCTTCTCTCGTGCGTTTGTTTGTTTGTGGCGCCGCTGGTGGAACAGGTGTCTCCGTGTAATGTGGCTTTGACACGGAAACAACTGCAACATGCATGTTGACTCTCCACATCTGGAGAATGAGTGAAAAGCTTTAACTCTCCAACTGTGTTTGTGCATTTTCCTTGTAAACAGACACCAAGTCACCGACATGATGGCTGGAAAGTCTCTCTGAGCCTTTAAATCTCTCCAGATGCACATATTTGCTGAGGGTGTACTTGTTGCTCCCTCCTGTTAAATATTTATAAAAGCGGAGGCAACTGTTTAATTAATACCCACAGAAAAAAAAGGACAAAGTTAAATTCAAGTTTAGCTGTATTGTTGTATGTATGTGTCTGCTTGCTACTGGATGGATAATTACACATCCTGTTGTTGTAACAATATTGATTGGGTTTCTGTGCACACTGAAAAACGATGAGTGCTCTCTCCGGCACACGGTGTCACATGTTAGTGGCCAATGGATCACAACCCTATCTGTGGTTTCTCGTGCAATCATAACCAAGAGTGACACATTGCACAACATGATTGTCTGACTCGAACATCACGAGTTGTGAAACTATTGTTTTTTTCAATTCAGTTGCAAAATAATTCATGCAACACGTCCCTCAGCTTTAATTTCCTCTTCTGGGGGGGGGTTGTTATTCTTATGATACCATCTTGTAAGCTGTCAGTCATGTTTTGTTTTATTATGGCCAGCTGTAACCTATTGTCCCTCTTCTCTGGCGGCGGCTTTGCTCTAGGTGATGCTGCTGGGAGACTCGTCCGTGGGGAAGACGTGCGTCTTGGTGCGCTTTAAAGATGGGGCGTTTCTGGGAGGCAACTTTATAGCCACCGTTGGAATAGACTTTAGGGTGAGACGCCGCCGATAAAGTCCTAGACTCACATAATGGCTCATTATACTGTTCATTATTTCTGTTTTTATGTCATATTCTTGCTCCCGTTATAAGGAAACGTCTTGCATCCAAAGCACAACCTTACGAAGCAACAACGGCTCCACTTGTTACGAGTCACTGCGGCCCAATTATCACCTTTTTTCCGCACGGAACACTTCTGCGATGATAGCATCGAATTTACAAATCAGTCAAGTTCACGGACCACTTGTGCTGCCAGGCTCTGTGGATGGCTTCGTAAATGTCCTGGCAGATGCATGCCCACGTCTCCGTCTCCTGGAAAGATTGGCTGCAGCTCAATAACCGTCCTCGAGGAGTCACTGTGCTGACGAGCTCCTAGTTGCATATATATGCAACATACTTTATGCACACAGACACAGACAGTGACTGTCGCTGAATTTGGAGCAGATTTCTACTGCACATATTCCTCCATCCAAGGGATGAACATGCAAACAGGCTGTTTGGTGAGAGCGCTTCGACCTCCTGCTTCCCTCCAATCAAGGCAAAACACTCACACTAATGGCGAGTCAAGTAGGGTGGTTTGAGGAGGAAATTGTGTTGCATTAGACAGAGTGCCATATTGTCTTCTTTGGATGGCGGTGTAGACATTAGAGGGTGTAATGTACGTCTGACAGATAGACTAGAGCTGTATGGTTGCTGTCTATTCGGCAGCATGGACATTTCATCTTGCCACTACTCAAGCAAAAGCAACAAGTACCGCGGCCAGTAGCCATTCATGAAATGCATCACAAAGGGAATGGAGACTGATTCACATTTAATTCATGGGGGGAGGGGGGGGGGGGGGATGATGGAGTAACACTATTCATTCAGAAGATTGGCTCTTAATGTAAGTAATTGCGGTTTACTGGCTTGTGTTTGTGAAAAAGGGGGCAAAGCTGCTCATCTGAGAGGAGCCGTTGAGTCAATATGCTGAGGTCGTCCTCTGTGCATGGATAGGCAGGCAGGCTGTTGTGGCAGCTCGTAACATGGCCGGTCTATTTTCGGCGCTCCTTCCTTGTAGCAGTTACTCAGCATGCAGGCTCTCCTCACATCATAATTGAGAGGGGAAAAAAATGGAAACCCATGGCAACTAATGCAGGGGTTGAACCATGTCCGTTCTGCCAAGGATTCAGCAGGTGGCAGCTTTAGCTCTGCACACGTAGGTTTCATTGGTCCCCTTGTAGATCTGCATTTCTTTTGGGTGCCATTTTTGTTGTACGTTCAACAGGAAGGCCGGGTGCTGTATGTGATGGCCTGTCACCATTCGCAGTGATTAGCTGATTGAGGAAGTGCTGCAGAACATTTTCTAGCCCCATTTCCTTTTGTTTCTCTTTGCGGGTTCTTGCTTTGCAAGGTTGAAATGTGGTTGTGACCTGGCTGGCTTGTTGCTGCAGCAGGTCATGGTAACGATCAAAAAGAAAAAAACCTCCGTCCAGCCACCATAAAAACAGGGCACGGGTGAAGCTGTGGTTTTGTTGTTGCATGTTGGAGCATGAATGTAAAAACACTGCATGCTACCTAAATATTTCATCCACTTCACTCTTAATACATCAGTCACAACATGAATCTCTTTTTTTAGCGGGGTGCCTAAACTATTTTAAGCCAATCTTTTCTCTACAGGAAATCAGAGGGCACCCCCACGGGGTTGCAGGAAATTAACGGGGGAGTCAGTTGTTATGCTGCCAATCGTCTTTCTCACTGTTGTGTAATTAAGTCTAATCCCAGGACCTTGTTGATGTGTGGGTGTTGCAAATTGCTTTATCTGCCAGCTTTCGAAGCCACTTTTAGTTGCCTTGTTTCTTTTACCACATGCTGACTGTCGTAGCTTTTTTTAGATGTTCGTCATTCATCCCCGTGCAGTTCTCACAGCACTCCAGTCTTAAAGCATATGGTGGGTCGTCAGTCTCTCACAGCTTTTCTCATGTCTGCAGAATAAAGTGGTGGATGTCGACAACCTGAAAGTCAAACTCCAGGTGAGTGCACGGACCTTTTCTCAAGAGTTCTGTCTGTCACCATATTATAAATCTGGTTGCATATTTAGAACAAAACAAAACAAAAATCAGAAAGTTATTAACAAATAATACTTACTACACTTGATTGTTGTTGTTGCCAATCAAAGTGAGTGAGTAGTAGGAGGCTAATATGATTGAGACGGCAGGGTTATTTGCCAGCAGCAAGCTGTTAATCTAAGGAACAAACCAGTCTATCATCATAAACTGTTCATTCATTCAACACTCAGTGGAATTCTTTGTTTAACATGGGCCTTGAACATGATAAAATCCTGTTATTAATTCAAAAATAGACTGACCATCATGAGTGTAATCTCTAGTTTCATACGAGAGAAATGAAACATAAAAGCTGAGTTAAGAGAAAAGGGTATGGCGTTTTCAGGCTATAGCTGCCTTGGATAGTTAGCATACCTTTTAGCATGACAATAGGTGTTTTTATGACCAGCTTTATGTGCCTTATTTATAGATTATGTATGTATCGTGTACCTTCTGGCATGACTAGTTTAATGTATTTGATTCTCTATGATTAGATTTAGTTTCTACCTTTTTCATGTGGGAAAACAAACTCAATTGCCAAAATGTTAGTTAATTATAAATGATGAAGTTAATTTGCAGTAACAAAATATAGAAAGAAAAAAATGTAGATGTAGCTTTAGTGGCTAGCTGTGGCTAACGTATCTGACCAGCTTGAATTAGCTAAAAATGGTTCTCTTGATTTGACTGTTTTTTTTCTATGAACTGCATTTGGACTAAATATATAGCTACTGCATTTTTTTCATTTTTTTATGGATAATGTTATGTTTCAGAGGATTTACTGCGAGGATTGTTCAGGATGTTCAGTTTTCCCACGTTGGCTGTTGTGTAATTATGTGGTTTTGTTACGCAGATCTGGGATACAGCCGGCCAAGAGAGATTCCGAAGCGTAACGCACGCCTACTACAGAGATGCCCAGGGTAACCTCATGGTTTTATATTGCACTTCCTCATGCTGTGTGTGTGTGTGTGTACGTGTGTGTGTGTATTGAGGGTTGAACCCTGGCTGAGATGCCTATTTTTTTCGTCATTTGTGTGCATAGGTGTGTAGGTGATGATGTGTGCAATGCATAAAAACAAAGGTGTTCTGTTTCCTTTCGCAGCGTTACTTCTGCTTTATGATATCACCAGCAAGCTGTCGTTTGACAACATCAGGGTAAGACTGTATCAAATTACTTTCCCCTCCCACTCTCTCGTTCTTCACTCTCTTCATCTCCACTTCCTAAACCCTCTCTCAAGCTGTTTCCATACTGCGAGGACCTCCAACATTTTCTCACTTTGGGAATGACATGACGTTATCGTCTGCTTCACTACGCAGTTCCCAGTTTCAGTAATGAAAAGCAATAAAAGTGTTCAAGGATGAGAGTGACTCAGGCACACCACGATTGATCGAAGGATGGTAATGATACACAGCTCAGGAGGGGAACGAAAATGCAGGCTTTAAGTGGTGGTATTCATTTTGTTTATAGACCAATCTCTCTTCCTTCAACACTTCTGCATCTCTGTCTTTTATATGTGCAAAGGCTTGGCTGACTGAAATACACGAGTATGCCCAGAAGGATGTGGTCATCATGTTGCTCGGCAACAAGGTGAGCAAAGCTTACTTTTTTTTTTTCATTACATGAAAAAAAGATGAGGATAACTGTTCTCTTAGCACAATTTAAATGCACTCTTATCACACTCAATACAGACATGTGAATGTTTAAAGGCCAGAAAAATGTCTCCACTGTGCAACACACTCACTTAACATTTACAAGAGCAACGCACTCTTAATTGCGTTTGTCTTCACTGATTCATCTTTTTGTCTGCGGGAAGAATTTCCCTGCGGTGGAAATAAAGTTGGTCCATTTACGGCATCGTCCACGTCACCACATTCATTTCTCACCCATCACCCAATGTTATTTGATCGTTGTGACTGGGAAGGATAACATTCGAAACCTGCCACAAAAAATGACTTATCGCTTGCTTCTAGCCTCCCTCCCATTTCCTCCACATTGCTGCTGGAGATGAATGTGCAGTCATTGCTGATTTATTTCTAAGCTCCCTCTGGTGGCTCAGAGAGGACTCACCCGTCTCCGGGGTCAGAGATGTCACACGGCAGCAGCTCAGATCATTTGTTGTGAGGAGCGGCGGGACTGCCGGCGTCAGTCTGTGGGAGCGCTGCTCTCCTGCTGGAGGTGGAGTCTCTGACATCCCATCAGTCTGATGGAGCTCCGGCTCCGCAGCTGGCGGCAGATAAGAGGACGTGCGGGTTGACCCGACGGTGCATCGCTGTAGCTAATGGCACAGGGAAACGGTGACCCTTCACCTCCGATATGATGACTGGTTTTCTCTCCCCGCTGCTGTCTTACAGGCAGACATGGCCGCTGAGAGGGTGGTGAAGACGGAGGACGGAGAGAGGCTGGCGAAGGTAATGTATGACGGCTCCGTGCGGTCACATTCTCAACAACAGACACTCCACACGTCCTCTAATGTTTTCCTCTTAGGAATACGGTGTACCATTTATGGAGTCCAGTGCGAAGACAGGGGTCAATGTGGAGCTGGCCTTTCTTGCTATTGCAAAGTAAGTCTGAGAGATGCAGTAAGAATTATCTGTATATCAGCAGTGGATGAGATGACTACGTGTAATGTGAAGTGTGTAGCTCAGAGAACTGCAGAGTTCTCAGAGCTTTCATGAGTATTTAGTCCTCTTAGTTTTGATTTTCCGGTCCAAAACCTTTACTGTTCCAGTTCACTGTCACTGCTCTTGTCAGCATCGTTTCCAGCAGCAGCTTCCTAAAAATAAACCCACAGTACACTAGCTGGCCTGTCGGCCACCCGACCAAGTTAGCGACTTAGCTGGTGAACGGAGTGGAGCATTTAGCAGCTAAAAAGACCGATCGAAGATCAATATTTGGGTGAAATAGAGCTGACAGAGAGTGAATATTGAACTAACATTCCTCAGGTGGTCAGAGACACAGCAACTATATTCTAAAAAGGGACAGTAATATGGTGATTATGTGTCAGTTTTGTGTTTAATGCTTGTTATGTTGCCCTCAAGTGACCAAAAGAATCAATTATTGCAGGTTTAAAGGACTAGTGTGAAGCATTTAGTGGCATCTCTTTTGTTTGTTCCAATCAAGAGATGCTGCCCAATCCAATAATATTTTAGTGTTCTCTCAAGTTTAGGAGCTAAGGGAAAACCCTGTGTGTCCACACCGCTCCGTGCACGAAAACGTGACCTATAAATAACTCCCATCCAACATTTAACACTAACTGGAACAAAGACATTGAGTCAGACCTTATCGCCCAACCCGACCTCACTTTAATGCTCTCGTGGCTGAATGGGAGTAAATCCCTGGTGGAGAGCCTTTTTTGGAAGACTTGAGGCTATTATATTAAAGTCTGTATCAGTTTGGAATAAAATGTTTTATAATATATAGGTTGGATGCCTGGGTGCACTGTCGGCCATGTACTATATTTCATGGTATTATATATATATAATAAATCCCTGAAGGGTGAGGGTCTGACTGGTAAGTTGGTCATGCGTCTTTGCTCTGAGCTCTAAAACAAAGTCTACTAGCAGTTTTTGCTCATGTTTTGGCAACAAGATGCTAGTGGAAAGTCTATAGAGACCTCTCTCTACAACCCACCATCAACCCAGATGAGAGAAAACGACGAATAAAGAAAATCAATAGCAATAAGAGAGAGAAACAAAACAAATACACTAGGGGATTAGAGATGTTGCTCGCGCTTTTCTCATTTCCAAAGTCATCTACAAATGATCACAGACACAGACATTTCATGCTTCAAAGGCTACGTCTTCTTCTAAATGTTTTTTATCTCACAGACTCTCCTCTCATGTTTCTACATGTAGTGTACAAGCCAAAACACAATGACATGCATTTCCAGTTTAGTTTGACGACTCTGGTCTTCTCCTCTGAGTATTTGTCTTTCTTTCGACTTGGCATGGACGCTCGCGTGCCTCCCTCTCGTTCCTGCAACTAATAGCGTGTTCCCGTTGACTCATTATAATGGGATTGTGCGTGTTCCCTGTGGATGTCAAACATGAAGTGTGTAATTTATGCTTTTGATTGACATCCTTGTGCACACACCTTTCTTATAGAAAGGCCGGAAATATGAAAAGGACTGCTAATGAAAACGTCTGATTGCGCAGCATGTTCCCAGAGCTGTGAGAGAAAGTAATGTCGGCGATCTGCTGTCTTCATGTATATTTTGAGTACAAGTTAGATTGAATGATTCATGCCAGAGGCATTTTGATTAAATCTCTGCACAGATAGATATTCCTCTCCCTCACTTGCTTTTTTTATTTCTCTTCCTTTCTCATCTTCTTGATTTGCTCTCGCTGTATGTGCTACATCCCACACATCCACCCCCTCTGTATATAACTTCCTGTGTCTCTCTCCATCAGGGAGCTGAAGCAAAGGGCGACAGAGCAGCAGAATGAGCCCAAGTTCCAGATTCACGACTACATTGAGTCTCAGAAGCACAAGTCTGGCTGCTGTGGCCTCATGTAGCTGATCCTGATCGCCAGGCAGCGAGAGACACCGCAAGAGAGGGAGAGAGAGAGAGGGAGAGAGGGAGGGAGTGGGAACGAGGTAAAAAAAAAATGTCTGCTGTCTTATGAAAAGCCAATCCCAACACCAAAATTGAGAAGCGGTCGACCTCGTCTTCGCCACTGAGCTTTTAGCTTGAATGCAAAGAGAATCTGGATTGGCCGCCATCCCTTATCTGAAATGTGAATTTAAATGTAATGCGTAGAAATGTGTGTGGTCTTTGTGGTGACAGTTGTATAAAACTACGAGTCAGGAGTTGCAATCTGAAATGCAATATCCATCTGCAGGGACAAACAGAAAACGTATTCATCATTCTATTCTGCACAGCTGCAAACTTAAAAAAAAGTATTTGTTCTGGATGAAAAATATGGCACCTTTGTGATTTGTGTAGACCCCATTATTGTTTGAGTGTGAGACGTCTTTGCACTTAAAGGGGAACTGAACCCTCAAATTCAGCTTGAACTCGCAGTACCAGTAAAAAAAAAAAATGTAATACCCAACAGTTTTCGGCGGGCCCATGTGTTGCGTTTACTGCCACTGAGGGGAAATAGATCCAGCCATGTACAGCATTTCTTGGTGCTTGCTAATGCTAACACTACTAGCAGGGATCAACATACATAAAAGGGAGGCAAAATCCTGCCCAACCCAGTAGACGACCATTAGAAAACAAATATGTAAGGTAGGGGACTCCGCCTCTCTATAGAGGGGGTTTTTGGTTAGATGCCTGGAATAAGGCATTTGAACGTTTTGTTCTACAATACGAACTATGTTAGTAAATAAACTCTTGTTTATCTTAAATCTTTTATGTGTCTTAAAACAGGTGGTTTGCTAACAAGTGGCTAAATGAGACTACAAAACGTCATCACGCCATTGTGGCGTAGTTCATTGATAGACTAACGTTGTTGTTTTTTTATTCCTGCAGAGTGCATTTATGCTTCAAAAATCATAAAAGTGTTTTTTTGTTTGTAAAGATTTATCTTGCTGAACAAAACATGCAAGAACCATTATGTCTGTTTGCCACAGAGCTTATGTTCCTGCAATAATCCAAAACCCAAGGGAGAAACGTTACTCTATTGAGACAGCACACACCGGAGGGGAAACAATTCATCACTGCCTGTTGACTTTGTATAGTGTGACAGAATAATACCAACATGGTCATTAGCCCAGAACTAAGTATTTATAAGCTGCTGAACTGAACAATTTTTGATACAGGCAATAAGACGTGAGGCGTCGGCAAGACGGTTGGAAAAACCTCACGTTATGGCCAAATATCGGTGTTAGGTTATATATATTCATGTAAGTTACTCTAAAGTGTTTTAGAACATGGATATATCAGAAGGCTACAGCGTATTATGTTTGCAAGCGCCTTAGCGTACTTGCTAACACGTAGCTAACATTAGCTCGCTAGCAGCTAACTTAACATTCCATAATAATTTGAGTTATCAACTGCACACCTGGTAGACAACAGGTGCTTAAATAATCATTTAACCTGCTGATATCCAAACAAGAAACAGGCATTTCCTGTATCAGCCACTGGTCGCATATTGTTTTCCCCTCCGGTGGGTGCGGCTTCATCCCAGTTAGGGAAGGACCAGAGAATTTGGCTGATCCAACCTCTAAAATCCAAGCAGACAAGATACAAAAACATGCATCAACACCGTCTCGTGTACAGCTTATTCAGGACACAACTCGACTGCATGTTTGGAACGAAAGCGTCGTCAGTTGCTGTTAAACCGAGCGTCAGTTACTCGTCCAAAGCCGGCGGCAGCGAAAAACACTGAAAGTGAAGTTCGGCCTTAATCTCAGAACTGTCACATTTTTCATCCTGCGGTTTGAAGTAAACAATCGATATGACTGTTGGTGTGGATATAGCATTTTTGCCCTGCAGCTCTTAGTTTGTCTCCATCCCTGTTTTAGCAGGCTGTGAACTGAATCCCTTTTGGCCTTACAGTCTTCACCACTATCCTTTGATAACTCGGTGTGTTTGAGAAGTGGACTTCAGTCTCACAGTCAGATTGTAGCTTCGATGAATCCCGTCTGTTCACGTCTGTACTGCTGATAGAATAAAGCCAACTTTTTGAGGGCGCTCACCCAGCGTGTGTCTGTCTGTACATTCAATTCAGGGCCAGTGAAACTTCATTCAAAGTACTGTACATGTCATTTTGCCGGAGCGTTATCCCACCGCTGCACCAGGCATCAAACAAAGACTTAATTAGCATTATTTTCACACCTTCTGTTAGAGATACCTCGGCATGCTATTTTGCCTCTTACTATTCACACACCCAGAGAGACACTCAATGATGGATGTTGTTGTCAAGGCTGTACCGCAGCTGTATTTGTTCACGCTCCGCATCGTGTAACTCGTTTCTTTGTACAATGTTCATTATGAATGTTTGCTTGTCGAACTTGCTCAATGTCACATTTGTCCCTCCTCCGAGGCGTCACGGTGATCACAAAGTGCCATGAAAAAGTGCTTTGTTATCATATTATATATATATATAAAAGTATATTTTGTAATGTATGTGGTGTTGTTTTATTGAAGTCGGTCTTGTCTGTGCGTCTTGTGTGTGTGTGTGTTGAGCTTTTGGAGGGACGAGGTGCGAGTCACAGGATGTGCTGAGGTTAACGAGCCACTGTGTGGCAGTAGCTACCCCGTTTATTCTCTAGTATGTTGCACTAGAAAGCGTTTTATCAATTAGACTTGCTCAGCAACATGTTGATTCTGTATATTTGAGTCTATTTATGTCATTATGGAGACACATTATGTAAGGCAGATGCTCAACATCTGGATGATGATGTTTTTTCATTATTTTATTTATTATTATACTGTGGTTGCTAAGTGAAGTGAGTGGACATTCACAATTCACTTTACCTGGCTGTACACCTGAATGCAGCTCACAAGTCACGCTGCTGAGTCACACACATTAAGGGGAGAGTGCGTTTTCTATTCTTTACTGTGAAAAAAAAAAAAAAACGTAATTATCTGGATGACTTCCCATCAACTGAACTAACAGCTGCCCTTAAACACGCAGCAGACCTCAGAGCTGGTACTGCGGTAGCTTTAAACTCCCAGGTTGGAGAGTGTTGAGAGATCCTGTCTCTGTCCTCTATCTGGTCTGAAAGGATTCTCAGCTGAAAAGTCAAATCCTCCCCAAGGTTTTATGGCAGCAGCTTCCTGCCGGCCTCTATTTTTACAAACCCGTCACTCGTATCTCTGAACTTCCAGAGGGGCTCTCTAGGTTGACCGGATTCAAAACACAGTGAAAGTTAAAAATGATACCGATTAATGCCTTATTTGTGCCTATTGATTATTACAATTTAATCTAATAGATAGACTGACATATCAGATGGTGTATAACCAAGTTTTAACAGCTTATATATTATTTATTTCAGCTCACAGCGCTGTAATAACAATAGTAAACTCTACTCTCATATTTTAAATATCAGATGACAACAAATGACACATCAAATGGTTTTTAGGTGAAGGTCACAACAAATTGTTATTCATGGCTGATGGATGGACGGTACTTTATTATTCCTATGTAGGTTAATTCTCTACAATTTGTTATTCATTGCCTTTAATAGCAGGAATTATAGAGAATTAACTAATTATGTATTAGCTTATTAACTAATAATTAACTAATTTGTGCTAAATTTAAACACTAGTGTGAAAAGGTGTTTTGGGGCAAATGTTGTAAAATGACACAAAAATGAGGATGCATTCAGAGCAGTAAGATGTGCAACAAGTGTTGCTCAAAAAGGGGAAAGAAGGGCTCAAATGCAATTTAAAGAAAACTATATGAATAACTAAAAGTAAAACTATGATTGCCTGAATAATGGGAATTCATAAATATATTTTTATATATTTTTTTTTTCTTAAATCCAAACACTGGTCATCACTTTCGAGTATTTTCCTGGAGACCCTCGGCTTTGTTTACTCCTTCAGTCCTCCCTACTTTGCATGTTGGGCTGGTCCGTGAACGCACCTCCCTCTTCCTGAGTGGCCTCTCTACTTGTGAGAGGGAGCTGAGAGAGTCTAATCAGCCCTCTGGTCAGCAGGAGTCACGCTGAGGATTTTACACCAGTGTGAGGATCAAGTCAGACTTTGGGGTGGAGGTGGACCGGAGAGTGGGACGAACAGCAGCACCGTTTCCCACGGACTTATCTCCTCTAGAGGGCGGGGGTTGGGCGCGTGTTTTTATTGTGAAGGGGTACCACTCATTCACACACCTCATCAGCAGCAGCAGCAGCAGCAGCATCCCGAGCAGGTTTCCACTTTAACACGAGCACGTTGAGACCCGGTTCAGCAGTGTGAAGGCGAGCGAAGCCTAACATGCCGAGCAAACGTCAGTATCTGCGCCCGCGGCTGTGCACGCTGGAGAAGGGGGACAACGGCTACGGTTTCCACCTCCACGGGGAGAAAGGTAAGACGGGGCAGTTTATCCGGTTAGTCGAGCCCGACAGCCCGGCTGAGACAGCGGGGCTCCGCGCCGGAGACCGGCTGGTGTTTGTGAACGGGGACGAGGTGGAGAACGAGAGCCACCAGCAGGTCGTGTCCCGGATACGAGCCACCCCGGGCCGCCTGGAGCTCGTGGTGGTGGACCCGGACACGGAGACGCTGCTGAAGAAACACAACATGAAGTGTCTGAAGGAGTACGTCGCCGACGGTGTCCCGCTGCCATTCGACGAGGAGGAGGAGGAGGAGGAGGAGGAGGAAGAAGAAGAAGAGGAGGAGGTGGACGGGACAGTAAACGGGGATGAGCGGCGCGCCAAGGGGGATGAGGAGGTGGAGGAGGAGCGGGAGGAGACACCCAGGGAGTCCACGCCGGTCCCGGAGAGTAACGGAGAAATGCACGTACACGTGGAGAAAAAGCTGAGCATCAACTCGGAGAAGGTGAGTCAAAGTCAGGATAAGTTCCTGCAGCACGTCACTAACACAAGAGCCTCCCATGCTTGCATTAAAGTTCCTGTATGCAGCACCGAGGGAGTATTCTCCCAGAGAGAATAGGTGCTCTGTGTGTGTAACCCGGGTGACATGGGCTGCTGCACCCACATGCTGCCCGGCTGTGGGCAAGGGTCAGCTGGCCGGTCATCTGCTGTAGGCGAGAGGACTAACAAGAACCTGGATCAGCTCTGGGGTTCAGTCCCCTCACTCCACAGTGTGACACTGCCTCTGTTATTACAGCGATGCCACGTGGTTCACCCTTAAATCGGCGTGAATGACACACAGACTCTTTCGCTAAGACGTGGCGCCGTGCTCGTCCTTTAGAAAACCACCATAACAAATATCTGACATTGCTGAAGCCTCCACAGTAAAAAAACAGGAAATAGTGTTTTTTCAAATCGCCACAAAAAAACCCACTAAATGAATTTTAAAACATTTGATCTTATGTTTGCAAAACAGTACAGGCTCATTCACACTCCACAGTGGCCACTTGATGATGTGGTTGCCCTCATTTGTGTGTGTTACGGCTGTGAGCTCTGGACCAGGGTTCATTAAAAAGCACTGGAGGAGAAGAGGGTCCCCCTCCAGTCTGGAACATCTGTGCCCTTCGCTGCATCCTGAATGTTTACCCCCGAGGCTGTTTCTGTCTGTGTCTAGCTCTGCTGCTCACTACAAGACTGTAGGTGGAGGTGAGGAGAAGGGCCACAGTGTGCAGCAGATGTAGAAAAGACCCCGCTGTCTGCACGCATGTTCTGCTTCTTCCTGAGGTCAGATACTATAACCTGTACAGTTATTACAGAGTCATATTTAAACTGTTCTCCAACAAGCTTTTCCACACAATGTTATAATTGTGGAGTTATAAGCAGGAAGTCCCCCGTGCTGCTGTGTATGTTTATGATTATCTCTGAAGCTGACAGAGGGTCAGAGAGGTCAAAAGGGCGGCGACACTTTGAACTTAATGGCAAAGTGATGACGAGGAGTCAAGTTGGGAGATATTTTGAAGTGACATCTATTGAGATTGATTGTATTTTGGTCATTGTAATGTGATATATATTGAATATTGAGTTGCAAAGAAAAGCTAGTATAAGTATAAATCTGTATTAAAAAAAAGAGCAAATAACACCAGTAAGAATATTTCCCAAAAATGACTGCCTTTTCCTTTAAAAGTTGCATTTGCGAGTGCAACTGATGATTATTTTAATCAAAGATGAGTCATTATTTGTTTGATTAACTGTTTGAGCTCTAGCTCTATTACAGTTGAAATTAGAAAGGTATCACTTTCATAACTGATTAAAAAAACAAACATAAAATGCAAATCGTTTCCCCAAATACTTCCCTATATCATTAATAGAAAAACAAATACAGCTCTGTCTGCTTCGTCATCATATTCAAATTCTTTTTTTATTATTTTTTCCATTTTCTCAGTGGGGTAAACAAGGAAAACTGTTCAGGATCATACTGATGCCGTTGCCTGTTTGCAGACTCCCTCTCCTTATATGCACCCAGCGGTTTAACGGAAAAGCACAGTCTGAAACGCCACATTGTCATTACTGAAGCTTTGGCATTTCTCATAGGTGGCCGCTCACTGTGGTGTAATGACAGCTTTCACATATGGCAGAGCATGCGGGGCCTTTCAGAGTGATGTTTCTGGTATTAAGGGCCCACACTTGTCTACAGCCCTTGAGCTCAGCTGGATTATGTTGTTTAACCCAGGAATATGAAGCAACTGTTCCCTTGTTTGCTCTCGGGGCTCTCCGCAGATGGCCTAGTGGAGCTGTGGTGGTACGATTCACGCTGGCACGCAATCCAGAGGGAAGGAGCGCCGAAACAAACAATGGCAGCACCCCTAAGCTACTGGATATGTCTTTTTTATGTAAAGGCGTATACAAGGATTTCAAAGGCTTCAGAAGTATTGTGGGGACAGAGGACACAGTAGCGTGTGTCTGAGTGTGTAAATTGGACCCTAGGGATGCTGTTTAGAGGGTGTCTCCATGTTACAGTCAGAAACACCTCAGGGTGTATTTCTTTTTTGCAGTGACTCCACTCTTTCTGGAATTTTCTCCTAACATCCTGTCCGGCATTCCTGTGCCAGAGGCCTGTGGCCCAGCCAATGACACACACACACACACACACACAATTACAGACACACAAACACACACAGCATTGGTTAACAGCCACGCTGACGTCCGCCAGCCGCCTGTTTGGCCGCAGACTTTGAAACAACGCAAAAGAGGGTTCGAAGAGCGATGCCATCTCCCGAAACAGAGGAGCCTCGCTGATGGTTGCCACGGCTACGCTGATGTGTGAGTGTACGTATGTGTGAAGATGGAGGTAGGCGAAAGTGAGACAGGGGAGGTGCGAAAAAAAATGGAGGTCAAAACGTGGAACGCGGCCCGGGAGCCGCTGTCGTCATCGTGGAACGAAAACACACATCATTGGTTCCAAAGGTGGTCACTTTGTTGTCCAGGCGGTGATGTTTTTACGCTGCTATCGTTGAGGGCGGTGGGGTCACAGCTAGGGATGGGTAAAAATATCGATTCAGCAATGCATTGCAATTCTTTTCCCCGCAATTCAATATCGATTCAGCCATTTTCTGAATCGATTCAAGCCCCTGGCCAGTGGGGGCGCTGTGACCGCCACCCTCGTGTGATTCGCGCTGTACGGACGGGGGCCGCACTAGACCAAACCATTACAATATGGCGACCGGTGTGAGTACAGCGCTCACACCGGCCGCGGAAGCGCTGCAAATAGGCGCGTAGCCGCTTCCTTTCGGAGCCCGCTTCCTTTCGGAGCCCGCTTCCTTTCGGCGCCCTTGTTAAGCGATAGTGTCGTTCACACCAGACACGGAGCGCCGCGAATAGGCGCGGCCGTCCCGCGCTGTGAAGCGATCGTTTCGGCGTCTGCTCTATTCTTTGCGCGTGCCGCGAGCGAACGCGTCAGTTCTGGCAGGAAATCACACAAAGAGACACGAGACAATCCGGTCAATTTTCAAAATAAAAGCAATTTTCAAAATAAATTCCGCGATTAACAAATGCGATCATAGTTGTGTATCTCAACTCGCACTGGGAAACAGGAAGAGACAATACATTTAATAAATGTGAAGAGTAGATAAACAAATATGTGCATTTCAACGGTATATCTGCACTACTACTGTCTACTACCATAGCTTCCGCGGCCGGTGTGAACCCGTTACATGCACTGTAGTTCAGTGTAAGCAGTGTCCTGTTTTATCATGCTATGAGTTATACCACGGCTGTTCATAAGGCATGAAACTAAATAAATTATTTGAAAAAATGATCTGGTACTCTTACTTGTGTATTTCTACTTGATACTGAATCGATATCGAAGCATTTCAATCAATATCGAATCGAATCGATATTGAATCGAATCGTGACCCAACGAATCGAAATCGAATCGAATCGTGAGATTCTAAACAATACCCAGCCCTAGTCACAGCGGATGCTCTCAGCTCATATTACAAAGATCTAGATCCATCAGGCATTTGTGGCTGTGATGATGTGTCGTCTGTCTTTACTGCCTTTTTATAAGATATTCCAATGAGTTCCAAACAGTGTGGTATAAAACAGTGTTTTTCTCAATGAGGACTTACAGTGGAAGCATGTGTCGTTCAATGAACAGGTCAATTAATTAGTGGAACAATTACAACAAGGAGAACCCGTTTTGGGTGCGTGACCTGTTGTTCTAACACACGTTGGGAAAACATTTAAACCTATCCTTTAATTGTTCAATAATTGTGATGATTATTTGCTTAATTGTTAATTATACCATTTTAAATGCCAGGAAATTACTCATATCATATTTTGTCCTTGTGGTTGTAAAAGTTCTTGACGGCACTAACCCGTCAATTGTTTTGGTGCTAACAAACAAATCCCACTAGATTCTCTCAACAAAAAAAAAAGGGTGTGATGGTGAGAGTCTTCCTGAATGTCTGCTCACTCAGCCCGTCTTTAAACACTAATTACAGGAGAGGAAGAGCGCTCGTGTCAAATGAAATCGACTGCGGCTCGATGAGATCTGGTGTTTCTAAGAGTGTGAGTGTGTGTAATATCGCTACAGTATTGAGATCGAGGACACTCACAGCATTTAGAGAGCTGGAATGAGACAACGCGGCGTCTTTGTGCCGATATGCCTGTTGGTTGTCACTTCTCTCCTCTAATCTGAGCCTCTAATCTGCACAGTCGTATAAAAGATGCTCATTAAAGGGCTTGGAGACTTCAACCACACATGGTTGGCTTTTTACACTGGCTTTACTTAGAAAGTGTGGCCCTTTAACTATATGGAACATTATGTTGCCCATAAACAAATGATCCTGAATCTGTTGTGTGGGAGGATTCGGTATAATTGTATGGTCCTTGAACTGGCTTTAATGTCACGTTTCATTGTCACCTGAAGCAAACCCCAATGTTAACCAGGTGTTTTCCACAGTGGCATATTTTTTTTATGTGGTACATCACATCCATGTGACGTTCTTGTCTCTGTACTGTCATATCTACTTCAGCGGGGACAGAATCACAAATTCTCAGAGTCAACCGTCCCCGTTCATCTGACGCAACACCTTCAGGAATAGCCTGTGGGTGCAATTTTCTGTTAATAGAATAAACGTCAGCCTTCGATGATCATTTGTTTGTCACGCACGAGAGGCAGAAACGGCCCCACCTATAGTAGCTATGTGAGCCAGGATGGCCAGGGGTGTGTTCCTGGCTGCCTGCTGCTGTCTGTGGGACTCTTGGCCTGTGCACAGACCCCAGGACTTTTGTGCCGGTTTCCTGTCATTGTTGTTGGTGGAAGATCAACCAGCCCCCCCCCCCCCCCCCTCTTCACCTTCTCAAAGCTCAACACTGACTTTTAAAAGTGAATCACCTTTTGGTTGCCGAAACTAAAAACATGCTCGCCACTTTTAGGGGTTTATTTGGGTTAATTACTGTCAGTTCATGAATGTCAACCATAATTAAACACCATAATTATTATTTTTCATTGTTGCTAAAAAGATACCTACGGCCACAAAGGCCAAAGAATTAGTTAGCTGTCAAACCCTGCCTCTTCTCACCCTCCTGACCTGCAGTTCCTGCAGCTCGGAGCAGATTCAAGATTCAAAGATTCAAAGTGTTTTTTAGCAGGACAGTAAAACTACAGCTGAATGGTGAGAGAGCTAGCCATCACCGTTTGTCTGAGCTAGCAGCTAAACGCCTGCAATGAAAACAGGAAACATGATAAATAAAATGCATGACTGGTTGAATAGCGTGTCGTTTGAGCGACAGACACTGAATCAGTAAAGTAAACAGTATCCCCAGCTGTGTTTGTTGATTTGCTTATCACCGAAGCCATTGCGACAAAGCCAGGTATTGTTCGGGTAAACGGAGAGCAGTCGGTGTGTGTGTCTGATCAGATTTACTCCATGAGTCATTCTGACCTGCTACACACGGTCGCTTGACGTTTGCACGTACAGTACGCTTGGGCACGCGTTGCATTTGCGTTTGTTTTGTTTCATGTTAACCGTGTGTGTGTGTGTGTGTGTGTGTGTGTGTGTGTGTGTGTGCATGTGAGAAAGTTTGGGAGTCACCCTTCGCTGCTCTTTGTTGATCGCCGAGCTGTGCTTTTTCAGGGGAAACAGACGGTGTCAGGGGCTTTATTGTGTTTCAGCTCAAAGATTTGTGCATTTTTTTTATGTAACCCATTTCCCTGCACCTGTATGTTTATGAGAACGCATGTTATGTAACACGTATGTGCAGGGTGGTAAGACGATAAATAGCAAAGAGATTTAATAAGAAGTATTTCATTAGGCTACTGTTGCAAATCCATCACTGGACTGCTATATTAACCCAGCAGCAAAAATGTACAAAAGATGGTAAAGTAATCAAAACCACACTCCCATATTTTTAATACTGTTATTAAACACCACCAGGAGTTAGCTTTCATTTGGCGTTGCTGTTTTTGTGTGTATTCTGGGCAGGAATCTCAGCGTCACTCATGACACAATACTATCACAAAATGTCGCTCGAGATAGTGAGAGTATCACAAGTGTTATTTCAGGAGAGTCACGCACAAGTCATTACAACATCTATTTGACAAAGGCGAGGAGAACATAGGAAACACCATCATTGGAGGAACAGTGTGTGCCAACGTGAGGACAGTGCTTTAGCCTTTTTGTGAGTATTTCGGGGTCAGCGTTCGGCCTTTTTGTTTTATTATCGGCAGACAGCAGAGCGATTACAGGAAATAAGGGGAGAGAGAAGAGTTAGAAGGACACGTAGCAAAGGTCTGCAAGCAGATTCCAACTTTTCATGGTAAGCATCCTAAACCCTTAAAAGGTCACCAGTTTCACACGAATTTGTATGTGTAATTGTTTAAACGCCAAACTGCCAAAAGGCACAACTGTAACTGTGTTTTAAGCAAATGAAGGGTATACAGTTGCACACATCACAAGAGAACAATAAACTACTCTATTGATGAGGGGAACAAGTAATCAATGATATGTTGTCTTTGTAAATCATAGCGCTGTCAGTAAAACCTCTCAGTGACGTCCGTCCAAACAACAGCACCACTGTCCCGTCAAGACCACCGTGGCCCAGGTCAGGGGTGGAACCTGAACCCTGTTTGTGTGGGGGTTAGGGTGGGTGGGGTGCTGGTGATAGGGTCCCATGGGATACTGGACGGAGACTCCACAATGCCACATTCCAGTTCCCACTCCATTCTGCTGAAGGTTCACCACCCTGGCCGGACAATGAGCCGGCGGGCCGCGCCCTACCGGTGGGGGGGGGGGGGTTACTGGCTGCTCGCCCTAAAATAGACTCACCCCCGCCGTCCGCCACCTCCCTTCCTACCGTACAAGACACAGCAAGAGACAAGACAGAGCTTATTAATGAACGTACACTGGATGGTAGCAAGCTAAGGACATGCAGGAAGAATCCATCCCAAAATACACAGTCTCAAATGTTTGCAAGCTGGTAAACATCCCTAGATAACTGTTTAAGATCAGGATGTTAGCTGATGTTAGCATTTAGCCACTGAGTTTCCTGTATCTGTGTCACAGAACCCATCGCACAAGAGCAGATTAGACATGTTCCTCTACTAACAGTAGCCTCAATAATATCTCTTGTCCCTGCTGACGCCTTTGACTTCATTATCACCCACCCACCTACGTGCTCCACTAACTGCTAGGAACATCAAGTGTCTGGGATTGTAGACATTGTATCGTACATGAGAAATACTTTTTGTCTCTGGCGCGTTCTTGAATCACCAAATGATGTGTTGGTCTGTGACCTAAAGCTCCCTCAGCACTGTAGATGCAATGAAACAGTGGAGTTTAACGACTGCTTGTATGCTACAGAGGAAATGTAATGTATGTAGTGTGTGACCACATCATGTTGCCACTTCTGCTTGAACGTAACAATGTGGTTCTTTGTGTAACACATATCTCAACATCTTTATTTTCTGACTTGCCTTCCCCTTCTTTCACTCAATGCCTTTTACTACACCAAACACTGCAGGCGCTGTATGTTTGGGAGAGAAACTTGTATTTGAGGTTGTAGAGCTGACGCTGGGTTCAGGTCTGCGAGGGGTGGAGGGTCGGGGACAGGAAGACTGGCCGAGGAGATAAAACCTGTCGACTGTGATAGGACCAAACTGTCAGTCGGCGTTGAGATGATCTAGAACGATCATCACTTAAAAAAAAAGAAGAAGGCCGCAGAGTGGAGGAGCTAAAGATGAAGACGCTCGAGGAACAGCAGACCTTGCTAGCTCTGTTTTCACAGATGCCCAGGCCCCTCTGGTAATCAAGACCACTCCATTTGGTCTTATCAGTGCCTCTACCCCTGCTGTGATGACTGACACTACTTTTCTATTTTCAGGCCTTTTCCCTAAAGAGTCTATTGTAATGGGAACCCTCAGCAGAACCTTTCTTTGGAGTCTTTTGTAGATCCAGTTTGTCCCATCCTCAAATGAAAGGGGGGGGACAGTAGGGTGCTTTGTTCCCCCCCCCTGCGCCTGCCTCGCAGCTGGTTCAATGGTCCAGCTTGAAATCCAACACCCCCGTCCTGCCTGACAGAGTGGTGCGCTCCTTACACTCAAGAGCACAAGACTTTGTGCAGCGGCGGTTTTAAAGTCTGTCCTTGAGGCTGTTAATCTCCGTCAAAAACTACACATGATAATCACAAGGAGCGGGGAGGCCTATGATTTGTCATGTCACTGAGTAGCCACAGTGCCTGGCAGCGTGTCACTTTAGCGGTTATTCTTTACGCTGATCAAAGAGGCCTAAAGTCACGGGGGAGCTGCCCTTTTATTACAGCGACACGGGGGGTTGAAGTAAGCAGCAGGAGGAGGAAGTGATGTATAAAGATGAAAAAGAGGCTGCTAGAGAAGACATACGCACAGAGCAGCTGAGGGCGACAGGTTTCAGTTGACGCTTTGCTGGACTCGCAAGTTTACCGGATGTTGAAATACATCAGTGAGGTGTTTACGTAAATCACAAAATTACAGCATGTGACCTTTTCCTTTTTCCTTTTAGTTTTGAGTCAGCGAGCCAAAGCTGTGCTGCTGGAAGCCTACAGTCATAGATGTCCTGCATGTGTTCTCCTTTATTAAGGTCTACACAGTAGCAAAAAATCAGTCTGCTGGCAAAGCATGGGGAAAATATGAAGTAACTAACATGTTGAGTGGCAGAGCTGCAGCCTCTGGCATCGCAACACACACACACACACACACACACACACACACACACACACACACACACACACACACACACACACACACACCTCTCTATATGCCACTTGCAGCTTCAGCTCTGTCGCACACAATCAGCAGAAGAGCCTGACAGACGCGAGACGAGTGGCTGAGTCAGAGGGTGATAAACATGATGGATGGATATGATGGAGGCAGTTGGCTGCCTTTTAATATTTCCTGAGAGGGTTTAAGAAGATGCAAATCAATCCATCTGGCTCGTCAAGACGCTCACCTGTTGGTACGTCGAAGGCAGAAACCAGAACTCTGCTCCTTTTATGCAGAAATATTTTGATTCTTTGTCAACACACTAGCAGCGCGGCTCTACGGATGCTGATGTCGGCTGATGTTGGTCCAAATTAATCCAAATTGATCTAACTGTTGGATGGATTGCAATAAAAAAAAATGGTACACATATTCATGAACTACAGAGGATGAATCCTGCTGGTTTTGGTCATTTTAAATTTAGCGCCACTATACCGATCACATGACCATAAAACGAACATGAAGTATAGAAAATAAGCAATAAGGCCCTGGGATTTCTGTGATGATGAAAACATGTACAGAATTGCAAAAATGTGAATGTAATTCATGAAAATCAGGGTTTCCCCTAACATTACAAGTGTTGATTCACTTGGTTTTGGTTTCATATATATATGGGCATGCTGTTTCTCTAGCGTAGTTCACTCTACACAAATTAAGCCCTGATTTTCCACTCGCTGATTGGTTTTTGGAGCTTCCTAAGAAAAGCCCCAGATCAGAGGCAAACTGCCGTTCACATTTGTGATCTTCGGTAATAAAAAAAAAAGCTGTTTTCAAAGCTATAGGTGAGCAAAGATTTTGCACTTGGGCGCTTCATCTTCAGCGACTCAAGAGGGCAATAAGAGCTCCTCATACATGCTGTATGGAGGTGCTGCAGCTGCATCAGAGGCCTGTTATGTTGAAGTTTGCTTCAGTATCTTATCTATTAATTAGCTTCCTGAGGAAAAACTGATACAGAAAAGTCTAAAACAGGGTTACATCAATCTCTGGATGAGGAACCTGTAAACACTCAGAGAAACTGTGTGCCTGAGCAGCAGATGCAATGAGATTCATGAGAAGGCCGTGAAGTGCGTTTTGAGAATATTAACACGGACCCTGGTTTTGTTTTGGAGTGATTGGTATTCAAAGCTCATTTGAAGTTGCCAAAGTGTTCTGCTGTGTGAATAGGAACCCGACTCCCACATTAGTTGCCTGAAGTAGGTGTATCTTAAAGAAATAAGAGGCTTGGAAACAGCAGACAATAGAGTGAAGTCGGTACAATAGACGTGGGTCTCAGTGAAACAAGAAACAAATATGACGCAAGGTCACGGGAGGATCAGAGTAGGTTTCACTTTGTTTAGACTGTCCAGTGTTGCTTAACTCTGGACACACCCAAGCCAGTGTTAAAAGTTGCCTTTGTTAGTTGAATATTTACAACAGTTTACACTTGATACTGAGCAATATGGTATTAACTCAGTTGTAAAACTCAACTGATGACTAGGTTTAAAACTGAGTTACCACAAATGATATGCGTGTTTGTGGCTGTGGATGAAGACACAGTACATCATTCAAGAAAACAATGGCTTCATGATACACAGCGTGCATGCACTGCAAAGCGATACATCACAATCTGTGTCACTGAAGGGAAATAAAATCATGAATAGCCATGTATCATTTCAGAGTGCAGAGACATTAGTGAGATATAATGGTTCATGCACAAAACAGGCATTGTGCAGTTATTCAAAGTGTAAACAACCACTAAAAGTTTATGGGGAAGTCTGTCTGAGAGCAGAGCAAGCTTCAAGATATAAAATGTCTGCAGTGAAAGTAGGATGGACCTCGATGACAAAGAGAAAGAGAAAAGTATTTGGGAAATATGCCTATTTTGTTCTTTTTTTTAGTTAGATGCAAAGAATTATATCACTCGTGTGTACATTAAACATTAAGCTGTTACCTTATCTTTAGCTCTGAATGAAGACTAGATATCAGATGGCAATCTCCGGTTCTGAAAAGTGAAGCCAATGTGGAAGTGCCTTAAACTTGCATTCTTCCTAATGGCCAGCAGGGGGCGAATTCTCTGGTTGCAAAAAGTTTCTCACTTCATTTATTTTCTCACTCAACATTGTTAACATGAGTTAATGGTCTCAATTGCTAGTTTCAAGTCGTTTTATGGTCCATTTAGTGTCAAATAACGATAAAGCCGGGTATGCTTTAGGGCGGGGCTACATTGTGATTGACAGGTCGCTACCAAAGGGTTGTTTTTGTCTTACAAATTTAACCCTTTCACAGCATGTTTTCAGTTCATGAAAGCTAATTGTAACATTTTGGTGACCTTAAAAACTTAGCTCCTTCCTGCCATCAAATACTAGCAAAAAAACGAGAGGACAACGCCCAGAAACCAAGATGGCGACAACCAAACTTGCATCGTGGTCATGCTAACCACTATTTCAGAGCAGCTTGTTGATGTCTGGATCCTTTTGTCAGATGTCAAATACACTTTCTTCACTCCAAGAGTACGTTTGTGCATATGATTGGGTGTGTGTTGTATTTGAATTCATCTTTCATGTCAGGAAGTTGAAGCAGTGCAGAAGGAAGCATATTGAGGGAAGATGTGTCAACACTTCCTGTGCAACACTTCCCTCCTCTAAGGAAAGTTTGTGTCACTGAGAGAGTTTTTGTGGGCCGAAAAGGAACATTTCACACAATAGAAAACGGTGAAACTTTGATCTTAAAATGATACAAACAGCATTGAGCTGAACAAGACTCAAAGCGAGAGTGATTTAAATTATTTCCTTGATGGTCAGAAATATTTTACCATTATTTGTTGTATTTGGTATCAAGATTATTTTTGTGATCACCAAGCAAGAACAGGACTTTTGATGAGATAATGTTATACTGAAGGTCTCAGCGTGGAAGGTCAACTATCACATTACAAGAGGATTTTCAGCACCCTGCCTTAGGCTTACAACAACCAACTAAATCTGAGGAAGCAGCACACGTAGACAAATTAATTTGTGTTTTCCTTCCATGTTTTAGAGTCTGGGAAGCACTCTCAACAAAATAAAGAGTCCAAGAGGCAGTATACAAATGTACCTGAATGAAGCTGACCTCAGGCCAAAACTAAGCCCGTCTGAAACAAATATTTAGTCGTACATGCTGTGTAAAAGGGAACACAGACTTGTGTGTCGTGGTTTGTAAGTTTGTAATTTACAGAACGTTCCAAAAATGTTCTGCAGCTGTATCTATGATGACAGGTTTCTGCTGTAACATTAACTTACATCGTGTCACATGAAACACGCATACACAAGCACACATTTTGACAAGCAGTGCGTCCTTGGTTCCCCTCCTGGTTTGTGTGTTCAGCAGATTCCACAGATTTCAGACCCGCGTGGAGATTCTTCAGCCCTGCACTCGTCTCAGACACAAACCCTCCTCTGTTGTCCCTGCCAGAGCCTCCCTCTCCCTGCACAGGGACGCCTAACGTCAACCAGAGCACCCGATGACTGTCGGAGAGTCTCATGCCAAGGCTGCAGCATGTGTTGATGGCACTCAGAGTCTCATCTGCACCATTATAGATCAAATAGAGTGCATTAGAGGGAACGAGAGCCCCCTAAGTTCTAGCATTAATCTTGTTCTTTGCTTCAGTGCTTCACACAGCTAAAGCAGAAGACAGAGAGCTCTGTTAGTTCATTCCAGACTTTCAGAGCAGAGAAGGTCAGAAATAAACAAACACAAAACTAAACTGACCGGTAACTTAAAGAAAAATCTGTTCAGTCTGTACTTTGGATTGCATTTTTAACATTTCAAAGGACTCATAAAGGACACTTGAGAAAGTAAAGGACACATGCAATCAAAGATATGATTTTTCTATAATCAGATGCCATTATGATGAAGCTCTGGCTGTAGTGGCTTATCAGGAGCACATATGATCAGCAGGATGTTCAGCACACACTGTAAAATTGCCGTTAGATGCAATGTATTATGCTGCGTTCACACTACGAGGAGCGACACAGCAAAAGTCAAGCAATTTTCAATGGAAGCTGATGACATAAAGCTAAAAATGCTGTGTGACGGACGAGACAGACTACAAATCAAATCCAATTAAAATCAACTTTTTGGTGATGAACTATTCATATGTTTTCGTCTCTTTTTAAAAAATGCAGTTGATCAGTATTTAGTGCTGTTACACAACTTAACCACGGCAACAAGTGCTTGAGCAACACTTCTGCAATTAGTTGTTTTTTGTTGTGTGAACATAGCATTACAGTACATCATGCATGTGTGACACTGTAGTATTTTAGCATTATGAAAAAAGGCCTGTAGTATAGCGGTGGAGTTGAATGGAATACTAAGACATTTTGCCTTCGTGCTGGGAGAGAGAAGATCGAGTACCCTCAAACTCTTGGCAAGAAAGGCAAGCATTTCCCAAAATGCCCAACTATCCTTATAAAGCAACACCATTTCTTTATAATGAAGCTCGTCTGTCTGTAAGGGAAAGAGCAACCCAGCCACCCTACTTTAAGAATGGCTGTTTGTCCAAATGAACTTCAGCTGGGAGGAATCAAAACCTACAGGCGTAAACAAACTGTAATGTGTGCAGTATGCTGTTTTTATATCACATGATTTGGAGGAAAGTTCCCGGTTGGAGTGTACCACTTACTCTCATTTGGAGCCACCACAAAGTTTACAACGTGTGTTTTTTCCAGGTGCTCAACCTGAGAGAGAGAAAAAGAGCGGAGCTGGGTTGGGCGTTAGCCTAGAGCCATTGTCTTACGTAATACAGTGACGCGACAATCGCTCATTGCTTGTGCCAAGTTGCTCACGAGAGAAAAAGGTTGAGTCAGTATAATAACGTCCATCGTTAATTTATGTCTATTGATGTTCTGAAGTTTCTGAAGTAGCTTTAATCAATCAGCATCCTGCCAGTATTTTCTGTAGAAAGTGAGTCAGATTTATTAATAGATGCTGTTCATTGTCTTCGAGGGTTCAGTTGCCGGAGGGCAGGAGTCCCTCTGATGCTGAGGGAGTGTCAGCTCAGATTCGGTCACACTGACAAAGATTATCTTGACCAGTGCCGTGTCTCTCTTCTGAGCTCCGGAGGGCCATTATTTCATATTTTGACCCCTTTGATGACAAAGCCAGTAAAAGGCCCCATTTCTAAATAAAGAACCTGCTTCTTCCACACAGCGGAAGGGAGGTTCTGGAGTCGAGCTTGAGTTTTTTCCTGGATGACAATATGGCTCTAACTCTTCCTGCCATCCCAGAGTGGGACTGGACGGGGCGAGGGGAGGCGGTCAGAGGTCAGAGCCCAGCTTCCATTGTCCTCCCTTGGAGCCTGGAGCTAGCAGGGCTGCGGACCACACCGGAACCGGTCCCTTCCTCAAGGCTAGAGCAGCGCCGATTGACCCCCCCCCCCCCCCTCCCCAAATTCTCCACAAACCTTCAGAGCAGACCTCCAATCACATGCCGCCAAGACCCTCTTCCTTCCTGGCGAGCAGTTTGGAGTCACGTTGAGTCCAACAGCAGCTTCAGTTTACACACGAGCGTTAAAAACTCACTGCACAACACGGCAGCATGCAGCAGCCACCTGCATGTTCAACCTCGGCTTTATATTCATGGTTAACGAGTCACAGGAGCTCTCCGTAATCTTCGTGCCTCTCGTTCTTCCTGAACCCATGGTGGAGGTATTTTCAAACGCTGATGTTCTGGTCCATTTGATGCAGGTCACACAACAGTGTATTAACATGCTGTGTCCGCTCTCTCTCTCTCCTCTGGTCTCCTGCAGGAGGTGTTGTCCACTGAACTGAGGCCACGTCTCTGTGTGATCCAGCGGGGGCCGAACGGATATGGCTTCAACCTGCACAGCGAGCGGGCGCGGCCGGGCCAGTACATCAGAGCTGTGGACGACGACTCTCCAGCAGAGAGGGCAGGCGCGCTGTCCAAGGACAGGATAGTACAGGTACTTCCACCAGGCCAATAAGGCAGTAGCTCAGTGCACTGCAGTAAGAAGGACAGTATTGTTCTGGTGAGATGATTTTTAGAAACTCCTTAAACAGAATGCCACATTTTGGTCTTATGTAAGAAACATTAATGTACTGTAAAGGAAATGTACTTTTCAACTTCTTAATAAATAGAGTCATCCTAATGAGAAGTAACTGATAAGTCAAACAAAAATATCCATCCTGATTAGTCTGCCATACTTCCGCTCTACGCAGCCCGAAGCGATTTGTTTTTAACTTGGATAACAATGGAGAAGAATGGCGTGACGTGTAGTCAGGCCTCACCTACACACAAAATGTTACAACATAGAAAGACTTTTTACATAGAAGAGTTATAATTTCTGTCTGTGCCTTTGTAGTGCTCCACTAATTCATCGGTTAAAAGGTGTGAAAATGTACCCAGTACTGTCACAACTGTGAAATTATTCATTAAACGCAGACCGAATATGCTTAAAACTCTTTGGAAACTATTCTCTCTTCTTACACACTGTTAATTTTACCTTGTAGATGCATCAATGACTGATGCTCAACGTCAATTAAAATATCTATCAAGTCATTTCATACTGTTTAAGTAATCTGACGTATTCACATCCACCACAACAAAGTATTCTCCAGTGGTATCTAAGTGACTCAGGTCTCCTGGTCCTCAGAGGTCGTGGGCTTTCAGAGGAACGTGTTGTGAACTATCACACGCTGTGTGGGGTCTTAAATCCTCAGCATGTGTCATTAAAATAGTTCAAAAGTTTAGAAAATAAGTGACTTTAATACCGTCATGCTCAACACAATGGCAGTTGCACTAACATTATGACTAGTATTATATTTTATATTTGCCTGTCTCTATCAGTGTTGACCTGTAACGGGCCGTGCCTGCCACGAAGCTGCTCTGCTCCTGAAATGTAGCTAGCTAAGCTGCTAGGGCTAGGTGGCGCTAACTCACTGAAATGGACACGTTTTTGGAATGGAAAGGAGTGGACAAGCAGACACACAATGTTGTTCAACTAAAGTGACAAAAAAATTGTATAATGGTGAATTATTAAAAGGTAAATGACGAAGGATATAAAATATAATATTTTATAATAACTATAATATTTGAAAAACAGATGTAATTATAATGGTATTAATAAAAGTAAGGAAATATATACATTATATATATATTTTGTTATTTTTTTTTAGGTTAATCAACTTCCAAATGTTAACATTAGCCCTTATTTCAATGATTCGGTCCTTAATGTTAGAAAATGCACTAATATCCAGAGTTATTTTTCTCAAACGAGGCTGATCAGGTTCATTTCATCTGAATTTTATAAAGTCAAACGTGCGTCATGTGCTAGCTACATTGTTTTTAAAAACCCAGTGGCAATCTCAACACACAATGAAAGTGTCTCACTCATTCAGTGTCACGTTATTTTAACAAACGATGAAATCAGCGCAGCGGCATGTCCGCTCATGTGCACTATCATCCCTTCACTTCCTAAATGAATGACAACAAACTAGAGGAAAAGGAAGAACCACAAGAGGAGGAGGACAGAAAGAGGACAGAGGGATTAAAAGTACAAGAGAGTTTGGGGTCTGTATGAGGGGATTCCAGTCCCCCCAGCGGGCCCCAGACAGCCGCACCACCCACTGAGGTGCAGGCTTTGTGGGGAGCGGATAGCCATTGTTACTGCTGTTACTGGCCAAGCAGCTATTGTCCAGCTTCCTCTGTGGGACTGGCTTAGACGTGCAGGTCCACCCTTTGGCCTAAACACACGCAGACACACCCGTTGAGACATTTCTCACATGCTTTCCCATGGTGATTCTATCCCAGAACACTCAGCTGGTGTGGAGTGAGCCAATGTCGAGTTACTGTATTCCACAGAGTCAAGTACCACCGCGATGCAGACAAGTGGATTAAAAGCACACATTAAAACAAAACGAATCAGCCATTTGTGTGTGTGTGTGTGTGTGTGAGTGTGTGTGTGTGTGTGTGGACACACAGGATTTCCTGCCCTGGAGCCTCTGGCAGACAAAGTGATAATATTGAGAAAGAAATCCTTGACAGTGATAACATAGTTAGTTCACTTCTGTGTGGGAACAAAGACAAGAAGAAACAACAGCATGTTTTTGTATTTGAATCCTTCAAACCATGGTACAAAAAAAAAAAAAACCCTCACATAATCTTTTTTTCCTCAGGTGAACGATCTGTCAATAGAAGGAAAGTCACATTCAGAAGTTGTGGCCGCCATCAAAGCCGGTGGGAAGGAGGTACGTCTGCTGGTGGTGGACCCCGACACGGACGCCTTCTTCAAGAGGTGCCGAGTGGCCCCCGCCACGGACCACCTCACCGGTGAGAGGATACACACTCAAACAACGTCACCATCACTAAGAGCGGTTGTCTGGCCAGGACGGAGTCAGTGACTGCAATTAGCTCGTAATGTTTCACCCCGGGTTCATTGTCGGTCGCAGTTATAGACACAAGACGCCGCCTCCTCCTGTCCTCCTCTCCACACCAACAGATTAAAAGTCTGCCACACAGTGTCTCGGTTCTCCCCTCCTCCTTTAATTCTTTCTATCTCTGTGTCTCGCTCTATCCTGCATGGCTCTTTTCATTTCCTTTCTGTCCCTGCCAAGAAACATAGACAAAGATGCTGAGCCACCCCCCCATGTTGATGTCCTGGGGAGAAAGTTAATCTTTAAGACATAAATAGATCAGATCAGACAGAACAGAGTGGGATCGCACTGACTAATAGTGTGGTTTGTAAAGTGTAAAGGCTAAAATGCATCACTCCCTCACAAAATTTTAATAGCACGTTGCAAGAAAAACATTTTGCAATTTCTGGACCTCTAAACTGCATCTCATGGCCTTCATCAGCAGATGGAGTTCACTCAGATGTCATGGAAGATGACATTTCAGTCCTGTGATAACTCTAGCCATAGACGAAGACCATGAGATATGGTCCGAGAGCTCCTGAAAAATGTCAAACAAGAGGAAGGTTGTCTCAACCCAGAAAGATGCTGGTAAAAGATTCAGTGCCTTGCTCAAGAGGCATTTTGACCTGACACAGGTGCTGGTATACCCACCACAGCCCCCAGGGGGAGCCCCAGTATAGTCTATGATTATGGCTTCTCTGTGTAAGGGCAGGTGGTGTGTGTGTGTGTGTGTGTGTGTGTGTGTGTGTGTGTGTGGTGAACTTGGCCAAATGTCTGAGTGCCACTCTGCACCATGAGACCCCTCATGTAAACATGCTGCTGCCAGCTGTTGGCATGGCAACAGACTGTGAATCGGGGAAAAGTTGCTGCCCTCTGTATCTAGGAGAGAAGAAATTGATTTTTCTTTAGATGATATTTGTTAATATGTTTTTAAGAATGCTCCCAGGGTTGATTATTAATAAATTAGTTAGTTAGCACATGGTCGACAAGTCCTGTGTTTTGGCTTTTGTGCGATGAACCAGGGAAAAAGTCTCTGAATTTCCTGTACTCTTAAACTAATCCGCTGTGAAAAAAATTTAAATAAAAATGAATGCCCTACAGGGAACAGATTCCACTGAGGTGTTTCCCAGGTAACTGCATGCACGTCACATGCTGCCCACTCAGAGGGCACCTGCCTAGAGAGACTCTCAACGTCAACACACTCATACAGTGGGCAGCCTGGCTCGCCAGCAGCTTTGTTTGGTTTCCAAGGCGCTCACTCCAAGTGGCCTCTCAGCCCAGAGCTGGAGCTGTATTTGGACTTGAGGAGGCTCCTCTCAGGTTCAGGGACACACGCACACACACAGCAAAAGCTGAGGAAGACTCTGATCTCAGAATAACCCCGGAGGACCAGCTGCTATCTCCAGTAATAATCATCATTAGCTAGTAACACTTTTCGGCTGTGCAGAGGCTCAGAGGGATGGACGGTAAGGGATCTGTGATGATGTCTGTCTGCAGTTACAGTAGCATCTCTCAAAAATTAGATTTGTGTTCAAATGTGGCTACACGTCCACGTATCTGATGAGGACAAGCTGCAGGGCAAAGTTCCTCTATAGCTATCTGATATGTAGCGGGTTCTGTGGATGCATTGGAGGAGGAGGGGGACCAGGATGAGCATCATCTCACAGAAGATGAACCACGTGTAAATAATAGATGATCTGCTCATACCTGCCCTATGTAATAGAGTAAGTGTTGGTGGAAAGGTGAGCTGCAGAAAGACTCTTGATCCAGCAGAGTGGAGCTGATGGTGCAGCGCTGAAGGACTGCAGGTCTCATAAAGTGCATCGACTGATTCTTGTGTCGTTTTCATGCCTACAGGTCCGCTGCCGGAGCCCGTCATTAATGGAGGAATGGAGGAGAAGGTAAGATTGCACCTGCAGCAAAGATGATCACACAGACAGAGGGACAAATGCAGGTTGACACTTAAAAGAGCGTAGAGCTACCCCTTGGTTTGGAGATCTGCTTTAAAGCGCAGCCAGAAGTGGGGTTTGAACTTTGAAGTGTGTGAAGAGCCGTCGGTCTCCAACAGCGGCAACTTCCCTCTTCTCTGATGGAGCCTCCGATGAGGACTATAATAGTTCTGCTGTGCACACTCTCGGTCCAGCAGGCCGAGGTCAAACGAGGTTTCAGAGTCACACGCAGCACTTTAGCATGCAGGTGTGGTTTGCCACATCAGAGAACTTAAGTGAGTTATTAATCGCAGGGACGTGTACTGGACGGACTTTCCTGCGATTGTCTCAGACTTCTGGCATTCATTGTATGTTGCTGCGTGGAACACCCCACCCAGCTAGTACTCCATTAACTCTGAATGATTTCAAAGTGCTTGACCGAGGACAGATTGTGTATATCAAATAAAATGTATTTCATGGGCAAAGTAGCTTGACTCACAGTTTATTGTGTATTGTATAAAAGGCATTTTAAAAACTTGAAGAGTTATGAAGAATGTGGCAGCTTCATCTTAATCCTGGTGATGTATTTGTCCCAATGAGACACACTGGCCAGCACTTACGGGGTTGTACCTCAGGTGGGGAGGCCGACGAATGCAACAAAAGCCGAAATGTAAAGAAATATTCAGTTTTAGCTAGCTTAACTTTACAGCTAACATCTGTACGTTGGTTTTGCATGAGTGTTTGCAAATGAATACAAATGGTGAGCAGGAGTCAAAATAACACGAATGATGCAAATAGCTAAAAATGAAAACACTTTCTGGCTGAACACACCTTAACAACGACATCACCATTTTACTCCCTTTCCAGTCTTTATGCTATGCTAAGCTAAGTAGCTGTTGGCTGTAACTTATTTACAGTACAGTTGTAAGAGTGGTATCATTCTTCAACTTCAACTCTGCACCAGAAAGAGAATAAATGTATTTCCAAAAAATGTCGAAACAACTCCTCTAAAATCCTGCGTATATTCCAACAAAGACAAACTTGCGTGCTTTTCTAACCTCACAGGAATGACTCTCAGCTTACCAGACTGTCTTGTTCTCAGGTGGACACACTAGACTTGTAAATTAAAGTGTAAGATAGATATGATTCCAGACTTGTATAAAGGCAAGAGAACACAAACTAAAAGAAACTAGTGTGCCGACTGCGGCTGCCTTCCCTCGGGCGTTTGGCCAAATATGCAAAGTGAAGCCTGACCCGGGCTTCCCGTTCAGGGACTGTATGTGCAGCAGCGAAGTTACATGTTCCTAGTATTGTTGCGTAACAGATGCTTGTTAAAGGGTTGAAGAGCTGAGAGGGAGGGGTTGGGCAGAGGGCAGGAAGGAGTCGTCGGTGAGGTAAAAGTGCGATCTTTAAAAGGGTGGCAGGTTAGAAATCCTTTAATATGACAGGAGATACTAAGAGTTACTTATAATGAGACCGCAAGAACTTAAAGGCTTAGCCTGCAACCTTTGCAACTCATTCACACTGTGACAGAACACTGAAGGCAGGAAATTATCTAAGTGACACGATGAGCAATTCAACCAGGAAGAGAAGCCAGAAGAGAATCTCACATCTAAAAGCTAACAAAGCAACATTTTAAGTTTTGGCTTCTCCCCGACATATTCCAAGGAAAGTCCACAGATGTCCTAAATAGCACATATCGGTGATTCCATCACTAAATGTGCAGAAACATTGGACACTTCATAGGTGACTCAAACTTTATTATAACAGAAAAACCAACTGAAATCCAAGGTTGCCCCCCTGTGGTGAGATCTGGTACTGCACCAATGCTGGATAAACAAAAGAATAATAGTTTCCCGATTATGCTTGTTCACATGTGACTCCCTTGTAAAGGTTAATGTCAATGCTGATGGGTGTTTGTGTTCCCAGGTGAACGGTCGACGTGCGAGAGAGGCAGAGAGGGACTCAAAGCTGTCCATCAGTCCTTCTCCATCCAATGCCTCGTCCAACACCTCGCTCACAACCCCGCCCGCCAACACCCCACCTGAGGTACAACCCCGTAAATATCCCACAACACATATATGACCTTAAAACAGGATGTTAAGTTTAACTAACATGTGTCATCATTCAGGGTTTTATCCCGGAAACCATTCCAGCACTCAACCTGTCGCTGCAGCAGGTCAAAGAGCTCGCCCACCAGAAACGCTCCAACAAGAGAGCCCCGGCCATGGACTGGACCAAGAAAAACGAACTCTTCAGCAACCTATAGGGCATGTCAGCTCAGTGATTCTTACAAAAGAGACATCAGATATTTTTCTTTTTTATGATCATGACATTAAAAAAGCAGTTTAACTATTGGCATCAGACAAATCAAGCCATTCTGTAATATATAGTATTCTTCTTATTATTACTCTTCTTGTTATTATAACCCATAAAAATGTGCTACTAAAAATGAGAGACGTTTATGCCAATGAAAGAGAACTGGACTGTGTGTGTGTGTGTGTGTGTGTGTGTGTGTGTGTGTGTGTAGACGCTGACAGTCCCTGCTGGCCAGAGTCTGGTGCCTGTGGGAACGAGGAGGAGTTGATCATTATGCTATGTTTAATGACCCTCCTCCTCCTCCGTCTGCTTTTCCGTCTACTAACATTAAAAACATCCGTGTCTTCAACCACAGGAGTTAAACCAGCCCGACAATCAGTTCATCACATATCTCTAGTTTAGGATCAAACATCTGACAGAACAGTAATGTTTTCCTTTGTGTAGATTACAGCTCACATGTTAAAGGGCGTTTTTTGTAATATAAAAAAAAAACATATATGATCCCAAAATAAAGTAAACATCATTACTTTCCTCATATAATTATTTCTATGAGCTTCCTTGCTGATGGCTTTAAACAGGAAACTGTGTTCTAAAGAGGTCTATATATGCTCTTTTATTAAATGTGAACAGTTTATTATGAGTAACTTATACCGTCCTCGCTTTGTCATCATCTCTGCTATGAATGGCCCTTCAGTCCACATTTGGAGCATATGGAATATTTTCATTGCTCTAGTGAGGAATGAGATTTTTTACACATTTCTATCAATGTCTTAAAAAAAAACAATGATTGTGTAACTTTGAGACAATGTATATCTAAAAAAGAAACTCTGTACTTTATTAAATGATTTAATTATATGACCTTTTGTAGCTTGTGTAAGAAGTAAATGATTTCTATACTGTAATAAATCAGTCAACACAACATTATGCAGTTTGCTGGTGTGCTATTGTGTGTGTGACATACCTCTGAAAGGTTGATGCTCTAAAGGCTATATAAATTTGGTTTTTCATGGAAAATAATGTTGAATCAATAATTCAAAAGGCAGTGAGGAAAATTGTAAAATAAGGTAATAATCAGAATGTAAATGTGGCAATGTGATGTTCTAAACACTTCATCTTACAAATATGCATCAAACAACAAAGACCACAAACAGCAATAAATATATCCAGTGCAACAAGGTGCACATAATTATGCAGATTATATTTGTATACCATCAATGGATCACATGACTTATTATAACGAGCAAACCATGGAGAATTGATTGTGTTCACAGCTTCTTTCTGCTGCACCCAAGTGGCCAACAATATTATTGCAGACCAAATACTCCCAGAAGGCACTACACAACAGTAATATTTTCTGCATCTCAATTTATTTCATTTCTAATTTTGACCCTTAATTTACTGCCAAATACTGTGGTGGTGTTGTCGTCATACTTTATGCCCTCACACTGTTTTTCACAGGACTGTCTGAGCTCCAACATGTCACTCCGTCTCCAGCAGCTGTCTCCTTCTAATGGCCTCGACCTTTCTGCTCCTCCCCTCTCCTCCCAGCCCCGCCACCACACCCACAGCTCACTATCTCTGCTCCATCTGTGTCCCGGTGGGATAATTAACATAATTGGACTTCATGACACTGACCGACATGATGGTTAAATGGGATAAAAATGGTGACTTGGCATGGAAAGATAATGATGATGGTTGTTATAATTGGCTATTATGAGAATCTTGGTAAAGATGCATTTGATTGTAATTAGAATAAAGGTGTGAGTGTTATAATAACTTCAAAGCTGATTGTAGAGATAATTACTTTTATAATTGGATTAAAAGGGCCAGTGTGTACCATTTAGGGGATCTATTAACAGAAATTGAAGATAATCAAACTATGTTTTCATTAGTGTATAATGTAAGAATTGCACCATGCAACAGTACAGTAGCCCAGAGAAGACAAATTTAATGCTGGCTCTGGCAAGAGTCTTGTGCTTTTTAACATTATGGTTTTACGTAACCATCTCCCCCTCATTCCAGTCTTTGTGTTAAGTTAAATCACAGCCTGCTGGTATCACATGCAGCTTCATATAGAGCGGTAATGAGTAGGGGTGGGACGATACGGGTAACTCACGATTCGATACTGTGACGATATTTGGCCCACGATAACGATAATATCACGATACACGATATCTGCGATATTCGATATATTGCAAGAAATTTCATCAACGATATATCACGATATGTGACTGAAAAAGAAAAAATATGCAAAAAAAAATAAATTCCCAAACTTCGTACAATGTACAAATGAATAAACACTGTCCAGCTGGACACATTAAAGTGCATGAACATTAATAACATGTCTTATGTAAACCAGGACAGTGCTTTCTGATACTGAAAAGTCAGTAGCAACTTGTTTTATGTAAACTTGGGCCCGTTTTAGTTTAACAATAGCTAAACAAGATAAGAATAACATCAGAATTAAATGAAATATTGGGCACATTTCCGTATGCAACCAATTATGTGCAGAGTTATGTTCACCCATCCAGTACCTGGGAAGTCGGGCCTAATGCCCTCAGAGCTGGGTGAAAACCGCTTGGAGCTGACAGCAACACCGGGCAGCACACGGCTCCGCGGATCCACACATGCGGACCCTCCGGCGGACGGTAAACACGCGCCGCCCGGAATCCTGCCCGTAAATAGGCAATCGAGCCCGGCCGAAAAGTGGGTCCTCATGCCCTCAATGCTGTGTGAAAAGCGCTTGAAGCTCACAACAGCACCGGCCAGCACACGGCCACGCTTACAATTACGCACCGCGAACCCGCAGTTCTGCTCCGTCCGGAGAACCGTAAACTCTAGCGCGCCGCTCGGAATCCTGCCCGTAAATAGGCAATCAAACCCGGCCGAAAAGTCGGCACTCATGCCCTCAAGGCTGTGTGAAACCCACTTGGAGCTCAGACCGACCCCCGGGCAGCGGGCGGCCCCCGCGGATCCGCTCCGGAGAACCGTAAACTCTTAGACGCACAGACGGGAGTCTAAAAAAACCCGTAGACCCAAAATATCGATATTTGCCGTCAGTGTATCGATTTATTTATTGCGACAGAGAGCACAACAATATATTGCAATATCGATTTTTTCCCCCACCCCTAGTAATGAGCTTCTCATCTTTGTCCGAATATGACAATCAAGTTATTGGTAATGTAGCTGTGAATGTACCAGTGCAGTGTGTGTAGTTTGTTTGTCGGTGAATAAATGCTACAACTCCTTATGCGGACCAATGCGGAGACACAAGCTAAGGCCCCCGTGTCCTGCATGTCGGTTAATGATTTAAGTTAAAGGGGTTAGCCTTGAAGTTAGCAACAGCTTAGGCTAACTTAAGGTGGGTGACCTTGAAAGAGGACCAGCGCTAAGCTCCTTCAAATGACAAGCTGCTCCTCTGAGTTTTGTTTATCACAGTTAAACGGCTCATTATTGGCATCCCTATAGCAAACTACGCTTTGCTTGAATCATGAAAACTCAATGTTGAATGTTAAAAACCATGATGATGTCTGTGTGTTTCCTTATTCATTTCCTAATAAGCAATTGTTCACTGAGCTTGTTTCTCTTTGCACTCTTTAAAGATGAAATGGCTTGCATGTCATTTTCTTGACATCTCCGTAAGTCTTTATACGGATATTACCCATAAGTCCGCACTCAAAAACAGCTGAACACACAGTCGACACAACTTCTCATCGCTCCTTTTTGCTGAATTAGCACTGCCAACCCCGATCAAAATGCTAATTATATGAAGGAGGATGAGGGACGGTGACATTGATAATTAAGATGATGAAGGGCAGGTGCAGGTCGTGCGCTGGACCTTCACAGCTTAGGTGCAAACACAGCTGGTTGCTAGGTAACGGTGTTCGCCGGGGGGTCCTTGTAAGGCCTGGAGCTGGGGTGAGACAAGGGGTCGACAACTCTACCTTCAAACCCCTTAGCATGCTAAAAATAGCCATGGTGTGTGTGTGTGTGTCTCTGTGTGTGTGTGTCTCTGTGTGTGTGTGTGTGTGTGTGTGTGTGTGTGTGTGTGTGTGTGTGTGTGTGTGTGTGTGTGTGTGTGTGCGTAGAAAGCACTGTGGAAATGTACAGAAAATAACAGACAAAGACGGAGATAAATGTAATAAGTGACACCAAGTGTACGGAGAAGGATGGAGGAGACTTGGAGGAGACTTGGAGAAGGTGACACAAGCCGATAGGTGAAGTCTGACGTATTAGCTGAGCGGCGCGTGAGGCTGCTGTAATACGAGCTTCTCTCTGTCCGTCTTCTCTGAGAAAGCTTTATCCCCTTCTGCCTTACTTTCCTCATGCACACTCTCACACCCCATCTCCTTTTATAAAAAAATACCCAAGGACAATCCTCTCTATTAATAGGAAGTGTTGTCAACCGGCTCTGGAGAAATGGGACCTTCTGTTCAGCTAACTATTTTTGCGGCCCTTTTTAGCCATGACCACTTACACTGTCAATTACATTCATTTTCTAGACTATTAAAGACAATTTAAACTGGTTTCATGTAAGCCACAGGTACACATTTTTATTTTCAATTAAATTCAAAATTTACATAACTATAAAAAAAAATGTCTTAGTCTACTTTCATGAACAAAAATGACGATTTATTCTAGCATTAAAATATTGAATCTGCTCACAAGTTTTATTTTCCTAAATAGCTATGGCTATTGTTTTGCACTCCGAGTGCCCATCGTTGACTCTCCCAGAGAATTGAGAGCAGCAGTGATGGACTCAGTGCAATATTATTTACTTGGCTCCTCTTTCAGCACTGGGCTCTTTTGGTTCCAGCTCCAGAGCGGTAATTGAGCTCCATGCATACTGCAAGTGATTTATAGGCCCCGGGGGTCGCCGTCGTGTAGCCCTGCCCCCAGCGATACCCTGACCGCTACAATCTGACTGCTATACAGCATCCAGCATTTCTGAGTCAACGTATGCTCACTGATAATTGCTAGCAACATTGGTTGGTAAAATGAGGCTCAAACTAACAAGTCCGAGGCAGAAAGTTAGCAACCTCACCAGTCGATTATCTACATAAAAGACACAGATATGAGGAAAGGTCAAACAAAAACACATTTTGCTCAATTCTTTTCGCACTCTCTCTCGTGTTTTAGGTTTTGGATAAAAAAAAAGTTACAACCCTCCAAACGTTTAATATAAAGAGTAGGCGCTCTCTTTAAAAACAGTCCCATAAACACTGTGTAAATCCAACGACCGACTTGCCATGCCTAGTTACAGTTGCTAAGCTATGATTGGACAATCACTGTTCGAGGGAGGGCTTAAGTGAGTGGTCAGTTGCATATTAAATAAAGCGGTGCAGGAATGGTCAACACTGGCTTAATAGATTTCAAGGTTTTGTTGCATGATATGAAATATGTTCGTTAATATCCCACTGGTGAATTTGTATGCTTGTACGTATCGTAAAACAGGCGGTTGCTAACAAGTGGTTAAACGAGACTTCAAAACGGCGACTTGTCCGCTTTTAGCTTCCTGGTGGTGACGTGAAGTCATGTGACCGTGGTGTAGTTCGGTTATAGCCTAATGTTTACTTCCGGTTGATTGCATTCACACTTCAAAACTCATAAACTTGTGTTTGCCACAGAGCTTATTTTCTGCAATAATGCCAAATCTAAAAAATCCCATTAACTCTTCGCTGAGGGAACCAGTGTGATTTTGACTTCCAGTGTTGACCTAGAAAAATACACCATCTCTGCAGCAGCCTTATTTGAAACAACCCTCAACAAAAAGACAAAACATGGTCACAACTGTGTGTGTGTATTATTTCACTTGTGTAAGTGTTTATTTATCAATAATGACGAGACTTTTCGACAGGGACAATTATGTATCCTCTATTGATGATTACCGTTATGGTGTGTGTGAGTGTGTGCGTGTTTTTGTGTGCGTGTGTGTATACACCAGGAATAGGGCTTAGCACCATTCCAGCTAAACACCTGTCTCATACACACACACACACACACACATACACACACATGCATGTGCACTCACACTTGGATGCCCACACACAAACACACACACACACCTGTCTGATGCATACCATACACTCTGTCTGTCTCACACTCACACTTGAACACACTGTGACACGCTCAGAAATGTTGACACTTGTGTCTGCAAGGTCACATTTCTATATTCTCCCACAGGGCCGCTTGTTTTTCTGATTACAGCCTGCATCCACACACTGCCAGCAGCTTCTGTTATGACAGACATTTTTTGGAGGTTGGGGTTTGAGTGCGCCACTTTATTTTGTCAAAAGAGACATCAGTTGATAAAAGACACTAATCAAATGCAACTGAAGCTGCAGCTGGAACATCTTTTATTCCTCCTCGTGGCTTTGTGGAGCTGCTTGTTTTTCATCCTCTCAACCGCCTACAAGGCAGACGAGTCTTGATAAAAAACAAGCACTTGCTTGTCCTTCACAACTTCCAATTCTCTCTCCCAACTTCTCCATAGTGGACTCCCTCCATCTTACAACACTCATCCATCATCCTGTCACCGCAGCTTTTTCTCCGGCCCATGTGCTCACAGTCATTCCCAGCCTGCCGGCGCTCAGGCCCGTATATGGCAGGGCCATCCGGCAGGGGAGCCACAGGGTTAAATATACTCCGAAGCTCAGAGAATGCCAAACTCCTCCAGCTAACCTGCCAGAGGTTAGCTAACACACACACAATGGGCACATGTGATCATTGTCTCATTAGCATAAGCATTTTCTGTAATGATTCTTGTAAAGTGAAGTCCCATCTATGAGGTGCATTCAGGAATGTTAAAACTATTCTTCCACTAGGCCAGTATGACATAGAGAGTTAAATGTAATACACTGGCCAGGTAATTCCAAGTAAAAGCCAAAATGACACAGAGAGAATGCCGGAGCTGCGGCGTTAAACGTCACTGCTCTTTCGTTCCTGTGATGCCGGCATGCTTTCTGAAATCACACACTGTGGCGGCATCATGATGCGGTTGTGAAAAAGCAACGCTGGAGCAACGAGGGATCTTCTTCATCTGTGTGTGAAAGTGAAGACTTTCTTGTGCATAATTCTAAACACATTGTTATTCATAAAGACATATTTGCTCTCCTTTCAGGGTCGTAGCCAAGATTTTAGAAATACTGAGGTCATAAAGTGCCACAACAGGAAAACAGAACCTTTGGAAAAGAAAGCAAAAAGAGGTCCCTACTTTTTATCATTTCGATTTTTCCCATTTCATTGCTCAATTTACCTTTGCAATTTGTTTTTCCCCTTTTTTTATGTACCTCAAGAAATAATATTTGTTGAATAATGCTAATGTTTTTATTTAAGAATTATTTTTTGGTCTAAAATCTAAACATATGGAGTCTAAAAGTACCGTAATAATTTCAAAGCCAGTATGTGTACTGGCTTTGAAAACCTTCACTAAAACCTTCACTAAAACCTTCACATTTTCAGTAAAAAAAAGAAATTACCTCTTAAGATTTAGATTAAGATTTGGACACTTCCTAAGAGTTTAATGACAGCTTAAGTAATATTATGTAATTATCTGACAGCATATTGCCTGTTATTTAACATACACCTTACACAACATGAGTAATACAAACAGTGCAGTAGCTGGTACTGAGGCATGTATTGATGTCATAAGAGATTGGATGGGCCTCTGTAAATAGAACGTCTTGGCTCTGCTTCACTGCCAAGCTCAAACAGATCTTCTGAGGAGGAAGTGGCTCTTTATCAGTTTCTACTCTCTCCTTGGACCTGAGAGAAGAAAGGGGGGCGGGGGGTCCTTCACCCTCAGATGTGTTGACATAAGCAACATGAGAGCCTGGAGTGAGTCCTCACCTAATGTTCTCAGGGACACACTTACGAGGAGCGCCTGGCCTTGGTTTACAGCCAGGGACAGCTTTCGGGGCACGTGGCAACAAAAGTGATGAAGTGGGTGCAGGAGAGGACAAGAATCATGGGCTGGTGAAACGGAGAACAGGCAGGTTTCAGCCAAGGCATGGTTGGGATGGCTGGAGATTGGGGCTATCACAATATTAGATTTAATGATATCTAGTATCAGTATAAGTATAGACAATTAAAAAAATACTATCTGTCAAATTCTTCATTCTTTTGTTGGTAACTGAGTTGCATTCAAAATGTGTAGGCCGGGGCGCGCAGTTGGCGGAGTGGCCATGTACGATCGTAAATACGCAGCAGACCCCGGTTCGAAACCCAGCCGGAGGACCTTTCCTGCACGTCACCCCCCAAAGTGTAGGCCAGAAGGATGTTTATCTTCAATACCATAAGGCTATCATGTAACACCTATGAACTGAGGTAATAAAGCTAACATTATAAAAGATTTAATTTAAATTCTCCCGATTCCTCTTCCAGTGCAATTTTACCATCCATCCACTATATAGAAATAGTCTAATCTCCCAGGTGTTTGTGATTGTTTTGTTTTTTATGTATTTATTCCATTTATCAGCTGTGTCAAACAAAGGGCAAACATGAGACACACACACACACACACACACACACACACACACACACACACACACACACACACACACACACACACACACACACACACACACACACACACACACACACACACACACACACACACACACACACACACACACACAGCAGGACAACCACTTGTTGACGGTGTGGAGATGTACTTCCGGTGACAACAGCCAGGCTTCTGCTCACAAAAATCAATTGACTTTGGCTCGTCGTCCAGTGTGAACCAGACATAAGGCTTGAATGAGGTACTGGGTCTTATCAGCAGAAATAGCTGTGTTAGAATAATAGTTTGAGACTTTGGAAAATATGCCCATTTGATTTCTTGCAGAGACGAGAAGATTGATACCGCTAAAGAAGAAGAGAGGCACATTTTCGTCCCCACCTTGATGTAACCTTCAAGCCTCAGTGTAGCATCTAGAGGGGTCCTCGCCTCCAGGGTGTCACATTCTCAAACCTCCTCTGAAAGAACACCGAAATTCTGCCATTGTGTCATAACTGCCAGCCCACATGCCCACTGCACTATTTATACCAGAGGAGCGCAACTGCTACTATAGGTACAGTTACAGTGGGGCACTTCAAACCCCAGCTGCCCTGCCTCAGCTAATAATACAATGCAAGTTTACGCACTTCCTACACACAAACACACACACGAACGCACCACTGCCTGCCCTGCTGCTACTTTTGGCCCTCATCATCCTCCCTCAAAGTGCTTCCTGTATCCTTCGCAGCGATGAGCAGCCACAGGCAGGCAGTCCCAACGTGCCCACCTCCCACACCGAGCTGCCTGCCAACAAGCCCTCACACACACACTGGTTACATCATGACTGAGCCTGTCCTGGTCCCAGCTCCAAATCATTATGCACATAATCATTTCAGGGGAAAAGGGCACCGTGGAAGTCCTCTGTCGGAACTATAACAAGCAAATAAACAAAAGCGACAAGGTGATAAGCAAGTGACAATCATGCCGCTGATGTTTTTATACCTTTCACACTTTTATGAACCCACCGCAAGTCCTCCAGTAGGGATGTTAATAATAAATGTGTGTATATATGAAGAAAAAACATTATTCTCTGATCTTACAGCGGTTACGTTTTAAAGCACAAATAATCACACCCACACCTCCTCAAAAACCTGCAGGAAGGATTTTGAATGAGTGCAGCCTAAGGCACACTTCATCCTGCATTGGCCTGCCTGCTCTCTCTGTGTGTGGATGTCAGGCCTGTAAGGCCTGTGAGCCTCGGAATCCCACAAAGCAGCTGTGTTTGACCAGAGGGGTTCAGAATAGAACAAAAATAAGAAGAAAAGAGAAAGTACCAGCAGGATCTCTGCAGATGGTGGGTCATGATGATCGTGATGATTGAGAGGGATTGTTTTTGTATCAGCTCAAATTACTTGACGTACATGATACACACCTAATCGTTCTTTCCAAGTAGTGAATCCAACCTAGCGTTTCAAGAATTGCCTTCTCACTGAGCAAGAACACACACATACCTGTGTGCGTGTGTGTATGTGTGTTTGTGTGTGCGCGCGCCCATGCACGAGTGGTGCAGCATTATCACCGCTATGTTTTATTAGCATTAGAGCACAGTGCTTAGGATGAGCCGCAGTAACCTGATCCCAAAGGGAGATTGAGCTAAATGTCAGTGAGCCACCTTGAGCTTTGCACTGCTGCAGCCGGCCCACAACATCACGGCGGGTCAGAGGGGAAACACACAGCAGAGTACAGCTCGAACACTGTCACTGGACCAGAGGGTGACAGAAGCAAATGCTGGGGCAGAAAGAGGAAAGAAATAACAGAGACAAAGAAGTGGTGGACCTGTAGTGAGGGAAGATAGGGAAGGAGAAAAGACTGGTGACGAAGAGTCGTACTGATAACAATGACTGGTCAGTTTCCCACATATTCCCACTGGCTTTCATTGTGTCCGGAGTGCACTCATCATACCAAACTGACTGGTGTTAAAACAGATGAGCTCATACCATCCACAACACTAAATCGAGCCAAGGCCTTCATTTTGATCTCAACAACACACAGTAAAGTGCAGTGAAAGCTTTGTCAGTGACCTTTCAATGTGGAATATTGATGTGTCTATATTATGAATTAGATAAAAAATATAGTCCAAATTAGTTAGTAAGCAGACATTCAACACAATAAACACCCCAAGAGGGCAAGCAAGCTCTTGGTGTCAGCTCACCAGTAAAAAACAGCCTATTAACTCCTACAAAATGCATAAAAGGTGAACACACGCTGGTGACAGCACATCAGCTTAAAGAAAAGAAAAAAGAGAGTAGTAGAAAAAAAGCTTTTTGCACCTAAAATGTGTAAAAGCACACCTGCACATTGAGCCTCCGGCGACAGCGCACCAGGATATACAAACAAAGAAAAGAAAGAAATCCTGGGTGTCATCTCACAAGCGGAAAACAGCTAATTCACTCCTACAACAAAAATGTGGATCCACACACAATCAGCATCTGGCGACGGCGCACCAAGACCAGCTCACCAATGGAAAACAGTTTATTCACTACTACAAAAAGCATCAAATGTGCATCCATACATAATGAACATCTGGCATGAGTGCACCAGAATAAAGAAAAAAAAGAGAAGAGAGAAATTCTGGGTGTCAGCACATCAAAGCATAACATCAGATTATACCCACAGAGCAAATAAAAAGGGTTGAACTTTTTTTTTTAATAAAAAAAAAAAGCAGACACTTACTTTATTTGTAGGCAAAACCCATGCGCTGTAGGTCTTTATGTCCTTAAACTCTGAGACTTTGCTCTCCAGATGAGGCGGTAGAAGGTGTAGTTGAGACCAGCTTCAAAAGTGTCCTGGACTCAGGTACGGCCTCCTGCAGATCATCATCAACATAGTAAGCAACAGCACCTCGGATTGTTTGTGAACCATAGAAATCCACCAAATCAGACCAACAAATTGAGTATTCCTGGACAGGCTCTTTAACTAAGCCAAGGAAGTGCAGCTTCTCCAGGAGGCCAAAACTTAGCTTTCATGTGGAAAGTGATGCCTTTCCTCTCATCTCTGACGGATGTGTGGTGTCAAGTTGTTAGGTTCATTACTTTTCTCTTCAAAACGATCATAAAAACTGTCAAACTGCTCTTGCTGGTTGTTTAAGGCAAACATGGCGTCTCTCTGCGTGTGTGTGTCAACCCCACACTGTGACATATCTGAGCCTTGTCTGTGGGTTTTATTCACCCCAACTGATGCTATGATTCCTGATGGCAATTAAATCATTCAGAGGCCTTAATGTGTGGCTAACTTGTCATCTTTTCCTGCCAACACACTTCCCATGACTGGCAGGTCTACTGTTATGTTTTCCTTTACCTTTGCATCGAGCGGCCTGGAATGGCGGCGGCGCTGCCGGTCCAGGACCTGGTAAACGCGACTGTCGACGAAGTTTTTTCAGGGCGACCTGAACGTGGTTCCGTAGACCTCCTGGTGGGTACACATCAACCCCCTCCCCCTACTTTACACGCCGTCGACGGCTGCCGGAGAAGGAGACGGCACGGTAAACAGGAAAAAGCTAGCTAGCTAGTTTCTTTTCATACCCTAAAGTTGGAAAAGTCCGTGAAATATTTTGCCACTCCCGCTTTGTAAGACACTGTAGGTCATGGTTTGTTAACTAACAGCGACCACAGCTCTCATTTTTTTCCTCTTTCATAAGACCGCGATGAAAATAGTTTTAACTAAGAGGTATCCATGGTGACGGCAGCCGTTAAGCTAGCCGCGCGAGCCGCTAGGCGCTAGTGCTAAGTAGGCCCAATGAGCCAAAGCAGACTTGAACTTCCTGCTTTCAGGATGAACAAACAGTCCACTGTTATAGCCTATCCTGATTAGTTCACTGGAGTAATCCTCACACAAATAATTAATAATGACAATTTAAAATCAAATTAATTAAGGGATTAAAAATAACATAACTTTATGATTATGAAGAAATCATCCTTAATGACTCTATCTGGCCTTTCCACTGTGTCCCACTACAGGACCACATTTTGACATGATTACACTCACCAACAAGCTGGAAATTCAGGCTGAGAATCGCTTTATGTTAAAATCCTTATGAACTGTTTTTATGTTTTGTGAAAACGTAAAAAAAAAATAATAATCTGAGGAGTTGATGGCGTTAGACTGGATTTACATTCTTCAGGTGGACAGAAACATGACTCCAACTAATTCAAAATGATGCTCCATAATGGCTGGATGTGATGCTGGAAGCTTTATGGTTTTAAAAAGATATGTCAGTGCTGGGTTTGCTACTTGTTTCTGCTGCCCCCAAGTGGCTAAAAAACATTTTATTATTATGTTATTACAGGTTTAAAGAAGAGGCCAGTTTGACAACAGATTTCAGCATTATTTTTATTTGGTCATGTCTCATGTCTTCATCAGGAACACACATTCATGTCAGAGCACATGATGGGACGCCAGTTAAATGAGAATGGAAAGCTAGTAATAGTTGTTATTTTTTTACTTCATCATCAACAGTCAGTCTGTTAGAGGGAACATGTTTTCCACAGTAATAAATGGATCCTGCAACAACACGGCTCCCCTCTTTCCTCCTCTCTCCCCTCTGCTTTGCATCTATATGTGTGCCTGTGTAATTATGAGGGCATTACTCTAATCTATATCACCACGGCTACTGTTCTTGCGCTCCCTCTGATGGATGTATAGATATGAAAAGGCTACAAGTGGAAAGAATATACAGGTGTAAACATAAATAGGACTATTACATTTTAGTAGTACTTATTGTAAAGCAGAAGTGGCCTCATTTTTGTGTGTCCACGTGTCCACCAACCTGTGCACGCACATACACACTAGTATTGTGTCATGAGCTCATCAGTGTCCCCTACCTCTCATTCAGAAAGCCGTTGCTGTGTGGCCCCTGAGCATGCATGTTCTCTAAGCACATCTTATTTCCAGCTTGCCGTGCAGCAGACCCCTCTGCAGTTGTTGCCCCCTTCCACCCCCCCGCCTATTCTTTACCACAGGGCCTTCCCTGCCCACCTATTAGTGACGTTATCGACCAATGAGGGGCGAGTGCATGGGGAGCAAGCACCAATGAGGCCACTTTTTCATCTGTATAAAACTTTTCAGGACAGTTTGCCGGGTTGCACTTTCTGTCAGTCCAGGGCTCCGAGAGGAGAGCAACAGCCCAGAGAGAGAGAGAGAGAGAGAGAGAGAGAGAGAGGGGGTAGAGAGAGAGCAAGTGTGAACGCAGGGGGGTTGCCAGCTTTTAATCCCAATCCCACACTACAAGAAAGTGGTGGGTGAACATTTGAGCTTCACTTGTTTTTAACTTTTGAGTGCCGCTCAGACTTGACGTGAATGTGTTCTGTGTTTTCTATCCCTTTTGTTCCCGAAGCCTCTCCGTTTCAGCAAGGATGGAGAACGCACACATGAAAGAGTCGCCAGACGTCCTGTCTCACTTTGGCGTCACCGAAAACACCGGCCTCTCACCGGAGCAGTTCAAGAAGAACCTGGACAAGTACGGCTACAACGGTGAGGGGGATGGATGGAGGGATGGATGGATGAAACAGTTGAATGTATTGGACTCAAAGAGTCGTAGTCAATAAAGTGATTGAGGAATAGCAGGGTGAAGGAACACACGCGTTTCATTGGATTTAGCTTGGCAGAGTGAGTTGAAGGCATAGCAGAAACACTGTGTACCTGAGAGGCTTAGCAAGATTAATTGGCAGCAGTGCGATGCTGAACTGGCTCTGTGTACGACAAGTTTTCTGATGCTGGTCTCATTACGGAAAACAAAGGGAGGGTGATGTTTCTGGAGCAGGTGCATTAGAGTTTCAGGTTTCCGACGATCGTGGCTGGCTTTAGTTTTGATTGGAGATTCTTCATTTATTAGCGAATTAAAGGATGACGGTTCATTCATCTCAAGGTCAAGGTCTTACTTTTTTACTCCAACTACCTCTCGTGCAGTAGTAGCCTCCCTCGGTGGGATGGAGTTCAGCTAAATCAAGTTGCTGAGGAAGGCCCTTAGATTGGGCTCAACGGTGACTGTATTTGTTGTGGAGCGTCTCAGCAGAGTCAATGGATGGATGTTGACAGAGTAACAGCAAACTAAAATAACAGAGTAATTAAGGTCACTGTAAAGGTCAGTTAATATAGTTACTATATTTGTGTGAGGGACAAGGAGGCCTGAACAAACCAGCTGCTGCTTAACATTAATTAGTCACTTAGAGTCCTATCAATAGTTTATTAGAAATGTGGGAGTGGAATAGATTGTAGTTTCTGTCATGCAATGGTTGGTTTTGACTCCTTAAAGTGTGTTTAAAACAGTGTTGTAAATGTGGCGCGTAGCTACGTTGCATTAATATTGTTTGTCTCTCTTCTACCACAGAGCTGCCGGCAGAGGAGGGTGAGTCCACCTCAAACACCTGCTTTTCAGTTATTATTCCTGTTTGACTCACATGTGATCACGGTGCATCTTCTAACACACCTGTTCCTCTCACTTCCTGTGCTAAGTCGTTAATCTAACACCCGTCATTGGCTCCGGAGATTGTAATTGTGACCCAAACTGCTAATAACATGATGACAACGCACACATAACCCAAGAAATCAGTGGATCCGAGGCCATTCCTGATGTCGGATGTGTGGCTTCTACAATTGCTAAATACATTAACCTGCAACCAATCATCTGCACACAGAATAAGGACCAAGACTTTGAGGACCATATATATAATCAATGTGGCAGATATTTAAAATAAATAGCTTTATATGAGGCTGCTGTTGCAAAATGAATAATCACTTACCAAATATGTATCACAGGTTTCATCATAACTCTGCTTAACCCTCTTAACTCTCTTGCATGCAAAAAAAAAACATGTATATTATTAAGATTATATTGACATTCCATAACATTTAATATAATAATACATACAATATATTAACATACACAGCAATTACATACACAATCAACCACACACTTGAATACTTTATGTGATTTTATGTTAACAGGAAAGACAATCTGGGAGCTGGTGGTGGAACAGTTTGAGGACCTGTTGGTCAGAATCTTACTGCTGGCCGCCTGCATCTCTTTTGTGAGTTTGCTCACTTTTCCATTTTAAACGATGCTGTGCATTTGTATTTACGTGATACAGAATGTTCATGCAGTAAGCCTGCAAATATTTTAAAAGACGTACATTGTGTATTTAAGGAACTTTGGTTGAAAAGACAGAGGAAAACACCAATTAGCAATTAGAAAGTGGTGTGGATAATTAAAGCACTTTCAAGACCTTGTTTCCACCTGGCCATAGCAAGATCAACCAATCAAATGGTTATGTTAAGGTTAAATCTGAAGTTAAGGATAATCGATCCTGGACCAGCGGCTTGAGAGGCAACAAATTAGCTGCTCAAAGCTGTTGCAAAAAAAGCCAATTCTTGCATCTGAACATGGCGTGATGTTGATGGAGCGCCTCACCAACAGAAACGAACAGTGCAAACGGCGAGCTGCATCTTTTCTGACCCTTCGCCTGCTTTGTTTGCGATTACAAAACACTGCTGAGTTATTAAATTACATTTGGACCCGTGTCCTCACTCTCATTTACACCAGGAATCCCTCTCTCCCCCTCCTCCCCCTGTTGCTCTCTCCAAAACAGTTTTGTGGAGGAGAGGAGGCTGGACACAATGTCTTAATCCTCGATCTCTGCCCTCTGGCCTCCCTGCACAGCTGTCACTATGGCCTTAGAAGGCCCGACGACTGTGTGTGTGTGTGTGTGTGTATGTGTGCGCACAAGAGAAAGAGAAAGAGTGTGTGTTGTGTGCGTACATATACATAGCAGGGGCTTTATTTTAAGAAAGTCTCAAGCCAGGGCGAGAAACTGTATCCTTAGACAAAGGTCAGGGATGGAAGGAACGAGGGATGGCTTGCAGCAGTAGGAGAGCTTGAAAGACAGGGAGGGTGGTGAGGGGTGGGGTGGGGGGGGGAGTCGGGGATTGGGTTGCACAATGGCTTTGTTTGTTACAATGACAAACGAGAGCAATAGATTCATAGTCGTATACGGTTTCTAAAAGAGAGAACACTAAATACTGCAAATACACGGTCATCCTATTCATACACACAGGAATGTCCTGCCGCCGCGGCGCGCTGACAGCCTCTGACTCGCATTCTGGAGATCCACTGTGTCTTTGAAGAGGGGCAGGGCGAAGACAGACCCGAGAGCGTGAGCAGTAGGGACTATTTTTGGAAAAAGGGTGGGAAAAGACGGGAGATGAAAAGCAGGCGAATGTAAAACACGGCGGATTATGAGGAGGAGGAGGAGGAGCAAACATTTGCGAAGAGAAGGATGGGGCTCTCTCTGGTCCGCTGGCCTGCAACTAATCTGTGTCAATGTCAACACGGAGGCTTTTCCGAAACAGACCTCGCACTCCCGCTCACCACACGTGTTGCTGCTGTGTGATTGGTGGAGTCACATGTAGAGGAAGGCCTTCACACGTAGGGTGACATAAGGGATGACAATGACACATGTCATTTGATCCAGCGATGGTTCATAACTGTCATTAATGCTGACCATCAGTAAAAGATAAAACTGTCACCCTGGGCAACAGGTGCACAACGAAGTATCCCCAGCAATAATAAAGAATTACTTTAACATCAACACAAACCCACAAAACTTTATAGATATGAGGAAAGTGTATATAAAGAAATGCATAAAGTATCTACAGTAAATTTTAAAAATCAACTGCAACAACTATTTCCTTGAGCACAGCATCAGCAATGGATTTTGGACTGTTGGTTGAACACAACAAGTGATCGGAAGACATCACTTAGCACTCTGGGAACGTAAAAACAAAAGTGTGGCCATGAGTTTTGTTGAGTAAAAATGAGAATTTATGGCGAAAAGTCTGAGATTTTTTAATTTGCTCTCAGTCATCGACCTCCATGGAAATCTTAAACATAAAAAAAAAAAATCATAAAGTAAAAAACACCTTCATTAAAATGTGAATTGTGACACTACCTCCTCTCTCCATCTCCCCAGGTACTGGCTTTGTTCGAGGAAGGGGAAGAGACTGTCACAGCCTTCGTCGAACCCTTCGTCATCCTCCTCATCCTCATTGCAAACGCTGTTGTTGGAGTGTGGCAGGTCAGTGAGCACACACACACACACACACACACACGCACAAAGAGAGGAACAATCACAAGGACACATACCTGCCCCTGAATACTGTCTTTTAAACACACACCTAAATAGACTCTTATACTTAGTAACAGTCACACAATAAATCACACATGATGGATGGCCTGTTCGGGTCGCAGCCCGTGTCCTTTACAGCGAGCACACGAGAGCTCGGAGTTCGAGGGAGTCCAGAATGAGAGGCATGACGTCAGCCGGAGGTGAAAAGGCCAAAGGTTAAGCCAGCGGGGGTGAGTGGAGGGGAGGGGGGAGGTGGACTGGGACCCTTGAAGGCTCAAACTGCAGTCTGCTTTGTTTCAATCCACAGTAAAAATACAGAGGGACGATCAGGTTACGGCAGGACTGGGAAGTGTGTGTGTCTCTGTGTGTGTGTGTGTGTGTGTGTGTGTGTGTGTGTGTGTGTGTGTGTGTGTGTGGTAGAGGGGGTTCATATCAATCCTGCGGCAGTCATTTGGAAACTATGCACAAGGATTCACACATGGGGGGTACGGGGGAGAATGGAGGGAGGGAGGGAGGGCGGCTGGCATAAATTGGGCTTTACACTTTGAGGCGGTGGAGGCCAGCCTTGGAGGAAACCGCAGACTGAAGCGAACATCAGCCGGTTGGACTTCATCAACCTGTTGTTCAGCAAACACTGCAAACACACACTCAAGATCTGTTCCCTATCAAACTTTTGTTTACTGTAATTTAGCATCACATTACACATTATTTTCTTTCTAGACACTTTTTTGGGCCTGATTCTATGGCTTACCACATCTGGCATAATAGAGAATAAATGGCATATATATATTGTATATGATCGTAGCATAAAATGCTGGGAGATGTGATCTAAAAGGGTTTAAAAAAAAACATTATTATCATTATTTTTGCAACAGGAGCGCAATGCAGAGAGTGCCATCGAGGCTCTGAAGGAGTACGAGCCCGAGATGGGGAAAGTTTACCGGTCGGACAGGAAGAGCGTGCAGAGAATCAAGGCCAGGGAGATCGTTCCTGGTGATGTGGTGGAGGTTTCCGGTAAGATTGCCAAAACTGGAGGGCTCTCTCTTTTCACAGTTGTAGCAGCGGCATGGATTCACCGTCCATTCAGTCACTGGAAACGCTCCAGGAACAGAACCCTCAGCAGCAGTGATATATATCTATACTTGGGAAATCCTGTAATGAAGTGACTCCAAGCAAAATACAAGTAAAGAGTTAGGTCACATGTAGGTCAAGCCTAACTCCTGAAACTAATCCCCCACAATAGGACTTCATCTGCCCAGTTCTACATACTACACAGCTTTAGCGTGCAAATTCCTGTTCATGTGCAATTTTAAGTTTTTACATGGTAGCATGCAAACGATATGATTGTGCATGCAATAGAGCTATGTGGAAATATTAAGGAACGGAGCCGATGGCCTGTGTTGAGTCTGGTTAAGTGAAGTAATTCTTCTTTGGCTTGTATGTAAGAGTCAAGTCATAGATACTAAATACTGAGAGTACACTTTAATAATGTCCAGAACCCACTTTAACTATGTATCATGTACTAATACAGTCATAAGGACTTCTCAACCTTGGATCTAACCAGCCATTGTTCTACAAACTCTCTGTAATCGACTCCAAGTTTGAGCTGAAAACGTAACTTTTGGACTAGAAACTCAAATATGTTTGACTCCTGTTTTAACATAAAGAAGAAATCAAGCTCCTCGGCTCATTCGCTCGTGTACTTCAAAAGAGTCACGTGCGTGTGTGCGTGTGTGCGTGTGTGTGTGTGTGTGTGTGTGTGCGTGTGTGTGTGTGAGTGTGAGTGAGTACATGTCTCCGAACGTCCTTGAGAATGAACATGGGCCCTTTTAAGGCAGTCCCAGAAAAAGGGGGTGGAGGGGAACTGAAGGAACTTGCTGCAGGAAGAAAAAAAAAAAAAAAAACAAGCTTGAGTATAAATACACTTAATATTGACGTCCGGACTCGCTCCTCTGTCTCTCCCTCTCCCTCTGTTTGCTGTCCACCTGTTCTTTTCATTTTGTGATCTCCCCAAGGTCTCCCTCTCTGTCTCTGCCTGCGGTATCAGTTTTCAATAGCAACGCCATCCAGATTGCTAAAACCAGTCAATCAACCCTTTCCCCCCCTCCCTCATCCTGCTGTAGCCGCATGCTGCTGTCAGACTGACACAAAGCCGTTTGTACTGTAATCCTGCAACAAAACGCTGTGAAACAAATCATTTCAAGTAAAACAGCCCCGAGTAATTTCTGTTTGCATTTCTGTTTGTGTAGTTGGTGACAAAGTGCCAGCTGACATCAGACTCATCTCCATCAAATCCACAACCCTGCGTGTGGACCAGTCCATTCTAACTGGTAGGCGTTACTGGACAGAGCGATATGATGTCTTTTTTGATGCGTGCTTCCTCACCCTAACCCTCCCAAAACGTGTGTCTCCTATAGGCGAGTCTGTCAGTGTGATCAAACACACTGATGCTGTCCCAGACCCCCGAGCTGTCAACCAGGACAAGAAGAACATGCTATTCTCTGTGAGTCCTCATCCACCTATATGTTACCTACTAAAGAAAGTTCCTCTGGGGAACATGAATTTCTATTAAAAAAAGAAGTCATGGCAATCAATCCAGCCCTTGTTGAGATATTTCAGTTTGGTCCAGATTGACAAAGTAACTTTCGCGTGGTTTTCTCCATCTTTCTTTGAAACCGCGTTCAGGGAACCAACATCGCGGCAGGAAGAGCCACCGGCATCGCCGTTGCGACCGGCGTCTCCACTGAGATCGGTAAGATTCGTGACCAGATGGCTGCCACAGAGCAGGAGAAGACCCCTCTGCAGCAGAAACTGGACGAGTTCGGAGAGCAGCTGTCCAAGGTGGGTGAGGCAGATCTGAAACTGTATCGCCACGGTGACAGTTTTTTATCCATTTAATCCTTTTTGTTAAAAAACGGGACCTATGTTGTTTTAAGTGACTTAGGATAGTGAAACACTTCCCTTTGACTGCCTGCCCTCCAGGTCATCTCCCTCATCTGTGTGGCCGTGTGGATTATCAACATTGGCCATTTCAATGACCCCGTCCACGGAGGCTCCTGGATCCGCGGGGCTGTCTACTATTTCAAGATAGCCGTTGCTCTGGCTGTGGCTGCCATCCCTGAAGGTGAAACCCCGGGATTAACTTCCACGTACTCGCCCACAAGATTATCATATCTAAAATTCATCTAATGTAGCTAATCTAATGTGACGCTCCATAAAAAATCAAATGAGTGTCACTAATTATGACATTACGTTATTATACACTAAGATACGGCTTATTAAGGAGGAACTCCATCAATTTTAGTCATCAAAGTCGGCTTAAGAACTTTGGCAAATTGCCTCAAATGATGTCACTTGAGTCTTTCTGTAGTCAAGTTGCATTGTGGGTAAAATGTAGGCGCCTGGTTTTGACAAGGAAGGAGACCAGTGTAATAAAAAAGACGATATCTCTCTTTTTCAATATTATAGGAGCACAATGCGAAATCAGCAGCATATATTCTTGGATTTTATCAAGTTGATTTTACAAATAGGTAAATTCTGATTTTTGGTGGTTTTGGATGCAGGTGAAGGAAGCAGACATGTTTGTTCTTAGGACAGCTGGGAGATGTACTGTCATTTGTCCTGGTCTGGCCAGGGATCTCTGCCTTTTCTGATGAACTCATAAAGGATCTTCAGCAGGTGGATGAAGCAGCTTATCTGGCCCCCCTTTAACTTGGAGAAGCAGCTGTTTGTCACAGACAGAAAGCCAAATAATCTTTCTTTGGTCGCTGCCCAACTCCAACAATAGATGACAGTTGGAAAGACATTTGGTCAGTAAATCAAGAGCTTGCATAGTCACTCGGCCCCGTCTTTAACTGAGTGATTAAGACCGTAAAAGCCATCAAACGCCGACTCTAGGAACAGAAACCTTTTAGCCGCCTGAATGGGAACGATTGCATAATCTGGCACGGACCGGGTCTGAGATTTGGAGGTGCTCACATTCATCCCCGTCACGCCACAGTCAGCTGTGCCTATGTTCATCACGCACCACAGTCTGATGAGCCAAGAGGACAACATCATCTGCAAACACAGATGCCACCATAATATCACTAAACTGGACACTCTCCAGACCTTCACCGGCCCATCGTCAGAGTTGATTTATTCCAAGAAACTGAACACAGATCTGACTGAATGGCGTGCAGCAGCCCCCTCCCGCAGGGATAACTTAGTCTGGATGGGCTCCAGCTGATGTGTTAAGGGCCGTGTAGGGACCAGGACGGTTGTCAGCCTGCCCAGTGGCAGGTGGATACAGTCATGGCGGGTCAGATCATTATTTCTTCTCACTTGGCTCTTCGGTTTAAGAAGTTCATGTTGTGTCCGCCATTCCACCGATGACCGTTTCTCTCTCCATCCATCTCAGGTCTGCCCGCCGTCATCACCACCTGCCTGGCCCTGGGAACACGTCGTATGGCCAAGAAGAACGCCATCGTCAGGAGCCTGCCCTCCGTGGAGACCCTGGGCTGCACCTCGGTCATCTGCTCCGACAAGACCGGCACCCTCACCACCAACCAGATGTGTGTAACTAAGGTAGGTCCGTTCTCATCACACAAACGTTCTTGGATTTGATCCAGAGAGCAGATCTAATGGAGGCGTTTGTGTATTTCCAGATGTTCGTCATCGAGAGAGTTGAGGGTGACAATGTTTCCCTCGGTCAGTTTGACATCTCAGGCTCAAAGTACACCCCCGAGGGAGAAGTGTAAGTACCAAAAAGAGTTAAAAAATGTATCTTATGGACACACGTAATATTTAGTTTTGTCTAAACATTTTTGTTAATCTTTTTTTCTGCTAGTACAAAGAATGGCATGCCTCTGAAGTGTGGCCAGAATGATGGACTGGTCGAGCTGGCCACCATCTGCGCTCTGTGCAATGACTCTTCTCTGGACTACAATGAGGTCTGCAGAGCATTCAGGAGGATTTTGCGTTCACGACATTGTTTTAATGTGACAATACTTAACTTTTCTCTCTTCCTTCTCCATGATGTAGTCCAAGGGTATTTATGAGAAAGTGGGCGAGGCCACTGAAACCGCGCTGTCCTGTTTGGTGGAGAAGATGAACGTGTTCAACACTGAAGTGGCCGGCCTGTCCAAGGTGGAGCGGGCAAACGCTTGCTGCAGTGTAAGTCCACAAAATGAATGAATGTGAAAGGGCTCACTCATAGTGACAAGCCCTCAGATTATAATAAAAGCCCATGATTATATATCCGCTGCCTCAAGTGGTCAAAAAACAGTTATTGCATATACTTTGATTTTTGATGCTTTTCCTGCAGTTCACCTTCTTTCCCTCCGTTTTCCAACAGGTGATCAAGCAGCTGATGAGGAAGGAGTTCACCCTGGAGTTCTCCAGAGACAGGAAGTCCATGTCAGTTTACTGCTCTCCTGCCAAGTCTGCCAAATCCCCTGTGGGAAACAAGATGTTCGTCAAAGTGAGTGTGTGACCCAAGCCGTACAGTACACAAAGAGTTTACACTGCTTGTTTTACTCGGTACTGCAAAACTTGTCTAGTCTGTGTTGATAAGGAAAACACACGTCGGTCCACAGGGTGCTCCAGAAGGTGTCATTGACCGCTGTGCGTACGTCCGCGTGGGCACCAACCGTGTACCTCTGACTGGCCCCGTCAAAGACCACATCCTGTCAGTCATCAAGGAGTGGGGCACCGGGCGGGACACTCTCCGCTGTCTGGCACTCGCCACCTGCGACACACCTGTGAGGAAGGAGGACATGAACCTGGAGGACTCCACCAAGTTCGCAGACTATGAGGTAGGTGACTAATAATATTGTCTAACATATGGCAGTGGATATCACTTAAACAGTTGTTTATGTTGCAGTAGTTTAATCTCCAAAAGGACACTAAAGCTTCTTTTCCTTTGTTCTGACTCTCCAGACTGACTTGACCTTTGTGGGCTGCGTTGGCATGCTCGACCCTCCTCGTAAGGAAGTCATGGGCTCCATCGAGCTGTGCAGAGCTGCTGGCATCCGTGTCATCATGATCACTGGTCCGTACACAAACTCGGTGTTTTAATCTCACCGTATAAGAAGACGAGCATGATAGAAACGATAGAATCTTCATTTCTGTCCTCCCAGGTGACAACAAAGGCACAGCGGTGGCCATCTGCCGTCGTATCGGCATCTTCACCGAGGACGAGGACGTCAGCAGCAAGGCCTTCACCGGTCGCGAGTTTGATGACCTCGATCTGTACGATCAGAAGATCGCCGTTCGAAAGGCTTGCTGCTTCGCCAGAGTGGAACCGTCCCACAAGTCCAAGATCGTCGAGTTCCTGCAGGGCTTTGACGAGATCACTGCCATGGTGAGGAGGAGAGATAGAAAGCGTGTACTTTTGTCGTGTTTCTTGATATTAAAAATGGAATGAAACCATTTTGACTTGCAAATCCACTAACTGGTCTCCTTCTACCCAAGACTGGCGATGGAGTAAACGATGCCCCCGCCTTGAAGAAGGCGGAGATTGGCATCGCCATGGGCTCTGGCACTGCCGTTGCCAAGTCTGCCTCTGAGATGGTCCTGGCTGACGACAACTTCTCCTCCATTGTGTCTGCCGTTGAGGAGGGCAGAGCCATTTACAACAACATGAAGCAGTTCATCCGCTACCTCATCTCCTCCAACGTAGGCGAGGTCGTCTGGTGAGTACATGCTTGTGTAGATGGCGGTGAGGTGTGATGACAGCTGTGAGAACAGAGACGACGAGAGGGGTCGTGTCAAAATGAATTAAACTCTTACCTCCCCTCTGCCACACCCAGTATCTTCCTGACCGCTGCCCTGGGTCTGCCCGAAGCGCTGATCCCAGTCCAGCTGCTGTGGGTCAACCTTGTGACTGACGGTCTGCCTGCCACCGCGCTGGGCTTCAATCCCCCCGACCTGGACATCATGGGCAAAGCCCCCCGCTCCCCCAAAGAGCCCCTCATCTCCGGCTGGCTCTTCTTCAGATACATGGCCATCGGAGGTACGACACATTATGTTCTTGCTCGCTCCCTCTTCAATCATTTGTGTATTGTGCCGTTTTATTTTATTTTGCTTGGTTGTTGGTTAATCTAAATGATGTTGTTACCACGGTAACGGGTCTTCAGGGTATCATGCACCAAATTAACATCGATTTCTTTAACACCTGCATCAAAAACTCTCTGGCAGCCATTATACAAGTAACATCCACGTCTATTGAAGATTCTGGGTTTGAACTTGTGGATCGTTAAGATAAATGAAGGACTCCAGACTTTGTTATTTAACAGAGTAATATCTCCTCCAGGTTATGTCGGTGCTGCAACCGTCGCAGCAGCCGCCTGGTGGTTCCTGTACTGTGATGAAGGCCCAATGGTTACCTTCTACCAGCTGGTTAGTATTTAAAACTATGATTTGAGTACTTTTCATGTAGTATTTTACAAACACACTGCAGGGAAGGAGCCCCAGCTTCTCAGAGACCACGGCTTTAGTGAGAGTTTCTGTCTGTGTTCCCCGTCAGTCACACTTCATGCAGTGCAGCGAGGACAACGAGGACTTTGCTGGGATCCACTGCGAGGTGTTTGAGGCCGCTCCCCCAATGACGATGGCTCTGTCTGTGCTGGTCACCATCGAGATGTGCAACGCTCTGAACAGGTAAACACGTTCACTGGGGACTTATAATGATGTATTTTAAAATGGCTCCATTGTTTCTCCATCGAGTAAGTTAAAATTAGCTATTAAATGCTATTTCCATCTTTATGCAATATAATATATATTAATATTACACCCATAAAACCTTCGTCAGATCTTTGATATGACTTTGATTAAGATAGAAAGACGATGTTGAGGTCGTCCACCACAGAAATGTGTCAGAGCTCACATGCTTCTGCTTCACATCCTTTTGTACACATTTATTTCCCTACATCACACTCTTTTAGATGCCCTCACACATTTTCAGTCTGCATTAACGTTCCCCTCCTCCCTCCCCATCCAACCCCACCTTCCTCCTCCTCTTCCTCTTCCTCCCCACCAGCTTGTCTGAGAACCAGTCCCTGGTGCGCATGCCCCCCTGGAGCAACCTCTGGCTGGTGGGCGCCATGAGCCTCTCCATGTCCCTTCACTTCATGATCATCTACGTCGACCCCCTGCCCGTGAGTCTGGCCTCCTGCACTACAGCCCTCTTCTCCAAAATAAACATCCACCACCCTCTTCTCCAGCCACACACACACACACACGCACACACACACTTGTTGTCATTACTTAAATACTTAACAGATGAGGCACCGCTCAGCTGCCCAAATTACTAACAGAGATGGTATTTAAGGTGGCACACAATTAAACCAGCTGCTCTGCCTTGTGGACTCCCAAAATGGTGTGACGAATTTAAAAAAACGTGACTATTTCTCCTTACTTAGACGTTTCTTCACAGAAAATACAGACTCTTCAGCGGGAATGATACTCCAGATATTTATACTGATTCTCCTGTGTATATGTGTATAAAAAGGGGATTCATACTCGTATGAGCATTCATGTAAATAATATCTGTCATTGATAAACAGCTCGTGTCTTACCGCGAGTTGTGCGTCAAGTTTGGCGGCCTTAACGCGTCGGCGCTCTCGTCCACAGATGATCTTCAAGCTCACCCACTTGAATGTGGAGCAGTGGTTGATGGTGCTGAAGCTCTCCTTCCCCGTCATCCTCATCGACGAGCTCCTCAAGTTTGTGGCTCGCACATATCTGGAGGGTAAGCTACGCATTTGACTCGTTTAAAACAGCTTTCCTTTATTCTGGATCCGAACGCTTACATGGTCCTGAAAGATACGTGGTGGGGAATCACATTTCTGGAACAGCTGGTTGGTTCAGCTAGTCTGAATTAAACACACATGCTGCACAAAAAACCAATGTGTTCATACGTAGACAAGATTTATTTACACATTTTATACAATTTAAGAACACAATTCCTTTAACATTTCAACCTGATGCTGTCTTAATTGATTTGTAAGGAATATATTGTTGATTAATGGAATGTTCTGGAATAATTTACCTCCAATTAAACATCTTTTAATGAATCTGAACTGTTATTTTAACCTCTTTTCTTGTTCCTGACGCAGTTGTAACGATCTCCCACCCTCTTCCCTCTAATCTCTGTTTACTTCTGATGACATTTATCTAATTTTCCTCCACTTGGATGCTCTTTTTTCACCACTCCCTCACCAACAATCCAGTCTAAACCCACCCCCCTCCTCCCCTCCTCCACACCCCTGTAACAAGGTATTCCCCTGACTCGTGCTAAAGGTTTCAGCACTCTGCATCATGCACGTATGTTTGGAGTTTTCCTCTGTGTTGCTAATCTTTCTGGGATAATGCATTTGGATCCTGAGTGTAGCTGGGATCAGTAGTCCTGCTGGCTGTGCATCTTTCTTGAACAGCTAATAGAAATCATACAAAGGACTTACATAGTTTGAAAATGTTACTTCTGCTTATTGCTAACAGTAGATTGTAGATCCTCTGAAATTTTAAAATAGCAACATTAGCACACTTGGACTTTGCATTTAATGTGATCGACCTTATATTGTGCATTTTGCTAACGAGGTCAAAATGTTGCTGGATTATGTCGGATTTCAGTTGCAATTATGAAAAAGCAGCCTTCTAACCATTTTTGACATTGCTCAGCAAATAATGCAGATTTGCATTTTATTTTCTGATGATCTGACTTGACTTGGAATGTATATCTATAGTACACTGCATTTTATCTTATGTGTAATCTCTCTCCCACTGACACTGGTGATAGGCTCAATAACAGACTAAACATTTATATATGAAAATATGATTTTGGGGAAATATGCTCGTTTGCTTGCTTGCCTAGAGGATCAATGCATGCTGGAAACAGGTGGATGGAACGGTTAATGTGTATATTGGATGTATTCATTTGTACAGTTACATTTTTATGTTTTATGGGTGGCATCAGACTATTTCTCGTTCATCAGCAGTTGCCAGGCAACCGGCGGAGACTCCAGGAAGTTACTGGTCCTCCACATAATACCCCTTAAAAAATAAATTTTCTGTTTTTTAATTTTGTACATATGAAACACACTAAATATTGTGTTAATTAGTGAGGTTTAGAGGTGCTGGAAGGTATTTTTTGCTTCCCTTGACAGTTTGTTTGTGATTAGCTATCCAGATCCTGGCAGTAGCTCAGAAGAGCAGTATCAATCAACTCCACAACAAATCCATTTAGCGTATTTCCCCAAAACAAACGGACTCAAATCAACCTCAGCGCACTGCCTTTACCTCCCAACTGACCTTGTTGTTTTCCTCTGCAGGAAAAGTCTAGAGGCGAAGTGACACAGAGAGCGGGTGAAGCAGAAAGAGAGAGAGAGCTGAGGCGGAGAGGACGGAGAGAGAAAGGCTGAGCGCTCCCTCTGAAACAGAGCCTGCCATCAGTCACATGACACCATCAAAACATCCAGTGGCATGAAAACTAAAGAAAACACACAAGCCATCTGAAAATACACCAAAAGAAAGCTGCAAAATATTTTTTTTCCGTGTATGTACTGAAGTTAATATATAGGTGAGAGTTATTAAAACTACTGTGTTGATTCTATTCTTAAAGAATAAAGATATGTATTAAAGAAAATGTGAGACTTGGATGTCAGTGCTGTTTCCAATTCAGGTTGTTTTTGTTGTTGTTTTTTTGTATATATTGCAGTTGATAGCAATTTAGCACGATTTAGTAAATCTGGTGGGACTGAAAGGTCAATTTCAGATGTGTTGCATTAACATAAAAACAATCATTTATGAATTTGGTTTGGTTTTTGACATTGTTGTACAAGTACAAGTTATTATTAATAGTATTAACAATAAACATGTTTTATTTATTGGTAATCATTTAAGACTAAATTGTATCATCTGTTAAAGTTAACTCTACATTATTCAGGGTTTTTCCAACCGATTATGGAATCGCAGCAGCTGTACTGTATTAAAATGATCAAATTATACAGTCCATTATAAACTATTTTATTAAATTATATAATGCATATCAGTCTTATACATTTCCTGTGAGTCTTTTTGCGTATTAAGTGGCTCTGCATGGATTTCTGAGCCCGGGGTTGAGAAACGTTATCATAGTATTTGAAGATGAACGCGAGGGTTGAAGGAAGGATTGTGACAGCCTCTCTTTACTTTTCAATATGTATTAAAACAGAACAAACCAACAAGATCTTACACATTCACATTTCTCCGCAGGTTTTTTTTTAACTTCTGTCCTAATCCACAATCATAAATTAGCTTTAAGTGTAGAGACGACTATGGTAGCGCTAACAATGCTAAGCTAACAGAAAATACAGCACATTGATGTACATAATAAAATCACGACTGAAATGCAGTTCATTTAGGAGAGTTTCGTATCACTATTGTTCATTATTGCACTGTGATCCGTTGTTTTTAGAGGTCCTCCTTCACAAAGATGATAGAAAGAAATGTGTGCATGGGAAAACAGCTTGCATATCTGATACATTAAAATATCAAGTGTTTTTGGGACTTGTGAGTGTTTTGCTGGAATCATGTCAGTTTTAACAGAATACATAAGAAATAAAAGTGTTACTGGATGTAAGAAAAAGGGAATGTTTCTTTTACTGAAAGCAACCATGCTTCATCAAAACTCACTTTGGTAGCTAAGCAACGGTTTCAGTCATTGACACCGAACAATCAGCCGAAACACAAAAATAACGCTATTTGTGAACATCCATCCAATGTTACAAGTGCTAGCAGCACCGGCTGTGGTAATCCCAGTGGTCACGACAGTATTTCATGTGGTTAGTTGGTCCTTAATGTTTTATCTTGGTCTGTGCTCTTTGGTTCCAATGTGACTCTCTGTAACTCACGAGGCGTCTGCAGGCGTGGAACCAGCTTCACTGATCCCCTCCTCCAGGATTTCCCTGACCTGTTCAAGACTCTCAGCCTGCCGAATGACCTCCAGCTTCACCTGATGGGGGGGGAAAGAGATCAGTAGAAATATCAATTTGGACCAATTTCTGCAAGTGCAAGAAGTTGTTGAAGCAATTTTATTTACTTTTTTACCATCAACTGTCGTGTCTTACCTGCAGTGACTGAGACAGCTGGACAAAGTCCCTCTGGACAGTCTGGCTGGTGTCGAGCTGGGAACGCAGACTGATCCCTTGGCTACGCAGCTCCAGACACTGTTGCTGCAGCGCCGCCTGACAGTCACAGAGGAAGCAGAGTGTGAAAATGTAATATTCTGTCAACTCCCAGTAGCAACAAGAATGTGTACTTATACTACGAGCAATGTAAACCCAAGAATACCAGACCACCTCGGGTCCCAATTCAGTATTATTAATGTAATTCCCACCACTACGTGTCACACTTGTTCTCTCAAAAAAAGCAGGTTGGATTTACTTTGTCGTTACTGAGGGCCTTGTTGGTGCTGTGCACATGAGACAGCGCCACCCGCAGGGCTTCCAGTTCAGTGCGACAGGCCAGCAGTTCAGCCTGCAACTGGTCTTTCTGACTCTGGATTCTCTCCGTCTCCGTCTTCAGGCTGGACAGCTGCACTACACACACACACCACACACACACACACACACTCAGTTAAATTACACAAGACCTCAAGACCTACTAGTGACCGGACCAATATGAAAGCATGAGTGGTCGACTCACCTTCTACAACCTCTGATGACAGTAGGTGCGAGCAGGCAGGAAGCGAGAAAAGAGAGAATAAAATGTGGTTTAGTATCAATACAGTCAGTCTGTGTTGCAAACCTTCCCTTAATAATAATAATAATATAACCCAGAGACCGTTCTCCTCCGTCCGGTTGTCCAGCTGCTCCCTCAGGGTGACAATCTCGATGCGGAGACGCTCCTCACAGTGCGCCCCCTGCAGGTGAGAGTCAACAGTCACACAAACGCCGACAGCAGAAGCAGGAGACCCACATGTTTATGTGATGAAAATGGATTTTGAGTTAGTTTTTCTTTCCATGTTTGTTCATGAAAGAACAGTAATGTACCTGCAGTGTTGCTGGGAAGGATGAGCCAGAGTCTGGTCCTTCATCTTCAACTTCCTCCCCTTTCAGTCTGGACAGCTCACTGCACACCTTCCTCTGGGAAAAGGATAACTCTGCCTGGACACACAAAAACAGAGTGAGCCTCCTGAATAATGTGCTAACCTTATGGGTAATTATTATAATACAACCAACCATGTGATAATATCAAAGTTTAACATTTTGAGAAAAAAATGTATTCTCTTTATTGCAGAATACATGAAAAGATCAAGAGTACTCTGATGTCTGTACAGTAAAAATGTATCTCTTCTTCCCTTAAAAGTAAGTCACCATCCCTGACACAGTCACACTCTATGGGATGACATCATATCGCTCACCAGCCGACTCTGGACAGCGTTCTGTGATTGGCTGAAAGACTTCTGCAGATCCTGGAGGAGGGCCTCCGACGTGTGGACCTGACACTGGAGCATTGATACCTGAACACACAAACAAATCAACATGCGTCTGCACCATAGAAACAAAATATTGATTTATGGTCTGTACACATCACATCTCCTCTGTGTTCGTCTCCTTCTGGACACAGTGCTGCTCACCTGTTTGTGGGTGTGGTTGGTCTGTGTGTTCAGTTCCTTCTCCAGCTCCTCCTTCTCAGCCTGCAGCCGACTCACCTCCTCATGCAGCTCGGACACCTGCGCGCCACACATTCATTACACATTTGGTCAGACTGAAAACGTCACAATCGTGAGTGTAAAGATGTTTTTATTTATTGCTGTATAATGGTGTTAATGTTTTTTTATATTGATGTCGATACCTGAGCGTTGAGTGCATCCCAGTCGCCGTGCGTGACCAGCCGGTGTCCGGCCGGCGGCAGGTAGATCGCCTCGGGCACCAAAGTCCCTGTGGAGACCAGAGAGTCGGTGTCTTCCTGAGCGTTGGGCTTTCTGGGCAGAGACGGCGTGTCCAAGGAGAAGGAAGACAACGAGGCCGAGTCGCAGTTCCGCAGGGAAAAATATGCTTCTGTGGCGAGCGGCGTCCCTTCTCCCTCCGCCGCGGCCTCGGTCTCCGTCAGGCTGTTGTTGATGGATGTCGGGGATACATTAGTGGGGACTTCTGCTTCCATCCTGCCTTTCCTTCCACTGATCTAACAGGTAGAGGAAGAACAAGCGCAGCCTGGGATTAAGACCGGGACATTTGGAGACAATTTTGGGGGGAAAAAGACACAAAGTGAAAACACTGACCATGTTCTGTCCACTGGCTCTCCTCCACTCCACAGGCTGAGACTGGAGGACAGATATCCTGGCCTCATACTGCGCTGCCGTCTCTGTAAAACACATCAGGATCAGGAAATAAAGATTTAATCCTCCAGTCAGGTGAACAATATCTGGTTTGACCAAATGTTTGAGATCACGATACTTAAAAGAAAGTTTAGCTACATTTTATTAGAAAGACTTGAAAGTTACAACAATGCAACACACGTTCATTGTTTTTAAAAGAATAACTTGCTAATTCTCTCCCGACCTTTAACCTTATTAAATAAGAGCATTTTAGACTGCTCATTCTGAGCTCTTATCAAACATTTTAGTTATACTGGTGATCAACAGCATACTTTAATATTATGTCATTTGGCTTCAATTAGAAACTTCACACACATGAAAAGAAAATGAAATCCAAAAAGAAAAAATACTTAATTATGTGAATTTAGACTTTGTTCTCATGAGGACAAACACACCGTGCTTATCACACATGTACACATGAAACACACACACATACACACCGACACGCACACACTGACCTCTGAGAGCCTCCTGCAGAGACTGGATCTCTTGATCACATTGTTTCTGCAGCTCTGCCAGTTCCTCCTGTTTGCTCAACTCGCATATAGTCGCCACGCCCTGCCAGTGTTCGGCCTGAGCTCGGCATTCGGCTAGCTGGGCCTGCAGGCTGGCCTCTGAAAAAAGATTTTTAAAATGTGTTTTGCCTTCATTATGCTGTTTTGAGGACGTTTGAATCATAGGGACTGAAAGCTATGACGCATGTTTATGTCATGGTTGTTAGGTGTGCACATAGCAGGGTCAGCTGGCTGGAAGATGCATATAAAATCCTTTAAACACAAAGATGAGCCAGTCATGTAATAGTAAGTCTTTTGAGTGAATATGACCAACTGATTACATCACTTGGTCGACTGAGAGATCAATAAAGATAATTAAGCCTAAAATAACAGCAGCAGATTTTCTTTTGACCTTAATAAACCATATATGTATAAAAAAAGTATTGATGAGTTTGTCCTTAACCACTTATACACGTCATGAAGGTGGCAATATACTGACATTCATATTATTATATGTTTGTTTTGTTTATTTAGTTTGTCATTCACAGACACTTAAACAGTAGTATGTCATCCGACTGTTCATACTTGTTATCTGGGGTCAGTTTTAAGACCAAGAGGTGATAAACAAACTGTTACAAAACCCCAATAACAGAAGTCCAAATAGATTAAAAAGTTAAAACAAGTATAATAATAAAGGGTTATAGAGCTGAGAATCTGTTGTATGCAATCATGTTATTCAGGTGAATTAATTCATTAATGCATATTTTTCAGTTCAAAACCAGGTTTAAAAGTTATTCTCTTAATATATTAGGGAAAAGTCACAAAGTATGAAGATTCAAGAATACAAAGTATGTGTTTTATTATGTGTATAAACTGTTGCCGTCATTGGTATTATATATGAAAACATGTGCCAAAGGTAAGTGACGTAAAGGCTCCAGCACACACTCTTATTGTTATCTTTCTTTCACCGACGCTGATAAGCACAGTAGATGACACGTCTTCATAAGTTGGACAACTTTACTTTAGCAACTATTGAGCCAAGTTGCTGCAACGCTACTGAAGCCACCTGTAGCAGGATTTCCTCTCAGAAAAAAAAGTCGCTTAATGTCGAGATTAATGTGTTGTAACGAATATGACGCGTACACGTTTATATACACATTTACACACGTTGCTATGATACTAACAAATGAGAGACGTGACACGGAGCGACAGTACACTGAGTTAGTTAGTAGCCGTTTTAGCTAACGTGTTAGCTAGCGGCTAGCTTCTCTCCGCGGCTGTCAGGGATGCTAACAGGCCGTTTACCGGCTAGCGGAGCTCCGCTGCTCCACAATCAACAGGTTTCACTCGCGGTGAAGACCAGCAACGAGTTCACCTCAATCCTGAACCAGTATCGGGTTGTAAAGAGGGTCCTTACCCCCCCTCCCTCCCTCCCTCCACAACCGGTCCCGTTAGACCAGATTAAAGTTTTATTTACCCGCGTCTTCCGTCTCGGAGCTCATCTTCACTTCACCCGACCAGAAACAAAACAAACGGGTCTACGAGGAGCCCCAGAAACCCGACCGAGTCATTTTCTCTTCGAGCTGCGGAGCCTCGGTGGAGATTATCAGCCCGGTGTCAACTTCAGGAAACAACTTTCCCCGGTCCGAGCCTGCGGAAACCACGTCAACCTCCTTCCTGTTCTCAAATGTCTTTCCCTGTTTGCTTTGACTCTTTCATTTGACTGCTTTGTTTTTTTTGGTTTGCTTGTGGGGGTTAAACAGCAAGAAAGGCAGCCACATGTTGGTTTGTTTTTTTAAACGTGCCACACCCTGGACACGAAGCGTCTGGTCACGTGACGGCCACTGGAGGTCACCAACCACTGATGGGCCACATTCCTGTCTGGGTGACAGAAATGACTGTAACATCGTATTTCATTGAAGCATATTCACCAGTGTTTAAACTGTAAACAAACAACAAGAATATGTAATAATATTAGGATAATTTTCAATTTAATGGCAGAATTGAATAAGAAAAATATAGTGTTTAATAAACAGAACTTGATTTTAAATTATATTTAGCTTATAATCATATGGAGAGTAGAAATCAGGATTCCCTCTGGTGGAGGAATACTGGTATTATGGGGAAAGATCAGTCCTGTGTCACCTAAACACATTTTTTTTTATGTTTTGCTCTCCAATTAATTCCTGAATGGTATATTATGAATGCTCCTCAAATATCTTCTCAAAATAAATGGTCGAAAATTAAATACTGCAAATCAACTCTGAGACTTGCGTTTGATGTATTCCCACTTTTGCCAATTTGACAGATTGTTAAAAATGATATTTTAAGTATTCTCAGTGCTTTAACATCTTGCAGACGATGTAGCAGGAAATTCAGTCACAGATTTAATTTTGTTATTTTATCTTCAAGGTTGTCACGGGGGATCCACACTTTATAACAGGTTTGAAAGAAAACCGTCACCATGAAAGTCTGTTTATTTTCACCATGCAAGTGTAAAGTGGAAAATGAGCGTTGGCTGTGTGTTATCAGCTTTGGCACGTAGGTCACTTTTGCATGCTGATATGATGTGAAGTCCTCTGTTGTGCTTTACAGAGTAAAACACTGCGATGATGTAATCCTGTATGTGCATGTTAGACAGTCATGTCAGATTGATGTTAGTTCCAACCCTTGAACTCAAATGTAATTTATTTTTAGATGGACTTGATGTCGCCCCCTCTTCTGAGTACAATACTCTATTTAAGTGATTAATAAACTTAATCTGTTGAACACTGACAAGATAAATACTTAAGATGTTAAAAAACAAGCCTAAAATGAACCTTGAAACTGTATTTTATTGGCAGCGGCCCTTTTGCACCTGCTTCCTTTGCTTGACAAAGGCATGACGATACAAGGTTTAGTTTCCTGTGTTTGCTTTTCAGTAATAAAAACTGTTCTCACCAAACTGGAAGCCCATACACCTTTAACTTCAGTTAGCTGAAACCGTACATCTACCAGCCCGGATACTCTTATGTCCATCTACACATTAACCCATGTCTTAATCTGGAAATCTGGAGTGAGAGCGGACGCATCCTGTCTGTGCTTTATGAAACGGGGCGTGGCAAGTATAAAAACTGAAACCGCAAACTCAAGTGGAGAAGAAATCCACGGCTACATGCGTGTCACAGTCAGGTACACTTTCTTACAGTTCCCTAAAACGTGGCACTCTTCCTCCTTTCAATGAAGCCACTGGTCCACCAGAAGCAGGCTTTTGCTGTCGAGGCTGTATTAAGTGTGAGAGTCAAGCAATCTAGAAGTGCAAAGACTTTAAAGAGACATCGACGTGAATTTGGCCTATTCAGCAGAAAACAACATAATAAATGGAACGAGGTGATAATTGGCCGAATTCACAGCAACGTGTCTTCAAAGTCCGGATGCTGAGAATTTGGTGATTCAGAGATAAGATTGCGAGTATTTCCTTACTGCTAAATCTGATTGCTGAGGTAATTAGGTCATCCACGGCAAGTGTGGTTTATTTCTTGCAAACGTATGACTTAATAATCTCAGAGAATATATTCGTTTTTTTCCTCTGAAATTTGTTTTTTCCATGAAATTTACCACTTAAATCTCCGAAAATATTTTTTTTCTTCTTCTCAGAAATCTACTACTTTAAGTACTACTTTGAGTTCGTTCTCTGAATATTGCCCCCCTTCCACAGCTGCGTTTTTATTTTACCTACAATGGCCCAAATACGCCATCATATTCAATATAGTATTCAGTATGTTGAACAATGCTTTTTATTTAAGTTGTCTATAATTAATACATGGACACAATTTAGAACAGGAATATATAAAAAAAAAGATGTCACTAGGAAAAACGTTTGATTGCTGGATATTTACTTCAACAAGCGTTGTGAACATAATTGAATATTCTACATATTAGCCAACAAAGACATTCATGATGTGAAGTACGAGCAGATTAGTACCAAAACTGTACCTTCATGATCCCAAGGAGCCAAAAACTGTATAAAATGCTGGTGAAAGTCTTGAAAAACACTAACTCATACAAAACGAATCATGTAAACCAGCGCTGTTTAACCAAAATACAATATCTCTGATAAAGGAATATTATAAATAGTTTGCAAATGTTTACATATCTTAAAGTGGTGTCAGCCTGAATTCCTTTGACAGGAGCAGAGGCACAAAATACATGGATATAAATGCTCACCAGAAAATAAGTCATCAGTAACAAAAGCTAATTTTCAAACACTGATCATCTGCAGGTAGTGTGGTTTAGAGTGTTATATTACAGAGGTTACATCTAATACGTAATCAGGGCTTTACAATATCCAAAGCACCGGGTGTTGGAAGGGTTTAAACAAGTGCTTATAATTTAGATCGGCACGCTTCAATAAGGGACAGCATCTAGTGGTCAGAGCGACATGAAACCTGGGCTGAGCTTTCATCTCCTTTGGTCCAGCGTCAGTGTGGGGAGGCCGAATCGTTGTGTACATCTCTGTCTTTCTCTACAAGTCCATGTCCTGGTCGCTGACACTCTGGCGAAGGTATTCTTCATACAGCTTTTTCTGGAGGGAAAGAATGGACAGTTAAACACAGGCCTATACTATATAAAACAGACAAACACAGACAGATGCACTACCTTTTTGCTCTTGACCACCTCCTGAACGTACTCCAGCTTCTCCTGCAGTTGCCTCTTCTGTTTGCCCGACAGAGTTGGTTGAGTCCTGCAAAGGAACGAGGGGAATTTGATGAAATACGTTATTAATATACAAGCTGGATCGAGAGCAGTGCCGCAGGAAGCCCAAAACCACATGCATCTGCTTTACATAGATTATGCTCTTGATTCCACAGGGGAATTTAAAACGAGTCACAGCAGCAGTCAAATACTAGAGGCAAGGTAAACGTGTACAAAAAATATATAGTACATACAATACAATAAACATGCATTATATGTACAAAATAGTACTACAGGTCTGCAATTCATTTATTTTCAGCAGGAAGGAAACAACTAATAGATAATAATAATAGATATAACTAATAATAGATTATCAAAGTAGATGTGTCCACTGGGGGGGAAAAAATCTAAAAGAAATAAACTGAAATATAATTTAAAAAAAAGTAAAATTACACATAAAAGGGGAGATTAGGACCAAAATTTGAGTTAAAATAAAATATTTTACAAGCAATATAGCAGCAGATGACAGTGCTGAGATGTTATTGTCCTACCTGAAGGAGAAGCGTGCGATGATGAGCAGGAGGAAGGACATGAGGACCATCCCGCCACAGGCGTAAAGCTGCTGCTCCACAGAGAGGGAGTCTAATATTCTCACTATGGGAGTCTGTGGATTACAAGAGCAGATAAAATCAGACTTGACTGCTTTACATGGCGACTGGGTAACAACTGCAACACAAGAGCGAACAGCTTGAACACTCACCAGGTAGAGTGAGAGCATCTCTTTGCCCTCGCGGCCCAGAGCCACCTCCAGGATCTCCTGGGACAGAATGCCCAGCACCAGTAAGGCCATCAGAGCTAGAGGGACGCTGAAGCCCAGCAGAGTCAGCAAGCAGCTCTTGCAGCGCGCCCGTCGGTTCTTAGCGCTCGTCTGCCTGTGAGAGCAGAGGGTCGAGGTTATCCTCCGATGGCATCACCGACTGCTGATGCTACACCACTTTGCATTCTGGGTCATCAAGCGTTTCTGTGCGTTACCTGTCGTTACTGAGCGTATCAGTGATGGCCTCGCTGATGATCTCACAGTCCTTCTCCAGGGAGTTGAGTGTATTCTGCACCGTTTGGTTGATGGTCTTCTCGATGGTGCGACACACCTCCTCGATCTGGTTTACGCAGCGACTTGGCTGAGAGCAGGAACAGAGAGGACAAATTACAAACGTGCACCGGTCAGTAAGTTTGTATTACGATCTCTAAAATAATTATATGCATAGAACTAATTTAGGGAGCGTCAATTAAAGTGCAACCGTTACCTTATTTGGATTAGGAATGTAGATGGTGGGCATGTCAAAACCGCATTTGTTGAGTCCAGGTCGCTTGCAGAGCTCCTGGACAATCTGCATCATTACTCTCTGAGACAAACACAGAGACAAAGGTACAATTCAGAGGGAGAGAGTATTCCTGATGTATGTATATATGTATTGTATCTCGCCTATAGTCTATACAAAAATAGTCAAAGCAACAACATCATTGGCCGAGCTACACTCAGCTACTAAGCTGTTGTTTCAGAATAAAGGGCTGCGTTGTTTGTTATGTGCAGGGTGTGGGTGAGATGTTGCATTCTTCATGGTACTGACACATTGCGGAGATTGACAAACTGAAAGACGTGGGTTTTTTTATCCTGCTTGCTTTCCATGGTTGTAAATAGCACTTTCAGTCCTTATTCTATTTTCCCCATTGTAGCGGTCCAGACAGAAGAACAAGGAAGCAATTGTTATTATGAATAATAAATGATCCTTTGTTTTTTTACCGTTAATTTTCCTGTCACAGCAATTATTCGACTGTGAGATTGGCTGTCAAATTAGGCTCCTTAGGATACATCCACGCCACTACATTTCAAAATTAAAAGGCAGAACGTTTGCTTTGTTTAAGCCCAGCGTTCGGACTTCTCCAGCATTTAGAGATGCTGTTGATGTTGTTTGAATTTGAAAACTCCGGGGCCTCACACTGAATGTTTTTAATCCTTATAAATGTGCAAACTCCTTCTTTAAGCTCTACAAAGTTGTTCATAGTAGATGATGTATGTTTATTCAGCTCAATACATTTTTTTAATCGAGTGGCTGTTGTGCATACCTGTCTGTCCGACTCTCCCCCGGCCTCGTCAGCCTTGCTCAGGTAAAAATGCAGTCGATCTCCCTGTTTCTCATTCAGGCTCTCCACGATGTTGAGGGTGCGCTTACATAGAGCCTGACCCATGGGGTCAAAGAAGACCAGAATCAGCTCACAGAGATCACCTGAGTGAGACAGTGGGAGGGAGCATTGCTTAACCACCACAGACTGAACCCCTATTATAGCATCATTTATTCTTATTGTATTAAAATACATGGTCATGGAAGTCAGATGTCAGAGCATTTCTGAGTGATAATCATTAAACCTTCTTGTAGGATTTTTGTGAAGATCTTCAATTGTTTTACTTGCTTCTTATTTCGACTGAGAGATGATGACATAACTTAAATACTGTGGCAGAATTAAGCATAGCCTGGTGCTAATATTTCACATTAACTGGAGACAACACAGACTCAACAAACGTTTCTCCTCTTATCTTGTATTATTTTTTAACATTTAACCATTTAAAATAACTCAGTGCCTACAAACGCCTAATGAGGTCCTGACAACAGTACATCAACAGGCGAGGGCAGTTAGTGGCAACTCACCCAGCCACATGAGAACCTCATCCACATCAAAGGGATACTTCATATCACCATCCACCAACCCTGGCGAATCCACAAACGTCACCAGGCTGAACCGTTTCTGTCGTGACGTGCAGATCTCTGTGCTCAAGTACTCCGAAACGCCTAGAAATCAATTCAAGAACATCACAGATCAGATCCATCGGAGTTAGGGTGCTGCATCCTAAACAAACTACGTCTACGTCCAAGTCAGAGTCACTCTTTAGAATAGAACAAGGAAAGATCGTGCTTTGAGCTGAAATCTCACCTTTGAACTCCTGCAGAGGCTTGAAGTGTGGATATAGATGAAGGGTGGCATTTCCCTAAAGAGAAAAAAGGACCAGGTCAGACATTAGTTTGTGAACCAGGTATCAGGTTCCAGAAGAACCGGTTACAAGGAGAGGAACTAATTAAAATGAATGTAATAAGTCATAATCATGAGTAATGACTCTAAAAGGTCAATAACAGTAAATGTTGCAACATTAGAATATGAATTTGGTTATTGTTGTCGTAGTACTGTTGCACTCACCGTGAGAGACTCTCGCTTGCGCCCACTTGTGACAAAGCTGAAGCCTTGGGTCTCAATGGCCACTCCAGTGCGCTGGATGTGCTCTTCAACATACCTGGTAAAATAAACACACACAAAAACAAGCATGACTAAAAGGAAACGGTCACTAACAACTTAGTCATGTACCTGCGGAGGAGAAATGTCTATTTCAATGGCAGTTTTTCTTCCTAGCCTGACGAAATCAATGAAATCTATACTATTCGGCAAAATCAATAGACAGGTGCGTATTGGCTGACTAAAAGACCACAGTAAACTCTATAAACTCCATTAAATTGCGCACAAAAATGTACCTTAGACTAGACTATGTGTTCTAGATGGACCCGTTATTTCTTATATTACATAGCATGGCATTTTCTGGTGCATGCTGTTTATATTTCCTCATGTTTCATTGCATATCACTTGGCTTGATTCTCATCCAGGTCATTGGTCAACTTTGAGAGGTTTATCGTGGGTAACTGGACTTGCTTCAGGTTCAAAAATAAATCACTTGGTCTGGTAGTTTTATAGTTATTTGGTGAAACAGACTTGCCCTCTATGAGTAAAATTACCAACTTGTGTAAAGAAATATATTTACCAGTTGATGAAGGAGCTTTTCCCAGCAGAGTGGTTTCCCATCAGCATCACAGTGATCTTTTTTCTGGGCGGCAGCAACTTCACACCAACAGATTCGGCGACTGTAATCAACCCTGGAAACAAAAAACGTGATTTAAAAATCAAGTATGTGTCTGTCAAGTGCAGCTGGGGCTGCCATACCTTGCAGTTGACCATGGCTAATAAAATTAGCATTAAAGCTAGCTGGTGCAACGTCAGCCATATCGGGACATCCCTGTTTAATAGCTAGCTAACGGTTAACGTCTGCTAGCTAGCCGGCTAGCTTGCTAGCTTGACTTAATTGTCAAATACGTGGATGTTGCAGCGATTTCCTGTGAGGGTTCGAGTCCGGCAGAGTATGTCAGCCAACTCACCACAGTCGGGCTCCGTGTACAGTTGATGACAATCCCGCAAGATGCGCTCATCGCAGGACACGCCGCCGGCTAGCGACTCTGCGTTGGCGGCGCTTCGGCTCTTGATTTTCCCAGACATCGTTAGAGGCTGAAAATGTCAAACTTCAGGAGAGAAGTCAACAGGTCTCCGGACAAGCTGCGAACAAAGCCGGTTTGCCTGGTTTGAATCGCCCCGGTCTGCTGAAACACGGGGTTGAGACGCACCTCGGCCACGTCATCTAGAGCGGCTTTTGGCGCAAAGGCTTATGGGTAATGTAGTAAATCCGTTGAATCAATGTAAGGTTATGCTTGACCAGTCCAGCCCATATAGCCTACATAAAATACACTTAAACCTAACAACAGAGACTCAAATGGGGGAGAACAAAAAATGGAAAAAGGTTTTATCTAAATTTTCTGCTTATAAAAACTAAATTTCAAGAATTGATAACACTATCTGTTGCGGTTAATTTGTAGGCAGCCTTGTACACTAGATTAGGAACACACTTAAAGATTGTGTTAGACTGTGTTGTCCATTGAGTCTGGCCTTAAAATCATGCAAATGCAGCATTCAATTAACATTTTTTCAATACCCTTTTGCACCCTCTTGCCTGTCTTAGTTGTCCTTACTTATGGAATATCTAATGGCAGTAATACGGCAGTATACCTTGCCCTATCTGTCCCTCTGAGTGGGGAGAACATCTGTATGGTTCAAGGCCACTCAGAACAACTTACACTCCATCCATCCATTTTCTACCGCTTATCCTGTATTTAGGGTCACGGGGGGGCTGGAGCCGATCCCAGCTGTCATTGGGCGAAGGCAGGGTACACCCTGGACAGGTCGCCAGTCTATCACAGGGCCAACATGTAGAGACAAACAACCATTCACACTCACATTCACACCTACGGGCAATTTAGAGTCACCAATTAACCTATCCCCATCCTGCATGTCTTTGGACTGTGGGAGTAAGCCGGAGAACCCGGAGAGAACCCACGCTTACACGGGGAGAACATGCAAACTCCACACAGAAGGAACCCGGGCCGACCCGGGAATCGAACCCAGGACCCTCTTGCTGTGAGGCGAGAGTGCTACCCACTACACCACCGTGCAGCCCAACAACTTACACTCAATTTAGTAAATGATTACAGGGTGACTACCCGTTCTACAGGAGTAGCCTATAGAGAGTGTTTGGGTTTGCAACCAGCTGGTGAAAAAGAGCAGTCCCTATGCACACAGCATAGACAGCACTCAACTCAGCAGTATAAGACAAACACAATGGACAATTAACATATATTTGTCCAAAAGAAATGTATTTTTTCCAGTTTTATTTTTTTCACAAAGGGAAACGAGACACATCAGATATTCATGTCGTAGATCTCTTAAGATCAAAATAAAACATACATTTTTATTGGTTTTGTAGCACCCATGTAGGCTGAGACATAAAGACAAAGTACAGAATGTATGATAATTGCTTTCAAGACATATTTTTTAAGGGTAAAATGCACAAATCAACTCATGGATTCATACTGATTTACAATTTCAAGTAAGTCAAATGAATGACAAAAACATGAGACAATTTGGTGTCTGTTACGTTCAGTGCAAGATAATACGTAGACATCTCATTTTCACATTATATCAAATGCAGACAATCCAATCAGCAAAGCGTTACGTGCAGAATTGATCCTTATAACGAAAAACTCATCCTACCATTTATTTATTTTTGTTTGTCTTGCGACAACAAGCCAAAATCACTTAAACCAGTTTAATACAGTGTTTCTTGCAAGAGGTTTCCACAAGTGTCGAGTTGGCATCCTCACTAGTTTCATCACACACAGAATATTCATATCACATCTTATGAAATCTGTTAGTTAAACCAGAAGGCAACACGTATCATTGCAAAGACTCGGTTGTTTGTCGTTGGCTACCTCTTGATGACAGAAGTGTCCACGTGTTAGCGTTTGAAATCCTAACAGATATGAGCCACTTGATGCGCAAATTCTCCATCCCTGCCAAAGTACGCCCGGCAGTGAGATGACACGTACTGATGTGAACCTTTTTTAGTGAAGGCAAGCTGTCGAGTGTGAAATGGCCTTTAGCTTCCACCGTCTGTTACCACTTGAAAACATGTTTGTCCTCTAGCTTCGGCCTGTCTGTGCTCAACTTCAGTGCACTGCTGGTCTGCGTGGGGAGCTCCAGCACATCTTCATATTCTATTCACATCCAAAGATCAAAGTCAGTCTACACTTTTAAATTTGAACTGCTCCCCACCCCTCCCTTATCATAACACACTTAAATTAATGTAGTAGGTCTTATGTTGAGCAACTCATTGTGTTTGTTCTTACAATATCCCGCTGCGTTAATGTGATCCTTGTTAACATTGAATTATTTAGCATAATCAGTGCCAATAGAAATAATGCAGCGTGCCACTCAGTAGCATCTTGCATTTCACAGCCTCATGTTAAGTAGAGAGTGGAAATCTTTTTTTTTTTTCAGGAAAATAACTGCTTATCCTACTCAGGGTGGCGGGGCGATCCCAGTAGACATTGGGCGACAACAGGGCCCAGTCTGGACAGGTGGCAGGCTATCACAGGGCAACCATTCACGCTCACATTCACTCCTACAGGTAACATAGAGTCAACAATTAACCTGCATGTCTTTGGACTGTGGGAGGAAGCCGGAGGACCTCGGAAAAAAACCCATGCTGCAAACACGCAGCTGACCCAGACCTGGGTTCGAGCCCCAGCCCCCAACGTGCCCGACATCAGCTGAGCCATATCCTCTGAGCAAACAGCAGTAAAAGCTTTCAACCTGCTAATTTCATTCATTTCATACATTCTAGTCTAAAACCGCAGACACAATGTTGTCAATACATGTCAACCTCATGAAATGCACATTCAATTTTCGCTATTACAACTACAATAATTCTGTTTAAATTAGTGGGGGAAGATTTGCATAAGGTTAGGTGTCATGCATCCTAAACGTGTAACCACTCTCAGCACCCAGAGAGCGACAGTGCTCTTGATGTTTCCTTCGTCGTCACGTCAGAGTCTGTACTCCTTGGTTACCAGTGAGCTTTCCTCTCTTTGGCAACCAGCTCCAGGAAACTGGAATGACTCGCATACAGCGGAATGGACGAGTCAATATCAACCCACTGGACCTGTCCTGCGTCATCGCCAGCTTGCAGCGGCAGCTCGCTCACACTGTTGCCTACGGTAACAACAAAGATATGTCACTGCACTACAAAAACACGTTTATTGTCACCAGAGAGACAATATCTCAAGAACTATAGCAGGTTTGTAAAATGGTTTGCAAATTGCTGAAGCTGATGAATTAAATAATGGATTTATAAAGTGCAACATTTTTGAATAGTGACAATTTCAAAAGGGAAAAAAATATTCTGATACCTGTGTCATCGTGGAAGTTGACAGCGACCGTCTCCATCCAAGCATTGTCGGTGTTTCTAGGATCATCCACATAGCCTTTATAGACCTGGGGGAGAAAGGTTTTCTAGTTTTCCTCATTGAATGAATTATTGACTAAAATGTGGCAGTAAACAAGTGAGTTGGGGTCAATTCCTGACCTGAAACCCTGGCGATTTGAAGAGTTTGGTGATGTGTTCACTGATTTTTGCCCTCTCTGATGGCGGGACTGCCAATGAGTTCAGCGCTTCTTCTGAGAACTCCCGCTGGAGCGTGACAGAGACCTGCTCCCCTGGATCAACCATCCCCTACAAACAAGCACATGCAAACAGATAAACAAGCAAGTCACAGGACCATGACGTATGACACACCTGAAACCACGCGTCCATATCACGGCTGTGAATTTATTTCTGTTTAAAAAAAAAAAGAAATCCACCAACCCCAGGAATGGCCCACTCCCCACAGTCTTTCCTCTTTATGGACACAAACTGCAGGATAGGCCGCTTGGAGACTGAGTGCGATATCTTTGCTCCTTTAGCATCTACTTTCCATCTGCGGGCAGTAACCATTCATACATCCGGTCATCAGATATTTATGTTCTTTTACGATGACATAATGTTTTAGAAGAACCTTAAATTGCTGATTTGTAATGAGTTACTGACTGAGTTTTCCCTGTTTGAATCCTTCTTTATGTATCTGAATTGAGTAATGAACTACGGTTGGCAAATATTTGGACAACACACAGATGTTTTACCTAGTGACAATGGGATCTGCTGCGTGATTGGGTCCCCATCGTCCCAGCAAACCTCTACCGCTCACCCCTGTGCGTCCACAAGGATTACTACAAGAGTAAAAAGTGAGTAAGCAAATGTACTTATAAGCAGATAAGGAATAAAAAAATATTTTACGAACTTACAGTGGCTTTCCCTTTTCCACTTTGTAGCTGCTTTCAAAGCTTGTCCTGTCCACAGCCCCATCCAAGGCGTTGTACTTTGGAGAGAAAGAGCTGTGAAATAAGCAGAAGTCATCAAACCTGGCATGGATGAAGTCCATCTGATCTTTGAAAACAAAATAAGTACATCTGCAATGTATTCAACATACACGACAATCCAACTGTGTTGCTCACCCGATATCAGGATCCGCCCAAGCTGGTTTCTGTAGTACTGAGGGGTCGGTGTAGCTTACAGGATTATACTGCAGCCAGGTCTGACTCCAGCCCACCTTGTCATCGGGCACAAGGAGGCGCTTGATTTTGGACACGGGATACTGGGGGCACCTGGACTTCACATGAAGCACTGCTGATGACGGCATTGTCCGGGCACTGGTTGTGTAGAGGTAAGAGCAACTGATGATGGTTTGACTGGTACTGAAAGGGTGAGGAGATGAGCAGGAGACGGCTGGTCTGCAAGGGAGGAAATATGAGACATGAAAATCCAGTAAGTAAGCCTCGCTCTGCCTTTCCTGCAGCAGAATCAGAAAGGAATTTATTGCCCCGTCCGTTTTCAGATACAAGGAATGTACGCACAATATTTACAAAGAATAAATCATGCAGACCTTGCCCGCCTGGCACTTAAACAAATGCATATGGAAACACCTTCCCCCATCATGCGATAAGAGCAGAAATATTCTGGTATGAACATACATGTAACATTAAATTCAAGGGGAAAGCAAACTCTTATGGGATTGTCAGCAGTAGAATAAAATCATGACACAATACAATACACATCCGTTGGATTGTTTTAACTGTATTTATTAGATTTATTTTGTCATAACATTTCACGTTAATGTTATATTCAATGGAAATTAACGTAAGCAACGTTGATATGCTGCACATGGATGTTAAACCACTTGGTTAATATGTCGACTTCTATCATATTGCTTGGCTTTGCTTTAAAACTTTGACAGAAATAGCTACATGACCCTGTGATCTTAAAGTCACTGTCCCATATTGTGAAATAGCTTCTGGCTAAGTATTTAACTGGAGGCAGCGTCCCTACCTGACTCCGTGGGAGCAGACGGCACACGGGAGTCCAACGAGAGTCAGCGCTAGACGAAGCGGGCCGATCCAGTCTCGTCGCAGGAGGAAATGCACCATTCCTTGAAAACAAATCAATCAGTGGTCAGAAACCAAACAACCACAACATGCCTGCAAGCCTTTAAGAAACCAGGAAGTGCACCGCCCGACGCGATGACGTCCGCACAGGGGTGTGGTTACGGCGGTCGCACTCGTTTCCATGGTGATAAGATTCAAGGCTTTACGTCTCGAACGGATTGAAATCGATGCCCTATATTTCTATATCTATAACGTATCATAAACATCGAAAACATTGTTTACTTTTAATTTCGTTTACGTCCCTCAATTAATGAGTGTAAATGATTAACAATCCGTTGTTTATCAGGTTGAAAACAGAGCACAATTCAAAGCTGTGACTAGGAGATGCTTAGGTGATTATTTAGCAAATTAAAACATTTGTGAAATATATTATGCAAACCTATTTAATCTGTTAAAACGTTAAACATGTAAAATACCCAACTCGTCAATTTGTATTGCCCGCAATGCCAAGCGTGGCTTGAAAAAACGCAATTCTACACTTATAATAACGTGTTTTCTTATACATTAATGTCTATGTTACAGCAAAATACATATACAGTATTAGCATTTTCGGTTAACTATGAAAACGTATCCTGTTTGTTTTTTTAATCGAGGTATAGTGTTTTATAATGTGTAGTCCTTATGCATGTAAATAAAAAACGCTAACATAACGGTAGTGGCAGGTATACATGGGTGGATAACCACGACAAATCGATAAAAATGATTATTTGGCCATAACGTCGATTATTCTTGTCAACAGGCAGCATGCAACATATCTGGGCACGCCTACTCGTGGCTACTGCTGCATATTTATTTTGCAGATTGCGCTCGTTTCGTCTAAACAACGGCGCTGTGCAGGCGGCGCCTCTAGACAACTGACGCGACTCCGCCCAAGACAAGCAACCCTCGTAACCACATCTAACGCACCTCTGTTACCGTAGTTTGGCACGCGCATTTACGCTCTCTGTGCTGAGACCAAATCCTCGCTCGCGCACGAAATCCATTTACACTCCGGTAGTAGAGACAGGGCCCGGATCGAGTCGCTTTTGCTCCGTCAATCAAGGCAATCCGCTCGGTTATTAAAGCCCCCGCACAGACACCCCGGCGAGCAGAGAGAAGCGGCGGACCCTCGGCGAGACACACACGGACAGAGTAGCAGCGGTTCGGAGCGGAAGAATGGCGGATTCATGCTGCACTGCAGCGGTCGGGGCCGCAGGCTCCAACAGCGCCGCTGCCGCTGCCGGGGCGGCTGGCACGGTGGCGCAGGAAGCAGCGCCCGCAGCCGCGGGACCCAAGGCCCCGTCTGAGTCCGTGAAGGGCCAGATTTTCGACGTGGGGCCCCGCTACACGAACCTGTCTTACATCGGGGAGGGGGCGTACGGAATGGTCTGGTGAGTGGTGCTAGTCTCTCTGTCGGGCCACCGTAGTGTCTTGACGTTAAATCAACAGTGCTAGCTAACATAAGCAGTTTGTTAGCGTAAAAAAAAACACAGTTAGCCAGCAATTCCTCGCTGTTGTATTCGAGCGTTGTGTAGTAAATGTGAGCAGCAGTGTCGATGTGCGTGTTTAACATCGCTGCCCGTCACCCAGACATTGTTGGAGGCGAAGGCAGCCCATGTTGTGGTTAGCAGGTTAGCCGACTAGCTACAGGCGTGGCTATGAGCTTTACAGGAAACGAGATCGGGAGTGATTGCGCAGGACGGTGTCTTGCTATCGGATGTGAAAATCAGACGGCAGACGACATTTGGTCGCAGGTTCGAGTCCGTTATCGCCGTAGCCGTTTCACACGCCCTGCATCAGCCGCTATAAGCCACATTTATATCTCCGCCTGGACCCTGATGGCTAAACATTGTGCCTTGCAGCAAAGCCGCTGCAGAGGATGCGATTCGTCGGTTGTGGCGAGGCCCTTTTTTCGCGTGTTTATCGTTCCCTGTGATCTACAGCCCGTGTGTGAACACGTTGAGCAACCTTGTTGCACTTGACAGCAATGCCAAGTCACGGCAATCGAGGCTAAACGGTGAACAGGATATGATGTGACAGCCACTGCGTGTCACTGCAAAGTGGATGATACCGTGATGACTGAGCCCAACGCACACAAACACACGCTGTCACATAGTGTCGTTTTCAAACACCGTGGCAGCACGGTGCAGTTTTTGTCAGTGTCGTCATGGGCATGCCATTGCATAGATGCAGCATTTGGTGTTTGTAAACAATGACAACACCCACTGGTTGGTACAGTGGACTGATTTAATGTTAGTCACTTTACACCAAAACTGTGTGTTTACAGATATCCAGATGTGCTGTTTTGTTCATGTTGCGGCGTTTCGGCCATTAAAGAAGGCACACAGACGTGTGTGCTGTGTTGTGCAATAAGAAAACACGCCTTCACCATTAGGGAAGATGTGATGTAACTGGTGTTCCTGTTGAGGCTGAGTGTCTCTATAAAAACCTCGATTGGATTTTTTTCCCCCTCACAAAGGGACAGTGAATTCAAGGGTCCCAGAAACACACCATTCACGGCTGCACTCAGCCTCCATCTACTCTACACCTACACCACACTGCACCTACACTCAGGCCTACACCTACAGTCCTCCTCAACATATCGCAGCAAAAAAGACACGTGTGCATCTTGGCAGTGGAGAAAGTCTGCAACGCCCTTTTAGCCCTTTAGTATTAGCCCAGTTTCTGATAACGTCATTGTGTGTGTGAATTGTACAAAGTGTAATATGAGACCTGTTTTGTTCTTCTCTGCCCATCCACCCTACCCAGCTCTGCCCTGGACAACGTGACAAGCTCGCGCGTAGCCATCAAGAAAATCAGCCCATTTGAGCACCAGACGTATTGCCAGCGCACACTGAGGGAAATCAAGATCCTGCTGCGTTTCCACCATGAGAATATCATCGGCATCAACGACATTCTCAGGGCACGGCACCTTGACAACATGAGGGATGTGTATCCTTTCATGCTTTTAGAGCAAAGGCCTCACTGCTTTTGTACGCATGCTGCTCATGCACTTATACTAACCGTTATATAGGATTAAACTGATTTTAAGAAAAATTAAGTTATATTGTGTATTTTGGCCCAGTAGTGCTTTGAGGGGAACATCAGCATGCATAAATACTGATGTTTAGCAGTTATTTAGTTGGAAAACAAAGGATTGGATGAATTAGCTACTAGTTGATGTGTTAGTTGTTCATGAAGTAATTGAGGAATAAAATTATTGCGCCTAGATTTGCCCAACCTGACTAAATTTAACTCTAGAAAACATGACAAAGAGTCATTGTGCCTGGAAGCTGAAGGTTGGACCCAATATGTTTATTTTATTTATGAAGGGACAGTGAACATTAATTAACATAAGCCATCATGCAAATCTGCCAGTTTTTCATGTGCAGGCCCTGCAGGTTTTAACAAGGCAAATATAATATTAAGTATGGTTCAGCAACTCTTGGGTTTGATTTTATTCATAAACTTATGTTGCTGAATAATTTAGGACACATTAAAGGCCCTTCCAGAACAGTGCATACTGTCTGCCCTCTTTTGATGTCCTCCTTAACCTGTGCATCCTTCCAGCTACATCGTGCAGACTCTGATGGAGACGGACCTGTACAAGCTGCTCAAGTCCCAGAAGCTCAGCAACGACCACGTCTGCTATTTCCTCTACCAGATCCTGCGAGGCCTCAAGTACATTCACTCCGCCAACGTGTTGCACCGTGACCTCAAGCCCTCCAACCTGCTCATCAATACCACCTGCGACCTTAAGGTCAGCACACACACACACACACACACACACACACACACACACACACACACACACACACACAAGTAGTTTTGTTTTTTTACACATGCACGTACAAGAAAACATGCATGCTTTGCACAGTGAATATATATAGTTATATTAAATTTAGTATAGGTGTATATTCCCTGTGATTCAAGGTAAGAACACGACGACCCATACACTTAATTTTTGGGAGCAAAAAAAGTTAAAAAGACAATATTTGCTCACGGGGAGCATTTAGGCCGACTGCTTATTTTCAGTTGTCTAAAAAATGTTTTACGTGAGAACCATTATATTTATTTAAACATTGGTGCTGGTTGTAAGTTACAGTGCTCAACAAGATTGGAAAAAGAATTCCAGGAATGTTGGATGTGGGCGATGGATTGACCCCTTCCTTTGCTTCTCATGGCCCTTCACTTTGCAGGGAATGGTTGTATTTGAAAATATAAACACTGAATCAAATTCGGTATTTGCAGATACTCCGTTAACTGACTCACAGTTGGAATGTGAAGCTGTATACAATTCTTTGAAGGCATTTCCTTTTGCTGATTCCAATTTGTACTTTTTTGGGGGGCTGTTTTGGCAGCTAAGTAGCGAAACATACAACAATTCTGTAGTATCTAGACAACCACAATTATTACTATTTCCAGTTAGGTCTCTGTCCCTTTTTTAAACATAAAAAAGCAAAGGCGTCTTTCTTAAGGCATCTTACATAACACAGTACAGCTGCAGGATGTTTAATGTGTAAGGGCTGTGGTTTCACTTCCTCCACAGTGATCAATCCTTGTATTTCCATGCTGAATAACATGTAGTGGATCAATTTGGGAGGCCTAAAAGATGGACCATTTACACTTCTTTTTACATTTGAGGAATAGGACTTACTGAAAATGAAGCTAAATGGAACTACTTTACGCTCATCAAATCACTGGGGGGTTGCTAAATGCATTCTGGGAAATGTAGGAAACCACAAATTGAAATACAAGTGCAAATTAAAATGGGTGTTTTTCAGCATCGATCGATTAATGATGACTATGAAAAAGAGCCTGAGAACATCCACCCGAATAAGTATTTTCAGCCTCAGTTTGTACCACCAAAGACAAATTTAAGTCAGTGGTGGTCTTTTACAAAAAAAAACTAAAACGAGCTACTATAAAGGCATTGATATGAGCCATCGGGATTCTTTTTGCTCGTTGTCGTGTTGCACAGCTTCAGTGAACACTTGTGAACCCTCAGCAGCCAACCATCAATCCCTGGATTAGTTGATCATGTGGGAGGAGTGAAGAACAAAGGCAGCACACGTTGCAGCTGCTTTCTGATACATTCCAAACCAGAATTATTATGTTTTTATATAAACCCTTATTACGGCAGCTAAACGCTACATCTGTCACGTTGTATCACTGCTGTATCGATGCCATAACATTAGAACATTGATCTACAAAGGTCAATAAATAAGAAAATTATGACATTCCTTCCTTCTCTATGCATGTGTACAGCATTGCTTTACTGGAATGCTGTCTGGCCCTGCATTAGCTAGAATGTGGCATTTTTAATTAAACAGAAACATAATTTAGAAGATGGCAAGATGGGGCCTCAAGGTTAACAAAGTTACTGGTTATAAACTGTTAGAGCTGTATCTGTAGTGCCTCCTCTCGTTTAAGGAAGCTTAAAACATGTAACATGTTCATCATCCTCAGATCTGTGACTTCGGCCTGGCACGGATAGCCGACCCCGAGCACGACCACACAGGTTTCTTGACCGAGTACGTGGCAACACGTTGGTACAGGGCTCCAGAAATCATGCTCAACTCAAAGGTAGGTGTGTGAGTGACTGATGTGAAGTCTGTATTGGACTGGATAGTGTCTTAGTTTGTTGACTGTATGGACTATGTGTGTGTTCGTGTCTCAGGGCTATTCCAAGTCCATTGACATCTGGTCAGTGGGCTGCATCCTGGCTGAGATGTTGTCCAACAGGCCTATCTTTCCCGGGAAACACTACTTGGACCAGCTCAACCACATACTGGGTTAGTTTCACCTATTTGTACCAAACACTATTTGAAGCACCTAGAACATACGATTTTATTGGCAGGAAAATTATTCACGTTTGCACCCACTGTGATTTTCTTAATTTGACAGTTCAAACAGCAAGTACAAATACCCTTTTCCATATACTTCACTCAAGTAACTCAACTTTTTGAAAACCCAAACACTGTTGCAACTAACTAGAGTGAAGTGAGGGGGCGAGCAACACTTGTTTCCATGACAGGTTTATCATCGCACTAACAGCCACATCTCCACCACAGGAAATCAGATGCCTAGCCATATTGAAATATGTCCCTCACTCTCTTTGGTGTGCAGGCGTCCTCGGCTCTCCATCTCAAGATGATCTGAACTGCATCATCAACATGAAGGCGAGGAACTACCTGCAGTCCCTGCCTCATAAACCTAGGATCCCCTGGGAAACTCTCTACAAGGCAGACTCAAAAGGTGATGACCGCGCACCGCATTATTCACTTGTAAGCCATGGAATGTAAGGGGAATAAATAACATGTATATCTTTAACATGACAGGCTTTAGACTAGGATGAAGATCAGTCCACTATATACCATGAAATATAGGATTATAACTATAAATAACATGAATGCCATTTTAAGGAAAGATTGCACAAGCAGGTTGGTTAAACTAACCGATGCTCTTGATGAATCTAACGCAGCTCTGGACCTGCTGGGCCGCATGTTGACCTTTAACCCTGTTAAGCGCATCAGCGTTGAGGAGGCCCTGGCTCATCCATACCTGGAACAGTACTACGATCCCACAGATGAGGTACGGACTGAAGACGGAGCCATCATTTAATGTCAATTATTCTACTCTTGCTGTGTTGCTTTTATGTTATTTATTTTATTTGTAGAAACTGAACAGCATGCTGAAAAAACTTGCCTCCAGTAGGACTGCACAATTATGGGCAAAATTATAATAATTTTTTTTTTTATCAGTATTGAAATCATCATTATTCATTTTTTGAATTTGAATTTAAATATTTTCATTGCACTTTCACATTTTAAATAACCAGAGCACTGCTTTCACTTCCTTGTTATGCTACATTCCTGGTAATTAACAAATGTTTTGCATCAACTTAAGACTTAAAGGAGCAGCTTGTAGGATTTAGTGGCATCCAGCGGTGAGGTTGCAAATTGCAAGCAACTGAATAGCCCTCCGCTCACATCTCCCTGTCCAACGTGCCAGAGAACTACATGGGCAATCAGGTTTTACATAAATATGAGAACGGGCTCTCTGGAGCCTGTATATGGTTTGTCCATTCTGGGCTACTGTAGAAACGCAGTGTACTCAGTGGACCTCTCTTTATGCATCTGCAAAGGGTTATAAACAGCTCATTCGTTAACAATAACTCCTTCTATTCTTAGTTTCAGGATACAATAATGAAAACATAGGTATTTCGCCTGAATCTTGTGTATTTTTGTTTTGTGATTAATAATAATTAATATATTAATTGTGCAGCCCTAGCCACTGGTCAGCCAACCTTTTGAGATTGGCTAAAATCTTGGAGGCAGAAGGGCCTAATTATTCAAATATGTCATTGTTTTCAACCATGAGCCAAGACTTTATTGTGAGCCTTTTTTCTCTGCTTTGTGCTGGGAAGCCTCTTAGCTCTGTTTGGAATGCAATTAGTATGAAGTTTGCTCCATGGTTCGGCTCCAGAGAGGATAAAGAATGTAATCACACATCTCCGTTTACGTCAGCATGGGCAGAATCCAAGTACTAAATCAACGTGGGGGATTTCTTCACTGTTTGTGTCCTGATCACATCTAGTGTTGGAGCCTAACTTCTGTATAAGCTGCTCCTTACAAGTCTAATAACTGTGTGCAGCATGTTGCAACAATGCACTTCTCAATTTCACCGCCAATAAGCTAGATTTTAAGGAAATGGCTCTCCAGCTTTGAGTTAAAGGTTTGCGCAATGTGTGTTTGTGTGAAGCCGGTAGCAGAGGAGCCCTTCACTTTCTCCATGGAGCTGGATGACCTTCCCAAGGAGAAGCTGAAGGAACTGATCTACGAGGAAACTGCTCGTTTCCAGGCAACCTACCAGGGCTCCTGAGACACACAGGTACTTACAAAAAAAGTCTGTTTTGATACTTCGTTGTGATATAAGACCACTAGATGTCAGTGGAGCAAATGCCATCATGTATTCAGTCAAATACATCCAAACGTCAGCTGTCTGCTGGCGCACACTATTTGTTTGAAGGTTGAAACAAAAGTGAAAGTTTAATTTGGTACCCTAACTATCTACAGTTTATGGCTGTTATATTTAGCAAAGCCTAAGTGCATTTGTATTTTTTTTCTAGCCCTTAAGAGTGACAAAGTCGCACAGAGGCTCGGAACAAGAAGACCCCAAACGACATGCTTAAACAAAAAGAAAAATGCATCTTCAAGAAACCTACAAAAAAGAGAAAACAAGAAATGAACACTTACCTGCTTGTCTTTCCATTTCTACTGCAAGAGAGCTAAGTTTAACTTTTGATTTCTGTGTTTGGGTGGGGTGGTAGGGTCTGTCGTACTCATACTGTTTCAGTTTTGTCCATGTTGGACTCTCCCTCCTCTCGCCTCACATTTGTTTTCCCGTTAAAAGTCCTGCCTCATCCTGTCCCATCTACAGTAACTCATTGTTCCCCTCCTGTCCCGACCAATCCCTTTCTCTCCTCTCCTGCCCCTGTTGCTGATCTGTCGCTCCCTCTCATATAAACTACTGTATTAACCAACACCATTACTTTTTTTTGTCTTGCTCCATGTAAATTAAAACCTTGAAATATCGAGGGCTAAAAGAATGGGGATGCTAATCGGGTGTATGTATATACAAAAATATAAAAGCTTCTTTTTTTTCTCTTTTCTTTTCAAGTGTGCTCGTCACTGTGTTTTGAGTGTTTCAGTCAGATTTGTATCTATGTTTTGGGGTTTATATTTGCGAGTTATCTTTTGAACACTTGATTTCGAGACAAACATTCAATGTTTTTACTGGCATGTTGGCAGGTTAATAGGTTTCTTTGTTGTCGCTCTTTTTTCTTCTTTTTTTCTTAAAAAAAAAAAGCTGTGTATGATGTTCATATGAATGCATGCATTCCTGAAATTAACCAAAGTGGCAGAGAGATGCAGGAAACTTGGCTGGGGAGCAACTTAATGAATATCTATTTGTAGTTTTGAATCGTACCTTAAAACGCATTTCTTGACCTATAACTCGTACCAAGGGCAGACAAACTGAACTCTCCCTTCATTTGTGGAAAGTTTTATTCAGGAGGAGCTACGTGATTGGACCAAATGGAAATTAAACACCATAAAATATATTTTCTACAAGTGCGTGTTCATTTAGATAACAGTGATACCTACGCCCCATTGTCCAGAACATGCACATGGCAAAGCTTGTTTTTTCCAGACTACTGATGTGAGACACTGGCTTAACATTACTGTATTGCTCACATTTGGCCCCAAAACATTGCTTTTCCATCAAATAGTCGATCCAGTGTCGGTAATTGATTTGTTAATATTAAATTACATTTCTGTTACAAATATATAACAGCTGAGCGGTCAACTGCTCATTGGGGCCCTCTGTGATTTCTCAGCTCCTGTTTCACTGAATCCTTAATTTCCAGTGCCACGAACATGTACAATATTCTGGAAAATGGGGCTAGGTTTACATCAGCCTTTCCATCCCACTGTGCTGGTTTTTGTACTGCATTCCTATCTGCTACCGTTTGACCCGGGACTGTATGGAGTCAAACATGCACACTGGGGCCTAACTGACAGCAAAGGCCCAAAATCTAAACAAATTTCATGTATTCAAAGTGGTCATACTTGAATGCGGTCTAGAGAAGTGCACTTTCCAGCGAGCATTTTCAGATTATGATCTTCATGGCTCAATGATGCGAGTATTGAATGTAAACGGCCTGAATTCCTGGTGTCTGTCACTGCAGCTTAGCGTTCGCCGGTTGTGAACTTTTACAGAAACTGCATTTTGTCGCTGAAAAAAAAATGGGATGGGTGGTAGAGTGGGAAAGAGGTTCCCATGTAAACCGCTTGCAAACATTTAAGACTGTTGTATATCAGAGCTTTCAGAAGAATCCCAGTTGTGACTACGACTTGGAAGTGGACACGAGCGCCATTATCGAGAACTTAATGGCCAAACCTGTACAGTTATACCTGCTCGGTGCACAGCCAAGCAACCATCATTGCTTCGTGGTTGTGCAGTACCCTCGTCTTCTTGAACTCCTGATCCCTCTCACCTGACTGTTTCCCTGGCTAGCTGTTAACATACTGGATGTTAATCCTCAATGTGAGTGATTTTTTAAAGCTTCTCATGTTTCTTTGAGCGTGCGTGCATGTGTATTATGTCTGTGATCGTCGTTCCTGTCGGTGGCTGCTCCCTCCCCCTCTTTGTTCTGGATGTGACTGTACTAATGGCTGCTTGGTGGAGCACCACCCGCGAGTCCTGCTCCGTCACCAGCTTAGTCTGCACTAATTTCTGCCTTTTGCACTGGGACCAGTAGAGAAGCCCTTCCCCACCCCCTTCCCCCCCACCCCCCCCAAAATGGACCAACACATGCACTGGATCCTCTCTCTCTATCTCTCTCAGGGCGGGCCCGTGATGCTCATATACTCTAGATCTGAAGCGCTCACCGGCCTCGCCCTCTTGCAGCAAAAATCATTGATTTGTTTTTATGGGCTCGAGCCGTGTCATAGGCTGTTTTCTCAGAAGCCATAGCCAGCACTCTGGGATCAGTGTGAGGCATTTCGGTGCATGTGGTGATATTCATACTTTTTGTTCGACCTCCTGACACTCACCACGCTTTACTCAAAGGGCTGCCTCCCCCTCCTCCTCCTCCTCCTCCTCCCCCCTGTCTGCTTCTCCACTGTGGGATTGGTGAAGACCTTCGAACCCATATCACAGACTTTGTTGCCACTTTTCCTCCTCCCCAGAAAATCATTGCCCCTGACTCACCTGGATCATAGATCCACATGGTCATACATGCAGGAAACTCGCATAACTCAATCAGCACGTCTGCACTTTGTCTTTCTAGCCACGCTCTCTTCCCTCCGAGGTTGTTTTTGTCTTGTATCCTCCGTTTTCGCCTGCTCTGTGTGTTAAAGCTCATGGATCGTCTGCAGTAATTTATGTTCAAGTGTTTGTATCGAGATGTTTGGGTTTTTTTTGTTTTTTTTGTGCTGTGCGTGTGTCCGTTTTGGACTCTCCCTGCAGTTACCTGTGCTTTTACATCTGTGAGACTTTTTTATTTTATTTTTTTTTTGACCGACGCAGTCGCACAGATATTTTGTATGTATGTATATTTGGTCACTAGTCAACCGGGCCCTGCTTGCTTTCCTTTTTTTCTCTCCAACCAACCTGCCACCAGACCAAACATCTCACTGGGTAACCATGGGAATGATCTAAGAGGACCACATTTTGCAATCCTCCTGACACTCACACTGCCTCTCTCTTTCTGAGGAGCGTATCTGTGTGTTTGTGAAAAGTTGCACTTAAACACAACATATACATTCACACAGTATAAACGAGTCTAAAGGCCTGTCCGTCATGAGGCTTGTTTCCAGATATTGTTGTTTTTAAATGGCTGTTCTTATTATTGCTATTGTTGTTGTTCTATTGGTGAGTTGTATTAGTATTTTTTCTTTTTGTTTATTTTTTTTTTACATAAAAGGGAGTTAAAGTTGTATCTTTTTTTTTTAATAATTAGGATGATTTTATTTGTATTTTTTTTTTTTTCTTCTTCCTTATTTCTCTTATGGGCGTGATTATTATTGGCAGTGTTCAAGCTTTCTGAAACCTTTATTTCTTTGATTTCCCCTCCAGGATCATGTAAGGAATTATTTTAAAAGATATACGTAGATTGTCAAAGAGATATGAGTTATTGAGGGTTATAGTCTGTATATTCTATGGGTATTATGAATTAAACGATTAACAAAGAAACAGAATTATATACATATAATTAAATAAAATTTCCTGATACTGTTACGACTGTTTGTGGGTGTTTTTTATTTATTTATTTTACATCCTTTTTCATGGTATTTTTAGGGGCCAGCAAAGAGGACTTTGATTATAGTTCACACACAACTATTCTCAAACTAAAATGATCGGTCAGGTTATTTTTGCAAATGAAAATGACAGACGGTGTCATTGCCACTGCTGCCATTGTTCAGCAGGTGTCACTGATTACCATGGAAATGCTGCACAGCAGATGTTACCATGGAGACATGGCTCTTAGCCCTCAGCTAGCCTTGGGGGTAGGCTGTCTAACTTTCAGGGCTTGGGGGGAATTTTTTATTTTTTAACTCATCAGACATTAATGAAGCCTAGCCTAACATCAAATTAGAGACAAGTCTGAAATATTGGGACTGGCTCCAGAGGTAAACTTTAAGTTTGAGATTCATGGGAATGAAAATGACATTCACCATGAAAGCTGAACTTGCTTTTCCAGCTGTGCAGCCTTCCCACCTTCCTTCATGACATGTCTGAGCACAGCTTCCCATCCGACCCTGACATTCCCAGAGTCTTTTGGCCGGCGCCTGAATGACAGCAGCAATGTCAGCTTATTAGTCAAAAATCTATCTGAAAACAGAAAAGCAGGTGAACATGATCTGTCCTGGTCAAACTGACTTGATTTGACCAGGACTCATATTTTGTATGTCAAAAGGACAACTGCAAAAGTGAGAAAATGCTGGAAACGTGTCGTATGAATAGAATAACTCCATTCTGGTGAAAACCAGGCTTGTTGTAACATTTCAGAGCGTGGCTCGGCCTGTCACACTATTGTTTGTCCAGCTTTGCTATTGAACCTGAACAATACAGCACTCTGCTGACGTCGTTGTGTATTTATAGTGAGCACGCTTGCCTCTAGACATGTAGTTGTTTTCATATTTCTGGCCTTGTGGGTCAGAGTTGAGTTTACATATCTCCCAACACCACATCCCCTTTGTCAAATATGCACAGGCTTAGAAACCTGCAGCACTCCCAGTGATGCCTTTTGTCTTTCCCAGTTATCAGCCGCAAACTAAAGTCCATGCTCAAATTCAAATTAACACAATAAATCTGGAACGGACAGTAGATAACCAACTACTTATTTATCGCATGATGCTGCTGGTGCTCGTTGTGCTGTTATGACTGCAGTACCAATGGCCAGCCTCGAGCTCTAAACAATGAAGCAGAATAAAAGAAATCCCAGAAAGTGTTCAGGTGTGACACGCACAAAGCTACCAGTATCCCAGCTGAACAAAGCAGTCCAAAGAGTGGGAAATACTATTGCCACAGGCAGGGGAGAGTCAACCGAGAGAGCGGAGAGGTGAGCTCTGGGTTAAGAGCTGGTGCTTCATTAACTGATTTTTTTTTTTACAGCTTTCAAGATTGAGCAAGAAGGAAACATTCTTTGGTCTTAACCAGTCTGTCCAGTCTTCTAAGAAACGCTGAGAGCAGGTTGTCTTCAGTCTAGCTTTTGGCTCCGTCCACCGAAAGTGGGGCTTGTTGGAGGTGTTAATTATCTTTTGCTGACGGATACTCAAGTTTTGTTTGATCACTGTTTTTGATTGAGGTTCTGTCGGACATTCTATGTGTTGGATCGTGCACAGACTCAGTCAGGAGCTCACTGGACGTATCTGGAGGGAAGGATGAGCAGTTTTCTGTACTTCATCCTCCCAGTTCTGGGTGGATACACACTCACCTCCGTGTACCTGCTGAAGAACCCCCTCATTCTCCACAGGAAGAAACGCACGTCTTTTTACTGCACGCACATCTCACACAGAGGAGGTAAGGGGATGACTGGCAGTCAGGTGCAGTCCAGACAAACTGACTGGAAAGAAGCCGAGGAGATAGATGGAGGGGTGTTAGCCATTTATGTATTTTTGTTACCACATTTAAAAGCTTAATTTCATGCTCTCGTGTTTGATGAGGAGATGGAGACATATAAAATCTTTGTTTTGAAGGCATATTGCTCTCAATATTGTCATTCACCTACACAACAAATAGCTCAAAGAAGATGTAAAAACACAACAAATGTTCTATAATAATATAATGTAATGATATTTTGAGGCACTAGTATGTTGTCTGAGGTTTTGCTATTCACTATGTCACCTACAGCAGAGACAATGATGCAATATTGTCAGAAAGGGGTAGTGAATAGTGCTTTTTTTCTGAAGTTTTGGAACTGGTGCTGCTCTGCTGCCATCATCAACCCTAACCCCTCTGCTTATCACCAGGATGTGGAGAGAGGATAGAGAGCACGATGGAGGCGTTCACACAGTGAGTACCGAACTCAAGAGGTGAGCTGCTGCTCTCCGAAAAAATGTACTTTTCAGAGAGCCTGTGACCAATGGAGCACGATCTAATTGAATAGAATTTCAATTAAATGTATTTATATAGTGTCAAATCATAACAGAATCTCAAGACACTTTTCAAATAGAGCAGGTCCGGACCATACTATAAAATTCACAGATACCCAAAATTCTCATGGGTAGCACCAGCCCTCCCCTTTAATGGTTAGAAACCTAAAGGAAATTGGGTGGGCGGCAATCTGCCTCGACTGGTTGACTAACGAGAGATTTCACAAATCCTACCTTGTTCTTTTTCTTTATAATTTCAAAATTACATGATGCTTATTGGAGGCATATTGAATTTAACAGGGAGGGAGACAAACAACAGCTATAGCAATTTCCTCTGACGCCATCACTTCCTTTCTATGAGACGAAAACGGAGTCATTATTCAGTCTCATAAAATGACTTGCGGTATGTGTGTTAATAAAAGAGGGATTAGGTCAGGGTATTTACATTCAGCAAGCATTCACTTGCTTTGGGTGCAGTCTGATAAACTGTCCCTGTAATATTTTAGTTTTAACAACAGATTATTTGCAAAATATACTTTTACTGCTCAAATGTGAATGCTGGCGTTTAAGATGTCAAAGATGCTGGATATCAGGAGGTACTGCCTAAAGTTGTACTTGTGCTCCATGAAAATAATAGTAAATATGTAACCCCGTGTACAAACCTTTGATTGTTTTACAGGTCTTTAACGATTGGTAGTTTGCTGTACAGGAGATGCATGTTGGCTCCCAGTTCAGAAAGCTGGAAGAGCAGACGTGAACAAAAGCTTGCTCACTGTACAAGTAACAATTGGATGTATTCCTCTGTCTGTATTTGTGTCTCCAGTGCAGTGGCGGAGGGCACACAGATGCTGGAGATGGACTGTCACTTAACCCGTGACGGACATGTGGTGGCGTCACATGATGAGAATCTGCTGAGGCAGACCGGCCACGACGTCACCGCCTCCTCACTCAATCTACAGGTGGGTTGTTGATTCGGACCAGTGCCTGGCGCCCTCCTTTTATCACATTAAATTTCACTACCAATCGTCATACACTCACACAGAAACCGAATGCATGACTTCAAGATTTTCTTTTTTGTTAAATAGAAAATAACCTACAAAATAAAAATGGTATAAGAAAACAAATTATAAATGAGATATTGCACAAAATAAGATATGAAAGCACCTGATGCTCGATCACTGGGCTGAGCTGGGGGGGAGAAGGCATCATCTGAAGAGAGAAGAGAAGTATATGTGACCATTGGGTGTTACATTTTAATAGTAAAACATGTTTTACAAGAAAAAAGGATGTAAAACTTTAACAAACACACTTTTATAAACTGTAACACAATAAACCAAAGGTTTACAACTATTACATATAAAGGGTAATGAAAACGAATAGCATTTTAACTGACTATTACAAGCGGGAAAACGTTGGCTAACCAGATTTAAAAAAAATAATAATGACACAGCCAACGGGTGAAAATAACACCTGACTAGGCCCGTTAACTTTCCAAATGTCCCGGATGTATTAAGGCGGGATAGCTGACGTCAACCCTAGCTATTTGTTGATTAGCAAACCGAGTTACTATCGTCCAAAAGTAAGCTAGCAAGTTAACACTGCTCCAACAATGATAACTACCAACACAATAAACTATTAAATTAATCACATTAACGTTACTGTACCTCTGTCTTTTCTTCCTCTTCCTTCCTTTTCCTTCTTTTGGCGCCAGAGAGCTTTATTCGTTTTGACGCTAAAGTATCGCCATCTTTTCTGGGGTCACGTCAGAATCAGACACCTAGCCCCTCCCCCCCAGAGGGCAGGTCAGTGTAACGGAGGGGGGGGGGACCGAGAAAAAAAGGCCTCTCCGTTATTTAATGGAGCTTGCTATGCTGTTATGTTGTTGTGAGATAACGTAATATTTCGATATAAAAGTAGTAAAAGTATCGGTTATGACGGTAAAAACGTAAACATTTACATTTATTTTTCCTTCTCCCGTTTGCGGCGCCCCCTATGGATGACGGCGCTCCTAGCATACGTTGAAGCAGAAGCTCCAGCTGGCCAACATGAAGTGGAAGGGGTTGATATTAGAAGATGAGCTTCTTATATAAAACATGAATAATTAGCAGTTACAATATGCTTCACACAGCATACAGGATTTCTAAATTTGTTTAGTTACTGCAGGTAAAACCTAGAACTGTACCTTTTATGTCAGCGTGTGCTTAGGTGCAACTAACCTCAGCTATAACTTCAAATTTTAATCTGCTTATCAATTCTTTTAGGATTTACCTCTGTATAAAGAGAGACTGGGGGTGACATTTTATGCAGGTGAGTTCCTCCTCACGCTCTCTGATTCTCAATGGAAGGACATTAAATGAAGAAGATCAGTAGGCATGTGTGCACGAGCGTGTGTGTGTTGTAACCTTATAGTTTTCACACCTCCAGGTCGCTACAGCAGCGGTGCAGACAGGAAGTTTGCTCTGCTGGAGGACGTGTTCAGGAAGTTCCCTGAGATGCCTGTCAGCATTGAGATCAAAGAGAACAACAAGCAGCTGATAGAAAAGGTACACGCCTATAGAGTACCAGAGCCAATGATGTGAAAGAATTTCCAAAATGTGAACCCGTGTTCATGCTTTTGTGATACTCAGCAATTATCCAGACAAGATGATCTCTGATGATAAGATTGTCTGCATTTTTGCCGTGTCTGCATTTTTGCTTTACTTATTTTCAGGAACGATGTGCCTTCAGTTTAAACTTCATGATGGTTTAAAAGTGGTCTCTTTTAAAGTCAGCACATACTGCCTATGTGAATTTTTTTTAAATTTCAAAATGTAGGCTGATACACATTCATAATTCCTTCACCACCTTCACATTTGACCTGTGACCCTCTCTTGTCCACGTTTAGGTGTCTGACATGGTCAGACGCTTCGACAGGGAGGAAATCACCATCTGGGCCTCCGTGAACTCCAGGATCCTGAAGGAATGCCGCAGAACGGTATAAAAACCTCCACTTGGGGGAGACAAAGTTACTTGTGCAGCATTTTAAATGTCAATTCACTGGCCTTTTGTAATATTGTGATGGCTTGATTTAAAGTGCATCAGTGTTGGCACCCAGCCCGTCTCTCTGCTTCCCCGTAGAACGGCTCCATGCCGTACAGTTTCTCTGTGAGCCGAGGCGTGCTGCTTCTGCTTCTCTTCTACAGTGGCCTGCTGCCATTTGTGCCGCTGGGAGAAAGTTTACTGCAGTTCTACCTGCCCAGCATCATCAACAGGTGTGGCTGCAGGGGTGTGTGTCTCTGCATGTTCTAGCCTATGTGTGTCATCATGCATGTGTTATTATATGCTGCTCAGACTACACCATAGTTGTCTTTTTGTCTATTCCCTGTGTTACAACTGCATCCCATATGCTAAACTGAGTTTTTACTTTATATATGTTTGGTGTGAGATAAATGTGTCACTCTACAGATGTGTCTGTTGTCTTTTTCTCTGTCTCTGCGTGCTGAAGGACATTCATTCCTGAGAAACGCATCCTGAGGAACCCGCTGGTCATCTATTTGTTACAAAAGTGAGTGGAGATTCCTGTGACTTTGTTATTTTTTAGAAATCTAAAAGTCCATGAGAGAGTTATTACCACATGTCATGGAAAATAAATAAATAAATCATTGTAAAAACTACGTTATTCATATATTAATTAATGCTGTCATTCCAGAGTAACAATGAGGAAGAGTCTTTTCGAACACCTCGCAGCACGTGGAATTCAGGTATGAAACCAAATACATACTCAGAGTTTACAAATGTTTAGGTGCATCACGGGACTACAAAGACCAGAGATAAACAGTAAAAATATATATCTAAAATATACATGCATGTTACCTTTAAATACTTCCTAAATCCTACAGAAGAAGATTAAGTCAAGATATATCAGTGAAGGGAAAAACCTCAAGACATAATTCCAGGATGCAAAAACCATAACCATTTTTATGGTACCTAATTTAACCAAAGCACTCAATGGTTTAATGGATTAATGCACATTAAACTTCAGTATTTCAGCCAAGATGAACAGCAACGCTCACACAGCCACTCTGAGTGTCTTGGTAAATCATCATCATCATCATCGTCCTGATGTGAGTAATCTGTGCTGGGATGAGGTCACCCCCATCGGCAGGCCATAAGAGGAATAGTTTGAGCATGAAAACAGCTGAAGTCATATGTGGTATAGCCTTGTCAGCTGCTGAGGTTCTCAACGCATTTGAATGCTTACGAGGAATTCTGAGGTATTGACTAAGAAAAGAGTGTCCACCTCATCGTCCACTTCCAAACAGAGGGACGAGATTTCCTCCAGGACAGATCCACATCAGGAGGAGATGGAATATTAAAAGACCTTCTTATATTAATGGACAATCTGTAAAATGAGTGCATAAATCCATATTATATAGATATATTTCTAACACTAAAGAACATCACAATACTGCTGCATTGATATAAATTATTCACTGCAGTCTCAACAATCGCTCCTTGATGCCTTGAGGTCTCACGTTATGCTGATGTCTGCTTTATTTTAGGACAACAGGGTTTGTGTTTTGTTGATGGTCAAGTTTCACCCTTGTTTTGTTGACATCGGCTTTACTCCCTATTTGTTTGAAAACCTGACATCAGATTTTCATGTATGTTTTTTGTGCTGTTTCGACCCCCAACTGATCATTTAACTCCCTGATATATCTGTAATTGCAGGTGCATTTGTTTGTGTGCAATAAAGATGAAGACATAAAGGCTGCATTTGACATCGGGGCCACGGGGGTGATGAGCGACTACCCGACTCTTCTGTCGAGCTACATCTGCAGAAACAGAAGTCAGGATTGACCTCAAAAGACTGTGAAAGAGAAGTAAATACAAGAAGTGTGAGACGCATTTCTTCCACCGCGACAAGATTAGTCTTGGAGTTGACCTATTAAACACCATTCAGTAGGAAACAAAACATCATTCAACTATTTAATCTCAATGCTTAATCACTGCTGATTGAATTATCTGCTATCAGGTCATTTCTACGGCCTCCACCCTGTCAGACTCAGACCAGAGTTTAAAAAAACAGTCAGTGATTTTTCTCGGTTTCCCTCTTTATTGGTGCATGAAATGTTTATTTTCTTTCCTTGCGTGGTTCACCTCCCAACCTTTAGAAGGGACCTGGTTCTTTACAGGTCATTCCCAGCATTTCATACGAGACTACATCCAGATATTCTGGGAGGGAGTGTGTATTGGAGTTGGTTTGCTAAGTTATAATGGAGCATGTGTGGGGCTGCTAACCCTCCTTGGTTTTGAGGGTTTTTGTAGGACTGCTACTAATGTTGCTTTGTGTTCCAATAACATTTAGTGATGATGGAGCCTAATTTAACCAGGTGGTTAAATTAATCAGTTGATTTGGAATGAGAATAAATCATGACCTGAGTCATTAAATATGTTATGTGACCAATTGGTCGTGGGATAGGTGGTGTATGGGCCGCCACATCGCAGCAGTTGATCCATAATGTGAGGATTTGGCTCAGTTTATAGAATAATTGGAACTTTTGATGATGCCAAAGCCAAACTTCTCTAATGTGGCAAAATTAAAATTAAAAATGTAATGAAATACATTTTAATTTTCGTTTTGTGGTTTTAATTAAAAAAAAAATGTATTAACTGAACACATGCTACTGGGTGGATAATTTAATAAAAACTGCTTGGATGGATCATGGAAGGAAAGCTTTTCTAGTCTGTGACTCTGTGGCTTATGATTTATATCTCTGGGTTTATGAATTAAATGAGACATCTGACTGGAGTCTGGTCTTTAAAAGAAGTGTGATTTTGATGGCATTCGTGTCTTTTGGTAGTCCAGAGCTTTGTTTGATTCCAGTTTAACATAAAACAGTGCTATGGTGCAGAAGCTGGATTGAATATTTAACCAGCTGGACCGTGTCACCTGCCAACTAATTTCTCATGATAAGAGAGTAAACATGACGCTGTTATTTTCTGCAATTATTTCTTTGGTTTGAGTAAACGCAGGGCTTTAGAAAGAAATTATCTAGGACAAATAACTGGTTTATGCTTCGGTATATATTGATATATGTTAAGATATGAATGAGAAAGTAAGATAAACTTGCAAGAAATGAAAAGGAACACATATTGCTTCTACACATACATCCAGGTGAGTATAGTGTTATTAATGTAGTATCTAGTGTGGTGCATCTCTGTTGAATACACTCACTATACAGACCCATATAAACAGAGGGTTTACATTTGCTGTTGGCCTTACCTGTGTCCTTCCTTGTTTTCCCATGCTACGGTCAAAGTCCGGCCACACCGCTGTGATAATAATCAACCAGTCTGTTGGTGAAACAAAGGCTGTATTTTTCTGCCTTGCTTGGCTGGGCTTTGCAGTGTGACAAGTGAGTTAATGGAATATAAGTGGATCACTGACGACTGAGGTCTTTACTACAGTAGATGCAGAAAGCAGAGGTTTGAATAAGTGACCCAGCAGCTACCTTTGAATTTCACCTATACTATTTTGTTTATAAACATAAGTGGGGTTGGGATTAAATACCTCAAAACCATATAAGGAAGGCAACAGAGCTAATTGATTAGTTAATTGACGTGAATGTTGATTAATGGCAAACTACAAATATGAATATTTTCATTTATAGCTTCATATTTTTGCAGTAATGCTGCTGTGTTGGGAAAATCCCTGCTGGCCCACATACAACACTACACATTTAAGAGGAATGCAAACACACAGGCTCCAGACAGTAATGCAAATAAACCCAAGAAGAACCACAACAACCAAACCACCAAACCACCAAAGCCATCAAAGGTTCCCTGAATCCATTGTGTGAGTCTGATCAGTCTGCAGGACTTCTATCCAGCAGGATGTGACTGATAACCCACTAACTGCATTGATGAGACACAACCAACAATCACACCGATAGCCATAAAGGGGGCTCATGTGAAGTCGAATCTGATTGGTTGACCCACATTCTAGACGTCACCGCTCGCCTCCCATTGGCGGACGGGGATTTGTTTTGCACTCTTCAGACTTCCTCCTCCGCTGCGTGTTTTCATAAACAAACCACATTTTTTCCTTCTCCCGCCGGGGCCGCCGCACTGTCAGCTTGTCAACCTGCCAGCATTGTCGGACTCCTGGTCCAGTTTTTAAGCGAAGAAGGGTCCGTGGGGGGAAAACTTTGAAAAGCGGCCGGGATTCAAAGAGGAGACGCGGGTAAAACGGGGCTCCGTTTGCAACGAGCAAGAGGTTGTGTTTGTCTTTGTCCGAGCCCGTCAGCAGCAGCAGCGTGGTCGACACACCGGACCGAGCCGACCCCACAGCACCCGTTTTTTAAATAGATGCTTTTCAGCTGTCAGTCACATTGGTCCGCCGTGTAGACCGTGAGGATCTTTTTATCAGGTGAGTCCGCAGACGATCTCCTGCAATGCGCATCCGAGCTGTGTTGTGACGGTGCGGAGCTAGCCAGCTAGCTAACGCGCAAGCTAGGTCAGAGAGCTGGTGGTCGATTTGTGACAGATGTTTCAGGCCGTCTGTGGCGTTATTTAGCAGAGGACAGGCGTGCGTGTAAAGCAGTGCACGCTGCAGAGGCTGGACGTCTGCTTATCTGCCTGCATCTAATGACGCGAGGATTGATTTAGCAAACTATTAACCAGGAAGCAAACTGCCTGATAACCTGCGTGTCCTCATACCTAACATGTCAACAACTAAGCTATGTATATTTCTAATAACAGTACATGAGTTGTCAATCCCTGCACAGTGACAACAAGAACATTAGAGGTGCGAATTATTATTTTCTTATGCACCTATTTATCACCTACTTGTATGCACATCATTTTATAAACATTTGTTGTCCTTTTTAGCTGTTTTGTTCTCCTTGATTTGTGCATAAGTACATTGAAAAAAGCAGTAAAATACTACTAATTATTGAGAAAAATAATAATAATAATATAGGCTATGAAATAAAGTCAACATTGTTAGTTGAATATTGTGAGATACTTAGTCAGTAAAGTTTATAATGCAAAAGGCACTTTTATAATTTCATAATAATACTTTTTACTAACAGTGCTTCCTAATATTTCATCTTTTTCCTGTTGGAAATTGACTTCTTATTTTTTTTAATCAATCTTTATTGCCCAATCTTAGTCTATACAGATATAATGTAGTTGTAAGCATCTATTGACTTGTATATACAAAAGACAACAACAAAAAAGCTTCAAATACTTAAAAAAACCTACATTTATTGTAAAAATGAATCAGTTCCAGGGAAGCAGTGTATTAATTAATTATTATTTTTTGGGGGGAAAGCCCTACAGTTATCTGAGATAAGAAAAGTAATCCTTTATTAGTCCCATGGTGGGGAAATGTACAAGACCACAGCAGCAAAGAGAGCAGGGCAACAAGAAGCAAAATAGAGCAAATCTACTAAATAAGTAACAGTGAAAATATCAATAATGTTGCTATTGCTGCCTGTATCTAATATCATTTCCTCACTGATAGATGAAAATGTAATCACAACAAAAATCCTTTCTTCACATATTTAGTATCTTAACCAGCAGGTCTTTGGAGTCGTAGCCTGTATGTCTGCATCACTAACACGAGTGCTTCCTTCGCTCTTCCTCCTCAGACATGGTGAAGCTGACGAAGGCCAAGACGTTCCAGGCCTACCTGGACTCCTGCCACCGTCGCTACAGCTGTGTGCACTGCCGCGCCCATCTGGCCAACCATGACGATCTCATCTCCAAGGTCAGTGTGCTGCCAGTCTTTTGTTGTTAATCATTTCAGGTGACTCGTCAAACCGCCCTCGTGGCTCGCACATTGTTTGGAAATTAGCAAAACTGGAAAAACTGGACCCGCCCTAAAACAAAGACGCATTCTCCGAAAGTTGGTCGAAATTTGGGAAATAATAAAGAAATTAACAATCTAATATCATGTTGTGTTTGAGCCACAATGGACACATCTAATATTATTTCCTCCTTATTGCATTTTTTGTCTCTTAGTCTTTCCAAGGCAGTCAGGGCCGAGCCTACCTCTTCAACTCTGTGTGAGTATTTCGTTTTCAATATTACTACACCTTGAATTTACAAAAGTGTATAAGGCTATTATTATTTAGTCATGTTTTTTTATCTCCATAATGACTGTGTATATTGGTAAAAAGTGTTGCACTTGATTTTATTTTCATCACATCTCATCTAAATAACACTTTTCTTAAATGTTCCTTTGTATATATATATATATATATTATGTATGGTATATATTATGTATGTTCTGTTATCAAATCGTTTCAGATTAGATTAGTGACCTCTTATGTATTTTTGTGGGTCATAGAAATAAAAACAAGTTGGTGAATCTATGATCTCCTTTATTTTCCCATCTTATTACTTCATCATCTAGTTCTCTCTGAAAATAAATCCCAGTGTCAGAGAGTTTTACACAAACAAACCACATTACCAACAGATAACTTGATTTGCTCTCAAGTGAACCTTGAAGTTCGATTTAGTCACGCTTTGTCTTGGTTAGTGGGTCAGAAATACACAAGCTCTAGCCATAAAACGAGCCCCTTAAATAACTCAAGCACTTAATCTAACGTGAAGGTTTGAATTAGACGGATCTTGATCTGTTTCGTTGAAGCTCTGTTCTAAATGGATTCTTGGAAAGTCATCCAACCCCATGACTGTTGTCTGGTCTTTTTTCCCTTTTAAAAGAAGCAATATGGGACAGTAGGTCCTTTTGAGCTTACACTGTTGTCCGGTTTCAGGGTGAACGTCGGCTGTGGTCCTGCAGAGGAGAGGCTGCTGCTCACAGGACTTCACGCGGTTGCCGACATCTACTGTGAAAACTGTCACACCACGCTGGGGTGGAAATATGTAAGTACCTCCACGTGTGGAGTAAATGCTGCCTGGTTCATGTTTGACGAAAGGGGTCAACATGGTTCCCACCACAGGCTCCTGATAGGTCTTGATTTACCGTTAAGTGTCAGATTTCACCACCGTTCACCACCGTTGGCACTCCAGTAACCTTAGCAGGATGTATGGCAAGGGATGCTATTCCTGTCCTGCTTTACACTCATTGCTTAACGGTGTTTACGTTCTGCATCCACTGATGTTGAGTGATGGCAAGCTGTGCACATACATAAAAAAACAGCATTTACATCCAGATAATTTCTATTATGCGCCATGCATCCCCCGTCATGAGTCTTTTTTTCTGACTTCCTTAATGTGGACTTCACTATCAACAATCTCCACCAGTTAAATGAACGTGTAATCAAATTTTTGAGGAAGTGAATGTTGGCTACAGCAGTTACGTGCGTGGAGCCTGAAGCCCACATTTATTTATTTTTTTTATGATGCTATAAACACTCTTGATCATATAGCTAAATTATTTTTACATAATAATTAGTTAAGTAAATGAAATGGTTATATTGTTGAGTAATAGACACATTTGTAGTGTCTGGATATATGTCTGAAAGTAGTGGATAGTACATAAGTGTGGTATGAGTGTGTTTTAATAACCCTTACGTACCTCCTTTCTGCAGGAACAAGCCTTTGAGCTGAGTCAGAAGTACAAGGAGGGGAAATTTATCATCGAGCTGTCCCACATGATAAAGGACAACGGCTGGGACTGAGGCAGAAATCTTCATCTTTCTTCATGACTTTTTCCCCCAAAAGTTGCATCCCCTCGACATAAAAAGGGTTCCAGTGTAGCTTCCTCATCCCGCGTACAAGCCATCGCTGTGTCACACTTTCACTTCGTACGGCTTCGCCAAGAATAGCATGTGATGCCTTATCTTTTTCTGTTCTTCATGTTTTTCCAGCGACCACAACAACACATTTGCTGATATTTGCTATCCCAATTGCTAGTTGTGCTGGGACATGGACCGAATGAGTGCAGGGTTTGTGTGTGAACGACTGGGAGATGTAGTCACACAGGCACGTGTGCATGTTGGATTTTAAAGCGTGTGTTTGAGTGATCGCCGCTGAACAGTCTCGCTCTGTGGCGGCGAGGCCGGTGCAAGTCAAATAATCTGACCTTTTTACACATCAGATGCAGGTATTTGGGGTTTTCCTTATGAGTTTAAGGTGCACATTTAGACATATCTGGCCCAATCTGAGTAAAGCATATAGGCCTGTTTGCCCCATAGGTCATTTTTGAGTGATGGAAGAGTATGGGAACGCTTCAAGCAGTGGGTGGGCTTGGTTTTTTTTTTTATCTGTGAAATTCATGTTTTTTATGGTAAGATCTATAACACTTGTTCATATTTTGCTGAAAGCAATCAGGATGCTGAATTTGTGCCGTTAAAGCCTGCAAAAGTCTCCTGCAAGAATTCTTAAATCTGGTATGAGTGTTTCCTGCTTGTAGGTATGCATTTTAGTGTGTGTGTGTGTGTGCGTGTGTGTGTGTGTGTGTGCGTGTGTGTGTGCGTGTGTGTGTGCGTGTGTGTGTGTGTGTGAAGCTGGATGGTATTGAGAAGCATTCGCTGTGGTTCACATCTAGAGTTTCCACTGCACAGTCGGGGATATCTTCACTTTTACTTAATGCTGACGAGCTCTATCCTACATGTGTTTGTGTATTGCCTAACACGGCGCTGCCCCTACGGATACATTTACTCAATCGTGTTAGAGCAAAGCGTGATTAGCATATTTATGGTGATTTTTAATGTCTGCTTCTTTCATTAAAGTGTATTATTTTAACCCAACCTTTCATTAAAATGTAGTGTGTCTATGTAACCGGTGTTCTGCTTTCTTCTCCTTGTGATGTGTTATTGTGTATTATGTAATCTTGCATCTGATTCCCACACACACTTGAATTATTGAAATAACAAGAAATGTAATTAGTACAGAGAAGACATGCAGGGCTGATCTACATTACTTATGAACTGATTGTCTTCTACATCTCTTATCTGTTATTTTTTTGTTACAGAGTGTTATCAATAATTTTGAGTTATTAATTTATAAAAAACATTTTGATATTATTTTGAAGACTTCTTTAAAAAATGCACATCATCCAAATAAAACACTGCAAAAAATATATGTGCTGCCACAGAAGAAAAAAATCAGTTTTGTGAGTGAAAGCTACGTAATGTAAAAGTGACATTGTTCTAATATTTCCATCTATCATTGAAGGTGCTTTGATTGTGGCAACGTTAAAATGATTCAACTTGTTTTAAGGCTTTTAAAACATACATATTCCTCCCCATATTCTCCTCTTAGTGCAAGGAACTGATTGTTAACAGGTCACATGACTGAGCTGTGAGCTTTCTTTATGACATGGAGCAAAGAGGCTGCTGACAGTCATGTGTGTGCAGCAGATTTTCGGGCCGCTCTCCTTTCACTTTCTATTCTTTTATATGATTTAAGGACTTGACCATGACACAACTGAACTAGTAAAGGCAAGGCAAACAGTAGCACTGAGGCATATAAATGTAATTTGTTTTTCTTTAATTCTCAATAATATATTGTACCTGTCTTCCTCGTGGTACAGCAGCAACACAATTCACCATGTGCCAAGGGAAAATGTATTGTTTATGATAACCAAATTACATTTTAATTCCCACAAAGCATGTATTCATTTCACCTTGTATCTCATGATGGACAATGATCCAAGTGCATCTATTTGATTTTAAATTCAATTGAATTTTGACCCTCAAACCAAAGCTGGTCTCAGAATATATATATCAATACAATTATATACATTAAAAAACTCATCATCAAGACTCACTGAAGGATGATGTGAGAGAAATACACATTTAGGAAAGGAAATTGTGTAAATAAACATGGTCTGGGTGAATTATGAGGTAACACCCTCTTATAGCTGACATTCGATTGTACAGTGTCACCTTGATAAAAGCAGCACCAGGATGTGACTCCAGGTCATTCAGTCTTAGTTTATTTTATTCCTAGATAGAGACTAGTGTTGATTTAAATAAACGTCTCCTTGCCAGGTTATTCCATGGTGAAAAAAAAACAGACTATATAGGATGGTGGCTGTGTGCTGGATATTATGGACACTGTGCTATGCTTTATGATCGCATTTTACTATTCTTTATTTGTTGTTGTTGTTGTTTTTTAAATAATAGAGCAAACAAAATATTTCTGGTTGATTTTAATATATTGTTTATACATATAACAGAATTAATACGCAAGCATGTAGTGAACCAGCGTTTCAACTGCAGTCAGTTCACTTGCAGCAGAACATACCATTGTTACACACCGTACAAACTACTTATATCATATAATGTTGTATTACAAACTGATGCAAAATAGAATCGCTGTGAAAATAAGTATTAAACTATAACAATATATATAGTATAATTAACGGAATAAACAACCCGGGATAGATATTTCGACCCTGTCGAGCACCCCCGTGTCCACACAAATGGACCGTTCCGACATGGTTGGTCATGTGACTTTTTCCGTTTCGCCATTTTCCTCTTCTACACCGGTGCTCTTGCTGGCAGCTACGTCCTCTCCCCCCGCACGGTGTTTTAACCTGTCCAGAGCTGACTGTGGGAAAAAAGGGGAACCTCTAAAAAAATATATAGTCTGTCTTGTAGCTGCATCGCCCCGAGAAAAGTGCGAGAATGTCTTCTGAGGAGAGCCCCGAGTACGCGCCTTTCTTCGCTGTGATGGGAGCCTCTGCGGCCATGGTCTTCAGCGGTAACTACACCAGCTTCTTCATCTGACATCTCAACCTTTAACGCGGCCGTTAGGACGCTAACGGCGAGTTAGCTACCCCGGATGTTCACTCCTTGGGGCGATATTAGAAACGGCAACGCGGGTGTCTTGGGTTTAGTCTTTAGATAAACGGCGCTGGGTGTGTTAGCCGAGTCGGTCACGGCTCACACGCACCTGCCAGGGATGCGAGGTGGTGGCGGGCGGGGGGGGGGGGGGAGGTTTCCACCGACACCGAGCTGCCGCTGACCGCCAACGTTAGCTCGTCACACTGCTAACACCGTAGCTAGCTACCTCCTGTACCAGCCTGGTTATATCATATCACGCTGTGATGCTGTCTACTTGGTGACGCAGACCCTCTTTGAGGTGGCAGCTGCTCCGGCCAGCCCGTCTTTAATCTGCCACGATGAAGTTATTTTACAACAATGGAGACCCAGATCTGAACGCATTCTAAGATAAAATACGACTCTTGGTGGGATTGGTTTAAATGTATTGTATTTTTATAGGATGGCCAGCATCGAGGCCTAAACATCAGTGAGGAACATTAAATCCACCCTTTTAATTCATATTTAGCATGCAATCGAGATTGGAATCAGCCAGTCTGTCAACCAGATGACACGTGTCTCCTTTTAATGTGGAAATCGTTGATTGTCACTCATTCAATGGTTAAAATCCACACAGTTTCACCTGATGTCATAATGCAGAGTTGGCTCATATTTTTGTTTTGTTTATGATGATGAATTTGGAGATGCACTGATCCAACTTATGTCAATATAATTATAATACCTAAACCCAGTGTAAATACCAATCCAGTACCACAATTCTCTCTTTCTTACATTGAAAATCTGCATGGATCTTGGATACATTTTTTAAAACATTTTTATTGTAACCATAGGCCACGGAATGCTGGCTGACACCCAGAATGTGATTAAATCTAAACCGGTTTTATATAAATGTAGGTGGTGTCTGAGGTGTTTTTTTGTGTGTAGCTGTTTAAACTGGACTATATGTCGGGGTTCATTCATTCAGGTAGATAACATAGCAGGATGGAAAGCAATCAAGTTTTTCTCATGGTCATCTTGCATTGTCATTTGGACACTGCTATTGTTGCAGTATACTCTCTATCACAAAGCAAATGGAAAACACAATTCAAATTTACCTAAGCACTGCCTGAAGGCTCTGTTGTAAGCTATTTCCTACACTGTAGGCGCACAGACGCCTTGACAACAGTATAATTTGGTTTTCTGGCTTTGAATGAGAAAAATATTATACCGCTCAGTAAATCTCCCATGTTATCGTGTGATAACAATTGTTTGATTGTTCACAATGGAGTTGGTCCAGGATGTCACGAGTGTCACTCGATGCAGCTCAATCAAGCATCCAATAGGCGACATCTGTGTGAGGTGGAAGACCCACATGTGTATCCTTATTAATTATCTATGGGATACACAGCAAGGAAGCAAGCAATGCAGAATTGGCACAATTAGCTAATGTCAACCAATATCAACAAATTCTTCCATTATCATTTAAATCCCTCTTGTAACTGTACGCTGCTCAAATATTCGGTTCCACTGGGGAATACGTCACACGTCATGGGAGAAAGGACCAGTGATTTGCAGTGTAATTACAAATATGTGACAAGCAGGAGAACCAACCATTTGTGACATTAGTCATGGAAATAGTCAAGTATTGAAGAAGATGAAAATGAGGTTATATGGGGTAGCTCCAGAGGCTCCAGATTGCAAAACACTATATACACAATATCATCAGCGATTTCATTTTGTCTATTACCTGCATGTCTGGTCTGAAATCGATTGACTTGATAAATTATCTTCACCTGGCTCCGTCCGAATCCATATCTTGTCTGGTTTGAGTTGTTTCTCTCAGGAATCATTTGTAAGTGAAAAATAAATACCGACTGAACTGAACAGACAAATTAACATGACTTGTCTCCCCTCTTCTGCAGCATTGGGAGCAGCATATGGGACGGCAAAGAGCGGCACAGGCATCGCTGCCATGTCTGTGATGCGGCCAGAGCTCATCATGAAGTCCATCATCCCCGTGGTCATGGCTGGCATCATCGCCATCTACGGGCTGGTGGTGGCTGTGCTGATAGCAAACAACATCTCTGAGAGAGTCACCCTTTACAAGTAAGATGAACCTCCGATACAGTCACCCAACACACCGTTTGTATATATTATTGCTGCTCATTATTTGTGTAAATTCAGAAACATTGTCATACATCATCTCATATGTAGTTTTTATGCTTTTGAGTTAAAGCACATACACCTACACTCCTTAACTCACAAACAGTAAAATAAATAAAATCCTTCAAGTCAAGTAACCCAAAAAGATTCAGAAGTATTCCTAAATATATTTTGACCACTAATTCTCACCACCTGACAAAAGTCTTGTCGGCTAAATGTTTGATTTCCTTCTCACAGTAACTTGTGCAACGTCCTCTTTGCTGTGTCATGCTGGGCAGGTAGTGAACTGTCAGAACTTGTTCACTGAAACAGTTTTATGGACAGTGTAAAACACGTTTTTGTAACTACAATTCTCTGGTTGAAGTGTATTAACTACATTGCAGACTGAATTCTCGTGACAAACAGAGTGATGGCTAACTTATGAACGGGTCAAAAGTGGGTTGTCAGTGACAAAAAAATCTTCCAATAATTGTAAAAATCCCCAATTAAAATGCTTAACACTGACCTATTACAGGCAGAGTTTGCTCTTTTTACATAAATGTATATAATTTGATACATTTATTTAAAAAGAGATCGACTCAAAAAATGACTGCTTTGGAATATATTTCTTTTGTTGTATTCTTATATCTTTCAGACAGTATTTCTTCATGCTATGACGGTACTCTTTTTCGTCTATCCAACAGGAGTTTCCTGCATCTCGGTGCTGGTCTCAGCGTGGGTCTGAGCGGTCTGGCGGCCGGGTTTGCCATCGGCATCGTTGGCGACGCTGGAGTGAGAGGCACCGCCCAGCAGCCCCGGCTTTTCGTGGGCATGATCCTGATCCTGATCTTCGCTGAGGTGCTGGGGCTTTACGGCCTCATCGTGGCCCTCATCCTGTCTACAAAATAGTGTCTGCGTCAAACACCATCTCATTCATTCCACATCAAAGCAGTAAGAACAAATAGGAGATTTCCACCTACTCCCATTACACCCCGTGGGTCTGACAGGAGGGGATGGCGGCAGAAAACAGGCGGTCAACTTGACAGCTCTGTCCTCAGTAGATGTGATCTATCTATATTGTTTAAAGCCATCCAGTTGTGTCAGGTCTTGTGAGTACTGAACGGGCATGAAGATGTATTGGTTGTTGTGGATGATGTGTGGACAGTCTGCTTGATTTGTTGTCTGATCTTAACCTGTACAGTGAACCAGAGTCCCTCCAGCCCCTGTAAATGTAGTAACCAGTCTGTGCTGTGAGTGTGAGTATCAACGTTTATCAACGTTTATCCCCCTGCCCATTCCCCACCTTTTTGATTTTTGTTTTCTGTTGGTGGTTTTGATTGTCATTCTCTGTTTCGAGAAAAAATCATGCACACAAGTGTTTTTATTTTTTCATGTTCTTTTCTGGGACCATTTTTGAATCACAGTGGTGAGGAGCTGTTAATACACATATTTTTTTCACTATTTATGGAAAGTTATAAAGATTTTGACTAAATGAAACTGTCTAAATGGAATACTGTTTATTAAAATACCCTATATACATACAAAATATATATAAATGATCTGTGTATAGTTAGATTAATTGCACTGTGGGTAATTGTTCTAAGTGCTTGGAATTCCTCTGGATGTAGTGTGATTATTAATGGAGGATGTCCACAAGTTGACATGGGGTTGACAGTGTGTGTGCGTGTGTGAGAGAAGGTGTGTGTGTGTGTGTGTGTGAGAATGTGTTGGAGTGTGTGTGGGTGTGAATGACTTGAGTGCATAATGTGTGTGCAAGTCTTCATGTTTAATATTCTCAAACTAGTATCGTTTACCTGTAGTGCTGCTGTCTTGATTTTTTGTTTTGTTTAAGGTGAGAGCTCACTGTTCAGCCATGCCTGTCAGATTTCCAAATAAAACTCAACCTCCTCCAGAACATCATTGTCGAGCCTTTCTTTGTCTGACATTCTATGGAATGACTAAACTTGTTGAGCCAACGACATTTAGGTTTTACAGTCTCAAACAGTTTGGTGAAATTTTAAAATTCCTCCTGAGGCGGACATGAATGTCTCCTTATATTCATATTTTGAATAAAAGCATGTTGTTATGCTATGCATAGGAGCATAGGACGGGGTTAACAAGACTGGAAGCACTGTAGATGTAAGATACAAAGGAGGCAGTGCACTGTTCACACTTCCTTTAGCAAGTTTTATATTTAAACATCAACTTGTGAAAGCTGCGAACAAGGACAATGTATTACTATGCCTACATGTTGTATTCAGTGTGTGCACCTACAACTTTAAATTACTGTAATATATAATATATTCAGTAGTGGAAAATACATAGTGTACTTGAGTACAATTTTGAGGTACTTGCACTTTACTTATTACTTCTATTATATTGTACTTTTGACAACAGTTATAGTTACTGCTATTCATGTTAGGATTTTAAATACATCACACATGAGCAGTTTATGAAATATGATGCATTGTTAAAGACAAAATTGCTGCAGAATAAAACTGGTGTTAATGACCGGAGTATGAGGAGTATTTGCTGTGTACTGAAAACTTCCTGTGGAGGAGACGGTGCTGCGGGTTCCTGCAGAGAGCGCCTCTCTCACTGTTATTGTTTACGCTCCGGCTGATTCAAAGTAGGTCACGGAAAAGGGAAGCTCGGCTAGCTGCTCGCTCGGTTTGCCGCGTTAGCAATCTAGCAAAAAAAAAGGTGGCTTCCAGGAACAACGACTCTGCGGCGGTGTTGCCTGTCAGCGACTCTCCGCGAAGGCTGGCTAAAAGAGACAGGTAACGTTAACGCTATCCTTTAGCGCTGGTAGCAGCTAACGGAAGCTAACTAGCTAGTTTATGCTAGGTCTGCGTCGCCAGCCAAGCCATTACGCCCCCTCCTCGGTCAGCATTTTTCTTCATACATGGGTAATAAACCTTGAACACAGTGTGGTGACAGGCATCTACAGATGTGATAAGCAATATAAGCAGCGTTGTGAGATGAATTGTGACGCCCCTGACCTTGTTATATCCTGCTAACATGTCGATGCCTGCGCGGTTCGACGGGCTGATATGTTGCCTGCCGTTAGCCGCTCCTGTTAGCTATGCTAGGTGGCTAACTAAGCAAGTTAGGAAACAACAATAACTGTTTTACTGAAGATGACAATAATCCGTGGACAAGGGGCCAGGCTGCTAACTGGTATTTAGCGTTAGGCTAAGTAGTTAGCATGAGGAGTAACGGTTAACGGCCAACGTCAAGTGTCTCACCGGGCTAAATACACGTAACGTTATGTGACACGATTGAAACGGTTGAGTGTCGTGGTGAAACGTGGGAGGTAACCGAAGCAACATGTAGTAAATGTTGGTAAGAAAGCACTGCATTCAGATTCATGCTATTTGAAAGCTAACGTTACCAGTTTAATTGCCAGAGAGACTGTTTTTTTTGCGGTGTCTGTGACTCTCAAGGTTATCATGTTGTTGTCGTCGTGTTAAACTCTCAGCAGCTGGACGGATGCTCTTCTTCCAGCATCTGGACTTTAACGAGAACTGACTGTCGGGCCCTTCTACTGGCGAGACTCGGTCGCTGCCATGTCCAGGCGAAGCAGGAACAGTCGTGCATGGAGATACGTGTGGGGCGGGATACGGAGGGATGCTGATGCCCGGGCACTTGAAGAATGGAGCTATGAACGCCTAGAGGTAAGCATACAATGGCTGCTGCCTCCTCCCCCTACATCTTGTAGCAGATACAAAGCAGCAGTGGACAGTGGAGTTTGTGTTAGTGTCATATGATGCCACTTGTTTACACTCCATGCAGGAGATAAGATGTGTCATCGCTAGAGAAGAGGGCACAATTCACCATCGGTGTTCCCCATCACACTTTTATATACAGTGTTCCAGTTGTTTGCATGCTCTATATCAGAACCATTACATTTTTAATAAAAGGAAAGCAGCACAATGTCTGCATTTCACTATTGAATTTTCTAATCAAGTGCCTAATTTTGGCTTTTCTAGCAGCTTCACATCAAACCAGTGTTGTGTCGTTAAATGAGAAATGCTGCTGGCATTTGAATGTGTTAATTCTTTCTACATTGTCGCTCCCCAGTACAGTGATTCAGACTCTGAGGCAGACTTTTCAGCAGTGATGGTCCCTCCTGTCCCCAGCGCGGTGCCCGTCATCGGAGAGTCCTTCTGTGCCTGTGACTCCCTGGCTGAGACCAACTACAACCCTCGCCTGCGAGGCTTTCACCAAGTTAAAGACTGCCACTGTGGAGAGGATGACCAAGGTACGAGACAACCGCTGCATTTCAATGACCCAACCTATAATTTAGAGTAATTTCTTGTATCTTGGGCCATGAATGACTGAATTACTTCTGATGTTTCAGAGTTTGACTGGGTCTGGGACACCAACAGCAGATCAACAGCAACATTACTGAGCTGCGACAATCGCAAAGTGAACTTCCACTCTGAATACAGCTGTGGAACAGCAGCGATCCGTGGCTCCAAAGAACTGGCTGAAGGGCAGCACTTCTGGGAGATCAAGATGACGTCCCCGGTGTATGGAACAGACATGGTACACCTCTACGCCCTTACCTCCCAACATTGACCTGCTGTTATGTCAACTTTTCCTATGGAAATCCCAACAAAGAGACAATGTTTAGTCTTAAGTGTGAGGAAGTTCACGTTTAAATTTCTCTTCATTGTTCTCCGTTTCTATACAGATGGTCGGCATCGGTACTTTTGATATCAATCTCGACAAATTCAGACACACGTTTTGCAGCCTGTTGGGAAAAGATGCAGACAGCTGGGGTCTTTCTTACACCGGTAAGGTCAACACAACATGCTAGGATGCAGCAGTAACTTCTCACAGTGGGCGTTGTAGAAGTTGGACATGAGTGGTTGTCTTCCTTTTGTCAGGCTTGTTGCATCATAAAGGAGACAAGTTGAACTTCTCGTCCCGGTTTGGACAGGGGTCCATCATTGGAATTCACCTGGACACTTGGCATGGGACGCTCACTTTCTTTAAAAATCGCAAGTGTATAGGTTAGTACCAACGTAAACATATAACATAACACATCATTATTTGATATATATGGCCCACAGTGTGGTATTAAACATACAATGTGTCACCATTCTCAATCTAGGTGTTGCAGCCACAGAGCTACAGAACAAGAGGTTTTATCCGATGGCGTGCTCCACAGCGGCGAAGAGCAGCATGAAAGTGATCAGGTCCTGCTCTGCGCCGACCTCCCTTTTGTACCTTTGCTGTGCTCGCCTTCGCCAGCTGCTACCAGACTGTGTAAACACGCTGGATGTGTTGCCACTGCCACCAGGCCTTTGCCAGTTGCTCCACAACAAACTGGGTTGGGTGCTCAGTCTCAAAAGTGGCACCACGGAAGAAACCGCAGAAGGGCCTGAGCACGCCTCAGGCTTGCCGGTCCCCCCTTTGGCTGGACCGTCTTCCTCTGAGAGTGACTCAGAGGGGTGTACGTCCGACCCTGAAGCCTGTCAGAGGAAGAGATGCCGCTGGACATGACTGGACAGCTCCACGTCTACCTCCACTTAAAACACTGGCAGAAGTAAATCTCCTATGGCGTCTGATCTAGTGTTTCCTACATGCCTCAAGCTCTCCTCAACATCAATACTATCCAGTAGTGAAGAAAATAACCAGGAGTGGTACGTAAGTGGAAAACTGTGACGGCAGTATTTCTGCCTGCGCGCTTTTACTGTGATCATAAATTCAATATCCAAACCAGCTTCAGTAATAACTAAAAAGATGTGGTGTTATTTTGTTAGCTAGCAAAATCTGTTGCCATTCATGTTTGGGGATCAGCGAAATGGTGCACGGTGTAACACTGAAGTCATGTATGACCAAATGTTGGTGGGTCTGAGAAATGTGAGTGTATATTTTAAGGGATGCACTGATACGATATTGGATATTGGGGAAACTACTTACTTAAATAGACTGATTGGGTATTGTGACTATCGGGACGATCTGTTCAATTAAATTCCATGTTTATATATTCTGTACATCCTATATTTTTATTCCTGTTGAAGTTGTTGCTGAATTTCACAATTCCTGTTCATTTTGAAGATTCTGACCAAGTTGATGGTGTAGGATTTATTATTTTAATATTTTACGCCATTTCAGTCAATGTATATCTATATATTTGTTACAGTTTGTTTTACAAAGTTAACAAAGCCATTTTTAAGTCAAGCCTGATGTTGCCCAACATAAAAGAATGACCACAGTCACTTTGACACTTTTTGGATCCCAGTGCCAGAAAAATCGTATCGGTTCATCCCTAGTTTATTTTCTGTGTTTTCAACCTGTGTGCAAATAATAATGTATATTGTTCTCAAAGTCAATGCTATTAATGCATTTAGCAAGTAATCTGTTACCTGTTTTACTGGCATCTACAATTCTGTTAGGTTGCCAAAGTGAGAATCAGTGTCCATAAGTGGAACGGACAGGAAGCGACTTGCCATAGGTCAAAAAATATTCTTTATTTCTTACCCACAAAAGATAAAATACTTCTTGGAAGGATGTGGAATGAACCTGAATGTACCTTACTACTTTAAAGTCATGAAAAAAACGAAAATATTACTTTTTGTCTTTCATGGAACAGCCATCATCTTCATACAAGTCATACACCTTTTGATTCTTGTCTCTTGAGAAAAGTTACAAGTCAGTTGTGACATTTCTGGCACCGCCCATCTGTCGCCAGGTTTTTGGAAGTCTCTTGTTGAAGTCTTATGCTGCTTGTTTGTAGATTCTGTGAGTTTTCCTCTTATACTAAACATGTAAACAATAGACTTTATTAAGTGTTTTAAAAAAAAGTTTAAAATCTGATCACGAGATAAGTATGCCCCTCACAAGAGCGGCACATATAATGTATATTTTCTTTGCTGTTATACCTTATTGTTTTATAGAACTTTTTTTTAAAGTTTGTTTCTTTGACAAAATATTAGATTCTAAGCACTTTTAATGTTTTGAGGGTTTTTTGTACTGATCTGTTCATGAAATTGTGTTCTTTTGGTTTTCCCATGGCCTTGTCCCTTCACCTCCTTTATCAGCTCTTCTCGACTAATTGATTAAATACGCTATCCTAAATCATTTTAGTAAGAAACGCTCAACCTCTGTTGGCCTGAATTGGGGTGTAAATAGTTCCTTGTTGTCAGCGCAAATGAGATTCCAATTATGACAAGTTTTCACTGTAAAAAGTGAGTCTCAATACATTTCTAGAAACCTTTCACACCGCTCCTGGAGAACGATATACCTCTCAGCTGTGTGTTTGCACAGCGTGTTGCTAAGCAGGATAATTTGAAAAAATATGCCGACAAACACAGATTAATAGAGAAGTGCAGGAGTGGTTTGAATCATTTCTGTGGATGCTTTGATGCTCGATTTCCTCTGTGAAATACAAGCCTATGGGGGTGGTGGTGTTATCTCAGTTCAAGTATTACTTGATCATGAATGCCTGAACAGGGGGACGTAGAGTCAGGTATGTAAATAAGTGTTATTTTTACTCTAGTCTTTAGTGTGTCAAACCGTAACAATGTAAGTATAAAAAGAGTATTTGACGCAGGTGCTGAAGCTACACAGTCTGCCAACTGCTGCCTCAGTCACCAGTCCTGATCACGTTCACTCCTCAATGGTCCTGGTTTAAGTAGACATGTACAAAGATTTAAGGCACTATGCAAGACAAGCATCTTTTATGATAATGGTCTTCAGAAGGAGTGTGAGTTATGATGGAGGCACGGACACGACAACAGCGAAGGTACCAGAGGACCATGATCATTAGTCATGAGTAGTGTGTCATTACAGTTGTGTGACGATTGATCAAAATGATCCCTATAGATCTAGTAATGTAACCACCAAGAGGTTAGTTGTAATCCAACAGATATATTTTTCGTCTTATTTCACAGTATTCTTCACAACGATGCATCCAAGCACTTTCTTACTGTTGTACTGTAAATAGGAAATGTGTTTCTTCTTTACCATGTCATATTAATAATACTGTGTATATGAAGGCCTTTACTTGCCTTTTACTGTGTAACTTATCAGCATGATTTAAAATAAATGAAAATAAATGAATGCTAAATATGCACAAAGAAATGGATGTGTTTATTAATTATTATTATTAATAGGAAACTGGCCTAGGAAATTTAAAATTTCATGTCAAATTGAACTTTGGATTACTTTTAAAATGAAAATGTATTGAATATGACCATTTTGCTTCATGAAATGTATATATTTGAAGCAAAAAAAGTAATTTGAATCTGTACAAAAGGTGAAGACCATAATTAAAAAGACTTATTTCTGAGACGGTTGGATTAATGGGTTTAGAAATTATGTTGAAAATCTTTATTAAATAATCCATTATTTTCTAATAACTATGATTCTGTTATTCCCACGGTGAAATGTTCAATGTGCTAAAGGAGAGGTTATCTACTTGATTTCCCTCATGTGGAACCAAAAGTGCACTGGAGGCTCATACACGGAGACTCTTCTATGACGGACCGAGTGAGCGGAAGTTGTGTGCATTGCTGCTTGCGGAGGTCAAGCGTCTAGAATCGGTCCTGCAGTGATATTTGGGTATTTTTAATTTCTGATTTACATGATCCATAGTAGTGAATTAGCATGTATCCGTCCGCATGAGTGCAGGGACTATTTAAAGTGTTTTTAGCATCTCTAACGTTAGCTAACAGCCTCAGGTTGTTGACACCGGGGTGGTTTATGTTCTCATGCCGACTGGTTGACTTATTTTCCTCTGTAACCAAACGGCTGCGACGTCCAGGTGTAAATACGTGACTTTAATCTGTTGCAGGATAAACGTTGAGTGGCGTTTATCACCCAGGATCGCGGAGTAACGTGCTGCACATCCGGGCAGTCATGGTGAAGAAAAGGCGACTTCGCCTCATCGCAGAAATGGCTCGGAAGATCCGGGCCTATCGAGAGCTGAAGTCCCGGCCGCGGGAGTCCCAGAAATACGCCCTGGACTACGAGACGATGAGGCGGCCTCACACGGGGAAGATGCTGCCGGTGCTGGCCTGGCAGGATGTCCGGCGGGAGAGTCGCCTCTTCTCCCTGCTGGCAGGTATGAGGCTGTTCGGCGTGGGCCGCCTCTTCACCCGCAAGTCCTGGCTGGAGGAGCACACAGAGCCCAGCTACTGGCAGATCACAAAGGTCAAAGTGGACTACACGTCTGAGGTGAGAGTGGGACACTTAGTAGTGAGTCTGCATATGGTCATGTTATGTGAACTGAGTGAAACCCCTGTTTGGTTTGTCATGGGTGTCTGATAGGATACTACTGTAATTAAATACACCTGATTCTCATGTTTTCTAGAACATGGATCATGGCAGAGCATGGGGGATCCTCACCAACAAAGGTAAGACCTATTTGATAACCATTGAGGACATTTAAGGCCTTCAGGTACCTTTTGGGAAACAAACTAACTTTATTACATTGTGTGCTTGGCAGGGAAACAGGAGAGCGAGGTCAAGGAGGTGGACAAGGTGATGTACCACGACTGGCGCCTGGTTCCCAAACACACGGAGCAGCAGTTGAAGGACTTTGAGCCACTCCCTGAGCCGCCTGTGCGCTACGTCCCCTACCCTCCCCTGATCCGCGCCATGCTGCTGGCCCAGCACAGGAAGGCAGTAGGCGGCGCGGCGGCCGAGGAACCGGCCTTGCCCTTAAAGAGGGACGTCCTGCTCAACAAAGACTATTTCCGCAAGCAGGAACAAGAGAAGCAGAGGACGGAGGGGACAGCGGTGTGACACCTGTGGTTCTGAAGATGAAAATCTTGGGCACTTTGGACAAACACACAGAACTCATAGCTTGTTCTGTACAAGTATACTGGAAGCCCTCACCTCCAATAAATATCTGGGACTCAAATTACTTCCATCTGAAGCAGGCCTCGGTGTGTAATATGTATCTGTAATGTGGTAAATATTAAATTTAATTGTTACTATCACTGCTTTAATTTGAAATATTTTGGTGCCTGTATTACATACTACCTCAGAGTACCTCATTAAGGTAAATACAGCCTTATAGCACTGAGAATGCACATTAAACATGACTTGAGTGCCTGATACTGTAAAACCTGGAAATCACTATTTATGTACAATCAGAGGCAGCAGACTCCACCGTTCCACATACATTTACATTTACATTTAGGTCATTTAGCAGACGCTTTTGTCCAAAGCGACTTACAATAAGTACATTTGTCAAAAGAAGGAAACAAAGAAACCACGACGTATCATTGCCGATGCAGTAAGAGCTAAAACATACAGTTTAAATGTATTTCTTCTCATGCCACGTTTATGTCAAATGTAATCATAAGTCTCCTTCTTAATAGTGTTCACTTCTTCAAAACCCTACAGCATTTATATTAATATTAACAGCCTTTATTTGATGAGTAACTTTTATATACAGTAGCTTTTATATACAGTAGCAGGCCTTAAAGGTTATACATTGTAATTCGTAGTATTCATGATTTTCCACCACTGGATAATAATTACATAAAAATCACCCAAAACATCTGCAAAATAAGTAATTTAATAACGTATGTATGAATATGATAACATCCGGTTCATTCCCGGCGGAAATGGATTTCAGCAGGTTTGCGTCTCGAGACACCACGTGCCCGCGCTTTTGGATTAGCATTCCTAAACGCGCGCGCGTCCGCCCTCCTCATCTCTTCCTCCCTCCAGCGTGACGTTACTCCGTCCACCGGCGACAATGATCTGCCTGGTTTTGTCCCTGTTTTCTTACTACTTCCAGCCAGGTTGGTGCTGCGTCCGTTTCTACGTCACGTCTTCACTCGCTGTCGTTCAGTTGGGCTTCTTTTCACACCGGACAACGTGCTCACGGTTTTCCGCCGTGTCCGGGCGGGGTGGGGATGCTAAAGTAATTCTCCTGCGGACGGACGGCTCGTAGCTTCGAGAAGAAGAGCGGACCTAAACTTGAAGTAACTTCAGTAGAGCTCTTGTTGTTACTAACCGTACGTTCAACAGTAGCAACGTGGAGTCGCTCTGAAATGTGATTATTAACTGTTTGTGTGTGTGTGTGTATACAGTTGGCCGGGTTACTAACGTGTAACGTCACTCACAGCGACTACGTCATCTCACCAACGGCAGAGTAGCGTTGTCTGTCCACGTGGCCTCCAGCCTGGTTTATCATCCTATTAATAGCTGGGTGTTGGGGTAGCATGGAGCCTGTAAGAGCTGATACCAGGCTGAGACTAGCCTGAGACTAGACCGACACCAGGCTGAGACTAGACCGACACCAGGCTGAGACCAGACTGAGACTAGACCGACACCAGGCTGAGACCAGACTGAGACTAGACCGACACCAGGCTGAGACCAGACTGAGACTAGACTGAGACTAGACCGATACCAGACTGGGACTAGACTGAGACTAGACCGATACCAGGCTGAGACCAGACTGAGACTAGACCGACACCAGGCTGAGACCAGACTGACACCAGGCTGAGACCAGATTGAGACCAGATTGAGACCAGACTGACACCAGGCTGAGACCAGACTGAGACCAGACTGAGACTAGACTGAGACTAGACCGACACCAGGCTGAGACCAGACTGAGACTAAGCTGAGACTAAACTGAGACTAGACCGACACCAGGCTGAGACCAGACTGACACCAGGCTGAGACTAGACTAACACCAGGCTGAGACCAGACTGACACCAGGCTGAGACTAGACTGAGACCAGGTTGACACCAGGCTGAGACTAGACTGACACCAGGCTGAGACCAGACTGACACCAGGCTGAGACTAGACTGACACCAGGCTGAGACCAGACTGACACCAGGCTGAGACTAGACTGACACCAGACTGAGACCAGACTGACACCAGGCTGAGACCAGACTGACACCAGACTGAGACCAGACTGACACCAGACTGAGACCAGACTGACACCAGGCTGAGACCAGACTGACACCAGGCTGAGACTAGACTGAGACCAGGTTGACACCAGGCTGAGACTAGACTGACACCAGGCTGAGACTAGACTGAGACCAGGCTGACACCAGGCTGAGACTAGACCGACACCAGGCTGACACCAGGCTGAGACTAGACTGACACCAGGCTGAGACTAGACCGACACCAGGCTGAGACTAGACCGACACCAGGCTGAGACTAGACCGACACCAGGCTGAGACTAGACCGACACCAGACTGAGACTAGACCGACACCAGGCTGAGACTAGACCGACACCAGGCTGAGACTAGACCGACACCAGGCTGAGACTAGACCGACACCAGGCTGAGACTAGGCTGAGACCAGGCTGAGACTAGACCGACACCAGGCTGAGACTAGGCTGAGACCAGACTGAGACTAGACCGACACCAGGCTGGGACTAGGCTGACACCAGACTGAGACTAGGCTGAGACCAGACTGAGACTAGACTGACACCACGCTGAGACTAGACCGACACCAGGCTGAGACTAGACCGACACCAGGCTGAGACTAGACCGACACCAGGCTGAGACTAGACCGACACCACGCTGAGACTAGACCGACACCAGGCTGAGACTAGACCGACACCAGGCTGAGACTAGACCGACACCAGGCTGAGACTAGACCGACACCAGGCTGAGACTAGACCGACACCAGACTGAGACTAGGCTGACACCAGGCTGAGACTAGACCGAGACCAGTGTAGACGCATGTAGTTTTGGATATAAACCTGTGTGCATACTGCTGATATGTGTGTATCCGCTGTCTGCTGTGTACGACTCCGACTGTCCTTTAACACGGATTAGATACTAAAACCACAGCTGTCACTAACGTGTGTGTACTCATCAGAACTGTCAGCGTCCTCCGTCGTCAGTATCTCTTGGAACGGATGATGCTGCTCCTCCAGTCTGTACCAACCTGGCTGTCTTTGTTCATTTGTTATCATGTTATTTTCTGACCCCAGGCTGGACCGGCGTGAACGAGCGCACCTTTCTTGCTGTTAAGCCGGATGGCGTGCAGCGGAGACTGGTGGGAGAAATCCTGCGTCGCTTCGAGAAGAGAGGGTTCAAACTGGTGGACCTCAAGCTTGTGCAGGTATTTGGGGTGTTTGTTTTGTTTTACCTTACCTTGAGACCCTGGTTTTTATTCATAGTTCATCAATGATCATGGCTTATATGATGAATTATTGATGTATTTTAGGTGAATATGTGTCCGTCTTGTGTTTCGTCAGGCATCTGAGGATCTTTTGAGGGAACACTACTGGGACCTCAGGAGTAAACCTTTCTTCAGGGGACTGATGAGCTACATGAGCTCTGGACCAATAGTAGCTATGGTGAGATTCTCCCACATACTGAACACATGTTGTCCACAGGATACTGAAGGGAATTCAGCTGATATAATAAGCTGCTGCTGTGTTTCATGGTTCTAGAGTTTTTCTCCACACATAAATGTGATATTTGTCACCCTGTTCTGCGTTCTGTGCCCACGTGTACATTTGTGTGTTTGTTCAGGTGTGGGAGGGTTTGGACGTGGTCAAGACTGCACGTAAGATGCTGGGAGAGACCAACCCGTCTGACTCTCTGCCCGGGACCGTTCGAGGAGACTACTGTGTGGAAGTGGGCAGGTAAGGTCACCCGATGATGCCCTTCTCCTCCTGGCCAAAAGTGTGAGGGAGAACAGGACTTTAGAAACGTGTCAGTATATTGTATGTTATAAAGTCATAGTATATCATGATAAAAGTCGTACCATAGTATGACATTATAAAGTCATAATATAGAATAGAATAAAGTCAGTGTATTATGTTATAAATTGTCATAGAAAATGCCATTAAAAAAAGTTTAATTAAAAAGTCATAGTATTGTTTGTCATGAAATCATTGTGGAATAATATGCATGGAAACTCAGATGCTAGTATGTCATAATAAAGTCAAATTATAGGATGTCGTAAATGGAAATTAAAAAATATGATAGTATCATAAAGCAGTCACACAATAGTATCTCATTAAGTCATAAAGATATAGTATGTTATTAAAATGTAATAGAATATGCAATACAATATTTAATTAAAAATAACATAAAAAACGAATAAAGTTTCAATAAAATGTCATAAAACAGTTATCTTGTATAAAAATGTCATAGTATATTTTGTCCTATAAAAAGATACATTAAAAATAATGTGAATGGGGGTGTGACTGTGTCTGAATGAGCGTGTTTGTTATGTTGGTTCCGCGTTGCAGGAACGTGATTCATGGCAGCGACTCTGTGGAGAGCGCCCAGAAGGAGATCTCTCTGTGGTTTCGACAGAATGAGCTCCACTGCTGGGAGGACAGCAGCAGCCGCTGGATCTACAACTGATGGTGCTGCCTGTTCTCTGTCCTGTAGGTAAACCAGTATGTTTCTATATGGCTGTCGTTACAAGGTGGATCAATATTGTTTTGGATCTTCTTTTATTATATTTTTTTATGTCTATCTGAACTTCATTTGAGGTGACTTTGCAAAGCAAACATGCACTAAGTGAGCAGTAACTTGATCAGTGACATCAGTGTCTGCTTCTGTTACATTGTAGTCTTTAGTCGAGTCCAGAACACTAGTTTGTGTTTCCAGCTTTTAAGCAATAAGCTCGTAGTATGAAGCAATACAGTGTTGTGACTCATAATGTTTGTGGGATATCAGGGGAAGACCTGAAATGTTACATACAGGAAACCGTATCCGTTAATATGCAGGTGAAGTGTTGTGCAAAGTGTTTTAATTAACGCAAATAACAGCTAAATTGTTGACCATCTCAGGTTGTTTTTCAAACAAATGCATTTTTTTCTTTGTCTCATGGAATAAATGTGCACATTTTATGGTTAAAAACCTGCCAAATATATACGTTTCTCCTGTAATAGCACTTACGATGAAAACCCACCAGTTAACACAATGATTGCCTTTCAGTTTGCTGTACCTTGAAATTCAACATTGAGTCTACTTGAATGTAAAGTTTCAAAATAAGATGCTTCAGAGCTTCGGAGGAAAATACTTTTGTAATTGTATCATGTCAGGACGAGTTTCCAAATGAAAACCCTGAATTAAGAACGCTAATATATTTTGATTATATGAAATTGTAAATTCTTCAATAGCTGCTTTTGCTCACATTTGTGCTTTTTTAAAAAAAAACATCCCACAATGCTGTCAAATTTGTATTGGAATTGTCAAAAACAATAAATCTAATAACGAAATCCTTTTAATATGTTTGTTTTATAAAGTAAGACACATTTTTCAGCACACAAATATGTTTAATATTTAATCCACACAGATAGAGATCAATGCATGAATTTCCATACTGAACAAAGAGGATGGGCTTCAGTGTGTCTGGAGATTTACAATAATCCCTGCACACATAATGACGACACATCACTGTTCACCTGCTTTACAACAAACCGCCTGATCAACAGCCAGTCAGATGAGAGAAACGAGTCTCGGACTGAACCCTCGACACATCGAGCACAGCCCCTTCCACTGGGTTTCTAATAACCTTCTTCACACGACTCAGGCACCAGATACTTCCCGTCATTATGGGATCGGTCACCTCCACAATAAGTCATGGTATCCTCACGAGGGTTTTCATCAGGGTAGAAAATGACCAAAAGCCATTCATCAAGCTTCTTTTTTTTTTTTTTTAAATATGTAACTGCAAGAGTGGATGCAAAATATTTTGGGCAACAGCCAAAAAAAGCTGTTTTTATTTTAACTTTCCATTTGTTCAAAGTTGTCGTAAAATGTGACCCAAACTCGTTTGCAATTCAGTGCAATGTTAAAGCCGAAGCAAGACTTCTGTGTAGTGTTTTGTTGGATCACACACACTGTGCCAAAGACTGTTTATCTGCAAACATCTGACACCTGTTAAACCATTTAAATATATCATCGCATAAATAATGTCGGGTTGCTGATTGGCTGTTCTAGAAATCAGATTTCTTGGTGGAAATGCACATCAGCGTCGTCATTCACATTCCCTGTACCTGCTGCTCTTGGGGGTTTATTGTTTTTGGTATAGTTGATGCATGTTTGGGGCTCTGGGATTGGATTTTTAGATGAGGTGGTGGCTTTACAGGTGACAAACTAATTTGAGGAAGAGGAGGAATAACTGGGGAAGATGCAGGACAATTGAGGTAAATATAGGAGAAGATACAGTGTGCTTACAGGGTGAGTATAAGATCGATACAGAGGAGGGAGGTAGTTATGAGGCTGGGTTACAAGGCTCATGAAGATAGTTACAATGCCCTGGGTGGGACAGAAACAGGCAGGTTACTAGATCAGAGGAGGTACTTACAAGGCATTAAAGTTACAAGGTCACAGGGCAGGAGGGGATATAATAGTTACAAAGAAAGGTACATGGCCTGGAGGGTCGTTTTAGAGCCAAGGGGGAACTTTTACATGACCAGGGGTAATTACAAGGTTGGGTGGCTGGAAGCTTTGAGGGGCAGGACAAGATTTCTTTAAGGAGGTGAGTGGGTGGGTGTGGGGGTTAAAGCAGATCCAGGTGTCACTCGGGTATGTAAGACACCTGCCAGACGATTATGTGGCTCCGCTCAGCTTTACACAAGGCAGGTTTTATCTGCGAAGGTCCACCGCTGTCTGCTTCCTCCGTCTCGTCGTCCTCTCCATCGCCTGAGGAAGACCAACAACGGAGAACTTAAGAGCTGCAACTGCTATTGTCTATTGCTAATTTCTGTATTTTGTAATTCAACATTTCATAGTACAGGCTTTCCATTTGTATAAAACATCTGGAAATGATTAATTGTTCTATAATTATTTAGGAAAATGATAAGCTGATAAGGAGTAACCTTAAAAATACTATAAAAATACTGGTGGTAACATAAAAAAAACCCCACATTTGGTTATTTTATTTTGAAAATTTGCAGGAATTCTTCAAATGGCATTTCCATGTACCCAATATGCCACATTAAGTATATTTAAAACCAAGTGTTCACTGCCCTCCAGTGGTCAAAGTGCAATTTAACCAACTTGCAGCAGTGATTTTCTCATATATATGCATGTGTATGTGGCACCAGATTAATGTACATGTGTGATTGCTGACCTAAACGGAAGTCGATGTAGCCCTCTCCTCCACTTAGCACCAACACGTTGTGAACACTCTGGGCCTCGGCCTCTTGGGGCGCTGTTGAGCCCTGCCCCTCCGATGGACTGTCCAGCACACTGCCGTTCAGGGTGGCCAGAACGTTGCCTGTCAACCAAAAACAAAGGGAATCATCATTTTATCCTATAAGACATCCATGTAAACGTGTCACAGTGTCCTTCAATCAGCTTCCTTGCCTACCTGGCACCGAGACGAAGAACTTGACAGCATCGCGGTGTCCATGGAAACAGAGCTGGGCCTGGGCCATGGAGCAGTAGGGGATGAAGCTGCCGGTGCTCTTCTCGGAGCCGTCGTCTCCGTACACGTGGATCACCCCACCGGACGACGTTGGAGACACCTTATTGGCTGAGGGGTGAAGAAACCAGGAGTGTTTACGAACAGATCACACGTTGTGGCGTCACACCGGCGAAAAATACCCACACCCACAACATCCACATATGTCCACAGATCAACTGAAAATCAGGAGTGATATTAGAATATTAAAAAAAAAAGCACATCTCTCGCATGCAACGACTCTCGTACACACGACTGTATCTTTAATCATTGATGCAGCAAAGCACAATGATAAATAACATGCAAAGCAACAGTAAAAACTGCTCTGATACACTGCAAAAAGTAAAATAATCGCACACAGAATACTCCTGGTGACCTTCAGCTCAATGTTCACAGATCAAAGCCTTAGTCTGCAGACATGATGCTGTTGCAGGGGGACATGAAGGTTTGACCGGGCGAGTAAAGGTAGACGACAACAGCAGGAGGGAGGGAGCGCTCCCACTTACCCCTCAAACCAAGGAGCTGTCCCCGGTGAAGGACCACGGCTACAGGAGGCGGAGGAGGAGGAGGAGGAGCAGGAGAGGGGAGGAGAGCAGAGGAGAAAGAGGACAGTAACAGTAACCGTTATGATCGAGCCTGTCTGTGGTAGAGGGGGGAACCACTGAAGGGGAGGCAGGAAAACAGGGGGTGAAAAGAAAGACGAGGGAGTTCATGGAGCGAAGAAGGACACGGATGAACGACGAGGAAGATTACCTGCTGTTTTGATATTTTGGTCAGTTCAGATACCCAATGATACGGCTGCTGCTAGTGTATGAACATTTCAGCTCCAAAAATTCACGGCCTATTAGTCTCGAAATAAGAAAACCTCTTGGTTTTTAAATATTCAGCAAAGTAACATCCAGACAGACAAACCATACGACAAAATAACATTCTTAGCAGAGGTCCCTAACACTGTCTCCAGAGGAAGACAATTAAAAGACTTCATCAGTGCTGATCAATCCCCCAAAAAAGTCCTCTAGTGTGGATTCAAATTTTGTGTTTTAACTGTTGTGAAAAAAGCTCATGACACATGCCGCTTGTTGTAAGCTGCAGAAATGAAACTCACTCTCTGTCAGCGGGATGGAGATGATCACGCCGTTTCCCGTTCCAACCCAGAGACGATTTCCACCAATCAGAAGTGCCGTGATTCGCACGAAAGAGAAGCCCAGCTTGCCGGTACCTGTGGATTACAAGCGGAGTCCGTGTTGAACTGGACACAACAAACACCAGAACATCGTTCCCATTCAGCAAGAAGCCGCCACAGTCTCTCACCCAGCATCTTGCTGACGTAGGGCTCAATGTCCACATCCTGGAGATGCTGGTGTGTGTGCGCGTGGTAGAGACGCAGGGTCGAGTCTAGCCGGATCGACACCCAAACGCCGTCACCGATCCACGCCAGCTGCCGCACCTGACTCTCCCGGCGAGGGTGGGCGTCGAAGGACTTCTGAAGAGCAGTGAGAGAACGATGGGTGGAGGAAATCAACTCGTTATTTCAAGAGCCGGGGGAGGGGGGGGGGTTCCTAACTCACCTCAATCTGCATGCTCTTGGGCTGGATGACGTGGATCTTGTTCTTGTAGCCGCACCAAACCTTATCGTGCACGACGGCCATGCAGCGGATGGAGTGGTGAGGCCGACCCAGGTCCATGAGGTGGTAGTTGGACAGATCCCATTGGCCGTCTGTTGACAGAACCACACAAATACAATTAGAACAAATTACTAACCGTTGGTTACTAATTGCATTCATTTCAACACATTAAAATCATGAATTCACAGCTGTGTTTTATCTTGTGCTAAAATTGTGCTAAAGTTTAATGTTTAAAAGCCCAAATACCCTCCGATCTATGGAATATGGCGAGGGTCCCGTCGGCGAGGGCGACCAGCACACGACCTTTCACGTGTCTGCGGTCAGAGAGGACACAGACACTCACACAGAGCAAACAACAGGACATTTGCCCCACGATTACAGAGTTGAACCGCCACCACCACTTACACCAGACTGAGCACGGAGTCTTTGAGCTTGATGGAGTGGAGGCACTTCTTCCAGTTCCCAACTGCCGAGTGGACGTAGAGCCTTGAGGGAGAACAGAAGCAAGATACTCCAGAGCAAAACCAAACTGCATAGAGTTCAAAAGAAGCACGTGGCGATATTATTCACATGTGTGCGTCTTGGAGGAAGACCCCAAAAATAACCTTCTCATCCAGCGTGTGACTGATCTTTTCTTTTATTTCTTAAAATTAAAAACTTACGGTAAAAGGAAATGGTTGTAATATGTGGTTTTAGATACTTCAGCAGACGTCGTGAGTCGTTCTGCCGGGGGACTTACCAGCCGTTCTGGGCCCCGAGCCACATAGTGGGGGCCACGCTGGTGTAGTTCTTGGTTTCGTCACCTCCGTCCTCCGACTCTGGAGGCTGAGAAGCTTCCTCTTTGGATTGACCTGCGCTCCTGTGCACACAGACAACACATGTATCTCGTCCAAATCACAAAAGAATTCAGCTGTAGTGGTGTGACTCTAGAGTACTATATCAGTTGTCAAATGTTCACATACATTCATTCATATGAACAGACTTTGTACCTGTCAGAGGCGTCTGATAGACGAGGCTGGGGGTCGGTGAAGACGTGCTCAGTAAACGGCCTTGGAGGTCCAGATCTCAGCTCCGCGTGGATGGCCGTGGACTCGGGAACCTCGGTGGCCTCGGTGGCCTCCTCGGCTGACTGGGCTGTGTGAATCTTCCCATTCATGGGGGGAGCAGTGGGGGCTGTAGCACAACACCATTCAAATGATTAAAACTGGTCGGATCGACACCCTCCCATAATGTGAAGGAAAAAGATGCGTTAGGGATGAGCCCACCTTGTCCTTTATCCATTATAGGCGTGTCGGTACGCGAGGAGCAGTTGCTACGGGCAACGCTGCAGTTGGTGGCACAGCCGACGAGCGTGATCCCGGCCAACATGCCCTCCACGCTGCCGGCGTCCTCGCCTCCCGCTCCGACTCCACCGTCACCTGGATCCAACACGATCTCTCCTGCCGGGTAATCGTTCTCGCTGGCAGCTGGAAACAAACACACACACATGCAGTTTATACCAGATCGCATACCAGATGTACACGAGCATTGGGCCATTAAATAAGAACTTCCCCTCTCACCTGGAACGCTAGAGATGCAGAGCACGTGGGCGTTGCAGACGTTGAACTGGTCGACCAGCGAGCCCGGCTGGTTGGCATCGATGATGACCACCTTACTGGCAGAGTGGGTGCTGGTGAGGATCCACACTCGGCTGCTCATGGTGTCCGTTTCCTGGAGCTCCTTCGACTGGCCGAGTGAAGGAGGGGAGAGAGGAGAACACAACAGGGTTTGAACTCCGCTCTTGTAGTCAATAAAGGTACGGCATGAATAAAATGGGTTTCTACCTTTCTCTTCTCCGGGGAGCTGTTGCTGCTCTTCTTGCCAGCTCCGTTCTCCTCGGTGTGCAGCGGGTCGCTGCCGCCCAGCGGGGCTTTGGCTGGTACCGACTCCTGGCTGCTGGCCCTCCATCCAGTCAGATCCACCCCAGCTGCACACCACAACTACACACACACACACACACACACACACACACACACACATTCATAATTGAAAAGTATTCATGCATGCATTGTGCATTCAAGTGAACTGACACCAACTAAAACACTACGGTGGGTCATATCCCAGAGAACTGTTGTCCCCTGACTCCTCACCTTCCTGTTGGGGTCCTTCTCTACAAGAGGACGACAGTACACAGGGACGGGTACATTCTTCATGCGGTTGTCCTCTTTCTCGTTGGTGATCTAAAAGCAGGAAGTCATAAGAAGGTCAGGAGACAAAGTAGTGTGTTATCTGGTTCCAAAGAGCCGGCACTCTGTCGGTCTCACTTGCCTGTGGTCTCTTCAGCGGGCTGTCCTGAGCGCTGTCCGTCTGACCTGCAGTCTGTGGGAGACCAAAGTTAGAGCCACCTGCCTACCAACACACTGGTCTCCGAGCTGCACAGGGTTAACGTACACTTTCACGCTATTAAACCATATTTATGCTTGAAACCAGAGAAGACTGAGAGAAGATTTCACAAGCTAAAACAAATCTTGTAGATGTGAGTGGAGGTTCTGAGAGGTTGCAGACCAACGTGTCTGTTTGTACCTGTTTTAAGCGAGAGGGCACGCTCCAGCCACAGGCCTGCATGATGCCGTCCTCGCGGCGCATGTGCTCGCGGACCTGCCGGTACTGTTCACGCCGCTGCTCTCGGCGGGCCAACAGTGCCGAGTCGCTAAGGAGAGACGCAACACCGTTACTGGCCAGTCTGGAAGCAACGGGAGGGAGGGAAGAGAGGAGAGGGGAGAAAAAAAGCGAAGCAAAGTTAGCCGCCTGGCCAGCCAGCAGCGAGAGATAAGAGAGGAGATGAAAAGGTGAAGAGGAGAGGAGGAAAATAAAGCAACAGCTGGCGCTACCTTTATTCTAGCTCAAGCCAAGCAATGTGTTTTTATCACACTTCACAGAATATTATGAAGGGATTTGTTGTCTGATGTGAAGCAAAGACGGCTTGCTTTACACCCAAAATAGTTATGTACAAGAAATGTTCAATCACGTTGGTTCATTATGACCTAAAAGTGAGTCTCTACGGTGAACGCAGGACAATGTGGTGGAAGCTTTCTACTCTTCAAGCTGCCGCAAAGCGAGCAAGCAACCAGGCGTTTGCACCAAAGCGGAGTAGAAGCTCATAAAGAGGTTTAGTGACAAAGTGAAGGCGGCTGTGGTGACGGGCGTGTAGCTGACTGCTGCTCACTCTTCGGGGAAGAACTCCAGCGTGCGGTTGGAGGTGGAGATCTGACACATGGTGTGGCTGCGTCGCTGAGAGAATCCGGCCGGCGAGGGCGACTTGTAGTGGATGTTGACGCTGTAGTACGGCCGCTTGACAGGCGGAGGGCTGGACGATGTGCTGAAGAGGCGTGCAAAGCTGGTGGACGGACAGAGAACCAAGGGTTTTTACCAAATCATCTATTCGGGGGAATTTTCTAACTTGCACTTTCGTAAATATGTTGAATAAAAGCAGAATCTCACAACTGCCAGATGGTGGACTTCTTTTTCTCTTGGATTTGAGGACTTTCCCTGGACGCCCTGAGAGGAAAGAGAGGTGTGAGTCAAAGAAGAGATCCAGCAGACTTAAAAATGAGCAGAATAAAGTGACGATCTATCATTGAACGTCTACTCTTTGCATACTGAGTTTAAACCTGGCAGCCGTTCCCTTCCCAGTCTTCCATCTCTACTGCCAAGCTTCCTTTCATCTACCTGATCATCTCCGTCCACCGCACGGCCTCCTGCAGCTCCATCAGCCTCTCCTTGTACTGGTTTCTCTCCATCAGCACGCGGGCCATTTCCACCCTGGTGAAGCGCCTCCGCTGAGTCATCGTCATGTCCCCGTCCTGCATGGGTGAAGAAAACTGGGCACACGAAAGCATGGTGCAAGGTCAGATTCTCATTTATGTCATGTTTTTACACATCAACCAAACTACATAAAATGTTGTTTTCCTACAGTGTAAGGTTCTCATTAGACTGGCGGTGATAAAGAATTTAACACAAGTGTGATTCAATGTGCAGGACGAGTAATGAGGGACGGAGACAGGTTTACTCACGTCATCCCCTCCTTCATCCTTGGAGTCCCGAGACGCACCGAGAGCTTCTGCTCTCAACCTGCAGCCCGAAAAAAAAACAGTGTTACCACTGAGATCTTTTGGGTGCTATAAAAATGTTGTTCAGCCTCCAAAATCCAAAATCCAGCTGCTACACTGAAATACACATTTCATTGCGAAGGATTTCCTGTAGCATCTCCAAATCTGTTTCCCGTCACACTAACTGAAAGAATATTGTTTTCTTCCAGTCTCATCATGTTATTAAAAACAAACGACACGCTGTTTTCACCTCTTGAGTTCTTCCTCCAGCTCCTTGACTCTGGCTTCCACCTTGTTCTTGGACTGCCTCAGAGCCTCCAGCTCCTCCCTCAGCACCTCCTGCTCCCCCGACAGCTCGTCCACTTTGGCAATAAGGTCATTTTTCACAATGTTGAGAGCATTTCTGTTGTGCAGAAAGAGCAGGAAGTAAGATTTCCTCACCAGTAAACAAGTTGGGCTTTCATGTTTACGCACACACAAAAAGTAAGAAGGTCAGTGGATCTTCTGAATCTTACTTGGTCTCTAGGAGCTGTTTGTTCTCCGTCAGCAGGTTCTCCACCTCCTTGCCCATCCCTGAAACAGTCACAATCACATCTCTATTAATCGTCACACACAAGAAACAGCATCCGTAAGTCAATAAATCCATTGATTGATTAGATCAAAATGCATTCCCAAGAGTTTTTGCAGCAGCAGCAGCGCTGTCCTTCAGACCAGCCAAGGTAAAGAGTCTGTTGTGGAGCAAATGATGAGAAACCGCCACAAAAACCAAAAAATTCAATGAAATTAAATGGACAGATTTAAACTCATGTTAACAAGAAAGCTCAAACAGGTTGAAAAGGTAGGTTTGATGTTACATATTGAGGGAACAATGAGTAACTTCAGTTAATTTAACAGTAAATAGATGATGAACATTTTAACTTTTAGTAGTTGCCAACTTGTGGGAATGTTTTGTGCACAGTAAACCCATAACAAGTCTTCCCCTCAAAATATAACTTTTGATCAAACCTTGACTCAGCCCCGTGACTGCACATATATTCACAATTCAGGGTTGATCCCCTTGACCACGACAGTATTAATGTCATGCTCAGCCCATTAACTCTGTTATACAATCTTAATTATCTCGATCATTGCCAGACATCAAGTGAAATCGTACGTGCAAGCAGCAAACACTGTGCAACAGAAGCCAAGCAGACACATTTAAGCAGACATTTCAACACAGAAAAAAACTGCCATGAGGACAAACAAAACAAAAAGCCAAGAGGTTCCTATAGACTAGATGTCATTTAAAGAAGACTGGTGAGGATTCTAGATGCAGATCTGTAGATCTTTCTCCACTAGTGTTCCTCTCTAAAATAAAAGGGCATTTTCATTTCAATGTTCTCTTTATTGACTATCTAATAGGTAGACGGATGCAAAGGTCGCACAAAATGTAAATATAAAACAAGGAAACGAAGAATGAAGCAGAATGACATGAAAGCTAGATGCCAGGAAATATGACATAACAAGCAAATGTGACCATGAGCGTAGGCAAGGTGCCCCTTACCGAAGAAATCATCACGGACTGGAGGCAATAGAAGTGGGGAAGGGGGGGGGGGGGGGGGAAGAGGAGATGCCGCAGATCAGAAAGGAAAAAAGAGAAGGACAGGAATGGAAGAGAGAAGATGCTGATAAGCATTTATTGAGTTGGACTTGAAGAAGAGCAGCAGGGCTAAAGAACACGAACGCTGCTATCGGGCCCTCACATGGAAAACAGGACAATAACTCTGTGACCCAACGGATGAGTCCATCAAACAACAGATTTCATTTTAAAGTCCCAGTGAAACAGAATCTTTCAGAGCTTAATGTGTCTGCGATACATGCCAAGCTCCTTCTGAACCAATGGGATAAACTGGAATTCATTAAAGATTAAAATAATTTCACTGTGACTTTAAAGGGTCAGAAAACCTCAGTTTTACTGCATATTGGGTTTCTACAATATCTATAAGTAAAACTACTACTGTGTATACACTTGTTAATATCTACACTTTGATGTGGAGCTTGGAAAGTAGAGAGGTGTCGACAAAGTTAAGGAAAAATATACCAACCGATGCATGTTCAGATACACACCTGAGAACTCGCCTATGGGTGTCACCAGCAGAAGCACATAAAAAAAGGGGGGAAAAAAAGAAACGGGTGAGAAGTTATCAGATGGACAAGAAGCTCCTCCTGTTCCTTTTCTGCTGCACAAAAATACAACAAAACAACCCCCGAAATTAAGAGAAAACTAAATCCACCAGAAGCGTATTGGAACCTGACCAACACCCACGATAAATAATAAGCAAAAACATGAAGGGCAATGAAATCTGAGATGTATAATACAACTTTTAGAAGTAGGATCTGTTGAAACGTGCAGCCTTTGAAATTGGCAGGTAAAAGAAATATAAAAAATAAAACTGCATGGGCCGCTGGGGTTGGGGGGGTGCAGCCAGAGAGGGACTGTGTGGTTTTTCAGGATGTGACGCAGGGATGAGCTGCTGCTACGGTGCCATGCATGGTAAATACAAGCCAGCGGCACATTCACACAGCGTCACACGGAGCTCCTGCAGTCACACAAAGCCTGAGCGGATGCCGTCTCATGTGACACTTTGATGCCCCCGCTAAAATCACACATTGGCACGTTAATGCTTCACTTTCACCAGTTCAAGGTGAACAACGATGTGAAAGTGAGACACTCGCCACTGACCAAACGAGGAGGATTTCACTAAGTTGCAGCTGCTGAGCTTTAACACAAGTATTGCAATGCATCAACATGACTGCAGCGAATGTTATGGAAGTCTTTTCATACCTAGCAGCTCGGCGCCTGCATCTACATCTCCGATGATGTCCGACTTGGCGTCTTTGATCTCGTGGTACAGAGAGTCGGTGTTGATGCCGAAGGCCTCGTTCACTATGCCCTGAGAGGGGCTGAAACACACATCACATGTCATTGGGCAGCAGCAGGGAAACAACAGACTCTTACCTGGTTCATTTTCATACAGGAAAAGTCACCAAAACCATAAATATATGACAAATCTGCACCACAAAAAAACCTCCAGCCTAACTTAAACAAAGAAAAAACAGCCGACCTGATCATCACTATGTTGAATTATAAAAAGAGCCTCTGTGTATTTGCACCTGTTTCCTCCTCCGTACACACGGGGGTCCACACACATGTCCAGCTCAGGGGTGGAATCAATGATCTCCTGAAACTCGGACCACTCATCGCTGCTTCCCATACCTGGGAGGAAATAAAACACAGCAGAGCTGAAACATTAGAGGACTGTTAACATTTCAATGACATGTTTCCACAGCAGGACACATTTGGTGACACCCACTCACCGATGCTGACGTTCCTGGTCTCCTGGGAAACCTGCACCTCCATGTTCCGGCTGAGCCGCTTGGCACCTTTCCTGCGGTTTCCAGCCCGCATCGCATCGAACTCGGCTTGCGGGAGGAAGCCCTCGTTGATGGGGGTCACGGTGGCGGAGGGGACGGAGGAGGTGGGTGTGTTGGACTTGCTCCCTGTGCTGCTGGGTGTGGCCGCCACCGAGTCGGACTCCGATCCGTCCTCCTTGGTGGTTTTGAGCCGGTGACGTGGGAGCAGGAGACAAACAGCATTACATGAGCGTTACATGGTGAGGGCGGAGCCAGGCACATACGTTTTACCTGTCTCACCTGTACAATCAATATATTTCTAAAGGACTGGTGACTGGTACTTCACTGCTGGCAAAATCTTGCCAGATATAGTCAATGATGACTTTCTTGTGAGCATGTTTTATGTTATTATATTTATTTATTTTTTGGCTATTTTGGAAAGTTTTTATTATGGATTCCCCATTTTAACTTGTTATTTTATGATATTCTGGGAAACTTGGTGTGATGTCAAAAATGTTTTTGATGCACGAAGCCATGAATACAAATTATTTATGTTACAAATCTTGCTAGATTGCAAGTGATAGTGCATAAAATTGGGTGGGGCAAGCAGGACGGGCAGCAGTAACAGCAGCGCCCCCTTCCACTCCCCAGGCTGCGCTCGTGGTCATGGAGGAAGACAAGGCCGCTGTCTGTCCCACCTGATAGGCAGAGCAGAAGGTAGACTGGCCGAGCTCGCTGACCTGCCAGATGTCTTTCCCGGGCATCATCCTAGCCCCCCCGAGACCCCCACGTACCATGCCCTCGCCGCTCGGGTACAGACTCAATGAAGGCGGGCGCTCCGCTTTGCTGCTGGCACAGGAGACACAGAAGGGGAGAGGAGACGGATTATTATTCATTCATTATTTATTATTTACTTCTCTAGGTCTGGAGCCCAGCCTAACCAATCTCATCTCACAGAGTGTGAGAGTGTGAGTAAGTGTCTGTTTTTGGACACACACGAAGAAATCCGCATAGAAACAGCAAATGCCTGCAATCAAACACTCATATCCAAAATGAATAATGTGGAAATAGAGGAAGATAAGGGACGAGATTTTAGGGGAAAGGCAAAATGGCTGATTTAAAAGCCCTACAACGAGAAGCAACAAAGGTTTCTGAGGGCATGCATCCAGTCCAGCAGGCCAAACACATTTTATCCAAGAGCTTTCTTGATTTACTGAGGATGCAGGTCCAAGTCATTCAAACATACAGAGCCACCGATAAAGACGACTTAAGGTAGTTTGTAGAAAACTCAACACAGATAAGACATCTAAAGGTATTCATAGAAATGAACCACAGGAATTCCTTTTAATGGCTGATTACTAGAATATTCGCGCAAATTGCTAATATTTGTGTCATGTTAAGTGCAAAAAATAGCAAAAATTATACTGCAGAAAATACGACATCAATGTATATCCATGTAATTGTTTCTTCTTTGCGTATCACTATTGTTCCACTTTTGTAACAGAGACAAATAAGACAAGCAGAGCAGGCAGACGGACACATGAATGACTCATGAGGAAGAAAGAGCGGTTGCATTGCTTCACATGACCTCTGACCCATTCCTCATTTCATTAATTGTTATTAGAATGCAACATTATTGATACATTCCCGGTAATAAATTGACGCAAGCATCAATAACAAGGTATTGAGGCACAGCAAAAAAAAAAAGGGATGGGCATCAGCAAAAGTTAAGTCAGATTTTCAGTCAAAAGCAGGCCAGTTTGGAAGGCGGAGCTGAGGGAGGGTGTGAGGGCAGCTGTGGGACCACGATGGATTTACCTTTTCCTCCATGTGTGGCGTTGACTGTGCAAACAGCAGCAACAGAGAGCAAGCCAGCAAGACAGACAGACAGACAGACAGTGATTAGAGAGAGACAGGAGACAGGAACATGCCATGACACATGAAACTACACAAACACACACACACACACACACACTTTCACATTTAAGTTTTAAAGTATTTTTATACTATTTGAAGAGTGTTCTTCTCTTAAAACCGCTCCAGATAATCAGCAGTCTGTAATGCTTCAAGTCTCATCAGGGTTTTTAATGCAACCAAAAGAAATCTCAACAGTAACATCATGAGCAATTACTGTTACTACTATCCGTGCTGTTTTTAACAGTCGGTGGAGATTTGCAGGATTAGGATGCCTGAGACAGTCGAGCTGAATAGATATTAAGATGCTGTGTGAATAGTGATAATTATAATAATAATAATTGATCTGCTGTTCAGCTCCAGAAGCTGCACCAGATGTCCCACTCCACGCCTTGCTTCGTGCTTAATAACCACTCAAGACTCATGGAAGCCGGAAAATAAACGTTCCTTTTTTTCCCCCTAATTATTTCCCACGAAGCAGCCGATCATCACGACAAACGGATGCCAGCATCGACAACAATGAGCGTGTTGAAAACATGAACAGCCTAATACATTCAGGACGAAAACATCGGCAACAAGACGAACGGTGAAAGTTACGCTTCACGTCCACATGAAGACGTACACGACCAGGCTTCACACACACCGACACACGTTAAAACAACTCACGTTCGTCCACAGCCGGGGGCTTCTGATTGGCTGTTGCTTCCCGCCTGCTGCATTTTGGACCGCTCTATGTGTTCGACGTACGTCTGGATCATCTGTGACGCACAACAAGAAAAATAAAAAGATGAGATGAGGAATTCTGGCGATATAACGACGGAAATGTAAGAGATTATGGTCGAAATGAAAGGAGGGAAGTTGTCGGGCTGAATGACTGCTGTTACCTCAGTGTGGCGCTGATGAAGAGCGTTGTACTCTTTCTTCATGTCCGATTCTCGCTCTTCCAACCGGGTGACTGGAGACAGAATAGTTTAAGAGCACAGAAACAGCAGCAGGGACTCTCATTGTTGGAGCAAAGACACAACTCAACAAAAATTATGTTCCATTACCAAGATATTTAGATTAATCTGACAGGAACACATCAAGAAAGAGAATGTTACAGGTAGATTACAAAGAAAACAAAACTAAACAGCCAATCAAATATGTATTCATAAATGAACCAAAGCATTTATCTAAAAATACCACGTCCCCTAACATATTCCATCTTCCCATGTTAGCCTTTTCTTTTATTTGTGTATCTGAATATAAAAACAGCTTGCCGAGCTTTTAACTGACATTCATCAAATAACCTCTAAGAGCTGAATCAATGTCCAAGTAATGGAAGCAGCGTTTTAGTAGACCGTTATGTCACGACCGGATCTCAAGTCCAACGTGTTCCCGCTGGTCTAAAATAGTTTTGGATGGGTGCTGTTTGTTGATTTCTCCCGGTGTTGTGTGTTGACTGTGGCGGTGCTGATTTCAGCTCAGCCCGGGACATTCAGGAGCAACATATACAGTGTTTTTGTGGGAACATAGTTGGTAAAACTCACTCTGGTCAGAATAGTTCTTTGTCTTGAGCTCCTGCTGTTTCCCCTGGAGCTCCAGAAAGTCCACCTGCACCTGCAGGTCCTTCTTCTCCGCTTCCAACGCATCCTCAAATTCAATGAATTTCTGATGGAAGACGCGTGAACAACATTAGACACTATACACTCACAAACTGCACTGAAAGTGTCAAGTTATATAACATTGTAGTTAGTATACATTGATTGGATATGTGCAGTAATATAGAGGAAAACACATGATATGCTTGTGGTTAATACCCTTTCAAAACAACCCAGTGATTCAGTCGGCCCTCCATGAGTCAGAGACTAAGTGTGAATGAGTGTTTGAAAGGTTGAGTCCATCGATATGAAATACCTCCGTGGATCCGACAGCATTCACATAAAACAGAGCCGTCTACTTCCTTTTTCACATCGCCTGTTTGTTTGTTGTCGTTTTACATAAAGCTGGTCACAATGACGCTTTTTCAGTGCTGCAAGTTCACAAAGTCCTAATACTGTAATCCTCTGACTGCAGGGAGACTATGGAACCGGGAATAGGCAGCAGATATTCACCAGTTTTACCTTCAGTTTGATACAATCGCTGATATTTATATCCCTACGCGTTTGTCACATGCAGAGTGGATTTTAACAGGAACACGAAACAAACTCATTTAACAAGTTTCTTTAGCAAATCAATTTAATGAGATAAAAAGGTGGCTACCAAGCTGAATAATGAGGTGTCATGTTTTAATTGGGAAACGTTTTGATATCATAATTGAAAACCAAGTTAATAAGTGAAAATCTGACTACACACAATCTTATTTTCCATCTCTCATACAATTTAATACTGATATCTGAGGACCAGCATGGTGTTCTGGTATTAAAAATGTAGTGCTTCTCTAAATAAACAAAATAATATAAAAGCAGGGTTCGTTTTGCTCATATTGGTGTCTTTTTAAAATGACAAATGTAATGGCTTCATTGAAATGGCCTCAAACTAATGACTATTATGCTGTAAACTTAAATCCACGTTGCTATTAAAACTCAGCATCATGGAGGTGCAGTTTGCGTTGAAACACAGGCCTGCATTCTCACAATGACATGTGATCTATGCAAACAATATTTACACGGGTAGAATAACACAGTGCATGTATTTATGGGCCGGCATAATGTGTCCAGTATGAATAACTCATTAGGAGCGCTGTGACGAAGGACTGACGCTAATGTGCTTCCCTGACAAACCGGAGCGAAGCGCGTTTGACTGCAACGTGGTCACGCTCCCAACGATTTACCCTGACAAACAGCAGGTGTCCGTTCAATTTGAATTATCATCACATTTTGAAGAAAGGTCACATGATAAGGGAGTGGTTTTAGATTAATCTATGGATTTGTGACCATTTCTGCAGACAAAGAAGCCGGTTGTACTGTGTGGCCTGAAGCTACGTCACACAGAATCTGTGTACATCTGACTTAAGCAGATCACAACCAGAGAGAAGGTGATAAGAGCATGGATGATCAATCTTTTCCTGTCATCACACCTCGAGGAGTGTTAGTGGTACGAAGAGACGCATCAAGACAGAAAACTGCAACAAAAGGCGTCAATGTATGAAACTGGCTTTAGCAACATCTTGGTGAAGGCTACCCGACAGGGAGCTGCGGCTTTGTTTACCATCAGCCTGACAACCTTGTAATCTGAGATGCTTTTTGCTCGTTGGTGTCTTGTGAGAGGGCGTGTTATTGTTTTCCTCAGGCTCTGAGATTCACCGGGCCTTTTCTTTGTATTATTATTTTTTTTGCTGATGTCCAATCTGGCCTCAGCGCTTCCTCGCCCATACTACAGCTTTCTAAACCCCCTCGTCTATTTCTCTCTCGGTGTTCTGTCTCTGCTCCTCGTAAGCACAAATCAGGTTACAGTGGCAGGCTCCCTCAGTGTGCTCTGTGTACTATTGATTTCCTATCATTCCCCACCCCTCGCCCATCCCCCATTACACCCCTCCAGTCAGACAACACTGTCTCTGTTTATTTGTCCCTTTCTAATTTGAGCTGAATATGTAAATTTACTTCTTTCATTGGCTGTAAAGATAACATTAGAGTCGCCAAAGGAAATAAAGAGGACTGTATTATATCAAAGTCTGAATTGCTTCTCATGAACATGAAATCAATAAACATTATTGATCTAATTTATTTTGCAAGGTTGGTCAATATGATAAAAGGGGGAACATAACTCAGAGTTTTAAATCTGGGTTCTCTCTTCTGTGAGCCAAGAGAAGCAGGATCAGACAATTAAATGTGTTTCAGTTTTTAACTGGAATTAATTAAGTTGTTTGAAGTTTGCTTTTAAAGTATGTTTTACCGTTGACTTTCGGAGCTATTTAGCATGAAGAAAATCAGACCTTCCACCAGCTTCATCATCAATTTAACGTTCAGACACTTTTAGTTTTAGTTTCAGTTTCAATGTTAAGAAAGAAAAACCAAAAACATGTCTGGGCCTGTTGGCATCTGTCAATTAAAACAATGGTCTCAGCCGGCTCAGCTCCTACTGTTATCTGCACTACCTGATGATTTTCAGGTGTTAATACTTACAAGGCAGCCACAGTTTTAGAATAAATAAAACAAGCATGTCCTCTCTCAATTCACAGCTAAAAGAAGAAAACAAGCTGGATGACAGACACACGGTGGAAAGAGCAAAATGATGAAAGGGACTAAAAGTGGAGCTATAAGCTGATACTAGCATGGCCGCCAGTGATATACTGAGGATTAAAGTTGCTGTATGATGCCTGCTGGATCCCACGGCTGCTGTTACACTGGTCAGAAGAAAAAAAAACAACAACAGATTTTGCTGGAGGTGGAGCCTGGCCCGTAATGTAATAGCTCCATATTGATGTCCACTTCTGTTGTGTGTGTCCCTGTTCTTGCCGGGTTTTCAAGTGTGAACGCCCACTGAGAGTTGCACACTTCACCTGTCAAAGCTGTGCTGACTGTCCCTTCATCACCATATATACTGTTTACATGCTATCATGTCCTTCATACTTCAACTGAGCTGTGCGGAGCTCAGCTTTAGTGCAACAAGAGCACTAAAATTAAACTAATTTCTGTTATTTTTTGTAAAAACACACATTTGTATTGTACATTTTCATTGTTGTGCACTGATGGTTGAAGCATGTTAGTAGTTCTAGTAATGATGGGTCTGTTAGTGGCAGAAGAAGGTCCTCGTAGTAGTTGTAGTAGTGACGAATAATGCTGTAATCCAAACATATAAAAGTGTTTAAGACAGTTACTATTATAAGTAGAATCATATACGTCTAACCTTGAAGTGCTGTTTACTTGCATGGACTTGTATACGTTAGAAAATATACTGTATATGTGTGTCAGCTGAAAACATGACTTCTTCTGCGATACGGTGACTTTTTATTGACCTCAGCATCTTGGCTTAACTGGTATGGTATCACTGCATTATCCCCGGAAAGCAGATTTAGATTAAAAATAAAATTATTTCCTCTTTGCAGGATTTTATCCCTTCACTTCAAGCCTATGGAGGCGAACACACGAAGATACCTGCTGAGTTATTAAATATTTTAAAGTAAATGTAAATTGTTGCTTGATTTAGTACATACTATGATTAGGTATTTAATGCATTACTTTATAGGTAGTTCTGCTATAATAACTATCATAGTTTCTAGTTTTATATGAGATGTTATTGTACAGCTCGATAGAAGATGGTGTTTAAATTGTATCAGTGCATTGGGACTAAAAATAACCACATGGCCTTAACGTGGGTCACGTGGGGTGGAACCCATCGGTTCAGACACCGTGACCGAGGCAGCGTGAAGCTGGACGTGGTGATGCCGGCGGAGGCCCGTCAGAGCCGGGTGTGACTCACCTCCTCCGCCTGCTTGCGGAGGGCCTTCTCCCGCTCGTACTGGGTGATGAGCTGCTCGTTGTCCTCCTTCAGCAGCTCCAGCTCCACTTCGTGCTCCTGGTTCTCCGTCAGCACGCCGTCCAGGTTCTCCAGCACGTTCACCACCAGCGGCATCAGCTCCTTCACCACCTCCTCGTCGTAGCTGCGGATCAGCCGCTCGAACTCCCGGTAGATGCTGTTGGCCAGGCCCGACACCCGCTCCGACATGACGGAGCCGGAGCCGTAGTCGTCCTGGTACACCACCTCGTCTATCTGCAGCTCCATCATCTTGGCAGCTTCTGTTTTCCAGATGAGGAGGCTGCGCTCAACAGTTTTTTTTTTTTTTTTTTTTTACAGGCCTGTAAGGCGAGACTGTCACAAGGTCTGGATCCGTTCAGCCCAGTAAATCGGGGGTCATTCAATCACAGTATTTCCTGAAATAAAGCGTCCAGCCTATGTCATGCTGCAGCCGCACACATTCACTGCGCGAGGACCGGCTGTTGCTGTGTGTAACGGCGCATAACCTTGAAATTACGGGCTCTAGTATTTTCATGTAAAGAGGCCGCCTCCTCCTCCATCAGCAGCCCGTGGTATCGCCTCCAGACGCGGCCCAGCTATTGCTCTCCCCCCGCAGAGAGCATCCGATCCGCGGTGTAGTGGATGTGGAGCGGGCCAGCCTGTGGTTCGGCCCTCGTTGAGCCCATGCCGAGGAACGAAATGCCTTCGTCGATGATATTGCACCTGCCTCTCAGCAGCCGCAGCCATGGACCCCGGCCATTGCTGGCTGGGGACATAAATACAATAAATAAATAGGTAAATAAATAATCTAGCGCCGCCGATCCGCCACTATGTCGCTTCCTCCATGTTTTGTTCCCCCTTCCAGCGGGAGGCCGACGCTCGGGCGTTGATGGTGATGTCGCCCTATGGGAGAGGCTCTCTCCCTTGCTGCTCAGATGGAGGAGCCAGCTGACCGACTCTGGATGACGTCACGCCGTCTGCATTGAACGAGCGGACTCACTGCGTCAAGTCAGGCGGGCTACACCGGGAGTCAACTTCCCCGATTTCAGAGTAAAGCTACGACATCTGGCGACTTTAATTATCACCGTGTTCGGGATAATTTGTTCTGATTTTGAATGACGTCAAAACGAGTTTTTTCCATGGCAGATTAAAGGGACATTCCATCTTACATATTAAAAGTTTACTCGGGCTACACATCTGTGTTAAAGGTTGTGTAATGTCTCCTGTCATTTTCTGTAACTGTTGTCTCATTAAAAGGTGATCTAAACACAAAATTCTCATTAAAAAAAATACTTAGGGCCTGACCTGCATGCTTGTCGATCATTTTATTTTGGAGGTTGAAACCGGAAGGTGTAACTATCTTTGTAACCCACTTGACCCAAGTCCGCAGCAGTACAGTACTACATGGTGCTAGAATTTATAAATAATGACAATGCACTCTCAACAATGAAATAAAAGGCTTCACAGTCCTGACAAACAACAGCTTATACACGAGGAAGCTTTATAAAACAGTGTTGATACATTTAAAAATGGAGGCAGAATATATCACCATAATTCAAGATGCTGCAAAAGGTGTCAATGCCTTAACATAATTATTTAACCTACTGAAATTATCTTTTACTAACAACATTTACATGTTCGTGAATATTAAAAGAGCCGATCAAGAAGAGCATAAACAAAAAGATGTTTACATTTCCAAATTGCCATTGGGTTTGGCATAATAAATCCTTTTAAAAATGATGCTGAAGTGAGTGCTGCTCAATAGCATCTTAAGGCAGCCGTTTCATATGAAAGTTTGTGCATGAAGAGATATCGTTATAGTAATAGCAATTTGTGCCACCTGATGCATTTTTAAAAAATGGTCAGAAGAGACTTACGTGGAGGGATTCAGTCTTCTCCAGTCACACTTCTATCAGGTATTTGCTGCTAATGCACTTGACTCTGCAAAGTAGATCAACTCCAGATTAGCATAAAGAGGAAGGAATTCCTCCAGTTGGATTAAATAATGTTGCATTCACATTAAAACAAACTATGTTTACATTTGTCCTTCACTTTGACTTTCTTTCGTCAGACAAGTGCAGCCTGGGCTATTGTTTTCTGTGGGGAGGATTAACAATGGACAAAAACTGCTCAATAAAGCATAAACAATGTATAGAAAGGGCTCACAGCTCCAAAAGCAAATTAACTTAACTACCTCCATATTTAACATTTTCCAACAGTACATAAAAATGTACAAATAGTAAACACTTGAAAAACTGACACTCTGAAAATGGAGACACAGTATGAATGTACAAGATGCAAGAGTCAGAGAAACAGAAGATTTAATTGTTCTTATTCCATTCAGCAGATGGCAGTAAAATACTGACAGGATTTACATTTCACACCACTCTGACAGAAGAAGGTGGGTGGTCCTCAGGCCTACTGCTGCTGGGTGTTATACCAACAGTGGGCAAACCAAATGTGAACTTACATGAACAATTTCAAACAACTGATATGGTATGGAGAAGATCGTTGTAAGCACAAGTGGCTTCGTACTGAACTCGTCAGAGAATCTGGACAACCCGTTGAAGTGACTGGATTTCTCCTGTAGTTTTCCTCCTGCCATGAGTCACATGATGTTAGACATAAGGCGTTGCAAGAGTATAATTATTCAGATAAACTCACAGCGGCTCCACCTTGCCTTCGACCGGACAAGAAGCCTGCTGAAACAGCTATAACTGACACGGTTATAGGGATCACTTGTCTAATGTTATTGCCTCAATTGCACCACATGACATTCAATTCCATCATTCAGTCATCCGAGAGATGGGTTGTTCATCCGTCTTGCTCTCAAATCTCACACACAAATGCACCGTTATCATGGCTGAAGTGGTTAAACAACTGCCTGTTTTGCTCATACCTTATTCATTGTTGACCAAAAAAAACCTTTTACACAGAATATGCATGTGAAAGAGACTTTAGTTTCTCACAATTGTGGTCATAATCGTTCCAGTAATCAGGCAGAGCTCATTCTTTAACAATCCAAGTCATTCTTTTCCACAACAGGATGCGGTGCATGAAATTTTAATGTCACGGCTGACGTCACATACAAGTAGTAATCCTTTTTTGGACTGGTTGTGTCTTGTATAATGCTTTTCTTTTAAGCTATACAATGTTTATCCATACTTAAGTGTAGAATATAAGCAGAACTTGTTTTGTGGGCTGCTGGTTATCATACAAACAGATCCCAGTATCAGCATATACTCACATGTATTTTCATTTATGACCTTTTTAGACTGTAAATGGAAAAACAGTACTGCAGAATCCAACATGTAGTCGCAACGCTCAAACTTCCCGGGCATAAAGTGGCCATTTTGTCTCAGAACAAGAAGCTTGCATGGAGTGCTGCCAAAGGACAAATCTTGACAAAAGCATCAGTGTCACCGGTTCAAGAATTCACTACACGTGGAGCAGATTTAGTTAGCATGTTCCATTTACACTGCTCCAGGGAAAAACATTTAAGATATGCATGGTATTTCCATTTTAAAAAAGTAAAGTCAACCCAAATGTTTCACCCCTTTAAGTTAGTTATTTAATCCAAATAGAGGAAAAGGATTTGCTTTCAAATAAGAGCAAATTATAACAAAAGTAAGCAAACTTTAAATGCAAAACAGTTTTATTGCAATACACAGGATTTTCTTCTTCTGCTGCTGCACAATGCCTGCCAGGCTCGTCAACACACGGGGGGCAGGCTGGCACCAGAAAACCGTGAGTGTGTGTCATGAAGTGGGTGAAAAGGTGATTATCAATGAGCCCACCTGGTCTCAGGTAGGCCACACGCTAGTCCAGAGTTCACTTGTCTTCAGCCGTTTTAATTTAAAACATAAACAGAGGTTTACCCCAAGCAAAAAGGCCATGATCTCAGATAAAGCAAGCAATGAAGAGAAAGCAGAAAAAGTACCTGCACAACACATCCGCATACAATCAAAATGGAATATTCTTTAAGGAAGCAGAGACATTGTGGAGTAAACGATTGGATTCATCTTGGTTTCAAAGTCAATTTTTGGCATCTTTCTTTGAACAGAGTTTGCAAATGAAGGATAACTAATAAGGCAAGAATGATACAAAAAAAATAATGCTGAGCTGATATAAGGCTTCGATGATAATGATTAGTTGTAGTCTAACATGTAGTCTAACAAAAGTTTATGTAGTAGGATAATAAGGTTCCAACAACACATAAAAAGGTGGCACAAGTGAAACTCCCTGAAACATTTTGGTGATGTCACCAAAATCCACACCCTCCTGATTAAACGCCTACACATTATGTTGTAAAACACACCTTCAAATTTGAGCAAATGTCTGCCATACATTTTTAAGCAGATATTTTCTATAACACCAAATAATTTGAATTTAGGACTTTTTAAAGCTGAACACTGTATATGCACTCCAATGTCAACCATTCTTCAGATGCTAAAAGACGTTTCCAAAATGACAAACTGTGCCTTAAACCGAACTAAATTTACAAACACAGCAACAGCAAACAGAGTAACCACATTATTGATAGAGATTGAAGTGTTAAAGTGACTAGGTAATAGCTAGCCTGTTGATTGATCGGTTGGTGATTGAATGATTGCAGGTTTCATTGAACAGGAACATGAAGAATTGGACAAAGGGCTGGAAGCCAGAAATGGGGCTGAAAGTGCAAGACGTTGAGGACAAAAGATTTGAATAAGAATCTGGTGAGAAGAACAAGAATTCCTGCTTCGTGATTGGATGTACATTTGAAATAACCGTAGGTAGAGGGGTGTTGGAATGAGAGAAGATTAACAGGGAAGCAAACAGAAGGAGCGTATGGACACAAACAGGGAGGAGACGTGTGTTCAACTGATCAGTAGAATACCACACTAGACTTTCCTCCGGGGGGGTTGAGGACCCTGTTGTGGGAGCGAGGCTTTGGTCCCAGGTGAGGCTCGTGGTTCTTCATCTCATCAGTAAGAACTGTCTCAGCAGGAGGTGAGGAAGAGGAAGAAAGGGGCTCTGGCTCAGGCACTGGAGGGGCTGGGACAATAGCAGGCTCTTCCTTGGCTGGCACGGGTGCTGGGGAGGCTGGAGGTGGGACAGCTTCCTCCTTCACCTCAGGTTGTATGACCTTAGCTTCGGGTACTTGGAAAGGGGGGGAAAAAAAGGTCTTACATAAATGAAAACAAAACATGTCTTCAATGGTATTATTAGAACTGTAATGTTATTATTAAATACTCATATCTGTAAGTACTCATGTAACCATGTGTACTGAAAAAAGTGGCATCCATGGTGTCCTAAAGCCAACAGTTGGTATTGATTTGTTCGGAGAACCAATGGGTAAAATACTCAAAATATACATTTCCTTGACCATAGAAAACAACACTTAACTACAATCTAATCCAAGTCCTACCAATGCCCTTTAAAGTATGTACTTTTAAAGTAACAGGAAGTAGGATGACTCAATATAAAACAAATCTGCCAAAATTAGCTCACATGCTTCTTTTTCTACATGTAACTCACCATTTGATGACTGAGGTTCAGGTCCCACACTTAGATTGTCCTGCAAAAAAACACAAATAAATAAAATAATTCCCAATCTCACTCAAAACAGGCTCTCTTCTGTATGCTAATTGAATAAAGCAGCTGCTCAAATTATGTAAAACAGTGCAAGCAAGGGGAGTATTTGTCACTCTTGAAAGGATTTTAATCTCAATTTGGGACTACCTGGTTTACATAAAGGAAATTTACAACACAAGTCAAACATTGAACACTAAATCATATGGTTTATAGTCGATGCACTGTATCAAAGATAAAATGAGCCAGAGCTAGCAAGTTATCATTACCCACACTGTGAGGGGCTTTGACTGGGTTTGCAGCTCAGCTTAATAGTCTTTGAGGCATCAATAGCACAGTCTTTGCATGTAAAATAAAGGATAATATGGTACGGAATGGACATTTTGTGTGTGTGTTAATTAAATTGTCATTAACACCGTTGATGTGATACGATACTGTGAGAAAACTGGTTACCTGATTTTTTTAAGAAGTGGCTGCTTGTAATGTATTTAGGTCACTGCTGAGGTTGCTGCAATAGACTCCGCAGTCTGAGCTAACAATCTGATTGCACAAACACTATTGACCCATTGGGGAAGACTGATTCACTGATTGATACACTAGTGTATGCGACACAGTGGGTTTGCTCTTCAAGTCTTACAGGATAAAATGAGGATCAAATGTTGGATAAATTAGGTCACTAGTGGAATTAGGTAACTAGTGGACCTTTGGACCCTAACTGCACATGGCTGTATTTCTTTAAAAGCTCACTAGCTGCTGAGCTAGTCAGAGGTTAAGAGGAATAAAAAATAAACGAACAAACAAACCCAAAACTATGTCAAAGTGGAGTATAAAATGAAGGTGCGTGGCCTACCTTCGGCTTATTTGGGTGGCTTCGGCTTTGGGCAGGTGCACTCCCTGTGTCACCGAATATGTTGCTGGATGGTCCACCAGGAGGTTTGAGTCTCTGTTGCTGGGCTCGAGGTTCAGGATCCCCAAATATTCCGCTACTCTTCCCACCTACATAAAAGTATTACCAAGATATGCGTTAGGTTGTGCAGCAGTTACAGAGTTATAATGACCCACTGCATTTTGTTACATTATATCGTATTGGCTAGTGAACTTAACGAGATGGTCAGGGCATTTCTTATACTCTATATGGGATTAATTTAATTTATTCATGACCCATGAGCATCACACCATGTGCTTAAGAAAAATCACAGTGTGATATAATGTATACAATTAAGAGGCAGCAGTTCACTAACACTGTCAGGGATGCTAAAGCCACAGTGACATGCTGTCAGGGTGACTCAGCAGTCCAAATCTGGAAAGTCAGAACATTTTTCGACAGCAGACTGGAGTGAAACTGCAAACATGGGCATACTTGACTATACCAGATACTCCACAAGATCTAGAGATGGATAACATTCAGGCAAACAGTATTTTGTTGGAATTATCGCATCATAGTAACGGTTTTCACACCCCGGACACCGATAAGAGGTTTTGACAGGCCTGCCTCTGCACATCCATTAGCCCTGACCTGGAGGATTGGCTCGTCTGGGTACACTCTGGGACTCCTCTGGCGGAGCAAAAACTTTAGAGGCCATCTTATTTGGTCTTCTTGATGCTGCGGCGTCCTCTTCATAGCCACCAAACAGGTTACTGGAGCCACCTCCAGGAGGCTGCAACACCCTGCAGAAGATAAAGATTACAGTAGCACATTAATATCCCATCCAAAGTCCTACTTCAATACATTACAATACAAGTGTGACCTGGCGAAAACAAACTCACTAAAAGCATTACGTATTAAAACGGTATCAGAGAATGCGGATCCTTAATGTTTACAAATTAATCTTTGAAACATGTCATGTTCCAGTGTGACGCACGAATAAGACAAGTAAAAAACAGTAGTAAGTATCAGATAGTATGTTATAATGCAGCCACATAAAAGGTTATTTGTCACCGGTATGAATGGCGCCATATGTCCGAAAATAGAGCTCTGAAGCTATATTTTCACGCGTCATTAAAAGCCACCGCATACGTGAACTGGGCTATTCAGCGCCGGTGACTCAAGAACCGACGCTTTCAGTGAGAGCCAAAACCGAATCCGGCCCTGGAACAATGTGGCCACAACGCCGTTGGTGGCGAGTACAAAGAAGAGCAGCCTGAAGAGGCTTTCACACTTCCGCAGGCGCAGCAGACAACGCCTGGTCGGTCTGTGTTAGCTTAAAAGCTAATTCTTGACTCTCAAGTTTGCTAACGCAGAACAACACAGATCAAGCTAGCCCGAGCCGATTGCCCATAAGGTTTGGCTGGATTTAAATTGCCCAAACACATCACTGAGTGCTCGCGTTGTGTTTGAAGGGAATGGCGGAAGAAGTTAGGGTTGCAAAAAAGGCGACGAAGAGCTCCTGTCACAAAGCGTTAACCTACATTGAAATACCGAGGATAGCCGGCCGAGCGACTGCCTTCACCCGAAATAAGACGTCGTCGGCCATTACCTACGCAGAAACCGAGCTACCCGACTATGTCATTTACCTCGAACTTGGTTTTGTACCAGTATCCAACCCTTGGAACATGTTCGTCGAAGTCATAGTGGTTTTGTTTTGAGCCTTCAAGTTCCCGAAGACAACTTCGTCAGTTTGCCAACTGGACGACCAGCAAGTTCCCCCTGTCTGCGCGTGCCCAAACTCCCAGTGAGCAACTTCAGTCCACCCAACTGTGACACGGAGGAATATAACTGGTCCACTGCCAAGCGTGTAATGCGGTGCGCTCGTTTCGTGTCACCAGGTACGCCCGCCCCTTTCGAAAATTCACAAAAATGTAATCGATCGCGTTGAAGTCTTTTTAAACAAATCCGTTATTTCGTAAAATCATTGAACCCACTGTCTTTTGTGTATCATCTATACACGCATACAAATCCGTGCACTAGCCTCGATGTATGACGCTTAGTGGCACCGGGTCTAAACAAGAGTACAAATGCTGTTGAATTAAAAGCACTTTGTAGAAGATTTATTTCTAAGCAAGCGTGTTAACCATGCTTGTCATACTTGTATTGATTCCGCTTAGGGGGGTGATAATCGGCGTACGCCAGAACTGAATTTAAGGGCACCCTCTGTGTTCCGCCTATCGATTTGACCGTCAAAATGTCAATCATTTTGTGGGCGGAACTTATTTTATAGCGCCAACAACCTCCACTGCAGTGACACGGTGTCGTTTTAAATAACGCTTAATCACTGAGCAAAAAACGTCAGATTATTGAAGAGTCAAACTGGCTCTTAAATTTAAAAAACATATATCGGGGAGCATATACGACGTGACAGGAAGAGAATGGCAATTGGTCCAGCGGCGTTGTTTCCCTCACTAACGCTTGGCGGAGCCGTACGTCAATCAAATTCTAACCGTCTTCCTCGTGCATTCCCGGCCAACCGTAGGGTTTGTTTTCGAGTTGTAGTGGGCGTGTCCAAACGCGTGTACAAGCGAACCGCAGGAACTCTCCTTCGGTAACAAGCAACAAGCTGGACGGCTGCCGTCAACTAGCAATGCTAGCCCGTGTTTCGATTAATAAAACCACCGACAGGCTTTCACTTCAGGTAATTCCTAAACTTTGACAAGTCTTGTGCATCTAAAAAACTGGCTTTGTGTGGAATGACCGTTATGTTACAAGCAGCATTAGCAACATTGGGGCTTGTTTGACTGCCATAGCGTTAGCTAGCCAACAAGCAGCTATGCTAGGTACCACGTTATGTATGGGGACCACCCTTGCTTGTGTTAAATACAGTTTATTGCAACCAAGTTGGCGGCAACTGTTAGTATAAATAACGTTAAATATTTCCACGGTGTACTTCTAGAGTGATGTCAACCTTCTAGTTTCTTGCCAGAACTGTGGTGAGACTAACGTTACTATAACGACCAGGCTGTTAGAACTGGAACACTGCAAGGGCAATTTGTAATTCTGTGAAATCAGTGTGATGTTGGAAGATGTTGGATTAAACTGAAATGGGTTTTTTTTGGGGCGTTGAGTGTAAGTTAAATTATAGTTACATAAATCTACTGCCAATTCGTTGAAGTTGTAAGATGCAGAAGAGCTCAAGTATATTTGGACTAACTTCTCTGGTAGTTTATGGCTCTCACTGCTGTTATACTTTGTGGCTGATGGAATACGAGTTTTTTTGCATTTAGATGACACAAACCATGAATTTAAAGGCTGTGTGGGGAGGTAGAAAGGGGAACGTCCCGAGTCATTTTCATTTTCATGCTCAAGCTGCTTATGTCAAGTTCATATTCCTTTGTATATATTTCTCTTGCTGTCATCCCTTTGTGCTGCCACACTCCTGATTATTCCAAAATAAGTAGATTAATGGTTAACACACACAAAATCCCAATATTTTAAATATTGGGATGTTTGCACATAACACTGTTTTATACATGTAATACAACCGGTCTTACTATGAATAAACCCACGTAAACCCAGGTCCTGAGTTTGACATATGACTAAGTATTTGTATGAGGCGATAGTAATGATAGTAATGCAATAGAGCACTGTGACAGAACAATACAATTGCACAACATATATTAAATAAATTGTTTTGCAGACATAATTTCTGCAGGCGATGGTGACGTAGTGACAAGCAAAGTCCACTCGCGCACAGGTTAATAAAGCTATCTATGCTTATCAATTCCGATGAGCTCAACTGACGTATGCTACGGTAAAGTCTTCCCCGTCGCATGCAGTGAATGTCGCTATTTTTGTCAGTGTTTTTACAGCTTTATTTCTTGTTGAAAAAGAAGCATTGAGTAATGTTGTTGCCGATAGAAAACAGTTGAACTGCGCAGAGAGTTCAGCTCAGTCGAAGCAGGAGCAAGGAGAGGGCAGAAAGCGGAGAGATCGGTCTCGGTTTTATTATGCTCACTTTGATCAGTATTTGCCAATATAACCGGTCGGACTGATGGTGAAGAGAAAGAAGACGTCGCCTGCTAGCGAAGACCACGAAAATGGGTAAAAATATGTTTTAAATAAACACTTTATTTAGAGGTCGAATGCACCGACGGGGTTCGTTGTCGTTTCTGCAGGGCGCTAAACTGAAAAGCGCTCGCATTTGAATTTAGTTGAAATTCAACCTAAAATATTGGCCATTCGAGCCGATAGACACTTGGTAAACTACCGCCGCCAGTTACCAAACTGTTTTGGTTGTTGAATATAATTTATCTCAAGACGTTAAATGCATATATTTGGTGTTGTTTTGTCGGGACTGGAGAGGGGATTTGAAACAAACAGCGGCGGCCATGTTGAGAGACAGTGAACGTCGTCTTTAGAAGTTAATTTTGAACACCGCTTTGCTCCTAATGTGACATATTTTCCTTGAATGTGTTTTTGGCAGCATGACACTGGGCTCCAGGGAGGGGATCGGTGTCGATGGGAGGAGGAATCCGTCCAGAAAGCCCGAAGGTTGCGACGAGGAGGAGAGCGGAGAGCAGGCGACCGAGGAGCGCAGTACAAAGGGAGACGACGGAGTGGAAATTCTTAATCCATCAACCACGGCTCTCAGCCCCGGTTCAGCTCCGGTTCTCCCCGCCTCTCCGCCGAACCGAGCCGGACTCAGCTCAACCCAGCAGTCCCAGACCTCGTCGGAGCCCGCCCCTCCGTGTCACGACCAGCATCATTTTCTCCGATCGAGCGTTCGACCTCCGAGCAAACGGATCCGGAAGGATTCGGTCGGCTCGACCATCAATGGACACGGCGGGGCGAAATCGAAAGGTACTGGACGTTAACGAGCTCCGAGAAAAGTGTGGATAGGTGGGATTAGCAGGGGGGTCTGCCCTCAGATGTCACCGTGTTTACAGTTTGTTCACCGGCGATGTGGCTAAAGTGATGCTGGTAGTTGTTGTGCTGCCCCCCGGGCCACTGGCTGGCTTGTACTGGGGCTATACATTTAAGGCTGCTCCAACCCAAGTTACAATAGCTGTCAAATCTGTGAACCGTTTCTGTAAAAGAAAGCATGGAGTCACACAGATCTGATTTACTTTCAGTTATAATTCCTTTGAAACTTGTTGTTATTGATTTAAAAACATGACACTATCAAGTCAGCATAGAAAAAAAATACATCAGTTTGTATTTGTTTCAAATTGGAAATGATGAAAGCATCATTTTACGAAGTTGCTTACACCTTTATTACTATTTTTTTTATTTAGTCAGGAAATAGTAAAACAACAGCAATAGAATTAATTCACTTTTTGTAATTAAATAATAACATGTCAAATGTATCCATACATGTCAGCATAAGCAATAGTGATGCAAATAACATGCCATAGTGGTCGCTGACGCTGCCATTGGAGAACTGAGATAGTAATTGTAAGAGTGTCCAAACAGACAACTAAAGATAGAGGTAATTTACGGCTTTCAGGCTTTACAGACTTAAACACACCAAAACATTTGCCTTGTCAAAAGCTGATTACAAATAATGATGAACACTTCATAAAAACGCCAAAGAAAGACGAGGCAGTGGGTTGGGTCAGGAGCATTAATGCTCAGTGTGTTTGAAACTTACAGCTACTGAGGTGGCTTCTTTTAATGTGAAAGCCGCAAAACATTTCCTTGCTCAAGGATTTTGTTTTGTTTTTTTTCTCTCTCAGATTTAGCGAGTAACTATAACCGACTAGTTTTTGCTGTATAACTATGCTGCTTTGCAATGGCAGTGTCAATTTTCTCATAAAAAACATGGACTCAGACAGAATACTGGACCAAGACATAATATTTCAAATGTAATAATGAGTCTGTGGGATCTGACAGACATGACTAGTGGATTTCTTTAATGGTTGTTGGAAAGAGAAAGGGTCTGGTTGTTTCATCAAATTTATATTTAGTTTGCCTTGGTGTCAAACGGTTGACCAAGGAAGCCTTCTTATTTTTATATGATGCTATATTGGTGCACAGCTATTTGAAAGAGACACATCTAGCTTAGTGTCTATGACCCACACAAACATTTGTATTTGTAAACGAACACCCACTTTTGCTCAAAATCTGAATTTGTCTTAAAATAGTGCAGTGCTGCAACAGCAACTGCCTCCCTGCTTTTGTTGTGTTGTGCTGTGCTCTGCTCTGGGGTAAACTCAGCCATTGGGGCCCATCAGGATTTGGTTTTGGACTTGTGTACTGTGGACCTGGCTGTAGGGACTGATCGCTTTTCCATCCTCCTTGCCAGAGCTGAACCACAGAAGGGGAAGCTCTGCAGGTTGTGCAGTGTAATAGCAGGGGTGTCTTTTGTCTGCATGCATTTTTACATCTCACAAAACCACAAACTACTATTTTTCTTTCCATGGCATACGGAACTTCCAGGCGGTGAACCGAAACATTTGACATTTTTTACTCTGATGTTGAAGTTGTGAAGAAGTGTTTTTTTTTTTTCCCTGAATGTTTCATGACTGATGTATTTGGTGCCTCCTGTTTCTGTATCACAGGGGCAGAGAATGGCTCTTCCTCCCAAGGGACAGTGGGACAGTCGGGACCTGTGGCTGGCTCCACAGGGGGAGTGTCAAAGACCTCTAAGGGCCAAGGTTCTGCTGAGAAGGAGGAGCAAGCTGGTAACCAGAAGAGGGCCCGTCGGCAGTGGGAGTCTTGGAGCACAGAGGACAAAAACAGCTTTTTTGAGGGGCTCTATGAGGTAAAGGGCAGAACCAAGTAGATTGTCATATGTCAAAACACAACTCAACTTAAATGTAAAGTGTTGCCATTGATTGTTGACATCTTATACTCATCTGTAACCACTGTGGTTTCCAGCATGGAAAGGATTTTGAGGCCATTCAGAACAACATTGCAATGAAGTACAAGAAAAGAGGCAAGCCAGCCAACATGGTAAAGAACAAGGAGCAGGTTCGCCACTTCTACTACCGGACCTGGCACAAGATCTCCAAACACATTGACTTTGCAAATGGTGAGCTGCCCTTTTATCTTTTTCACCGAAACACAGGTGGGGTCTTTCTGGGACTCAGTGAAGGTTGCAGGGTAGAACAGCATACTTTTTTTGTTTTTATACTATTAATGTACAACCTACACCACCTCATCTTGTTTCACTACTGTTATGTCTATTAGAAATGTTAGAAAAGTTACTACGGCAGTCGCTCACATGTCCGGAGGTAGAAAGGAGCTTATATTATTCACTCCATATGTCATGATTCATTTATTATCGCAGGACAATGTCTTTTCAACAATTCATCAGTGATGTTTCTACAGCATTTTGTTAGCATATGTTTTAACATGTTAAAAAACCTTGCTAGATACATTTGAGTCCCTCTGCACTACAAATAGCCCTGTGTGATACTGTTGTGTTATCTTTATGTAGCATACGCATGCCTCCTGCATTGCCTTTTACAGCACCGTTGTGACTTGTGCCACCTTTTCTTTCTCAGTTTACTCCAGAGTGCTGAAGAAATCCTCTCAAGAACTGTACGGCCTCATCTGCTATGCCGAGCTCCGCAAAAAAGTCGGAGGGTGTAAGTGAAGGCTGTTGTGTTTAAATGCATGCCTTTTTTTTTTTAAAGTTGTTTTGTGTGCGAGTGTTTTTCTTCTGATAGTTTGGAACACAAGGGATGTAATTAAACGCTTCAGCCTCCCTGTCATGGGGGACAGCTGCTCCTGTGGGACAATCTCGTAAACAGCTCTGTGTTTTGTCTTCGACAGTAATGGATGATAAGAACGTGTCAAAGCTGAACGAACTAATCCAACAAGGGTAAGTCAGTTGAAAACTTGGGGGAAATAAATGCATTGCCCACACACACTGCTTTTACATTTTTATGTTAAATAAAACAGGTTGTGTTACATACATGCACACATATGGGATTGTCAAGTACACGGTTTTTCATTTTAAGTTCGATATCACGTCACAGATAGGCTTACACCCTCAGTATCCGGTCATGGTGACATAGACCAAATACAAGAAATTTGCATTAGCAGCAGGAACTCTTATCATAAGTAGACGGCTCATATCAATGACTGACACTAAATGGAAATATTGTATGTTACAATACTGAATGACTACTGTGTTTATAATGCTGTTTACTACAGTACTTGTACAGTTGTTCAGCTGTTCTTTATGTTTGACCAGGGCCACCACTGTGCGCTCCAAAGGGAGGAACTTGCGAATCAAAGCACCCATGTGTCGAGCGCTGAAGAAACTTTGTGACCCAGATGGTGAGCATGTGATTCACAGACCGCACATACATACAGAGTAAACAAACACAAGTGCTGCAAATACAAACCACGGTGATGATGAGACACAGGGTTTTGTGGGGGCGGGGTTTTGGCAATAACAATGGCAGCGTGTGGGCTAGTGGTGTTTCCATGGTAACACCGTGGGAGCAAACTGAGGAGGAGGAGGAGGAGGAGAGAGATGATGGAGATGACTAGTCTGACTGACTGACTGACATCTGCCCTTCTGTTCAAAAACAGCCATTCACCAAACTTAGAGAAAACATTTGCTTTAACCAAGGATGGGAAATAAGCATCCCACCATGCATTAAACATCATTCTCATGTGATTATTATTTTTAGTGGTGTATCAGAGTTTTGCAAAATAATCTTGGCAAACATTCAAGTCTGCAAGAGAACATACATTTAACACAGTTTTTTCATCAGCTGTATTGTAATGCTCATGTAATACTTTTGTGGCTCTTAAGGTTCAGCATTTATGACTTCATACTTTCACAAAATCCCTGTGACTGGATGCCAGCTCTTGCTCTTTAAAAACACCTACTTTTTCTTTAAGAGATCTTTGTGTTTCTCATTCAGTCTCACTGTGTCTTTGTGTCCTTGCAGGAGTAAGTGATGAGGAGGACCAGAAGCCAGTGCGTCTACCCCTAAAGGTGGCAGTGGAGCTCCAGCCACGCAGTAACCACTCCTGGGCCCGCGTTCAGAGTCTTGCCCACAACCCTCGCCTCAGGTCAGGCATGCCTCTTAACTAATGTCTTAGAGGAGTTGATTACCAACAAACACAATCACACAAGTAATTGTTTACAGGATCTATTTTCCAACAACACAGCTCAATAATGCAATGCCTTTTGGCAAAAAAAGTTTTTAGATGTTGGGATTTTGCATGAATGTATCATCAAGCAGTTTTGTAAATGATGTACGTTTGCAACTGAAGCCCCATAAGACTATAACATGACTATAACTATAACATGAGATTAATCAGAAAAATATTGAAAAACTTGTGAAAAATGGCAGCATAAGTCCTCGGTATAATGTATAGTATAATTTTAGTTGCTGATCAACGGTCGATTTGTAAGTGAATCTGTTCTCATATGTGTATTAGTATAGTGTGGGGCCTAAAAGTTATATATATGTCATGAGCATAAAAATGTATATGCTTTTTTTTCTCTTTTCCAACCCAGGATGGTGGTGGAGCTCCACAGGAAAGTCTCCAGTCTGATTGAGTATCTGAAACAGAAGTGGGCGTACCATGACCAGCGGATTGTATCCTTGAAAACATTATAGCGTTATGTATGTGTATGATTTTTTTAGATCAGTATTGATTGAATTTCAGCTAGAAAAATGGTTGCACAGAGTTCGAGAGCGCAAATCTGGGATGCAAAGTCGTCAAGGGACAGTGGAGCAAGTTTTAAAATGGATTGTGTATGCGACGATACACACAAAATACAATTTTAAATCAGGTTGGTCAGTTGATCATAGCACACTACAGCATAATTTGTTTTATAATGTTTGGCATGTGAATTGTAGCAGTGATATTGAACTTCAGTTGTAAACATTTGTGTACTGTAAATATGCCTATTTCTGTCAGTTATGTCCGAGTCCTTGACACTTGATGCTTCAGCTTAAGAGTCTCATGGAGAGGGAGGCTCTGGAGAGCGGCCAATCCAGCACATCTTCTCCCAGCACATCCCAGCAGGACGAGCTCTTTCTTTACCCTGCTGAGAGCAGCACTTTGACCACACTGCCTGGTGTGGCACGTGTTGTTCACTCCAAGGCCTCCTGCACTGTACACTGGCTAGAAAGTGGCAAGAACCGACTTAATGCCAAGGAATTGCCAGCTGCTCAGATTCTGGGTATACACACGGCTCCGCCACTTCGGACTGGCACTAAATCTGGACGGGGAGGCGCCGCTGCTGCTGGTGCTTCAGTGACTGTATTGAGTGATAGTCGACGGACTGAGACTCTTAACTCTGAGCCTTCACAAGACTGTTCCGCAAAGGTAGAGGAGAAGAAACCTCCGCCTGTTTCTGTCCCTGCTTCCTCTCAGCAGACTGTGGCTCCGAGGGAAGAGGGGCCTGGGATGGGACCCTCCGAAGGGGGAAAGACCTGTACGGGTTTGGAGGCCAATAGTGGTTTAACAGTGACCAAAATCCTGGAGAACTTGTGTAGTGGTGCAGAAAGCTCATTGGAGCAATGCAATGAGGAGCAGAACACCAGCAGCTCTTCACCAGAGGCCAACCAGACTCCCCTAGCCAAACCTCCGGTGACTGGCTCAGAGGAGGTGATGTTGCAGGGCTCTGCACCAGCAGCCAAAGAACGTGCTGTTGAGCAGATCAGAGGGGAGGGCTGGAGCGGCCGTGATGCAGAGAACGTCACCCTGGCTGAGCTCTACCTGATGTTTGGGAAGCCTGGCAAGCTGCAGCTGGAGTATGAGTGGCAACCTATAACAGCTTTCAACAACCAAGAAAATGGACAAGCCGTGGCACAGCTCAAGCCCTACAGGACACACCGCGTTTTGCGCTGCCTGCTCAAGCTGGTTGCCACTGAGGTCAATCCTAAACCTTTGGTAGGGGTTAACTGTCACTTCTTCCAGTGTTGTTGCAGGTTGCCAGATGCCCATTTCATCTTTTATACAAAACTTCTGAATGCCATAATTATTTGTAAAGAAGTGTAATAGTCAAACCTTTTTAAGAGGTTGAAAACTTTTTTGTCCGCTGAAATTTTGTACTGGGAATTGGTTGTGGATCGCTTTGCGCCACCCTTTAAACACTACAAATGTTCATGTAGAGCAGCAGATGGTGTCAATAATGTGTCTTCTCCTCCAGGCTCCAGAGCTGTGCTCCACAGTTCCATCACCGCTCAAGACCCATCAAGAGGAGCAAAACCAGGCCCTTACACCTCCAGGGAAGGGTCCAATAGCAGGTGTTCGCAGCCCCAACTGTGGCCGGCAGCAGGCCTCTGCCCGAGGGGCCCGGTTACACCTGCCAACTACTGGAGTCTCAGGTATTTGTGGGTCCCTCTCACTAATTCTAAAGCTGTAGCTGTAGCCTTTAGCACAGTTGATACTTGATGATGTTGTACAAATCGTCCCTGCTTCTTAGGTGGTTATTTGAATAAAAATTTTGTGTACTATATTTTAAGAAAGTTGCTCTGTTGGTGGTTTGTTAAGCTATACTTAAATAATTTCCTCCTCACATGACATATCTCACTTATTCCTCCTCTCTTCAGGTGGACGCAACCTCCCCCGCTCTCTGCTGGGGTCGACGGCGGGCAGCGATTCAGAAAGCGGTTTGTTTGCAGTACCCACCACGCTGCCTCCCAACAGTTCGCGGCACAATCGAATGTTTTCCCCCAACAAGGAAGCAGAGCTAGCCCTCAAACAGCAGCTCGACTCCATCAGTGTAAGACTGAGCAATGCAGTATTTTTACACCAATTCAAAGATTAAATCGGTATAACTTCCACATGCTCAAATGTTAATATACTTTGTTTTTTCTTAACAGATGCAGTCAGATCTTTTCCTTTCGAGACAGAGAAAACCTCGAAACAGACAACTCCGGAAACCACTTGTCGTTCAGGTAAGAGAAGAACAGAAAGGTGTTTTACTTTATTTATTCTGTAGTGTTGCAACAAACAACACGCCTCTCTTGCTTTGTACAGTAGTGTAAACTGTCCTTTTGTAATGCCTTAAATACAAATATGGCCCATTAGAGGACTGTGATGAATAATATGGAGAAAACAATGTTGATACAGGTGTTGAAGATGTAGCAAAAAAATTCTATTTGTATTTTAAATATTCAGTTTGTGTACAAAATGATGCAAAAGACTACACTGAGAGAGTGTACACACTCCAAATAGTTGGCAATGGTGAAGTTTGGTTTGGGAAGGCGTTAAGTAATTGTAAGGTAATTGTATTGTCATGTCTTTTATATTGTTTCTCTGTGAATTTAGTTCAATTGCTTCTGTCTCGTCCACAGCGAACACTCCTACCCCGAACAACAGGAGATACTCCTCAGCATGTCTGCTCCTTCTCCATCCTCTCCAACTCCTCTGCCACAGGTACTCTTCAGACATCATGATTCTACTGTACAATTTGTTGTCAGCAGGAGACAGACATTTTTAAAATTTTCCCCTATTGTATGGCATAAGCAGTTCTTTTACACTACGTCATACTTGTGTTCTTGAAAATAGATCCTTGAATAGGCATTTTTAGGTGTAACTGTTGGTAATGGAATCTGCTAGTGTTCTCTTTGTACATAACAATGACAAATGTCATTTCATGTTTCAACAACAACTCTGCTAATCTCTTGCTCATTCACTTCCTGTTTCTTCCCTCAGGAACTGGATCTTTCCGGCCAATCCACACACGTCTGGCTCCTTCCTCCCGCCCCCTCCTGTCCAAAGCTTCCCCTGCAGCGTCCAGCTCTGCAGCAGCAAGCCAGCTCTCCAGTATGTTCTTCTTTCATTGTTTACTCTATTTTAATTTCTGGATGGAACATCATTCGTGTTGTATGCTTTCAGTTTGAGTTTTTTTTATCATTTAAATAAATTATAAATATTTGTAAATTCTTGTCCTCAGTTAAAAAAATAAGTCTTTTTTTCTTGCTTTGAAATTCTCCTTTTGGGTGTCCTTCACTAAATGGGATCAAAACAAAAGTGATACAGACCTTTTTACATTGCTTACACACAACCACCCGTATTCTAAATACGTATAAGATATGTACTGATGTGATAAATCCCTTGTGTTTTAAAACTGTTAATATGTTTCAGGTGCCATTGACCTGGCAGCTAAATCTGCAGGTATCATCCCTGGCAGCCCCCGTCAGGAGCTGAATTCTCCTGCTGTTGATAATGGCAACCTGCTGACTACCACACCCATTGTTGATGCTGCACCAGACTCTCAACTCCTCCTGCACAATGTCCCAGAGGTCAGCTGCACATACTTACATACACAAACTTTGCTTCACTCGGTATCTACACATTTATTGCATAAATCTACCAAATCGTACCTCTTGATTGGACGTGATGAGAATGATGGATTCAGTGGTTATCACGCCCAGTCACTGAACACCAGATCAGTGCTGGTTGAAGTTGGTATAACCTAAAGGGCTGTGGTGTTTTACAAGCATGATGGCAGAATAACTACTTTATCTTGAGGGTGAAGTAGGTCCACATTTAGAAAGGCCACAGTAAAGTACTGCTAGTTTTCGCAGTTTGCAGTTATTGGTTTAAGACATGATAAGATACTGATTTTGAGTTGGGACCCACAACAGTAAAATATATTTTTGCTGTTTTCTGCAAATTCCCTGCCATTCTATCCAAATCTGGGTAGAAAACACACAAAACCTGCTCTGAAAACCCGTCCGTTGAGGAAATCTGCAGCCCCAATTAAGTGTTGAACTTATTCCTTTCACAGAATGGTCAGCCTCCACCATCTCCTGGAGGGACCGGTGGTGCGGACTCTCTCCTCTCTCCACCCAGCGTAGCCTCTCTCCTGGACATCTCCCTTCCTGGTCCCCCTGAAGATGCCCTAGCCCCCGGAGAAACTCAAACACACATTAGTGATTCCATCATCGAGCTTGCCATCAACTCTGCCCACTATGGTGGGTTTCTATCCTATATCCTAACTTGTACATGGGAACCTAAGGTGGGGTATATTTATTTCTTTAATAAAGACAGATTACAGTCTGGTATAAGCATGGAACACCCTTTCTTTATTGACCGCTTGACAATACACACCATGTTGCATGTAAGACAGTTTGAAATATGATGTCATGTCAGTTCTGAGAGTCTGGCTTACTGAACATTTTGTGTGTAATTAAACGGTTGTTTGCCTGTCCTGCTGCAGGCGAGGAGGCTGCTCTTTCTCCTGCCAAGCTGAGCAACAATGACGGCTCCAAACTGTTGACCTCGTCTCCCTCAGTCAGCCCATCGAGGGGCTGGATCCCGTCGCCCAGCCACGACCCCCAGTGGTACCCCAGTGACTCATCTGACTCCACACTGGGATGCCTCCTCTGTAAGTCTTTTTCCTCTCTTAAATAATGACACACAAGCACACTATTTCCGCTCTGTGTGCTTCCTATCCAAAGACTTGATACCAGAAGTGAAGATTTAACTTAAAAAGCAGACTGTTGAATTGAAAACTTGAAACTACAGACTGCTCCCTTTGTGCCAATGAAAATTAAAATAAGTATTAATATTAAAGAGTTGTTAAATTGAGTGTGAAACAATACATACTAGATTTTATGTCAGACAAATTAATAAAGGACCTAGTGAAGTAACACTTTATTGTAAGTCAGCATTAACAAAGTACTCTTTGTGCCTTCAAATTTGTATTCCCTTATTAATGCACAATGAGACATAGCTGTAGACTTCCTTTTGCAGCGATGTCCCATAAAGAGGACTTTGTTTCCATTCTTCATGTGTGCTGACCCTCTTATTCACTGTCTCTTTTCCTTCCAGCCAGCATGGTCTCTCCTGATAAGGGGAAGCGGACCACCCTAACCCCCTCTGGCCCCTCCAGCGGCACGGCTTTACTTGGTCCAAGTCTCCTGGACTGCAACTCCCATGATTCCTTTCAGTCCCGTGGCCTTCCCGATGTTGCAGAAGTAAGTTGAGACCTTGCTCATTCATGGAAACAATGTTGGTATCGAGTCTTCTCCATATTAGCAATTTAGTATTTTATTCTGTTTTTTTTCAGTCGCACACTGTAGTCTAAAAATTGGCTTCTTATATACTTCAAATAGTTTTTAAAAATAGACTCTTATCGAGAGTTAGATGAAAATATTGAAGCTACTCGCATACATGAAGCTACAGCCGGCTTAGCCCATCAGAAAGATTGTTAACAGGGAAACAGCTAGCCTGGCTTTGGCCAATGGTTACAAAATCCCTCAAACTATTCCTCTAAATTCCAGATAAAAAAAGGATTAAAATCCATTGTAGGTTGTCTTCGCTGCAGTTATCATTACTGTTGTACATTGAAAGCTCTTTGGTTGTTTTTCGCAGATGGACTCTCAGCTTGCTTGTATGATGAGTGAGAGCAGTGTGGACTACATTGCTCGCTTCAATGACCTGGCTCAGGAGCTGGCTGTGACTGAGCCCTCCATCCCACCACCCTGAGGTAGAGAGGACCTGGCTCCAAAGATCCACAGCCATCTGGAGGACACGAGTTTGCTCTGTTGAGACTGTCACATCGCTGTCCCTTCTACGTCGGAGAAAAGACGACCCCCCTCCCCCGTTTGTAAAAGTGCAATAATAACAGTGAATCTTGACCATTGTTCAAAGCGAAGCTTGTTGGTTTCACTGAACTTTCTTTAAGTTGAAATGCCCTTTAAAAACACTTTAGAAAAACAAATGCGTTTACAAAACACAACCTCATGTACAGGAAAATACTATGCCATATCTGAACAAAACATTTTCACTGATCTTTTGTGTCTCTTCCTGCTCTTTGTACGTTTGTTTGTCTTCTACTCTCAGATTAACCCCACAAAATGTGTAAATCCGCCAAAATGTGCAGTTCAGATCCCAACTGGTGGCAAACAGCTGCTTGAATGTAGTAACGTGGCTTCAGTTGGAAAAAGTAGACGACAACCCAGCATGGCAGGTAGACGTGAAAACCTTTGACGCTGCCCTCCGTTTCACATGCTTTTGATCAGTTCAGGTTTTATTGGTTGCATTTTAGGAACATGGCCTGCCAGGCGTGTTTGGAATCAGGCTTGCCATTTCTTATGGCCAAGTGTTACATGGAAAATGGCAGCTTTTGTTGTTTGACTTCATTGCTTTCCTTGAAGTTTATGCTGAAAACACGTTGGACTTTAATGTCCATACCGTCATGCAAATGTATCCCGTTTAATATAGGTTGAGGTGATGTACCGATTGCAGTGGTCTTCAGGATGGTTTGATGTTGCATTAACAGGCTGGCATTTAATTTTGGCCTTATTTTAAACCTTGCACCGGTAGTTGGGAGTATTTCTACTACTACTATAACAAATAACACTGCTCATTTACGTTAGCTCTCTTGCTTGTATCTTGCAGTTCGCGTTGGTGCTAACAAAGAAGTACATCGAGCTGCTTTCAGTCAAGGACCAAACAAAGGCGACATTAGCCTCTAACGTGACTGACCATAGCATTCATTTTTATCGACAGACTGACATTAAAAATGTCATGGGTACCATTCAAAGTTCCCAATAATGTTACACTCCGGTTCAACTCCGCAAGAACGGCCACTCAGACGTTTCTAATTAAATTAAACACTAAAGCCATAGTTCCGACTTGTGTTCTTTAAATCAATAGTAAAACCTGATTGGTTGCGCTCAAAACATTAATTCCCACTTGCCTAGTTCTGATACAATGGCTAATGTCAACATGCTTGGCTTCTAAATTTTGTGTGCAGTAAATGTTCACCATCCCTTTAAGCCCACTCTCTGTGGTGAAGTTAAAAGAAAAACGATGCTTTTAACTGCTTTTCTAATATAATTTCACCATTATGATGCACTGTTGTTCACAGCAAATACCCATGTACCATGTGAAGCCCAGGCTTATTGCATCCAGATTTTCTATGAATTTGTATTAACCAGCATCATCAATATGCAGTATTGTGAACATTTTGTCTCATCAACAAGTTTTCACTTCATTTGAGTGTAATTTGTCAGAGAGCTCTTGTTGTCATTCCACAAACGGGATTTAAAATGTCCGTCTGCTTCAAGCACCTTGAGGGCTTTGACTCTACGATGCAAAAGCTCTGACGTTTATTCATTTCTGAAAAGGCTTCATCTTCTCACACTAGATACAATGAAGATAATTCTTAATAAGGAATAAACAGGAGGTTTGTCTTTGAATCTGCCATGTCTTTTTGTTGAAGGATTTATTTGTATAAAAAAAGTCAATTCCAGTATTCACACGCTTTTGTAAGATAACGTAAATTGTTATTTGGACTATTTATTGTTAACATTTCAGAAAGTGTGGTTTTTGTTTTGTTTAACTTAATAAGAATGAAAAAAACTTTAAAGTTTTCAGTTTGTAAAAGGTGTTTCTATTCTGTGTATAAAGATGGTTATAACAACCTGCTTGTTTGTTGTAATATTGTAAAACGAGTTCAAATGCAGATTTTGACATCATCTGACAGGACGTAAACATGGACTCAAACTGTTGCCTAGAAATGCAATTCCACTGAAACTGTCCATAGGGGTGTGATGTTTAAACTAAACATTGGTTGACCCAAACAGGAAATCAAACTGACCACAAGAAGGTATTTTTCCTGGACAATGATGAGCAGTATTGCCTTCCTCTGTGTATTGAAGCACTTAGTTTTGAGAATCATTTACAGAGGAGGGCTATATGCCATACGGTACAGGTGACCCAGAAATAACATGCTGTACCACATCTCCAAGAAAGACAATCACCATACGTCCTGTTACAACATACAGATTTCTTGTTTGTGTAACTGATGAGCTGCATCTATTCACACCTGTCCATTTGGCTCCATGTGAAGCAGTCACTTTCATGTTTTGGTCCATGTGCCTCTTATGTGCGCTGTGGTCCTCACTGGCGGCTGCATCACTTGTCTTTAGGTTTCTGCTCCTTGCGAGCGCGAGAGGACATGAGTTTGAAGAATAGTGCAGGCCACATTGTGCGGAGGTAAATGGCCAGACTGGGCAGAGGTCCAGCCAAAACAACATCTTTGCTCCTCTGACGGACAGACTTCAGAACAGCCTGAGCCACATCTCTGGGATCTCGACCCATGGCTGTGGTTTTATCCAAAACTGAAAACAGTGTTGCACAAACAAGAAACATGTTGCATCAATGACACAAGAATACAGGAAGTCAACTAATACAGAAAACGGTTTATACGGGTATTGTGTCCCTTCTCTGGTATATCTTCATTTTCTATTCCATTTCAGCTCATTTTTATCTTCTATCTAATATACTTATTTTAGCCCTTTTTTTTAGCTCTTTGTCACACTAACTAATATTATTTGATTGTTTGTGTAAAGACAGACACACTTCACTGTCTCACCTCCATACTTAGAGCCGTCTCCTGTGACAGCGTTGACCGACAGGCTGGTTCGAATGTACCCAGGACTGATTACGGTCACTGGAATCCCATAGTGCTCGATCTCGGCCCGTAAGCAGTCGAAGTAGGCCTGGGTGGCGTGCTTAGAGGCGGCGTCTGACCAAGAAAAGCAGAGTTCATTTACAATCAACTACTTCTCTTAGGTATTTGTTTGCTTTAGTTAAATAAGTAAAGACAACTTACAGGCTGATCTGTAAGGAATGGCTATCTTGCCCTGGACGCTGCTAATGACAACGATGTGGCCACTGCGTCGATGAACCATGGATGGCAGGAGAGCTGTGAAAGAGGAAAGAAGAAAGAAAGTAAGTAATCGTTCTTACTGAAACTGTCCAGCTCGGTTTGTTCTATGTTTATGCATTAAACACTTTTAATACCAGGTAATTTAAATAACATGTCAATGGTTTGGATCCCTCGTGTATTTATAATCTTTTAACTCCGTATCAGGACTACTCAGATCGGGCAACCAAAAGTGCTACTCACTAACCTTGAGTCAGAGCAATGGTCCCAAAGTAATTCGTTTCCATAACATCCCGCTGAACTGAAAGATGGGTGTCCAGTATGTTGCCACGGTAACTGATTCCGGCATTATTGATGAGGACGTCCACTTGTCCGTAACATTTCAGGATCTCCTCTGCAGCTCCGTCCACTGTGTCCGTGTCAGACAAGTCGAAGATAACGGTGCTGGGGGTGTACGTCTAGCGGTTGAACAAAACAGAACTGTTATCATCCGTATCATCTTATAAATCTCAGAGCTTCAATTTATTTTGAGAGACAATAATGAATAAAAGAAGTCATACAGGCATAGAGAACCAGACACAGAGCAGGGGACTGTGGGGACGGTGGTCCAGATCATTAGGGGCTCTAATGGTCTCAGAACATGACACCACTTGGTATTTGTTTGTGTCTGACCATGTGTAAGTTTGTGTGTGTGCACACCTGCTGCCGTGAGCTTGTTGAACTTGCTTTAAGCTCCTGGACCACCTGCTGCAGACGGGCTGCATCACGTCCACACAGCACCAGCCGTGCTCCTGCAGCGTGAAAGACCCGTGCACACTCTACAACACAAAAAACACACCTCTCAGGGTGAATATCAAACCAGGCTGGCATGTTAGCAGCACATGCACCACAACTCTGAAACACTGTACATGATCATACTACTAGCGTAATCAATCTTAACTGCTGCAAATCAATACTTGGTTTATAGATGCATCTACATATAAGCTGAAGAGAAGAAGAAATGGAGGCTGACCTTTCCCCAGTCCAGAGCTGGCCCCTGTGATGACTACCACAGCGTCCTGCAGAGAAGCTCCTGGTCTTAGGCGTTTCAGTATTCGATGAAGCAATAAGATCCCAGCACTAACTAAAACCAGCTGAAGCACTCCTCCTCCCATGATGCGCTCCATGTCTGACAGTCACTGCCTGCTTCACATGAGCCTCCTGTAAACACAAGAACAAACACTTTTGTTAGGAAGTTTTTGCCCCCCAAATGAAACGGTTTATGTGCACACATTTACATACATATGTACAGAAAGGTCACACAACAAAGTCTGTTTAAAACAACATTAACCCCATATATCTAACGGGTGTCAAATGAACCAACACTGCTAATATGCAAAACAGCTACGAATTATACTGAAATTGATATGCTTATATTATATGATAATACTCTGACTGTTTATAAGAGGATAACGATATAAAACAAGTTAATGTATATGTTAAGACCTTTAATAAGTTTAGAATTGAACGTTACTGCACAGACAGGCTCGTTGTGTGCAACTCATAACTAAATGTTTGGGGATTCTAATGCTAACGTTAGCTAGCTTACACGTTGTAATAAAAAACTACATCGGCCTTCATATAGTTAGAGCTCACCTTAACTGCTTTCTTGCTGCACACAACACAGCAGCATCGGAGATAGCACAACTTCCGGGGTCGTCTGACAGGATCTGACGACCGGAAGGTAGTGAACGGCCGGCTATTAGCTGTTAGGAATTATGGGAGTTGAAGTTGGGTAAGCCGAGGGAGCACAAATTGGCGCCGGCCTCTAACTAAACTGTATAGGGGCGCCGTCATCCACAGGCGGCGCCATAAAGTTTTACAGTTGTTGTTAGTACTAGTACTTCTTTTATTGCGCAATATTACATACGACCACAACAAACATAACAGCATAGCAAACCAATTAAATAATGGAGAGGCCTTTTTTTCTGGGTCCCTACCGCCCCCCTCCCCGGCTCGTTACACTCCACCTGCCCTCTAGGGGGAGGGGCGAGGTGAGGTATCTGATTCTGACGTGACCCCAGAAAAGATGGTGATACTTCAGCGTTAAAACGATTAAAGCTCTCTGGCGCCCAGGGAAGGAAAATGGGAAGGAAGAGGAAGAAAGACAGAGGTACAGTAACGTTAATGTGATGACATGAATCGCTTATTGTGTTGGTAGTTATCGTTGTTGGAGCAGTGTTCACTTGCTAGCTTACTTTTGGACGATAGTAAGTTGGTTTGCTAATCAACAAATAGCTAGAGTTGACGTCAGTTAACCGTATTCCCGCCTTAAATACATCCGGGACATTTGGAAAGTTAACGGGCCTATTCAGGTGTTATTTTCACCTGTTGGCTGTGTCATTATTTTATTTAAATCTGGTTAGCCAACGTTTGCCCAGCTTGTAGTAGTCAGTTAAAATGCTATTCGTTTTCCATCCACTATATACGTCATAGTTGTACATCTTTGGTTTATTGTGTTACAGTTTATTCAAGTGTGTTTGTTAAAGTTTTGCAACAGCGTTTAAGTGCAACATTATCAACTTAGCTTTTCCATATCTTTCACTGCACTGCTTCTTTGCACTATGGTTAGACACATCATTTCATTGTAATGACAATAAAGTTGGATCTCATCTAATTGCCATTATTTTATGTCTTGTACTTTGTTTTTTTTTTATTATTAAAATGTAACAACCAATGGTCACATACCGGTATACTACTCTTCTCTCTTCAGATGATGCCTTCTCCCCCAAAGCCAAGCCCAGTGATGGAGTATCAGGTATTATTCATAGTTTGTCTTATGTCACTTGTTTCTTATACGTTTTTTATTTGTGGGTTATTTTCCATCTAAAATCTCAAAGACATGCATGCAGTTTCTGTGTAACTGTATGAAGATTACTGGTGAAATTTACTACAATGAAAGGTAAAATCTTGCCTAGGACACCAAATTGGTCAGGGCTGGGACTGGTCCACCAGACACAAATTAGTTGTACAAACTGGACTTTGTAGGAAAAAATAAGCAGCCGAATAAACCTAGAGCTGTATTTTCTAACTTAAAATATAATACTTTAATACTTCAAACCTGGTTTAGAAATTATTAGGAATGCCTGACCGGTTTCATTTTTTTCATGTTCATGAGACAATAGGCCTAAATTGAAGAGACATCTGCATTTCAGTGATTGTTCTATGTCCCCCTTAACCCTGAACCCTCAGGGACTTAACTGATGTCACCTAGTAAATGGTTGTGAGAGAGGCTGGAAATGGTTAATAGAAATGGGAAGTCACTTGACATTATCTGAAAGTGTGGGTTTTATATTTAACATTTTTTACAGCCTGATTTAAACGTCTTCCAGGCTCTTATCATCCCAGATGAGACGAAATTGTCTTTGATGTTAATGTTTGTGTAAATGTAATTTGCCACACTGCTTCAGTTCTGCTCACCCCATAAAGGTATATGTATGGTGTGAGGAAATATCAATAGAAGGTATTGCATGGTTTGTGTGCATAAATCCAATTATTTTATTCACTTGCAACATGAGTGGAAAATGTAAGCAGTGGGAAGTGTCAATGTTAACAGAAGAGCTGCGCAAAGTGAATCTTCTGTTGTTGTTTAGGTGCTGCTTTTATATACTGTACATGTATTAAACTCAATTTACCTATGCAAGCACAATTTACAGAGTTCAACAAAAGCACCTTGTTTTAAGCCACTTTTTAAAAAAAAAGGTGTAATACGCCTTTTAAATACAATGTTCATGTTGGAAATTGTCGACAACATTTTGTTAAGTCAAGGCAAGACTTTTACATTTTCCTTATAGATTGCTACCAATCACAGCTTTCTGTTGCGCCTAACGATTGATCACAGTACTTACTGAAACTGCTCCAGCTTTCAAACCTTTAAGGGATTTACACAAAGTTATTTAGGAAACTCTTCATTAACAGGTTCTTATTTGCACCAACTAACAAGCACCGTTGGATAAACGTATATAAGAGTGAATTTATAATCTACTGTGCAACTATTATCTGTGGTGTCAAATAATGTCTGTATTTTATGTCAATATAATTCATGTCAATATAATATACAATATTAGAAATGTGACTTTCCAAAAGTGAGTTATTTGTAGTGTTTCAAAAGAGGACATTGAGCCACAGCATTGTCACATAAGATCTTTCTTACACTCTTTTAAACAAGAATATCTACATGAACAAGACAATCTCAAATAAGTTGCAGCTATTTGCTCTTTTCTGGACATCATATAGAATCCATTTAATGAAAAAAGTAAAATAAAATACAGAAAAGTTAGTTTGAAATATCCTAATGTTTAATGAAAGGGTGACGTACTGATCAGCAAGAAAGGGGTACAGTAAAACTACGAAGGAAAGGGGAAATAGCTCGGTACTCAAAACATGTCGGTCCGTTTCAACTGCAATACAATTCAATCCAGAGGAACTGTCGCCGTACCCTTGTGCACTTGCTTGTGTGACAGGTTTTCAGGTGGATGGTGCAAGGGAGGAGGCGCAAGAGTATTACAGAGATAAGTGTGCTGTTGTCACATAAAGAAAATGTAAGGGAAAAACAATTCCTTCTAGTTTTACCTATATCCCTCTGATCAAAGTTCAAAATGGAAGCACCCACCACATGTGTGGAGCTAACTGCTGGCCCTGATCATGACTTCCACTTTCCTTACATCTGGGGGTGGATAGCTTCTGGGGTTTTTTTGTTTCTTTTTTTTTTTTTCTTTTTTACATTTTTCTGTTGGTTCTTAAACCCTCTTCAGAGTGCACTCATACCGCATAGAGTTCGTAGATCTTCTTGGCGCAATATGCCAGGGCAGCCAGTGCTATCGTATTATGGAGTCTCTTTCTGTGGACGTCATCCCTGCGCACCAAAACCACGGGCGTCGAGGAGGTGAGTGTATGCAGGGGCAGCCGCGAGAGTTTTTGGCTGTCGTATTCCACCTGGTACTTGCAGCAGGGGTCAAACTGCCATGAAATCCCGTAGAGGGCAGCACAGGCCACACTGAGGGCGCCAGCCGGCAACGCCACATAGCGCGAGTACTCAACGGGCAGTGAAAGTGGTGTCAGAAGACAAGCAGCGCCTGACAACACGGCCGTCTTGTGCAGGCAGTTGCCCACGGTAATCCACCGGGCCGTTTCATCTCCGATGCGTGTGGGCTCAATGACAATGTATTTATACTGGGCCTCCAGTGCCTGCTCCAACTCATACTCAAACTGGTCCTGTGCATTCTCCCCATTGTAGATCTCATGCACAATGTAGCAGTCTGTCGCCGCCATCACTCCCCTATTCAGAAACAGAAAACATGGCAAGAAACAGTGAGAGAAAGGACAGAGTCTAGAGTAACAAGACTCATTTTTATCAGACCTGTAAGTATTTTGTCTAGAATAACTTATTTTACCCAAATTGTTTCAATTAAAATTCTATATCACAACATATGTGTATACAACTACCATAGCTCAAAGAACATACTTGGTCTAGGTAAAAATAAGAAAATTGCAAACATGTTATGTCCTTCTATTGGAAAATGTCAGTGATGGATTTATTTTTTTATTTCATTTGTTGCAATCAATTACTACTCTATAGCACATAGCAACTACATCAATATTCAATTAAAAACTAATTCCATGACCAATAACTGATGATGTCCAGGATGTATGGTTTGAGTGAGTGAGTGCCAGCATTTTATTTTTCATTATGAAACCCATTTGTATTTTGAAATGTGTCCCATTGAATAACATTGTCATTTTTGCGCCATTCTATTTCACATTTACTCAAACAATTTCATAATCACCAACTAGTTCAAATACTGTCAACAAATTACTAGTTACGAACAGCCCAAAATCTCAAATTGTAAAATATATAATTGCACATAAAACACAATAATTGTGGATCTGTAACCAACAACTTTTAAAAATATTTTATGTTGAACAATACTCCAAGTCCAGTTTCAGCCTAGTTGATTAATCGACTACTATTTCCTGTTGACGACATTTTCTTGTTATCTGTAAATGATCTTGAAATATGACAAACACATGAATGATGCATCTGTTTCAACAACCCGAGGCCTTCCAGTAAATGTTGATGGCAAACAAACCCTAACGACTACCTTGATAGACACCAAGCTAATTCGGCTTTAACTACAGCGGGACATTGGCTACAGGACTATTGGAGACTCGTGGAAATGATTTCAGGATCACACTGCTGGGGACATAATGTACCTGAGCGCGGGTTAGATAACCAACAGCTAACTCGCTCGCATGGTAAAAAAGTTGGATTGGCCAGCGAAGTTGAGGACCGTTTACTTTCAAAACAGGTCGACAAACAGCGGACAACACTGTTGATTCAGTCAGAATTGTGTAGCGTGTGAGCTGTGGCATATCACACCCACGTTCGCACCCACACACGACTAAACACAACTTTTCCCACGGTTAATTGTCTGGTGTGAAATAACCAAAACATCACATGAACTGCTAGTTTGTTTCCTTGCTAACGTCAGCTAGCCGTACCGCTGTACACGTTAGCCCGCTAACGTTAGCTAACCCTGGGATAAAAATCCGACTTTGTCGCGTTGGCAGTTCACTTTGAGTCCCAAACGACATGCATATTCGGGATGTGGCGAATGGTGACATCGACTAAATGCTGTGCCATATTAAAACATTTTCGTATAATAGCTAAGATGTGAAGTAACTGACCTCTCCCTGCTTACTGGGACACCGCGCCTCCTTCCCAGCGACGCCATGTTGGAGATACAGCCGTGATTGCAGTTGACGCATGAGAGCACCCAGCCTTCTGGGTAATGTAGTGTGTTAACGCGGTCGACGTTCCACTACGACTCGAATTTGGACTACTAATCCCATGGTGCTGTAAAACTAGTACCCTTACGTATGTAATAATAGCGCAGAAGTTTGAGAGGTCAGAACATATTCTAAATAAAAATGAGGCAAACACACGGAGGAATGTTTGTTTCAAATATAATACTTTATCTAGTCATTATATTGAAACTTAAGATGCATAAATATCTTATCCTCTTAGATATTTAAATAGTTGTGCAAATAGAATGCATGCATGGGTTATACAATACTGTATATGCAATATATAGGGCCTAGTCTCGTTTTCTGATAGGCTTTGTAGACTCTTGGGTTGGCTACCCATGTTGTGCCCCCCGTGCCCTGTCTGGGCTGGTGGACGTGCTGTAACCTGAAACGCTTTGAATGTAAAAACTAATGGCTACGTTTCGGGAATGTGAGATCAGCTGGAACCAAATGTTCCGCCTGTGACAATTGTCACTGCTTTAAGATTATGGGTGCTAAATGACGCACGGTTGTCGATACAAATTCAATCTTTCAATATTTTCTAATTATGTGTAAATCATGGTTGTTCAGCCTGACATCAGAATCAAACTGATTCAACTGTTGCTCTGTAAGTCATTGATCAGTTAATGTTATTAATCCTTTATGGATATTGCGCCTTATTACATTTTATTAACGTATTTAAAACTAGTATTGAAGGTAGGTGTGTCAACTTGGTCATGTTATTCAGGCAAATTCTTTAATTTAACACTGGTGCAAAGAGCATTTTGTCCCCCTGAGGTCCCAGAAATACTACAGAGGACATGACCTCCTTAGTGGTAGCTCCATCACTTTGAATTACACTGACATTTGGTCATTCAAGAGAACTTTGGACATCAATTGGAGTTGATAGGTAGCATCTTGTGTTTCGTGTTTAAGGGAAGTCAACAGAGCTCCCTCACTTCCCATATTCTGGCTGTCTCAGCTGGGTTTGTTGGTGAACTGCTGTGCTTTTAAAATGGGAGATAAGCAAGCAGAGTTCTTGCCATCTCACCCATTTGAGGAGCGCTCACCCCTGCCTTGCCAACAGCACACAATGTGACAGTGCCGGTAATTCTTGATAGTGTCACTAGATGGCGTCAAGAGTTTGCAAAACATTTCCTGTTTTTCTTTAAATTGGTAGTCTTTTGTAGGAAACAACGTTGTAAGTATTCAATTATCTCTCTGACTAACTGTAGTACTTATGTAATGTTTTTAACCGACTGCTTAAAAGTCTTTTGAGGTGGACATTAATATATTTTCCAAACAGTCATTGCTGCCATTTGGAGAATATGCACCCTAGAACTATGCAGTGGAAATATGTTTTTTTTTTTAAGTCAGCCATATGCATCTTTACCCATTTTGTCATAAGATACTTTGACATTGATAATGTGATGAGTATTATTTTATTTATGTAAAGACAACAAGAATAGAAAAAAGTCAAGCACAAAACAATATAACAAGAATTGGTACATTTTGGCAGAGTCCCCTGCCAGACATGTTTTTCTTCAAGAAAAGCACAAATAGAAACACAAAGAAATGAAATAATACATTGATCTATCAATAGGCTGTGTCACCTAAAGGAAAGTTTTACAAAGGGACGGTGGTTTAAATGAGCTAAGTGATTAAAGCAGATAAAGAGTCTGCCCTGCATGTTTATGTGTGTCCTGTTGAGTGTGTTTAGTAACCTGAGGTGTTTTTCTCCTCAACACTGAAGATTGTCAACAGCAAAAGCTCATAAAGAGCACAAAAAGGGAAACCACAGGTTTTTTCAGTTATTTTCTTCCATGATGACCTACATCGGATTTTAAAAGCAGACTTGTGGGTACAAGAAAAAAACAACAAATAAAAGCCACAGTGACAAAAACAAGCTTAAAAGCTTTGGTCATCCAGTGTTAATTTACTGAAAGACAGAACAAATAATGGTGGACAGCATACAATGTAAATGCCCTGAATATAATGGTGCCGTTTTTGAAATGCTGGTTTGAGCAGAGATACTTATCCACAGTAGTGTTGTACTACACAGTGACAAACTTTAGACCAAATCTATGACATTTGTGCAATATTTAACACATATAATGAAGAACACAATGAACTTTTCTTCAAAGTTGGATATCCTTAATTTGTGTTCTTTGGTTTACAAATCCCTGCACCTTTGACCAATCAATGTTTCTAGCGGGAGTGGGAGTGGAACAGAGTGGAACCAAACAATGGAACCAAATTGAAATTTTGGGGAAATAAATTCAAAATGCAAATTCTATATATTTTTGTCATTACCCAGTACCCACCATATGTATCCATATACATCTCTGCATTTACCTAGACAAAAACGATTCAAAGATCTTTTTAGCATTTGCAATCTACCAAATTAGCATTTCAGCCTCAATAAACACTATTTCTAGGAGATATGAGGAACACAAATAGAAAGAAAATAACAAAGTCAAAGAGTATCAAAAGGGGGTTGAAATAGAAAAGTAATCACCGTTTGACTATCAGTGAAGCCACCATTGCTTCTGTCCAAACTATCAAGGAGAAAGACACCCAAATTGGTAATCTAGTAGAGCTGCTCACATCCAGTGAGTCCACAGGAGGACAGGAAATATGCAACATAAGATTTGACTCGCATCTGTTCTCATTACAGGCCTGGCCCTGGCTTCCAGTCAGAGATGGGTACACATCCTGAATGTTTCTGTCTGAGGTAACAGGCTTCAGCTTTGGTTAATTTATTTGCTCATGTTGTTACAAGTAGTGACCAGCTGACTCACTTCCTGGTTCTGGTGAGTGTGTATTCCCGTGTTACTGACCCGTAGACCCAATGTTCAGCTCACAGACCTCTTTGCCGTGAGATCAGTTGTCATCAGGAGTCACTCAATGTCATGTTTAACAATGCCTGGAAGGTCCTTTGTTGTTATGTCAGCCTGTGACTCCACACCACGATGACACACAGTATTTATTCCTTGGGAGTCTCTTTCTCTTCTCTGTCGGAGCCATGTAGGGTCATTGATATATATGTTCAAAGTACTGAGGTTGAGGATTTTCCTTGACATATTTCTGAATGTACCAGCAGGTCAGGTGGGCTTTCAGGTCCTCTTCCACCACAAAATCCATGGCTGCCTGCCATCACAAGGAGCATTACATCGCATTTAAACAGTCCTGACATGTCTTAATCACTAGTGAAGTCATTATAATAAGATATTCATTTTTCATAATCAATTAAGGCTGCTAATCATTAGTGTAATCTGGGTTCTACATATATTACAATACAGTCTATGATGGGTTTTTTTTCTATATACAATAGCCAACAAAATTCAAAGCACTTTATAATGATTAGAAATTATGATCAAATGTTTATGGTTCAAATATTACAGATTTGGCCTTTAATAAATAAACAGAAAGAAAAAAGCTCTCTCTTTTCTGAGGCAGATAAAGATACATAAAAATAACCTTTATGAGTTTTACCTTGGCCAGGTGTTTGGCTATTCCTCTCCCTCTGTAAGCATCCGGAACTTCGGTGTGTTGCAAGTCCACAGTTTTCTTCCCAACATATTCATACAGAAGAACTGCCCGATCATGAGATCCTGAGGGCAGAGAGGTCATAGTGTGTGGTTGTGTTATCTCCAACCAAACCCAGTTTCCTACAGCTTACCAAAATAAACAACCCCCAGTTCTGTAGGGGATCCTAATAATACACAATGATCTATAAGGCGAGGCATACATAGTTTCCCTCAGTGAGCTTTGAATCACCTCAAAACAAGAGGTTTGATACCATGTGATGTAATGTGATGTCAACAGCCTATAACTTAGAGAGAAAATAATACATTGCCTTGGCACGCACACACAACACTTGTCACGTAGGACAAAAATGACCTTTTTGCTGTGAACACATCTCACACACCTAAATCATAGATTATCTAAAATAATCCATAATTCCATAAAACTTGATGAACCTGATCTGAACACGTACACAATGTTAAAAACCCTGTGTTTTAGATTTTAAGATATTATTCATACAAAAAAACAAATTATAATTTGTTTTTTGTATGAATAACTGACAAGGTTGGGGATAAGAACACAGTTATTATTCGGGAACGCCTAGAGTAATGATTGAAAGGCATTAATGTCTGACTGGACGCTTTTAAATGTTTCATATTTGACTTCAGGAGTGGAAGGAAGAGAATGTTTCCGGAAAAACAAGCTGGTTAAGTTACAAGAAATTCAGCAGCTGTAGTTTGACCAAGAAGCATCGTCGTCTGTTCGGTTACTAACACGATATAATATCGGAACTAAGGCGTGACATCCCGATTACGTGCAATGAATAACGCCTCTGTCTCCGAAACGGCAGCTGTAATTATCAATAAGGACACGACGACGATGTTGGCAGCAAGAAAAGCTGCCCAAACCTCTGAGCTAGCATTAGCCAGCTAGCATGCTAATGTTTACATGTTTGGACTTACCATTTAGTCTTATGACGAACTGCCGACGTTTTTTATCGTGTTCCACTTGGATCTGAGCGTTGTTTGCGTCGAAGACATTTGGCTGTGCCGCCTGTGCTGCCTGTGCCATAGTCTCTTGCTACAGTTGCCGATTACTGCGATGCTACTCTGCAGCGTCGCTAACCAGAAATGGCTACATGAAATGAACGGTGAAAGCAAAACACCTCGTCCAACGAAATCAGCTGTGAGGTCACGTGACGTCCAGCCAATCGACGCCGGTGTTGTCAGAGACGAGACAACAGTGGAGATGTAAAAAAATTTTTTAGTGACCATTACACACGATTATAACAGCGTTATTCTGTATATGTTACGTTATAGAAACGTAGGAGTGTGAACATTGAGATCGACCATAAACGTCTCACATGCAGCGTTCAAGTCACCTGGGAAAACAGAAAGCGTCTGTAAAATCTAGTTTTTTTCGATTGTAATGTTGGGTAGTGTAGTTTATGGTCTAGGTTTGACAAAGAAACACCCATTTGGGAGGGACAATAATTACTAAATGGTCAGAATAGTCTTCAGAGCTGTTGGTTTTAGTATTAAAGGCAAAATGTCTCTGTTTGCTGTTGGTTCATAAGCTGTTTCTTTTGATATACTTTAATCTTCCATCTCATTCTGCTGCTTTACAATTTTTTGTGACACACAATAAATTGGCTAATTAGTGCTTTTATTCAAACTAGTTGTGTATCTAAATCGTTTTAGATAGTTCAGGCCAGGTCACAGCTCACAGCTGTCATCAGCATAGCAACAGTCAGCACCTAAGTCTTCGCTGTTGGACATGAGTTCATGTGTTTTTCTCCACTACTGTTATGAATTGTACTCATATTAGTTAAAAAGTGCATTATTGACATTTGTAGTGATTCTAGACATTGTATGCAGCCATATCAAGATCACTAAAATTACAGTGAAGTAATCCTGTTAAGCTGTTGGCTTAATCCTCTAAAACTCGAATGGAGTTTGTCAACCCTGCATAGGATTAAGTGTGTGTGTGTGTGTGTGTGTCTTTGGGACACTATTGTATAGACCTGGTTGTGGTTTGTTCTCTCTGGTTTTTGCCAGAGTGAGAGCTAGCGCACTTCTTTTGCAGATGGATAACACTGTCAGGCAGAAATTCTCACGTTTATTTGACTAATCTCATATAGTGTTTTTTCATCGTACTTCTGAAAATGATGTCCAAAGCGCCACGGTAAGTCAGCATTATCTATCTGTGTATCTGATACCTATTAGGGGATCATTGCCTTTATAATTTTTTTGGGTTGCACTGAGCATAACTTCTTATAAAAAAAACATACATGCAGTATCCTCATATGGAAGGTGAAACATTGAATACATTAATAGCTTCATAACTAGAAGGGACAGTGAGCACGTTCAATTCTTTATGGATAAAAGTGTGTTTTTTCCTGTTTTGTACCTGAAAATGAACAGTTTTATGACAGTTAATTCTCTCTTTTTGTAATGTGAGAGAGATGTTTTCTGGTATAGATTAACACTTTTACTTTTTTTTTATTACTTTTTTTACTTTTACATTACACTCACATGGCTGCCAAATCAAGTTAATGTTTCAAGATACTATAACTAACTCTGGGCAGTAATACGTTTAAATCACTCCTCCAAATATAACAGAAAAAGAATATGTTGCAGCAGGTGTTAAACCACCAATTATGATTTTCAGCCGTGGGCTGATTTGGGAAAGTTCTTGTTGATTTGTGAGGATAAAGAACACATAAATTATCAATAATGTCTACATCTTTGAATATTGCCAAATAAAATGTAATGATAACTTCACAACCCTGACTAAATACTTGTTTTCTGATAGTGCAGGATGACAGGATCATTTATGCTTGACTGTCTTAATCTGATCTATACCAGGTGGCATGAGACCCTGGTAAACTCTAAGACCAAAACACCTGCAAAGAAGACAGGGGGGAAGGTAAGTGCACTCACTTCAGAAAAGTTTGGTTATTTATTACATTTGCAGATGATTACCGTCACCAAGTATTCAGTGCCTTGCATTTATCAATTCAGCATTTATTCTTATATATATATTAAGTGTCATGAGGATTAGGCAACATGTGAACTTTACAAAATGACTTACTTTACATTTTCATTCCTCTGTAATTCTTATTAATTGTAATAATTTCCCCCTGCATTCCAGGATTCTGCATTGTTGGAACAGAGCACATGATAAACAAGATATGAGACAATATTTATCATGATCCTACCTTCCAGTTTATAATGAACACATTGTTATAAGATCCTTTTGATTTTTTTTTTAGGAACAAATTGGGACTCGGCTGAATTTGACAAATTTGTTCAGTCAATGTTTTGCTGTTTTTTTTGTATCATTGCTGAAAAAAAATCCCATTTTAATTTGTTTTGAAGCTCACTGGCATACTTTACTAATACGCTTTTAAGGGGTTTGAACTACAGCATTGTACTGTGCAACAACTTCCCCTTCTTCCAGCAGGAGCGAATGCCAGCTGTGTATCTAAACTATATGAAGAACGTTGTGTGTTGTTTATCTAACATGGATGCAATTTCCTCAAAATGGGTGTGCATGCATTCGGTTATATTTATGATGCCATTAATGGCTGGAGATCAAGTCAATGCATTTACAACCTGCACAGCCCGCTAAGTCAGGACTCTTCGAGCCTCCTCTAATTGATTTCTCTGCCTTGCAGTCCGGCCACAGATTGATGGCCTCTGCAGTCACTGAGCCTCCACCTCGACAGACCGGAATTAACCGCCTATGTCTGATGACTTTCCAATGCTCAAGTGTAATTAAGTTCAAGTGTGTGTGTCCATGATCACAGTGTCGGTCAGATGGTACTTAAGCAAATTAAGAGCTCTTTTGAGGATTAGACGGTTCTCTCCAGTGGTGATTGGATTGTATGTGTCAGAGAGTCCATGTTGGGATGGGGGTGAGCAGGAGGAGCGATGTTTGATATTTAAATTAATCATCCTCAAAACTGGAAACCATTCAGAACTTTATACCTACAAGTCTGTCTTTTTGTGACTTCCTAGACACTCACTGTTGCCTTCTTTTTCTATCTCCCAAAGGAACCAGCAGCACAAACACTACCTGCATCTAGTAGAGGTAAACAGGCCGGCAGCAGTTCGAATAAAACCAGCGCTAGTTATGGAAGGAGCAACAGCCTCGGCAGCAGAGGCAAGGATTCAGCTGCTGGCGGCAGTAAGGCTGGCAGTTTGAAAAGAGGTAGCCTCAGCCACCAAGACAACCAGGGTACCAAACCAGCATCTCGCCCATCCCGACCAGCTTTCCGCCTCTGCAGCAGCCGGAGCTTTTCCTCCCTCCACACCACCTCCCTCACTGCTGCTCCGTTCAAGAGAAGCAGCCGCTCTCTCAGCAGACTCGACCAAAGATCCCCTGGAGATGGTAATTTCATTTATGCTTAATTTATGTTGGTTTATTTATAGCGAGTATAGTATTGTTTTTTTATTATTATATTTATGGATGTATTTTCTTAAGTTGCAACACAGCAAAGTTGTTGAATTTATACAGATGCTCTAAATATTTTGTAAGAAAGAAATCATAAATATCACCCAAAAGTTTTCTTATTTGTTTTATATACAGTTTTATTTCTTCTTTACTGCTGTCTCTTCAGATTCAGACCATTCCGTTTCAAGTTCACAAATCATTGAAGGACAAGCAGCAGAAAAGAAAGAACTGAATTCTGGCCCGCCGTCCTCCTCTGAGGAGCAAATCAGGTATTTCCGAAGCTCCTGGATTTTTCTATGGTTGCTTTGTGAAATTATTTTATTATACTTTTTTTTCAAATTAAATATAAAATCATTGGTTTTGTCAATCTGTGCCATTTATGTTTCCATCATTAAAGGGAAAACAAAGACCAGTGTCATGATGATCAAGCTGAGAAAATGAAAACAAGCAGCTCCTCTGAGCCGCTGGAGTCTTCCTCCTCTTTGGTTTCCACCAGTGCATGTCATCATCACTGCAACAAAGTAAAGAAACAGGTACTTTTACTGAGTATTTGTGAATACATATTGAAGTTACTCTTAACTGCTGCTGTCTGTGCCAATCAGCATGACACCTTTGCTATGCTGCAAATATTGTTGACTTAAAAGTCAAATTAATGAATTCATCTGGTGCCATGAACTCCACACCAGGTTGGTTTTAGAGCCATAATGTCAGTCTCAGCGGCTACCCTAGCTTCAACATGACATGAGTGTGGTAGGACACAGAGTTTGCAGAGAAGATGATTTGTAAAACAAGTATAAAAACAGAGAGATTAGGCTGCAGTTATGCCCTCTTTTCTGTGGCAGGAGTTGAAACGCTCTGCTCCTGACGTCTCACAGTCGTCACTCCCTCGTCACCAACGGCGCAAATCCCTCGAGTGCAGAGATGTTGAGCCCTCTGCTATCGTGAGTCTGATCATGACATGTTCTCACAAAAGTTTGAGATTTTCTTTTAATAATATTTAAATCAACATGTCTCATCGTGTTTGAGCTGGCCGGTTGTTAAGCTGTATAAAAACAAATTGATCACATCTAAATAAGAATTGATGATGTGCATCATTAAAGTAATACATACAATTTGTGGATTATATTATATGCAGTATTTATTATGGCACATAAGATGCTTTGCTTCTTCTTCAGCCCGACCCATTCAACTTTAAGAAAGGATGGATGATGCGGGAGGACGCATCTGGACAGGTGAATTGGTCGCGGCACTGCCAAATTTCAGAAACAGTGGCATTAAAGGTCTGACAAGCTAATAATCTCGTGCACTGTTCTGCTTATAGTGGCAGAAACACTGGTTTGTGCTGACTGACCAAATCCTGAGGTTCTACAAAGATTCAATAGCTGAGGAGGTGTGCTGGTATTCTCTTGTTAAATAAAATAAATACATATGTAACATGTACGAAGAAGCTAATATGTCTGTTAAATATGCATGTCGGTATGGAAATTGATCTTAGCAAAAAGTATTCATGACCCAGACATATGATGCTCAACGTTGACTGTGAGTGAATGTCTGAATAGAGGTTTATGTTACAGATAAGCTCTCTTGTTTACTGATTGTTCATTTCAGGCAGCCGATGTGGACGGTGAGATAAACTTGTCCACGTGTTTTGACATCAAAGACTATCCAGCTCAGAAGAACTGTGGTTTTCAAATCCATGTGAGTTCAATAACTGCTCAAATGTATAGTCAAACAAATGAGTAATGCATATAGTGCAAGTCTGATAACATATCGTGAAGAAGTTTTTGTATTTAAAAAACAGTCCTCTAGATTTTGGTGCTGAAAAAGAAAAGACCAGCAGCTCATTTGTGACTGTGCTCATGACTCGTGAGATATTTCTTTTGAGACAAATATGAACCAGGGTACCTTTGTTTATTCTCTCTGCTGCGTTGCACTTGTACCAAGGTTGGTTTGAGTTTGTGTCACTCAGTTGTTTATGTTGTTAAACTTGTGATGGTCTTAATTTCTGGAGTAGCGCAGAAACAAGTCTCCATTGTGGTCTCCATCGTAGCTTGTGTTTGAGGAGCGGTGTCCTCCTTTTACGTCACAGTTAATTTGTGACAAAACGAGTATTCTCTGCAAACTCCACTCTTCATTTTGTGAAGTATTTATTTATCTTCATCTTAGCAATCTTAGCTGGATTTCCCTTGATCTGAAGGCAAAAATGCTAAAATGTTAATGTAACACACTGTTTCATGGAGGTTTGAGTCTCTTATCATTGTTCTTTGGGTAACTTCAGTGAAAAAAGATATTGTTGTCATTTGCCTGCTCTCACAGTGTATTGTTGGGAAATGTTGAATGGATACCTGATGCAGCAATTTCCAAAAAAACAACCATATAGCATATTAAATTAAGAAAATTCATTTTACATGCATGGTGGGTAGTCAAGTCAAGTTTCTTTGTAATCCAATATTTTAGATAAACCATGAGAAGATATTAATACACAACATAAATACATAAATATTTCTGTTTCCACAGACCAGAGATGGAGTCTACACACTCTGTGCTATGACCTCTGGGATGAGACGCAACTGGGTCCAAGCAGTGCTGAAGAATGTGAGGCCCAGTCCCGTGCCTGATGTCACTAGGTAAAAAAAAAAAAAAAAAAGTTGTGTTAGAAGGGCTGCATAATTTCATACTGATGTCATTGAGAATTTACATTGTGAAGTACCTTTACTCGTTCTAAGCTATGGTTGTTCTATGGCTCTAGATTAAGCATGCATGGTGTAAATAAGTTTGTCGTTTCTCACAGCTCCCTTTCAGACTCGCAGTCAGCTGAGTGTCTGGAGAAAGCTGAACACCCAGACAGCTTTTTGCAAGAGCACAAAACCAGCGACTGTGCAAAGGAAACACATCAGCAGCAGAAAGAACAGGAACTCAAACTGCAGCCGGAGACGGAGCGGCGTTCTGCTGATGGAAGCTCTGCTCCGCCTATGATCGCCTCCTCTCATCCGTCCTCCCCAGTCTCACCCTCTGGCTCCTCGGCACCGGCTCCCAGCAGTCCTCCACGGCAGGTGGAGGAGGGTGAGTTGTTTTTTTTAGTAACTGATTTTTGAATTAAAGGCAAACAAAAATAATTGTATGTGTGATTGTAAACTGCTGCTCATATCAAGAACCTGCTTGAATATTAATGGTTGCTCCATGGAGGGAAAATACACAGTGTCTAAATATTGTAACATTTATCTCATTGTACGTCATTATTTTCTGTGTACAACCTTCTGTGGCCAAGGTGTGACAGAAGCATCATTATGTGTTGAAGGAGCTGGAAGCGACAGCTGTACATCCACAACAATGCTGTCAAATGTTGAGTGTTTAGATGAACATTCACATATGCCGAGTGAAATTGAGCAGAGTCGGCAGCAAGTTAAAACCACACCCCGCAGCGAGGAGCAACAAGTGTCGATAAACGTCACTAACGAGAAGGATCAATTGCCACGTGAGCAGCAAACTGGGCAACTTGTCACAGAGGTGAGATTATGTTTGAGTTTGTGTGTGTACATGAACGCATAAACAAATGAATACCTGTTTTGTGTGACGGTTTTATTACTATTTCTCTACAGCTGGAACAAACACAGAAGGAATTGTGTCGACTGCAGCAGTTAAACAGGAATCTTCAGGGTGAGCTGCAAGAGAGAGGAAGGCGTTCAAAAGAAAGGGTTCGTCCACAGGTATAATATAGACACTCTAACATGTAAAATAGCATTCAAGCAAGCACAGTTTGTCCTAGTTACAGCTCACTGTTGTTCTGTAGAAAGATCTTCTCTCAAACTCCACTTCATCTTCGGAACAAGCACTTGCTTTACTACGACTGCAGAAGATGAACAATGACCTCCGCTCTGAGATGGAGGCTCAAACTAGGAGCCAGGAGGAAGCCAGGGAAGATGAACTACGGCGAAGGGTAGATCTATTAGCTCAACAAGCACAGTTGCTGGTCACAGGTGATGCCACAGCACTCGCACAAGCCCATCTGGAGCAAGACCGCCAGCTTTTTCGTGAGCAGCAGATGGAGTGGGAGGGTAGCGTGGCCTCCTTGAAGTCTCAGCTGACTGCCAGTGAGGAGCAGAAGAGGGAGGCTGAGGCGCGCTTCACACAGCTGCAGCAGGAGTTGCAGAGTTACCACAGTCTCCAACAGGAGGCTGATAAGTTACACAAACATCTCCAAGAGGTGACGACTCAACTTCAAGCTAACGAGGAAGCGCAGGCTCAGAAAGAGGCTCGCCTGCAGAAGCACCTCATGCTCCTGCAAGCGAGTCAGGACAGAGAACGGAGGAGCTTGGCCGCTAGCCTGGCACAGGCAGAGCAACACTCACGAGACCTTCAGGAGAGACTGGACAGAGCTGAGCAGCAGGTAGATAGCCTGACGAAGACTGAGACCTGGACCAGGAACATTGAGGAAGCGCAACAAGAGCTTCAAGATGAGCTAACGTGTACTGTATCTGCCGTGCAGAAACTTCAAGAAGAAAGAGAACAGCTTGACCGTCGCTGTCAAGATCTGCAGAACCAGTTGTATGAGGCAGATGGGGAGGTGAGCAGGCTGCAAAGTCGCTTGAAAACCGATGAAACGCAATACTACAATCTTGAGCACTCATACGAGAGAGTGAGTGAGGAACTTCAGCTGGCCTTAGGGACAGTGCAGCAAAAGGAGTCTGAAGCACAGGACATGCGAGAGGGCTACGAGAGACTCCTGGACAGGAAGGAGCAGGAGCTGAGTGAAGTTTTGCTGAAGATGGAATTCTTAGGAAACAGTCTGGAGGAGACAGAAGTGAAGCTGAATGACGTATTGAAAGGGGGCACCTCTGTCTGCTCTCAGCTGAAGGATGAATCCTCAGAGCCAACTCAGCCAAACGTCACTGTAAACGATGACAGCCCAAAAGCAACAGACAGTAGCCAGTTGTCGAACAGCTCAGATGCAGTTGAACATGCAGTAGACGACTCGGAACGTTTTATTTCTGAGATCCAGATACTTGAAACCAAGCTTTATGTAACCGAGGAGAAGCTGAGGGACATCATGCAAAGACTGGAGGAGCACCAGGGTCTCAGCTGCCAGGACCCCCACCTTTGCTCCCAGCTCACTCAGAGCCGAGCCACTGCCCAGCACCTCAGTCTGCTGCTTCACAGTCAGGCCAAGCAGAGCCAGCGCTTCGCACTGGAGACCGAAAACTGCTGCAGGATGTTGGTCGGTAGGTTTCAGGTTGCACAGAACATCATACAAGGCTGCAGAGAGTGGCTCCAAGGCACTCCACTTAAAATGACTGACTTTGAGAAGCAACTGGCCACGGCCGCTGCCTGCCTTCAGCAAGGAGAGAAAGACGCAGAGAAACAGCAGCATGAATCACACAATGCCGGCAAAGGAGAAGAAAAGATACTCAATGATGAGATGCTAGCTGAAGCTGAGAGCAACATCAGTGCTAAAAGTAAACCCATGAATACATTACCCTCAGAGGATGAGGTGGAAAGTGTTGGGAAGTGTTTAAGGAGGGAAGTATTTGTTGTAGAAAAAATGTTGTCTGTCCTTCGGATTCAACATGGCACTGGGCAACTATCGTTAGCGCCAAGAGAGGATGAAGGGGATTTGGCACACAAGTACAAAAGCATAATCTTGCAAAGAATCACCTTGAAAACAGAAAAGGGGACTCTCTCTGGGAGAGCAGAATGTGACAACAGTGTACGTTTAGAGAGGGCCATCGGTGGAGTCTGTGCTGAAGCGGAGCTCATTTATGCCGCCTTTAAAATTCAGCAGCAATATGAGAGCATGACTCAAGTAACTAATGAAGAAGTGGAGCTTCAAAGGAAGAGTCTGGCAGATATCAATCCCCCAGAACTGGCTCCTTATGAGGAGCAAGTGCAGGGAGAAGGTAGAGATTCAGAAGGAGCTGCTAAAGGAGTCGAAAAGGATGAATCTGATGTCCAAAAGATGGAGGCAGAGAAAGAACCAGAGTGGTTAGAGAGACTTCTATCCCGGCTGCAGAGAAGGGCTAATTTCCTACACCAACTCTGCCAGGAGTTTTCTGAGTGTAGCGTGGATGCTCACTGGGAAAATGCTTCTGCAGCTGACTTGAATTGGATGCAGGAGCAGGCAAAGTTGATTTATTTGTCAGACAGGCTGCACACAGATTTAGAGCAGCAGCAAAGTGAGGTGTTACAGGAGGAACTGCAAGCTCTGTGTGAGGATCAGAGGGATGAGCAGGAGGCTTTGAATGACACCTTATGTCAGCTTCAGGAGGACAACAGTGTGTTAAGAGAAGAACTACAACGTGCAGAGCAAAAGATGATATCCGTAGAGACCGGGAACCAGAGACTCCTGGAAGACCTACAGAAAATCAAAGTTAATCACGAGGAACAGATGAAAAAACTGGAGATGGAGTTTCAAGAGAAGATGAGGGACCTGCAACAGATCCATGAAGAAGAGATGAAACACTTGCATGGTTTTTACACCAAGTCTACTAAAGAGAAACAGACCAAAGGCTACTCGGAGACGCCTGCTTTCACAGAAAGTTCCTCCTCCCTACCAGACCAGACTGTAACGCCAGCAGGTGGTGCAGCAGCCACGAGAGAGGCTTACCAGAAAGACCTTGAAAAACTTGAGGTAACGGAGACCTTAATCCTTTAGCAAATAGTCAGTTTCAATTAGTATTTTTTTGATATTGAATAGAGAACCTTTTTTTCATTTGCAATATAGTCATCCTGCGATCAAGGTTTCGCTGCTATGGAGGAAATGCACAAGCAGATGATAGGTGATCTACAGCAGCAGCATCAGATGGAGATGTCGGCACTTCTAAAGGACAAAAACAAGCTGCTGCAGGAAGAGACAGCTGCCACAATGGCAGGTAAATGTCTTTTAGCAAGGAGTCCTAAAAAATAAAAGCCCTGCTCTAACAATCATTGATTGAAAAATCATTAATAACAATGGATAAAGGAACTTCCAGCTGGTTGGACAGCATTAGTTGCAGATTTGTTTTTTAGATGAGCAATTTATGAGTTCAGCAAAAACAAGATTTAAGAGTTACTTTACAAGAAAGACGTTAGTTGAAGATGAACAGAAATGAACTCAGAAGGTAACAATGGTGAACAATTATACTTTAAGCTGCCATATATCTCTACAGCCATCGTAGCGATGAGGAGAGCCCATAAACAGGAGCTGGAGAAAAGCCGACAGTCTCAGCACAAAAAGGAGAGCGCTGACATCACACAACTGCACATCGAATATGAGTGAGTGACTACTGCTGCTACTTTTACAGCGTTAGTTTTTTTTCCACCAAATGTCTTTTGCTTCCTCCTAGCACAGTTCCGGTAGCATCACATGAGCTTCTGCTTTGCCTCTGCAGGAAGGAGATCCAGTTGATGCATAAGGAGCTGGAGGTGTTGTCGGTGCAGCACACTCAGAGATGCCTGGAAAACTCCAAGCTGAGCCAGGAGCTGCAGGACGAGAGACAGTTCTTGATGCAGTGTCAAAAAGAAAACCAGGAGCTCAAAAATAAACAGGTACAATCATTCTCTTTTTCACAAAAGATAACTGAGTATTCTTCATTTGCATTCAATTAACACATCCACATCTTAATAGTATGAACAGTGTGTTTGTGTATTTCTCAAGGCTTTTATAAAATGTATCATCTTTTCCCTCCGTCCCTTGTTGTGCCTTTAAGAGAGAGACAGATGAAATGTCTCAGCTACATTTATCGCTCAATGGGAAACAGTCACATGTTGCCCCTCAAGTAAACGACTTCTATGAGATGGAGGTAAGTATCTGGAAAACAGGGAATTCAACCTTTATTTGTCCCACATCATAAATTCTCAGGAAGAAGAAAGTAGTGACGTTATATTTTCAGTAAAACTGTCTTTATCTTTGATAAGGTTAGTTTTGAGTGTACAAATACATACGTGTGTATGTTCTGGAAAGAAAAGGAAAAGATATAATGATATCATTCCATGCATTTATAGTAAATATTTTCATGTATAATCCAGTCTGCTTTATTATAACACACAACATATAAACAGTAACATATTGTATTGATGTACTTCCTGTTACAGGTGATTCTGCGAGCGAGGGAGGCAGAAATGCAGTTTCTCAGACAGGAAGCTCGTTCTCTCAGGGATGAGTTGAAAATTGCTCGAATGGTACTGAAATCTCATTAAAACTTCTGATCTTCTAATCTTGCTAGACTACAAGAATACATCGGAAAAGTAATATTTAGAGAATGTTTTCCTGTGTTCACACTTGAAAAACATGATTTTGCATTTAATTACTGAAATTAGTGAATGAGGATTCATTAATTATTACTTTACTAAATGTCGGCACATCGGTCTGGATTATTCCATTTACTTTTTACCTAAAGATTGAGGCATAGTAAAACTATGGGATTCAGTCAACTTGATAAAGGCAGCTGCATACGTTTTAACACAATGTACTGTTTTATAAAGGATGCAATTGTAAAAAGTTACACATTTAAACATGTTATTTCTGTGGGAAACAGGACAAAATATACGTCCAGAACAAGCTCAAAGCCCTCTATATGAACAGCAAGGATGAAGCCCATCGTGAAGTCAACAAACTCTGGGAAGATGTCAAGTTCGCCACTTGGTCTCCAGGCAGAGAGGCTCCTCAACAGAGCCCCGGTGAGACACTTTTCACATTCTGGAGAAGAATGATACCACCTCACATCTATAGAGTGAAATATGAACAGCAGCCAGTTAGCTTAGCTCAGCACAAAGACTGGAAACTAGGTGAAACCTGGCTCTGTCCTAAGACAACAAAACACTTAACAGCATCTCTCGATCTCCTCTAACGCTCGTCAAGTGAGCTAATAATATGTGTATCTCTCAAAATGTAGAACTACTCCTTTAATTCTCTCTCTTTCTGTCTGTTTTAATCTCATTTTCTCAGAGGACACTGTGACGAACACAAGTAATGCTGCTTTTCCGAAGAAAACTAAAAAATCATCTCTCACACGTCAGATCAGAGGACTGAGATCAAAGGTAACCCTTTTAAACCCTCACCTCGGGCTCAGAGTGAAGTGTTTTAATTAGTACCACAACCACAGATTGATATCTTTCACTCTTTCTTTTATCTCTTATTTTTGGTTTCCATGTGCGCTCGGCTTGCAGAGCTTAAAAGAAGGCCTTTCTGTCCAAGAACGAATGAAGTTGTTTGAGTCATCCTGATCCGGACAAGATGAGCAGGTGGAATCTGTAGTTCAGAGTCAAACTGCTGTTTGGTGAGTGCAGTTTGAACACAGAAGATGTATCTCTGTCCATCATGTGTTACTCTTGTTGATACACAATATGTGTTCTATTATATGTAACTTTTTAATGTGTAAAATGTTTATATGTTGTTTGTGTCCGAGAGGGAGAGAGGGAAAGAAACATCATAATGCCACTAGAGGGAGCAACAAACATATTTTAAATATTCCAAAAAGGAAATATGGTACATTGCCTAGTGTGATTTATAGTCACAATATCTGCGTTTTCATTGAAATTACTGACTGTGTTGCATCAATTTTTATGTTAGATGTAGCATAATACAACATTTACTCTCCCAGCATACATTACTTCTGAAATAGATGTGATGCCAGTATAGCTGTATCTGTTTTTTAAATAAACAATAATATTTTAGCTGAAAATGGGCAATCATTTTAGGACGGTTACTATTATTTATTTTTTATCAATATATGAAAATGTAATTCCTGGCATAATTCAGTTATGTTAATTCAGACGATAAATTATATGTCAACCGTGACGCATTGTTTATGTTTCCACCAGAAGTATGCTGTAAATATATAGTCTTTATTGTCCAGAGATTTGTTTTTCGCAGCCAGTACATGTTTCTCACAGAAACATACAAAGAAAAATACACTTGGTCACATCTATACAAATATTCATGAACATTAAAATACATCTTCAGTTGTGGTTCTCATCAGGGGAAATAAATATGAAAGAGAAAGTCTCCCGCGTGTGGATGAGAATCTAAAACCCCCCAAAAAAGAAAAAAAAAAACAGTGTCAATATTTGCTTAATTTGGTAATTGGTTGGAAGTTCATTGGTTGGAATTGTTTGGTTGAATGGAACATAATAAGACAGTGTGAGGCCTGGATGTCTGGTCAACATAAAACTGAACCAAGAGCTCTGCTTTTGTAAACACGCAGTGACAGCGTGCGACACAGCGTCAACCTGATCTCTCAGGAGCCCAGCGGTAAACGAGCAGGGTGGTTCAGGAAAACATTGGTGTCCGTTCGCTGTCAAGGGACCACACATACAGTACAGTGCCTCATCAGTGGAGCACCAAGCAGGGTCTCCAACATCAGATCAGGTGTCATACAGGAGGGGACGAGTCAGAGGGGTCACTTCTGAGTGCGTGGGTTATTGCTGCTGATATTTACATGCCACACATTGCTCTTACAGGTTGCCTCAACCCCTAAAATGTGTGAACCTAGAATTATCTAGAATGGAGAGCTTTAATGCTTTTTTCTTACTCTAATTGAGCCTATCCACCTTTTTTAGAACTTTAACAATAAATATAAACATCTCCAGAGATCTGATTTCTGTGTAAATTATAAATCATAGCTCCCAGTGTCCTTGAAGAAGACTTAATTTGTTCCATGGGGTCATATTCCTTGAGAGGAACATCACACCTCATTAAAACCTAGCACTCATCTTTCCCTCCCTGGGACTCCTGGGTGTGTGAAACTGCAATCATGTGAGCTGACACTTTGAAAGAGCAAAGCTGTTTAAAAAAAAAAAAATTTATTCATCATGGCTGTGACATTTATTTATGTATTTATTTATTCATTTTTACAGCAGGCTGGTAAAACCTAAGACCCCTTTATCACTGATGAATAAAATAAAAATGTTTATATTCCTAATCTTGACTTTGGAAATAAATAAATCATCTTTTTTAAATTGTATATATATATATATATATATATATATATATATATATATATATATATATATATATATATATATATATATATATATATATATGTATGCACCTGCAGGTTTTGTTGAGTTGCCCCACAAACACTCCTCATGACTGATCAGCTGATGTAGAAACACCAGTACACAGGTGCACCTGCCCAGGCTGTAAAAATAAGTGGCCCATTTAGTCATGCAAAGATCAATTACTGCAACCAGCGGAGAGGCTGCTCTGATCAGTGAGCACAGCCCGCTCCCCCAGTGATACACTTCAGGCTGCTGATAGGAACGCGACTCTGCTTATGATTTCTCTCATGTCACACAGGTCCGCATTTGTGTTTTCAAAATGCTGCGAGGAGGAAAGAGTTGCACGGGCTCCCCAATATGATTTGGTCCACAGCGTTATGAAATCAGGTCCAGAGGCGTGTGACCTACATGCAACTTAAATTTACCATTGTTTCCATGACAATGGATAGATCCTCCATTGTTCACCTGAGACAAATATAAATTTGGCACAAACATTAGTTTAGCCTCGGCATTGGAGGATGACGGGGCTGATTGTTATTTGGGGAAGCACTTTTTACAGTCTTGTGAAATGTGTCAGAAACAAACAAGCAAAGTTTTGTTTGTGCAGAAACAATTGTGAAGCATATTTATATCAGATATGAACATCTTAAAAAGCCATAAACAATGATCCAAGTTAGTATTTAGTAAGTTTAATTAGATAATAAGCTATTTCAAATCAAATGTAATGACCAATTTCAACATTACACCATGATATTAAACTTTTCATAAACTACAAATAACCTTGATGTTATTTGAGGGAAAATTAACTTTGTAAGGAATTGTATGGGATAGAATAACAGAAAGGTTTAATCAAACATTGTTTTTGATTGAATGCAGAAGTCGTGTCACAGTGAGAGGGATGTGCAATTCAACGTCCTGCCTTTTTTGTGTGGTGCCAACGTGGTCACCCTGTATTTATCACAAGGTGAGAGCATTTTGATGAGGCATGCTGGTCTGCTGGAGCACCCCAACTGGAGCGGGGAGGTTAGTGAGCAGCTCCCTTAAAAACGCCCTGCTGTGTACGTGCAGCGTTTCTTTCTGTTGAGCGGGAGGACAACGCCTCTCTTCCCAGCTCAGGTTGTTCTTGTCGGCTGCCAACAGAAACACAAAATTACAGATTCTCCACAGTATCTCCATCTTTTGTGTTTTATCTCTCTCTCTTTTTGATCACTGAGGTTTTTGCAATAGAGTTAGCTAATTTGGACAGAATATGTATTTTTTTATTAGTTATTTTGAAAATTTTAAACACATTTGTATTCATAGAAGTCAAAAAAATAAACTCATGGTGCAACTATAAGTTAATGTGGACGTAAAAACAGGCTACAATACACAAATGTATGTATTATTATATAAGAGCAACTCTTGAACAGCTATAGGTGCTGTATCTAACTATATAATGGAACAATGAGCAGGAGCTGCAGCAGGTGAGCATGAGCAGCAGGAGTGCTGCTGAGGCTGAACCAAACAGACGGTTACACCCTTGTATAATTGGACTACCTGCCATGCTCCCGATCCTGAGTGTCCTGCCAGAACCAGTTATGCTTATTTCTGAGTCAGCTTTGAGTAAACATCCTGTGTCTTATGTACCACACAGGGATAACCACAACATGACATAACACCCGATATGAATCGGGAGAGTTTATGCTGATTTTTCCTGCGTCCTAAGTGTGGTCGAGCCTGGCCCACTTTGGCCTTTTCTGAAGTGAAGCGGCCTTTAAATAACTTGCGGGGTATGAAGTATGTCCCTATAGCACACTTCATATCCCCATCTGCTCTGCCATCTTAGCACTGGACCCATGACCCATTTACACGCCTGCCATCATAGTAGCATTAGCAAATATTATTTCCTGTTAAAATGTATACAACATATTCTCAGAGTACCTTGTCTTAGCACCTTTGAAGGCCATCATGTTGGAGTGTCACACACAACTTACACTGGAATGGTCTCTAGTGAATCTGGGTCAGACCAGCACTGGAACTACTGGTTCTGTTCTGTCCTGTAAAATAATTACAAACTCTTCGGGGAGAGCAGCGTGGCAGTGGGTTGTCTAAAACCAGCATGAGATGTGATGGAGCTTGCACATATATATTAATGTGCAGTGTTTGGATAGCGATACTGTATGTGTAGACGAGGCTTTGGTCCAGAGTGTAATACTGTACCTCTCAGTCTACTATAAACAATAACTGTCCAAGAGATTGCCATGAAATATAGTACATTCATGGTCCCCAGAGGATGAATTTCCTCATGCACCACCATGAGGTTCACATTTGTGCTATTTATGGTATTTCAACAACCATTGGATAGATTGAATATAGTGTAGCAAATAGCAGATCACATGTTAACATGCAATTAGGGGAACGTTAGACCTGCTTAATAGCATTAGCTTGCTGTGCCTAAGTACAGCCTCATGCAGCTCCTAGCGTGGGTGACTCATAGTCTTGTTTTACAACTATAATCAAGGGAACAACTGCTTATTGTGATACATAAGTGACACACACACGCACACACACACAGGACAAATGAGTGATATTCAGCAATGAACTGCCTACATGGGCTTTTCAAAGTCCAGCATGTTCAACAGGAGCTGCTTTGCTTTCTGAATGAGTCAGAATGGAGACCACACCACCCACACTGTGATCTGTTTGATTTTAGTTAGAAAACAAGGACAACGTTACAGAATATGGTAGTGAATTAGAGTAGTTACTCACTTCTCCATAGACGTCCACGTAGTGGTAGATTTTACTTATTCTTAAAGAAAGAGATACTCGAAATAAATGTCACTGTATACAGCAGTGGTGATGTCCAGTCTTCAAAGCAACACTGTCACAAAATTAAAAATACGTTCTAGGAGAATTTAACCCAGAGAAATGTGTTTAACAATTATATGTTCTGGCCATTTCTGGTATTTCTCGTACACATCGGTCCTGAATAAACCAGTTGGTTCTTCCATCTGAACATTGCTGACCAGCGCTGGTGCAACACTAGGTATGGGAAGAGCACGTAGTCTCCAAATGCCAAGTATCTACAGTGACACCATGAAAGGGAGGGGGAGGACGATAGCTGAGCAGTGAGCAATAGTTCACTGGATGTGGGATACAGAGTGGGATCTGCAGCAGAACGAGATCACATAGCAGATATACCAAGAAAGTGTGAGACTGTCGACTGCCCATGAATCTAAAATAAGATACAAGGGATTGATTTTTTTGATTGGATCGGACCATACGGGCCACGTGAGCCCTACAGACATTCGGTTTGGGACGGCTTTGATCGGGTTGCTATTTTGAGGGTCAAAATTATGACTTCAGCGCTTCACTGAAGTAATTTTTCTGATCAGCTGGATATCAATCGAGCAGATACCTTGGAGGACTTGACAGTAGGAGTGATTGTAATGCTCTGCTTATTGAGTGGAGAAGGAGACACGATAAAACTAGGAGGCTCAGACACGATGGTACTCTGGGGCCATTTACTTTTCTGTCCCAGGAGGATAGAGTGGTTCTACCCGTAACGGAGGAAAAGAATTGGAGAGACAAAAAGGAAGCCTGAGGAGAAACATGCAGCAGTTCGGCTAAAAGACTTGGAAATCTGGAAGAAAAGGAAAGTTGGAAATCAACATTTATTTGGAAACACTTGCAGGTAAGCTGCTTTATTTGTTTTAAATATAACGCTGTCGCCAACACGCTCTCGACGAGAGACCTGCGGACGGTCTCTCATTGTTCAATGCAAATATATTCTCAGTCTTATTGTGACAAACGTCAGCAGAGTAATAGAGGATTGAGCTCACAGCTCAGCAGGCAGAGTGTGGCTCATGTGAGAGCGGAGGAGCTGTTGCAAAGAAAATTAGATATTAATATCTTTTGCTTCTTAGCAACTGGAGCATTGAGTAACAGAAACCACACACATTCAAATGGGCAGAAAATCTGTTATTATCAATTGTCATCCTGGTCTCTGTACTTTGGTCTCTCTTGAAAATGACACACCTGTATAAATGAAGGTTAAATAAATAAATAATAATTAAAAAAAATGACTTACCAATTTAGGCTGAGGGTTTGAAACATACTTCAACTTGAATCTGTCCAGAAATTGTACATCAGATGTTAATACTGCTCTGTATACAAGGTATACATTTGTATCTGTCCATAGCTGTAGAGCATCCCGGGTGTAGACACCTGCACAGCAGCCTTTGTGACCCCATTTGGAAGTTTCATAAACCCAGTTTTATAACTGCACGTTCCTAAAGCGCTGAGGTGCATTATTTGAGGTTTAACTGCATCTTATCTCTTGGAGGAACAAAAGAAAAAACCATGATAGCATTGATCTAACAGGCAACAGTTAACATGTCACTTTATTCTGACCTGCAGTTGTTTGTTGTTGCATGGTTTCCTCTGGTCCCTGGAGTCTCCAGTGTTTTTCATCTTGCAGCATCATTAGGTCAAATTTTCTGTCTCTGCTTTTAGCTTAAGACTAAATGCCTACAATACATATTCCCTCCAGCGTCGGCTGTACTTTGTGCTTTAAACTAATTAGGAAATATTAGCATGCTAACATGCTAGATGAAGGTAGTAACCATGGTAAACATACTTGCTAAACAGCACGAGCATGTTAGCATGTTGACATCATTAGCATCAATAATTATGAGCTTACAGCCTCACAGAACTCACAAAGTAGAATTTTCTACAACATGATATATATATTTAACTATAAAATATTCAAGCAGAAAGTCTATTAACCTGTTGATGACAAGCCCTGGGCTCATAGTTGTCTTTAGGCTAATTTGTTGTTGTATGAAACAGGATATTCAGAAGGATTTTGATTGAATTCACAATGATTTCCAGCAATTGGCACACAATTGTGTGATAAATTGTTCTGAAGCGATTCCATATCGATTTCCTAGCATGAAACCATTTTGTGGCTGTCCCTTCTATGATACAACTTTTCTTCCCTGTCTTTTTCAGCCCATATTATTTTCCAGTTCAGCCCCACAGGGGAATCACACTGCCTCATCACAGTGACTCTAATAGTTGTGCCAGCTGGAGGAAACAGAATATACGTCATATGAAATGGCAGGGCATTGGATTAACTGGCTATTTCTGTACCTTGTTGATCAGAAAAACATGTATTGTATACACCAGAGTATTTCCAATAGAGCGGGGGCAAAGAGAGGTAGGACAGAAAATCGAATGTCTCAAAGGCTAAATTACAATTGTAATGTGTTGTGTTTGAAAATCTATATATAACTGTATAATCTTCACGTTTGCCCTAAATTGTGCAGCATAAATTAACTTCATACAGTTTGGACAGTAATTGTAAATTATATTCATCAACATTTTGCCTCTATTGAAAATAATAACAACCGAAAGATTTGTTACCATATCAACAATGAAAATGATTAAGTGAAAATACTTTGTAAACAGCAGCTATTATTAGAAATCAGCTCATAAAACTATTTGAGTTGACAGTGAGTGACTCCTTGGAGAAGTCTAGATATTTTAAATGCATCATGTGTTGCAGATGTTTGTCAGAAACAAATAGTCGTCAAAACTAGTTATAGTCAATAACGTGCTGAAAAAAAGAGATAGAGATTGTGTGTTTATCCTTAAACTGTGCTTAAAAAAAGGTTTCCTAGGAAATTAAGTGAACATGTAGGCCCATCATGTCCATTGGCTTCCCAATGCTGTATACTAATAATTCACCTGTCCTTCTTTTACAGGAAACTTCTTTTGTGCCTCCCTTCTCAATTCCAGTTGACGCTGCCTCTGTTTTGGGGGCGAAGTTGTGCACTTCCTGCAAGCCTGGTGTGTTTTGTGTGAGCCGGGCCCCTCTGAGGCATGAGCGTGGGAAGGGCCCACCACCATAGCTTCGTGTCCTGTGAAGAAGAAGGCCTGAGACTAAGTACCATGCCTGCAGTGGGCAGCTTCGGCAATGGCAAGATTCACACGAGACGCAAATACCACAGCCGGTTTGTCAGCAAGGCTGGCCAATGCAACGTCCGTTTCACAAACATGGATGACAAGTCACAGCGGTACATATCTGACATTTTCACAACGTGTGTGGATATCCGCTGGCGATATATGTTCCTGCTATTCGGCCTGGCGTTTGTGGTGTCCTGGCTAACATTTGGATTGGCATTCTGGGTCATCGGCCTCCTGCACGGTGACATGGACCATCCCGAAGGGGATGAAAGCTTCGTTCCCTGTGTCACGCAGGTCAACACCTTTACGGCAGCTTTCCTGTTCTCTGTTGAGACCCAGACGACCATTGGGTACGGTGCTCGTTGTGTGACTGAGGAATGCCCGGCTGCTGTCTTCATGGTGGTCTTTCAGTCCATCATGGGCTGCATCATCGATGCCTTCATGATTGGTGCCATCATGGCCAAGATGGCGAGGCCCAAAAAGCGTGCAGAGACTCTACTGTTCAGCCACAATGCAGTCATCGCCTTGCGTGATGGGAAACTGTGCCTCATGTTTAGGGTTGCTAATCTGAGGAAGAGCCACATTGTGGAAGCTCATGTGCGAGCCCAGCTCGTCAAGCCCCGTTACACAGAGGAAGGCGAATACATCCCCATGGATCAGCTTGACATGGACGTAGGCTATGACAATGGCACAGACCGCCTGTTTCTGGTTGCACCCCTCACTGTCATCCATGAGATCGATGAAGAAAGTCCACTGTTTGGCATCAGCAAGCAAGATCTGGAAACATCTGACTTTGAGATTGTAATTATTCTCGAAGGGTTGGTGGAGGCCACTGCCATGACGACGCAGGCACGCAGCTCTTACCTGCCCTCGGAGATCCTGTGGGGTCACCGCTTCGAGCCCGTCATCTTTGAGGAGAAGAGCCAGTACAGGATAGATTACGCCTACTTTCACAAAACGTTTGAAGTGCCGTCCACCCCCAGATGCAGTGCCAAGGACATGGAGGAGAGAAAATTCCCAACATCTGGCGACAACTCCTTCTGCTATGAGAACGAGCTGGCCTTCATCAGCAGGGATGAGGAGGAGGAGGAGGAGGAGGGAGAAGGTGGAGAAAGAGGAAGACAGGAAGTGTTTATCGGAGCTACTGAATGAGCGGGGACGTGATCAAAAGTCCTTCCTTTCGAAGAGAATCAGAGATTTAACCTTCGGCTGTTGCCTGATTTATTTGCTTTTAGATGCAGAGCAATGAAAGCGTGTGAAGATCCCTATGAGCGTAACTCTACTGACATAAGGACACCTGTAAAAGGTGGAGAAACAGACAGGCAAGGATCTCTTTTCTCATTGGATTATAAACTCTTTTGCTTTACCTGCGATGGTTACGGAACTTCGTCAAAAGCAAACAAAACTGTGATGTTTCAATTTGCAGATGATCCTAGTGCATGAATAGTATAGTTTTGTATGAATATTTTGAGAAATGTTTCATCGTTTTTGTGGGACAATCTGAAGGTGCTGTTCACAGTCCTCCAATATGTAATTTGCAGCTGTGTGGCATGAAAGTGACACTTTGCAAATATTTCTCCAGATTAATTTTGTAAAAAAAAAAGGGTGGAGTTCAACAGTGAAATGTCCTCTTAATGGTATAACTGAACAATACGATTCCAATGTAGAAGAAATATTCTACATTATACAATGTCAGTGGATGACTTGGTTAGCTGGCATACATTCAACTGATGGAAACTAGGTAGGTAGAGTTTCTAATATTTCCATTATAAAAAGGAAAAACACACTTGATGGTTATTTATTAGCAGGGAAACGATTCATATCTGTCTTAAAGTTTCAGCCAGAGATGTTAAATATGTAATTTCTTGCTTAACAGTTCGAAACATGTGAAAAACTGATTGAATGAGCGTTTGCTAAACCCCCTACTATAATAAATACTTTGGTTACTGTTGCTATGCCTGTTGAGCGGTGTCTGTTCTCCCATAGCAACGCTTGTTTACAATGATTGAAGCAGATTTTTCACCAGAGAGCTAATATTTCCTGAAAAATTCTTGATTTCAAGCAATGGTAAACATAAGCAGACAAACATCAATTTTATTTTACTGTCACTGGCTAGAGGAGTAAGAACACACTAGCTCTTGTATTTCTGGTTTTGGAGAGGGTTTAAAAAAAAACTAATAAAAAAACTAGGCCTACTGTGCCTAGCAACAGTTGCTAAACTATGATTGCACAATAGCTTGGTTTAGAAAATGGTCAATTGAAATGTATTTGTTATTTCTTTTCAGATCCAATATGTATTCTGAAGGGAAACAAAAAATAAAACTGTACAAAACTATATTTTAAAGATGAGACATTTTCTCCTCCGAGCCACCATCATGGTTTAAATCAAAGCGAACTAAGCAAAGACAAGTAAGGAGCACCTCAAAGTTCACCTCAGGACATAAAACACAATCAGAACAGAAGAACTTATCCCCTCACGTATTGGTAATCAAATACTTGACACATAATGTTGATGGCCCCCACAGGAAATAGAAGAGTCTGAGTAATCTGAAATGAAGCCCGGTCACATACATGACTGGTGGGAGACAGAGTGGAGCAATATTGCACCTGTGAATTTGTGCTCTAAATCAAGTTAAAAGACCAAATAAAACCCTAAGGAAACACACAACACAAAGTACACTACTGTATAATAGTATAATACTGAAAATGTCTCTTCAAGTGCTTATATGTCGATATAAAACCAACACAATATCTTAAATGTTTCACATGTTCATGGGACATGTTTCCCACATTTACATGTTCTGTAATGTAAAAGACAAAATAATTTGAAGAAGTACGGAATTAGTAAAGATAATAAAAATACCAAGAAGAAAGTGTGAACAAGCCATACCACACAAACGCTTCCATATATTGTTAACATTATATGAAGACCTGGTGGAGATCTGCTACCTAATGTGAAGCACCTTTCTAGTTTAATTTGGCTCTAGTATTGAATAAACTGATGCCCTGTAATGGTTTGTGTTGGTTTTCTAAGCCCTTGGCCAGAGATATTAGTTCCTTTCTGTTCATATTAATAGGACAACACGTATAGAGATATGAGGGCAGACTGTGTACCACAACATCACTTATCCCAGGGGAGATTAATTAGTTTTCCCTTTATATTTTCTCAAACAAAAAAGGTCTATGTGGGTTAACATGACCGCCATTTCAGCATATTTCAACCCATTTGTATTTATATCTTGCTGACTTGTGCTCCAGAAGACAAATGGTGGTTCCACTGCCATTTGAACCAAGAGCAGTGTGAAGGTCAAGGACTCTAATTTGTACATTTGTCAGGCCACTATTGTAAATATATATTTTTGTTTTTATGGTGTTTCTGACTGAATAGACAACAACTAATCATACATTCTTTCAAATTAAATAAAAAAACAGTGTTTATATTGTATGTTTCTTGATCAAAGCTTGAAACTGGAACTACTTTCTCTGCTTGATGGACTGAATTAACGTCTACTGAACTGAACAACCTCTTCTTGTCTTCCACTAAATGCATTTGAAGCAATTTTCTCCTCACAGGGTTTTACTTTGTTGTGTGAGACAACAATATATAAATTGACGGTTGCATTAAAAAAAAAAAAAAAAAGACAACAATGACTCCTGTTGAGCCACAATAAATATATCTCACAAAGCCAACAGTTCAGTTTTCTTCTTTCTTCATCGCAGACAGACACAACGTGCAGAGATTAATTTTCATTAAGCATTTGCTGAATGCATTTGTTGTCGAGTTATAACAAATAAGCAGGGAGGGAAAGTGGAAGCTGTTTGATAAACACGGAGGAATGGATTGTAATTTATGGCAGTGATTTGGTGGGACGGTATCTGGTTGGGGTCAGAGGTTTCTTCTTTCACTCTTATGCAACCAATCAGGCATGTCTTTGCATATGTACAGGCAAGACTTGGCAATCCCACTCGATTTCACCGGCCTGTAACCTTGAACACCGGAAAAGGGAGCTCATGCTCACAAGCTCAGGCACACAGACACACAAACAGCCACAGAAATGTATATTTGGTTAAAAAATCGGTGTGGGCTTCGTGCAACATGACATCCATATCAGTTTTAATTAGTTTAAAAACACATAATCAATAACTGCTTGAGCAGAACAATTAAAAAGACATAATCACAGTTTGTTCTAATGGCAAATACATCAAAGTCCTGTAAAATGTGCAAACATGAGTAGCGTTGTGTCTATCTGTTGGTGGGAGGCCACGTCTAACCAAGCATAATGTTACACAGATCGGATTTTATTTAATTACATCTGATATGACCCGTCAGCTAAAGACCTCAAGAGTGGGTGTGTGAGATATTAAACTGTTGGCCTCAAGTCAGTGACATTTAACAGAATAATCCGTTCCACCCTTTCATGCATCTAACATTCAGGAGGCTATCTTGAGCGCCAAATGCAGTCTAATTTCTGACTTAAGAGGGCTGTATCCTCTGAGAGGCGCTGCGTGATGGAAGGATCACCGAGAATAAACCGGGATGCTTCCTGCCCACTCGCCAGTGTTGGAGGACGAAGAAGCCGTGGAGGGTCAGTCTTCCAACATGCAGAGTGGGTTGTTGAAAGGCAAATTTGGCTTTAATTGCAGCAGTTCTATTCTTTGCTGGTTCCCCCCTCGCTACCAGAGGGAGGTGGAGGGTGGAAAGGAGTAACACGATGCAACAGCTGCACTTCCTCTCCTTAAGCCATAACTCGAAACCGTTTTAGGATTGAATTATCATATTGTTCCTGCATTATCAATTCTACTGGATGGCAAATGTTGAAAATCTGAAGTTTCAAATTTTAGGAACTGATAAAAAAGGGCAACACAAGAAAGCATTGTTTCTGGTTTGACTGTAGATGTATTTCTGGTGCAGTTTTAATCAGTCTTCATGCTCTGCTGTGGTTAATTGTTGTGGATATTAATGTGTGGTGTTTCCTACAGGAATGTAAACATTTATTGAGGTAAGGCTCTGATGTAAAGAGCTCTGGTGAGAGTCAGTGTTGAAACTGGTATCCATGTTGAAGATTGGCTGGAAATAATCTCAAACATTGTCGTCCTTGGCGCAGGGCTTTGACACCTCATCAGGACAAGTCAAGGAAACCATTCTTGATATCTGTGTGATATTATATTGCATTGTTTCCCTTTCCATTCACAGCAAAATCAGATAGCTAAGCCAGTGTCGTGTTGTTGTATTGAGGGGTGTGGACAGCTGAAGGTTAGGGACGTGAACGTGTGAGAGGAAGATCGCTGGTTGGAAAAATCCGCCTTTACTGGGAAAATGTGATAAAGGAAACTGGTTTAAGAATCTGGGTGGATTAGTGTAATTTAAACTGCTGTCTAACCGTCCCAAGTGAAGCCACGCAAATGAGACCGTGGGAATTTTCTTTACTTTCAAAAACTAAAGAAAGATTAACTTACAAATATTTACAAAAAAAGCTGTCGGTTTGTACACATAATATTTTATTTGTATAATAAAATAATTTGAAAACAACACAACAATAACTAACACTTAAAATGTTAACATGCTAGTCATAATTAGATACGGGGACATTTTAAGTGTTACGATTATAACCTCTCATACAAAACATGCATAATAAGTGTATACTGTACATATTAAAAATAACTAAGTACATTTACAGCATGTACACATTTTAATTATTGTACATTACTCAGTATTTCCATTTTCTTCTTTACTTTTCTCCACTTAATCTTATAACTTAATTCATTTTATGAATCTGATATGATCAAATATCTGAGTGATATATATACACACAGTATATACGACTATTTCTACAGTAAAATATGATAATATATCAGCAGCAGCAATCTTGAAATGCATAATATATTGCTCAGAATACTAAATTAACAAGTATTTTGAATGAAGTACTTTTCTCATCATGGAGACATTGCTGTTTTTCAAATGTTTTATGCTTTTTAAATATTATTGTTTTGCTTTTTGTTTTTCTATCATCTAGTTCCAGTATATTGGAGAGAAGGCAGACGTCTCTATGGCCGATATCTTCAAAAGAAACTCACACCAAAACTCTCTAGATTGATAAATAGCACTGCAGGTAGGAGGAAAAATATGTATTTTTTAGTTTTGTAGATGTCCCTTCTAGAAATATTTATAAAAAAAAACCCATAAAGGATCTTAAAACTTTTTCCACCATATATTTAAAAAAAATGTTCTTCTATTATTCGAGTAATTGCATCTCAGTGTAATATGACAGTTTAATGTATCCATTTGAACGCTGGTTTAAATCACGTTCAGTGAATCAGAATTATTCTTGAGAGACAGTTCAAGTCAGTTCCACTCTGACACTCAGCTCTAGTGTTTACAGTCTGATCATCTATCTCTGTAAGTCATTTTGCTTATGGACACATTCATCCTCCAGCTGAGCACATCACTCAGTAGTACTAGTATCTTCAGCCTCGACTCCTGCAGTCAAACAGTATTTGATTACAGCAACAGGCCGGTTGGATTACAAGGGGTACTGACTCAAATACCTACTGCAAACACAGAGCAACCGGAGAAGGAACAAGCAGAGAGGACACCAAATATTCAGCACACAAACACCACCTCGATTATCACAGCGAAATGATCTGGGAAAGGATGTCATACTTTAAAAACGATTAAGATCTCCAATATCATCCATGTACTTGGATTGCTTTCAGGTTGACGCTGTTTATTTCCATCCGTCAGAGTTGTGAATCTAGAATTAAGTGGATGGAATTATTTATTTATTAATACGCTTTCTTAATTTCACTATTTTAACTGAAAATATTATACATGTCAGTGTGTACAAGTGTCAAAACAAAACTATGTATTTTTTTTAATATTTTATGGTGCCAGGAAATAAATAAATAAATATATACATATATATATATGTATATGTGTATATATATATATATATATATATATATATATATATATATATATATATATAAAAAAATATCTCTCTATATATGTATATATATATTTTTTATATATATATATATTTTATATATATATATATATATATGTATATATATATATATATATATACATATATATATATATATATATATACATATATATATATATATATATATACATATATATATATATATGCAATATATGAAGAAATTCTTTATCTGTTCTTTCAGGCAGGAGGAAGACAGACCAGTCACACCTCTCAGGACAGCAGAAGACATCAGCACGGTTATTAAACTGTAGAATGAAGGTACTAGTTTTATTGGATTTAACTCATTTTTAAAGAAGCCAATTAAAAAGGATATAATTGAAAAATATGCTTAAAGTGATCCTGATTGTGTTAATCATTATGAATAATTTTGTCTTCAGAACTATTACAAGAGAACTGCTAACAGGCTCCTAAAGCACATCCCTGCTGCCCTCATGTGGCATGAGTTTTGTAACATGCAGTAACACGCCACCTCATTGGCCTTTTACACAGAAGACACTCTGACCACCACAATGGTAAAAGTACAGGTGTAAATAAGTAAATGAATGATGGATACCTGGATACCATTTAGCTGATTTCAGGTTCCTGGTATTCTGCACACTGGCTCATTGTCATCTTGCTAGCATTAGCCCATACCACAAAACAAAGAATGATTTTTTTATTATTAAATACATTTTATTACATAAATGGCATCATTTTTGACAGTCTGGCATTCACGCATATAGACAGTGCTAAACATTGCAGGTATTTTGGTTGGGTGAGACTGCACAACTCAGCCATGAATCTTTTCCTGTTTCTCTGTTTGCTTATGGGTTTATGTACTGTATTTGTACACTTCTATAATTATGTGATTTGACCAGACACAGACAACCACACCCCCTCCCCCCCAGCCCAGTCCAAAGTTTCCATTCAGCCCCAGTTGACCTGGTCCTCATCTTTAACCGGCAGGATGTCTGTGACCAAGCCGGTGCCGATGGTTCTGTTTCCGTCTCTCAACGTGAACCTCTGGCCTTTCTCCAAAACCATCGGCTGGCGGAGCGTGAGTGTCAAGGAGGTGTCCTCCCCTGGCATTACCATTTCCTGAACAAAGACAAGAATAACAGACAAGAGAGTTGTTTCTGTCCTTTAAAATCCTGTTGTTGTACTTGAGTATTTTTTCCACAAGTCTCTAGGCGAACAAATACAAAGTCTGAACCCAGATATACCGATTTGAAACTTCATGAAGACGTTAACCAGATGCGTTAAGTATTCGACAAAGATCCATTTACCGACTGATTAAAACACACAAACCTTTTCATCGGGCAGAGTGACTCTGCAGGCCATGTCCCACGTTAGAGAGAACATGACGGGCATGAAGTTGGTGACAAACGGTTTGTGTCTGCCTCCCTCCTCCTTACTCAGAACGTACACCTGAAATACAGAAAGCACAAACATCAGACCTCAGACTCATTACTGTGGCATCAGACTTATCTCCCAGTTTGCCTTTAAAACGTTTTTTTTACAATACAATTCTTGGATTATAAACAGTCAATCAATAACAACTACAACTCTGTGCTCACAGACCTGGGCCTTGATTTTCTGGTGAGGCATGATGGCTCCTGGTTTGCACATCACCATCCCTCTCCTTATATCCTCTCTCTTCAGTCCTCGGACCAGAGCGCCCAGGTTATCTCCAGCTTCTGCCCGATCCAGAGACTTATGAAACATCTCAATACCTGAGCAGAACAGGACGACCAGCAAGGTGAAATTCCTGTGTATATACACCAACACTCATTCGGTGACTGTTGCATTTTCTTTCACTCACCTGTAACCACTGACTTGAAGCTGCGACTGTGGCCCACAAACTCACAGTCATCTCCTTTCTTGATGATGCCCCTCTCCATAGTACCGGTCACAACAGTGCCTCTGCCTGAAGGACACAAATGATAATCAAATTTAAAGTAAGTCACTTAAATGCGTCACCATCATCTGGTTCAGTTTTTACAATTTTGACTGGAGAACCAGCATTTTGGGTGCATTTCTTTGTTTATACCTGGGATTGAATAAACTCCTTCGATGGGCAGAAGAAAAGGTTTTTCTAGCTCTCTTTTGGGGAGAGGAATGTAAGCATCCACAATCTCCAGAAGATTCATCACTGCATTCAAACCAAGTTCAGGTTCTCTGTTCTGAGATGGAGCAACAAAAAAAGTATTCAGTCAGTTCACATACAGGTGCCTCAGTATTATCTAAACTGTAAGACAAATGATGGCCAGCGTTCCCCTCACCTCCAGGGCACAGAGGGCCGAGCCTATCACAACAGGCGTGTTGTCGCCATCATAGCCAAACTCTGTGAGCAGCTCGCGGATCTCGATTTCCACCAGCTCCACCATCTCCTTGTCCTCCACGGCGTCGGCCTTGTTGATGAAAACAACCACGTGTTCGACCCCTATCTGCCTGGCCAACAAGAGGTGCTCTCGTGTCTGTGGCATCTGGCCGTCGGTGGCCGCCACCACCAGGATACAGCCGTCCATCTGAGCTGTGCCTGTAATCATGTTCTGAAAAAAAGGGAAAGAGATCTGGGTTATTATAGGGGATACAAGTTATTAACACAGTAAATAATTAAGCTTGAAATGCTTGAGGAGAAACAAGGATTCTGATCTACTAAAATAACAAAATTGCATCATGTTCTGCACTTTCTAGGCCAGGTTCTTACCTTGACGTAGTCAGCATGACCGGGACAATCTGTGTGAGCATAATGTCTGTTGGATGTGGTGTATTCTACATGGGAGGCGTTGATGGTGATTCCTCTGGCCTTCTCCTCAGGGGCATTGTCGATATCCTCATACTTTTTAAAGCTAGCACCACCAGCATCAGCAAGCACTGAGGACAAAAAACACTAGAAAAATGAGGCATTGATTATCACTGTAGGCCAGTGAAGCCATTGCAGTTGCAAGATCAAATAAAAATAATTCAGCGGGTTGTATTTAAAAAGCAAGGAGGTGAGTGTTTCTACCTTTTGTGATGGCTGCAGTCAGGGTTGTCTTGCCGTGGTCAACATGGCCAATTGTTCCAATGTTCACATGGGGTTTGTCTCTGCTGTATGTCTTCTTAGCCTCTGCAGCAAAGGTCCGCCGACTCAGTGGCACGCCACACTACGAAACAAAGGCAACACCAGGAATTATACGGTTGCAAATTCCACGATTAACACTCCGGTTTGTGTGCACACTCACCAATTTGAAGGAGCTGTGCAGGAGGCTTGGTGAAGACCACTGAAGGGCTGAGAAGAGGGAAGCAAACGATGAGAATACTGTGAGTTTATCGATAATTCCACTATTACAGGTTCCAGTTTCTCGTCACAGTACATTTTTGAAGGCATTAACTCCATGACAGATATTTAAACTATTGTTTTCCATGTCAATCTCACTGCAGCAATGCCCCACTGCCACACAGATGGGCCAGCAGGCTGTCAATGACTGAACGTGCAGTTGTTCCCTACGTGTGTCAATAATAGCCTAATACCCTGTCAGGGCAGTGTCTCACACTCAAACACTCTCATACATGCATGTCTGTTTTGCACTTGCATTGAACTATGTCCATTAGTATGTTCTCATGACGGGAACGGGACTGTGTCTGGACGTTAGATCAGGTTTGGTAAGCTAAGAGCAGCTGTGCAGCAGCGGACATTAAGCTAGCAAAACCTTTGAAGCAGTGTAATTCTTTACCAAATAAACTGCTGTCAGTTAAACGTTAGTTATCTAGCTACTAAAATATATAATCTAGTTTCAATCATCACCGTCTGTCAGTCCTCATCCTTGGCTAGCCGCATCGTTAGCTAACTCTCATTGGTAACGTGACCTTGCTTTGATATCGAAGTTGACAGCAGCATCTCTTTTTCAGTGATATATTATGTTTCTACAAACAAACACATCCCATAATGATACGTGCAGAACAAATCAATGTGCTATGAATCAACAGGCGGTCAGAAATGCAATCAGAATCGGTTACTATAAGAGAGTTAAACGATTTTACCGGAGTAACATGCACGTAGTCCCACAAGCGCCGCCATCTTGGATGGTAAGGGAAAACAAAGATGATGAAAGAAAATCAAGACAGTTCCTGACCACCTCTGATGCTGTCGCGCCAAGCAGCTCCAAGCAGCAGACACAGCTATTTCATTAGTATTACAACGGTAAATTGGATAGCTATTTATATGACTAAGACCACTACTAATGATACTAATATATACCACATAATTACCAAACTGGAGGTTTTCTAACTTGTGTTTTTTCTGTTTTACGTTTTTCTTACTTGCCACGCATCTAACAAATGTGTTAATATCTAAATATAGTGTGTTTAATACTATTCACTTATAAAACACACATACTGTAGCATCAAATATTTTATAAAATATATTGTAAAAAAATGTACTTCATATATGAAGTCTGCTTGAGGGGATTCTCATGAGAACGCTCTCTTCTTTACTCAAACTCTCTGGACGTCGTGTGTGTTGTACGCGTTCAAACGTCACTGATTTACCGTAAACACGCTAATATGGTGGAGTTGCTGTTGTTATTTTAAAATTCAAAGGTTGTATTCCTGTTAGTATTACTGTACTATATTGGTAAGCACTGAGACACCGTAGAAAATACAAAGACTGAAATTATTTAGAGGTGATTAAAGAGTACAGCAAAAACACATTGTGCTTGCCAATCTGGCTCAAGGTTTACGGTACAGCGTGGCGGCCTCCATGCCACTCGTGGGCTAAGCTTCAGTTTACGTTTGCTAGCTGGAATGTTCTAGCGCATTCGCGTGTCTGTGCTTAAGGAGGAGTTAACATATTTAAAAAGACTCAGTGAGCGCGTGTCCATTCATTCAACGCAGATTTATAGGACTCCTGTAAAGGTAACTTTTATTTAAGATCAACGATTATGTAGGCTGTGGATACTGTGTTTCTGTATTTTGTTTTAGTTAGCATGATTCATGACGTAGTGACAATTTAATGTTAGCATCTTAAGACTAAAGTAAACTGTCTGCTGGGTTTTGCTTCCTGTGTTTGCAATTGGTGTTTTTAAGGCCTTCGCTGCTGCACGTCAATTCTGAATACATTTGTCCCCGTCCTGCTGATTCTTGCGATGTATTGTTTTCTCCCCAGCGGTGAACATCATGGCAGAAGACAAACAGGGCAGGAGATATCCCCAGAACCTCCAGGGGGTCCTGCGGCTGGCGGTGGATGCTGGTGGATCATCCGCAGAGGGGCCTGCTTCTGTTGAACCCATGTCAGAGGAGGTAAGGGCCTGGGAGTTATGACCTTCAAACCTCCCCACAGGACTTAACCACAGGCTGACACAGGGGCTCTGTGTTTGACATGTTATAAAAGGATCTAAGAGAGTACCAGTTTTTTATGTGTACCCATGTAACTGAGAAACATTACTGTACTCTTTCTTTGTCCTAGAGGAAAGTGTGGCTCAAAGGTGCTCTTGCAGAAGTCTGCAAAGGGCAGATGGATGAAGTGGAGCGGATGAAGAAGTGCGTGGACTGTTTAAGCCAAGAGGAGAGAGGAGATGATGAGAGGGATGAAGAGGGTGAAGATGAGCGGGAATCAGCCCTTGAGATCCTGTCGGACTTGTGTGAGAACCTGGACAATGCTAGAGGTTTGTAGTAAATCGTATTAAGAGTTATTTTACTCGCAGTCTATAGATATTATGTTAGCATATATGTAGAGCAAATAGCTTGAGGTAATGGATACAATTGGCTCTATCGTGACTGGGTCCCCTGTTCCTCCGCTCCACAGACCTGATGACTCTCGGTGGACTGGAACTGTGTGTCTCCCGTTATCTGTGTCATGCTCAAAGTGGATTGAGGTGGCGCGCAGCCCAGCTTATCGCTTCCTGTGCCCAGAACATGTCGGAGGTGCAGGTCCATTTGTTTGACATCGGGGCGCTACCGAAGCTGCTGCAGCTGACAGACTCAGACCCCCAACCCACTGTACGAGTGAAAGCCCTTTACGCTGTGTCGTGTGAGTATCTGAGACTAGTAGTTAAATCTGAAGCCTTATTGTGTTTTCCCTCAGTACTGAAAGATGTAAAGCATTAGTACTAGATTGTAACGCTGTCTGCATTTATGCCGCTTCACGTTCAGGACACCTCAGAACAGATTTGTAACTGTATCCGGTTGTGACTTTAGGTCTGGTTCGAGAGCAGGAGGCAGGACTCCAGGCGTTCTTGTCCCACGATGGCTTCTCAATGCTGATGCGAGGCATGCAGTCGGACAATGAGAAGCTCAAGACCAAGTCTGCGTTCCTTCTGCTCAACCTGCTGATGTCACACCCCGAACAGAAAGGTATGAATGAGAGAGGCATCGAAGCAGGATGGTGCGCTTCGACTAAGCTGTGGATTTTATGTTTTGTCAAAAAGCTGTCATTCTCACCATCAGCCACCAGCTATAGCAGTTCTTTTATTCTTTCATTTGGGGTAAGATATATCTGTATCTGTTTCCAGACACAGTTGTCTCGATGGGTATGGTACAGCAGCTGGTAGCAGTTCTCCGCACACCCCACTCAGAATTCCATGAGCACGTGCTTGGCGCCCTTTGCAGGTAAGAAACACTCTTCAACATTCACAAGTAGAGGTCAACAGATTTTTAAAGGCTGATATAATAGCGACAGTTGGGAGCAGGAGAAAGCTCATAGCCGATTAATCAGCTGATTCCCAGAATACAATCAATCTGAATTAACAACCGTTAACTCAATTACATCAAACTCACAGCTTCATCATTGTGTAATCATTGGTAAGCACTATCCTGAAGTGTGATTTTAAGGGATTACATTGTTGGAATATGTTCTATATATTTACAGTGGGGGATGCATTTGATTTGATTTCATGGATGGATAGTTACGGAGCTGGATTATTTCAAAGAGGTTGAATAGGTTGAATAGTTTCTTTTCCTCTCGGTCTGCCTGCCTTGCCTCGTGGACAAAGAGCTGATAGCGTTGCGTTATATATTAAACAGATAACTTCTGTGGGGAGAAAGAAACCGATGCATTTATGGCCATAGCGTGTGAGTGACTGAACTCCACTCCCCTTTCCTGCAGCACGAGCATCATTTCATGGGATATTTATCAGTTATTTAGATTATTTTCAGATATCAATCACATGCACACAGGTTTTTCAGCAACAGTGGCTTTAATTGCCATGGTGTGTATGGAGCCTCTATGTGAAACCGTACCTTCCTGTGTGATGCAGCAGTTGGCCATTATCGAAGCCCATTTTCCCCGCCAACAATAGTTTGTAAAATATCCGATTTGCACCGCCTTATCTGTCGACCTCTACTCACAAGTAACATCAATTCATGGTTCACATTCATATTTACACCTTTTTGCGTGTCTGATGTCTGTCTAGTCTGGTGGAAGACTGTCCACAGGGTCTCAAGGACTGCAGGAGTCCTGCTCTGGGTCTGGAGGAGTTACTGAAACAGCGATCCAGAGAGCTCCAAGGAAAAGAAGAGAGTCTGGTAATTCCTGTCTTTAGTTGTTTTTTAAATTATTTCTAAAGCAAGCAGGGGAGTGGTCTTTTCTGTAGGTTCTGTATGTACAAAACTACGACTACAAAAGCTAGTGTTTTGAAAATGTTGCTTACAATAATAAGTCTAAACAAAAAGCAACCAACTTTTGACCACACTATATGTTCTAGTGCTAACTAGATGCCAGCACATTGATTATTTTACATAAGTGAATTGTAATTCTAGGCAAATGAAGATAATTGTTTTAAAAAATGAATATTGATTTCCAGGAAACAGCTTTTAAAGTCACATTTTTGTTTCCAACAGGAAGAACTGGACTTCTGTGAGCGTTTAAGGGCGATTTGTATTCGTGGGCCGCCGTCGGATGACAATGGGATGGATCGCTGAAGTATTATTTACCTCACCTTTGCTGGTATCACTGTGCAAACATGTAACAGAAAGATTTTCATAATCTGGATGGTGGATGTTGGCAATGTTTTGTCAGTTACGACAGATGCTGTCCACATTCAAATGTCATGCAGAAGGTGGATTTTACTCTGTAAATAACTCTAATGTATAAAATACTTTTTCAAGTCAGGTCTTCCTTTAGTCCAGTGTTTTCAGTTCTAGAAAAATATAACGAAATGGCTTCATTACAGGTAGTATCTAAAGTATTTCCTGATTTAATTGTTTATAGTTGCATACCAATGTTTAGTTACGTGTACAGTCAAGTAATTTTAGTCAATTGTCTCTTAAATAATGACTTGGAATAATGGACACCATTGTTTACTTTTTACACCATATTCATTTATTCATAGTGTATTTATATACATATAATGGCCGGCTCACAATAGGAAAACATCAACACCTGCATAACCCACATGTAAACATAGATTATGTGAAATTTAAATATTGCTGCACAAATCACATAATTTAAAACTGATATTTGTGGAGTTTCTTTATGTTTTGTTTGTAGACTAATATTTAAAATGTAATGACATGATTATTCTGATGCAAACTGGAAACACAGTAAAATATCTTGACCTTGCAAGCTGCTCTTGTAATTCGTCTTTGTCATTAGCCAGTAGTGGCAGTAGAAAATGGTCCTTCTATTTTCCGGTTTCCCTGTATTTGATAGGTTGAGATTAGAAACTCTTAAGTATTTATAGGCAGCATTAGGATTTTACCAGGTTGATGGAGATAATTCAGACTCTAGGGATGCTGCTTAGGACCGCTTCCATTTTGCAAAGTCTTCCTTGTCCTCCACTGCCTTTACATCACCCACAGCTATTAGTAGCTGTGCCAAATAATATGTCACCATGACAATAATGTTACCATGCTCCATTGGTGCGGTCACCTTGAAAACTTGGAGAGCCAGTGAAAGGTCAGACACCATGAAGGACACACTTCCTAACAGTGTTGCTGTGTGACGGGTTCTGATGGCTAAAGCCCCCATTAGAGCAATTAAGACGATGTAAACCCCCACAGCTGGAATCAGTATATCAGAATTTGGCGCCTTCTGCAGGAATGGATATATGTATATGTAGAAACCTCCTCCCACCAGGAACAGGATCAGACATAGAAAACGGGTCCACAAGGAAGAGGAAGAGGAATAAGGAGTGTAACGACTGGAGAGGAAGGTGAGTGAGTACAGCAGATGAGCCACGGCAAACGCACCCATTCCTGAAACAGATGTGTGAGATTTTAAGGGCAATATGCAAATATAGTATTGACCAATCACGTTCAAACATGCTTTGGTTGTCCCGTTGCCTAATGATGATTTGGTTTTTTATTGGTTTAGAATTGCAACGAGATTGTATTCAGGATATTTGTGAAACAATCCAGTCATACACGTATATGAGCTGTAGTTTTGCATCTCTAATCGGACCTTAACCAACGGGCAACGCCGGATATCCGCTCGCCCCCCCCACCCCCTGAGGTGCATTCGTATTCAGACTGATAGCCGATGGGTTCCAAGTGTCCAAACACTCTTACCATGCAGAAAAAGCTCAGGCCATACCAGGCAGCAGTCACCCACGGCAGAGAAGAGCAGCCCCCCCGCTACACCGGCGACGCTCCAACCTCCAGTCCAGCTCAGCACCGCTGCAGCCAGTAAGACTGTCGGTGCTGACTTGACACCTGCAGACATGATAGACGCGGGTGAGTCGGGTGTCCACAGGTAGAAGTACAGAGCTGTGGACAAAAAGAAAGGCAACAGAGACAGAAGGAGAGCACAGGACTGATGGAGGGGGAGAAACAGGAAGAAACAGGGTGACAAAGCACAACAGGAATTAGTTAGACAGTTATATTCTGTTGGAGAATGTTGTTGTAAGTCACATAAACAACGTTCACCATTGACTTAGTAAGAGTTGATTATTTTTAGGTACCGTGTTTCTCCTCTGCCGCCTGAAATAGGCATCAGACTCAAGGATGTCCATCGTCTCAGAGTCGGCACTGTCGTGGGCTGCAGCAGGCGTCTTTAGTTGAACCTGTCTTGTCAAACACCTTCTATTTTCTTCTCTCTGCGATCTCGGTTACCAACGCATGTAATCCTCAGACATTCTTTTTCTTGTTCACATCTGCCTCCAACCTCTGTCCTGTCTGTTGGTATTTCACGTAATGAACTTTGGACCAATCCTTGCTGCTTGATTGCACCCTGATAAGCAATGCTCTCCCTGCTTTGACTTCTCATGGACGAATGGCTGACCTTTGACCTCTTTAGGTGGAGCGTGTTGGTGACATCAACTTATGAGGGACAAAGTTGAACACGTTGAAAACTCACGAGATGAAAGTTGATTTCTTACTTACGTAATATTGTTGGTAATAACAAATGAATGGTGGGGAAGTGGCCAGAAAGGGGAAATCCTTTGGATCTCTAAACCTTGTAGGTGTTGTAAAAATGAACGATCAATATGACAAGAGATAGTTCTCTACTGTATGTCAATGCTGGCAACTCCAACACCATCCACTTTTCAAAACTATTATATCTGAAAGCAAGAAAATCTGCATTATTTTTCCAGTAAACTTAATATATGACAGTTTGGTTGTGATAATCTTGAAAAATGGGATTTCATTTTGCTTGTTTGAGTTCACTAGATGGCCACACTCATGGGCGTCGCCACCATATATTGAGGGGGGCTGCACACACACACACACGCACACACACACACACACACACACACACACACACACACACACACACACACACACACACACACACACACATTTGCCATTAAAATATTAGTGCATGACGGGTCTAACTTCACGATCAAATCCGCTCCACTTTATGAGTAAGAGAATACCCACAGCAATAGGAATCCACTCCGTGTTTTCCTGGTTTCCTACACAAACACACACGCACACACACACACACACACACACACACACACACACACACACACACACACACACACACACACGAACACTAAAGGAAGTTTGCTTCTTGCAGCTTCTTGGTCAACGAGTTGACGCCAGCAACAGGGGCGGACTGGCCATCGGGCATATTTTAATTCCAGATGTTCCAATCATGAATCATGGACGTATTAAAACAGGTGACGGTACGGCCCTCAGCCGCAACACTGCCGTTTGAGCATCCGCAGACCGGAACTCTGGCCCGGCAGTCAGACTGGGCCAGTTCAATACTGTCAATTAGGGGGGTTGGATCGAGGAGGAGCTCAGCATGTCATTCCACACTTTGGAGAACTAACAATGATTAACTATGGCCTCTCTGAGTCAAACTTTGTACTGTGAATACCCACAATTCCTGGAGTCGTGGGCTTCAAATTGGAAGTAACTCAACACTGCTAGGGCGATTATCTGGTGAGTAGAGCAATAAATATAAAGTGTTATACTGGAAAAGATAGGAAGTAAGGTCAAAAGCATACATGTTGTTTTGTGTTGATGTTTCCTTTGGCAGCACAGGACATGGCAACCTGCTCCTCCCCCCAAAGGATTGGAGTCGTGGGACACGGACATCTAGGTGAAAACGCCCCCTCAAACTCAAGACACACTTTCTGACATACGTCACTATGAGTCTTTTGCTTAGCTCTGTTCATCTTATTAATGTATGTGTGTGTGTGTGTGTGTGTGATTCAGGGCAGTATCTGGTGGAGAGGATCCTTAAAGATGGAGCTGCTCTCGGTCTGACGCTGGCTTTCGTTTGGAACAGAAATTCTGACAAGCTCAAAGGTTTAGTTCCTGATGAACTCATACTGGGTGACCTCTCATCCTTTGCAGACAGGTGCAAATACACACATAAGCAAACCCATATGCAAAACGCCAGTGTTTGCATGTTATATCATTTCCATGACATCTTTTTTTTTTTTTAACTGTTTTACAGGCAATGTGATGTGATTGTAGAGGTGTGCCATCCACAGATAGTGAAAGAGTTTGGGTTTCACTTTCTGTCTCAATCTCATTTCATGGTGAGTTTCTCCTGTTTTTGTGGGCAATAAAGTTGCTGCGAAACACAAATAAATTAGCCTTGATAAATCATTTGCCTGTAATGTCCTTGCTCCTGTAACAAGACTTAAACAGATGAGAATAATGACAGGGTGTGCTCATCTTAATCAGTATAACTAGAAAACATTTAAACTCATCCTTGACATCCTCTTTTGTGCCTTTATTTCTCCTCCCAGGTGGGCTCTCCTTCTGCCCTCTCTGATCCCGATCTGAACCAGAAGCTGCGTCAGGCGGCTCAGGAGTATGGTAAGACACTCTACGTCCCCAGTGGTGCATTATGGGGAGGCCAGGACATCCAGAGGCTGAATGATAGCGGAGGCTTGAAGGTACGGTAACAGTGGTCGCTTTTCTGGTTCTGGTTTAGAATTTTGAAATGAAGGTGTATCTTGCAAATGGCAAATAAACTATTATTTTATTCTAGTACTCAGGATGTGAGTGTCTTCTGGTAAGCCTTATTATGTTCGGATTATACTTCTTCTCGTTTGATTTGTTCACAGACTTTGTTCATAAGAATGTCCAAGCATCCGTCCTGCTTCCGGTTGACAGGAGACGTCCTCTCTGATTGGACAGAGGAAGAGGGCAGACGTGTTTTATTCAGAGGCTCAGTGGCAGAGTTGTGCCCCTTAGCTCCAAACAACGTTAACACCATGGCGGCGGCAGCCGTGGCAGCAGGAACACTTGGCTTTACCGGTGTTCAGGGAGAGATTGTGTCTGACACAGCGTGAGTCTTTCTTAAAAACCTGAGTGACCTGATGTAGCCTTTCATATATGCTTAAAGTAGACTTGTCATACCTCTTCATGCCCCAGGTTAAGAGACTATCATGTGGTGGAGGTGGAAGTGACCGGGCCCGGGGGCTTCTCCGTGCACACAGTGAGGAGGAATCCAGCCAAACTCGGGGCTGTAACTGGCAGTGCAACATACAATTCCTTCTGGAATAGTTTACAAGGTGAGTCCTGCATGGTCAGTACCGGATCTGAAAGTACCCCAATAAAAGTAAAAGTGTACTAATGCTTAAATTTATATTATAAAATTCCGTACAATGGAAATACTCAAGTATCTTGAGTACTTTCCACCACTGTCTACTGGAGTCAGTTGGAGACATTGATGTAATTAATGTGTCATAAAATAACCGTTTGTGTACAAATCAGAAAAATAGATCTCAAATAAGTGAAGTGTCTGATTTTTCCGTTAATATTCTGCTTCCATACAGTTTGCAAAGGTCACGGGGGCCGAGTTTACTTGTGCTGAAGCAGACAAGAACGCCACATGAGAAGGTCCACAAATCAGTTGTGTTGATGGTGTCACTGGATCAATATGTTACTAATGAAAACCCACAGACCCTTGGGTTTATGTGCTCCAATAAACTGCATGGAAACAAAGAACAGAGAAAACGTGATAATTTGTAAAAACACTAATAGGTATATATATATTTAAACTTTATTATTAGTTAATCTAATGCAACTCTTACAGGAAGTGTGACTGTAGTTTTCCTTCTGCCATTACAGATAAATAGTCTCTCTCTTATCTCCTTCACAGTTTAAACATTGTTACCATCGCAGTACCTTTTTTCCCCTCTTTGTCTCACCTCCGTTCACCATTAAATACTTGTCGAAACAGGCAAACCTGGGAATAATCCACACAAGCGCACAGTCGGTTAAAGAGGAGCGTTGTTCATTGGTGATCGCCAGTGAAAGGATGTGATACAATAAGGTGCAGTTTTTCACAAAAATAAGAAAAAAAACAGCTGTTTTTTGTTTTCTGATGCTATATCTATTCTGGGAAGTGTTGTAGGAAACAAGGCATTTGAAAGAAAGAGAAAGATGTTACAAGGTGGACACTGGAGTTGAAGCTATAAATCACCATCATCATCGTAGCACGTTTAAGCCAAACACAAGTAAAAACAACAGGTGCTCTTTGTCGGTACTTGCAGCAACTGTGTAGTGATTACAATCTGGTAAAAAGGAGGTTTGTTCTTTTCCCTGCTTTGACCCACCTTTGAATCAAGTATAAAATCTCCTCTAGCTACTCAAAAATAATCCTCTATTATTAGTTTAGACTGACAGTGTGTTTTTCAGTGTTAAACTCCAAAAAATCCAGCAATCCTGATTTTTTTTTTTTCCCCACATTGAGCTGTTTTTTTTTAAGCCCTTTCTAGCAGCTGCATTTTCTCCACAAAGCAAACCAATGCTTGCACTGCTGGTGTAACTGAAACTATACCTAAACATATCAAACTGACAGATATTTTCTAAAAATTCTGAGGTACGAACAGGTTGGGAAGACACTGACAGTGATGCAAATTTTCCACAACAAGCCAATATTAAATGTATCACCCGCATTCACACAACTGCACTCATGTTTACAAGTACAAGGATGACTTTAACAGTTGCCACAGATAAAGTTTCACTAGTGATGTCTTGCATGTACCGTATGTATTTGTACGCGTCTCAGTTTTTCTCGCTTGTGACACTATCGCCGTTTCCATTGGCTCCCAGGACAACAGGAGACTTATTTTTGAACGGTAGGGCGTAGGGCTGGCGGATGTTCACCCGGTCCTTCTCTGCCTCCAGATCCTCGTCGTAGCGTTCGTCTTCATCGTTGTCCTCCGCCTCGCTGTGGTGGGGGGAAGAGTGGCGGGACAGAGCCGGAGATGGAGGCACAGAGGCTGGTCGAGGGTAACGGAAACCCGAGGTCTGAGGGCGAGAACCAAAAGGCATCAGAATCTCAAAACAGTGGGTGGACGTGTAAAGATTTCAACCCAATGAATGCATAAACAACATGAAGTATTAGGTTAACTTACCGAGGTGGGCTCATGAAGCTCATACATGTATGTTTCAGGGAAGGCTTTAGCCAGGGCCATATGACGGGCAGATATATAATACTAGTGTAGAAAACAGAAAAAAACGACATTAATTCATCTTGAAGTTATCACAAACAAAACATAAGTCTCTGCAATTAAGAATCTCACCCTGCCAAGGTATCTCCAGTCCAAGAGTTCACTCAGACGCTCAGTCCGGTTTCTCTGGATGATCCGCTGGCGCCGACTCTGCTTGCAAAACTGAAACAGGAAGGACGTGAGCTGGTTACAAGACTCGTCGACCCCCCGGTCTCGCCGGTCCAGAATGTAAATACCTGCAAAACAGAAACGTCACATGTGAAACATAGCGTCAGTTATTTTAAATGACTAACTTTGAGAACTTTACAGATAAAGGTTGAGAAACGCACCATATGCTGAGGGGTCTGCTATGTGTTCCTCCATGAAACAGCCAAAGCCTGACAGGTTAGTTGAGATTGACGGAATTCCCATGACTGTGCACTCAGCTGACGGTGACAGAAACAAGGACAAATTAACAGTTTAATATTATATGGTATACCTACACGCATAAATACACGTTGTCGGCATGCGCATGTCATACCTGGCGTGTAGCCCCAAGGCTCGTAGTAAGAGGGGAAGACACCGAGGTGGCAGCCTCTAACAAACTCCTCATAATCCATTGGAAGTAGAGGAGAGGTGGATGAAAGGAACTCAGGATGGAAGATAATCTAAAGTAGGGAGAACCCATTCAGTATCAGTTTTTATTATGGCACACAGTGTGAGCAGCAAAGTGTAATTCTTGGTCACAACATTGTGCCGTAAAAATCACAATAAGGAGTGATAATCTGTGGAAACTTGAATCGTGAGCCCTCCTGAAATTAAATGATATTGCATACATACACAATATATTATTAGTAATGTTTATGATGCCTTTAAATTTATGGTGTTAAGCCCCCGAAACCTGCAAATTAAACGTATTATGTGTGTGTATAGATATATGCAGACACGTTGGATGAACAACAACACCGTTTTGTTGCTTCCATGGACAGCTGCCAGCTGACCTTACCTTGACACGGTCAGCAGAGCTGTTGAAAAGGCCGACGCGGCGGACACAGTTAAGAATGGGGTCGCTGCTGTCCTCCAGCATGTTATGGGTGCAGACTGGAGGCTGGCATTGTCTCTGAGTTGCGAAGATGGCACGCTTCATTATAGTGAAATCCTCCTTGTCAATCATCTTTGACACATCTGGCAGCTGCCCACTGATACAAACAGCTTTGTTAAGACTTCAGTTGGATATTTATTAACACGACTAAATTCAACCAGCTTGTTTAAACATCACGTTTATATTTTAGACAGATTTAGAATGTAGATATATCTGGGTCTGATGGGAAACTTCATGAAGTAGACTGAAAGTTTTCAACTTACACTAGAAGTGACTCATAAAGTTTCTTTCCGAAACGTTCCTTCACAGTCTGAGCAGTATCCCTGTCAGGGATGAAAACAAAGAGAAGTTTTATAAGACAACTTTAAACACTTTTCCACAAAGTCAAGTATGAAGGAGTGATTAGCAGAATCCTCACCAAAGCTGTTTCCTGACTGCTTGACCCTTCAAGGTCTCCACATTGAAGTTGTTTGTTCGAGCTGGCATGATGAAGAATGCAATGACGGTCACATCACTGTGGTTGACCTGCAACAGTGACAAGAACATGGGGGTTGCAATATCATAACAAAGATTCACCAGATGTGCACACATGCACTTCTATTGACCTTACCCTCAGCAGATAGTTGAGTCTGGCTAAAGCTTCCAAGAAGATGTCGGCTCCTTTGTTGGAGAACTCATACCTTCCAGCGATGAAGAGGAACAGACACTTGTCCAGGTTGAAGTCAAGGTGCCTGATGGTCAAACACAAGTTAAAATCTGTCACAAGAGCTGGACGAGTGTAGCACTAACAATCAGGACATTCATGTGATGTGATTTTATAATGTTATGTTGTGTATCTGACCCGTAGAAGTGTCCCCTGACGAACTCCTGAATCCGATTCTTGCTCTGAGCGTGGAGGTTTTGAAACTCGTGCACGGCGGAGAACTTCTTCACGTTGAGCCCGTTGGGTGTGACGATGTCTGTGTGTGAAGCGAGAGGTTAAGGACATTAAACGCAACACCCAGAGACAAAAACTCAAATTCAAACATAAAGAATCTAATTAAATTGATGAAACATTCAGAAAGAAAGCAGTCAGAAAAAGACCAGCTAAGGCCAGTGACAAATGAAGAAAGGAAGCTTCTGAATTCCACACACTGAATCAACTCCACACACCTGGTTTCCTCTTGAGCAGGTACTCCGCCTCAATGGCTGTGATCTGTGACACCGTGGTGAAGACATGGGCACAGTGAGCAGCTGCCCGCTCTATACAGTAGCGGTGGTAGATCTGTCGGTCGCCTGCTTCCTTATCCACGTTGAACTGAACACAAACAAGTGAGCGAGTTGATGAAGTACTTGTTGAATACCTGATTATGTACTTTTAATTTACATACAGAAGAGTCAAAATGAACTTTTGTGTTTGTGATATTACATGATATTACACGGTACAAAACGTACCTCAGCAAGTCTGTTATAGAAGTCCACATTTCCAGCACACAGGTATCGTCCCAGCAGTGTGGCGTGAGTGGTGAAAACGGTTGCAATGGGCAGCTGTCTCTGTCTAGTCAACACCAAGCCCAGGCCAGCCAACCACTCATGGAAATGGGCCACGATGTGTGGAGACCCCTCACTCTGGGCCGCAAACTGCAATATGGAGGAAAGCGGGGTTAATATGGACAAGACATACACATTAACACGCATTAAAACAGACATTTTTCAGGTATCTTCAAGGGTTTTGACATTTCAAAGCTACAGAATGATTTAGAGTCTTCTTTCTGCACATTTACATGCAGTTTTCATCCTCTTCTTTTCACACGACTAAAACATTTCCATTTTTATCACTTTGTCACAGTTTTCTTGCTGCGGACCTCTCCGAGAAGCCAGGCCGTCAGGAAGCCAAACAGCACGGCATCGTTAGCCTCGCGGTCGAACCACGGCACGCCAATGTCACAAAGCTCCCACAATTCACTCTTCCAGCTGTCCAGAGACCAGGCGGTGAACGCGACGTCAATCAGAATGACATAGGGACTGCCCTCAATAAGCCAGCGCCCGAAGTAGACCTGCAGGGAAATGGAGAAAAGGGTGAGAAAATCACTTTATTCCTTACATTTTTTTTTCTTTAAATGGCCGCACGCCGTGTTGCCGAATTGCAATCGATATATCACTTCAAGTATGGCTAACCTGGAATGCCTGACATGATTTAATGTACTAATACAGGACCAAAATATCTTTTTTAGCTACACTAACTGCGTTCTGTTTCTGAGCTTCTAAACTCCTTGTCGTGACCCATAAATCCACAGAAACTCTAGAGTGACACAGCACAGTCATCTATTTCTGGAGTGTGTTTTTGAGAGAGAGAGAGAGAGACAGTGAGACACTGATATAACCTCTAACCTTTGAGAGGAAATGTCACTGGGTTTAGGGACGTGGTCAGCGACAGACGGCTGAAAAAAAGTGTACTTCACATTCAGCAACCTCACTCTATAAGCCCTCCGACTATGTTTAGCGTACAAATTTAATTCTGAGGCGTATGTGTGTGTGTGTATATATATACACTGTGTATATTAGTACCTTACACCCACTGGAGTTCATCTTGTCAATGGTTCTCTTCAGCACGGGGTTGGTGGGCTCTATCAGCTCCACCTGAGTGCGCACGTTGCTCTCCACGTAAGGACCCACCAGGAAATAGTTCTCCCCCCATTCCTCCGCGGTCAGACGGGCTTTGGTCTGGATGACGGTGTAGATGCCTCCAACTTCACACATGCAGCAAACATGCCACATGTACGCACACGAAGTTCAGACAAAAGATATAATGTGATTCAACCTGATATTTATATACATATACTCATATTACGACTTACAATACGTTTATTCAATATGTATTTTCATTCAGTGTTTATACACGTAAACCAACCTTTGTTAGCGACTTCCCACGCAATTTCAAAAAGAACAGCGTCTTCCAAATCAAACTCCTCGTCCCACTCCTCCAGTCCTGACAGGGACGTGACAGAGAGGCTGCGAGCCAGCGGCATGCTGGGTAAACATAGAACACACTCAGCTTCCACATGTGCATTCACTGTACATGATGTACTTGTCACTTATTGACCTTTTTTTTACCAAAAGTCTCTTGAAATGTGGGCAAGTCACACTCAGATTGACACCTTTTCTATGTTTTTATTTCTTTCCAAAGCCATATTATATTAACTTTGGGACAAAAAAAACATGCATTACATTTGGTTTGAAACTCTGGCTTTAAACCAGTTGCTTGTGATGACAAACGCTGAAGGACTTTATTGGTTTTCTCAAATGTATGGATGTAAAGTTTCTCTGGATAACACTATCAGGGAAACCTCCAGCTTAAATTACACCTTTTTTTTTTTTAGATAACGCAACTTTCTCTTGACCAACATTTCTCAAGTATGTCATCAACGAACTGCGAATCCACGCATTTCACAAGACGATTACGTTATACTATTGTGAAATATACCCTTCTCAATTCCTTTACTACAATTATCTCTGATGTAACTCACAAGATTTAATTAAAAAAATGTATGGTTTTTTTTCTTCTTCAAAATTGGAATATACTGTATGTTTAAAACATTATCTCACACATTATCATTTCTTGTAATTTAATAAGCTTAACCTTTGGTTTTTCTTATAGGAAACCCTGTGCAAACACACAAAACTCAAGTAGTACATTAGGTTATAGGTATTCAACTTATATATATGTGTGTGACTGTGTGTTGACAGTATGTGCTCCGTCTATAATCTAAGATGGTCAAAGGGCTTCTTCTGCCTACAACTGCTTTTAACACACACACACATTTTAAATATTTATTTATGCCCACATATAAAGAAGTACAAGGGTTCTTGCACAAGGGACATAAACACTGCCAGTGCAGTTGACAATGGAAGACGGTCAGACACAAAACGCCTGGGCAGCTGAACGCAGTTACATACAAAATGACCTACAGGTCAGATAGAAAACAGACATTTAAGGATACAAAAAACAACGTCTCCTCCAGATTGAACGGCTACCAATAATAACTGAGACTGAGCAGTACCTGGCCAACTGTTTAGCTCTTCTTTTAGGGAGGCCGGCCATCTGAAGGCCCCTCACAACCAACTTATGCGCATGCCCCAGACTACCAAATATAAAGACTAGAAGTTTACACCTGTAGCCTAGCTGAGAGATGGTCTGCTTCAGCACACACACACACACACACACATACACACACACACACACACACAGTCTACTACATGTCTCTGCTATATGTAAAATCTTAACTGCTTTGCTACACCAGACATAAAGAGCATAAGTCCTGTCAATGCCTACTGCAACAGAAAAAGTTGAATTACTCATCAATCAAAATACAACTTTGTGTTAAGTTCCTACTTGCAAAAATGGTGCAACTTTTTGAACAATTGGGAGTGGCATGGGTAAGGATGCAGGAAGTGAGAATTAAGGGCATGGATCAGGTACAAACTTGATCCAGCCGTTCATGCCTTGGCACTTGATGACTAAAAAAATGTCGAAATTGTATTGAGACATGTGGACAATTACGAAAAACATCCAGTGCACAAACAATAGGTTACACATAGAGAGGGAAATGCTCGTCCACCTGTACAACAATCCAGTCAACAATTTGGTGTTTATACTGCTCATCAGAAATTCAACCTGGGTATAGACTCTTCTACCATGGGGCAGATACTGTGCTGGAGTGCTCCTGATAGCACTGGACAAAGGAGAGTCACTGTCCAAGCATGATAAATATCCTCAAATTGAATAGATACATTCTCGAAGAAACTTTCCTTCATTTGAATGCACACTGGACTACCTTAAATAGAGCATCTAGATCCTTCCACAAACATGATAACACCACATACACCAAATACCAATTTACCAAATTGCTGAAACTGATCTGCAGCTCATTTCTTCAGGGACAACCCTGGGATTCCCTCGGGATGTGGTGGGGAACCCTCACTTTGCTTGGGACGCCACTCAATATGATGCTCCATGATAAATGACTGCCACTCATGCCCTTGCCAATGTCATAGCAGTTGACTGATATTTTTTGCTTTGAACTGCCCAGTGGGCCTACAGGTCTGGTAAAAGAACAAGACCCAAGCCAGGCGAGTGGGGACGCGCTGAGCGTCCGCCGTCGACACCACAGGTGAATATAGCCCCGTTAAACCCAACAGCAGACCACTGACGCATGCATGGTGCTGTATATGTATATATACGTTTGCTCATGGGTTGAGGAGCGAACGTGACATCAGGCACACACTGCAGCTGACGGCGCGCGCAAAGGACACACCGTCCCGATGCGCGCCCCCGTGTATTGAGGAAGTATTATCATTATGGACAATCAAAAAAAAAAGAGACAAGAAATCGACTCACCCTTCGGTTTTTGTCACAACTTCACGAAGATGAACAACACATTGGCAGCTGTCGCAGTCAATCCAACAACAAAAAACAAAAAAAAATGTAACCAGCGGAGAGTGAGGGAAGGGGGCGTGGTTTTTAAATGCCAGCGATTCACATTGGTTTGGTGCGTCTGCTGTCAGATGAGGGAGAAGACGCCCATGGCTTCGTGCACGCAGGCAGGAAGAGGGTTGGGTTGGTGAATGCGGGGTTTCTGCTGCCACATTATTAATGAGCTCCATTCCTATTGGCCTCCTCTGCGCCTCTGCGCTCAACGTGACGGGAACCGGGCGTCTTCCTCAGCCGAGGGATGCGATTGGCTGAGCGCAGGTTAGGGGCGTTGCAGTGGATGGTGAATTCTCTTTTCATCCATACAAAAGAGGGGAGTCATGGGAAACCGGGCAACTTTTTCTTTTTTTTCTCCTTTACTCAATGAGGAGGGGGGAGAGTTATTTATAATGTCTTCTAAGGGTGAGAGCATAGTTTTGAGAGTACAACGTGACCAGTGACATTAAGACACCCAACCCCTCGACATATCTCTGTGATCTGTACGATCCCTTTCCACTGGCTGCTATCTGTCTAACCCACCAACACTTTCTACGCATGTAACACCTCACCACACAGAATATATTGGTAAATCCCCTGAAAATAAGCGTGGGAGACTGTCAGTATCCGAGACCCCTGATTTCAGTAAAGATCTGCACAGCCGAGGGGCCACTGAGCACGGCATTATCCTCCTGCCAGCTTCAGAGATGTTGGCTCGCGACCTCTGACCGTGTGTTTATGTGTTTCTGGAGGGGGGAGAGCCTCAACAACTTTCAAGGATCAGTACACACAAACACAGTTGCTTTTATTTAGTAACCATTTTTAATTGTGGATAACTATTACACTAGATTACAAAAGGCTGATCTGTTGATGACTGATTTAAGGTCAGTTAGGACTGATTTAACTCACCAACATAGAAGTTAACTCAACTCTGTAGTGAATGGACGACTAGTCATCCCATTATCAGGACTTTTACACCGCTGCCTTCCTTCTACTGCAGTATCGTTAAAATCCCAAGACATATAATAATAATGATGTAACTTCACTATGTAAGTGAAGTTAGTGAGTTTCACTGAACACATTTACATGATAATGAATATAATAGGCACACTATCAACGATAAAACGTCTTACTTTTAACAATAAAATGTAGAATAAAGCGTTTGGTTTGTGCAAATTCTTATTATTAGATAGAGTAAATACGCCCCCCACCCTTTTTGCCGGTTTTCTCCTCGCCGCTGCGTACGTCGTGACGTAAATTTGCCGGGAACACACGGTCTTTCTGATACACTAGGTGTAGTCAAAACAGCGTCGAACATCCTCTTCAGCAACGCCGAGTTCCCGCCTCGTCCGTGACGTCACTGTCCACTCCTTTTCTGTTGGGTCTCGTAAAACGAAAATTTCCGCGCTTTCGTCGGTGAGAGTTCACAAATTGAAGCAGAGTGGCGGGAGCTGTGATGAACCCAGGGGGTGTTGTCGACGAGAAGTAACAGTCGTACTTTTATACTTTCTGCAGAGGTTTTCCGTCGGTTGTCTTGACAGGTTTCACGGCGAGATCAGTCCTACGTTTTGTGGTAAGATCAGCTTTGGCGCGAGACTGTTGCGTGTTTACCCTACGCTTGCTATGCTAGCTTCCTGCTCACTACAAGAGTTATAACAATCCCTCCGCGAATATAACTCCACGTAAACGGCGTCGCCGGAATACTGGCTCATTACGCCCGGCAGAGAAACGTTGCAGCATTAACACGTGGACAGGTTGCACACCGAATCGAAAGTATTGGATAGCTAACTGATATTTGGCTAACTAGTACCTAAGCTAGTTGTGATGGCAACTGTATAATGTGATGTGTGAAGTTAGCAGTTAAGCAGCAGTCATGCTAGTTACATGGCTGTATTATGTGGAATATGGAGGGTTAATTGCGATTTAATTCTGTCCTTTATCTCGCTGCTGCACTTAATCCCATCCACTGAATACATAGACAAGCAACAATAACATAAACACAGTCAAATTGTTTCTGTTCAGCCTAACCTTTCAGATGTATATTATCAAAATGTTAGCTTTCTTTGTAGTTGTTAAGCTCTTCCAATTGTACAGTTGGATTTTCTTGTTTTGATTCTGTTTACTACTATTGCTATGATATCATCATTGCCTGCTTAACAAAGTTAAGTTTCAGTTTTCACTAACGTGCGTTCTGCCCCCTTACATTTTCTTACAGGCATGGATTATAAGAAACGCAATGGTGGCCCGTATAAGGCTGGTGCGACCCAGGCCAAACGGGGTAAACCAGCTGGAGAATGGGAGGACAGTCCATCGCACTTTGAAGAGGAATTATCCATGTTTGATGACGCAGATATGGAGACGGAGGAGAGGGAGGGGCAGGCCGGCCATGATGTTATTCCCGTAGGTGCGTATTGCACAATGGTTTTCCTGCTTTAGAAGGAGATTATTTACTTTATGTAAATGACATGCATACTTGTATCAAAACTGTTCTATATAATGTCTATATTTCACATACTGAAGCTGGTAATTTTCTTAAACATCCACAGCTACAAAAAATAATAATCGTGTTTATTTTACAGTGTGATTTTTCTCATTTTAGGTAAGTGACTCATTTGTGTGGCCGGTAGCTCTAACAAATCAGTCTGAATGGTTGCATTGGCAATCCAGTTATGTCTTGAGTTAATTAGGCATGCTTAGCCTTCCAGCTTTGCCATGACCCTCAACGATACCCTGATGGCTGGATGGATAACTTAGGAATTCAAGCGTGTGCTCTGTGGAACTAATTTGCAATCAATCCAGGCTATCATTCCAACTTCTGATGATTCTGATTAGTTCTACTTGGCCCATTGTGATGATAAATAATTCACTTTGGTTTTATGTCTGTCTTATCACCTTGTTTCTTCAGGGGACCTCTTCTCAGCAGACCTCAACCCTCGTTGGCGGCGGCCTCAAGCTCCTTCACTGGACCCGACATCTGGGAATTTGGTGTTCCAGCAGATTGATCTCGACTATTATTTAGGTAATTATCAGAGATGACTTGGTTATCTTGGCTTCTTTGCTGTTTTGGATCTAAAATAAAGTGAAGAACATGTCCACCTTCTCAAATGCCGTTACTGCATGTGAGACGAAATGGTACGGATGTTGTTTCCACGTTTGTGTTATGCAGGAGCAACGGTGGCTGGCATGCCTGGTCAGATACAGGGAAACGTCCCAATCATTCGAATGTTTGGGGTGACGGACGCTGGCAACAGCGTGTGTTGCCACATCCACGGATTTGCACCGTACTTCTATGTTCCTGCACCGACTGGTGAGCACAATTATTTTAAGTTGCTCAATAGAGTACATTTCTCTCTTTAGGGCATGTCAATTTTCATAGTTTCAGTTTTGGGGGACTAAAATGATTATTTCTTACTAATTTTTACAATATTTCCCACTTTCTGCTTTCTTTGAAAAGGATTCAAGGCTGATGACCTGGGTGAATTTAAAAGAGAGTTGAACTCTGTCGTCCTAAAGGACATGCGATCCAATAAAGACAACATCTCTGTCACAGTGTTGGCTGTGGACATTTCCCGCAAAGAGAGTATGTAAAGTCATTCTTTAACACTCACAAGTAGCATGTTTGATCAAATTATTTTTGAATCAAGAAGGCTGATCTTAATTACAAATAATTTGATAATAAATGTACTCACACAGTGCATAAAATTAGGCTTTCATCATGATTCTTGGATTTAAATTCTTTATTTTCTCTTTCCTGCAGACATGTATGGTTACCATGGGAAACGGAGTCTGGATTTTTTGCGGATAACCATGGCGATGCCTCGTCTCATCGCCCCAGCAAAGAGACTGCTGGAGCAGGGCTTCAAATTTGGACACTTCCCCATCCAGGGTTATCAAGCCTATGAGGCCAACATAGATTTTGAGATAAGGTGTGTTATATAAAATCGGTAAAGGTGATTTGATAACTTGACGGGGAGATGGAAGCACTGAGCATCTTGTTAAAATATTTGTTTGCGACTGGATCATATTCACACAATGCAGACCAGTATTGCTTTACAAAGAAAGTTGTGGAATTTTGTGCAATTTGAAGATCTAATTATTAAAATGTGGAAAAAAAGGTCACACAATGAGCACAGAAGGAGGAAAAATCAACCCTTAGGAGACAATCATTGTTAGTTTTTAATTGTTTTTTCACAAAACAGTTGAGTAGAAGCCACATTTTCTTCTCCGTGTTCTCAGGTTTATGGTGGACAGTGATGTGGTGGGATGCTGCTGGATTGAACTTCCCAAAGGCAAGTACAGAGTGCGTGAAGAGAAAAGCATGGGGGCATCGGATGCTCGGCACCCAGGCAAGGTAGGTCGAGTTAACATCTGTCACAGCAACAATTACGCTACATTGGTCATCAGCTCACTTTCCTTTTGAGTGCCTTCAATGACCTTCATGTAAATTTGGTTCTGTCAGGCTTTAACTAATGTCGTTCATGAATCCTCTCCACCTGTTTTGTCCTCCAGGTGTCCTTGTGTCAGTATGAGGTGGATGTGGGATGGACAGATCTGATTAGTCACCCTGCAGAGGGAGACTGGCAGAGGATCGCACCGCTCAGGGTGCTCAGCTTTGACATCGAGTGTGCAGGAAGAAAAGGTGAGTTTCTTTCTTTCGGACATTCTTATTAGACCTCATACATTCTATTACCCCTCGCAAACATTTTGTGTACGAGGCCTGATCATACTTTGTGAAAAGGAAATGCAGAATTTGACTCTGGCATCAACACGTTTCTTTCCAGGAATCTTCCCAGAAGCAGACAAAGACCCTGTGATTCAGATAGCGTCTATGGTGCAGCGGCAGGGTGAGACGGAGCCCTTCATACGCACCGTGTTCACTCTCCAGTCCTGTTCTAGCATCGTGGGCTCCCAGATATTGTGCTTTACACAGGAGAAACAGCTGCTGCAGGTAAACACGCTGGCCTCAGTAAGGCACCGAAAAACATAGATGTTCTGCCATTTCCATGCACCCTTGTTTTGTTGATAATTTATAATGTCATTGTGTTTCTGTTGATGTCTGTGTGAGCAGAGCTGGGCGGAATTTTTGAGGACTGTGGACCCAGACATCATCACAGGATATAACATCCAGAACTTTGACTTTCCCTACTTGCTCAACAGGGCAGCTGCTTTAAAGGTTAGATGGAGCCACATTTATCCACCACTTTCATGCAATACCTCGTCCTATAATCACCAGATGTATGGAAATGCATACCTAAACACTGCCTCCAGAAGAGTGTATTTGTATTAGAAATATTGAGATTTGCCTTTTCTATTTGGAGTCTGATATTCCTTTCTCCCCTCCCCTTTTTTCCTCAATCAAACATGTTCTTTTGTGTTCAGGTGAATCTCTTTCCTTACCTCGGCCGAGTGCGAGGCATCAAATCAGTCTTGCGTGACCTAAATTTCCAGAGCAAGCAGATGGGCCGCAGAGAGAACAAGATCATAAACATGGAGGGCCGGGTTCAGTTTGATCTTCTGCAGGTCAGCTCCAATTACAGCAACAGAAATCACAACCTTACTACACAGTTAGTATCTGGTGCATTGTTTTGGGGAAGAATGTTTTCAGGAAAATGATTGGTTTGTTTCTCTCAGGTTCTCCTCAGGGACTACAAGCTGCGCTCGTACACACTCAATGCTGTGAGTTTCCACTTCCTGCAAGAACAGAAAGAGGATGTGCAACATTCCATTATCACTGATCTGCAGGTAAAGCACAAACCAGTAACCTTGTTTCTAAAAGTGTCTGGTTATCATTAAGAACATTCAATCATATCGATATTTAAATGTGTTTTTTTCTGCAAGGATCTCACACATTAAAAAAAAATGCTCGTATTGAGTTTTTGCTGTTTTTTTCCTAACCCTCCCCATCACAGAATGGTAACGAACAGACACGTCGTCGGTTGGCCGTCTACTGCCTGAAAGATGCCTACCTCCCACTGCGCTTGCTGCAGAAGCTAATGTGTGTGATTAACTACATGGAGATGGCAAGAGTGACCGGTGTGCCTCTCACCTACCTGCTCTCAAGAGGACAGCAGATCAAAGTCGTCTCTCAGCTTCTGCGACAGGTAACAAAGACGGACACAGGGGCCAGGAACATATGTGTGCATACAGATTTAAGGACAGAAATGTTAAGTGCCTGTCCATTCCTGCGTAGGCCATGAAACAGGACCTGGTCATGCCAGTTGTAAAGACAGAAGGAGGAGAAGACTACACTGGAGCGACTGTCATTGAGCCAGAAAAAGGGTATTTATGTCTGCCGTTTGTGTGACTCCTTTCTGCTCTTGTTGTTGATGGTTTGGTGTGTGCAAGTTTTCCATTTTCCTTTCCATCACCACCTTCTTCTCTGTCTAGGTATTACAGCGTTCCAATTGCCACCCTAGATTTCTCCTCCTTGTATCCATCCATCATGATGGCTCACAATCTGTGCTACACCACCCTGCTGCAGAAGGGCTCAGCGGAGAGACAGAGGTGAGCAGCTCTTTTTATGTCTACACAAACATGTGCTTTTGTTTTTTCAGCCTGCTAGTTCCCACTTGGACAAGTGAAACAAAGTAGTTAGTACAAAGTAGCCACTTTCTTGCCGTTAATGAGCCGTTAATTTAATGAGCTAATATCTGAAGCGGTTGTTTGTATTCAGCCTCTCACCAGAGGACTTCATTAAGACTCCGACTGGTGATATGTTTGTGAAGAGCTCTGTGAGGAAAGGACTTCTACCTGAGATCCTGGAGAACCTGCTGACTGCCAGGAAGAGGTTTGAATTATTCCAATATATCACAAAATGAAATGATAATGATAATGTCCAGATTTACTACTGTAGTACTGGGTGTACCAGTCTGACACACTGCTGGTCCACAGGGCCAAAACGGAGCTAAAGATGGAGACCGACCCTTTCAAGAGGCAGGTGCTGGACGGCCGACAGTTGGCCCTCAAAATCAGCGCAAACTCTGTCTATGGCTTCACAGGTGCTCAGGTGGGCAAGCTGCCTTGCCTAGAGATTTCACAGGTGAGCACATGACTCTGGGTCTCATGCTGTTCAGTCTTTTTTTTTGTCTGTTTCCTGTGTTCTTCTTTAATTTCATGATGAAGACTATTGTTTTGCATTGATTTGATGTAATACCATTTAAGTGTAGGTTTTTCTTTATCGATCTATCTGCCTCCCTCTCTGTCATAAGCAAAGCAGACGCACCTGTCATACTGAGCCATACAGCATCCTGCTACATAACAACCCAAATTAGCTCTCCTGCTAGTCTCCTAATCTTAAGTGAATGAACACATGTCCTGCACATTAGTTTGATTCGAGCGACAGAACAAATAACCAGGGAAAAGAGCACTGCCAACGTCAATGTGCAAACTACATAGCTATTAGCCTAGGCTGGTTAGTTGCCCGTGTGGTCATTACTCTTTAATACCTTAAACAACAGGCTGTCTCTTAACATATCAAATGTTCACAATTCTGGTCCAACACAACTGTTTTTATTCATACTAAATGAAGTTGTTGCCCCTTGATTTGTTGTCATTCTTCCCTCTATTCTGCACAGATGTGAAGTCAGAGCACAGATGGTAAACAACAATGATGTAGAGCATAGATTAACAGTGAGATGGAAACCACACAACAGGAGGAAATCACAAAAACTTACTGTAATCGTAAAGATGAACCACTACAGGTCGTTTTGTGGAAGGTTGACCTACTTAGTTACACTCTCTATTAGAGCTACGAAAACATCTGCTGCCTTCTTCATGAGCTATTTTGGGATATCATATTTTTCTAAGGCATTGAAAGTTATGGCCTGTAATGTGTCTCTGAATTTGCTCCATGGCCAATGAAAGCTTATTCCAGCACTGCAGATAATTTGGTGAAATTTATTTTGAAACCATTTTTTTTCTCTCATCTAGAGTGTCACAGGTTTTGGAAGACAGATGATTGAGCAAACCAAACAGCTGGTGGAGTCTAAGTACACCCTTTCCAATGGATACCAAGGTGATGCCAAGGTGAGAAATGCATTTAGCTGTTGTTGTTGCTGGTTTACCTTTCATATTGGCATTATTGATCAAGAATGACTGACTGTTATGGATTTTTGAGTTGACTAAAGGTATGGGACCTACTATCTGATGTTTTTGATGGCTCCGCTTTTTGTATTTAATTTAAAAAAATGGTCTTTTATAGGTAATTTATGGGGATACAGATTCCGTCATGGTTAAGCTCGGAGTTGCCACAGTGAGGGAGGCCATGGATGTTGGGAAGGAGGCAGCAGAGTGGGTGTCATCCCATTTCACACCGCCCATCAAACTGGAGTTTGAAAAGGTACTTTTTCTGTCCAAATTAATTATCGAAGCACTTACGCCAGTAATTTCACCATGGAAGTTGTTATTTGAGCATTTCTTTGAGCATCTTTTGAGAATTTGAAACCAAAATGTAAGAGCTGGGTTTTGGGACCACAGGAGAGTTTGAGCATCTTCTCAGCTAATGAGGTCTTTGTCCTTTCCACAGGTGTACTACCCATACCTGCTGATCAACAAGAAGCGTTATGCAGGCCTCTATTTCTCAGCCAGTGCAGACACGCATGACAAGATGGACTGTAAAGGCATTGAAACTGTCCGCAGAGATAACTGCCCTCTGGTGGCAAATCTTATAAACACCTCTCTGCAGAAAATCCTCATTGATAGGTACACACACACACACACACACACACACACACACACACACACGTTGTTTTTTCGATCTACCCTGACCTGCACTATGAGCTGTTAATTTGTTATGAAAGTAACCCCAGCTCTTATTTTGTCAGGGATCCCCAGGGTGCTGTGGCTAATGCTAAAGAAGTGATCTCGGATCTCCTGTGCAACCGCGTCGACATCAGCCAGCTTGTAATCACCAAGGAGCTAACACGCACTGCCCAGGAGTACTCTGCCAAACAGGCACATGTGGAGCTGGCTGAAAGGTCTGTGAACACACACTGAGACGTCTTGGCTAAATAATACTCAAAGGAAAAATGTTCGTGTGTGGTGTGGGTGAGCTAAACCCATTAATATTGATGTTTTACAGGATGAGGAAAAGGGATGCTGGCAGCGCCCCGAACCTGGGAGACCGAGTTCCATACGTCATCATAAAGGCTGCAAAGGGAGTAGCGGCATACATGAAGTCGGAGGTCTGTAGTGTCATCTCAGTCATATTCAATCGTATGATTTAATTTGTGTATCCACCTTTTCTTATGTTTAACCCAACGATAACCCTGATCCTTCTGCATGTCACCTAAGGACCCAATCTACGTGCTGGAGAACAACATTCCCATTGACACACAATACTACCTGGAACATCAGCTGTCCAAGCCCCTGCTGAGAATATTTGAGCCCATCCTGGGAGAGAGCAAGGCAGAGAATGTTCTGCTCAGTAAGTACACACACACACACACACACACACACACACACACACACACACACACACACACCACACACCACACACCACACACCACACACCACACACACACACACACACACACACACACACACACACACACACACACAAATGTAACTCTACTGAAATGTTTTTCTAACCCTAAGTGCAGAAATTCTCTTGTGTCCCAAAATAAATTAAATATATATGTGCTAGTTAAATAAATTACATCTAGCATGTGTTATGTTCTCAAGCTTTAAAACTTAATATTGCTGGTGATTGTGCTTCATTTCAGAGGGCGACCACACGCGCTGTAAGACTGTGTTGACCGCAAAGATCGGGGGCCTCGTGGCGTTTGCTCAGAAGAGGAGCACCTGTATAGGCTGCAAAGCTGTGCTCAAGACGGACGGTTTGTGCCGACTTATTTACTAACTTATTTAAGAGGTTATTTGCTCCTTTTTTGGTGGCAGCAGTGCTAAAGAGCTTTATATCTGTGTAATCCAACTTGTGTCATTGCAGCGGCTGTGTGCGATTTCTGTAAGAAGAAAGAGTCTGAACTGTACCAAAAAGAGGTAGGCAAGATGACTTAATAATTGAAAGTGTGGGTTTTCTTCATTAAATTAAGAAGTAAGGTGTAAATGTTTTAAAACTAGTATAATTCTCCCCTGTCATGTTCAGTGACATTAACATTTAGGTTGTTCTATACAGATCTTTCACCTCAACACACTGGAGGAGCGTTTCTCTCGCCTGTGGACTCAGTGTCAGCGTTGTCAGGGCTCCCTCCACGAGGATGTGCTCTGTACCAGGTACATGTACAGCATGTGTGCATAAATGTACTATTACTGTGTGTTTACTGCAGATAAATGGCTGCGTACATTAACACTGTCCCTCCTGTCTCCTCTACAGTCGGGATTGTCCCATCTTTTACATGAGGAAGAAGGTTCAGAAGGATTTGGACGACCAGAGCAAGCTGGTGAATCGATTTGGATGGTGACCATGGACTCGTGTCATCTGACTGTACTTTTTCTTCTGTTTCTTTTGGTGTTTGTATAAATGCATATATATTGCACTATTTCTATGTTTTCTAAGTAGCTCTCTTTGTAAAATAAAATCAAAAAGCATCTATTCCTTCCTTCTGTGAAAAAGTCATAGTATTGTATGGTGAAAAAATCCTGCTACAAAGGACATAGTATAGTATGTCGAAAAAAAGTCTATGTATAGTTTGTTGAAAAAAGTGAAGAAAAAAATCAGTATATATGTTGAAAAAAATCATGAAAAAAGTCGGTTTAGAATGTTGAAAAAAAATCCATCCATTGTCTACCGCTTATCCTATATTCATGGTCGCGGGGGGGCTGAAGCTGATCCCAGCCGTCATTGGGCGAAGGCAGGGTTCACCCTGGACAGGTTGCCAGTCTATCACAAAAAACATGAAAAAAGTCAGTTTTTTTTAGAATGTTGAAAAAAAAGGAGTCAGTTTAGAATGTTGGAAAAAAAATGAAAAGTCATCTTTAGAATATTGAAAAAAATCATGAAAAAGGTCAGTTTTTTTAGAATGTTGAAAAAAGTCCGTTTTTTAGAATGTTGAAAAAAGTCCGTTTTTTAGAATGTTGAAAAAAAATCATAGCTTTTTAGAATGTTGAAAAAAAAACATGAAAAAAGTCAGTTTAGAATATTGAAAAAAATCATGAAAAAAGTCATTTTTTCGAATGTTTAAAAAAATCATGAAAAACGTCATAGTATAGAATGTTTAAAAAAATCATGAAAAACGTCATAGTATAGAATGTTTAAAAAAATCATGAAAAACGTCATAGTATAGAATGTTTAAAAAAATCATGAAAAACGTCATAGTATAGAATGTTTAAAAAAATCATGAAAAACGTCATAGTATAGAATGTTTAAAAAAATCATGAAAAACGTCATAGTATAGAATGTTTAAAAAAATCATGAAAAACGTCATAGTATAGAATGTTTAAAAAAATCATGAAAAACGTCAGTATAGAATGTTTAAAAAAATCATGAAAAACGTCATAGTATAGAATGTTTAAAAAAATCATGAAAAACGTCATAGTATAGCATGTTTAAAAAAATCATGAAAAACGTCAGTATAGAATGTTGAAAGAAATCATGAAAAACGTCATAGTATAGAATGTTTAAAAAAATCATGAAAAACGTCAGTATAGAATGTTTAAAAAAATCATGAAAAACGTCATAGTATAGAATGTTTAAAAAAATCATGAAAAACGTCATAGTATAGAATGTTTAAAAAAATCATGAAAAATGTCATAGTATAGAATGTTTAAAAAATCATGAAAAATGTCATAGTATAGAATGTTTAAAAAAATCATGAAAAACGTCATAGTATAGCACCAGTCTCCCCTGATGTGGTTCCTCAGAACAGAAACCCTGATCGTTATATTTTGACACAAACCGAGGTGGGGAACTCGATGTAGTGTTTTTCCCCTTGAAAGACGTGGAAAGATGAATCTTTATCATTAGGGGTTACAAATCAGATCTGGTGTAAATGCACCACATTCTCCTCAGTTTGTGTGTGAGAAATGTTCCTTGTCTAGCCTGTATCTCGTTCTGGAAACACAAGCTTTTAAAAACCTCTGACCGGTGAAGATCCACCTCGGATAAACAAAACAGACGAGACTTAAAAGCTGAAAACATTTACTTGTTCGTTACAGCAGAGTGCATTAAAGATGTTACATCGCTGTCAGTGAGCGACTTGTTAAAGTTTAACAAATGTTGACAATGGAACTACACTTAGTCCAGATAATGAGACGGACATTTGGAAGCTGCAGGTTCGACACCATAGCAAAGTAGGAACCTCCATTAATGGATTCACTTCTGTTAGCGGAAGCTCATTGAACTTTGATATCATTTTAGTAAACATGTGGACAGCAGTTTCTTAATGCAGATATTCGGGGGGCGATGCTCGCAATGCTACAAAAATAAAAAGGCAATTCAATACATTTAGGGTGACAGTAATTATCAAAGAGGAAATTTAAATGTATGTAGAGCAACAAAACCACCACTAATACTGTGACCGACATAAAAACTGCATTAAAAGAGGCCTTTGGAATACAGTGTGCCTGTGTGGAACAAACAGCAGGGCTGACACGTCAAACAGTAAGTTAATGATCGAGCGATATGATGGTCAACGGGATCAAATCTCCACCAATCATGTGACAGAGCACTCAGTCTGTTATTCCTCAGTTCCTGGTAAAACACCATATTCCCGAGTAAACCTTTAAATGCGACTTAACTAAACCTAAATTCTACAATAAACACAAAACAGGAAATTAATAAAGTGCACCTAGGAGTCTAGAACACAACTTTGAGGTTTGTTACTGTGGTGATCCTATCTCTGAGAAAACATGATGACACTGTGAAACAACACAAGGGGAAGAGGTGCTTTTTAAACTTTCAAAAAAAGTTTCAACCAATCATCTGGAAGCAGGATGTTTTCAAACAGCCTCCTTGTCAATGTGATACGGTTTCATTGGTATTTGTAGGTCATTGATCACAAATTTCACCTCTTTAAACAATGTGTTGAGTCCTTGAAGAGTTTGAGATTTGGACTTAACGGGTCACTTGTTTATGACAAAATGTAGTGAAACACCACCGTGAACCCCTGACCCCTAAATACTCACCAGGAGACTGTAATGATCTGTAAAAACACCAGATTGACAAAACTATAAAATCAGTAAAAATGATCCTTAACAGACAAATTCAACCACTGACCAACTAAAAAAAAAAAAACGGATCTAAAAACTGTAGTTTCTAGTTGTTTGGTCACCAGACTAAAACACAAAAACAATCCTACGTGAATTCACAGTGTTAAACAGACACTGCACATCTTGTGGTGACATTCTGTAGATGGAAACTGTGCCAGCAGAAAGATGTATTGTGTCCCGTCTGCCTTTTTTCTGTCCGGAGCCGTGCTGGACATCTCCAATGTGAGAGAGGAGGTGCAGTGTGCAAGCGTGAAACAAATGCTGTAAGGGATGCGCTAGTGTATGTGTGTGTGTTGGTTTGCTATAGTATTATGCAACGTCTCTGAGTGTTCTTCTTGCTCTTCTTGTTGTTGCGGTTGGTCTCCTTATATCTTCTAATCTCACGTACTAGTGAATAAAAAGCTTCCTCCACACCCTGCAAGACAGAGCATGAAAACAATTTGCGACACACAAAGTTAATGTGAAATATCTTATTTACCCGAACAAGGCACATGCATGCATCGTTGCACACTGAATACAGGTGTTGCTGTCTTCCCTACCTGTCTGGTTTTGGCAGAGGTCTCCACAAACGGCACACCGTAGCTTCGGGCCAGCTCCTGCGCCTGCCGCGACTCCACCGTCCGGGTACTCAGGTCGCTCTTGTTCCCCACCAGCACCATGGGAACGCTGTCACTGTCCTTCACCCTGTTGATCTGCTCTCTGACGAGGAGCCACATGAAACAGCACCTAAGTGACTGAGCCCGGCGTACTTACACCTAGTATTTTCTTCAGTACTTGTGTACTAAGAGCAGCGCAAGAATGTGAACCAGCTAATGGACAAACTTGTAAACGCATCTATAAATATGTGGTATAGATAATCATGAATGCCATGAAAATGGTGCAAAACGTCTTAGTAAAGTAGGTCGTAAAAGTCGTAGAATAGTATGTCACTAAAAGTTGTAGTGTGTCATAAAAATGGCATAAAAGTCAAACTGTAGTTTGCCATAAAATCAGATGATATAATGTGCCAAAAAAAGTTAGATTATGTGCCATAAAAAGTCATACATTGCATGTCAAAAATCACAGCTGACTTAATGATTGTGCCAAGTTAAACACGTACTACTGAAACCGACTTTAAGTCCTTCTTCGACGGATTTGTTTAATTTTCCAGCTGTGTTTTACAACCGATATCCGCCCATGAATCAGAAAGGAGTTTATTGCCAAGTACGTTTCCACATACAAGGAATTTGCCTTGGTGTTCAGTGCGCACAAAGATTAAAAAAAGAATAAACAAAAAGGAGTTTGTGCAGGATGTGCAAAAAAAAAAATGCTATCTGAGGTTTTGCAAACTGAGATTTTGCAGTACGGCCGTGTGTCGATGCAAGCAGCGCAGCATCTTCTACCTGTAGAGGTGAACATCCTCAAAGGACTTGGTGTTGTTGATGGCAAACACACAGAGGAAGCCCTCTCCCGTCCTCATATACTGGTCCCTCATGGCGCTGTACTCCTCCTGACCTGCAGTGTCCAGGATGTCCAACAGGCAGGTCTCTCCGTCGATCACCACCTGTTTTCTGTACGAGTCCTGGAAACACAGCATCGACATGATCATGCAGGCCGCGCCAAATGCATCTGCCTGGAAGCCTGACGGGATTGCATCATGCGGATTCACACAAACAGTCATTTACAAGCCAATCGCCGCGTCATGTAACAACAAGACCTTGCCTAATAGAAAATTGTGTAATAAACTGTACAATTTAAAAATGTACTTTTTTATGCAATAATGTGAGAAACATACAAGATCACTCAGTGGAGTTACGAGTCATTAATGTACAGAGTTATTAGTGGAAGTTATTTTATAATAATGAAGGCTAACAGGAGAGCTGTTTGCTTTAATGGGTTTCAATAAGTTCAAATTAACTTTTAGAGGGTTCTGGCAGACAGCGTGGCCTGGTGTTACTTTGTACTGGCTGTTTTACCCACTGCATTTATCCGACATCCAAGTTACTTATATAAAGATTTTAGATACGAAAAACATGACAGCTTTATAAAATAGAATAAACTTCCCAGCAGTGCATGAAGCGGCTAAATGAGCTTCGACTACAGTGAAATGCTTGTTCCATGTTTATGTTTCAATAATTATGATTTAAAAAAATAATATAATGTAATGTATATATGACTAACAGGGGGCATTGTGCTGCAAAGTGAATATATTTGATATTCAAGTAGATTTTGTTGCTTATGCATTTATTTAAGTTAGTTTTAATGAAGTATTGCTGCATTAATTTGAGATATTTATTGTGTCATGCAAATACCCAGCCTATTATGAAAAATGAGATACTTCATCTTACATACAACAATAATCACAAAACAAAAATGTGAAAGGTAAGGGGAGATATGAGCATGAGGGGCAGTAACACCACATCCTGTGTGCGGGGTTAATGCCCCCTAACAGGGCAAATACGAAGCTGAAAGTACACATAACACAGTATGTTTGGCCTTCAATACACTAAACGTTAACACCCTGGACAGCGTGTCCACCGGCCGGTCTCTCACCTCGATGGTCGGATCATATTCATCCACGAAGTGGTTCTGGATGAGCTGGATGGTGAGGGCGCTCTTCCCCACGCCTCCCGCTCCGACCACCACAAGTTTGTACTCCGTCATGCCTGGAAGGGGATTAAACCAACAGGTAGCCGGCGTTTCACCGCGCGATTAGCCGAGCATCAGGCGAACACACACAACAAATCACAGCAGTTTACATTGGCCTCTTCCTCCCCGCACTGCCACGGCGAAGGAGACTGACCCAGATTTAAGGTTAACGTTACGAGCCGATGACGTTAACGTCGTCTTCGTCGCTAAGTCTTCCTTAAAAGTGACTGAATCGACGTGAATGAGTAGAAGTGGGAGTTATTTAAACGTGCTTACCTTTTTTGCGTAGCGTGAATAACTAGTCGGTGAAATGATAGCCGAGTTAGAGAATGGATAAATGAGATTAGCTTGCTACATAACGTTAGCCTTCCACGATTTCCTTATTCGCAACACTTGTAAGGCAAACTTCGCGGATCGGTGCGCAACTTCGTCTCTTCACGAGAGTTACCGCGTCAAAATATCAACCCGCGGATTTCCTGAAGGTACTTCTTAAAAATCTAACTTCATACAATGAATAAATTAAAAGCCTGAATCCGTTCGAGTTCCTGTTTAGTCTCCATTGTGGCTCATTGAAAGCAGAGAATTTTTCAGGTTAAGCGACGTCGTCAAACAACCAATCAACCGACGGCGTGCAGACAGACGTTGGAGTGATCCAATCACAGCCGAGTTTCAGTTTGAAACCCCGCCCATACCCGTCCACCCTTAAACAGAAGTCGCCTTCATTGGGCGTGGCCTCTCTGGCAAACTATTTTTCTCACACAGACGGATATCGATACTTGATATACTTATATTAATATATATCAGATTTGCTTTGGCAATATAAACGTATGTTTCCCACGCCAATAAAGCCCCTTCGAATTTAATTTGAATATCTCGGAGGCTAAAGTACGTCTGTAGCATGAAAACAGTTAAAAACCCACCGTAATTTAACCACTGGGCTTTTATTTTGAAATACATAACCGGAATTGTCAGTATTGCATTGTGTCTGACTTGACACTAGTCCGTAGCTAGAATGAGCGTTTACTGCCCTCCAGTGGCCATAGTACGCAACTACAATACTACTTTTAAATTCATGGCTAATGCACAGTTGATGTCAGTATAGGCATTAATAATAAAACGGTAAAATGCTGCATATAACCAGCAATATGATAACATTTATATTATTATATTTGCGATATTAATAGTGGTCATGAGAAGTGACCTAAATTATTAATATTATTTAATTGCGGTCTCCAGCAACTGCTTACTGGAAGAGAGCAGTTTATCCCTCTGGCTGGTTGATCTGTGAGTGGTGAATATATAAAATAGGATACTTCTTGGTAACAAATGTTAATATTGTGTTTGTGCCTTTTTTCTGCTGCCTCCCAGTGCCAAAAAATAAGTAATTGCGGATGTAAGAGCTGTGTTTTCCTCCAGAGGCAAGACCGTTTACGGCTCACTTGCATAAAGAAGCAGGAAAATTGTCGCCCTCTAGCGGGCACAGCGACGAACTGCAATCTACATTAAATTCGTCAAGTGGCGCCAATGCAGACATGATAGTTCTAATACTTCCGGTAAAATCTTTCAAAATAAAGACCAAACTGAAGCAAGTAGAAAATAACCATCATATATTATTCTGATAGAGAGAGAGAGAGAGAGAGAGAGAGAGAGAGAGAGAGAGAGAGAGAGAGAGAGAGAGAGAGAGAGAGAGAGAGAGAGAGAGAGAGCGCATGAAGCATGAAAGCAAGGATCATGCCTCACCCTCTGGTCCGTCATCCTCTACACTTCCCTTGTCTGTCACGTCCATGTTTCTCCCTCTCTCTCCCACCGAGTGCATCTGCTCTCCTATCTAATCTTTGCCTAAAATCACACAGATAATCCTGGCTCCATCTGTCCCGAGAGAGAACAGAGAACTGACATTGCGCTCATGATGTAGGGAAAAAAAAAAATCAACACTAATTTAAGGCATCATCATACTGTGTAGGTGATTAATCCAGATGACACAATTGTGTTGAAATAGTGACATAATCTCAAATTGCTTAGATTTTATTATACACAAGGATATCTCACATATACATCTTTTATACATAGAATATTGTCACACTTTTGCATGTTTAAATATCATTTTCTTTTTTTATTTTTACACTGATTCCCACCACACGTTTCATCAAGAAGGAGGACAACAATGGAACAGCCATAAACTGAGACTAAGAAACGTCATTAAAATACACCGATACAACACTTAAAAATTAAATTGTTCACAGGAATAATTCATACCTTTTAGATATTTCACTCAAAACCACATTTGTCTTAATCCTCTTTTTAAACAATTTATTGACATACCAACACATTTGACCATTAAACCGTTAAATCTTTTTAACATTCCAGCAGTGTATTTTTTGACAAAGTGAACCCAAATCACAAGCCCTCCATAAATTATATGCAACTAGATTCTTGACCTAAAAAATAGCTGTCTGCATATGTACTTTTAAATAATAATTTAAAAGTGTTGGCATGGCCTGAGTACACGCAGAGGGCAGAAGTCGTGTTTGTGTATGCATGTGTATGTGCATGCACATGTTCAATGTATGTTGGCTCTATGTGCAGGCGTAAAGAGTTGTACTTTGCAGCTTGTACAATGCGACGGTTCCTTCCCTGTATGAGCGTGTTAGTGTCCTCTCAGGAGAAGCACCTCTGGACTCCACTACATTACCAGCTGTCAGTCCATCAACATGGAGAAGGTGCTGCTTTTAAAGGAGCGTGGACGATGCGATTGGCCCGTGATTGCACCAAACCTCAACAAACCCTCTGATCATGTACGATAATAGTTCATAATCTCAGCCTGTTATCAAGGGTGCTTTACAGCCACGTAAACACCAAAAAGTGGACCACCGTTCCCACCGCACGCTGTGCACTTGGCTGCATGAAATTAGCTCTGTGTGTGTGAAAGGAAGAGAGGAACGGCAGGGTAGCTACAGCTCATTAAAACATGCTCACCGCACAATGTTTCAGCACCTGCACCCAACGCAACGCAACACACACACACACACACACACGCACGCACGCACGCACGCACGCACGCACGCACGCACGCACGCACGCACACACACACACACACACACACACACACACACACACACACACACACACACACACACACACACACACACACACACACACACACACACACACACACACACACACACACACACACACACACACACAGAACATGGCTGAAGGTACTACCGACATGGAAACAGCACCGGGAGACGGAGAGCATCCTGTTCAACGGGGAGGAAGACGGAGGGAGAGGCAGCCACAGAGACGCAGAAAAAAAGGCAGAAACAGAGGCAGCATGTGCTGGGAATATTATAGCTGACGTTCCTCGCTGGTTAAGCAACGATCACACTGAACTTGTCATTCTGGGCCACCTCTCTAATGGGATAGTACACAAATGGAAAGTCACAAACGTCAGATGATTGCTCACGTGACCCATAAGCCTGGCTTGATGTGACCTAGTTAGGTCAGACCCAGGTGAGATTCAGCTAGCCACCACATGCAAGCTCAAACACACACCTTTGCACGTCCAAATACACACAGAAAGGGGAGGCTGTTGTGACAAAAGCTTCACAGCTTTACACACACAAATACAGACGGATACAACACCTAAGCACCGTTTTTTTCTCTTTGCTTCAAAAGTTTGAAAGTAGTCGCCACATGCACGCATACTTCCGTTACGCGATGCTTTGGAAACGTAATGTGAAGGGAAATAAACTGGGTGCATCACCAGCGTCCGGACAAAGTCATCCACAAGGGTTCTCAGTCATGAAGAACACATTAGCTTTTAGTTTGTGTATTGATTTTTTTTATAAATCACATGCTCAATATGATTTCTATTAAGGCTGAGAGCCTTGAGAGTAATACAGATCAGAAAGTGTGAGCTATCTACAGTAGTTGCATCGCATTTTGTATTATTAATACTGAACCGAGGCCCCAAAGGTGCTTTCCCAGCAAAAAAAAGCAAATGTGTGGCTTACACCGAAATAATTTGAATATAACACAATGCCAGTGGCTTGAGAGAGTGCTGTTCAGGCATAAAGCCAACCAGACACACACAAACATGTACACACACACACACACACACGCACTATGCACACTGAAGTTCTTCAGTGATGTCATGGAAACAGAACTCCTGACCAATCACAACGAGCTCGGAGCCGGAAGGAAGTCTGGGATATATATACGAGTTCAGTTTATCTAATGAATACTGGATGTATTTGTGTACATGGACAACTCTAACACCTGCATGCACGTGACCCACACACACACACACACACACACACACACACACACACACACACACACACACACACACACACACACACACACACACACACACACACACACACACAGGAATGAATCAGATGCATACTTTTGATATGTGCGTTTGTAAATATCGTACAAAAGCACACAGCGGGTCCACTCAGTGTTGCAGTGCCTCTCTTACAATCCCTTTCCAAAAAACAATCTTCCTCTTTTCTTTATCTTCTTTTTCTTTTTGACTGCCGATCGTCTATGTCAGCTCCCTCTCCTCTTCGCCCCCATACATATAAGAGTTGTATCCTGGTGGCTGAACATACTCCTCAGATTTATCCCAATCCGACACCCATCCAGACCCGGCTCCTCCTCCTCCTCCTCCTCCTCCTCCTCCTCCTCCTCCTCCGGTCCCTCCTCCTCCTCCTCCTCCACCATTGGAACCAGCAACTGGTTGGCTCATGGCCCCGTACTGCCCGCCTCCACGGTAGAGCTCCTCTGTTTCATTGGCCAGTTCATCCTCATCGATGATACCACACTTCTCCTCACTAGTGTCCTCTATGTCGGCCCACGGCTGCTTTTCTCCTGATGCAAAGAGTCCTAGTGGGAATAAAGTATGATATCAGCGTTTAGACTGAGGTCTTCTGGTCATGCCACACAGAACACTATATTCAAAGTCAAGTCATACCATAGAAAATCACTCCTCCATAATGAACGAGGGCAGCTATAAGGAAGACATACTTCCACTCATCACGTGTCTGGAAATGTGTAAAAAATGATGGGACATAGGTGAGTTTGAAAGTTTTATACACGGCATTAGAAAGTCAACACATGAGCATGGTTCTTACCTTGTGTTTGGTCATGGCGCCCACTATGAGAGGACACACCATTCCAGATAACGTCCCCACCCCGTTTGAGATGCCCATCAGTATGCTGGCATATCGAGGGGCGATATCCAGGTGGTTGACATTAAACCCTGAGTGAAAGAACAAAAGCAGTCCACATTAATTCCACCTAGTTTCTAAAATATATTTATTTTACAATGTCAGATTTCCACAGTAAATGGTTACATAAATTATATAGGTACTGTACATAAAATAGCAGCTGGTTGTTTTAGCGTTTAGACTGGAAAAGTGTAAAAATGTGTGTGTGTGTGTGTATTTTTATGGGGGATGTGTGCCCGACTATACCTGAGATGGCAAATCCACTGAAACCCACAGCGAGGACCAAAAAGGAAATGGCAACACCTTTTGTGTGAGAGAATCCCACCACCAGCAGGAGGGTGGCCTCCATCCCAAAACCTGAAACATGTAAAAACATTGGGAGTATGAGGGAAATGATGAACAATGTTATCACTGCCTCAACCAGCAATGCTCACCTGGTCACCATATTTAATAGAAATATAAGTGTTTATGCAGAAGAAACATTGTTACAACCTTTAACTTGTGCTAAAATATTGATGCTGCACCTAAAACACCCTGAGAGGTTTCAGGATAATAATGACAATCTGTAACAAAAACATCTATAAAATGTATGCAGGTCTCTGCAGAATGGACAGGTTGCAAACGTGAAATGCCATCTTAATTCATCCTTTTGCAGACGTGTGATACATACAGTCTCTCCTCTCACGTTGTTTTCATGCCCTTCACCCTCTCCCAACTAACACCCTGTCCTGTTTGACACTCGCACCTCCACAGTTCATGAGCTTCCTGACGTTGGTGGTCGACATCAGGTTGTGGATTCTCAGGTAGTCGGCCAACTGGCCTCCGATTGGAACGATGATTGTCATCACCAGATGGGGCAACGCCGACACCAAGCCCACCTAAAAGAGAGGAGGAGGCGGGAGAGAGAGTGTGTGTGTGTGAGAACGAGGCACAACAATACGGTTTGTATGATAAACAATGAAACCGAAGGGTGAAAAAGATTGAACATCTCCTATTCCACATTTCTTCTTCTCTTATACACTATATAAATAGGACTAGACCAGGTTACACAATCTAAATGTGTTACTGCAATATTTATTCTTAGGTAACATCTTATATTTAACTCTTTAACGAGCTCATTTCAAAAATCTGTTGTTTTTTTGTTGTAAACTAAAGTCAAGTTTCAACCCATTTAACAATTCTAATGCTTTAATTACATATTGTGTGTTACATTTAAAATGCTCTGAGCACATTTCTTGAATACATTTAAATAAAAGCTATGATGAAATGAAATATCATTATGACAGAAATGTTGCATCAGACTTTTAACCTTAAAATCGTCACAGAAAAGCCGATGTGACGTCTTTTGTCACAATAGGAAAAAATAGTAATGAATATCTCAATTCATCTGATCCTAACGGCTCATTTCAAGGATTTATAATTAAAGAAACAACAAGAAATCTCACTTTTTACAATATGGGACCTGTTTGGTTATATTCCAAGTGAGTAACGTCTGTAAAAATGATTTATAGATGATGAAGTCTCACCTTGCTGATCTCAAAGCCAAACACCTCTTCAAAGTAGGCCGGCTGGCTGATGAGCAGCAGGTAGAAGGTCCAGCTCCTGCAGAAGTTGGCCACGATGATGGCGTAGACCGGCATGGAGGTGAAGAAGTGTCTCCACGGGGTTTTAAATTTCTGTCACCCAAAGGAATAAGACATTACTGGGATCCACTAGTGTTACATTGATCGGCCTCACAAAAACATCATATTTAGTCATACCTGCAGAGGATTAGCAAATGAGGCAGACTCTCCGATCGCATCTTCGATGTACTTCCTCTCCTCCGGTGTGATGGTGGGATGGGCTGCGGGACTCTCGTACGAAACCAGAACCCAGAACAAATACCAGAATATCCCAAAGCTGCCTGGGAGAGGAAGAGAGACAAAGCAGAAGACACAGACATGAGTCCTGTAGAGAAGGAGTAAGAGAGTTAAAGGGAACAGACGTGAGGGAGAACTTCCTTCCACGTTGTTACTCATGTCAAGCTGTTCAAGGATACTAACCATAGACATAGAATACTGAAGACCACCCAGTGTATTGAACCAGTATCCCAGCTAAAGGCATCGCCACCACCGCCCCTGCATAGGATCCTAAGAAAGCATACAACATTAAGACAATATCACATTGAATTTAGGGAAACGTGTCAGTAAAGTGAGGAACTTTACCACAAAAGGCTGTTGTGGCTAATCGACTTCTCTCAAGAGGAGGTGCCCACTTGGCCCAGATCCCGTGGCAGGCTGGGTACGACACACCCTGAAGGACACAGTTCAGTCAGGGAAAAACACCCATGCATGTAGGAATAGTCTGACACAGAGTCCTGCAAGCACACGTGCACACAGACGCATACTGTACCTCAACAAGGCCCTGGCATATCCTAACCAGTATGACGCAGCTGTAATGGCAGCGAGCAGCAGATGGAATCAGCATGTTCAGCATGGAGGTGGCCACTATGGCAAAGCCAAACACTCTTAAACATACAGAAGAACAAACAAGCTGCCTCAGATTGAATATTCCACAGTAACAGCAGCACAGGAATGACGAGAAGACGAAACAAACGCTCCACGGATGAAGCTTCATGGTCCTGGTGTTGTTTACTGGTGCTTGTTCTTTCAAAGTCTCTGCATCTGCTTATAAGGACCACTTTATTTCTGAATGAATGTGCGGTTCAATACGCCTTTTTCCATATCGTGCACAAATGTTTTCACAAATTAACAGTGGACCGGATTACAGCAATGCCTATATTGGAATCTATATGTGAAGATATTCACCTGTTGGCTGCAAACTTTTGACATATAAAGCCCCCCGGGATCTGTGTGACGATGTAGCCCCAGAAGAAGGAGCCGTGGATCATCCCCACTGTCTCCGGGTCCCAGGTGAACTGTGCAGCCTGCAGAAAAGAGGATATTTAACTTTGTTCAATTCAAAATTCTGTCCCGTCAAAACAGAAGAGATAACTGTCATCAGAATTTAAACGGTCTCAGCTAGATATACACATTAGTAAACCTGTTGGTTTAAAAATGAATTAAAAAATATATATTTATATACATTTGCTTACATTGTTTCACTCGTGTTCTTTCTTTCTTTCATATAAAAAATACTGGCATTAACCACCAAGTTAAAGCAGACCGTAGCTTTAATTTGGGTAAAACAAAACAATGTAAATGTCCTCGTCAGAGACCGACTGAGAAGCCAAATACCCAAACTCTCTGTTTTGCAACTTACCACAAGCACTTCCTTGTTGCCTTTATAGACAGTGTGGTCATTCACCATGCTGACAATGGCCACGCCCAGGTTACACCGGATGCCAAAAGAGATGCAGAACCCCAGGCCGGAGAGGATGGCGATGATGTAGCGCCTGGGCAAGCCGAAGCAGGTGCAGTCCACCACCGGTAACTCCTTCTCCTCCACCAGCTCAGGACGGCCCTCCGCCGATAACTCAATGGTTTCTCCATTGGCCTGTCGCTTCTCAATCAGCCTGAGGGGAGACACTTTATTCTGTTAGTTTAGACGACACTACGACAACGTTATGCATCTTTATAATCCTGATTCTTTACACAGTTTGATCGGGTTGATGTGTTACAACAGTCTGCAAAAATATATATGGATATGATTCTCCATCTATATGTGACATTTCTCAGGAAAAAAGAGGGAGAGGTGACAGTGAGGTGATGCACAACTCCTCCGGGGACAAACATCTACATAACGTGGGGATTTCCTGGAGTAAAGGGAACATTTCTGGTTCAAGAGATGCTTTAAAAAGAAATTAGTTAGTTTAAATGTGAGAAAATGGTGCCCTGGCATCATAAATAATTGATTAAGACGATCTAGCAATTTAAGATATTTTCACAAATGTGTGGAAGATCTTACATTTTTATGAGATTACTGAGTTATTTTAAGGCTGTGGCAGAATATTTCTTTCACTGCAGGGATTTTGTAGAATGTGCCTGTTTTTCATTGTCTCTTTGTCTTTGCCTCTGACACACACACACACACGCCTCCATGCAGACATCATGCACCGCGTTGGGGTCGTGTCTGACTCAGCACGTCCTAGTGTGTGGAAGCAGCTGTCACCATCCCAGGAGCAGGTTAGCTACGACAGCCCAGTCCCCCCAGCGTCTGCACCTTCAGGACGCCTGAGACCGGCTGCCGTACCGGTGCTGTTCAAGATGTCTCGCAGACACAAACGGGAGCTCTCTAGAGGCCGACCTCTGTGTGTTTATACTATGAGATCATACGGACGGTGAACAGAGATAATGCATCGTTTAGATTGTCAATTCAATGAACTGCAAAAGTAAGCAAAGAAGTGTTTTTTCAAAAATACATCCATTCTGTCACACACACTTGAAATGTGTTTGTATTTTAGCTTAAAATGATTACAGTTTGCCTTAGAATAGACCAACACTGTCATTCTTATGGGCTCTTTAGGCTGACCAATATTTGTCAAATGGTGGGTGTCACTTTTCCCCCACATGAGTCAAACAGAGAAGTCAGGAGAGTGACCATCTGTGTATCATAACCTCCGTACCCCCCACCACACACACACACACACACACACACACACACACACACACACACACACACACACACACACACACACACACACACACACACACACACACAAATACAGTAGACTTAATTGCATGCTTTCTGCAAATGCATTTTTCTCAGATTAAATCAGAAAAAGTGCAACATTTTCTAGTGTATATACGTTTTAACTGGCATGTTTGTGTTTTTGAGTATATGTGAGTTCACCACCGAATGCATGTGTGTGTGTGTGTGTGTGTGTGTGTGTGTGTGTGTGTGTGTGTGTGTGTGTGTGTGTGTGTGTGTCCACTTTCCAATGAGCTGATGTTTTGAGAATTTGAGAATTTTGCACAGAAACAGGTACGATCGCCACAAGGATTTGTTCCATGTGACGAGGATGGTTGCGTCTTTCAAAACTTGTTTCAAATCTAGCTTCAATAAATTCCCAAAAACAAGTGTTTCCAGCGTTTAACGCAGCTCTGTGTTTCAAGACAATTCATCTCTCTCAGTCTCGCATCACACTGAAAATCCAAGATAAGATATTCACACACGCTAACGCAAGACAAGTCAGACTCTGACACGACTGCTAAATTATTGATGTGTTTTTGGATGAGATAAATAATTCACTCTAGCTTTTACACCATGATCTGTCACTATCTGTTAGTCTGTCTGCATATAAACTCTTTTTCATCCAGCCACTCCCTCCCCCCATTTTCACGTATAATCCCTTTACACATCCATGCAATACATCAATAAACAGACACAAATAAAAGATATGCCAGTTTAATGATGTATAAATTAAAAAAGGATCCACCATTAGATATGTTGGTTGTTAAATAAAACACAAAGGGCAACAGAAAAGGAATACTTTGTAAAGCAACCGTTGGAATTCGTAAGAGATTAGATGCTGCAACCTCTCTATCTCTCTCTCTCTCTCTCTCTCAATCACTCTCTCTCTCTCTAATCTGTCACAACATTCAGATTAGGATTACAAAAATGATTTACTTCCGGAAATGAATATGGAAGGGCAGAGTAGCGCTGGGCGTGGTTTGGCATGCTTCTCCCCCCTTTCACTACACACGTTTGAGTTCATGGTCTTTGAGTTTTTAAAATGTTAAATACATTTTGTAGATCAGACTTTCCCTTAAACATGTCGTAAATTTACTGATCTCTAAGATGTCAAATGTTTTGCCCCATCTGTTACAAAGACATTTGTCTGTGTATGTATTATTAGAGGCTTCTGTTCCTTATTGTAGCTGCAGACACATGCTAGAAGGTGCACAGGCCTCCACAGTGTACCACCATGCATTAAACACAAGAAACAGAGGTGAAATTGTTAATGATTCTATAAATCAAAGGAAAAAAAAGGTGATCAAAAAAGCTGACGTGACCCAAAGGAAGGTGTGCACATTCTTTTTAGAAATGTGCTGACTCACCCTCCGAGTGGAGCTCAGCATCCTACTTTAGTTAGTTAGCGAAGGCTGCTGGAGGATCCTCATTAAACCTCACGACAGATTGCAGCCTGACACCGACACATACGCTACCAGCTAACGAGGCTAGCCCACGGCAAAAATTACCGTTAATGACAGATGCTTTCCACTTAAGGGCAACCTCACTCTACTGTGAGTGTTTGAAATAGTCGACTCGCTGAGGGTCTCCCTCTTTGTAGTGTTTTAATGTCACTTTACAAACAAATACTGTCGTTTAACATCAATCAGCATTTGTCAGTTTGCCTGCCAGATATATACATATAGACATATACAGAAAAAAACATTCCCCTTTGTGTGAGGCTCACAATACCGTGAGCATGCAGCTGATGTAGCTTCTCATGTTAGCATGGCGAGGACCTGATTGGTCTCAGCTGGCAACAATTAATGAGCGAGAGAGCGTGAGCGGGCAGGAGCCCCGTGACCTCAGGCTCTCTGAAATATCATAATTACAATAGTAACAGGCTCAGTGGAGACGCAGTAACACCTCACACTGAGCTCATCTGTGTGTTTCACCTGAGCACGAGAAGCAAAGTTCAACCTACGGAATACAAACTTTAATCAAATCCGACACGAGTACAAAGTCGACCTGACAGACTCAATCAAAGCAAGTCTAAGATATTAATACACCTCAACACCTTTACAACACGGATTCAATTCACAGAAGTAATAATAGATAAGGAAAGATGCTTTATACACATGTTATATGCTATAAAGGTTATTCAAAGTCAATTTGTGCATCTTATTACATTATTTAATACCCAAAGATATTAAGTTTACTCTTATATACGACGAAGAAATGCTCACATTTGATCACCAAGTTTTGGGCATTAATTACTTAAAAAAACTACTAAAACAGTTGCAGATTAATTTTCTATTGATGAATAATCAACAAATCATTGTAGCACTTACGCACACACACACATGCACACACACATGCACACATGCACACACACATGCACACACACATGCATGCACCCCCCCGACACACACACCTATACTATTTCTATTTACAGCCCGTATGATGACAATCATTATTTTTCTTTTCACGTTTGCTGTTAAATTGCAGAAAACATCCATCTATATTTTTGCCTAATTTGTGATTTTGCTCTAATAATATAAGACAAAATAACGCAGTGAGTCTTCCGTGCTGGTTGGTGACCTGGGACTTTTGTTACCCTGTATATTAAATTCACCAATTCCAGAGCGTTCTGTGTAATCCTCTGATAAGAGGATGATAGAGAGGGAGGGCTGAGACAGCCAGGGAGGTTGACAGTAAAAATATTATATAACGCCAGACGCCCTGGTCATTATTTGTCCAAATCTGCGTGCTCCATTGTTCTGTATGAAAACTATCTTTACTCACGTCAGCCCACCCACTCTTTTAAAGTTTGATTTGCCCCCTCTTTGCCCTCTATTTGTAGGTCAGTTGTTTGAGGTTTGAGCAGTAGCTTGAGGATTTTTTTTTTAATTTCAAAATTGCGGTAATTTGTCATTTCAATAGCGGTGTCTCCCCCGTTCTCCATGAGCCTCACACTGTCCCCGAAGTGAACAGATTGGGTCTCAGTGGGACTGTGTCACCCAGGGAGACACTCTCCTCCCCATCCTGTCACACTGAGAGAGAGAGAGAGAGAGAGAGAGAGAGAGAGAGAGAGAGAGAGAAAGAGAGACTCAAACCCAACAAGGCACGGAGGCAGTGAAAATATGACACGATGAAGCATTACTGACATCATGGATACAAACAGCATCACTGCCAATAACCGGGCATGCTGAGTGGCAGACTTTCTAAACTGCTCAGCTCAGAAAGATCCTTCATCTGAGGGGACCCTTCAATAAACCCGTGTGCACTTAGCTTTCATTCACTCAGCAATACAGGTCGAGGGAGTGACACGCTGACTTCAGATCAGACTGAAGAGGAAACTATTTACCTCCGGCTATCGAATTACCTACAGTGTGTTGTGTAAAAGTGAGGAAGATAAGCAATCTGAAATTTAACAAGCTTCCAGAAATGTGACACAAACCCCTAATTCATTAGGAAAACCCTCCGATTGTGCACATGCATCAAAGCTGCTCCGTCTCTGGGTTGATTTAAAGTATTAATATAAACATCATAGTGTAATACATAATGCAATGACTGACAATAATAAAAGGGAAAGCAATGCTGTGATTAAAATTACGCCAACACATTTTGCAGTTCTTTCACTTTTGCCAATGCCTAAATGGTAAAAAGAAAAATGTTCTTCTCATCGTTATTTCCATGTTTTATTTAGACCACTCTTCAGACCACTGTGTAAGGTATCTGAAAATGTAGCACTCCACCACAAGGCAAATGAATTAAAAATGGATATTGCCTTTGCGCATAGTGAAAGTCATGCTCTATTACGTACCCATGCAGTCCTGCAGATGCAAACAAATGACTGATCCATTTAAGTCTTTTATCAAAGCTATATGTGGCATTTTTATGGAATGCAAACTGGGATACTATTAGAGAATTTAACACAGTCAAAATGGTGATGATAAGATGGTTATGGTGTGATTTTATTTCACGTATTGCTGCGGAGAAGCTCATGTTTGTTGGCACAATGACATGAGTAGACAACATTTTGGCATTAATTTGAAGTTGTGGGGGTAGAAATGTAGAGTGCACTTGACCTTACAGTGATGAAGTTTATGCTTACCTAGTCGAGTTTAATATAGAAACAGGAGATGCATTCTGATAGAGAAAATGTTTAAATAATAGATGAACCCCTGGCTGCTTTCATCAGGAGGGATTTTGTCTGTGAGGTGGTGAGATTGCACACAGACACACTCATCTATTCACACAGTGCAGTATGTCCTTTGTTCGTATGCACACATATATAAACATATATACACATATCCATGCCACAAATCTGTCATTTTCCCTATAAATACTAGCAAAATGTCCACTTTTTCTTTTGAAACGAGGGCCTATACCCAACACTGCGGCCAAATAAAACCAGAGTTCACTGGCTAAGCCGAGGAAACGCCCACTAAAACCAATCTGGATCCGATCTTATACAGCACATCTCTCATGGCATCAGCTGAGGCCGTGCAGATGCATGGCTCACGACCAGTAAGTGAGACATAGCCTGATATTTGCATGTCCGTTAATCTGGGAGACCCCGATAGGCTGAAAGTTATCTGTGCTGGTGTCTCAATGGATGGATGGATGGATGGATGGATGGATGGATGGATGGAGGATGGAGGAGGGAGCGGCTGGAGGAAGTGACATGGCTCGGATGGAGTGAGTGGGAGGGGAGAGTTTAGGGATTTGCGTGGCTCGACAGCTGGACTGAAAAACAAGCTATTTCAGGATGGGATTTATACGTTTGGTTGCTACCTCAAATCCTGAGAGAGCGAAAGCTTAAAGCAATGGTTATTGCATGAGGTTCTACCAGTATCTTTAATCTCTCTTTTTTTTTTTTACTGAAATATTGTCAAAAAACGATACTATATATGATGTGTCGCCAACTTTGTATTGCTATGGAATTTATTTTCATATATCCAGCATTCATAAATGTTTCAAAACAATAGACTGTGATGTGATGTTCATCTTTCCTTTAAAAAATCACAATGCAACATACAGGAACTAGTCAGGGTCGTCTTAACCATCTCAAATAACTACTGTTTGTATTATATAAAGGCTGGAGGTGATTTCAGATTTCATTTGATTCTTTAAAGGCTTCCATGGCTGTTTTTGTCCACAACCTTCTATCGCATAAGATAACGAAAAGTGTCTGAATTAGAACTGAGAAGCTGGAAATAATAATTATAATAATGACTAAAAAGATGAACAAACTGCCAATTAACTTTTTGTTGACTACCTAAACCATTAACGACTAATCATTGGAGATTGATGTTACTGTAATTGTTATTATATATATATATATATATATATGGATGGATGGTGATGGATGGTCACGCACGGAAACATTATGTAACCAGTTACACACTCGTCTGAAATTGACTTAATCCACTTTGAGTTTGACCAAATCTGACAAACAGACGGGAAATCAAGAGTTCATCATTCGTGACTTTTAAATGTGTGCAATAAAGCATTAAGCCACAACGAGAACCCCACCCCCCCTCCCCCTCCCACACACACACACACACACACACACACACACACACACACACACACACACAGCGAGTTCACCGCACTTTGACTGCACTTTTATCCCGATGACATCCCCATAATTGACTTTAGACTTTGCTATAATGGTTTCTGTCCCACTTTCCCCCTCTAAATAAAAATAAACTATCGATTAAAAAGGTGAGGAAAGTGTTTCTCCATCACTGAGCGTTTTTCACCGACTTCTGTCAATCCAATCACCGCACCGTGCGCTGCACACAACTGGGCTTAAGCCGCTATACCTACATGGTTTCCTCTGTTCCCAGTTCAAATCTATATCGAACAAACTTTTTCCTCCACTAGAGTTACTGTTTGGAGGAGACAGGATGGGGACCTGCAACGTGATGGACTGCCGTGTCCCGCAGAACAAAACCAGCAAAAAACCAGCGTGAAAACAGGGAGGATTCAGAGGTGGAGTCGGCAATATTTGAAATAGGTGTGTACCTGTGAATTTTCCCCAGAGTTTTGCCCGCGGCCGCCTTAAACCTGTCTGGTCGGATCTCCATCCTTGCAGCTTCTTGACCCGGCCGGTGTGCTGATGTCCCGCGCGCCCTCCTGTCCTGCCTGAACGCGCACAGTCCTGTCTCTCTATCCCTCCCTCCCTCCCTCCCTCTCTCACCCCTCCCTTACCCGCAACAGCTTCCCCGTCACTTTCACACGGGCCACAGAGAGGTGCAAAGTGTAATACATCATAACTACAGCTTCTCTTTATAAGTGTGTGATGGGCGAGACGGTTGTGGTTTAACATTTGAGCGAAATTTACCCATTAGATTCTGTATTTTATTTTATTTATCGAATTATCTGTGGATGTTTTAATCTCTCTGTAACTCAGATTTATCCATTAAGCCAACCCATCACATGTAACCGATATAGACCTATAATAAAAGTACCTATACATATGATAATAATAGACTATCATTTCGCAGATTTTATAAAACATATTTTAAAGAATTGAACAGACAATAGCCTCAATTGATTTAAAGCTAAGATGTGTGAATAACAAATAACATGTATGAATGTAGGAAATATATCTGCACAACATCAGTGTTGAAAGAAAGAACTCAAGCTGTCCATACTCAACATCCTCATCAATATTATGTTTGATCTTTTTGAAGAGCTTCAGGATTGAGGGGTGATGTGTAACTAATAAAAAGAGCATTATCCAGTCAGGTTGCTGCCATCTAGAGGTTTATTAAGTCCTCATCTAGTGCAGTATGATACTGCTACATCTGAGCACTCTGTAAAAACATTGCTGCGGTCATTTGAGGTAAAATGATACAAATATAATGTAAAATAAAGTTATTTTACTGACATATTAACATCTGTAATTTTTTTTTTTTACATCCAAATGGATTTAAAACAGAAATGAACATAAATGTTCAAACACATACACACACACATGCATGCGCACACGCACACACCACATCCGTTCAAGGTAGAAAGGTTTCATGCAAATTCATATTTGGCATTTATCTAAAAATACTCATAAATCCTATTTTTGTCCATTGCTGTCTTCCTCAATTCACCGGCCAGCTTGAGTACGACTCCCACATGAAAAAAGGCAGAAACAAAAGACAAACCCTAATTTGACACGCTGGTGGCTTGTCAGTTTCCTACTCAAAAACCTTGCATAAATTCTTTTAAAAATAGATACAGTAGCTTATTCTTTTACATGTCTGCCAGAGTTTTTATCTGAACAGTGAGTAGTTCAGAAATTGGATGGCGGGAGGTACAAGGAGCAGCTGTAGATTCATTACAACAAAATCTAAAAAGCCTTTGATTTGTCTGATAATGTCAACAATATCGTTAAAATAACCTTGTTTTTTCAACAATTTAGAGCTTGTTGAAAAAAATAAATGGGTAGACCCCGACGACTCTTCTCATATTTATAATAACTCTATTTATGACTGACCTCCCTTTACTTTGCAGGGTCTTTGCTTGTAATCTCTGAGGTTTGATATTTTATCATTTCATCCCGCCACAGCCGTGTTCACACCCCTGTATCTTGTTCGTCATCGTCCTCATCCTCCTGCTGGGGCAGGAGCCGGTAGTGTTCGTTGCCCATCGGCAGAAAGGCAGTCCTGGGCGAAGCCTCCTCTTCCTCAGTGGGGACTCTGTGGTGGGAATCCAGCTGCTCGGTGGAGCTGCACTTGGTGTACAACTCGCGGTGCACCTCCTGGCCTCCTCCCTCCTCAGAGTGAGTGTTAAGGACCCTCCGGTTTTTCAGCGTGGAATAGATGTAGCCAATAGGCACAGGCGAGCTGGCAAAGACTATTAGCATGATAATCATAGCCAGAGCCCAGCCCGGGTACTCAAGAGTCATCTCAGAGGCCTGAATGGAGGAACAGACAAAGCATGTCAGAGAGAAACATTGGCAGGCACTATACTGCTCAAGAGTTTAGCAAAAGTACACATTTTAAGATTAAATTATTCCTGTAGAAAACAGGGTCTTTATAACAATTATTGCCAAATCTATACATGAAAATGGTTATTTTTGTTGTTAATTAAATATCATAACATCAAAACAAATTATAAATACAATTAACATATATTACATCAGCCAAACTATGAAGTATTCTTCAACAGCTGGAGACCAATGAACAGTTGTTATTGTAGTTATCGGGTGCATATTGTTAAGTATATATTGTAAAGTATAAAAGAAGGATTTGATGGTTCTGTGTAGGACAAAAAGCTGAAGTCCAGTATCTTACGGTGACTTGATTCCAAGCGGTGTATGTGGGCCTTTTGAAGACCATGCGCAACAAACTTGCAGCCAGAAGACCAACCATCGCCAGCGGACAAACATATTTCCAAAGATATTTGTACACCACTGGAGGGCGCCATGAGAGCATGACTTCAATGTCATCCAGGAACCTGCAGTGATGGGAAAACATTTTTATGGGATGCATCTTCTCAAAAATAAAAAATAAAAAATAATGAAACCGGATATTAAAAAATAATGGTTTCTTACCGATCTGTTCCATAAACCCACGACACACTAATGGCTTCAAAGATGACTACGATGACTAATGGTAGAGTTGCAGAGTAGTCGTCAAACATAGTCACAAAATAGTTGCCTGAGCGCTGAGTGAACAACATTCCTATTAAGAACCCCAACACACAGCTGGACACTGAAAAACAAATAAGGCAGACAGTATTATGTGAACCATATAACTGCAAATAGACAATCGTTGTAGTCTTCAGATGCAATAGAGGTGTGATTAAAAACGAAGAAAATCCTGACAGGCCAGGTCAGACTTATACATTTTCAATGTAACCATACCCTAGAATACAGAGCATTGTGAGAACTTGTGTAGGTACCAGTGAGTATGGTCCGGTGGCGGCCCAAAAGGCTAAAATTGTCCATGAGAGGTGTGAGGATTCCCTGCATGGTCCCAAACATGGTGCTGAGGCCCAGGTTGAGCAGCATGAGGAAAAACAGTGTGGACCAGAAGGGGCTGGCAGGGAAAAGGGCCATCACCTCGGTGAACGCTATGAACGCCAGGCCTGTCCCTTCGACACCCTGCGCTCATAAAGGGAAGATAGAAAAAACGACAGAGAGAATAAGGCTGAGCAACAAATTGAGAAATGCAATGAGATTGCAAACAAGTATACAAGGAGAAACCAACATATGTGACATGGGATAGGTATTTCCAGCAGCCTCTGAGGCAAATGCATTACCAGATCTTATAAATCAGTATTTGGACCGCTATTTGTAGTTAATAAACACAGATGTAGTCGTCTGCAGTAAGGGAAAAGGCATGTTTTTAGTCTTATCTAACACTATTAGATAAGATGACTTGTATCACCCCATCCTCTGTTTCTTTAGTTTCTCCTTTCACTCCCCATCACAGCGTGCTTCCATCTCTAAGGGGCCTACTAGATATTGTGTCCCATATGTTTTCTTCCTATTGCCAGCTGGATATTTAAGAGTACCTCACAGATTCCTCAGGAGTCCTGGGAACCTCAGCACCCCACCCTCCTACTATTGTTATTGAATCCCTGACTATTTTAAAGCGAGCCAGGTTGCTCCTCATAAAGCAACGTGTGGTGACCTTATTTGATGGCCTCTCCATGTTACAAGATAAACTTGGGTTGAGGTTTTAATTCATGCAATTTAGTACATCCATATTGTACATTTCAACAAAGCCAGTATGGCCACTCTTATAATAAAGATCTGTGTAATGTCTCTCTCTCTTGATAATCCAATACTAAAGGCCTTTACACATCAGCTGGTGACAAAGAACAATACAAAAATGTGAAATATTCGCCGGTCAGATCTGTTTCAAAATAAAATGCCCTTATTTTGGATTTTTTACATTACTTTTTTACAACCCTTTAATGATTGTTGTCTTTACTTCCTATGTTAACTATATGCTTTGAATTGCTTGTTTAACCCTTTCATGACATACTTTTTTATTATCACTTTAACTGCTAAATAATTCTCCAGAAGGTATTTTCTGTTTCTAACTCTTTGTGAAGCATGACGTTTGTCTAGATAGCCCCTTTATAAATTTAATTTCTTAAGGATACCTTATTCATCTCCTCTTCCAGACTGCAGTCGGTGATGTTAGGACCCATCGTGGAGCTGTGCTGACTATACCACTCTCTGTATTCAGGTAAAGACACAGAGCTTGGATCTGTCATGTTGATCCAAGGCCAACCAAGGCCAACCAAGTGCTGGTTAGATCCATAGGATGACATCAGGCTTAGATGATCAAGATTTCTGGAAGAAGTTAAAGTAAAAAGATTGAATGCAAAACAAGGGTTTTTTTTTTTAGCAGCATTAGAAATAATGTGGTAGATTGTAAACACACACACACACACACACACACACACACACACACACACACACACACACACACACACACACACACACACACACACACACACACACACACACACACACACACACACACACACACACACACACACACACACCGTACTCAGTCACGCAGCGTAGAGCGATGTTCTTGGCACGGAAACCCAGCACGACGAAAACCACCAGCGATGCCAACACGGACGTCATGAAGTTTATGCCGGAGACCAACAGCGCATCCCTGTGGCAGTTGTTGTGGACTGGATTGTAGGAGGAATATGCAATAACGGAGCCATAGCCCAGTCCAAGAGCAAAAAACACCTGTGTGGCAGCCTGGCGCCACACCTGCACATTACCCCAGATTTCAAGCTGAAAGAATACCACAAAATAAAACCTCATTAAGTCTAATGATTATTTATTTATATCATCATTCTGGCAACAGACGTTGGAAAACGACCTATTCATTTTTTCTAAACACTCTTTGTTTGGCATTTATTAGATACAAATAAAAATAAAGACATGAATATGATCAAACACACGATGAAATCTGTGCTTACTTTAGGATAGAACATATAGGTGATTCCTTCCATCGCACCGTCCAACATCAACCCTCGGATGAGGAAAATAAAGAGCACCACATAGGGGAACACCGAGGAAAAGTACATGACCTGATATTCGGAAAAAGAAACGGAAGATTATTTCTGTGCCAAAACATTTTTAAAGAACGGTTTGATATTTAAAGAAAGATGGTAATTTGCTTTCTGGCAGCGAGCTAGATGAAAAGATTGATACCACTTGTTAGCATAGCTTAGCATAAAGAAACTGGGTTACATGGCTAGCCTGCATCAGCACCTCTACAGCTCACTAATTACCTCACTAATCCTCTCTTTGTGCTAAACTAAGCTAATGGGCTGTTGGATGTTGCTTTTATTTGCCGGAGAGATGCGAGTTGTATGGATCTTCTCATCTAACTCTATGCCAGAAAGCAGAATGACACAAGCTTAGTGTTTGTATGTATTGGTTGATGATTGTTGGGGCCAGGATGACAAAGAGAAGAAACTTACCTTTGCAGAAGACTTGATGCCCTTGATCATAGCCAAGGACACGATTGCCCAAGCAGCCAATAAACAGCCCGTCATGATGGGGTTTAACTCTCCAGATTCTTGGATGGAATTCGTGATGTTAAGGGCTTTCCGAAACCAGAAATATGACGTTGGGGAAGAACCTGCACATTCTTTCACTGTTGATTGAGGACATCATTACAACATTATAGACATTACTGTCATCTACAGTACCCGACGCCTCATTTTTAACTAACTTCTCAGGTATGTCAGTACCTGTGTCATTGGTGGTTACATCAATTGGACAGTGCTCCCACGGCAGAGGATACTGAAAAGAATTACCCATGTAGAACAGGCTCCATGCAATAATAACATTGTAGTAAAGAGCCACGTAAAAACAGACCTAGAGGAGAAGAAAGAGTCCATGAATGATTTACTCCATAAATATCAGTAGTAATCAATATTTACAAAGCAAGGCCTTTGCGATACAGGAGTATATGCTGACCTGTATAGTGTGAAGTATGTGATAAGTTCTTTCAAGGTCAACACTTTGTTTTCCAAGTGGAGAACAACAACAAAAATGGCCTAAGATGGGATTCAGTTCTAATGCATTACATTTTTAACCCAAAAGGGAGAATTAAACTGGCGAAACACGTAAAGCATCGCTGTAATGCAGTGACATTGACTGGGACTAAATGAACAATGAGGCTTTTTGGAAGAAAAAAAAAAAAACATGGGCGTCATACAAGTATACGTCTGTTTGCTGTGTGCAGAGAAAGTTCTTGCCCATGACTCGTCTGTAGGGAAAAATGTTACACAACAAACAGCCAGCAGTACAGAGCACTGCTTCTCTCACAGTACAGCAGGGCAGGATGTCATCAGCGTGCCTTCTTAAGTAAACACAGTGTGGCTATAATAAAGGGAACGTGTTTACACAGAGGTGATGAATGAGGTAGAACATGTTATGGCTTGGAATGAAACAAGTGGAGGAAGACATGCCTTCATTCTGGGGCTCATATTAAAAATATTCATAATGGCCTGATCTTTGCGACCAAAACATGAAACAGCCAGCGAGTTACAAGTAATCATTTTGCGAAACATGTGTGAAACATACATACAATACAATACCAGAGGGTTATTGTTGCTTCTCCTTTTGGCTTTCATTTGCCCCAACTAATAAATAATCCAAAGTATAACTTTTAATTAATACAGAGAACAATCCGAAACTCAGAACAAAGAAATTCAACTCTCACCAAGCAGCTGGAGTAACCAATCCCTGCCAGCTTTGGGGAGATGTGCTTCCATACACCGATGCTGCCCTGGCGAATGCATTGGCCAGCTGCTAACTCCATAAAAAACAGGGGAACTCCCACAATCAGTAAAAGAAAAACATACAGCAGCATGAAGGCCCCTAGAAGGAGGGAGGGAACGTTAAAAAACATTAAGGATTTATTATTACCAAATTTTCTTTGTCATTTGTGTTTGTCTTATGAATCATAATACCCATGTAAAAAAAGAAATGTACAATGTTTCCTTTAAAGACACATACCTCCTCCATTTTGGTGGCAAAGGTATGGGAACCTCCATACATTCCCCAAGCCCACACTGAACCCCACCTGGGCCAACACATACTGGATCTTAGAGTCCCATGCTGGTCGGTCTGCATCGCACGTGTCAGCTCCATCTGGACTGGTTGTAAGCTGAGTTTCAGATTGGCCCTCGCCCAGCCAGCCTTGAGCCTCGTTGCTCTCCAGTGGAGGTTTCTCCGTCTTAAACAAAGAAGAGGCTTCACTGATTACAAAGAGTTATAAAGTTCTTGACATGGCACAGCCCAAAGTAAACATGATCATTTATGTCAAGAAAAGTTATGTACCACGGTACCATGGTCTCCACCTTTGACTTGTGAAAACACAATAGTATAACATATGTGCTGTAACTCAAGCGGCACTCAAATTTCATAAATAAACATAAACCATGTGGGGGAAAAGTCTGAGAAAGACTGTTCACTGTGCATCGGAAATAGTTTAGTTTAAATTTAGATTATAACCCTCAACATTGTCATGAAATCAAATCTAATTTTTGTATTATATTTATGGCCACAATGTCTTAAATTTTTGTTATTATTTTGCTATTTATTACTTTTTATTATTAGTGGTGGAGTCTGCTGATTCATGTTCATGGATTGAGTCATTGTATAGATCATCAGACGTCACAGTTCAAATAAATAAATAAATAAATACATAAATAAAGGAAACCCTCTATATAAATGAACATTAGATAATCAGCCTGCACTTGAAGTACGCACTTTCACCAAGTTAGCTCAGATGAGTGGGCAAGAAATGGCTTAACATGTGCCAAACTGGCTTTAGACCATGACTTAGCTGCATCACTGCTGGTATCAGCTGATGAGAATGGAAAATTACAGGGAGGTGTATGACCTAGAAAAGTGTGGGGCTGGTCAGGGGCAAATGACCCGGCAGTCATATGATTTCAGAAATATATAGAAGAGTGCAGGAGGGCGACTAAAATATGTATGCGCACACACAGAAAGAGGAGGGGAGGTGGCACGAGCAGCAGCCCCTCGACATATCTCGAGGAGAAGGAGGAATAATCCTCAGTGTCGTGTGGTGGGGAGTGGGTGGGACAATCCAGTGGGAGGTGTTAGGCTCACATTGGTTCACACTGTGGGTGGTGCTGAAGTGCATGGGTGCACCATGTGGTGGATATAGTTGGTAACAAGGAAGGGGGCTTGCTATTAGAGGGCTATGATAATTTTTGAGGACGTATTTATGAAGACCCACAACAGGCTTTTGTTGTCATAGTCATGATGTGTGTCAAACACCATCTAATGTTACTTCTAGAGCTGAAATGATCAGTTGGTTGACAGATATGTCAGTCCGGATCAAATTAATTTGTAACAATTTTGAGAATCGATTAATCGTACATTTTATTTATGAAGCACAGTTATGCAAAATTCACTTGTAGACTATTAAAACGTTTATCAGAGAAAACAATTGTTAGTTGCAGCCCTTCTTACATCCAGATTCAACTGACCTTGGGTAATGAAGGGCCAAGGTTACCTGGATCTGATTCAGAATTACTGAATATTTGAACGGATAAAGTCTGGCTATCAGATGTGTGAGTAACCTTGGTGGTGTAGTTCTTTCCTTCCAAAGACAAACTAAATGCCCTTCCACTGAACAATCGAAAACAAGAGAACATCCTGATCACAAAATCAAAATAGGAGTTATTGAAACAAACAAACATTTGCATAAACGCAGATACAGTTTAACTCTTACATCCATTTACGAGGTTTGGATTTTTCAGTGCACCCCAAATGCACAACTGTGATTTGTTTTAAAGTGAGAGGTTGTGGTATTTTTTCTTTTATTTCCATTAGGTGTTAAGGGAGGAACAATACATGCTTATTCTTCAGTTCTGGGTCTTGCTACAGTCTCTGGAGAAAGAACTACTGTATTTGTCTCTTCTCTCTTTTTCTAAACTTGGCTAACCTTAAATTATCTTGGTGCCCCTAACACCCCCCCCCCCCCCCCCAACACACACACACACACACACACACACACACACACACACACACACACACACACACACAGCATATTTGTCAGCCGGGGTCTATCTCTGGGTGCAGTTGGAAACCACATTTCTGTGCTCAGTGAAGAGTGATAGTAAATGCACAAAAGGCCCAGCCTCGCTAATCTCTAAAAACACCTTTGTTTTGTTTTTATATTTATAGAAACGGGCAGGGTTTTTCTTAAGAAGTACCGCGTGCAAATAAAGTTAAACTGATTGCATCTTGGACTGTTTGCTGTGTTGTACATATAATCATAATACATCTTTATAATGTTTGTATACCGTGTTGTATTATTCAAATACAATTTTTGTTTGACAATTTTTTTCCCAAACAAAAAGTTTAATTAAAAAATGTTTTGTTAAAAATACTTACAGTATTATACAAAAAAATCTATTTTTAATAAATTACTTTAAAATTAGCAGAACATTATACCTCTTATGTCACATTAAATCCCTCTATTTACACTGTAAATAGAGGGATGTTTATCCAGTTTTCTAAATCGTATATGAAGAGTGATACATATTCAGAAATAGAAGAGAATAGTTCCGCAATGGCAATACATTACCGTCGCACATTCAGTATGTGAAACACATTATGTGGATAATTGCTTTAAAACAGCATGACGCACATTTGCATTTAGGGCATTTAGCAGACACTTTTATCCAAAGCGACTTACAATAATTACATTTGTTGGAAGAAAGTGCTTCAGAATATGGCTGTATCGTGTTTCTGTTTGCAGACCCCCCAACCCTTCACAAACAGTCAGAATAAAGACCCTTTACATATGCAATATTTACACATCAATGTCATATTTGAAAAGGGGCCCTGGTTTTTTTTCTGTACAAGAGTCTTTGGTAATCTACTCAGGAGCTCTACGCAAGACTAGTCAGGACCTATAATCAAGAGTAAAATAAACAATCACTTATCCTGCCATCAAGTAACTTTTCATAAATCTCCAGCTTTCATATAAGTCAGCTGCCATAGGGTGAAGATCATGAAACATGAGCTAAAATCTAACTGTAATGTCTTGTCAGTACTTAAAACGAGTAGCTCATAAGATCTACTGCAGTGCTGGTGTTGGCTTTGTGGGAAATATCACACACGATGTGTGAAACCACAATTCAAAAAGGAACATACACTTTTGGATTACATACAAAAGGATTTAAAGAGGCGGAATATTAACAAGACATTTTACGAGCAAATGAAACAGCTGTGGCACAGCTGCACCAAGGAGCTGCATAATGGGAGCTTTATTATCAGCTATAGGCCACCAGCTATGAGATGTAACAAAGTATATTTAGTCACTCTCGCTACGTGCCTCACCATGTTAAGTCCAAAGGAAAGGTGCCAACACACAGGTATATTAGCAAATACATGATACACCCACCCACACACACACCCCAAAACAAACACACACAAACACCCATTACATAATCTGAGTGTACCAATCATGAAATCACTCAACACTTCCACCTCTTCTGGAGTTTATTGCCAAATCTGATATAATAAAAAACTATATTTTAATATAAATATGCACAAAATTTTCTGTATATGTGAGCCATTCAAATATATTTTTGAGTTAATGCAGTAAATGCAGAGTGCAGTCTGCCGGTTTGTGGACGGTTGCACATTACTGTCACATTTGATTTAAAAATGATGCTATTAAATGAAAGTTCTGCCTTTCACTTTCATTTTGAGGGTCATTACATCCAAATCTGATTAATGTGCAGCATTGCTGTCAATGTCACAGTATGTGCAGCAAATGAAGCAGCTAGACTAAAAGTAAAAATCAACACTTGTAATTAAAAAATAAAATAAAATATCCGACTAGATAGTTTAGGTTATATCTAGTCTAAGTATATTTTATTTCAAATGTCTATCACGGTCATTTTAATGTGTAGATTTGTGGGTTTTTCTGAGGTAGAACCTATTTAGCAGCATGGTGAACACGTACAGAAGATCAGCTGATCTTATCTTAAGCGAACCACAGTCTTTACATGATGGTTACTAACAAAGGAGACTTGTAACGGAAAATCCTACAACCTATGAGTCCAAAAAATAACATCGCGAAAAAAAAGAGGATTCGCCAGTAATGCAAACGAAAGAAATGACCGACAAGAGCATACGGAGAGTTTTTCAAAATTAAAATCTCGTAAAATCCCGTGAATAAAGTGTTAAAGCAGACCATCGATGTGCTGTGGACATACCATGCTGACAGCACGGCCAAGACAGGAGTAGAGTTTCCACAAGTCCCGGGTTGGTTTCCCGGGTTGGTTTCTCTGCTCGGTACTTTAGCCCCTTCTCAAGAGGGGACTTTTTAACTCTTCCTTTCCTTGGGGGTTCCCAGTAGTCGGGCTAACAAATAAGAGTCCGCTAAGGGAGGGAAGTGTCGAGCGGGTAGTTTGTTGTTTGCGGCCACGTTTTCTTGCGCTGGAACAAAACTCACGTCGCCAACCCGATAAGACCTAATGGAGACGTGAGTGCAGATGGAGCCAATGGGAGGACCGAGGGGGCCGAACAGCCCTTCCCCAAAACCTTCAGCGGAACTGGGCAACACACAGCTGTGTGTGTGTGTGTGTGTGTGTGTGTGTGTGTGTGTGTGTGTGTGCGGTCTAAGTCAAACATAAGCTGTATGTTCTGACTGGGGGAATGCTCTCACTGTAGCCTACTGCCTTATACTGCATTTAAATATACACGTTTAAAAGTGCATAAATAGCCGATGGGTTGCGAGATTGGCGCCTAATTAGCGCTGAATTAACTCCCAATTACATATCAAATAACTCGGATCAGGAAAAACTGAATAGAAGGTGTTATAAGAGATTTTTGTCATTTTTCCATTTGTGTCATAAAGGCCGCAATGTAGATTTAAAAAAATGCAGTCTGATGTTGTAGCTGTGTGAGAGGTAGGTATAAGGATCATATTTATTTTTAAACTAACCTAAGTTTAAAACTTTTTTTTAAAACTAATCCTGAAAAAAACTGAAGGAATAGCTTTGGGCATGGTATTGTAAAAAAAAAAAAATTATATTAGTACAGAAAAGGATCTTTGCACTAAAGAAAGGTGTATGGAACACATCATAAAAATCAAGCCTCTTTGATCATAGTGCCATATCAGTGGTCCAAATATTCGTCTGTGAATGGCACTGCAGTCAATGTCTTCAGCATAAAGCATGGAGCTGAATTTATGTTATATGCATACATCTATAATGTTTCCATCCCCATTCTCCTGAACACTTGCTGTCAACTCCTTAAGTTTCAGTGTCACCATGTTTCCGACATCCCAGCCCTTGGCAACAGTCAAACACGTGGAGGGCTGCAGGGACAGATGGAGTCTGACCTCGAACAACCAGTGGATGTCACTGTCCACCAATTACTTAATTTTCCCTGCACCGTTCTCTCTTGTATCCAGGTGTAAATGGTCCTCATATATAAATGGTAAATGGTCCACATGTATATAGCGCTTTTAACCAAAGCGCTATACATTGTTGACTGACATTCACACACCGACGGTGGAGTCAACAACGCAGGGCGACAGCCAGCTCGTCAGGAGCAATAAAAGTGAGGCGTCTTGCTCAGGGACGCCAGACGCCAGACACCAGACACACAGCTAGGGGGAGCCGGGGGTCGAACCAGCAATCTTGCGGTTACCAGCCAACCCATTCTACCTCCTCGAGCTAATGCCCCCCCCCCCTACCTAGGTGTATCTTTCTCTTATCTTAATAATTTAATGACTTTAGGCTGCAAGGCATTGCAAGTCGTAAAAGTATGATAGAGACACCATCTGAACTAAAATGTTTAGTAGAAAGCAACTTCTTCTTGGTAAAGTACCATTCATTCTAGATGTGTATTACCCAACAGGAAGTTTGGCTGGGGTTGTATTGACATCCCCACTTTTCTGAAAGAACACATAAATCTACTCTAATCATCTCTATTATCTACTACATGTATCCGTCTGACAAACTGCTGACGATGACATGAGCAAGTGTGGCTATAAAGAACAGAAATGTTCGAATCATGTTAGTTAAGCTGACTAAATCCTAAGAATTAATTCCATTTAAATCTTCCTTTTTATTAACGGATTCATTTGAGCTGACTCATTTCCCCTCTGAGTGTTATCTTGGCCAAGTCTCAAACGAAACTTGATGTCACTGAATTTCTGGAGGAGTTTAAGGAAGACTGCATTACATTTCTGGAACATCATGTGTTGCAGGTTGCATTAGCCCCTTGGCACAAGCCATAGGGCAAGTGTTGCTAGAAATGTCATAAAGAAGGAGAGGCTCACAGAGATGCAGAGAGAAGAATGGGTGGGAGGGAGCATGCATGTGTGTGTATCAGAGAATCAGAGGAGAGTGAAAGCAACCTACCTGTGAAGTTAAGCCAGACTTGTTTTTCTCGTTTCTGCATATCTCAAGAAGGTGGGAAGTCCTGGTGTAAACAGCTAAGCTCAGTGCTCATACAACTCAGCACGAGGATAGGTCTCTGTGCACTGGATTTAAGCACTCAAACCCCACTAAAAAGGTACAGTGGTGTATCTAGATTCAATGTTAACTATGTGCAGACTATGTGTTTCCGTGTGTGTGTGTGTGTGTGTTTGAGAGGCAGGTATATCTGTCATAGAACAGCTTATGACAGAAATATTCACTTCATCTTGATACAATAGAATATTTAATAATTTGATGTGATTAAACTTTTGATTGAGTGAAGGGATTTGTCTGTGCAATGTGCATTTTATGAGTAATTGTTAATATTAGAAATAGTTTATGCAGTAATCACTGCTTCAACAGTATGTAGGGGCGACAGAAGAAAGGCAGTAAGAGAAGGAAAAGAGATGTCAAAGCTACAATGTGTTTGCAAAGCACACACTTGTGATGAACTTTTATATTCAGCTGGTACAGTTTCTACATCAAGTTTTGGTGGTTGTGTCATCTGCATACCATGCATCTGACAGTGGTTTTTCCTGTCGCGTGCAACGTATGAATACTCAGCATTCTTACAATCAGCTTGTGGAATGTGACAATATTTAACTCCCATTCATCATTTTGGATGATATTCAGATGAAGTTATGATGGGCAGGGTATCTCTTGAAGTTTATTCAAGTCAAATAATTTAAGAAGCAAGGCATAATTCACATTAAGTAATAATGAGAAAATGTATAGTGGGACAATACGTTTCCCAGAAAACAGGAAATGGTGTTGGAAACATCACACAAAAGGTGAAATATCAGTAAACATTTCCCTAGAGAAAAAAAGTGTATTATGAGCACTATCTATATTGTGTCTATATACCAGATTTTCTCTGTCTGCTTCCACACATCAGATGTCGGCACCGCCGCCTCCGGTGGCCCCTCGAAAGCATTCAGGTGTCCGAGTCATGATGATTCCAGGGGAGCAGCCTTCTCCTGCTGGCCTACCCATCTACACAGATTATGGCAAAGGTACAGTATATTCTATCTGCCTAAGGTGTATGTATATGTACTGTACTACTTGTAATTGACCTAATACAGCAGACTCTGTGTTTTTGCATGTTTGTGTGTGTGATATATATATTACTTTGTACTTCCTCTGCTCAGAGAATGGTGCCGGTGGGGAATCAAATGATACATCTCTATTAAATGCAGAGAGAGAAGTGGTATGTATTTGCATGAATCATTTTGACATATATGTATGTAATAATCAAGGAAGAGGAGGCTACCTGAAAAAGGGGAGCTAATACAACAAAGTATGCATTTCCATCAAGTTTTGTTTTTAAAAAGATATGAAAGAGGGGATTTGATAGAGCACCGAGTATATGGCCGATATCATCAGTTGAGCTCATATAGCTGTTAAGAGTAACAGCTTAGAAGGCTGCATATAATAACGTCAACGCCTCTTTAAACACAAATATTTAACAGTGTATGCATTACAAATGTACTTCTTGCTATTGCATTGGATTGCATGTACTATAGTATATATGAAATGCATAGAAATATGTCAACTTTTTAGTTTCACCTCCTTGTATGTTTTGACTAACCTGTTAACTAACACTTTCTGTAAGTCACTCACGTAAATGGCTAAAAAGTCTAATATTCATCTTCAGGAGATTATGAACCACTGCTTTGACGACGTGGAGCGATTCATGACACGCTTGCAGCAGACGGCTGAGGCCCAGAGTGTTCTCAACCAAAAGAGGAAAAAGAAAAGCAGAAAGAGCAAGAAGAAGGTGGACCAAGATGGTGAGAGTTATTCTTCCATCCTATCAACCAGCTACTGTAGTAAATAGTTGAATTATCCTCAAAATAAAATAAATACCCACCCAAAAAGAGGTGAATGTTTGTTTGTGTTTCGTGGTTTTCTGGCCACATGAGGGTGTTTCCCAGGTTGGCCAGTGTATGCTGGAATAGGTGTGACTCTAGATAAGACTAAAGGAAATGAATGTGTGAATGTATTGATGAAAAGATTGTTATTAGTCATGAACACTGGCTTTGTTTTGGAGGAGCAAGTATTGCAACAAGCTAGAACAAACACCCACCACTTTATTCATTTTGCCGTTTCTGTTATTCTTTTCTATTATTCTTTTATTTTCCTAAAAGTGTTAAAACATATTATTCAACTTGCACTTGGGAGCTTGCAAATTCTGGAGTTATGTGTTTCATATGCATCCTGTGAAGTTGTGATTGTGCTCTTCTGTGTGCAGATGATTTGTTGGCCCTGAAAGCTTGCCCTCCATCAGAGGAAGAATTTGTGGACCTCTTTCAGAAAATCAAGTACTCCCTTAGTCTGCTGGTGAGCTTACATTAGTCATAATTGAGTGTTGAGTTACTACGAAATGTAAAGTTACATTTTTATAATGATGCAAAGGAAAATATATATTTTTTCTATTTGCTGGTTTATTTAGGACCGTCTCAAGTCCTCCATCGCAGAGCCGGATGCACCAGAGCTGCTGCATCCCATCTTTGTGCCTCTTAAACTGGTAAATTTGATTCATTTAGTAATTTATCTCTCTCGCTCTGTTATCGACTAAGCATCCTTCTCTTTCAGATGGTGATAACCACTGGAGGGCCAGCGTTAGGAGCATCGGTGGTCAGTCCTGCGATGACCAATGGTGCCGTTTCACTCATTCAGGAGCATCTGACTGAAGAGGAAAAGCAACTGTGGACTTCATTAGGGCCCAACTGGACTTCACCCTGGTCTGTGTGTTCATTTATGTGTATCTAAATCCTGGTTCGAGAGTGTTGATCTAACAAGATCCTCTTGCCCCGTTTCCCAGTTCGCACCTAGGTGTGTCTGTTCCTCCATACTCACCGGTCTTCCTGGATGGATGGCAGCCTCAGGCTTCTGACTCCACTGGCCAGCTGTTTGAAGATCCCATCGAGTCCCAACACAAACGAGATGTTTTAAGGGAAAGTAGGGAGGCACAAGCTCTACAGGACCAAGCTCGACGGACAGTGCAGCACCCTGGTTACACTGATGAAGTGTAAGTCTTGGAGAAACACATTACAGAACAAGGCATGATTACGTTATAATTGCAGAAGTGACAATAATCACCAAATATATCCCAAATTACTGCAATTAACAGTATATTGTCTGTAGGTTATAAAGTCTGACAACAACTGTCAATTTATCACATTAGATGTTATCATTATTGCTATGACTCCACTTTTTTCACATGTTGCATATCTTTTGAATTACATTTCTATTTCAGAGAAGGAAATGGGCTCCCACCAGAGGGTGAGACACTTTACTGCTGCAGTTATGATTTTGTGGCTAGAAACAGCAGTGAACTCTCTGTGCTGCAAGGAGAAACACTCGAGGTATATATCCATACAATGAGTGACCCACCTGTAAACGTAGACGTTTTCTTGTAATGTATCAGAAGACTCGACTGATCCTTCTTTAGGTCGTTGACTCGTCGAAAAAATGGTGGAAGTGTCGGAATCGCTTCGACCAGATAGGATTTGTGCCCTCTAATATCCTGGAGCCTCTGTCTGCTCTGAACAACGCTGGGAGAGACAGCCCAGTGACGCGCAGAGAGTCAAAGGTACAGACACAACACATACAGCTGTTGTTTGTGCCTCCAAAATGCACACACACTGAGGCTGTCTTCATGCCATCCCCTCCGTTTTGATTCATTCCTACAGAAGATGCCCCTTTCCCCTCGGACAAAGTACTTCTCATATGCTCCATCAAGCCCAGTTGGCACCAGTCCTACCGCTACAAGCCCAAAACGACCACAGAGCATGGTTTTCCCATCTACATCAATGCAGGGAGAAGACAATGGCCGAGGTAACCTGCACTATACATGTCTAATATCAGTAACGGTAACTCATGTGTCAAAACATACGAGGGGATTGTTAGAATTTGAATTCACAAACATATTGACTCCCAGGAGCTTCTTATGTTCAGCAGTTAGTGCTGGTTTTCATCACTTAAATGCTACTCAAGTCATGTCTCCTGCAGACAGAAAGGCCTTTTAAAAGGTTCTTCATTGTATGCTTTAAGAGGAAAAAGCTGAGGGAACATTTATCACATTAAACAAAACTACACTATTCTTGAATTGGATTAATGTAACACTTTGACTGCAAATTGGGGTTTTGTCTGTATTATATTTGCAGTCCTGATCGTGAATGACGAGCTTCTTCAGCGGCTAGCCGGGAAAAGAGACTCCGTCCGTCCACTGGTGGTCCCCCGCCCAGTCGACACTAGTCCGCTGAACTACCACTCGCCGTCTAACGAAGTGGAGGCCTGGCTCAACACCAAGGGCTTCAGTCAGCAGTGAGTGTACATTGCTGGAGGAAACTCCAGTTCAGAGAATAACCTGATTCAAAACAAGTAGAACTAGTTAATTTATAACCACATCTTGTTCTCAGAGAGAATGCAGTCAATTTCCCTCCGTGTGTGTTGTTATCCAAGCTTCCCTTTGCCAGTGTTGGGCACGTTACTTTGAAAAAGTAATTAGTTATAGTTACTAGTTACTTCTCCCAAAAAGTAACTGAGTTACTAACTGAGTTACTCCACTATAAAAGTAACTAGTTACCAGTAAAAGTAACTATTGCGTTACTTTTTCGTTTCTCGCCCCCGTAACCCCCCCCCCCTGGCCCCCACCTTCTCAGAGCATGTTTCATAAGCCAGATGAATAGAGTGCACGACAACAAAGACAAGTACCTGCACAGAGGTTTGCTTTTATTGTAGCACCACTGGAACAAAACTACTTCCCCCCCCCCGACGCATCTTTATTGACATCAGACAATAAATACAAAGACAGTTTGTCTGTGTTACCGCGACACAGGGAGCTGATCAGAGCAGTGTTATGAATGATAACGGACGATCGCGGTAATTTCAACACTGTACATTAGCGCATTTATCTATATCCCTATATCCCTCAGTCTAGCGCGCCTGTGTTTGTGTGTCTGTGTGTGTGTGTGCGCGCGCCTGCATGCGAGAGAGAGAGAGAGCGAGAGGAGGGGCTGACTGACAGAAGAGGTGAGAGCCGGTGAAGTGCTGTTAAAAAAAAACTTTTGTTTTCTGTACAAGACTATGGTAAACACTTAATCGCCCGGGCGTTTAATTGAACCGGCGTTTATTATGCCAAATGAGGTCGGACCCCGGCGGCTATTAGAGCACAGGCGCGTATTTGCACGCGGGCGATTATTTGGTCATCTACGGTATACATCAGCCAATAATTGCTGAGAGGTTATCTCATCCTCCCTTCTCTCATGACAACACGCGCACGAGTCCTATCATGAAGTTAAAAAAAAGTTAATTGTGCGACTTGAGTAACGTGCAGTAACGGGGTGTCGGCAATGATAACGGCGTTATAGTGACAGTCAAAGTAATTAGTTAGATTACTCGTTACTGAAAAAAGTAACGGCGTTAGTAACGCCGTTTATTTCAACGCCGTTATTCCCATCACTGCCCTTTGCTTTGTTAACATAGCCCGTAACGCCCCATAACGCCGCGCGTGCTTTTAGTGCATGTTTGTGCATCTGCGTGTCCCCCAATGGCTAGCTCACAGCTTTGCACTGCTCTCATATGGCGGTCACAGCTGATAACTCCGTCCCGACTGAATGCGTCATCAGCATAGCACCCATCCTGCGGTTCCCCCTCAGGTAAACACTGTTAGCCCTGTCAGCACTTTTGCAGTTGTATGCACTGTACGTTGTGAGTCGCTGGCTAGCATGTTGAGAGCTGTTGAGATGCAATTAAAATGCTCCCAATTCTGTATTTTGCACGTTTAACCCTGAAATGCAGGGAGGTAGAGTTGGACATACAGTCAGCTCGGAGGACATCAAGGACACTGAAAGGCATTACAACAAGAAAATCGTTTGATTGTTACATTTTAGATTATGCCAGTTTAAACAACTGGATTCTTCTAACAAAAAGATACTTATAACCAAGTAATAGTTCAACTTTTGACAATGAAAGCTCTCTGAAGGAGAACAGACTCCAACACTGATATTTGTTGCTCCTTCCTCCTCTGTTAGGACAGTTCAGAGTCTGGGCATTTTGAGTGGGGCGCAGCTTTTTTCCCTGAATAAGGAGGAGCTCTGCACAGTGTCACCAGAGGAAGGTGCACGAGTCTACAGCCAAATTACGGTGCAGAAGGCCCTTCTCGAGGTTTGTACAGTTCGTTTTTGGGAGCACTGTGTGTTGATGTGTGTGTTTGAGTGGTTGAGCGTAGGTTGTTTACTCAGCCTTGACTTATGCACAGACTTTCTTCACTTAATACGTAGTCACTGACCTACATTGATTAAAGAATAATTAACTTTTAGTTTACAAAACCACAAAATTGCATTTGTTGTGTTTTATGCTTTGGTTTCCAAAGATCTCATAGCTAGTTGCAGAGGGTAGATTTTACAGTTGATAGTTGGTCAGATACTAAAGGAAATTTGTCATGGTTTTGTTTTGATATTTCTCTGATACATCATATTTTACCTTGTGTCCTTCTCAGGATGTGCGAAAAACTACAGAACTAGAGAAGGCGATGGAGAAGCAGAAGCTTAAGATTGACCTGAAATCAGAGAGTGATTTGGTGTGACGGAGCTCTAAAACATCCACTAACACAGATCAAAGATCAATGGAGATAACTGTGGAACTGCATATACAGATGTATGTGATGTGATGGCATAGATTGGGGTTAAACTTTAATCATGCAGTTATATCTTTGTGCTACAGATTCATCAACAACATAAAGCTGTGTTCAAAATAAGGCTCACTCACTAATACTCTGATTGACATTGGGACTGTTTTATATATATATTTGTACACATTTTTTAAGACAGAGGGGCTTTAAACTTCTCGCCAGAGTTGTACTTTTCTTACCAATTTGTAATATTATATTTTTTACAATTTGAATATATCTGGAAATGTAATACAATAAACTGTTTTTAGAGCTATAAAACTCTCAGAATAGTCAGATGTTCTATTGATTCACTGCTTTTACTGCATGAATATCAATCTGTGTTAAGACAATGTCATGTGGGATGCTGTTTCAAAACAAATACACATACAACTGATACATGATGAAAACACTTTTTCAGTCCTGACTCTTTCTATGATGTTTTATAGAAACTAAAATGTTTCAGATTGTGTTTTCCTTGGGACTTCAGCTGCGGGGCGTATCATGACATAATGTACAACACAGTAACATAAGGGATAAACCACTTTAATTAAGCATATTTTTGTGCATATATCTATGAATTCACTGCAACCCTTCTTTCCATATCCTGTTATGATCAAAACATAATATGTTGATATATTTTAACATCTGAATATAACATAGAAATCATTTTTTACAGCTGTATGAAGAATTAAAAAAGTGACACTGAAAATGTCAACATACATTAAATGTGAATCATTCAATGTTCAATATCAGCATGTGGAAGTAAATCATCATCATCATGTTACTTCAGTACATTTTTACACTGATAGCACCAGCACATTTTACAAATACATTCATCAGAGGTCAAATGTTTGAGTGTAAACAGTAATTACTTGATTAAGAGAACAACTAATCCCATTTCAGACAATCCCTGACAAAGTTTTGCAATTGAAACTATTCACCCTCGAATTTCATTGTTTCCTTCTTTCAAATAGAGGTAGGAAGATTACTTAACAAATGTACTTTTCACACCAACACCAAAAATTACACACCAACTTTACAAAAGGTATTAGTGTGCTTATTATTCTCAAAGCAACACTACCACATATAATTTGTTAAACAACAAAAAAGTATACATTTAACTTATTTTTTTTATCCACAGCAAAGCTTTGTTAAAATATGTCATATAATTGTTTTATGTTGCAAAAAAAGAAGATATTTTATTTTGTTATTTTGTGTGTGCCTGATCATCACACAGCAGATCTTACTCTTTATTGCTTGGTAATAATTTAATTTGATAAAAAAAAAGTATCGTGATTGTTGCTATTACACCTGTTTTGAGCCAAATGCAAAACATTTCGCATGTAAATCAGGTACTGATCAGCTAACAATTCCTACCTCTGTTTAATTAAGTTGTTTCACATATATTAATTAAATACTGTAGGCTATCTATCCACTTACTACAAATATCTCACCCTGAGACCAAAGGCAAATTTCTCCTATTATAACTGTTTAATGATAAAAGTTACAGCTCCATGTATGTGTGTTACTAATCTCTTTAGATTTATAAACAAAACCTCAAGTCATTTTTGTTTAAACAAAAATCTTGTGACAGAGATAAATCATTTGATAGGACTCCTGAATGTGACTCATCTTTTCAGCAGCAGCAGACTTACTGATTGTCACTGCGTCTGACTCTTCACACCTCACAGGTGATCGTCTGGTCACAGCAGTCCCAGTTGAGGAGCTCCTTTCTCTGAAACCACAGCTGGATCTCCCTCTGTGCTCCCTCCAGTGAATCACTGGCATGAACCACATTCCTTTAAAGGACCAACACACACCATTATTTTTACCTGTATGACCGAAGATTTGCAAGCAAAATCTGGAAGTTGGCGGCGTGTCACTAGTTTGTCGTTTAAGCCTGAAACTTACTGTATACATAATGAGATCATGTTACCTGCTGACATGAAAGCTGAAATCTCCTCTGACTGTGCCTGCCTGGGCCTCCGCTGGGTTAGTATGTCCCACCATCATACGTGACGCCTGGACTACTTTGTGCCCCTCCCACACCTAAACAAACATAAAACAACAAAAACAAGATTTTCAAGTCTTACAGGGATTTGTGAGGGTTTACACAAGATATACTGTGTCTTATGATGATTTTCAGGCAATCCTTTGTTAAAAACAGCTTTCACGACAATCAACCAAATACAAAAGTGGAAATCATTTTAAAAAAAATGAATGGAAATAATGTAAAATACAAGAGTATCCCACAAGGAGGGAAAAAGATGAGCCCTAACCATTGCGACGACGGGCCCTGAGGTCATGTAATGCAGCAGCCTGGGGTAGAAGGGCTTCGTCCTCAGTTCACAGTAGTGCTGAGACAGCAGTTCATCAGACACCTTCGCAACAGAGACAGCCAGTGTTAGAAATCAAACACATCACAGGAAACATCGTCAAACACGTTTATTTCAGACTCCTTTACCTGCAACATTTTCAGGCCAACCAGCTTGAAGCCCCGCTGCTCAAACCGCTGAATTATTTGTCCTACAAGACGACGCTGAACTCCATCTGGCTTCACGGCGATAAGAGTCCTCTCCCTCACATCTGGAACAGCTGGTGGAAAGTAACAGTCACAGAAGTACATTTAAAGTCCTTTACTTAAAATTGTACTTGTACTTCCCCCGTACGGGGACCATAGGCTGCTGTTGATTGTTTACTCGTGGTTAAATACTGACTGGAATCAAACCAGAACTGAACTGTAATTATTTTTATTTTTATTTAATTTAATTTACATATTATTTATTTATTTTTCACTATTTATTTATTTCTTAAATTCTGATCATTTAATTATATATCATTCATTTTATGTAGTTATTTTAATTTTATTTGTATCTATTCCATTATCTTTATTATTGTTATTTTCCAACTTTTTGTCAGTAATATCACAGCCCTGGTGGATGTAACAATTTTTTTTTTCTTTTTCTTTGGGGGGTTGTTTTTGTGTTGTGTATTGTTTAAAATGTGTTAAAAAAAAAAAAAAACTTGTGTACTTGTGTAAAATGACATCGGTTAGAATCAAAATTATACTGTTGTTAATCCTGAACAATCTATCATAATGTGTTAGTTGATTTTTATTTTGTATTAGGAATCTCAATCTGCAACAATCTAAAACTGACAAGTAAATAGGAGATAGCAAGATAAGCATGCAAAATAATAGAAAGTAAATGCCTCCAAAATGTTGTGGGGTAAATAAGTACCATATTTAAGTAAACGTCCTTTGTTACACTCGACCCTGAGGCTACTGCCAATATTATTAACCTACAGGGAAGGGGACAAATATTTACTCAAAGTCTCAAACATTAAGGGTAACATCCAGGACACACACACACACACACACACACACACACACACACACACACACACACACACACACACACACACACACACACACACACACACACACACACACACACACAAAACCCTCTGCGAATAGAAGGAAAATGGCACGTCGGATAATGTATGAAGCTAATACAGATGATTGGTTGCGCACAGGACGGCAGCTGCAACAGGAGCTAATGAATGGCTGCATGCGATCACTTACATACCCACGTGACCGTCCACGGGAGAAAATAAATCTACCGGCTAACTTTAACTGGAAGTCTGCACCAGTGGAGCAGGATGACCCGAAGATTGCTTCTGAGAAAGAGGTTCGGGTGTCATATCCGACACCGTGCTTGGAGTAACGGGCAAGGACTCTGGTCCGGTTACGCACAGCCCCGCGTCTCTAACCTAGTTCCAGTTCATGACCTCGTGAATCTGGCAAGCCCGTTAAGTTTGGAACAAATAAACTGGCAGTGGGTGCATTTAACTCGTTGGCAATAATGTTTAACATTAATTTAAAACTTAAGAAATATTTATTTAAATCAACGGTTAATTTTTAATTAAACAAGTCCTGGAAGAGTGTCATAGTCCTTTGTGAAAAAAACCCAACTCGCACAGTGCATGTGTGTAAGAGATCAGAACAAATGTGCAAAAGTCAATATAAATAATAAACTCCCGTCACTTACTTGATTGGCTCCTGCTCCCAGCAACCCGCTGAGTGGGAAACCCAGCTGATAGCAGACCTTTAGTGATTCCTCGATTCCCTGAACACAGCTGTTGGAGAAACCTCTGAAAAATGCAGCGCTGCAACATGACCATGATTTGACGTGTGTTTTCTCCAGCCTCCAAAGAGAGAAGTCAACTCTTCGCAAACAAAACTCACGAGTCATCCTCCTGTCTGCCAACCTCCCCTGTCTGTTGCTAAAAAAAAAAAAGGTTAACTCTCGTGATGCCAGATGTGCCTGCTGTTAATTATTATTGTTATTTATGCAAATAAATAAATAAATAAATATAATAATTCACAAATTACTCACATGTACGAATGCCTGACATGCTGGATTTAACAATAACAACACGCTTCAGAAACTAGAGCTTTGGAAACATTATAATATAAAAAATTATTAACTTACACATTTTCCAAAACTTAAAGCTTTATCTTTCTTTCTTGTGGACTTACTAGAAACAAAAAAGGGTTACAATTCAATGCACCAGAAGCATTTTTTATGCTCCAAAACTGATGGATCCTACACTACCCATAATGCAACTCAAAAGTACCTTCACACTTTAAGCTTTAAGCATGTTATTGTTTCAGACTCGACAGTACAGAAGACACAACTTTTTAAAATGCTTTAAAAGTACCAAAAATAATAATTAATAGGTCATCTTGAAATGTGTAAAACAAAACATGAAAGTCGCAGTGATTTCAAGACATGTTTGGTTCATTTTGATGCAGTCAAAGTCTGAATGGAAGCCGAACATCTTACAATGGGAAACGACCTTATAGAGCGCCTTTCTAGACAACATTCACAGATACGTTCACTGATGGCAGAGGCTGCCATACAAGGTACCAACTGCTCATCAGTCTGATATAATCATTCACATATTCTCTCACTCAACAAACTGATGGCACAGCCTTTGGGAGCAATTTGGGGTTCAGCATCTTCAACACGCCGACTGGAGGAGCCGGGGACAGTGCTGCCGACCTTCGGTTTAGTGGGCGACCTGCTCTAACCTACAAAACCACCTAGGGGTTCAGAAAAAGGAGCTCCTGAACTGGGACTGCTGCTACCAGGCACCCAAGTTCAGTTTACACTCAAGTATTAAGACGGCAGTCAAGAACTGCTTTAGAGATGTAAAAACATCTTAGAATCTACACCTGTGGATAGATAATGGCAAGAGACAATGCAATTAAAGCTTAAATCCTCACTGGGACTTCAACCTACAGAGAAGATTATCAAACATTGTGTTATTAAACATTGCCAGTGGCTGCTGCCCTCAGCATTTGTCACGTGATCCGTCATATGCCATGCATTAAACCTGTCTGTCGATGGTTCATATCTGTCAAACGCTAGCATTTCTCAGAATTACATTATTATTATTATAATTATTTTATCATTGGCTCTTTAAAGACCCAAGCCAATTTATTATTTGTGTTAAAAAAAAAAGAAAATCCTGACTAAGTATTCAGCAGTTGATGTGTATGAATTTACGTTGAATGTAATTTTATAAAGAAGCCATTGACAAATGTAAAGAAAAACAGTGTAAACATACAGCAAAATCTTAAATCTCTTAATACAACCATTATTCTCTCAAACAATATTATCACAACACTGCAAGAGCTGGGCGCGTGGATCAATAAAATCATGAATTAATCAATACCTGAGTTTTACTAAAAAAACATTTTATTAATCAAGCAAGTTCTCTTTTTCAGAATGGAATGATATGAAAGATCTTAAGTTGAGAGTCTGTCTCCTTTGGAGATGAAAAAATTGAAGGCAAAATTAATAAAAGCAGACATTTTAAAAACTCAAAATGAGTTGAAAGTGCTCAGTCCCAGCCCAGCTTTGTTGTGGACACGTGGGAAAGAAGGCCTGGCTCAGACTGCTCCGGTCCGGGCAAAAGCCAACTGCAGACCATGTTTCCATTTCTCGCCAAATTATCATTGGCAACACATTGGGAGGGCACTGCTTTTAAAAAAATAATAATAATGCGCCAACCTTCTACAGTAGAGATCAAAGAGAAACTTCAGCAGCGTTCTCAACCTCCAATTACTCGACAATACAATGCGTGTTGTTCCTTCCCATTACTTTGAACAGGTGGAGCAAAGCTGGATTGGAGAAGGAGTGTTGGGCAAAGTGGTCAGCACAGGCAGTCCTTGAAGATCATAGCCGGTGTGCAAAGTGGTTCTAGAAGTCATTGTGCTATAGCTTGATGGTGCCAGTCGGCAGGCTACTATTACACAGTCTGTAGTAGCGAAGGTCATTCACCAGCCGCTGCACACTTTGAGTGAACGAAGGCAAGTCCTGGAGAAAAGAGGAAGAAACGGGGATATTAATTTACAGAAGAAGTGCAGAAAAGTCAACACAACAGACGCACAGAAATGTACTGGTGCGATACTGAAAATGGAAGTTTTAAAACCATCATACATTATTTCTTTGATAAGTCTACACACTAGTAGTTATGACCAGTATGTTACATAGACTGCATGTCAGAAGAGGACGTAATCACCGTGATGTCACCCATTTAGGATTACCATTTTAAAAGAGTTAGGCATTTAGGCCGTCACCATCTTTGTGACACTGAATAATTAATTGTTAGGTGACCAAAAAGGTGAAAATTAACTTTCATGAACTGAAATCACACTATGCAAGGGTCAAAGTTGTAAGGACAACTCCCAGACCAGACAAAGTCACAACTTTAGTGTATATTTTATTCTAAATTGGACCATAATTTACTAAAGGAACACCATGCTCTAATGACGAAGACTTGAAACTAGTGATTGAGACCATAAACTCATGTTTATAATGTTTCTCATACACTTTTATACAATCAAATTAGTCGCCCCCTGCTGGCTGTTGTCACTTTTTCATACTCATGTGTTTTTTTATTCTACTAAGATTAGAACTCTAAATTATTTAAAATTTTGTTCCAAATTTTGGGTCTCAAAACCTGGACCAACAATACCAAACTATCTTCATGGACACTAGCTTTAGTATGAAAATATAATAATTTTGTAATTAGGAGGAACCAGGCCTTTATTTTGTATTAAAACTGTCCTCCTAACCATCTTTAGGAACATAGGGAGCAACTTGGGGTTCAATGTCTCACTCAAGAACACTTTGACATGCCACCTTGTAGTTAAAGGACAACCAGCTCTATCCTGTCTGTCTAATGCAACACACGTGCCAACAGCTCGCAAATTACATTGCCATAGTAACCCATTAGTTAAATGATAACTTACAAAGCAAATTCATATGTTAGCGTTGAAGGTTTGATTTCAGTATAATTGAGTTAAATGGGAAGAAAAACCATGTCGAGAAAAATAAAAACTTAATTCTTACCCGTTCAAGCTTAAAGTTGCGAGCTAGAACAGCTCGTTGGCTGGAGTCCACACCCTGGCAACCATTGAGGAACTCTGGCATGAAAGCCGAGTAAAAGGCATCAAAGTCGACAGAGGCCATGTTGTAAATGGCAAGTGTGATTTCCTCCTGAAGAAGGTCGTGACTTTTGTGGAGAAGGACCTGCAGCAGCACGTTGATGAAGTGGAAGAGCATCGAAGTCCGGAAAAGCTTCTAAAAGCACAATCAAAACAAAGTCATGACAATGGCGTCTATAGATGGGTTATAAGCACTCACTGTTGCTCTCAATATATTAGTGTGTGGAGGATTAATGTCTTCCTTACTTACAGGTGAATTCTTTCATCAGGGACATATTATGCAAGAGTTTGCTTTAATTATTTCTGTGGGTTCTGAGATTGTGTGCATGACAGACAAATGGACTGGATTCTGACCTGATTTAGGACATTCAACAAGTTTACAATAAAACATTTGAGCAGCATGATTTTTTTGCCTGTAGGAACTGACATGTTAGCATTGGTATGTCCTTTCCTGCTGAATGTTGATCTGATAATGAATGAAATGATTCCCCTTGAAAACGATCTTCACACTGGGTAAAGGAGAATGAGTGAAATTCAGAGTTTGAAACTCAGTGAATAACTCCCCTCCATGACATGCTTCACCTCTAAAAACAAAAGATACCGAGGTAAAAGCTCAACTTACTCTGTGATACAACTTGTGCTTGCTGTTGAGTGACTCCAAATAGCAGATATTCTGCTTGAAGATGTGGATGTCAGGCTGCAGGAAAGACTGTCCAAAAGCCTGTAAACAAATATTTCAGCACGAGTCAGAAAATGAGGTGGTGTAGATTTAACAATAAACGTATCCATGAGTGCTGTCCAATTAGCTAATTTTATAATTTGACAAAAAGATACATATCACCTTGTCAAGGCTATTCGATTTGTTTGTTGTTGTTGTCAGATTTATGTTTCTTTACTTCCCATGTTTAATTGAGCAGTTATTAACTTGCTTTAGCCAAACTAACAGTTAGCTTGTTGTTGGACCCATGCTGCAGCATGTCGGGCTGCTGCACACTACCACCTGCCATGGGTCCAGTGCAGACAGCTGATCGAGGCCCAAGTTTGCTGGGGGCTGTCAGCTGTCCATGCTGGATATAAGGTGCTGGATGACTACTAATAATTGCATTTAAATAGACCTTTTCAAGCTTCTTTCAGAATCAAGCCCCCCATTTGTGATAAAGGATTTACCAATTAGGAACATGAGAGCATATATATCAAGCAGCATTAAGCAAATACATAAAATTAAAGTGCAAAATAAGAGAAATAACCAAATAAAATAAAGTGATGCTGTGGGTTTGTTTTCCTCTCATCCTCCAACTGCAGCTGACACTGATGACACACATTTACACACACCTGCATGGCAGCAGTGAACTGGGCCTCATTTTCCATGGTATCTTCGGCAGCTCCTCTTTGGACACTTGTTAAGACTGACGTTTTAAAGAAGTACCTCCAGTTTTGGTGAAGTATTTGGTATAGCAACTCAAACATCTCTGCTTTGACATCTGGGGAAGACCGCTATCAAAGACAAGTGAATGAATCTGTTAATTAACTACTAGTTACTGCAGGTACTTTCACCACAGGACAGTAATAAGAAGCAACACCACATCATGTTGGAGGTGTTAGTAGGCTAATCAATCCAGAAGAAACAAAATCAAAGAAAAAAACTGCAGAATGAATGATGTTAATGCAACTGACCTCTGCCACAACCGGGTAAACCTGTTCCATGCACAAAGAGAGGATGCTGGGCAGGAAGGGCTTGAAAGCTTGACCAGGCTCTTGCACCACCACCTGCAGGATTTTCAGGAACTTTTGTACCACTCTACACCCTGCACTGCCCTCTTGCAAAATACTGGCTGCCAGCTGTTCCCTAGAGCATATAAAAATGACATGAATAAGTGTTAAGAGTGATACCAGCATTTTCACTGTTTCCCCCATGACCTTTAAACATTTATCCATCTAGACAAGGTGTAATACTCCTACTGCGACAACTATTTTTTGTTTAGAAAAAAATTGCGGTGAAGTAAATATTTTTTTAACCTGGTGAACATGCTGAGGAAAGTGTGGATGATCTGTCCTGTGAAGGCAACACCCATCTGGACTCGCAACGCCTGAAACAGCGTCAAGAAGAAGGCCAGCATCTCATCTGTCACATCTGGGAAAGAGAAGTGGTAATTAGGAAGGCCGGCCAGTCAGATGTCCTCTTGTGACAAAGTTTGCTGAAGTCTTGAGGATTTTTTGTATTAATTATTATTGATTGTATTTTGTCAAAACAGCTTCCATATGGTCATATTTGGTCAAACTGTCACAATATCCTGACAGTAGTACATGAGCACACTAAAATATGTTTCTGAAAACATTTGAGGCGACAAATAGGCAATCAAGTAAAGGAGTCTTGATCATATTTGATCGCCACCTATTTTGACAATTGGATCGTATTTCTCAAGCATAGCAAGCAGCGACTGACAGCTGTGTTAGAGACCATCAGCTCTGGTTGGTTGTTTTCCTTTGGGTGCAGTGGAATCTTACAAATGCTATTAGGAGCGCTAAAGGGAGACACAGGAGCCTGATTTTTTTCCCCACAGATTATCCACCTCATGTTCTGCTGTCGGGATATAGTAATAGTCTGAGTAAATATGTCAAAGGTTTTAAACGAATTGTTTTGTTATGATATTTGACACAAACTAGCTGCATCTGTAAATACCAGTTGCTACAGCAGTGATTATGGCAGTGTCACTCACATTGAGACATACAAACATATATGGATCTGGTCTTTAGTTACATGTAATGTTATCATCATGCATGTACAAGTAGATGGGTGAGAAGTACAGTGCAAATTGGAATAGGACAAGAACAAAACAGAATGCGAAGGGATGGACTGGATGAGTGATCCAAGATTCAACACATGTACCTATAGATGGATAGCCAAACTGTGGATGAAAGACACTGACCTGACTGCTGAATAAATACTGGGAAAAGGCTGAGGGACACTTGGACAGACTCCTGAAGACTCTGGTAACAGATTTGACGTGATTTGGTTGATTCCCCAGAGATGCTGTCCACTATGTCTCTGAGCACAGGCAGGGTCTGCTGTATCACTGCTTTCACTGGAGTAGAAAAAAGACGGCCAGAGAACACAATTAAAGCAGGACAAAGAACGCCAGGATGTGAAAAAGGCTGTCAGTACAATTTTAAAAAAACAGTCTGAGAGTAAATAAATAAAAGAAAGTAAAATAAATACTGACTGTTATCCAGATCGGGCTGTCGAGGAGTATTGTTCACTGTCCCTCTTATTCCCTTATAGTCTCGAGTGAGTGCTGCCAACAGGCTGGCGTGGTTGTTGGAGCGTGTTTGCCACTGCTGTTCACTCTCTGGTAAATTTGGCCATGGGAGCAGCAGCATGTTGGACAAAGCCCTACACACCAACATGTGAGCCTGTATGTACACACAAACATACACATAAATCAAAGAAGTAATTGAGTTGCAATCAATCGTATGGAAAACAAAAGCAGAAAACATTTACCTCTTGGGGGAGTCTGCGGGTCTGATTCTCTGTAATGAGGTTGAAGATGTTCCGAACAGCTGGCAAAGTGACCAAGAACACAGGCCGTACTGTAGAGGTTATGGAAAGCACCAGATGGCATGCTGAGAGCAGCAACTTTTCAGGTACCTGAAATTAAAGACAGACAAGTGTTGGAATATGAACTATTTAGTAGCATGTCCATGCGGTTTTTCTTTTCACTATCTCCAAACCCTAAACATCTATCTCCCCCTCGTTTTCAAAAGTACGTTGCAGCACATCATTTTATCACAGTAACACTCAAACAACGGGAATATTAACCAAAAAAAGACCAGATAAATAAAGTGAAAATAAACACAATAAGAAGCTCCTGTGAACATAAAAGTGTTAATACATATTTCCCATGTCATACTTCCTCCTTAATGAACTACTGTTTCAACATGTTTGTACATCAAGTTACCATGAACTGCCCTTAGTTATATTTGACCCATAATCTGAACATCTTTACTGATTCAAATACGATATTCAGCATAAATCACATTTAAACACGAGTATGAGGCAATCTACCTTCGCTGTGATGAGTGGACTACTGGCATCTATTGTAGATGTGATGAGGTTCATGAACTGGCTCTGGTTTTGATTGTGGACCTCACTGTAGAACTGTGCAAGCCAATGAGAGTAGGCTTGCAAAGCAGCAAGGGACTGTGCATGTCTGTAATATGCAACAACACAACACACACAATTAAAAACATATGAACTCAGAAAACAGAATTGCTTCTTCTTTATACAGATTATCTTAATTTGTTCCAAATTTGCATTTCCAATGTTACTTGCCTGGGGTTTAATATATTAATGGAAGTATCAATCATGTTTTATTTTGTTTTTTATGATTTTTTAGCTTCTATTCTGTGGAAAAAGTGTCACAAATTCTCACAAACAGTACTATTATTTTGTCTGTGCTGCTGCAAAGACCATTTAAGAACAGAACAGTGTTGTCTTGTTACTTGTAACTGAAACTTTTCCAAACAATTGTTCTTGTATACAAATAGTGCGAAATCCACATTAGGGTCGGGTTTTGCTTTAAACGTGATACTCACACGTCAATGAGGTCTGGCTTGAGCACAGAAGGCACAGCGGTCTCCAGGTCATAAAGGCTGGTCTGAGAGCCGTAGCAAGTCACTTCAACCAACCTTAAAACAGAAACACACGGTGACAATTCACTCTTTTAATGGAGCAACAGTTAACAGGAAATCAACCACCGCACATATGCATACCACTTAGTATAGTATGAAAAACACTGATAACATTTTAAAACTTAACAATTTAATTAGGATGCCAAAACAGAAACCTAGCACCTTAAGAGTGAGTTAAAGATTAAGTAAAATTGACTTTTGAAATTGCAGAATGCATACTATAAGAAACATTTTTATTCATAAACTCATGATGTATGCAGAAGAATCACCTATTCATAAAGCTTTTTACTTGTAGTGTTCCGAATAGAAGGTTGGTCAAGTGTAAAGAGAGTGCAAGAGGTTCTGTATATTTTTGATCTATATTTGGAAGTGTATGAGAGCGCTGACCTCTCCACCACTGCCAGGGCGTCATTAAAACGTGCAGCAAAAACTTCCCCGGTGAAATGCTCAGCCAAGCGTCCGACAGCTTGGAGCAGAGAGCTGAGGTCCCTGAGCGAACAATGAAGTCGACGGCAATCGTTCTCTGCAGTGATATTAAGCCTCCGACCTGAAAGGACAACACAAAAGGTCAACGCAAACATTTAACTATATTGAATTAGCATCACCCGATGTGGTTGTTCCTCAAATACTCACTTGTACCAGTGGTGACAATAAACTGCTGCAAACCCAGGTATACGTCCAAATTATCTTGGAGGACTGGAAACTTGAGAGAGAAAAGAGAAATGAGACATAGACATATTAATGAAATCCCTAGCCATGTGAAAATATTCCGTTTCTTTTAAATATTCTTTAAAAAAATGTAAACACCTAAATGCATTCTCGAATGTGTTGCGCTCGGACAAATACATTATTATGTTCATGTTTTTCATCTGAACCATCAGCTTTGTAGTTCAGTATAATACTCAGGACTCAGTATTGTGTTAAAAAGGGATAGTTTGGATTATGTGAAGTGGTTTGTCAAATAATTTATTGCACGCCCCCATTTTGGAGAAGCAAACAGAAACAGCACAGGAGCAAAGCAACATATTGCAGTGGATCGGGGCAGTAGCAAAACTTATTTTAGCCACATAAAATAAAGGCCCACCTAAAAAATAAATATCAGTATAAATAAAACAATCTATATCAGTTTATGTATACGCTATGTAGAATATTTTCAGATGGGGAACCGAATTAAAAGTAAAAATGATCCATACCATTCTTGTCAGCAAAGTCTAGTGTCTTCGAAGAGAGCATAGATAAGTTTTGCTTTCAGTTCAGTTCCCTCTCAGAACGGGGCTGTCTGCTATAATCTAATGGTGAAAGTATTCTAAATGGGAGGTCATCAACATCTACTGTAGGCAATACACCCACTAAGGCTACCTCATATAACACCACGTCAAAAAAAATCCCTTTTATGTTTTGGGAAGCTACAGTGAACACAACATGTTTTAGGTGTTTTAAGGTTTTAGGCATTTATGCAGAGACTAAACACATTTAAAACCCAGGAAGTACCTTTCCATATCAGCATTGAGGAATATCTACTCCTGCAGCCAATTTACTGCTTGTATTCTTAAATGGTATCACTCCAGCGAAGTGCCCTTTAAGATGCCCATACATCAAAATGCCAAGGTGACACAAACAATGATCTCTTACCAAGGTAGAAAATGCATGGGATGGGAGCAGCTCCATCACCTTGGCAACCACCTCCAGACTCTGACGCAGGTACCTTTGCCACTCGGTCTGTTGCTATAGTGACCAAACGAAGGAGAACATCCAAGACTTTGAAGTGGAATTTGTATTTCTTAAATTAGTTAATATGCTAATAATAGAACAAACTATTATTATAAAGCTGTGATACAGATATACTGGGAATAAAGTATTAAGTAAAGATGTGCAACTGACAGACAGTGAAAAGATATATGTAAATTGTTCTTACATCATCATCCAGTGTCTCATCATCCAGCTCTTCCAACTGGGCCTGATTGTATCTGAACTGAATGCGATTCAGAACTTCCCTTAACAGAAGACCTAGGGCATCTTTGTACCTGTGGAATCACACACACAATATATTAATCAAGCACATTTCAAACAAAAGCAACAACAAACATTGGCGTTTAAAAACTAATAAATAGGTTTTATGAACGACTTACCTATTTAGAACACTTTCTCTGTCAGCAAGTCTGCTGTGGATTTTGGTTGTTAGAAAATCCAAAAAGACACTCCATATATCCAAACAGGCAAAGTAGCCTTCATGGGTGGGCTGGAAAACCAATGAGAAGCAGGTTTTGTAATTAGAACTTATATTTTTCAGGAAACCGGTAGAAATCAATAGAGATGCACTGATTAATCGGCTCAGTCTTGTATTTCTGATGTTTTTTTGCCAGTCGCATCTACAAATGTGTGATAACTTGAATAGGCAGGTCGGACTTTTAAAAAAAAAATTGCAATTGGAATTGGTCAAGACAACTGCAATCGGTGAATCTCTAGAAATCAACCTGTGCTGTACTGCATAAGCAACCGCTTGACAGAATTATCATTACCTGGTTGAAGGTGTACTTGAAAAGCAGGCCAAGAAACTCTACAATTGGAAACTGAGGACTGGACTCAATCCGCCTCAAGTGAACACTGACAAACAGGCGCAGAAAATCTGTGAACTTTTCCAAGTAACTGCAAGATGAAAGAGAAAACAATAACTGAGCAAACCATTACATTTAGTCAACACAAACATCTTGCGCTCATAAGTCACTGAACTTAACGTTATCACCTTACCACATCTGTGATATCCCAAACTATTATGAAATGATCATAGACTAATGGACTGAGCAATACCTCTCATCAAGTTCCTGTAGGCGGCTCTTGACTGTGTGGGCGTTATTCTCTCGTGTCAGTCTCTGCAGGAGAAAGAAGGTCTGCTGGAACATGCGCAGCAGGTACTCCTCAAAATCCATTGGCACACAGTTCTTTGACACAAGCTCATTGACACAGGTCATGGCGAGTACACCAAGCCGGGCACGGTCCACCTTGTTGCCCTCACTCTGCTGTCCATTTCTCCCGCCTCCGTTCGATGTTGGCGTCATTGTCCCAGGATTAAGCTGACCGTTAGTAGAGGAGGAGTTCGAGGAAATGAAGGATCCTGCCTTGGCCTTTGTCCGAAGATCACAACCAAACCGTGCGAAATGGAAAATGGATGCCAGCAGGGTGGGTGTGATGCTTGTGGACAATGGGATCCAGCTGAACAGGTGAGCCAGACACTCCAAAACAAGACAACAGAGATGCTGACTCTCATTGTCCAATGCAGCCATGGGCTGGCAAAGCAGCTTTGAGTACTGGCTGCCCTGAAATAAACTGCCCAGCAATTCCACTGACAGAAACACAAAAATCAGTCTGATTAACACACAACAAACCACTCCATAAAATGCTCGTAGTTTTCAATGTTAGGGTATACAAACTAGCAACAACTATTCCATATTCATCACCACATTACTAGCAAGTATTTCTGTAACTAACAGACAATTCACTCACCACTTTCCCCTGAGGTTGGTGACGGAGGCGGGGTGGAAGCTATGACACTGTGCTTGTCCCAATAGGTCTCCAGAATACCTGAAAAACAAGTATCAATAAACTAATTATCCATGGAAACTGAAGGTTTTTCGACAAAACATTTGTTCTGACTGGCTGCCTGAATCAAGTTTGGGCATCAAGAAAACACATGGAAACAGAATTTCCCAAGTCAGATTCAAACCTCATTAGCTGGTTAGACCATAGGTGGTTTGTATATCCAATTCAAATTCAAATCTCATTCTGTAGATGCACCTCAGTCAGAAATTTGGATTGGATTTCAGGATGTCCTTCACATCCCTTGCACCGTTAACCCACTCTCACTCTCACTCTCACACACACACACACACACACACACTTAAATACGTGCATGTATCAACCAGTAGTTCTGCACCATAACTAAATAACATAACTGTGATAAGATTAAACAGTTAGAGTATAATTGTCTTTTGTACTTCTTGCCCAAAAACTATTGATTTACTTCTAGATACAATTCACTACCGTTCACTTACCAGCAACACCTGGGAAAGATTTCCGTCAGGTAATCACTTTGCACAAAGTATTAAAAGGTTGTTCTCACCGGTCAACAGTCCAAGCACTGTGGGTACCTGCTCCAGCAGCAGTTTACGCAGCTCATCTTTTCTGGCAACACTCAGGTCTTCTCGAGGACACGCAAGTTCCTCTGATGTGGTTTTCAACATCACCAAACCCAGTGAAGCCAGAGCTGGAGACTGGATCAACTGCAGGTTTGAAAGAGTAACAGACAATTAAGTCAACATACTACATGCAGGTCCTTCAAAACTGTTCCGAGAATGTTTGACTAGTTGTGGTTGACAGTTCAGGGTGTCTCGCTGAGTGTTATAGTGGAGGTGGGCATACTTTGTCTAAAAAAAAAAGTACATGTTTGCTAATATAACACTACAATAAATGAACGACTATGAAATGAAACATTAACCTTCACACAGAAACTGGCAAACATATAAATGAGGTTTTAGATTGTCATCTGCTCTTTAAATTCGTCATGAGACTAGCAGCATCAAGGTCTACTTTACATGGTTTAGCACCTTGGCTGAACAATTTCCTGTGGGACAACCTGAAGTTTACGTAATATATTGCTTTCTTTGCTGCTCAAAATCTCCTCCAAGTTATAGTACAATGTTGTAGGATTTCTTGTGGGTCATAATATAATCTTTGCACTTGTTTGTGTACAGCCACATCCTCATAACATACAGTGACTGCAAACACTAAAGAATACATTGTTCTAAATGTAGAGAGCAGCTGAAATGCAGTCTGAATACATTTCACTGGTGTGTGACAGGTAAATGGAGAGGGACACTTTTTAGAGCATTTTTGCAAAGCAATGGTTTTGCAATCTTGTTGTTTTTGTCAACTTTTGTCAAGTATTAAAGAACACATAAAACAGCACCCAGTTACTGATGATTGAAGCTTACACTAAATCTTTCAGCAGGGCTTACCTGTAGGGTATTTGTAAAGAAATCATGGTAGAACATTGGCCAGTCCTGGCGACCAATGTCCACGATGACTTTGCACAGCTTGTTACGGATAAAATAGGGCACTGATTTGTGCTGTGCAAGTAGGAGTTTGGGCAGACAGCTGCGAATCTCCATCTTGTCTTGTGAAGCAACACCGATCCACATCTTGTTCACCAGGTTCTGAAAGTAAAAGGGAACAATCAGCTGTCAAAGCTATGTCTGAAGGAGACAACACATCTATACAGACAAACATTTTGTAGCAGTTCTCAAAAATATGTGTAATCTGTGAAAAATGCTGTTTTGTATAACAAAATAATGCCGCTGAATGTTTACTAATGCACTTTCCACTGCAAACATAATGCTGCAAATGAATGATTTTAGCACCTCAGATATGCAGTGATCACATGCAAAATGTATTGCACATTTAGCTAACTTGTTTTGCAGAAATTAAGGAATTAAGAAACAGGAAACTGTGTGAAACAATGTATCTTCTTAGTAGCTGTAATACAATACTTGTTTCCGTGTATTTCACACCTACATACTTACTTCAAATACTGTGAGGCTGTACATCATCACATACTCATTCCGAGTATTGGAGAGAAAGAACAAGCAGTGGCGCCACGCTCCTGTTTGCTGTGCAAAGTTATTCAGCAGCTCTTCTGCAGAAAAAAAGGAAGTAGACTTGGCCAATGTACATGACAATGAAGTAGTTCACTTGCAGTCTGACTTGAAGTAATGCGTCACAACACAGGAAGTGGGGAAAAAAAGCTCTTCAGTGAAACACTACAGTCTATTGCAGTATACAGTACATTTTACAGTACAAACCTATTTCTCTCTTTCGCTCATTGGTTGTGCAGCTGTGGAAGAACTCAGTCATAAGACTCTCCAGTGCACGCAGTGATGACTCCTCTGAAGCCTAGTGAATGATAGAAAAAAAGACACAATTTAGACTACATTTGACAAGATGCATAATCCAAACAACTCAATGCTATAGTTGTGTCATAATCAACATTAATTGGTATGACAAAAATCCCACTTTGACCAGATTCAGTTGTGTGCTTGTCATGCGGTGTACATGCACAGCAGATGCTAAACTGTCTTTCCACAAACAAGAAACCCATCCACGCAGTGAAGCGAAAAATACATAACCATTCAAGCATCTTATTTATCACATTAATTATGCGTTTAGTGTGTGATACCATTCTTATCCATAAAGATGTTAACAGTGGAGGCCTGTGCATGTGCAACTTCAACATCTTGCCCTGTAGGCTGATATAAAGAGGAGAGCTTTTGTGTGTTCCTGCTTGCAGGCTTATGTACCATCTTGCTCAGGTGGGTCACTCGTGAATCTAGTGAGTTGGAAAATAATCTGCACGTGCATGTATGTTCATGCCTGCACAACGTTATCCATTGAACAAGTATCACTGTACGCTTTAGCATAATCTCGTAAAGTAGTTCCCATCTGCGATGTTACTTGTTCATATAGATTAGCTTGCAATGCACATTATAATCGTGGCCATACAATCCAGATCAAGCTGTAATTAAAACTACTGCGTTATAGCCGATGTAATACCACGCTTTGGCAGGTGGAGGAAGTTGGGCCCTGCCTAGCATAAACGAGATAGCAAATCGAGATTTTAAAGAGCAGTTCCTGTGGCAGGCAGGTCTGAATTCCTCGAATAAGCCACAACTTGCCGAGGCTCAACACTACTCGCAGCAAATATTCTGTTTTGCAAGATGGGCGTCTTGTACCGTGAAATGGCTTAACGAGCTGTCACATCCCGTTGAAATAACGTCACCTGGTCTCTCGTAAACCGTTATATGGCACAGAGGACCGCACTGCACACACTCACACACGCTTAACTATGTGTAAAGACATTCAAATACATTATAAATATAACCGTGGGTCCTTCCTGTTCAAATATAACGTTACGAATGAAAAGCTTACGCACCCACGTTAGCTAAATAAGACAGGCAGACAACGTGAATATCTGGGCAAATAACGTGCTTACAGTTATACTCACCATGTTTAGCTGGCTCAGATGCTTTCTTCAGTTTACTTGTTCTCGGATTAATTACAGTAATACGCCAACATCAGCTCTCTAGCTAGCCAATTCTGTAGCTAGCGTTAGCTAAGGTGTTGATGGCTAACGTAGCCGCAAAGGGGGCTCATCATCGCCCGTTTAGGTCGACACGCACAACTAGCTAGCGACGGTTGAAGTGGTCGACTTCGCGTACAATAACGACTTCAAATAATGCGAATTTTTTTATACCTTGCTCGAATAAAAGCGCGTTCTCGCCAAACTTACCAAGCACATAGGCTTAACATTGAATCAGCTATCTCGAATTGGTCAGTTAGCTGCATTGTCGTGTAATTCCATTCGCCGTTAAATTTAAATATAGAAATCTTGTTTTGTACGGAACATGTAACGCTAGTCCACGCTAGCTCCAGCACCGGAGAAAACGTGCAACGTTAATTAGCTTTCTGTGTCCAGCGGTCCGGAGCTAAGTTACCCTGCTGCTAACGTTGCAGCGGATGGCTAACTCGCTAGCTTTTCTAGAAGGATGAAGGCATACTTTTCGTTAGCTAGCTAACGTTAGCTGTCAACTTGCCTTCGCCGTTCGTAATTTCAAAGCGCGTGAATATGCACGCTTAAGTTAGGCACGTTTGTAATAACACTACATATATAATACTCTGCGCGCTTGTTCCTGTTATTTCCCTTCTCAGTGCTTACTAGGGCGGCTCAGGAATACAGCTAGCTTTCTGGGTTACAGGGTTTGCTTCGCAACTTCCTCTTTTGTCAAAAATCCACCAAACCAATCAGCTTGTGTCAAGTCAGTCACAATAATAAAAGCACTTGGACAAAAACTAGACAACGTTTTGGAGAAACATTGGGCAAATATATTTAAAACGTAAGGAGCAATGAAAGAAAAAACAGTTTACAGTGCATTTTATTTTATTACTATTAGCTTTCTATTATGTACTGCATCTTTTTTGTGTTTCTATTGTGTTTTGTCTTGTTGTGTAGCACTTTGGAAACCCTGTGTTTGTTAAAATCAATATAAATAAAGTGGATTGGATTTACATTTTATATATTCGTATCCCTAAAAGCATAAAACGTTTACTCCCTCAAAACTGATTTATTATCTGCAGGCCCTTTAAGGAAACTTACACACTTTGATGAAGTCTTGAGATTGAGATTGAGATTGAGATTCAACTTTATTGTCATTGTGCAGTGTACAAGTACAGAGACAACGAAATGCAGTTAGCATCCATCCAGAAGTGCAAAACAGCAGTAAAGTGCAGAGTATGTGCAAATGTACACTGTAAAAATAAGAATAAGAGTATTGCAGTGGGGTATGTACAAGTATGTGCAAATATACAGTTTAGGAACAAGTATGGGAGGTGCACTAGATGAGTGCGAGTGCAATATGGCAGAAAACAGTATGAAAAATACACTATAACACTAAGTACGCTGGGTGAGTATGATTACACTATTTACATATGAATATACTATGTCAGTATTATACACTATATATACATTTATTAAGTTAAGGCAGTATGAATACACTAATAAATGGAAAACACTTTAAGAGTATACTAATATGAATATGATTTCCAGTGAACAAGAATGTACATTATGGTCAGAATAAATAGCTAAATAAATAGGGGTGCTATGGGTGGAGTGAGTCCTGCTATCACCGTGGTTTAGAGTTCAACAGTGTGATAGCAGCAGGGAAGAAGCTGTTCCTGAACCTGCTGGTCCGGGAACGGAGAGACCTGAAGCGCCTGCCGGAGGGGAGGAGGGTAAAGAGTCTGTGGTTGGGGTGGGAAGTGTCCTTGGTGATGCAATGAGCCTTCCGCAGGCGTCGCTTGCACTGGATATTGTCTATGGTGGGGAGTGAAGAACCGGTGATGCGTTGGGCAGTTTTCACCACCCTCTGCAGCGATTTCCGGTCCGCAACAGAGCAGTTACCGTACCACACTGAGATGCAGTTGGTGAGGATGCTCTCGATGGTGCAACGGTAGAAGTTCACCAGGATCTGGGGAGACAGGTTGATCTTCTTCAGTCTCCTCAGGAAGAACAGACGCTGGTGAGCCTTCTTGACCAGAGTGGAAGTGTTGAGGTTCCAAGTAAGATCCTCGGAGATGTGGACACCCAGGAATTTAAAGCTGGAGACACGCTCCACCTCCGTCCCGTTGATGCGGACTGGAGTGTGCGTGTCCGGTTTAGTCTTCCTGTAGTCCACAATGATCTCTTTGGTCTTCTTGGTGTTGAGGGCCAGGTTGTTGTCGGCGCACCACGCCGCTAGGTGCTGGACCTCCTCCCTGTAGTCCGCCTCGTCGTTGTTGTGGATGAGGCCAATCACCGTTGTGTCGTCTGCAAACTTGATGATGGAGTTAGAGCCATGTACAGGTGTGCAGTCGAAGGTGAAGAGGGAGTAGAGGAGGGGGCTCAGCACACAGCCCTGTGGAACGCCAGTGTTCAGGGTGAGGGTTGAGGAGATGTGGCCGTTTAGTTTAACAGACTGGGGTCTGTTGGTCAGAAAGTCTAGTATCCAGTTGCACAGGGAGGTGTTGATTCCCAGGTCGCAGAGCTTGGACACCAGTTTGGAGGGGATGATGGTGTTGAATGCTGAACTGAAGTCGATGAACAGCATTCTAACGTAGGAGTTATTATTGTCCAGGTGGGAAAGGGCGAGATGTAGAGCCGTGGAAATGGCATCCTCCGTGCTCCTGTTATGGCGGTAGGCGAATTGGAGGGGGTCCAGTGTGGGGGGGAGGCAGGATTTGAGCTGGGCCAGGACCAGCCGCTCGAAGCACTTCATGATGATGGGGGTGAGTGCAACAGGGCGGTAGTCGTTGAGACTCGCTGCAGTGGAGTGTTTAGGCACCGGCACGATGGAGGTGGTCTTGAAACACGAGGGGACAGCTGCTTGGGCTAGAGACATGTTGAAGATGTTGGTCATGACTCCGGTCAGCTGTCCAGCACAGGCCCTGAGCACACGTCCTGGTATGCCATCGGGACCTGCAGCCTTTCGTGCATTAATCCGGCTCAGTGCAGCACACACATCAGAGGAGGAGAGGATGAGGGGCTGGTGGTCCGCAGGGAGCACAGCCTTGATGGCAACCTCCTGGTTGTCCCTGTCGAATCGAGCATAGAAGCTGTTGAGCTCTTCAGGGAGGGAGGCGTCACTGGTAGGGGGGCTGGAGTTGGTGGTTTTGTAATCCGTGATGGCCTGGATGCCTTGCCACATGCGTCGGGGGTCAGAGTTGCACTTGAAGTGTTCCTCGAGCCTCAGCTTGTAGCCGTGCTTGGCCTTCCTGATGCCCCTCTTCAGGTCAGCCCTGGATGAGCTGTAGGCCTGTGCGTCACCTGATCTGAAAGCGGTGTCGCGTGCCTTCAGCAGAAGGCGGACCTCTTTATTCATCCACGGCTTCTGATTCGGGAATGTTGTGATCTGTTTGAGGGTGGTGATGCTGTTGATGGTGGAGTTGATAAAGTCCATAACTGAGGAGGCGTAAGAGTTGATGTCTGTATGGGAGTCTCGGGTAGCCTTGGTGGCAAACTCACTCCAGTCAGTGTTTTCAAACTGGTGTTGGAGCAGAGAGTCAGCTTCCACAGGCCACACCTTGACTGTCCTCACTGTGGGTTTGATGCGTTTGATGAGGGGGGTGTACTTGGGGAACAGGAACAATGAGAGGTGGTCAGACTGTCCAAGATGGGGGAGGGGGACTGCTTTGTAAGCATTAGTCATGTTGGTGTAAACATGATCCAAAGTCTTGTTACCTCCCAGGTGAAATCTACACCTGGGATAGATTTCTCTCTTAATACTATTATATCCAGGGACTCAGATCATGTAGTTAAAGCAGCATTTTTATTTAACAATATATCATATATATACAATGACGTTTAGTCACTGTAAACCAATATTCAAAGTCAGCCAAGGTGGAATTAAACCAAAACACTCCACACACACACACACACACACTACCTGACTTAAGGTGACACAATAAATGCCCATTTCATGAGAAAAGGCAATGTATAGTCCATACATGGATGAGCAGAAACTATTACAGCAAGGTAAAAATTAAAACATCAAGATAAAATACAACAGCTAAAAACAAACCCATGCATACATAGTTCATAGTATGCAGTGTAGTATTTTTTTGCAATTTTGTGTTCAACCTGCATGTAGAAAACTAGCTGCACCATGAAATAATTTGTCTTCATAATAATAACAAAAATTGAAACAAAAAATATAAATAATCGATAAATGCTTTAAAAAAAAATCACCTTCAGTTGTGTGAATGAACACAGCATAAGGTGATTATTAAGTTGTAGATTAAAAATATTCAGATACACAAATTAATTGGAATATCCTCAATATTCCACTATTTACATCTTCTTTGCAGTGAGTTACTGCCATACAGTATCATTTAATGTTAACATTATGTAGTGTATAATGTATCTTCAAGTGGACATTTTCTCCTTGGTGAGTTCATTTTTGAGGTTGCCATCTGTAAGCGTGTCATTTTTCTTCAAGATGTGCTGTCTTTGTGCTTGCATGCTATATGCCCAGGCTCTGTCCACACCATGCCCCTCAATCCTGCAGGGTACCCAGTCACGGAAGGGAAAACGACCAGCTACCACTAAGGCATCGTCAGGAAGCTCCTTCTGCAACTTCTGCTGCAACAATGAAAGCTAGGAAATCAAGAGCACAATAAAAATTACTCATTAACCCATGTTAATGAATGTGAATGCAACTGTACTTTGACCATTGGCTGATTCCTCTTTGATTTTTTTTTCTGGTATCAGGAATCTAAAAACAATGTCCATCCATTGTCTACACTAAAAAAAATGTACCATTTAGAAACAAAAAATAATTTTGAAGCCAGGCTGCTTTTCCATTTCTATAAAAATATCCTGGAGGAAGAACATTTACATGGTAAAATATTGTTTAAAAAGTTAAATTATTATAACAATGCGGCCAAATAAGGGCTCCAAGAGAACAGAGACAAGAGTTTCTGTAACAGGTGACCCACCACACCTCAGCTCACCGGGCTTAATTTTTTAATTCTGCATTATTTGCTTGGCGTTGCACTACACTGAGATTATAGGTCATAAAGTTCATGACACAGTTCATAAATACGTGTGCATTGTATTACTCACCACGCTAGGAGCCAAAAATACTGTGACATTCTTGCATTCTGTCAAGTCGACCTGTGATGAGATACAAGGCAGGGGGTAAATAGGTCACTTTATTAAGAAACCTCTAGGAAAATGTTTGTGTATTTTAGTGTTTGCTTATAAAACCGTGTCAGTATTTAAGATGGAGGGAGTCTGACCGTGTCATTCCTGCTAGATTTTTCTTGTATGATTGGGGACATTTCCATTTAAACTATCAAGTTGTTGCAATAACATATTAGTATAAGGACAAATACGATAATATTGTGAAATGCTGTCATTTAACTGTGACTGGATCAGTAAGGCAGCAACTGTTTGCAAAATTGAACAGGAGTGTTACTAAAGCGACATAATACAAATGATCTGTTTCAAACCTTCCAGAGATCTTCTCGTCTGTATGACACTTTTTCACGATGGCCTGCTCTCCAGGCATGAAAGTTGGCCAGGCGAACAAGCCAAGGGTTGAGCTCATAACCAACAGCAGGAGCGAAACCCTGCCGATGGGCTTCCAAGACCTCAAGGGTTAAAAATGAACACAGTCAAAACAAATTGCCCATCAGTGGAAGAAAAAAGGAGTGCAAAAATAACTTGCTTGTACTTACAATGCGGCCATCACCAGATCCCAAATCCACAAGACCTCCCTTTCGACCTCTCAGCAACGTCATTACATGATCTACTTGAGCTTTGCTGGCAGGAATGTATGGGACCTGGAGGACATTTTAAATTATACATTACATTATAATAAAGCATGTTGCACCATTGGTAGAAGAAGAGTCATATTCATAGTTATTCAAAGTGGGAATATGAAGATGTAGACCATACCTGCAGCCTCAAGGGGACTTTTCGGAAGCCTGGCTGGAGGACTCCGGCCCATATCGCATAAACAGCAAGCCCAGTGCCAGCAGCTATCTGAGCAACACCCCATCCTCCAAGGTGCCTGGTCTTGAACTCGGCAAATAACTCATCTGGTGCATCATCATCACCCATTCCTGCATGAGATGTGTGGTGTAAGGTCTGAGGTAATCCAATTTTAGAGAATATACGTTAACTCACAGGGACTAAGTTATCTATGATCTCACTTCCTGCACAGTGTACTGCATACACACACATTTGTGGGGACTGGCTCAGTGATTTCAGACTACAGCTTTATTTATTATAGATATAAGTTAGTTTTACAATCAACTTAGATGTAATTTTACCAACAAATAGGTTAGTTGGTGCAACTTCATCAGCTGATGGATGAAGACTACTTGTAGGTGAACCAGCTGTTTAAACATAAATAATAAAGTAGCACACGATTGGACGCTATACACGTTTAGAGAATGGACATTTCAAGTTGTTTTGTATTTCGCATTATACTGCTGTAGTAACATCTGGAGACGCGAATGTATAAAATAAGCAATTAAAACATTTTTAAATATTCAATTAGCATAAAATGCATGAACCTTTGGTCTAGTCAATGTCTAGCCTAGACAATGAAGGTTTCTACTATAATTAACTGAACTATAAGACGGTTTGTGTGCAGCAGGTGGAGGATCACAGACAGTTCAGGTTTGAAACCAGACAGTTATCTGACTGAGACGCACCGACGTTCACGTAACAGCAGGAGGTAACGCTGCTGGACACAACTGTGCTGGCATTAAAGCAATTACGGTAACAATAAATATCTTATTGACCTGAAGTGAGTGCGTTGGGACGAGAACGGAGAAGGACAAGGACCGGTCCGTCTGCGAAAGTCTTCCGTATACCCGAGAGCTTACTTACATTAGTTCCGCAGACATTTCAGAGGAAAGCAATTTACCGTGTAGCTCAACTCAAGACTTTCTGGATAGATAAACATTTGCTCCCTGAATCTTTTATGGGTATTGATGTATTATTTAGCATCTGGTTACTTTTATTACTCATATGACCATCTCTGCCTGCTCTATATAACTTTTAATCAGTTAGAAAAAGCAATTCTAAATCAGCACTTTTCATGCCTTGGATAAAATAGCTTTATCATAAGGTAGCAAAACTTTTATTTGAAATATATCATAGATGTACATTTCAATTACAATATATTTAATCTCCATTTTCTTGGGTAGGCAAAAGGTACAACATGTTTTAATGGTTTCAACATCATTTGTAACAAAACCCAAATATAATACAAAGAATGGGAATGTCCATATCCATATGGCCTCTTAAAATAATGCAAGAGGAAGTGTCCCTGTCAGTTGCTGTCTGCATCATCACTGATGATCCCCTGCAGGTTGGCCCAGTCCGTTGCTCTCCTGCGCCTCCCGTGTGTGTCGTCTTCCTCATCACTCTCAGAGCCGGAGTTGACGGAGTGCTTATATGAAGAGGACGGAGGGTCATGTTGTTCCTGCAATGCTGAGGTTCCTCTGCGTCTCGGTCGACCTGGGAGAGGTATCCACAATAATCAGTATTTTCATATGCAACAAAAAGGATAAGCAATACTACTGTCTGAATCATATCAACATACATGGTTGCAACAACACCATTACTAGCATCTGATTATAATAAGTCCAGTAAAATGTGTTTATACATTTTCGCTTCCGTAGAATAAAAATTGAGTGATGTGTAAAACTGTCTTTCCTGGACAGATATGCACAATAAACAAGCTTCAATTTATGTCAAATGTCACAAAAAGAGACAAATAGGGAGGAGACAAATAGTTACCTTTTGTGGCAATTATGTTGCTGACATCAAGGTCGGCAAGTTCCTTTGTTTCCTCTCTTTTCATTCTCGCTTTTTTGCATTTCTTAATGGATGGCTGACCTATGTGAAAAAAAATACATACATTTTGTTTTGGACTCGTCATTCTTTTATAAGCATAACAAATAAAAAAACATCTAACTTTATAGTTGTTTGACAAATGTAGAAAAAGGGAGAAATCAAGCACAAAAAGGTAGGTGTTCAGTAAATGTTTTGGCAGCCTGAAAGTCATATCTTGTGTACGTTGTGTGTGAAGTTGGCCTTCTGGCTACACTACAGAACATTAAGATTTGTTTTCTGAAGTCCATAAACACCCTTTTTTACTCTTCTTCACTTAGAATCAACAGAGAATGCATAAATAAAAAACACATAATTGGCAAATATAAAGAAATGTACATTTTGCCCAGAATGTGTGGTCTGTTAAAAGGTGAATGTATTCCCACTGACCATGGACACCGAGATCTTCAAGCTCCTTCCTCAGAGCAGCCACCTGGGAGCGAATGGAGCGACAGCCGTCGAGGACCTTCTTGTAATTCAGCCTCACGCCACAGAGAGAAATGTAACGCTTGAGCCTCACAACTGCTTTGTTGTCATCCTGCTGGAGGAAACCAAGGACAGACGGGTTGTGAAGTGAAGATTAATTTACCCTGACCCTTCATTTACCTAAGACATCTAGGCTTTGGAAATCCATTTTCTAAACTTCTGCTTTCTACCATTCATCTGAGACTTGTCTCTCGACTCCACTCGAAGCACTGAGGGTGATCGAAGGAATATAGACGTCCCTTTTCTCAATATGAAGATTTATGACGAAGGGTTTGACAGACTTCATTAAAACGTTACAAAGCTTGATTCTGATCGATTGCATCACCTTTTGACCTCCAGCACTCTTCTCTTTTTTCTTTTCTTTCTTCTGGGTTTTCTTCTTTTTATCATCATCTTGGGTTTTTTCTTTAGTTCTATGCTCTTCATCCAATGACGGCAGTGATGATGAATCTGAGTCTGTGTCATTACTTTTCTTTTCTTTTTCCACTTTTTCTTCTGCGTAACAACAAAAAGTCACATCCAGCCATTTAAAAATAAAAATGTGAAATTAGAAAACATCATTCATTTGATAAAGTTAACTCACCTTTTTCACTTCCGTCTGAGGAGTCATTGCCGTTGATTTTGTCACTCTTTTCTGACTTGCTATCCATGTCACTTTCCATCTCTTCATCACTCTGTGGTATTTTCTTTCCTGGACTTCTACTGCCGCTTCTCGTCGTGCCATTCTTCGCAGCATTGCCTCTCTTTGTCATCATTTCTTCCGGACTGTCGTCAGAGTTGCTGTCGTTCCCGTTTTTTTCTGTCTTATTAATTTCCTCATCTGTTGAGTCGTCACTGTTTATCTGCCGTTTACTTTTTGCATTTGTCTTTCGCAGTGATTTTTTCACCTCTTGCTCTGCATCCTCAGGTTCACATTTAAATTGATCTTCCTCCTCACTCTCCTCACTTCCTCTTTTGCCGTTGTCATTGTCCTCCAATTCTGTCAGTAACCACAGAAGAAGAAACAAAACATGGGTTTAAAGGGGAGCAACAAAACTCACTGAAACTAGAATTGCTGCCTCACGGTTGTCCAGTCTGTTCAAAATGTCAGCTTCTAGCTAAATCCGGCATATTTACACAAAGTCATTTATTTGCACCCTAAATAAACAAATACATTAAATTACTTGATCTGATCCTATTCAACATGTGTAAAATAGTAAAAATGGCCTCATTTATATAGTGCTTTTCTCCAAAGCGCTATACAGGAATGACTGACATTCACCCATTCACTCACACATTCACACACCGATGGCGGAGTCAACAACGCAGGGCGACAGCCAGCTCGTCAGGAGCAATTGGGGTGAGGCGTCTTGCTCAGGGACACCAGGCACTCAGCTAGGAGGAGCCGGGGATCGAACCGGCAATCTTACGGTTGCCAGCCAACCCGCTCTACCTCCTGAGCTCAACCTCCCCCCTTGTGTCAAATTGTCATAATCAGCAAATGAATTATTAAGTCATGGCCATGTTTTGTGAATTTAAAGTGACCTTCACCAACATCTATTCAGTTCATCCTTTCATGCAAGTTGACATTTGTGCCAAATTTAGACAGATTCCCGCAGGCCATCAATTCCTCTTCCCGATTCCAGTGCCTTTAATGAGCGGTATGCATCACTTACTGAATTTTTCATTCAGTAAGTGCAAAATCGAACATGCTATAGACTATTTAAAATAAAAGCAACTTAATGCATTAAGAGAAAAACAAAATAAAGTACCCGAGGATGAGTTTGACCGACGACGTGGTTTCTTTGCCGTGGATTCATCATCATCGTCATCTTCTCTCCCACTTATCACCTCGTCCTCTTCTCTCTTCCTTTTGTGTTGGGGCTTCTTACTCGTTTCCAACTCACTTCCATTTTCGTCATTTTCCTAGCAGCAAAAAACAACATTGATGATGACAGAAATAACTACAGCACTAAAAAATGACACTCAAAGAAACGAGCACAAGCTGTGTGCGAAGAATTCAGATACCTGCATTTTCATCAATTCCTCTTCAACCACCTGTTTCAAAATATTTCTGGCATCTGGACTTAATGAGTCACATCGCACATGTGCAAGATATCTCCTTTTTAAAATACCCAAAGTCAGAGTGCTGCAATAAGAAATGAGAAAGACTACATCACGGCGTGTGAGGGAGGACATTTACAATAACATGCATAATTATCAGGAGACTAATAAATATATCTAAAAAACGACAACATTCAACATCCACATTATAGTACATTATTTAAAAAAAGACAGTAAATACTGAAGAATGACTGTCAAACTCTAAAACATTTTGCGACTCTGATGTTAGGACGACAAACTATTGTCAAAGTGCGTCAGGTGTGTATTGAGTTAGCTTCATGGCAACTGCATTTGGCTAACAAACCCCCTTGAATGTTTATGTAGACCAAAGTAATCGACATGAGGTCAATAAACCCACAGAAACAATGAATCGGCCCGGAAAACTAACACCCAGCAGCCACGGTACCTCAGATCCGGCCGGTCGCAGAGCTGAACGCACACAAACGTGCGGATTCTCCGTTTCTCTTTCTCTGACACCATCATGTCTGCTTATGGTGGTTCATTTTTGGCGGCGGCGCGACGAGGCAGTTACTGGAAGTGACGTCAGACAAGCCACCGTCTCCTTTCAAAATAAACATCGTAGAATATCCCTAAAAAAAAATTCACGCCAATAATGAGCAGTTTTAATGAATGAAATGTATTGCAAATACAATATGCATTTCTTTATAGTTCTTCAGGAAGAATGAGACGGAAAAAGAGTTGGATTCCACAAGTAATTTATTCAGAACTTTCCCATGACCACTATTGGACGGAAGCCGTATTAGTGCATATTTTAAGGTATTCCAAGGTGATTTTATTAAGAGTTAGAGATACATATTGCTCTCTTTCAACATTTTTTTTTCAGTATTCAGAGTGAGTAGATTTAAACAAGACACTGGTGAATATCAGAAAATGTGTATCCTCTCCCAGAGGGGACTAAGAAAAACAAAAAAACAGTATTAATTGCCTTTACCATCACTGCCATATGGTGACATAAAGCGAAAGTGAGAGATCATGGCTCAGAATAAAATACAATATCAAAGAAATGATCGTGGTTCCTCTTGAAACATTAAACTGAAATGTTAAGTAAATTATTTAGTCATTTGCAGGAGGAAATTGGAAATCTGGTGTGTGCTATAGAGTGCATCATATCATTCAAAAGGGAATTTAAACTCACTTGAGCACTAGTGAACACAAAGATTGCAAACAATACAAAAGTTAAATACCAAACAATAAATTAGGTTCATAAATTAATAAAAACATCTTGAAGCAACAGCAATAATTTAAATAAAGAAAATGGAGCTGCTCAAAAAATCTCATTCATAGACAACCTCCCTAAATTTTATTCCAGTGTTAAAATATCTAGGCTAAACTTGACCATCCTCTGTTCATATCCATCAAATTTATGAAAAGGCAACGGATGTTTCACAACCTGAATAACCAGGCTGCCAGTGTTACCTTTAGGTCAAACACAGAGGAGGGTGCCAGTGCATATCATTAACACCCACACTAACAGGCGGGTGGGAGTCGGGCTTTTAGGCCCATTCAGCAACTTGCAGGAGGTTCTTTAACATTTGCAAAGTAATATTTATGCCAGTTTCCCAGGTAATTTTACACATTTCCTATTTAAATAATGTACACAATTTGTGTTCATGTAAACAGAAGCATTTTTCACATCCAAACAACTCTTACTTCAGTTACAGATCAGTCATCAACTCCTACAATTCTGTGCAGTAATGTCTAAAGACATTTAAAGAAATAACTACCTACGGAGCTATTATTATGATCAAGGACAACTCTTTCATTCTAGCATCCAAGAAAAAAAAAATGAACATACACAAAACCACTCTCCCATGCCTTATGTTTTCACATTATTAGTCCTTGTACACAGTTTGTTGACCGGGCCCTCTTTCATCATGCATTATATGCCTCCTGACATGGATCCGTCTTACTCGCCTTTCGCCTCCCGTAGCGCCCTCTTCCTCCGCTCCCAGTGACGAACCTGATCCTCTTGAGTCTAGAAGGTGGATGCCTCCTGGACCAGATCCTCTGCCATTCTCATAAATGAGGATGTTGAGGGTTTCTTCAAAGATTCGAGCCTCAGGAAACTCAACCTAAAAATCAGTACAGATTTGGTATTTTTGATGCACTAAAATTACCAATACATTTCCAACCCAACATTTCCAACATTAATCATTTAACTATATTACAAAACAAATTGGTTAGCCATTTAAAAAACTAACCTACTTTGTATACAACAATGCCATCAATAGCGGAAAAGAATAGTTCCACATGTTGGAAAATAAATAGAGACAGCAAATTTCTACAAGTCATTTTCAACTGAAGCTACAAACTGGTGCCCGACTCTTGTCGCTGTGTGACGGTATGACAGGTGTGAAGCACTACAAATCAAAGTTAAACTGGCCTCAACTTTTATCAGCACTCCAATAACAGTCAACCGATCATTTGTTTTTGTTTCACCCTGCTCTGTTCCATCAATACCAGTTAATCAGTTCCCAGTGCAACTTAACGACAACTACTGTGAACGCAGCATCAGTTGCTTTCTGGCAGAGTTAGATATCTCTCTCTAGTCTGTTAAATATAAACCTTGGGCATGTTATGTTAGCTTAGCATATAGACTGGAAACCGGAGGGAACAACTAGGTTTACTGTCCCAGATATGCGTTAGTCATCTTTCCATCACTGTGCTAAAATGACAAACAATTGCTTTAAGGATTTCTTGAACACACTAGGTCATGCTTACTTTGGTCTGCTTCTTCTCTGTGGCGTAGACAATGGACGTACAGCATACTTCAGCAATCTTGCGGCCTTCACCATAAAAAGACCAGCAGCAGATCTCATCCCCAAGCACATCTTTGACAAACAGGACGCGGCCATTAAACCGTAGCACGAGTTTGTCAAACAGTTCAATGTTCTTCAGCAGGTTATCATCAGAGTTGCTGGTCACAAGGGAGATACAAAGAGTAAGTAAACACCAACTGAGAAGATTATAAGCACAAAAAAGTGAAGCTAAAATGTGTTGGTCAAGTGAACATGTGAAATGATAGATTGTTATGGAAGCAACCTTATTTGTTTTACCTTGTGTAAGAGTATTTGTTGTTTCCTCTGTTGTTCTGCAATTTCACTACTGGCTGTAGAGATAAGAAAGACAAATCAATCCATGTAATTCTAAAGTCCATACGTGGAACACTGTTTTCACAAAGTAGGTGTACATACAATTAAAGAAATACTGATAAACATTTCCTTATGACAAAAACCCAGCAGAAAACAATATCCATCCATCCATTACTCCCCCCCACCCCTAACCGGGGGCAAGTCACAGGGGCAGCAGGCTTAGGAGGGAATTCCAGACGTCCTTCTCCCCAGCAACGCTTTCCAGCTCCTCCTGGGGGACCCCGAGACGTTCCCAGGCTAGATGAGACATGTAATCCCTCAAGTGTATTCTGGGTCTACCCCGGGGCCTCTTTCCAGTTGGACATGCCCGGAAAACCTCTAAAAGGGAGGCGTCCTTGAGTGGTCCTGATCAGATGCCCGAGCCACCCCAACTGGCCCGTTTAAATGCGAAGGAGCAGTAGCTCTACTCCAACTTCCCTCCAGATCTCCCACCATCTCTCTAAGGCTGAGCCCAGCCACCCTACCAAGGAAAACTCATTTTGGCTGCTTGTATCTGCAATCTCATTATTTTGGTTGCAACCACAATTCCAATTCTAAATCTTTTTAAAGCATCAATCATTTTTTTTCCAATTGGGTACAGACAATCTAACCCTTGGTACACAGGAGAACGCTAGACAATTAGGGTTTTACTGCTGCTAATCTAATTTTGTCATTCAATTGAAATAAAATGCAATATACCTTTCTACAAGTAGCAATCATCTTCTGTTCTTCTTTGGCTGAGGTGATCATTGGGATGCGACAAACTGTTTCAAAGACATCCTTTTGTTTCTGAAGGTAAACAATGAGAGTACATTAAAATACATCGTTAACAGTTGTTTGTAAGTATCAATCAATCAACAAAGTGTATACAAAATAACATTCACAGTTCTTATGTCAAATACCCATCATAAAACATCCAGGTCCAAAGTAATAGTGATTTACCTGCATGGCACTGAGGCAGTGCTGGACCAGTCCCTGAACCCGATAGTACTGGGCCTCCTTCAGAACCTCATCCAGTTCTCTGTGGTCCTCTGGAAGTGGAACCGAGCCATCTCTCAGGAAGTTCAAAACCAGTCCAAAATGTCGGCCACACCGATCCAAAACTACCCAACCTGAAAAGATATTTCAAGTTATTTGCGTTCTTCAGTAACTTTATCACACTAGGCCAGTGGCCCCAGTATGCAGTAGTTAACTGTGGAAACCACACACAAGCCTTTCCTATACAACCAATTCAATAGGCCACACCATGACCACACAAGATAAAGTTGGTAATAACAGGCTGTGCCAAAGTGTGAAGTGTGAAACATCAAGCATACAAATCTCATTATAGTATTTTAGAGCTTTATTCTTTTATAGCTCAAAACTGTTTTTTGCCCTCTATTGTAGATTTTTTTTAGTTAAAGTCTGAATAAAATACACCATATGATAAAAGTGTAAGGTTTAAAAGTTGATACTGATGTAAAAGTAAAGTATGTTATCATTTTGGATAGCCTTCAAGACATTAAACAATTACAATGTTGATCCTGTAAACATATTATTGCTCGGCAGACAGACACAGCCACTCACCTTCCGAGTCTAGGGAAACCTCTGTTCCTCCATTGCATATGCTCCGCAACAGACTGTCTTCCTTGCTTAATGTCTGGACCGTTGTATAATGCAATGAGCCACCCACGTTTAATTTGACATACTTGCTCCCCAGGAGACCACGATTTCTGAGCTCATCGGTGCTGTGGAAGGCAGGCTGGGAAACGGCAGACTGGGCAGAGTCAGCAGCATGACTGCCTACTGACGCCTCAGCAGACATGGGGCTGAAGAGTCACTTCCTGACTGCAATACAGAAGGATATGAGGGCTTGTTAGGGTTTGGACTAGAACAAGCGATGGAGGATTCATTATTAATGTCAAAGTGCATAATCAATATTTCAGTTGCCTCTTAATTGACAACTGTGTGATACAACCATGTATAACGGCTGATCTGAAGTAGTCTTCTGTTGTTATATAGTTCACATGGTTATTTGTATTCACAAAATCAGCAGATGTGGTACAACATCCAGCAGGAAATATTCAAATGGCTAAAAAACAGGGAAAGACACACTAGGAAACAGTAATGCCCCACTGTGTCAGTTAGGCTAATTGCGACAGTTAAATACTGGGACGTTCCTGAATACATACATGTAGTATGTCAATATTAATCCTGTGTAGCCAATCGATTGTACTGAGAACAATATTGGAGTAACAAAGATCATAATATTCCCTTTGCTATTACCAAATATGTAGTTGAAAGCAATGACGCCCAGCAAGCAGATATGTGTTCAGTTGTTAACATTTGGGAAGATTGAGCCGTTATTTTCATTGTCCTCATAGAGAAGTTAACTTACTAAAAGGACTGCATTCATAAAAACATATTTTTCAACCACACCCATTGCGTGTCCTGCGTGTAAGCACACTTAAACATGCGATACAGAATGCTAACTAATCAGGCTAACATCAAGTTAGCATGATGTTATTTAATTGTACTCACCACACTGAACATCCAACGAAGCTGCCAGAGCGAATATAGCTAACGTTAAGCCAATACAGCTAACGCTAAAGTGTTGAATCAGCCAGCAATCGATAATCAGCTAGCAAGCTAACACTCACAAAGCACACAAGTGAGTTTACAATGCAGCTAACGTTTGACAACTCATTTTAATCGCAGACAGCCTAGCTAAATCAAAGAGGCTAACAACAGCTAGTCGTTGGAGCTACGCGTCAAGATAGCAATGGTCCGCTGTTTTGCTTCGCTTCTTGGGTGACAAATCAGAAACAAGCCGTCAGAAAATGCTAACTGCTAAATTAGGAACGGCCAATTCCATTGTTGGACATAAAGATTATTGACTGATGCTAAGTAGGTCACTCGGAAACGAAACTCGCACATCTTCTTCCGCTGCGTTCTTCTTCTACTTCAATTCTGTGCTTAACGGCAACTTGTGACGTGGATTAGCGCCACCTTTTGGTAGTATCTGCAGGTCCACAGCATAACTGCAGATATGCAGAATGATGGGCTATGTCAAAAATCTATTCATAATGTTTGTGTAGCCAATTGTATTAAAATGTACGAGAGAAATCTCAACTTAAATAAACTTAAATTTACATTTATTATTACTAAGCAATTATTTGAGAAGTCTTATGTTTTTTGTTTGTTATCTTAGAAACAGAGTAAAATACATACTTTATATTACCTGAAAATAGACAGAAATTATGTGTGACGTAAAGCTCTCTGGCCTTTTCTGATATTTGCCAAGCTGGACAAATAATGTTGAGGGCATTTTTGTCCGGATTGGCGGGTCTGTATTACAGTGATAAACAAGACCATGTCTTTTAAAAGTGGTGTTAATCTATTAAATATTAGAAAAACACAATATACTATCAGATATATCTTCATATCCACATGGTCACCTATTAGTATGTACATCTAAAACAACTGTATTTACAATTGTAAGTCGTTTTGCCCCCCAGTGGTCACAGTGAGGAACTGCAGCCGTGTATAATGCACCGTAATATCCGTTTATTTGTTTTAAAAATATGAATATGTACAACTAATACTATTGTGACTTTTGGAAATGAGAACAGTAAAAGTCACACTTAGTTTATCCTTGTAATAATGTTCATTTAGCAGCAAGCCGGAAGACAGTGTCATGAATCTAGAGTAACGGGTGCTTACTGCCCTCTAGTGGTCACACACAATGTGCCTTAATTTCATGTTACATGAATTTCTGCTAATAAATCCCCCTAAATTCTACACACGCGTCCTTTAAAGGGACATTTTCGTTTCCAAATAAAATAATTGTATGTGAAACGTAAAATATTAGTTTATGCTTTCCCTTTGTATTTTTAATTTACTTACATTATCTGTTAGCTATGAAGTAAATGTTTCTCTAAAACAAATAATACTTTCCCATTGAGATTTTTGATTCCACTGGATGAGTTGTATATGTATCAAATGGTGCGTGTTCTGCATATGCACAAATGTGGGTAGAACATGTTATTTTGAAAAATAAAAGGTTAATTTCGACACACTTAACACCATTCAACAGAGACTTTATTTCCAGTTCAGCAATTAATTTACTGCCTTCAAAAGATTGTATTCATATATGAAGCAAAGAAATGCTACCGATGGTGAGAGAAGAATTAAGTCTACAAAGCAACAGTCTCCAGGATCCTTCATTTGGCACAGTGAATGAGACTACATTCACTGTTCAAACAATCAGTTGTAAATAAATACATAATGCATCACAGCAAGCAGCCAAGTTTGTAATTTTTCATCAACATAGTGCATACAACATCAAATCTGATAACAATGATAACTGTCAATAACTATAATGATAATGGCAAGATTGAGCAGAAGCAATATAATTTACAATCAGTGCATGCTCTAAGCATAATGACATTCATGTCTTCTCCTATTCCTTGCATGTCATGTGACCCTGGGTGCCGATGCACGCCAGAAACAGTGAAGAATAAAATAAACTGCCTTTGTAAACAGTATTGCAACAACAGATGAAACACTTAGGGACATTAAATTATTTAACATTATATTTTGGCACTGAATTTTCATTATATATATATAATGAAAATATATAACCCCCCCGCCACCATGTATAACTGTATATATGAGGCTTATATATATATCATTTAGTATATATATCAACCTCAATTAGTATTAAGTCAGATATTTACATTCAATGTACGTGTATGTGTGTGTGTGTGTGTGTTACACAGAGAGAAAGACAACGTTAAGTAGAGAGAAAATGACATGTGTTGATCTCAAGCTTTTTCTCATTGAAATTAATATATTATTCCCTTTTTACTGTAGTAGTTAGTAAAATGTAAAAAAAAAAGTAAAACATGAGCTGCTCTAAAAATGAGAGAAAAACATTCAGCATGTTCTGTATGCTCATGACTGTAACTTTTCATAGTGACAAACAAAGTATTGCCAAATTCTCTAATGTGTTGGCCTCATAATCATGTTAATAATACTTAATAAACAAATACATTTTCCTTCACCACTTTCACCTCTCCTGTTCTTAAGTGTTGTTTTGTTTAGTCATCAATTTCTTACCCTTCGTAAGGCACCAGTCGTAGTGATACAGAAAGTAGGACCCACGTTCGGCAGACCACCATATCAGTGCAACAAATCAAAATAAAGCACTTCCACAAATTGATGAAGCAGAGATACAGTGATGGTAAAATAATAAATAAATAAATGTTAAAAGGGGGAGTGAGGCCTCGTAATACTAAGGACATTATCCTTCAAAATAATTCAATCTGCCTCTGATTTTCAATTCAACCGAGACATTTTCTCCTTTAAATGGATACTTCATACTCCCGCGTATCCTGTGGGCAAAGTTAGATATTGATCAGTAAAAAGTAATTTAATACTCATTAGTTTAGATACAAACACACACATATAAAAAAAGCCTCAAGGCCCAATTAAATCTGAATTACAGGAAAATTGTTTAAAATATATTCCACTTACCCCTGCCTCATAGAGAGGGTTGTTGAAGTCGGACTCTACTGTAATGGGACTGTAGGAGTGTGTGTGAGAGAGAGACTTCCAGAACAGCGGCTTCCAGTCTAGTCTGCATATGCTGGGAGTGAGACAACAAAATTACATATGACCACATGAATAAATGCTACAGTTTATACATTATCTTGAACGAAGATGACGAAAGTAACAGCAGTGTAACACATCAATCAGTGATTAAATTGGCACTTTGGTGACCCACTTACTTTGTATAGTACATGTAAATCCCTCCAATCAGGAGAATGACAAGAATGATTGGCAGAATGATTGCCAAAGCAATGTTCTCACTGAGGATCTGATGGGACGGCTCGAACGACTGGGCCACTGAAATAGTCAAAAAACATCATAAAAAGAAGCTTTTTCATCAACCAGGTTTGTTTTTTTCCTGCAAAAATTTCAAACACATTAATAAAAAGAGGCTGACAAATCTGGAGAAACTCGACGCAATAGTATACCAATTCATAAATTTCATAAATTATCTTACAGTGACCGTTTGAATGACTTTGCCTGTATTAATTGCACACTACAAGTAAATTGAAATATGAAAAAAAAACATATTTTCTAGCAGAATATCACGATGTTGTTCTTAATATTACCACTAGATGGTGCCAAAGTAACAACTTTAAATCCTACAAGGAGAGGCCTCATGTCAACGACCTAGAGAAGAGAAAATAAATCACCTTCTAATTTGTGTTCATCCAAAAGTCCATCATATGCCACTGTGTTAAAAAAAAGAGAAAGAGAAGCAGATTCATTGGTTATAAATGATATGTCCTAATAAGTCATAAATGCACCTTCAGGATCTCATTAACATATTTTCATTCATATCTAAGTTCTGTTACTAAAATAATGGCAAGATCTTTGTCATCAACAAACATTGAAATAAAACATTGCTGAAGACAACGAATCTTAAACACACAGTGAACGACTTTCCTGTTCTTTCAGAAGGTTCTTGATACAATGATAACCTTTACCTTTGCAAAAGGGCGGCGGGCTGTTCCACTGAGAGGGGTGGCCAGGAACACAGCTGATGATGACCTCGCCGATAAGTTCGTAGCCCTCATAACAGAAGAAACGCAGAGTTTCTCCGGCCTGGTAGCTGTGCTTGTACAAGGTTTGGTAACCATTGTCAGGGACACCAGGGTTTGGGCATGGGTCATATTTTACTGTTCATGGCACACAAAAACACACAGAGGTCAGTCATGCACAACTTTCAGCGATGAGTATCATCAACAGACAAATCCAGCAGGAAAGGCACTCACAAACACACTTTGGGCTGCGGTCACTCCATTTGGGGGTGCCAGTGTCTCGTCCGTGGCAAGAGATCTGGCTGGGACCTTCCAGCTGGTAACCCTGGTTACAAGAGAAACGAACGACTGTTCCCACGGCAAAACCTACTTCGGGGCGCACAGAGCGCGCTCCGTTTACAACCTCTCCTGGGTCGGGACACTGCTGGACTGTGGGGGACAAAGTGTGACGCATATGACTGTATTTCACATTTTAAAAGCCGTTGCTTGAGAACATACAGATCTGAGTCCATAGCAAAGGATTCAGCGTGGAGTTACGATCTTTAAAGTGAGCCCCAGTACTCAGTCTCACCTTTGACGCATGTAGGTGGAGGGCTGCTCCAGGAGAGGTCCCACTGGCAGGTGATGATGTCAGAGCCACTGATGTCATATCCTGGTTGGCACTGATAGGTAAGCACACTGCCCCTCACAGGGGAGGAGTGGGACGAGCTGATCCAGCCGAAGTCGATTTGAGGAAGAGTAGGGCAGGTGTCGTTTGGCTCAACCTCTGCACGACACACATACATATACGTTTACATTGGTCTACTCAATATATAATATTTTTAATGTAAAAATGTGTAGGTTCATGATTTTTACACTCGATGAGTGTACTTACCACGATAATGAATAAGGAAGCCCTGACTCAGGATAAAACTGGAATCATCTGGATCGCTCTGGAACTGAATGGTGATTTCTGACGCCCCAGACACAACCTGGAAACGCTCTCTGGACCCCAGGTATTGTCCAATCACATGGGACATGAGGTCACGTCCGTCGAAAACGGTCAGCACATCGGTGTGGCGGATATTTAAACTTTAAAAAGGAAAGGCAAGAATAAAACAAAGTGTAATTTCACTTCAGACGGATACAGTTTAGTCTTAATAAGAGCAGTCCTGGGAAGGGAAGAGAAATTGATGTTATGAGATGTTAAAATAAGAAGAATAAATGAGAATAATGTTGGTTGAAATTGTTTATATGTGGTGCACATATGAGTTGACAGCAGGACGCTTGTTAAATAGATTTTCCAGTCCAAGTTAGCGCTGATCCTATTTCTCTAAGGGGAACTGATTCCATCGTAAGCATATTTATTTTCATATTTCTGTGTCATTAAAAACTTTTCTACCATCTGCAGAACTCTGTAAGATATGTTTCTATTGGTGGCATGCAAAATAAAACAAAATGTGGTATATTTTGATATTGAAACATGTGAATATAAATCTGTGATGGAAATGATGTGCTTTGTCTGTCGATCTTGAACACAGCTTTGGCTTTATTGATCTTGCTACACACACACACACACACACACACACACACACACACACACACACACACACACACACACACACACACACACACACACACACACACACACACACACACACACAAACCACTGAAAACGGCAATACTCACATCTGGACATCCAGTTCAATGCGTTTCTCCTCGTTGCCATGGATCTGCCATACACAGTCCAGCCCCTTGGAGTAGCTCTGGGGCCAATCAGGAGACAGGATGGTACCAAACGACTCGGTCAACTCCCCTCCACACAGAGCTTACAGAGCAGAAGAGAGGAGAGAAAGTGAGGCAAGGATGTGGAGGGGCAGAGAGAATGATGAAAGGGGTCAAAGTTAAAGGGGTGATGAAATAATAACATAAAACATAATTATTAATGGAGGAAGAGAAAATAAATAAAGTCCCAGTAAAATTACAAAGATTTAAGAGGGCCCAGAAAGAAGAGCATCATGCCTTAAACTTACTCATCTACGTTGTTTCCATGGCAACATTGAACACATCAGTTACATCATTGTAGCCTGTTTGTTGTTTATTATTCTGCAGCTATAGGCAGATCAATTACAGGAACAATTAAAAAAACGTATCACTTCAAAATAAGCAACCTGTCCTGGCAGGAATACGATTGAACAGCAAGGACAGTGTGTCAGTACGGAGATGACAACCACAGGATGTAAACTGCAGTGATATGAGCTTCTATTTCCATTCGAACCCTTTTGCCTGAGAGAACATATTCAGTTTGATTGCGTTTGGAGGATGCTGTTGTCTTCAAATGCGATGCCTGGACTGGCTCTCAAACAAAGCAAGTCCTATTAAAATGGGCATGAAACTGTGAAGCCAGATACACAAACACACACACAGAAACACACAAGTGTATGAAAACACACTTGCTTGGAAACATTTTAACCATAACACTTGTCGAGTATATTTCTGTGAGAGCAAAAAGAGCTGATATGAGCAGAATACACACTGTAAATGACCAATCAAAGCTACTTGTTTTTGAGTTTCCACTCTGAGAGACAAGAGCTACAAGCAGAAATACCACACGGCATACGGCTTTCAGAATATCTTCTGCTTGGTTGAAAGTATAGCACCTTTGTTTTAATGTCTCTGCCAGTTTGATATCTGCCACAGTCTCTCTGTTGCTCTCACTTTTCCCAGCATGCCAGCAGCTCAGCAGATGCCACCGTCAGAATGGCTGCAGCCTTCAAGCTACAACATCTTGACGCTTCAGGCACCAACCTCAACACAATGCAATTTCAATACCAGTGAATGGAATGACTGAAGATTTAGATTTAATTGATGATGAAAACGAAGCCAGAAACAACAGAAGAACGGACAAAAAACAAGAATGTTTGTAATTGATTAAAGAAATAAAAACCTACCTCTGCACACAGGCTCGCTGTCATTCCAGTGGGGACTGCTTGGGTCGACACACTCGATCGCCCCGGAACCTTGATCCATGACGAAGCCTGGGGAGCAGGTGAAGGTAACCGTGGTGCCCAGCTGATATGTGATGTCACTACTGCTGAAGTTTCCATGAGGCATGTAGGGCTCCCAGCAGTGTTCATCATCGAAAGCTAAAAAAAAAAAAAAGATCAAAAGAAGAAAAGATATTTTCTCTAGCAGAATAGTGTTAAATATTACACAATAATGAGGTTAGAAGGATGTGTAGCGACACGCTGCTCACCCTCGTATCGCAGTGCCAGAAGCAGGGGGATGGAGGAAGAGTCAGCGGTGAGCTCCAGGTACAGAGTGGAGCTCTCACTCAGCAACCCACGCTCTGGGACATCATCCAGGTCTGAGTCAAAGAGCGGCGGAGACAGGGAACTGTTTCCACTGCGCACAATTAACCTGAGATTCAAACAAACCACAAAGATCCCCAATGTAAGATTGAGAAGAGAAGGACATTTTACGATCAGTGTCTGAATAAGTACTGAATGAATGTGCATGACTGGTGTCACATGTAGGAGTACAGTAAAAACCAAACCAATTTTATTGTTTTCTTTTGTGATACCTTAATCATTTTTACAAAAAATCAGTTAAAAGCTAATTGTACAGAGAAACTTCCTAGCCTACCTGGGAGCACGTTAATCCGATCGATACATGATGATAAATTGGTTTAGTTTGCTCTAATAAATCAACAAATACAATATGATTTAAATTTGTGGAAAGATACTAGAAGAAAATAATACACACCGTTTTAATCAGCAGGTGTACTCAGAAAACCACACACAAAGTAGTGGAAACACAAACGTACTTATCATCATCTTCATCCAGTGCAAATCTCTCAAAGTGTAAGTGGAGTCTGTGTCCCTCTTTGGCTTCTATTAACCAGTGACAGCTCAGATTATTTCCATTGCTGTGGTTGCTGGCGGACGGAGGCGGTGGAGACAGTATCCGGCCCACCGTTGCATTACGAATCCAACCTCCGCAAGACACAGCTAATGAAAAATAATATCCCACAAATTATTCTCCAAAATCCACCACCTTAACAATCCAACTGTTACCAAAGACAAGCCTGAAGGGGTTTACTGACCGACACACTGTGGCCCAGGAGTGCTCCAGTGTGGTTGCGTTGTGTTGACACACGTAGCCACCTCATGACCGCGGACCTGGAAACCCGGGTCGCAGTGAAAGTGTGCCTGACCTCCGGGATGGATGTCTGTCACCGTCACTCCTCCGCCCTCAGGAGACAGAGGAAACGGGCAGGACAGCAGGAAGGCTGTTGGTGTCGATGGAACAGGAAGGAAATTAAATTCAGTTTGTCAGGAGGAAGATAAAAAGTTGAGGTTCAAAAGTTTCATTTTCAACCAATTCTTCTACTAGTGAATGTGAACTGTGCATGCGGATCATAAATCTCCAGCACCAGTCATCTACAAGTTAAATATGCAAGTCTGCAGGTTTCCGTTCCAGTCACATTAAAACTCCTCAAGCGAAAAAACAGCAAAATCATCTTCAACAAGAAAATAGATCCCAAGTACTCATTTTTTTATTTATTTGATGAACAGCGTAGGGTTATTTTACCTTGGTAGTGGAGGTTGAACACACCATGGTTGGTCTGTTGGAGACTGCGATAGTGTATGTACACCTGATTGGTCGTACTGCGAATCACCTGACCCTCTCTCATCAGGGTCTCGTTAGCTAAGAGCTCTGGTCCCAAACCTCCATACCCCATGATCGTCAGAGACTCCTTCTTAGAAAGGTTCACCTTCCTCACCTAGAGGGGGAAAAAGAGGGAATAATGACATTATATTACACACAACATGTTCCAACAGCTGGTTTTATATATAAATATATAAATATATATATAAAAAGCCAGACACTTGCCATGAAGTGAATTAATGAGGCACTGATGTACATCTACAGCCGTAAAACACCAATAGATAGTGAACTGTGTGAAATCGTCTTCATTGACTTGAATAATGAGAGGCATTATGTCACCATCTTTTGAATGCCGAAGCCTTCGTATTCAGTTCAGAAAAGATGAGTGATTATGGATTCATAGGAGATAATGCACATTACCTGAATTTCCACACCATAACCTGCATACACAGTAATGCTGTAGGTGCATTCCAGAGGGGTTAAAGATGAGGATGATGATACGGGATCTGGTGACTCGACAACATCCTCCATTGCTGACATAGTTGCATTGCATTGTACTGTGAAAAGAGGGAAAGGGCAGGAGAAGAACAATCTAAAATGTGTGTCGAAATACTCATTTAACAAGCACTTTAAAGTATCTTCATACAGGAAAGCTTTAGCAAGCATAAGTAAAGGATTTTATAGCATGACTCACAATATTTTGACTTTAACATACAGCTTTTTCCCAGCTTATAATTTCAAAGCCAGTAATAAAATGATTTTTGGAAGAAAGGTGCAAAGGCAAGTCAACATGCATGTAGCCTGATGCATTCAAATCAATGTTCTGCATTAATCGAGGCATGTATGCTTGTGCTGGAATTAAATGATTTAATGATGATATTAGAGGGTACAGACAGGCCTCTCTTGCTGCTGTCAGATGTAGGGCAACGCTGTAGTGATTTAGTTAACTGAAAGGTAGACCTTGATCCTGCAAGCAATTGTGTCTGGCTGACAAGAATTATAACCACACAGACCCTTCTTGGCTGCCATTATTGCTATATTGTGCCTATTTATGCATTTAATGGCTCAGGAATGCAAAAAAACAGGCAATAATAATGCAGAAGACTTTTTAAAAATTATTTTGGAAAGGTGTGACCCCTTCAATGTAGCTGACGAAAAAGTCCACATATTTATCGTGAACAACCACATTATTGCTGTGAGTCTAGTTTATTTATTGTCACAATAACACATGAAGTACCTACTACAGTATAATCACCCGACCTGGGAATCGAACCTGGGACCCTCTCGCTGTGAGGCGACAGTGCTACCCACACTACTACACCGTAATTAAGTTCGGTACGAAATTAAAAGTAATTTGTATCAGTAAGCACTGTCTCGGGTGAAGCTGTGGTATATAGGATTTCACTGCATTAAATGATTTTATTGACCACATGCCTGAAACTGCTGCTATGCTTCTGTGGAAACAAATTATTATTGACCACCCTTTGTAATACAAGTGGCATCTGGAGAGGAAAATACTTTTACAATCATTTTGGCTGACAATGAACAGGGAAAGATGGGAAACGCAACATGTTTAACGTTTATGTCCGATTTTACAAAGTGGCATCAAGTCATTCAGCTGACAGTGTTAACTGAGCAGTGATAACTCCTGCCTGGACACAAATATGACTCAACAAAAATGATGCCCGCTTGGATGCAGCAGGATCTGAGTTTAGCAGATACACTTGCGTGCTGTCCCATAAATATTTCATGACAAATAATGTATAATAAAATGTGTGCATGACAGATTATGTGCATTTCAGAGCTGAAAAGGTTCTACAATATACATGTATATGTAGCTGGAGCCAGCAGACTGGAAGACTGGAAACAGTAGGAAAAAGCTAGTCTTGATTACCAGGACATCTAAAACTCAGTAACATATTATCTTGTTTATTTAATACTCTATACAAAAAGTCTATGACGAGTTCTATGGTTGTATCCCTTGGCTGGGACCTGGACTATCTGCTGGTTGCCCAGCAACTAGTTAAACTGCCAAGAAATAGTCCTGCACGTGACTCCTTGTACACGGCCTTGTATTTCTTGTAATTTGCTGTTTTTCCAATTCGGTTTGGAACAGATTACACAAACAAGACTCAGCATGTAAATCATTGAAGTTCAGAGATGAGGGCAGATTTTGTTACCTTGCTCAACCCATGCTAGCAGCATCCCCCTTACGGGCAATTAAATAGGCCGTCTATTTGCTAAGCTTAGCGAGCTGTAGCTTCATATTTCAGTACAGACAAGAGAGTGGTATCAATATTCTCTTTAAACTCTACACAAGAAGAAAGTGTATTCTCAATTGTCAGAAGTTCTTTCAGGGTACAATTGATTTTCCATTAATTGGTAAACATGTTTACATTTACATTGTTTTCTTGTTACTTAGAGGGTGTGAATGAAGATTCCCATTTCAAACACAATAAAAACATTGGATCCACACTGTAACAGACATGACACACGCCTGGAGATTTACCCTAACCCTAACCAGTCTAATCCTAATCCGTTCCCTAAATATAAACCAAGTCTTCGTCCTAATATATTGATTTACGTTATGGGGGAAATGCATTTTTTTTAAGGTTAAGGAAGGAAAGACACTAAATCCTCACTGATCATCTCGCAGGACATTTCTCTCCCCGCATCTGTTGTAAATCAGTTGACTCACCTTCTACCTGCTCAATGACATTAACTCAACTCTTATTTGTGGCCATTGCTCTAATGGTGTCTTTTATTTCATGACCAGAATGAGTAAGAGCTCTCATCTACCTGCAGTGAGAGAGAAACACCAGCTAAAGGAGATGCCATACTGCTGATTCACTTAACTCCATTTCTGACAAGGATGCTATCCTGTTCTTCACCACTCCCTATTAGTATTCTAGTCATAATATCATCGTTGACTGACTGATTTGTCATATTAATTATTCTCTTCTTATGATATTAGGACAGTAACAGGGCTGATATTAGTATTCAGGGGTTCACTTGGTTGCTCTTTATTCAGTCAATAAGTTGTTTTCATGCTAACTGATTAAGTTGAATTTGTTTGTTGTTTGTAATAATAAATAAAAGATGACGCGTGTTTAGACGTCATTGTCAAGATTCTTCTTGATACAGAACTTTGCGTGTGACAACGTGAAGAGAACTTTAACAGCAAATGTATCGTGTGACGATAAGACAAACATCTCGCTGGTTTCAAAGCATGGAAATATTTTTTATGAGTCATCTGCTTTTCTTTATCTCCACAGTCTTGTGCTTTATGACTGATATAGACTTTACTGAAATAATAAAGACGGGATCAGAATGTTTACTTGGATTTAAACCATCTGTGTACTTCACAGAAAGAGCTACGGGAAAAGTGCATATTGTATGAAGTGCATGTGTTGGTTCAGCCGGCCACTTCGGAGCAGGCAGGATGGTCTTCAGTGACAGCTATTCTCACCATCATCAAGTCAAAGATGCACACGTCTATGTAAGTCAAATTACGGATACTGTACATCTGGTTATGGTCATCTGACAGCTGTTCAGGTTGGTAAATCTAAGCCTGGTTTCTTGCTTTAGGTTATTGAGGAGAATCAGGGGGGAAGAGGTGGTTTCACTGACTACTTTGAGCAGGAAAGGAGTGCACTTCATCAGCATATGCTCTCATTTCTTTGTGTCCCTCCAAATGTTTAAAGCATGAATCCTGAAAGAACAGGAAGCACATTATTCCTGCAGAAATGAGACCAGATGCATAGACAAACATGTCCATACTGAGGTTTCAACTCATATTGTCTGAGTTAAGAATCTAAAATCCATACTGGATACTGAATATATGTTATCGAATGTCACTTCACACTAATAGCAGGAAGCCATGTTGACTCCATAGCTATCTAAGAAAATGTAGTAAGCTTTTGATATTTCATCATTAATATTCTATAACTGTTTTACGTTACCTTGTCTGTCAAGATATTCTTGTTACAGGGAAGAGAAATGACCAGGAATTTGTGAAAAGGCTCAAACTTTTTTTTCACATCCCTTTATCAGGACCACATCATCTGGCATCAATAAACAACCCAGACTCAGGGGAAGCCAAGTGATGGCATGCAGGTACCTGGCATGTGCATTGTAGTTATGGTGGTCGTGGTGATCAGAGTGGTGGTCGTCTCCTCCTCTGAGGGCAGCGAAGACATGGTATTCCTTGATCCCCTCTGGCTGGCAGCAGAAGAGGAGCTCAAAGCCGTGGTGAGCAGCCCTGGAGATATGACTGTTGCTGTTGACTCGCTCTGCCCAAGCCCGGGCACAGCTTGTGTCGGGTTGGTGGTAGTCCCTGCAAGTCCAAAAGCTCAATTTAGTCACAGATACTGTACTTTCAGGTGCATTGAGCCTAAACATCCATAAAGGTCTGCGTTCATGTACCTGTGCTTGACGAAGTCTCTCCTAAGTATTCCTTACTCTGCAGGGCAGCATGGATTAGATCCCCCAGAGGGTTCGAGTCTGGGGTTGACGTTGGTGGTGTATCAGGCTCAGGGGTCATGAAGCTCATACCTGAAATGTCCAGGAATGATTACTGCATTTGTGATTTGCATTTATATATAAACATAATCAAGGAAATGCATAGAATATATTGCATTTTTTCCCTGGATGTGAGATGAATTAAGTCTGCATTACTCCATGTTTGTGGTGAAACAACAAAGAGCAATGCTTAAAGAACACACACACACACACATGCACACATACATACATACACACACACACACACACACACATACATACATACATACATGCATACACACATACCTGAAACCAGGTGGATCATGGTGACAGAAAGCATCACAGCACGGCATGTGAACCCCATGGTTTTGGATACAACTGAATGACCTGAGAAGGTAAAGAGAACAGATTGATCAGCACACTATAGTGTCATAATATAAATAGAACAATTACTGTAATGTAACCCCTTAATAGCGAATTATTAGCTAATTAATAGCAGATCATTAGTCATATCTTGAGAAACACTCGCAATCCAGGTAGGCTACAGAGCATATGTTTACATCACACAGGCCACAATGACTCGGATCAGGGGATCACTGCGATGTGAAGCTCAGCCCCATCAATCTGGAAGATATCCCCCCATTACATACGATATAGAAGCGTGAATGAGAATCTCATACAAGTCATTTTTTAGTCTTGGAAAAATGGCCAGGTAGCTACACATCGCCCACGGTGTAAGGTTATATATCCCCCCCTGCATTTTCTCAACCAAATCTGCAATAACATGCTCGGAAATGCGCTATTCCGAAATGCTCCAAAGGAGCCTTGCCTCACCGCAGGTACCCTTCAACCCGTATTCATATTCTTGCTATCAACCTGTTAGTGGTAATGTGTCAATAAGCACCTGCGCTGCTTATTCGAGGCGTTTCCTCGGTAAAAAATGCCAGCCTGATGTGTGACAAAATGATGGGGCTATACGAGAAAGCATCACTCGCACCTCCCCCGGCCTCTTTGTGCAGAGGACGATTTTTTTTTGGCAGCAGTCATCACTACTGTGAGACCAGCAACCATCTCAGCAACGTCGAAAGGTGCCTGCCGCTTACCTTTGTCTTCCCAGGCTGCGTCTCGTGCTCTTCCGCTGGGACTGTATCCTGTTGCTTTAGGCCCCGAAAACACGGCGGGGTTTGTGCTGGTGAGATGCCCCTAGCTGGTTACCGTGTGGTTGACGCATTCGGCGATGATGTGAGGGCATTTGTGTTGAGGGTTCAGGTGCACCCTAGCGGTCGTAGGCGGCCACTGCAGCGGCGTTGAAGGCGACAGCCACATTTTGTCTGTGAGCGCTGGAGGAGCTGTCCACCAGCACGGTGCTGAAGTGTGTCCGACACAGCGTTGCGCGGTGTATATCAAGGTAATCAGTCAGGGATGTGAGCTGGGCACGCAGTGGGTAAATACCGTCCGTTCATTTGAAGCCCTGCATGTGCCGTACGGTATGCATGGCGAGCATTTGTGAGCCGCGGTGTCCTGTAACGGCGGGTGTTTGCGCTAACATGGAATGCAAGCATTAAACATGAGCCAGCTGAGCTGTGGGGGCTGGTGCAGAGCAAAAAAAAAGAGAGAGAAAGAATGCCGAAGCGATTGCAAAACAAACAACACCCATGATCACAATTTATAAACACCTTTATGGTGCGAAGCGTGCAGTAGACTAGTGTTTTCAATGGGCGGTATCGACACGGAATGTAATTGATGCAACTACATGATTCCTTAGAACAAGCCTATTAGGAAGGAGTCCACCCACTCAAAATACAACCACATGCATGCACGCACACACTGTTTTCTGGTGGGTAACAGTAAATAAAAATAAATAAATAATAATAATAAAAAAAAAGAGGGACATTTTGTACGTCTGGTTCTCTGTATATCTCCCAAACACACTCAAATTAAATCAATTTACTAGAACAAATGATCACAGAACTTGACCTGCTCTCTTATCATCTACGTTTAGGAGTTCTTTCTTTGTCAGTGGTGACAAAGTCAAATATGCCACCACCTCATGGATGCTCTGCACATTATACTTAAACTTTGAAAAGATACAATAGCATTGTTTCTGCCCATTTAATGTTAATATTGTGTATATTAATTCATTTGAACACTGTCATCATTTTAGATTACATCAATTTCCCCCAAAGTGACAAATACTATTTACGTTACAACAGCTGGAAGTATGTGAACAGAGACTTTTCAACTAATTGGTGTCCATTACAATGACTTTGTTCATAATGTGACAAAGGTTCAGACTGATAGGGAAAATCATCCAGAAATTAAGAAAGTAGATCTAGCAATCATTCCTAAGTGGTTTAAACGTTACCCATTCTTTACTTTGTAGACCCCACAAAGGAAAATACAATGCATGTCAGGAATTAAAGGAAATAATTAGCAGCCATGGTTGAACATCGTAGATGGAACGCCTTGGTATGACTTTAGGATATCGCCTGCTGTGACATCTTTAGCTACACCCACAGCTAGTTTGCTCAGAGAGATGTGAGATCAGGACTTACATAACGCCATGTCACCACTCAGTGTCAGAGTCAACTTAACCAAAGGGTCAGGGGCTCCGTGATGGACCGGCAACCTGACTGAATGTTCCCTGTGACTCACTAATTTCTTCCAAGTGCATGCTGGGATAGGCCTTCGCTCCCTGTGACCCCGAAGGGGATTAAAGTGAAAGAAAGAAAAAAAGAATGAGAGGGCTGTTTGAATCCAGGACAGTCCATCATTTCCTTTAGGCTGTGATTGTTAGAAGACAGAGCCTCCTCCTTACAAAGATATATAAGACTTTGATAAGCCCAAACATATCTTTGGATTGTAGGAAAGACCTGTAACTACTGTTGTTTTTATTGTGTAAAAAATAATAAAACAATCCCACTGATTGAAAACATCACCATCAAGGCTTAGAGTTGTCTGGAGTTACCTAAAGAATCTGTAAAAACATATTGTTTTATTTTACTGAAGGATATGCAATTACACTTGATCATATTATTTTCATTCATGTAATTTCTCAATTTGCTTCTATTTCAGCATCTCATCAATTTGAAGGATGCACTGGTCAATGAACACACTGCCCTTGCCTCCATATGTTGAGCTGGGTGTCCATTCACTGAGTGGCCTTCTGTGGACTCTGCTGCTCCTCTTTCTGTGGCACTGTTATCGGATGGGTTCCGACCTGCCGATTCCAGGCCATGTACACGCTGGAAAGCTCAAGTCAGGCTCAAGGCGGTCCATGATGTCCCGTGGCGGTAGCTGCGCTGGAACAAAGTGTAGCGCACGATCCAAGCTGTCAAGAAGTGATCAAATTACATCCTTTATTTCCATGGAAACGGAGGAGGATGAGGAGCAGGGACAGGGCTACCTCACCCCAGTGCTGAGTCATGCCTTATTCCCAGCCCAGGCATCTGCAGAAGCCAAAAAACTGTATGCAGCGCTGCAAGAGTATGCCAAGCGCTACAGTTGGGTGGGCATGGGTCGCATTCATAAGGGTCTCCGTGAGCAGGTACATGTTAAGTCCATGCACATACATGCATACTTGCTGGCAGTCGACGTCGCCTGATGTATTCAATAAGATAAATTCAATTGTGGTCAAGGATTTGTTTAAATCTAATGTCCAAAGTAACCTAAGACCTCATTTGGTGCTACTTTTGTTCAAGGGTAAACAGCGGAGGAAGGCAACATTGTTAAGAGAGATTTCTCATTGTTCTCACTTTAGGTCAGACTGAATGATCACTCTGCTATACAGAAGCCTCATCTCTTCTTCTTGCCAGATGTCCCAAGTGTTCCTTTCTTCCCAAGAGATGCTCATCGACATGACATTGAGGTCTTGGAAGCCAACTACTCTGTAATCTTGGCTGAATTCAAGGCGGTTTACCTGAGGGGCATCGACTCAAAACTAGGCTGGACCTGTCTGGGACCAAAGGTACTCAATCAAATATTTCAGGCCCATCGTGAGTAAAGGGACAGTGCAAAAACACTTCTGTCTTATGTATAAAAATCGTTATTACCTGTTTTTGCAAAGTACTGCAGAAAGAAACTGATGCAAACTGACTACTATGAGTGGATATATAAAGTAGCATTATGTGGTTGAGGAAGCGATATAATTCTGTAACAATAAATAAATTGATAAATCTCTTAATCACACAAATGCTCCTCAAACCTCCAAATACATAAAATGTCTAATATCAAAATTCCCCACCAGCTTGTTCCATAACCACCTGGTTAGTGCTGTGGTTCCAGAGACTCCTTATATTCTTTTCGATTGATTAAATAAGACTGGTTTAATAGCAGTATAAATTGATTGATCCGGTTTCATTCTGATGTACGTGTCTTACCTGAGTAATATGTTGATTGCAGGTCATTGTCTCTTTCAGGGTCAGGCAGTGTTTCCTTTGTACAGTGAAGGTGTCTCTGTGGCTGGAAACTGTCGTTCCTGTCCTTGCACCTACCGGACACTTCTCTCTCTACGTACGTTCATCGGCAGCAACTCATTGGGATCTGCTGGATTTTGGCTGTTGCGGCCAGGAGCTACGTTGGGGAGCTCATATGGACCCACCAATACACGCCTACGTTGTCACCTTGGTGAGGAAAAGATTCAAGGATCTTTTATAGTCATTATGCCACACAGAGTACAAAAAAAATACAGAAGTAAAACATGACAAAACAGCTGCAACAAAACAATTCTCTGGGCAGATAACATGGCATTTTAATATTAAGATCACGGAACACATCGTATTTATCTGCATTTATCTGCATCTTAGACAAATCTTAAAATCCTGTCACGGACTAGCACAAAAGGAAATAACAATGACCTGATAAAACACTAAACCATTACATAATGCGATACTTTGTGGGTCGTGGTTGAGGTTAATTTAGCCCATTTTGTAGTGTGATCCGTCTGACTTTAATCCTCTCTGTTTTAAACACAGACAGGGGTGGAGTGCACGGCCTTCTTAGCTGAGGGAAACAATTATCCTTACAGTTTTAAAGTTTTAAAACAGACATCACTTTTGCAGGTCTGCAGACTCCACCCCTGTGTGAGCTGGTGGTGGGAGGGGAGCCTCAGTGCTGGTCAGAAGGACACTGCCTCCTGGTTGATGACTCATTCCTCCACACGGTCTCCCACAAGGGTTAGCGAATCACGTTCAATTCCGATCAACAAATGTTTCTTACGTTTATATTTACTCTGAATTGTGTTCTTATGATTAAACTCACAAAAAAACATAAAAAGGGAATGCAATGCAAGTTCTCTGTGTTGGAGTTTTTGATCCATTTCATGCATTTTTGCCAACAAGTCAACCTGAGAAGCTGCCACATTCTTACCTATAATTGTATTGTTTCTCTAAAGGGCCTCCAGATGCTGGACCCCGAGTCATTTTGAGTGTGGACCTCTGGCATCCAAACGTGGCTGCAGCAGAGAGACAAGCTTTGGACTTCATGTTCAGCCCTGACCTCTGAATTTGTTCCTGCCAATACTATCAATATACAACATGCAGGGATGCCTTACCTTAGCCCTGCTTGCTGTGGGTCATGCATTTCATTCCAGTTGATGAATCACTGTGTGAATCTGCCCTACAAATTACACAAGCCATTAGCTGTGTTTTCAAGTGATGTCGGATTTATGGTCCGCAGCAGGAAGTGCCACAAGAGCCTATTATTACGGGTGATGTTAGACAATGCTATTTGCTAGACAATTTGGCTGCAAATTATAAACTGACATCACTTGAAAGCACAACGAGATCTGAGTAGATCCAGTGTTAACTGTTGTAAAACTTATCTTGACATGATATGCTCTGCTAGTGAATACTATCTGCATGTGAAAGCAATCTGTCCCGACTACTGGACTTTGTTTTGAGCTGCTGATGCATGTGCACGATTGCACGAGTCAGCCTGGGATGCTTTATCGTAAAAATTTAGATAGATTACCTATGTTTCAACCAAAAAACTGTGAAAACATGAAAATAATATAAATGTAAATGTATTTTTGCTTTCTAAAATGAATGCCAAACGTATATTACCTTTTGCATACTGTGATTATTCATCATATTCGTATTTCTTCTGTGTGCTTGTATGTTTATTTTGTTTCTAAAGATCTATTTTTTCCTTGTATATTTATATAATTAGCCCTGCCTTCACCCAATGACAGCTGGGATCAGCTCCAGCCCCAGCTCCAGCCCCCCCGCGCGACCCTGAATACAGGATAAGCGGTAGACAATGGATGGATATTTATATAATTGTTGGTTTGCTCGTGGTTAATATGCATAAATCAGGTTTTTGGTCAATTCTGTTTTTCTTGGAATCCAAATAACAAATGAATAACAATAAATCCATATTGACTGTGAATAGATTAACAGAGTAATCAAGTAATACACTTGTACACCTTTATTTATAAAGCATGTTATTTGTAGGAGGAACATGTTATACAATTAGTATTCAAATATGTTTTCTTATAAGCGACGATTAAAAACAAAAATAAAAATGTTTAGGTAATTTAATATCTATGGAATTGATGAGAAAATGGCCAGTTTTGTTGTTTTTTGGGGGAAAACATTCAGTCTGCAGCATTTAGTGAATGAATTTTGTGATTTAACACACTACAATATGATTCTGATTCATGACGCTCCATCTTTGGTGGTGGCGTGTGGGCGTGTGGGGTTGTTACTTTTTTTCAGTCAGTAGATGAGAATTAGAGTGGTGATTTTGTCTTATCTGCCATCTGCTCATCCATGATGAGGATTACAGAGACTGAACTAATCCATCCCACAGAAACAGATTATTCCTGAGATTGTTTATATGTACTGTAGTTGCATGTATGTTATTTCATGATGTGTGATTCATTCAAAACTGGACATTTATTTTATGAGCTATGTGGGATTTGGCAGGAAGCTAAACATCATTGACAAACGCACAAGAAAATAATATAGAAAGTCAAACACGGAATATGACTGTCAAAGGTTGGCGTTAAGGGACCAAGCTTATGCACCTTGCTGTGTCTCTGTTATGCCTTGTTATGTTTTATGTCTTGCGTTACTATTGGTCAATGCCGGTTCATGAAACAATATTGTTTTGCGTCCCAGCAACTGTATGTCATTACATTGATTCTATATCAAATGATTGTTGTTCTTCACATTAGCCTTCAACCTCAAAAGATTATGACCAGCACATTTTTTTGAAAGACAAAAATAGCTACTGTCGTATTTAACAGTTTACATGTTGGCCTTTTGTCATGCAAAAGCATTAGCAACCCCAGAGGGATTATTCGCAGAGATGTCAAATGAACAAAGTGGTTGAAAAACAAATCTGTTATTATTATTATTAGAATTATTTCTTCTTCAGAAATATCAGTCTAGACTGGACCAAACTGTTGATTACATTTCGGGTAGTACATTTTGACAGCAGTGCATCTGTGAACAGTGTCTGTGGAAGGAATGCATGTGGGGAGATTTGCTGGCAAATCGCGAAAACATGTGAAATTTGCCAAGAAAATAGGACAAATCGCAAACATCCGCAAAATACCTTGCACTTTTATTTTTGAAAAATTGAAATTTGTCTTTGAGATTCAAATATAATGTAAACATTGTGAATGTAGAACACATGTAAACATATTTTACTTCTGTAAAAGTATACCACAGTGTAAAAATCTGTAAGTTAAAGTCACATTCAAAATCTTAGTAGTAGTCGTGTTTTGGCTGTACAATATACTGAGTTGTAACAAAAGTAAAAGTACTCATTGTGTATAATGGCCCAGGAAAATAAAGTAAAATTATTCATAAGTAGTAGGCTGTCATCAGCATTCATTCTGTTGTCCTCATTTCTGCGACATCATCTTCACAAACTCTGTTAAGAGAACAGAGAACAGATATTGATCAGATAAATTCTACAGTAGGTTTTTAGAACAACTACAACTACATACGTCCAACTTCCAGCCTCGGCTTAGAATAATATAATATATAAATAACTGCCTGTCAAATGACACTTCTTTGATAGAAAGAATAATTATATTACTGTATGCGTGAACAAGAATTAAAATTACAGTAGATTACCAGAGCCATGCCACTTTTTCACAAATGTTTTTTGGATGAATTTATTTAACTCAATATGTAGACAGCTTCGGGTGACATAAGGCTATTCAAAAGGGTTGTATGTGCTTGTATATACCCTCAAAGTCAACTGTTCCATCTCCGTTGTTGTCAGCTTCTCTGACCACTGCATCGATCTCATGTTTGCTGGTTTGTTCTCCTAGTAACTTTACCATGGCATGCCTCAGCTCCTGAGATGTGATAGCACCATCACCATCTATATCAAACTGAAGGAGAGGAGAAGAAGAAGACAACAAAACAAAACATTAAAACGATTTTGGCCGTTGTGGACCGCAATTATAACATACTGTTTTGTCAGATTTCAGCGTTTACAGTGTGTTCATTTAATATCCACCGTGGGGTGCCAAAGACCACAAAGAAAGAATAGGTATGCTGAGCTCACCTCTCGAAATGCTTCTTTCAGCTCTTTCAACCCAATCATCCCTGCAGTTTCAGCCAAGAGCTTGGGGGTCATTAGTTCCACAAAATCGTCAAAGTCCACCCGTCCCCCCACTGTGATAAGACACATGACGGCACTAATATAAGTAATAGAAGGCAGTAGCCGGAGAACACAGCTGAAGAAAAGTGTGAGTGCTATAAAACCATTGTGTCTTTTAACTTGCTGCAGTGATACTCTTTAACATATAACATTTCAATAACAAATAACATTTGCTATTGACTTAATTCATTGATGTGCATGAGATGGTTCACATTCAACTGTCAAATGTGATGTACAAATATAGTTTAACTAAGATGATAGCTATGCTTTACGAAAAGCCAGAAATATGCATGTGATTGTTCCTCCATTTGGTCAGCTGTATACCTTCTGAAAATAGAAACATGCAAATATGTCTCAGGAGACCTTTGTGAGTGTGAAAGACTCCTTACACATTCAAAAAAAGAAAGAAAGAGATGCTTTACATGATTCAGATGGCCACCCTGGATGAGAAACCTGCATTCAAAGAAGAACTGACAGGAAATAACCAATGGTGCCATTTGCTTTTTACGGTAGCAATAAAACAAATATGAGATATGTAGTGTACATAAACTATAAAACCATGGAATCGCAATGTAATGGTGAATATGTTGATGATACATTGATGTGTCATGTGTGTGTGTGTGTGTGTGTGTGTGTGTGTGTGTGTGCTGCATAAGTAGTAACTGGCGTGCACTAGGGCCCATCATAATAGCGTGCACAGGGACCCGTCGTATACCTTACACCACTTACAGCATATTAAAAGGTTGGATTATATTACTCCACTTACGATTCATGTTGATGTTCTGACTCAGTTCTATGAGCTCCATCTCAGTCGGCATGTAACCCATAGTCCTCATCAGGTTCCCCAGGTCCTTACAGGTTATGAACCCGTCCTTGTCCTTATCAAACTCCACAAAAGCTTCACGTAACTCTAGACAGCACACAGACGCAGAATATGATTGGCATGTGACTCAAATTTAAGACGGGTGATCAACATTATACAGGACTCTAACAAGTATATCTGAAAGCATAAACAGCAGTTACCTTCAATCTCATCGTTTGTGAGAGCTCTTGTCTGCAAAACAACAATGGCATTGATAAAAACAGGAAATTATTTTAATGTTTTATTAAATACAGCAGTTGACCACAAAATGCACAACTATTGTTATATCTACATTGTTTCAAGGCATTGACCTCCTATAAGCTCCATACATAAATATACAGATATGTTTTGCATCCGAAAAATGAAGTCTCTTTGGAATGCTAAACGCACTTGTTCAAATTGTGACTGAGATTTTTACATGCGTGTACAGAGATTTTATGAAGAATAAAAAGAGGGGCTGTCACTCATTATTGTTTTACACCAGTTTAACAAAATGTTGTTGTAATCAGTGTAATGCAGTTGCAGAAGTTCCACCTCTGCTGAACAGAGTCGTTTGCTTGTTTATTTAAGTTCATTGATATTAAACGTGTTGTGAGTTCAAATTTCACCCGATTCGTCAACAACGGCCAATTATGCAGCAGATCAAATGAACGGTTCTGGAGATGTCAGAGCTAGATTTCTGTTTTTGTTTGTTTTTGTTGTGACACACATAATTGTGCCGTTGTTAATACGTCACATGTTTAATTAAAATCACAATATTTTCTCCGCTGAACATTTATTATTTCCACTGTTGCTCATAATATTAGGTTGTTTATTTAAAGATTACACTGATATATAAATATACGTAATTCATCTGAGATTTAGAAAAGATATAAGCTAAATACATGTCGATAGTAAGGGAGAAATAACCGATTCTATGATGCATCGCGATGCTTGTTGAACGATTTTTGTGGCAATATTTCCACATTTTATATAAGAAATGTAGCACATCAACAGTATCATACAAATAGGAATTGGTTTGGAAGATTTTAACGAAAATTTGTCATTATATTTAAATCCAAAATAGAGATGCATCGTCATCGAGAATCGTTTAATAATTGAATCGGGATCACCTGAATCGTACTCAAATCGAATTGTGACGATCCCCACCACTAGTAAAAAATACATAAACAAGTATGAAATCATAAACTGTACCCGTAAAACCATTTCAACTTACTGGTCTCTTCGTTCCTCCCCTGAGAAAGATGCAGGCTTGTTGAATACTCATGATGACGGCCTTAGTAGAGATCCTGGCTGCTTGTATTTGTGAATTTCTTTGTTGAAGAAATGATATGTCGCTAAATCATTCAGCTTCTTTTTTTCTGTGCGAGCATGTGTCTGTGTGTAAACTGTGACCAGCAGTGATCTGCGTATATGCCAGAGGAGGGATGAGATCTCGTATGGATTATCTCTGCAGCTTTCGACTAGAAAAGGAAAATAGGCTTAGTGCTGTTTCATATAGTAAGTCAAACAAATGTTTACAAATGAAAAAAATAATGATCTCACTGTATCTTTTCACCTTTCTGTGTGTGTGTTTGCTTATTGTTTGCAATTTGGTGACTGCTTCTATTCTTTCATATGGTGTTTGTTGAGTAAATGACTGCTGGATAAAGCGTTCTATCTGTAATGAGTAACAAAACAGAATACAACAGATGGGAAAATGGATAAGGAAAAAAATCTAGCATTAATAATCATGTGAATCACATGTCTATAGATGCATGCTGAAATGAATAAAAATCATATAAAATAGAGACAAGTTATCTGATCATAAATACATGAATTGCAGCACGTAGAATGCTTGTTCACTGTATTTTCAAACAAGAGTCATCCTCATCAGCCTATTACATAAGCATATGCGTATAATTAAAGGTTCTGTGCGATGTGTGAAGATATTCTCAGTCAATGGTCACATTTGTGGATGAATTGTTTGTTGCGTTGCATGAGAAGCCCAAGAATCAAGCAAATAAGCGCATGAGAAATTTGATCATACAACATTATATTTGTCCGTCTGCATGTATGAGCGGGATCAGTATTATCTGAAATCACAAGCAGGATGCCAGATAATGCCATGAAATCACTTTTCATTTCTTTTTACATAACTGCATTGATCCTATTCATATACGTATACGACGCAGGGAATGATTGGATTTTGTGAAAACATTTCTTAATGAATGTGGCATTTCACTCAGAGTTACATCATCCTTATGCTTGGAATATATTCAAAAATTAAAGTGATGAAAAGACGTTTTCCATTAAAAGAAACTACTGTATGTTATGACACAGTAGCATGATGACATTTTAGAAATGTTTAATTTCTCTTGAGAGGTTTTAGTTGAACGGGTAATTTAGTAGGATCACAGTGGTGCTGTTGGGTTGATTAAGCTATTTTCCTGCAGTTTTTGTCTGTTGCAAATTATTGTCCGGACAAGCCTATAAAAATGGTATTATGGTGTAAAAATCTGCATTGACAGATATCATTTTAGTTGCATGGATGGTGAGAATTTAGAGGACCATTTGATTTTTTAACCATTCTTGGATCAGGCAGCATGCAGAGAAAGCACTTGAATGGATGGGGGCTATTTACTTTGATGCAAGGAAAACAATTTATGAAAATAGTGTACAGGGGCCTGTACAAATCATCAGAGATAATAAAAACAAGATGGCGTATCTGAGAGTGTCCAACATAAAACCAGAAGAATGTGCTGTGTATTACTGTGCTAGATACACACACTGTGTATTACAAGCAGAGGGTCTCACAAAAACAACTTACTTTTCCAATCACCAACAGCAAAAGATATTATATTTAACATATTATGACAAACCAGTATGTCACCATACCTACAGTTACACAGAAAAGTCCCCAATGCAACAGAAGAGGTTGTGGTTTGTGACTTCCTCTTTTTTATGTTTTTCTGCCAACACGTGCTTTTCTACAACAATGTACGCTGCTGGTTAATACTATTCCCACATGTTATTTTGTAAGGCAGGTGTAAATCATTTTACGTTACGTTATATTTAAACTATAGTAAAATTAGAAATTGTAGTAAAATAAAATTGATGATTGAAAGGAGAAATTCCTCATAAAAAACAATGCATGGACTAAAAAAAGTCATCCCACTAAATCAAAGAGTAGAAAAAACAATTGATTTGTATCACTTCTTGCATGAGGCCCATCATAGGATAAAGAACGTGCACTATAAGAACCAATGTGATTCGATTTAATTGACATTAAAAGTGCTGATGATGGTATATTTGTCCAAATCAAACCCTTCTTCCGACACTGAAAAAAGCTCCAGATGTTAATTACACAACGTCGTTTTTTGCTAAATGGCCTAAGAAGATGATTTCAGACTCCAAGCAGCTCCACACCAAACCACAGCAGCTCATCTGAAGACACTGAGGTGTCTGCTACTACTAATAAGTTCCTCAGCTCCACGCCCACTTTCACATGTCATAGGTTTGATTCCATGCAAACTCAGTAGTCTTTCTTGCAACGCAGTTATAAAAACTTCCAATGGGATGGTCAGTGGAGGTTATAGAGCATCAGAATCTCAAATTCTCTTCACTTTCAACAGAAACCATGTTCTCTGTCGCTCTGCTGCTGCTGTTTGCAGCTGGATGTGAGTCTCCCTGGATTTGTCAAAGTCAGTCTTTCTTCTGTTACAGTAGAACTTGATCTTTTTTTTTTTTTTTTTACAGGTGTGAAGTGTGAACAGCTGACACAGCCAGCCTCTGTGACTGTGCAGCCAGGTCAACGTCTGACCATCACCTGTCAGGTGTCTTATTCTCTTAGCAGCGACTACACAGCTTGGATCAGACAGCCTGCAGGGAAAGGACTGGAGTGGATGAGTAGAGACTCAAATGTCAAAGATTCACTGAAGAACAAGTTCAGTGTCAACTTAGACTCTTCCAGCAGCACAGTGACTCTAAACGGGCAGAATATGCAGCCTGAAGACACTGCTGTGTATTACTGTGCCAGAGACCCACAATGACACAAACCATCAGTAGAGCTGAACAAAAACCCCTCAGTGCCTGAACTCTTGTAACATGAAGCCACCAGAGGAGGAGCCCTCGGACCACTAACCACTTCTACCAGCTCACTGTCAAAGTAAAGAAGGAAACAGTCTTTTAATTTAATTTAATTATTCAAGCTTGTGATCCAACTAGAGTATAAATGAATCCTCATAAAGTCTAATTTATCTTACATGAAATCATTAGCCAACTTCATGATGATTTACGTCTTTTATGTAACATTTATGTTGGCAGCACTCCCTTGAGCCACATGAATGTTTATATTGTTCTGATAATTGTAGACTCACTCTTCTTACAATTAATGGATAAGGCCTATTGTCAGAATGCTTTGTCATTTTTAAAATGTGCTTTTATCAGAGATTAAAGTTCTCTTTCAAGAACAGCTGAACATTTCATCTTCCATTTGATTCATTTAAATAACTTGTAGTCAGCTGATTTATTATCATCGGTATGTAAATCAGCCTCCTTGTGAGTTGCCTCATAAGGAAGTGAAGTGTGTGTGTTTGTTGTGTGTCAGAGACAGAAGAGCTCACATCAGTTCATCTCCAACATCATCATGTTCTCTGTCGCTCTGATGCTGCTGCTGGCAGCTGCAACCTGTGAGGAGCTTTTAGTGGATTCACACTATTAAACACATTAGAAACGCTGAACAGTCGGTGAATGATGGAGATCATGTTGATTTGTGTTTCCACAGGTGTGAACAGTATTGATCTCATCCAGCCAGACTCGATGGTGGTGCAGCCTGGACAGTCTTTGACCATCACCTGTCAGGTCTCTGGTTATTCTTTGACTGATAACAGCTATGCAACAGGTTGGATCAGACAGAGTGAAGGAAAACCGATGGACTGGATTAACGATAAGTGGGGAGGAGGAAGCTTTTACCAAAATGAAGCTCTGAAGAACAAGTTCAGCTACAGCAGAGACACTTCTGCTCGAACAGTGACTCTGAAAGGAACGAATCTGCAGCCTGAGGACACAGCTGTGTATTACTGTGTCCGTCGGCCCCACAGTGATACAAACCACCAACAGACCTGCACAAATACTCAGCAACCATGTGACTCAGCCCCACACACACACGTTAACAATGAGACATAAAAATAAATAAAGTCATCTGCAGTTACTCCCTGATAGAAGCTCACTTTAACATGATAACAAAAACTCACTTTGGGGATATTGTAAAACTGATTGTCAAAGTCTTCATGTGATGCAAACTGCTTAATAATGAGCACAAAAAAACTTGAACAATGTGTTTCCTACTTTTCCTAACCTATTCCACAAATAATACTGAAATATGCAAGAGGGACCCGTGTACAGTAAACATTTATTTTTATTTTTCACACCAGGAAGTGATCCAAGTCAAATCTATTCCACACTGTGAGGAGGAGTCGATGCAAACCTGGGATGTCTTCCACCTCTACTTATGTGACTGCAGAGAGGACAGAGGACAGTGGACACACAGTTCAACATGATGGACTACAGGACAGGACTGCTGCTTCTAAATATGATTAAAAAACATTAAATATAATTACAAGATTACATGTTAATAAAAGGGCTAAAGACTGCTCACCAAAGTGGTTGCTGAAATTAAACTTCATACTTTAATATTGAAATTCAAAATGATAAAACACAAACATTTGAGTACCACTGATGTATGACTGGCTTCAGAGATATATTTTTTTTATCAAAAAATAAGATACTGACAAAACAATAATAATCATATTGCTCGATAAAACAAACCAACTGAAAACAACACGTTTCAGTTCCTGAGCAGCTGTGCACATCTGCAATCAATGAAACTATCAAAAATATTTCATGCAAAGCTGCAAACCAGCAGCATCGCTGAAGTTAACTTAAGTTTCATACCATTAACATGATCCTGGCTGCTGTCTCTGCATTTCTGTTTACAGCAAATAAAGTCAGAAAGTCAGCAAAGAAATCAAGAATGCAATAATTACAAAAAAGCTGAACTCATGCATTTAACATTTTTTAAATAACAATTATATAGATAGAATACACAAAATAAACATTGACAGTTTAAGGCAAAGCTCATATTTATTTTTTTATTTCTGTAAATATGGGGACTCTTTATTAAAATGTTACTATTAAGTGTGTCATTAAATTAAAATATGATTTCCAGGCATGTTTTCACCCTGCACATATAAACACACTGAACAGACTCTTATGGCTCAATTAGACCAATGTTGATGTTTAACATGTTTGATTGTATGCAAACTCAGTGGCCTTCCTCTTTACGCAGCTATAAAACATCACATCAGGCTGCCAGTGGAGTTCACAGCACGTCACTTCCAACATCATCATGTTCTCTGTCGCTCTGCTGCTGCTGCTGGCAGCTGGATGTGAGTCTCTTTGGATTTGTCAAAGTCAGCAGTTCTGCTTTTGCAGTGTATTTTTTAAACATTTACTTTTCTTTTTACAGGTGTGAAGTGTGAACAGCTGACACAGCCAGCCTCTGTGACTGTGCAGCCAGGTCAACGTCTGACCATCACCTGTCAGGTGTCTTATTCTCTTAGCAGCTACTACACAGCTTGGATCAGACAGCCTGCAGGGAAAGGACTGGAGTGGATCGGATCTAAATATACAGGAGCTTCTTACTATAAAGATTCACTGAAGAACAAGTTCAGTATCAGCTTAGACACTTCCAGCAAAACGGTGACTCTAAACGGAGAGAATATGCAGCCTGAAGACACTGCTGTGTATTACTGTGCCAGAGACCCACAATGACACAAACCATCAGTAGAGCTGAACAAAAACCCCTCAGTGCCTGAACTCTTGTAACATGAAGCCACCAGAGGAGGAGCCCTCGGACCACTAACCACTTCTACCAGCTCACTGTCACAGTAAAGAAGGAAACAGTCTTTAGATCTTCAATACTGTAATATCACATACTGTAATATGACACTACAATCACTGTTACATCAGTGAGGATATAAAGTACACACTTTCAAGGGATTGAATACATTCAGCTCACAACTTGATTTTAAAAGCTTGTGATCCAACTACAATAGAAAATGGTCCTCAAAATGTCCGTTTCTCTTCCATGATATTATTTACAAAAACACTCACATAATTATTTTTTGGATCATAACTGCATTAGTGACTGACTCAGTAGTGTAAAGCCAACTTTGAGATGTTAATTAGTCAAACTATAGAAAGGTTTGCAACACATAATGTGTGTTTGTCAGAGATTCAAGTTCCACCTTCTGTTTGTGTGAGATGAAGAACACATGAGTGTTTAATTTTCTTTTTTGATCATTTAAATAAAATGGTCTTCAGTTACTTTATTATCATCGGTATGTAAATCAGCCTCCTTGTGCTCCCCAAATGTCCTCTCTCCGACCTCTACATGCTCACCACTACTTAATATATGGAAAACAATGAAATATCTTCACACATTTAAGTGGAAGACACACAGATGTAAATAACAAGGTCACCAAGTGACCACATTCAAATAACAATAAAAATAACTTGAGGTTAAAAAGTCAAACAAAATAAGTTGTAAGAGATACAATGAGTTTCTTTAAAACACATAAAATATGGTCAATTAGGAGAAAGCCATAATCGGAAAAATGAGTTTTGAAGAGAGATTGAAAAGATGACACTGTTTAATTGCTCCTCTGATTCCAAAACTGAGGGACAAATACAGCAAAGCACAAGTTACCAGTTGAATCTGGTTGACTGTTTGTGAGGAGGAGTCGATGCAAACCTGGGATGTCTTCCACCTCTACTTATGTGACTGCAGAGAGGACAGAGGACAGTGGACACACAGTTCAACATGATGGACTACAGGACAGGACTGCTGCTTCTAACTGTCTGCTGGGCAGGTGAACATTGTCACTAGTCTTGATTTGACAAAGTTTCCTTTTGTGTCACTGACATATTTCACATGTTTTATGTTTGTTTTAGGTGTTGATGGTCAGACTCTGACAGAATCTGAACCAGTGGTCAAAAGACCTGGAGAATCTCACAGACTGACCTGTACAGCCTCTGGGTTTACACTCAGTAGCTACTGGATGGCTTGGATCAGACAGGCTCCTGGAAAAGGACCGGAGTGGATTGCATATATCTACACGGATAGTAGCTACATCTACTACTCTCAGTCAGTTCAAGGCCGGTTTACCGTCTCCAGAAACAACAACATGCAGCAGCTGTATCTGCAGATGAACACTCTGAAGACGGAAGATTCTGCTGTTTATTATTGTGCTCGAGACTCACAGTGACTGGAGTTGGTGGAGCAGCTGTACAAAATCCTACAGCACTCATTCTTACTGGGCTGATAGACTTAAAGTATTTTTCATTGACATTATTTACTTTATTCTTGATATATTTAGTTTTTACGTATTCCATCATATTTTTTACATATAATATATTCATCATTATACAAAAAATCATGAAAAAATCATATTAATAATAAATATCATTAATACATATGAAATACAATAACGATTACATGTTCATTAAAGGGCTAAAGACTGCTCCCAAAAGTGGTTGCTGAAATTAAACTTAATACTTTAATACTGAAATTAAAAAATGATAATACACAAACATTTGATTACAACTGATGTAAGACTGGCTTCAAAGATACATTTTTTATGAGAAAATAGGTTACTGATAAAATAATAATCATATTGCTCAATAATTCAAACCAACTGAAAACATTTCACTCTTTCCATCACATGTTGTATTTAAGTGCTTCATGAAAACCATTTCTGAGACGAGACAGTGTTGATCTATAAAGTGGAGGAGAAGTGGAATGATTACAGCATTTTACTTACATGAACCTATAAACCTCAATGCCTTTAGATAAACACTATTTTTTTCATCTAACACAACACACAAAGGAACAATAAAGCATTTGTTTTTTGCATTTTGTAACAAAAGTTTCAGTTCCTGAGCAGCTGTGCACATCTGCAATCAATGAAACCATCAAAAATATTTCATGCAAAGCTGCAAACGAGCAGCATCTCTGAAGTTAACTTAAGTTTCATACCATTAACATGATCCTGGCTGCTGTCTCTGCATTTCTGTTTACAGCAAATAAAGTCAGGAAGTCAGCAAAGAAATCAAGAATACAATAATTACAAAAAAGCTGAACTCATGCGTTTAACGTTTTTTTTAAATAACAATTATATAGATAGAATACACAAAATAAACATTGACAGTTTAAGGCAAAGCTAATATTTATTTTTTATTTCTGTAAATACGGGGACTCTTTATTAAAATGTTACAATTAGTGTGTCATTAAATTAAAATATGATTTCCAGGCATGTTTTCACCCTGCACATACAAACACACTGAACAGACTCTTATGGCTCAATTAGACCAATGTTGATGTTTAACATGTTTGATTGTATGCAAACTCAGTGGCCTTCCTCTTTACGCAGCTATAAAACATCACATCAGGCTGCCAGTGGAGTTCACAGCACGTCACTTCCAACATCATCATGTTCTCTGTCGCTCTGCTGCTGCTGCTGGCAGCTGGATGTGAGTCTCTTTGGATTTGTCAAAGTCAGCAGTTCTGCTTTTGCAGTGTATTTTTTAAACATTTACTTTTCTTTTTACAGGTGTGAAGTGTGAACAGCTGACACAGCCAGCCTCTGTGACTGTGCAGCCAGGTCAACGTCTGACCATCACCTGTCAGGTGTCTTATTCTCTTAGCAGCTACCGGACACACTGGATCAGACAGCCTGCAGGGAAAGGACTGGAGTGGATCGGATCTGACTGTGTTGGATGCACCGCATATTATAAAGATTCACTGAAGAACAAGTTCAGTGTCAGCTTAGACACTTCCAGCAAAACGGTGACTCTAAACGGAGAGAATATGCAGCCTGAAGACACTGCTGTGTATTACTGTGCCAGAGACCCACAATGACACAAACCATCAGTAGAGCTGAACAAAAACCCCTCAGTGCCTGAACTCTTGTAACATGAAGCCACCAGAGGAGGAGCCCTCGGACCACTAACCACTTCTACCAGCTCACTGTCACAGTAAAGAAGGAAACAGTCTTTAGATCTTCAATACTGTAATATCACATACTGTAATATGACACTACAATCACTGTTACATCAGTGAGGATATAAAGTACACACTTTCAAGGGATTGAATACATTCAGCTCACAACTTGATTTTAAAAGCTTGTGATCCAACTACAATAGAAAATGGTCCTCAAAATGTCCGTTTCTCTTCCATGATAATATTTCACTAATTCTTGAGATTAGGGACAAAAGTACTTTTGAAAAGTGACAAACAAAAAATCAATGCCACATTAATTTGAATTGGATATCTTCATAAACACAGGTCTCATCTATCTACCATGAAAAGGAACAGGCAATTTATTTAACATATTCTTATAAAAATTGACATTTACTCAGTGAGTAACTTGACATTTGTCAACTCCGTCGGACACATGAAAATATGTTTTTTGTGTGTTTGATCAATTCACCAACACTGTGAAATCTTTAAGTGTGTAGAAATGGTGTGTGTAGAAGAAATTGTGTTACCTTACAATTCTTATTTGGTTTTGGTATAATGTTCCTTTCTCTCTAAACATCAAATGTCCTGCTGAGCTGTTTTCCATTGTGTTAACCCTTGCCGTCTTGATGAAAAGACCCTTTGATCTGTCCACCTTCCTGGACCGTCTCCGAAACACCTTCATCTCACATACTTGATCAAGGCCTTCATGAATAACCCCTGTTGTGACACTATGTAGAAAGAACCCAGCTGTTCCGAGGGAAGTCACAACTTTATGTTGTCTCAGGACGTCTCTTCCAAGTGGAAGAGACGTGTATTGAATCTATGTAAATCCACTGTTTAGACCTGCCCCTTTGGTTCTGTCTATAAAGTTGTCCCTCACCTCACAGAATGTAGAATGGACTGTGTGGCAACTGCGACATTGCTCTTTCTCCACTGTCAGTGATTAAACCTCATTTGAACCAGCCACAGAATTGGACCTGAAGAGTTTCTTCCACATGTGCCTTAACAAGCTTAATTGATAAATTGCATTATATAGACTTTTAATATTATTTTCCATTGTTTTGAAATGAGCCAATTTAAATTACCTTCATTTCGTTGAGTATTTTTTTCATTTTTATATATACAATCAGTGGTTTTGTGCACAAAAGACACTGATGGATGTAGATAAGTTGGTGTTTTAATATATGAACACAGTCAAATGGGCAACAGAAATATGCATTTTTGTATAAACATGAAAAACCTCCATCATACGGTGTTGACGCACAACTGACGGTGTTGACAAATTAATGGAGAATCAAACTGATTAAGGATATGTAGCATGTTCTGAACGTGGCAAAGGGAGAGACCATAAAGGGAAAGGGTATCAAACTTCAAACAAGGAGTACCTGGTCACAGGATCTTTAAGGCACACATGAAAATCTCAAAATGTTCCTGGGGAAATTTTGAACGGACCACAGGGGCTACTGCCGGTGTTTGTACATTATGATGAGATTCTTCAGAGATTTCAAACGAGACGGAGTTGTTTTAGAGGCAAATACAGAGACTGTTTGCTGAAAAACATGAATTTACCTCTAAAACGGCTCCGTCTCGTAACGTTACATTTTCATTACATAGCGTGGTGAATGTGCAGGTCACAACTAGTCCAAGAAAGCATTTTGGAGTTGTTGGATTGTGTATTTGATGAGTTTGATGAGGGAAACCAGGAAATCCCATTAGCCTCCTCAGCATAGCTCTGAGCAGCTAAAAATAGTTTACACAGACAAATAAAGGTAATGAACCTACTGCTGTGAATATAGGGATTATGGCAATGGGCCAATTTGCCAAAATGTTGAACTGTCCCTTTGTTTTTGTTTTGTTAAGATTTTTTTCTGGCATAGACACATTTTATTTAGCAGTGGTAAGAAAGGAAACATGGGAGAGAGAGGGGGATGTGACATGCAGCAAAGGACCTCCGGTCAGGATTCGAACCAGGGTCTGCTGCATATATGCGTACATGGCATGTCCTCTAACCACTAGACCACCTGCGTGGCGGTGAACTATCCCTTTAACTGTAGCTGTGGCCTGAGACTCAGTTAAAGGGTTACCGTGGCAACTTGAAGTCCCCACCAGGCTAAGGGAGACAGAAACGTGGAGAAAAAGAGCCATTTTCTGCTTCTGCGCTGGTCTCACATTTGGGCTGTTTCTGACAAAACGGTAGGTCTTATCAGAAACAAAACACACCATCATCGCTGTAAGGACTTTGTTTCTGCATACAAATACTTGGCAGACATACTGGGTGGATCCCCAAGAAGACATTGAATGTTCTAATGAGCGGAGGATGGGGAGGTGGGTCGTGGGCACTGACCTAGAATGGGTGGGAATATTCAAATGTGCCTTATTCCTACATCAGAGTAAGCGCCGAAATTGACAGGCTCATCTGAAAAAAAGCGCGGGGTATTTTCAGAAATCCGTTTCTCACTCAAAGAAGCATGTGCGGCCTTATTTCACCAAAGACCCCAAACAACACCCCAAATCCCAGAAAAAGTGGGTTTTGTCATTATGTCAACTTTAATTCAATCAAAATGTATACTTAGATTATATTATCATGTTATATAGTTGTTATGCATTCATTAATAAGGATTTGGGAGCACTTTTCCACTTGAAAAAATGACATGTTTTTCAAATTACTCATATCTAGTAAAAGGTAGCCATTTAGATTTTTCTCAGTTGTCAGATGCCACTAAACTAAACCTAAATACCAACTTTTATTTCAAAATTATTGATTGAAATCACCCCTAATTTGAAGACAGTGTTGACACACACTAGCTGTGACCTCAGAGATTTCAACTTGTTTGCTGAATATTTAAAAAAATGTAAAACTTACGAGACCATGTGTTGGACTGCTGCATCCATCAGCAGGAAGGAGTCAAAGGGGGTACTCAGGGTGAAGGCTGACCAAAATATGTTTGATTTATTTAGAATTTGAAAAATATCTTACGGAGTTGACATGAATTAAGGACAAACTTTGAGAGGCTGTTGTTAATGTATAAAATAATGGAATGTCCACTTTAAATGTTTTGTGGTATTTTATTAAGCCATACAATTAACCTCATATTAATATTTGGACATTTTGGGCATTTTAAAACACTTATTTTCGGCAGTTTGATACTGTGACCTCTACGGAGGACGAGTTCATTTGCATGGGCTTTCATAGTACAGTGCCCGTATTTTATCAAATTACTATGAAATATTATAAATATATACAAAACTAAGGGTGTACACATACAAAAGTCTTTCATATCCAACTTTTAAAGCCTTTTTAAAATAAATAATTTATTGTTTTTTTAAGACAAATTGCAACATTTTGATGTGGGACATGTTTTGTCCCTTATCTCAAGAATCAGTGATTTACAAAAACACTCACATAATTATTTTTTGGATCATAACTGCATTAGTGACTGACTCAGTAGTGTAAAGCCAACTTTGAGATGTTAATTAGTCAAACTATAGAAAGGTTTGCAACACATAATGTGTGTTTGTCAGAGATTCAAGTTCCACCTTCTGTTTGTGTGAGATGAAGAACACATGAGTGTTTAATTTTCTTTTTAGATCATTTAAATAAAATGGTCTTCAGTTACTTTATTATCATCGGTATGTAAATCAGCCTCCTTGTGATCCCCAAATGTCCTCTCTCCGGCCTCTACATGCTCACCACTACTTAATATATGGAAAACAATGAAATATCTTCACACATTTAAGTGGAAACACACAGATGTAAATAACAAGGTCACCAAGTGACCACATTCAAATAACAATAATAATAACTTAAGGTTAAAAAGTCAAACAAAATAAGTTGTAAGAGATACAATAAGTTCCTTTAAAACACACATAATAAAATATGGTCAATTAGGAGAAAGCCATAATGGGAAAAATGAGTTTTGAAGAGAGATTGAAAAGATGACACTGTTTAATTGCTCCTCTGATTCCAAAACTGAGGGACAAATACAGCAAAGCACAAGTTACCAGTTGAATCTGGTTGACTGTTTGTGAGGAGGAGTCGATGCAAACCTGGGATGTCTTCCACCTCTACTTATGTGACTGCAGAGAGGACAGAGGACAGTGGACACACAGTTCAACATGATGGACTACAGGACAGGACTGCTGCTTCTAACTGTCTGCTGGGCAGGTGAACATTGTCACTAGTCTTGATTTGACAAAGTTTCCTTTTGTGTCACTGACATATTTCACATGTTTTATGTTTGTTTTAGGTGTTGATGGTCAGACTCTGACACAATCTGAACCAGTGGTCAAAAGACCTGGAGAATCTCACAGACTGACCTGTACAGCCTCTGGGTTTACACTCAGCAGCTATTATATGGCTTGGATCAGACAGGCTCCTGGAAAAGGACTGGAGTGGATTGCAACTATCAGCTCGGGTAGTGGTGGCAGCACCTACTACCCTCAGTCAGTTCGAGGCCGGTTTACCGTCTCCAGAAACAACAACATGCAGCAGCTGTATCTGCAGATGAACACTCTGAAGACGGAAGATTCTGCTGTTTATTATTGTGCTCGAGACTCACAGTGACTGGAGTTGGTGGAGCAGCTGTACAAAATCCTACAGCACTCATTCTTACTGGGCTGATAGACTTAAAGTATTTTTCATTCACATTATTTACTTTATTCTTGATGTATATTTAGTTTTTGTTTACATATAATAAATTAGTCCCTGCAATATAAACATTCCTGAAAAATATTATTCATAAATATTATTAAAAAACATTAAATATGATTACAAGATTACATGTTCATGAAAGGGCTAAAGACTGCTCACCAAAGTGGTTGCTGAAATTAAACTTCATACTTTAATAGTGAAATTCAAAATGATAAAACACAAACATTTGAGTACCACTGATGTATGACTGGCATCAGAGATACATTTTTTAATGAGAGAATAAGATACTGATAAAATAATAATAATAATATCGCTCAATAAAACAAACCAACTGAAAACAAGTTTCAGTTCCTGAGCAGCTGTGCACATCTGCAATCAATGAAACCATCAAAAATATTTCATGCAAAGCTGCAAACCAGCAGCATCGCTGAAGGTAACTTAAGTTTCATACCATTAACATGATCCTGGCTGCTGTCTCTGCATTTCTGTTTACAGCAAATAAAGTCAGAAAGTCAGCAAAGAAATCAAGAATGCAATAATTACAAAAAAGCTCAACTCATGCGGTTGACGTTTTTTTTTTAATTATATAACAGTTACATAGATAGAATACACAAAATTAACATTGATAGTTAAGGGCAAAGCAAATATATTTTTTATTTCTGTAAATATGGGGACTCTTTATTAAAATGTTACAATTAAGTGTGTCATTAAATTAAAATATGATTTCCAGGCATGTTTTCACCCTGCACATATAAACACACTGAACAGACTCTTATGGCTCAATTAGACCAATGTTGATGTTTAACATGTTTGATTGTATGCAAACTCAGTGGCCTTCCTCTTTACGCAGCTATAAAACATCACATCAGGCTGCCAGTGGAGTTCACAGCACGTCACTTCCAACATCATCATGTTCTCTGTCGCTCTGCTGCTGCTGCTGGCAGCTGGATGTGAGTCTCTTTGGATTTGTCAAAGTCAGCAGTGCAGTATATTTTTTAAACATTTACTTTTCTTTTTACAGGTGTGAAGTGTGAACAGCTGACACAGCCAGCCTCTGTGACTGTGCAGCCAGGTCAACGTCTGACCATCACCTGTCAGGTGTCTTATTCTCTTAGCAGCCACTACACAGCTTGGATCAGACAGCCTGCAGGGAAAGGACTGGAGTGGATCGGATGGAAATATACGGGAGACTCTTCGTATAAAGATTCACTGAAGAACAAGTTCAGTATCAGCTTAGTCACTTCCAGCAAAACGGTGACTCTAAACGGAGAGAATATGCAGCCTGAAGACACTGCTGTGTATTACTGTGCCAGAGACCCACAATGACACAAACCATCAGTAGAGCTGAACAAAAACCCCTCAGTGCCTGAACTCTTGTAAGATGAAGCCACCAGAGGAGGAGCCCTCGGACCACTAACCACTTCTACCAGCTCACTGTCAAGAGAGAAACCATGTTAGATTATATCAAAAAGGTCTTCATTAAATTGAACTCCAGCTGATTTTACTAAAGTACTCTGACATTACAAACACTGATACATCATTGCATGTAACCTTCCAAGTGATGGAATAAAATCAGCTCATAACTCCAGTTCAACGACTACAGCAGGAAGTAATCCTCAAATGTCTATTACTCTTCCATGAAATTGTTATTAAAAAATTATCAGGATTATTTTTATTATCCGAATCATAACCAATGTGAGCGTGAATGGTTGTCTGTCTCTACATGTCGGCCCTGTGATAGACTGGCGTCCTGTCCAGGGTGTACCCTGCCTTCGCCCAATGACAGCTGGGATCGGCTCCAGCCCCCCCGCGACCCTGAATACAGGATAAGCGGAAAATGGATGGATGGATGGATGGATGGATGGATGGATGGATGGATGAATCATAACCGCATTAGCGGATTTTAATTAGTGATTCTTTAGGAAAGTTTGTTTCTAATAACAAAATAAAATGTTTGCCCGAGATTCAAGTTCAACCTTCTGTGAGATGAAGAACAGCTGAACATTTCATCTTCATTTTGATTCATTTAAATAACTTGTAGTCAGCTGATTTTGTTATCATCGGTATGTAAATCAGCCTCCTTGTGAGTTGCCTTATAAGGAAGTGAAGTGTGTGTGTTTGTTGTGTGTCAGAGACAGAAGAGCTCACATCAGTTCATCTCCAACATCATCATGTTCTCTGTCGCTCTGATGCTGCTGCTGGCAGCTGCAACCTGTGAGGAGCTTTTAGTGGATTCACACTATTAAACACATTAGAAACGCTGAACAGTCGGTGAATGATGGAGATCATGTTGATTTGTGTTTCCACAGGTGTGAACAGTATTGATCTCATCCAGCCAGACTCGATGGTGGTGCAGCCTGGACAGTCTTTGACCATCACCTGTCAGGTCTCTGGTTATTCTTTGACTGATGACGACTATGCAACAGGTTGGATCAGACAGAGTGAAGGAAAACCGATGGACTGGATTAACCATCAGTGGGGAACAAGTGGCCTTCGTCAAAATGAAGCTCTGAAGAACAAGTTCAGCTACAGCAGAGACACTTCTGCTCGAACAGTGACTCTGAAAGGAACGAATCTGCAGCCTGAGGACACAGCTGTGTATTACTGTGTCCGTTACACCACAGTGATACAAACCACCAACAGACCTGCACAAATACTCAGCAACCATGTGACTCAGCCCCACACACACACACGTTAACAATGAGACATAAAAATAAATAAAGTCATCTGCAGTTACTCCCTGATAGAAGCTCACTTTAACATGATAACAAAAACTCACTTTGGGGATATTGTAAAACTGATTGTCAAAGTCTTCATGTGATGCAAACTGCTTAATAATGAGCACAAAAACTTAAAAAATGTGTTTCCTACTTTTCCTAACCTATTCCACAAATAATACTGAAATATGCAAGAGGGACCCGTGTACAGTAAACATGCATTTTTATTTTTCACACCAGGAAGTGATCCAAGTCAAATCCATTCCACACTGTGAGGAGGAGTCGATGCAAACCTGGGATGTCTTCCACCTCTACTTATGTGACTGCAGAGAGGACAGAGGACAGTGGACACACAGTTCAACATGATGGACTACAGGACAGGACTGCTGCTTCTAACTGTCTGCTGGGCAGGTGAACATTGTCACTAGTCTTGATTTGACAGAGTTTCCTTTTGTGTCACTGACATATTTCACATGTTTTATGTTTGTTTTAGGTGTTGATGGTCAGACTCTGACAGAATCTGAACCAGTGGTCAAAAGACCTGGAGAATCTCACAGACTGACCTGTACAGCCTCTGGATTTACACTCAGCAGTTATTATATGGCTTGGGTCAGACAGGCTCCTGGAAAAGGACTGGAGTGGATTGCCTGGAGTCATAATGCTGGTAGCACCGATTACCACTCTCAGTCAGTTCAAGGCCGGTTTACCGTCTCCAGAAACAACAACATGCAGCAGCTGTATCTGCAGATGAACAATCTGAAGACGGAAGATTCTGCTGTTTATTATTGTGCTCGAGACTCACAGTGACTGGAGTTGGTGGAGCAGCTGTACAAAATCCTACAGCACTCATTCTTACTGGGCTGATAGACTTAAAGTATTTTTCATTCACATTATTTACTTTATTCTTGATATATATTTAAATTTTACGTTTTACATCATATTTTTTACATATAATAAATCAATCTTGATCCAAAAATTAATGGCAAAAATAATATGAATAATAAATATCATTAATAAACATGAAATACGATAAGGATTACATAATTATTAAAGGTCTAAGACTGCACACCAAAGTGGTTGCTGAAATTAAACTTCATATTTTAACACTGAAATTCAAAAATGATAAAACACAAACATTTGAGTACCACTGATGTATGACTGGCTTCAAAGATATATTTTTTACTAAAATAAGATACTGATAAAATAATAATCATATTACTCGATAATACAAACCAAATGAAAACATTTCACTCTTTCCATCACATGTTGTATTTAAGTGCTTCATGAAAACCATTTCTGAGACGAGACAGTGTTGATCTATAAAGTGGAGGAGAAGTGGAATGATTACAGCATATTACTTACATTAATCTATAAACCTCAATGCCTTTTGATTAACACTATTTTTTTCATCTAACACAACACACACAGGAACAATTAATGATTTGTTTTTTGCATTTTGTAATAAAAGTTTCAGTTCCTGAGCAGCTGTGCACATCTGCAATCAATGAAACCATCAAAAATATTTCATGCAAAGCTGCAAACCAGCAGCATCGCTGAAGTTAACTTAAGTTTCATACCATTAACATGATCCTGGCTGCTGTCTCTGCATTTCTGTTTACAGCAAATAAAGTCAGAAAGTCAGCAAAGAAATCAAGAATGCAATAATTACAAAAAAGCTGAACTAATGCGTTTAACGTTTTTTAAATAACAATTATATAGATAGAATACACAAAATATACATTGATAGTTAAAGGCAAAGCTAATATTTATTTATTTTATTTCTGTAAATACGGGGACTCTTTATTAAAATGTTACTATTAAGTGTGTCATTAAATTAAAATATGATTTCCAGGCATGTTTTCACCCTGCACATATAAACACACTGAACAGACTCTTATGGCTCAATTAGACCAATGTTGATGTTTAACATGTTTGATTGTATGCAAACTCAGTGGCCTTCCTCTTTACGCAGCTATAAAACATCACATCAGGCTGCCAGTGGAGTTCACAGCACGTCACTTCCAACATCATCATGTTCTCTGTCGCTCTGCTGCTGCTGCTGGCAGCTGGATGTGAGTCTCTTTGGATTTGTCAAAGTCAGCAGTTCTGCTTTTGCAGTGTATTTTTTAAACATTTACTTTTCTTTTTACAGGTGTGAAGTGTGAACAGCTGACACAGCCAGCCTCTGTGACTGTGCAGCCAGGTCAACGTCTGACCATCACCTGTCAGGTGTCTTATTCTCTTAGTGACTACTACACAGCTTGGATCAGACAGCCTGCAGGGAAAGGACTGGAGTGGATGAGTAGTGACTCAGATGTCAAAGATTCACTAAAGAACAAGTTCAGTGTCAACTTAGACACTTCCAGCAAAACAGTGACTCTAAACGGAGAGAATATGCAGCCTGAAGACACTGCTGTGTATTACTGTGCCAGAGACCCACAATGACACAAACCATCAGTAGAGCTGAACAAAAACCCCTCAGTGCCTGAACTCTTGTAACATGAAGCCACCAGAGGAGGAGCCCTCGGACCACTAACCACTTCTACCAGCTCACTGTCACAGTAAAGAAGGAAACAGTCTTTAGATCTTCAATACTGTAATATCACATACTGTAATATGACACTACAATCACTGTTACATCAGTGAGTATATAAAGTACACACTTTCAAGGGATTGAATACATTCAGCTCACAACTTGATTTTAAAGCTTGTGATCCAACTACAATAGAAAATGCTCCTCAAAATGTCCGTTTCTCTTCCATGATATTATTTACAAAAACACTCACATAACTATTTTTTGGATCATAACTGCATTAGTGACTGACTCAGTAGTGTAAAGCCAACTTTGAGATGTTAATTAGTCAAACTATAGAAAGATTTGCAACACATAATGTGTGTTTATCAGAGATTCAAGTTCCACCTTCTGTTTGTGTGAGATGAAGAACACATGAGTGTTTAATTTTCTTTTTAGATCATTTAAATAAAATGGTCTTCAGTTACTTTATTATCATCGGTATGTAAATCAGCCTCCTTGTGCTCCCCAAATGTCCTCTCTCCGGCCTCTACATGCTCACCACTACTTAATATATGGAAAACAATGAAATATCTTCACACATTTAAGTGGAAGACACACAGATGTAAATAACAAGGTCACCAAGTGACCACATTCAAATAACAATAATAATAACTTGAGGTTAAAAAGTCAAACAAAATAAGTTGTAAGAGATACAATGAGTTCCTTTAAAACACACATAATAAAATATGGTCAATTAGGAGAAAGCCATAATCGTAAAAATGAGTTTTGAAGAGAGATGGAAAGATGACACTGTTTAATTTCTCCTCTGATTCCAAAACTGAGGGACAAATACAGCAAAGCACAAGTTACCAGTTGAATCTGGTTGACTGTTTGTGAGGAGGAGTCAAAATTGAAAGCTTTAACATGATTTGCTGTAAACCAAATTTATTTTCTCTGAAAGCTATTTTCTGTATACATAACCAAATCCACACCAAATCCTGAAATTAACGTATTTTACAGCCAAACAAAAAGGAAAAAACAAATGTCCTTTCCAGAAGAATTTACATATTTAGTCAGAATTGGCAACTGTGTTTTTGAAAGTCGATTATCTGAAATAAAAGGGATAAATAATGTTCTCCTCGAAGTCAGCCGATTCTGATGGACTTATAACCTTTAAATCAAGCGTAGCGTTAGTTCTGGCAGGCCACGACGTCAAGCTCTAAATCAGCAGCAACAGCGTAGCTGTCAAAACCGAGGAGATCAGCTGACGGCTCAGCTGACTCCCCGTACCCGCTTCCTATTGGGAAATTGCATTCAGAGCGCGCTATTTAAACCGCTCTAGCCTGACCTCCCTCATTGCTTCCTCTGCCGGCTTTTTCAACCCACCTCCACCCCAGCTCCTCCTGTCATCTGTTATGTACCTTACCATTGTTCTTGTTGGTCTGCTCTGTCTGGGGTTTTTCTTGCTGCTACGCTCCCTGCTTATGCCGTTCATGATGGCTCATGAAGGGCAGGAAGGTGCTCTTCCTGCCTCAGGCTTTCCACGCAAGCGCGTGGAAGAGCAGGGAGTCCCAGAACAGTACCATACCGCCAAATGAAACTTGTGCAAATAAATAAAGATTCTTTTTGACAAAGTGGTCCTGACTGAACCTGAATTAAATAAAGTCATATCACTGTTTTCAATATATAACATAAACCATGAGGATAAGAGAACTGATGTGTTTGGAGCCTCTAATTAAAAATAAAAATAATAGTAATAATAACAACAAGAACAATTTTAAAAATAATAATAGTGACAACAACAACAACATTAATAATAATAATAATAATAATAATAATAATAATAATAATAATGATAAGGAGAATAATAAGAATAATAAGAATGATAAGAATGTGTGTGCAGAAATCTCATGGAATAATCTGCAATGTGCCCTAAAATCAAAACATTTCTACCTCCGTATCTACCTCTATGTAGAAAACCATGTCTAGTTCTTTGCAAAAAAAACCCAAAACAAATGATTTTTAATATTTTAAACATAGAGAGACAGTGTGCTTATGGTTCAGCATACCTGGTCAATTGATAGGCAATTGCAAAAACAACTGTATTGTGACAAGAGAATACCTTAAGAAGACATTCGGGTTACTTGCCTCTGAAACCAAACTTACAAGATAATTTCTTACTACATAACTGAAACCCAAAATAATTATATTAATACACTTTATTCATTAAGTTGTGATTTTCCATTTTTTGTATGTTGCACTGGACAAAATAATCTCAGAGTAAATGAACATATTGAAATGCTCCAAATTATTACCATAAAAAGTGTAATCAATATCATCAGGTTATAGATTTAAATAAAATTAAGTTATGGTGATATGATTTAAGGAATAACACAAAATGCAGTTACTTAAAAGAAAGCCATAGCATGAAAAATACATTTTTAAGAGAATGAATGGAGAATACTGTTCAATCAAAAAGGAGGAGTCGATGCAAACCTGGAATGTCTTCCACCTCTACTTATGTAACTGCAGAGAGGACAGAGGACAGTGGACACACAGTTCAACATGATGGACTACAGGACAGGACTGCTGCTTCTAACTGTCTGCTGGGCAGGTGAACATTGTCACTAGTCTTGATTTGACAGAGTTTCCTTTTGTGTCACTGACATATTTCACATGTTTTATGTTTGTTTTAGGTGTTGATGGTCAGACTCTGACAGAATCTGAACCAGTGGTCAAAAGACCTGGAGAATCTCACAGACTGACCTGTACAGCCTCTGGGTTTAACTTTGGTGGCTCCTATATGGCTTGGATCAGACAGGCTCCTGGAAAAGGACCGGAGTGGATTGCATATATCTACACAAATAGTAGCTACATCTACTACTCTCAGTCAGTTCAAGGCCGGTTTACCGTCTCCAGAAACAACAACATGCAGCAGCTGTATCTGCAGATGAACACTCTGAAGACGGAAGATTCTGCTGTTTATTATTGTGCTCGAGACTCACAGTGACTGGAGTTGGTGGAGCAGCTGTACAAAATCCTACAGCACTCATTCTTACTGGGCTGATAGACTTAAAGTATTTTTCATTGACATTATTTACTTTATTCTTGATATATTTAGTTTTTACGTATTCCATCATATTTTTTACATATAATATATTCATCATTATACAAAAAATCATGAAAAAATAATATTAATAATAAATATCATTAATAAATATGAAATACAATAACGATTACATGTTCATTAAAGGGCTAAAGACTGCTCCCAAAAGTGGTTGCTGAAATTAAACTTAATACTTTAATACTGAAATTAAAAAATGATAAAACACAAACATTTGATTACAACTGATGTATGACTGGCTTCAAAGATACATTTTTGATGAAAAAATAGGATACTGATAAAATAATAATCATATTGCTCAATAATTCAAACCAACTGAAAACATCTCACTCTTTCCATCACATGTTGTATTTAAGTGCTTCATGAAAACCATTTCTGAGACGAGACAGTGTTGATCTATAAAGTGGAGGAGAAGTGGAATGATTACAGCATTTTACTTACATTAACCTATAAACCTCAATGCCTTTTGATTAACACTATTTTTTTCATCTAACACAACACACAAAGGAACAATAAAGCATTTGTTTTTTGCATTTTGTAATAAAAGTTTCAGTTCCTGAGCAGCTGTGCACATCTGCAATCAATGAAACCATCAAAAATATTTCATGCAAAGCTGCAAACCAGCAGCATCGCTGAAGTTAACTGAAGTTTCATACCATTAACATGATCCTGGCTGCTGTCTCTGCATTTCTGTTTACAGCAAATAAAGTCAGAAAGTCAGCAAAGAAATCAAGAATACAATAATTACCAAAAAGCTGAACTCATGCGTTTAACATTTTTTTTTAAATTATATAACAATCATATAGATAGAATACACAAAATAAACATTGACAGTTTAAGGCAAAGCTAATTTTTTTTTTTTTATTTCTGTAAATACGGGGTCTCTTTATTAAAATGTTACAATTAAGTGTGTCATTAAATATGATTTCCAGGCATGTTTTCACCCTGCACATATAAACACACTGAACAGACTCTTATGGCTCAATTAGACCAATGTTGATGTTTAACATGTTTGATTGTATGCAAACTCAGTGGCCTTCCTCTTTACGCAGCTATAAAACATCACATCAGGCTGCCAGTGGAGTTCACAGCACGTCACTTCCAACATCATCATGTTCTCTGTCGCTCTGCTGCTGCTGCTGGCAGCTGGATGTGAGTCTCTTTGGATTTGTCAAAGTCAGCAGTTGTGCTTTTGCAGTGTATTTTTTAAACATTTACTTTTCTTTTTACAGGTGTGAAGTGTGAACAGCTGACACAGCCAGCCTCTGTGACTGTGCAGCCAGGGCAACGTCTGACCATCACCTGTCAGGTGTCTTATTCTCTAAGCAGCCACTTGACAGCTTGGATCAGACAGCCTGCAGGGAAAGGACTGGAGTGGATCGGATGGAAATATACAGGAGGCTCTAACTATAAAGATTCACTGAAGAACAAGTTCAGTATCAGCTTAGACACTTCCAGCAAAACGGTGACTCTAAACGGAGAGAATATGCAGCCTGAAGACACTGCTGTGTATTACTGTGCCAGAGACCCACAATGACACAAACCATCAGTAGAGCTGAACAAAAACCCCTCAGTGCCTGAACTCTTGTAACATGAAGCCACCAGAGGAGGAGCCCTCGGACCACTAACCACTTCTACCAGCTCACTGTCACAGTAAAGAAGGAAACAGTCTTTAGATCTTCAATACTGTAATATCACATACTGTAATATGACACTACAATCACTGTTACATCAGTGAGTATATAAAGTACACACTTTCAAGGGATTGAATACATTCAGCTCACAACTTGATTTTAAAAGCTTGTGATCCAACTACAATAGAAAATGGTCCTCAAAATGTCCGTTTCTCTTCCATGATATTATTTACAAAAACACTCACATAATTATGTTTTGGATCATAACTGCATTAGTGACTGACTCAGTAGTGTAAAGACAACTTTGAGATGTTAATTAGTCAAACTATAGAAAGGTTTGCAACACATAATGTGTGTTTGTCAGAGATTCAAGTTCCACCTTCTGTTTGTGTGAGATGAAGAACACACGAGTGTTTAATTTTCTTTTTAGATCATTTAAATAAAATGGTCTTCAGTTACTTTATTATCATCGGTATGTAAATCAGCCTCCTTGTGCTCCCCAAATGTCCTCACTCCGGCCTCTACATGCTCACCACTACTTAATATATGGAAAACAATGAAATGTCTTCACACATTTAAGTGGAAACACACAGATGTAAATAACAAGGTCACCAAGTGACCACATTCAAATAACAATAATAATAACATAAGGTTAAAAAGTCAAACAAAATAAGCTGTAAGAGATACAATGAGTTTCTTTAAGACACACATAATAAAATATGGTCAATTAGGAGAAAGCCATAATCGTAAAAATGAGTTTTGAAGAGAGATTGCAAAGATGACACTGTTTAATTGCTCCTCTGATTCCAAAACTGAGAGACAAATACAGCAAAGCACAAGTTACCAGTTGAATCTGGTTGACTGTTTGTGAGGAGGAGTCGATGCAAACCTGGGATGTCTTCCACCTCTACTTATGTGACTGCAGAGAGGACAGAGGACAGTGGACACACAGTTCAACATGATGGACTACAGGACAGGACTGCTGCTTCTAACTGTCTGGGCAGGTGAACATTGTCACTAGTCTTGATTTGACAGAGTTTCCTTTTGTGTCACTGACATATTTCACATGTTTTATGTTTGTTTTAGGTGTTGATGGTCAGACTCTGACAGAATCTGAACCAGTGGTCAAAAGACCTGGAGAATCTCACAGACTGACCTGTACAGCCTCTGGATTTTCAATCGGCAGCTATCATATGGTCTGGATCAGACAGGCTCCTGGAAAAGGACTGGAGTGGATGCCTGGAGTCGGAATGTTGCTGGCACCGATTACCACTCTCAGTCAGTTCAAGGCCGGTTTACCGTCTCCAGAAACAACAACATGCAGCAGCTGTATCTGCAGATGAACACTCTGAAGACGGAAGATTCTGCTGTTTATTATTGTGCTCGACACTCACAGTGACTGGAGTTGGTGGAGCAGCTGTACAAAATCCTATAGCACTCATTCTGACTGATAGATTTTAAGTATTTTTCACTGACAATATATACTTTATTCTTGATTTATATTTAGTTTTTACGTATTAAATCATACTTTTCACATATAATTAATTCATCATTATCTGAAAATTAATGGAAAAAATAATGTTAATAATAAATATCATTAATAAACATTAAATACGATAAGGATTAAATATTCATTAAAGGGCTAAAGACTGCACACCAAAGTGGTTGCTGAAATCATACTTTAATACTGAAATTAAAAAATGATAAGACAAACATTTGAGTACCACTGATGTATGATGTATTGAACCTCAGTAGTACTCGGTAGTAGGATTTTTTCCTACTTATTATTATTTTGCCTCCGAATTTCGATTGCCTAAAACTCCTACAGCTTTAAGAGTTGTAGGAAAAATTTTATATCTTAAAACGTGCGGTTCGATCGGGATCGGCGTGCTATTACTTTCCTTAGCCGAACACAAATTTTTCCGAAATTTTCCCATTGAAATGATTGGACTAGCGAAAAAAAAGGAACAGTCATTGTAGTTTTTCAAACGTCTGCTGCTCAGGCATACTTTCACCTAGAAACTCCATTTAAACAACATTTTGGCGATAGGAGTTTCGGTGTGAGCGGGGCAAGCTTTTGTTCGGACCCTCTGCGAAGCCGGAATGGAGAGTTCGAGAGAGGCAGAGAGAGGCTTGAAGGCAGTCATACACACGTGCCGAGGGCCGTTGCTATGGTGACGGCACTCTGTGGCTCTGATCTTGAGAACTGACAGCAGGTGTGCTCTGATTGGTGGACAGGAAGGAGCAGTCAGTAGGAAATATAGTTTTTTTTGTCAAACCTCTTCTGCTCAGGCATACTTTCACCTAGAAACTCCATTTAAACTTTAAAATGGAGACACATGTCTGTCTATCTCTCTCTGTCTCACTCAGAAGTGATAGCAGGTGCGCTCTGATTGGCCAACAGGAGCAGCCAGTGGGAGTTGTAGTTTTTCAAGCAATACATAGTGTAATATTCACACAGAATACCCAAAGTGCTTGTTACAACAGCAATGTTATAGCTGAGATGTGATAGCCAATATTCCTACGGGACCCTGAAGTAAACATGGAATGTGATTGGTCCACAGTGCTTGGAGTTAGTCAGTTCAGATACGCCGGCAGAGCATACGGCATAGCCTGCGGTGTATAGCCTATGTTATTATTGTCTGCACAATAAATGCTACGTTAATAGCACGTCGTTGTCCTGGATATTATATGTACGCACAGTACAAAAACAAGACATGGTGTCAGAGTAAAAACGATTTTCAACGGACGAAATTTGGACGTCGCTGGAGTACCGTCACCCCGTGTGGACTGGGATGCTAGCAACCTGCCCGAAGCATGGCGGAAGTTTAAGCTACACGTGGAGCTAATGTTTTCTGGTCCTTTCAAGAAGAAGGGAGAGGATGAAAAGTGCAGCTACCTACTCCTTTGGGTCGGAGATAAAGGCAGAGACATTTATAACACATGGACACTTACGGCAGATGAAAGTAAGGTGTTAAAATCGTACTATGACCGTTTTGAAGCATACGTCATGCCGAAGACAAATGTCATATTTGCCCGTTATAAATTCCATGAAAAAGTACAAGGAATCAACGAGCCGTTTGAACAGTTTGTGACCGATTTGAGGCTGCTTGTGAAAGACTGTAATTATGCTAACAGTGAAGAAATGATAAGAGACCGTGTAGTTTTTGGAATCCACTCACCAAGAGTGAGAGAAAAGCTACTGAACGTCGGCTCCGACTTAACGTTGGATAAAGCAATAGACATTGCCAGGTCTCATGAAATAGCACAAGCACAGCTTAGAACTATAACTGGCGGTAACAGTGGACCGTATGAACAGACTGTACATGCAATCGGTCGGCAACCTTCAAAGAATACACATTGGAAAACGCGCCACGGCAGTTACAAAAGAAACCCGCATGACAGAGAGGGAGACAGAGAGCACCCTAAAGGATGTGGCTACTGTGGGAACAAGGCTCACGGAGCAAAAGACAGCTGCCCAGCAAAAGGAAAACAGTGCAAGATATGCAGCAAATGGAACCATTTTGCAAAAGTGTGCCGTTCCAGCCAAGGAAAAGCAGTACACACAATAGGTGAAAATGAGCCAGACAAAGACACAGACTTGTTTATTGATTCAGTGAGAGGAAAAGACAGTACTGGTCAAGACAAGGCCTTTGCAGATGTGAAAATTGGCCCAAACAAAACCTCAGTCAGCTTCAAGTTAGACACTGGAGCCTCAGCAAACGTCATTCCTACACGTATTTTCAGAAAGTTGGGAATACAACATGTACTACAGCCCTCAATTCGCCCACTCTATGGCTATGGTGGTGAGCAACTAGTTGTCAGAGGCAAATGCAACATGAGTTGCCAGTACAAAGACACTCAACTAATGCTGAAGGTTCACGTTGTTGACACACATGCACCCCCAGTGCTAGGATTAGAAGCATGTCTGGACTTTGGACTAATTAAACTCATACTATCCATAGATGGCACAGCTGAGGTACCAATCATGGACGAGTTTGCAGATGTCTTCACAGGAATAGGACTGTTTCCTGGCGAGTGTACAATCCACATCGACCCCAACGCAACACCTGTAGTCCACCCACCGAGACGTGTCCCTCTCGCTCTACGTGACCGCCTCAAAGTGGAGCTACAGAACATGGAGAAACAGCAGATCATCACGAAAGTCACTGAACCAACTGAATGGGTCAATTCGATGGTGGCAGCAGAAAAGCCACGCACAGGCAAACTGAGGGTGTGCCTTGACCCTAAAGACTTGAATAAGGTCATAAAACGACCACACTACCCATTACCTACCCTCGACGACATTACATCCAAGTTGGCAGGAGCCTGCTATTTCAGTGTCATGGATGCCAGGTCAGGCTACTGGGCTATCAAGCTCACAGAGGAGTCATCCATGTTGACCACCTTCAACACGGTATTCGGACGATACAGATTCCTCCGCCTACCTTTTGGACTGATATCCGCCCAAGATGAGTTTCAGCGCAAAGTTGATGAGACTTACGAAGGTCTACAGGGAGTCACAGCAATAGTTGATGATGTCCTTATCTACGGCAGAAACAAAGAAGAGCATGACAAAAACCTTCGTGCAATGCTTCAGCGCTCCAGAGAGCGAGGAGTTAAGCTCAACCCGGAGAAAAGCACAATCTGTGCCACCGAGGTCAGCTATTTTGGACATCTCATCACGAAGGATGGAATCAAACCAGATCCAGCCAAGATTGCAGCCGTGAGAGACATGGAGCCACCCAAGGACAAAGGTGAGCTGGAAACAATCCTTGGCATGGTTAATTACTTGTCGAAATTTGCCCCTATGCTCTCAGATATCAATGCACCCATGCGTCACCTGTTAAAGGAATCGAGTGAATTCATATGGGATGCACAGCATGACAACGCATTCCGGAAGATGAAAGAGCTAATCACACGAGAGCCAGGCCCGGTCTTAACGTACTTTGACCCCAGCAAAGAGCTCAGACTGCAAGTCGACGCATCTAAGTACGGACTAGGTGCAGTCCTACTACAAGAGGGCAAGCCCATCGGTTACGCGTCCAAGTCTCTAACTGACAGTGAAGTCAACTATGCTCAGATCGAAAAGGAGCTATATGCCATATTGTTTGGATGTAAACGTTTTCACCAGTATATCTATGGCCGTCACGTCATTGTGGAAAGTGACCACAAACCACTTGAGTCCATTATGCGAAAACCACTAACAGCAGCGCCTCCAAGGCTACAGAGAATGATACTGCAACTACAGAGGTATGACTTTACCATCATTCACAGACCAGGCAAGGACATCCCTGTTGCAGACACTCTCTCCAGGAAATCACTGAATGACCAGGACAACAGCCTAAGAGAAGGCATGGACATGCAGGTACACACAGTATACAGCAGCTTACCTGTCAGTGATGCAAAGCTGAAAGAAATCAAAGCAGAAACTGACAAAGACACACAGTTCATTCTACTAAAAAAGACATTCAAAGAAGGATGGCCTGAGGAGAGAAGAATGTGCCCTCAGAGCATAGCAGAATACTGGAATCATAGAGATGAACTTTCACAAATGAATGACATCATATTCAAAGGTGAGAAAATAATTATCCCCACCTCACTGCGTGCAGAGATGTTGTCCCGCATTCATGCAGGTCACATGGGCATAGAAAAGTGCAAACAGAGAGCCCGTGACATCCTGTTTTGGCCTGGGATGAACAAGCAGATTGAGGAAATGGTGGGAAAGTGCCCCATCTGTCTCGAACACAGACCTTGCAACACTAAAGAGCCCATGATATGCCACAAGATCCCAGACAGGCCATGGCAAACAGTTGCTACTGATCTGTTCACTTGGAATAATGAGAACTATCTGGTTACAGTAGACTATTACAGCAGGTATTTTGAGCTGGACAAGCTACACGGCACAACAGCCTCCGCTGTAATACACAAACTGAAAGCAGCCTTCGCCAGGCATGGCATACCAGAAACGGTTGTATCGGATAACGGACCTCAGTACAGCTGCAGAGAGTTTGAAATCTTCGCCAGCACATGGGAGTTCACGCATACGACCAGCAGTCCGCACTATCCCCAAAGCAACGGCCTCGCAGAGAAATCTGTGCACATTGCCAAATCGCTTATGGAAAAGGCCAAAGCTGATCAGCGAGACCCCTATCTGAGTCTTCTTGAGTATCGCAACACCCCAGTTGACAATTTCAGATCACCAGCCCAGCTGCTCATGAGCCGTCGCTTACGCTCTATCCTACCCAACACCCATCAGCAACTTCAGCCCAACGTGGTCAGCCACAGAGATGTTCAGGCTACGAGAGTCCACAGACAACAGCATCAGAAGAGGTACTACAACAGATCAGCTAAGCCGATGTCAACACTGCAGGAAGGTCAAAGCATCCGATTCCAGGATCACGGACACTGGAAACCAGCTGTTGTCATCCAGCCAGCTGATACTGACAGATCATACCACATACGCACCGCTGAAGGACAGGAGTACAGACGGAACAGGCGTCACCTCCTGGACACAAAGGAAACACATGATACCCACACTGAGGGAAGTTACAACCACAACATACAGCATGCACCACATAACAACACAATACACACCTCACAGACAACGGGTGAGACTGCCACTCATACTGCCCCATATCAGACAAGGTCTGGACGGGAAGTCAAGCCCAGAGTCGTTCTGGACTTATAAAAGCATGTACATTGCTGCCCTGAGAAATGTTATTGATTGTTCTGAATTGTATTTCGAGTATATGTTTCTATACTACAGGCATGATCAAGCTAAGGGATATCTGATAAACCAATGTGTGGTGAAGTATTTTGAGTTTTGGGTTTGGCTGTATGTGATACTAATATATTTCGTTTTGATGTTTCACACTATGCTTATAACTTCTTCGGACTTCATCTGAAATATATGTTGGCAATTTCCTCAAAGAAAGGGGGATGTAATATTCACACAGAATACCCAAAGTGCTTGTTACAACAGCAATGTTATAGCTGAGATGTGATAGCCAATATTCCTACGGGACCCTGAAGTAAACATGGAATGTGATTGGTCCACAGTGCTTGGAGTTAGTCAGTTCAGATACGCCGGCAGAGCATACGGCATAGCCTGTGGTGTATAGCCTATGTTATTATTGTCTGCACAATAAATGCTACGTTAATAGCACGTCGTTGTCCTGGATATTATATGTACGCACAGTACAAAACAAGACACATAGTACCTAGTAGTTCTCAGTACTTGAGTCTTAGTAGTAATTGGTAGTACTCGGTAGTACTTGAGTGACAGCTGAGCTCGGTGACATGTACTGGCAAACAGTTGAGTGCGCTAGTAGTTCTCGTTACTTGAGTCTCAGTAGTACTCGGTAGTACTCAGTACTTGAGTCTCAGTAGTCTCAGAGTGACAGCTGAGCTCGGTAGTACTCGGTAGTACTCGGTAGTACTCGGTAGTACTTGAGTGACAGTTTGTCAGTACATAGTACCTTGTAGTTCTCAGTACATGAACCTCAGTAGTACTCGGTAGTACTCGATAGTACTCGGTAGTACTTGAGTGACAGCTGAGCTCGGTGACATGTACTGGCAAACAGTTGAGTGCTTCACACTCAACTGTTTGACAGTACATAGTACCTAGTAGTACATAGTACATAGTACCTAGTAGTTCTCAGTACTTGAGCATCAGTAGTACTCGGTAGTACAGAGTACTTGAGTGACAGCTGAGCTCGGTGACATGCTTCGCACTCAACTGTTTGACAGTACATAGTACCTTGTAGTGCTCAGAACTTGAGTCTCAGAAGTACTCAGTAGTACTCGGTAGTACTCGGTAGTACTTGAGTGACAGTTTGTCAGTACATAGTACCTTGTAGTTCTCAGTACTTGAACCTCAGTAGTACTCGGTAGTACTCGATAGTACTCGGTAGTACTTGAGTGACAGCTGAGCTCGGTGACATGTACTGGCAAACAGTTGAGTGTGAAGCACTCAACTGTTTGACAGTACATAGTACCTAGTAGTACATAGTACATAGTACCTAGTAGTTCTCAGTACTTGAACCTCAGTAGTGCTCGGTAGTACTCGATAGTACTTGGTAGTACTTGAGTGACAGCTGAGCTCGGTGACATGTACTGGCAAACAGTTGAGTGTGAAGCACTCAACTGTTTGACAGTACATAGTACCTAGTAGTACATAGTACATAGTACCTAGTAGTTCTCAGTACTTGAACCTCAGTAGTACTCGGTAGTACTCGATAGTACTCCGTAGTACTCGATAGTACTCGGTAGTACTTGAGTGACAGCTGAGCTCGGTGACATGTACTGGCAAACAGTTGAGTGTGAAGCACTCAACTGTTTGGCAGTACATAGTACCTAGTAGTACATAGTACATAGTACCTTGTAGTGCTCAGTACTTGAGTCTCAGTAGTACTTGGTAGTTCTCAGTACTTGAGTCTCAGTAGTACTGAGTACTTGAGTGACAGCTGAGCTCGGTGACATGTATCAAACTTATCAAACTCATCAAATACACAATCCAACAACACCAAAACTCTTTTTGGACAAGTTGTGACCTGCACATTCACCACGCTATGTGATAATAATGTAACGTTACGAGACAGAGCCATTTTAGAGGTAAATTCATGCAAAACTGCTGATGCGCGTTCCTTTCAGGGACAGTTTTTCAGCAAGCAGTCTCTGTATTTGCCTCTACAACAACTCTGTCTCGTTGGAAATCTCAAAGAATCTCATCGTAATCTATATACACTCCGGTAGTAGCCACCGTGGCCCTTTCTAAATTTCCAGTGGAGGAATTTTCTAGTTAATAAATATGAGTAATAAACATTAAATATAATTACAAGATTACATGTTCGTAAAAGGGCTAAAGACTGCTCACCAAAGTGGTTGCTGAAATTAAACCTCATACTTTAATACTGAAATTCAAAATGATAAAACACAAACATTTGAGTACCACTGATGTATGACTGGCTTCAGAGATATATTTTTTTATGAGAAAATAAGATAATAATAATAATAAAATAATAATAATCATATTGCTTGATAAAACAAACCAACTGAAAACAACAAGTTTCAGTTCCTGAGCAGCTGTGCACATCTGCAATCAATGAAACCATCGGAAATATTTCATGCAAAGCTGCAAACCAGCAGCATCGCTGAAGTTAACTTAAGTTTCATACCATTAACATGATCCTGGCTGCTGTCTCTGCATTTCTGTTTACAGCAAATAAAGTCAGAAAGTCAGCAAAGAAATCAAGAATGCAATAATTACAAAAAAGCTGAACTCATGCGTTTGACTTTTTTTTTTTTAATTATATAACAATTATATAGATAGAATACACAAAATTAACATTGATAGTTAAGGGCAAAGCAAATATATTTTTTTATTTCTGTAAATACGGGGACTTTTATTAAAATATTACAATTAAGTGTGTCATTAAATTAAAATATGATTTCCAGGCATGTTTTCACCCTGCACATATAAACACACTGAACAGACTCTTATGGCTCAATTAGACCAATGTTGATGTTTAACATGTTTGATTGTATGCAAACTCAGTGGCCTTCCTCTTTACGCAGCTATAAAACATCACATCAGGCTGCCAGTGGAGTTCACAGCACGTCACTTCCAACATCATCATGTTCTCTGTCGCTCTGCTGCTGCTGCTGGCAGCTGGATGTGAGTCTCTTTGGATTCGTCAAAGTCAGCAGTTCTGCTTTTGCAGTGTATTTTTTAAACATTTACTTTACTTTTTACAGGTGTGAAGTGTGAACAGCTGACACAGCCAGCCTCTGTGACTGTGCAGCCAGGTCAACGTCTGACCATCACCTGTCAGGTGTCTTATTCTCTTAGCAGCCACTACACAGCTTGGATCAGACAGCCTGCAGGGAAAGGACTGGAGTGGATCGGAATGAAATATACGGGAGACTCTTTCTATAAAGATTCACTGAAGAACAAGTTCAGTATCAGCTTAGACACTTCCAGCAAAATGGTGTCTCTAAACGGAGAGAATATGCAGCCTGAAGACACTGCTGTGTATTACTGTGCCAGAGAAGCACACTGGTTAAAGGAAGCACAGAGGCTTTACAAAAACCTCAAACAATGTATTTTTAACAAGTACCTACAGGTGGCAGTAGACGATATGAAGTCAGATGACACAAAGAGAGAGAATATGACGGTGCATCGGCTGATGTTGTGCTTTGTGACTTCTTGTTTCTTGATGATACATTTAACATGTGCCTTTCTACAACAATACAGCAGGTGTTGAAAATATATTTGGATATTTTTGCATTATATATTCAGGATATGAATGGCCCATTAAATGCTGCTGAGCAGAATAAATAAATGCATCAAATTTACAATGGAATAACTTGAAATGCAACTTGGAAATGCCAATTATAATAATAAGTATCTGAAAGAATTATACAAAACTCTTTTCTCCAGAGATGTGGTGAGTTTCTCTTTGAGGATGAGTCAATGCAAATCTCTACATGTGTGCTGCAAAGACACTTAATCACAGCAATATACACTGGAGACAATTGTCTTTTACAATGGTCAGACCCACAGTAGGGAGCAACTCAAACAAAGACTCAAACCAAGTCAAAACTTTGCTTTCTTCGTTTCACATTCACAGAATAAACGTTCATTCAACCTCATCAATACACTCAGAGCAACACAGTCTAAATAAAACTGCTTCATTCAGACGGGATTTATTACAGCTCCCCCATAGAAGTTGAAGCAGACATTAAGTATTCTGTTGATGTGAATAGTTTTGTCTAAATTGTCTGACTTGTGTGAGAAGTTATCTGAAGAAATAAAGGGATTCAGTCAAGAAACCCGATAGTGACACTTGGTCCTTGATAGAAACCCGATCCAGCTTTTTGAGTCATTATTGATTGGAATAAAATAAACTGGAGGTTCGTACGATACATAAGATTCACTAAAGGACAAGTTCAGTGATAAACTTAGAATCCTCCAGCAACACAGTGACTCTAAACAGACAGAATGCAGGCTGAAGACACCGCGGTGTATTACTGTGCAACACACACAGTTAAAGTGACCAGAAGAATCTATTTTAACATTTGTTTAATTGTTTGATAATAGAGTCTCAGACTGTTGGTGTCTAAATGTGATTGTATTTATCTGTGTAACAAGGCTTGTAAAGAATAAAACATTAATTGTACGATATTATTTGAAATATTCACATTCTCTACCAAACTGTAAAACTGGGTAGTATTTTCTTTCATTTAGGGATAACATATTCAAGTGATCAAAATAACACGGGGCTCCCGAAATGTCCTCTACATGCTCACCACTACTTAACATGGAAAACAATGAAATATCTTAACACATTGAAGTGGAAGACCCACAGATGTAACAATGTCACCAAGTTATCACATTAAAATAATAATAATAACAGTTTAAAAAGTCAAACAAATAAATTGCAAGCAATAAAGTGTGTTTCTTTAAAAGATACATAATAAAATATGGTCAATAAGGAGAAAGCCACAATCGGAAAAATTAGTTTTGAAGAGAGATTGAAAAGATGACACTGTTTAATTGCTCCTCTGATTCCAAAACTGACGGACAAATACAGCAAAGCACAAGTTACCAGTTGAATCTGGTTGACTGTTTGTGAGGAGGAGTCGATGCAAACCTGGGATGTCTTCCACCTCTACTTATGTGACTGCAGAGAGGACAGAGGACAGTGGACACACAGTTCAACATGATGGACTACAGGACAGGACTGCTGCTTCTAACTGTCTGCTGGGCAGGTGAACATTGTCACTAGTCTTGATTTGACAAAGTTTCCTTTGGTGTCACTGACATATTTCACATGTTTTATGTTTGTTTTAGGTGTTGATGGTCAGACTCTGACAGAATCTGAACCAGTGGTCAAAAGACCTGGAGAATCTCACAGACTGACCTGTACAGCCTCTGGGTTAGACATTAGTAGCTCCGGGATGGCTTGGATCAGACAGGCTCCTGGAAAAGGACTGGAGTGGATTGCATATATCAGCTCGGGTAGTGGCAACATCTACTACTCTCAGTCAGTTCGAGGCCGGTTTACCGTCTCCAGAAACAACAACATCAAGCAGCTGTATCTGCAGATGAACAGTCTGAAGACGGAAGATTCTGCTGTTTATTATTGTGCTCGAGACTCACAGTGACTGGAGTTGGTGGAGCAGCTGTACAAAATCCTACAGCACTCATTCTTACTGGGCTGATAGACTTAAAGTATTTTTCATTCACATTATTTACTTTGTTTTTGATATATTTACTTTTACATCATATTTCTTACATAGAATAAATTAATTTTTATCAACACATTAATGAAAAAAAAATATGATGAAAAATATGATTAGTAAACATTAAATATGATAAAGATTACTTGTTCATAAAAGGGCTAAAGACTGAACACCAACATGGTTCCTGAAATTAAACTTCAAACTTTGATACTGAAATAAAAAAAAATGGTAAAACACAAACATTTGAGTACCACTGATGTATGACTTCAGAGATATATTTCATGAATCACTGATACAAAAATTATAATATTGCTTGAAAATACAAACTAACTCTAAACATTTCACTCTTTCCATAGTGTTGATCTATAAAGTGGAGGAGAAGTGGAATGATTACAGCATTTTACTTACATGAACCTATAAACCTCAATGCCTTTTGATTAACACTATTTTTTTCATCTAACACAACACACAAAGGAACAATAAATTATTTGTTTTTTTGCATTTTGTAATAAACGTTTCAGTTCCTGAGCAGCTGTGCACATCTGCAATCAATGAAACCATCAAAAATATTTCATGCAAAGCTGCAAACCAGCAGCATCGCTGAAGTTAACTTAAGTTTCATACCATTAACATGATCCTGGCTGCTGTCTCTGCATTTCTGTTTACAGCAAATAAAGTCAGAAAGTCAGCAAAGAAATCAAGAATGCAATAATTACAAAAAAGCTGAACTCATGTGTTTAACGTTTTTTAAATAACAATTATATAGATAGAATACACAAAATAAACATTGACAGTTTAAAGGAAAACACCACCGCATTTCCATACTGAACTATGTTCTGCTCTGATCTTAGACGAGGTGATACATACCTCCCTCTCCTCTGTGCGTGCACTCAATGGCTCTTGAGCGCACTCCGCGCAGCGCTAATTTGCTAGCATGTAGCTTGTCCTTAGGATCCAAAGGGGGGTGAAGTTAGAAGCGACCAAGCACTTCCACGTTGTCCCTAATTAAATACGGTTACGTGAGTAGTTACACGACCCAAGTTTGGTTACACAAAATGAAACATGCCAATTTTTCTAAGCGGATAACAAGGATAACTATATAGTATGGCGGAATAACAACTGGAAGCACTTCGACGTCGGCGCAGTAATATCATCACTCAAAACATGACGGGACTATATACCTTCTGCTTGTTTTCACAACCCTGTACGATGCACGTTATAACCATGATGTTTGATTGTTCACAAACTATCTTACTACAACCTGATGCTTCCTTAACTGTGCACAAACTACTACAGGCAGTGCAGGCGACGGCGTGCAGGTCACGTAGGTTCTATTGACGGAAGTAAGAGGGGGAGCGGAGTGATGATATTACTGCGCCGACGTCGAAGTGCTTCCAGTTGTTATTCCGCCATACTATATAGTTATCCTTGTTATCCGCTTAGAAAAATTGGCATGTTTCATTTTGTGTAACCAAACTTGGTTGTGTAACTACTCACGTAACTACTCACGTAACCGTATTTAAATAGGGACAACGTGGAAGTGCTTGGTCACTTCTAACTTCACCCCCCTTTGGATCCTAAGGACAAGCTACATGCTAGCAAATTAGCGCTGCGCGGAGTGCGCTCAAGAGCCATTGAGTGCACGCACAGAGGAGAGGGAGGTATGTATCACCTCGTCTAACATCAGAGCAGAACATAGTTCAGTATGGAAATGCGGTGGTGTTTTCCTTTAAGGCAAAGCTAATATTTATTTTTTATTTCTGTAAATACGCGGACTCTTCATTAAAATGTTACAATTAAGTGTGTCATTAAATTAAAATATGATTTCCAGGCATGTTTTCACCCTGCACATATAAACACACTGAACAGACTCTTATGGGTCAATTAGACCAATGTTGATGTTTAACATGTTTGATTGTATGCAAACTCAGTGGCCTTCCTCTTTACGCAGCTATAAAACATCACATCAGGCTGCCAGTGGAGTTCACAGCACGTCACTTCCAACATCATCATGTTCTCTGTCGCTCTGCTGCTGCTGCTGGCAGCTGGATGTGAGTCTCTTTGGATTTGTCAAAGTCAGCAGTTCTGCTTTTGCAGTATATATTTTAAACATTTACTTTTCTTTTTAAAGGTGTGAAGTGTGAACAGCTGACACAGCCAGCCTCTGTGACTGTGCAGCCAGGTCAACGTCTGACCATCACCTGTCAGGTGTCTTATTCTCTTAGCAGCTACTGGACACATTGGATCAGACAGCCTGCAGGGAAAGGACTGGAGTGGATCGGACAGAAATCTACGGGAGGCTCTTACTATAAAGATTCACTGATGAACAAGTTCAGTATCAGCTTAGACACTTCCAGCAAAACAGTGACTCTAAACGGAGAGAATATGCAGCCTGAAGACACTGCTGTGTATTACTGTGCCAGAGACCCACAATGACACAAACCATCAGTAGAGCTGAACAAAAACCCCTCAGTGCCTGAACTCTTGTAACATGAAGCCACCAGAGGAGGAGCCCTTGGACCACTAACCACTTCTACCAGCTCACTGTCACAGTAAAGAAGGAAACAGTCTTTAGATCTTCAATACTGTAATATCACATACTGTAATATGACACTACAATCACTGTTACATCAGTGAGGATATAAAGTACACACTTTCAAGGGATTGAATACATTCAGCTCACAACTTGATTTTAAAAGCTTGTGATCCAACTACAATAGAAAACGGTCCTCAAAATGTCCGTTTCTCTTCCATGATATTATTTACAAAAACACTCACATAATTATTTTTTGGATCATAACTGCATTAGTGACTGACTCAGTAGTGTAAAGCCAACTTTGAGATGTTAATTAGTCAAACTATAGAAAGGTTTGCAACACATAATGTGTGTTTGTCAGAGATTCAAGTTCCACCTTGTGTTTGTGTGAGATGAAGAACACATGAGTGTTTAATTTTCTTTTTAGATCATTTAAATAAAATGGTCTTCAGTTACTTTATTATCATCGGTATGTAAATCAGCCTCCTTGTGCTCCCCAAATGTCCTCTCTCCAGCCTCTACATGCTCACCACTACTTAATATATGGAAAACAATGAAATATCTTCACACATTTAAGTGGAAGACACACAGATGTAAATAACAAGGTCACCAAGTGACCACATTCAAATAACAATAATAATAACATGAGGTTAAAAAGTCAAACAAAATAAGTTGTAAGAGATACAATGAGTTTCTTTAAAACACACATAATAAAATATGGTCAATTAGGAGAAAGCCATAATCGGAAAAATGAGTTTTGAAGAGAGATTGAAAAGATGACACTGTTTAATTGCTCCTCTGATTCCAAAACTGAGGGACAAATACAGCAAAGCACAAGTTACCAGTTGAATCTAGTTGACTGTTTGTGAGGAGGAGTCGATGCAAACCTGGGATGTCTTCCACCTCTACTTATGTGACTGCAGAGAGGACAGAGGACAGTGGACACACAGTTCAACATGATGGACTACAGGACAGGACTGCTGCTTCTAACTGTCTGCTGGGCAGGTGAACATTGTCACTAGTCTTGATTTGACAGAGTTTCCTTTTGTGTCACTGACATATTTCACGTTTTATGTTTGTTTTAGGTGTTGATGGTCAGACTCTGACACAATCTGAACCAGTGGTCAAAAGACCTGGAGAATCTCACAGACTGACCTGTACAGCCTCTGGGTTTACATTCAGCAGCTATTGGATGGCTTGGATCAGACAGGCTCCTGGAAAAGGACTGGAGTGGATTGCCAGTGTTTATGACACTAGCAACATTGCCTACTCTCAGTCAGTTCAAGGCCGGTTTACCGTCTCCAGAAACAACAACATGCAGCAGCTGTATCTGCAGATGAACAATCTGAAGACGGAAGATTCTGCTGTTTATTATTGTGCTCGAGACTCACAGTGACTGGAGTTGGTGGAGCAGCTGTACAAAATCCTACAGCACTCATTCTTACTGGGCTGATAGACTTAAAGTATTTTCATTCACATTATTTACTGTATTCTTGATATATATATATTTTTCCATGTTTTACATCATATTGTTTGCATATAATAAATGTATCTTAGTCCCACCATTATACACATTCCTGAAAAAATAATATTATTAATAAACATTAAATGTTTATAAAAGGGCTAAAGACTGCTCACCAAAGTGGTTGCTGAAATTAAACTTTAATACTGACATTCAAAATGATGAAACACAAACATTTGAGTACCACTGATGTATGACTGGCTTCAGAGATATATTTTTTACGAGAAAATAAGATACTGATAAATAATAATAATCATATTGCTCGATAAAAAAACCCAACTGATTTATTTTTTATCTACACATAAATGAAAAAAATACTATGAAAAATATGATTAGTAAACATTAAATATGATAAAGATTACTTGTTCATAAAAGGGCTAAAGACTGCACACCAACATGGTTCCTGAAAATAAACTTCAAACTTTGATACTGAAATAAAAAAAACGATAAAACACAAACATTTGAGTACCACTGATGTATGACTTCAGAGATATATTTCATGAATCACTGATACAAAAATTAAAATATTGCTTGAAAATACAAACTAACTCTGAACATTTCACTCTTTCCATCACATGTTGTATTTAAGTGCTTCATGAAAACCATTTCTGAGACGAGACAGTGTTGATCTATAAAGTGGAGGAGAAGTGGAATGATTACAGCATTTTACTTACTTGAACCTATAAACCTCCATGCCTTTGCATTTTGTAATAAACGTTTCAGTTCCTGAGCAGCTGTGCACATCTGCAATCAATGAAACCATCAAAAATATTTCATGCAAAGCTGCAAACCAGCAGCATCGCTGAAGTTAACTTAAGTTTCATACCATTAACATGATCCTGGCTGCTGTCTCTGCATTTCTGTTTACAGCAAATAAAGTCAGAAAGTCAGCAAAGAAATCAAGAATGCAATAATTACAAAAAAGCTGAACTCATGCGTTTGACGTTTTTTTTAAATAACAATTATATAGATAAAATACACAAAATACAGATTATAGATAAAGACAAGGCTAATTGTTTTTTATTTCTGTAAATACGGGGACTCTTTATTAAAATGTTACTATTAAGTGTGTCATTAAATTAAAATATGATTTCCAGGCATGTTTTCACCCTGCACATATAAACACACTGAACAGACTCTCATGGCTCAATTAGACCAATGTTGATGTTTAACATGTTTGATTGTATGCAAACTCAGTGGCCTTCCTCTTTACGCAGCTATAAAACATCCCATCAGGCTGCCAGTGGAGTTCACAGCACGTCACTTCCAACATCATCATGTTCTCTGTCGCTCTGCTGCTGCTGCTGGCAGCTGGATGTGAGTCGCTTTGGATTTGTCAAAGTCAGCAGTTCTGCTTTCGCAGTATTTTTTTTAAACATTTACTTTACTTTTTACAGGTGTGAAGTGTGAACAGCTGACACAGCCAGCCTCTGTGACTGTGCAGCCAGGTCAACGTCTGACCATCACCTGTCAGGTGTCTTATTCTCTTAGCAGCTACTACACAGGTTGGATCAGACAGCCTGCAGGGAAAGGACTGGAGTGGATCGGAGAGAAATATACGGGAGGCTCTTACTATAAAGATTCACTGAAGAACAAGTTCAGTATCAGCTTAGACTCTTCCAGCAAAACGGTGACTCTAAACGGAGAGAATATGCAGCCTGAAGACACTGCTGTGTATTACTGTGCCAGAGACCCACAATGACACAAACCATCAGTAGAGCTGAACAAAAACCCCTCACTGCCTGAACTCTTGTAACATGAAGCCACCAGAGGAGGAGCCCTCGGACCACTAACCACTTCTACCAGCTCACTGTCACAGTAAAGAAGGAAACCGTCTTTAGACCTTCAATACTGTAATATCACATACTGTAATATGACACTACAATCACTGTTACATCAGTGAGGATATAAAGTACACACTTTCAAGGGATTGAATACATTCAGCTCACAACTTGATTTTAAAAGCTTGTGATCCAACTACAATAGAAAATGGTCCTCAAAATGTCCGTTTTTCTTCCATGATATTATTTACAAAAACACTCACATAATTATTTTTTGGATCATAACTGCATTAGTGACTGACTCAGTAGTGTAAAGCCAACTTTGAGATGTTAATTAGTCAAACTATAGAAAGGTTTGCAACACATAATGTGTGTTTGTCAGAGATTCAAGTTCCACCTTGTGTTTGTGTGAGATGAAGAACACATGAGTGTTTAATTTTCTTTTTAGATCATTTAAATAAAATGGTCTTCAGTTACTTTATTATCATCGGTATGTAAATCAGCCTCCTTGTGCTCCCCAAATATCCTCTTTCCGGCCTCTACATGCTCACCACTACTTAATATATGGAAAACAATGAAATATCTTCACACATTTAAGTGGAAACACACAGATGTAAATAACAAGGTCACCAAGTGACCACATTCAAATAACAATAATAATAACATAAGGTTAAAAAGTAAAACAAAATAAGTTGTAAGAGATACAATGAGTTTCTTTAAAACACACATAATAAAATATGGTCAATTAGGAGAAAGCCATAATCGTAAAAATGAGTTTTGAAGAGAGATTGAAAAGATGACACTGTTTAATTGCTCCTCTGATTCCAAAACTGAGGGACAAATACAGCAAAGCACAAGTTACCAGTTGAATCTGGTTGACTGTTTGTGAGGAGGAGTCGATGCAAACCTGGGATGTCTTCCACCTCTACTTATGTGACTGCAGAGAGGACAGAGGACAGTGGACACACAGTTCAACATGATGGACTACAGGACAGGACTGCTGCTTCTAACTGTCTGCTGGGCAGGTGAACATTGTCACTAGTCTTGATTTGACAGAGTTTCCTTTTGTGTCACTGACATATTTCACATGTTTTATGTTTGTTTTAGGTGTTGATGGTCAGACTCTGACAGAATCTGAACCAGTGGTCAAAAGACCTGGAGAATCTCACAGACTGACCTGTACAGCCTCTGGATTTTCACTCAGCAGCTATTATATGGTTTGGATCAGACAGGCTCCTGGAAAAGGACTGGAGTGGATTGCCTTTAGTCATAATGCTGGTGGCACCGATTACCACTCTCAGTCAGTTCAAGGCCGGTTTACCGTCTCCAGAAACAACAACATGCAGCAGCTGTATCTGCAGATGAACACTCTGAAGACGGAAGATTCTGCTGTTTATTATTGTGCTCGATACTCACAGTGACTGGAGTTGGTGGAGCAGCTGTACAAAATCCTATAGCACTCATTCTTACTGGGCTGATAGACTTAAAGTATTTTCATTCACATTATTTACTTTATTCTTGATATATTTATTTTTTTCCATGTTTTACATCATATTGTTTGCATATAATAAATGTATCTTAGTCCCATAATTATACACATTCCTGAAAAAATAATATCATTAATAAACATTAAATGTGACAAGGATTACATGTTTATAAAAGGGCTAAAGACTGCTCACCAAAGTGGTTGCTGAAATTAAACCTCATACTTTAATACTGACATTCAAAATAGAAAACACAAACATTTGAGTACCACTGATGTATGACTGGCTTCAGAGATATATTTTTTACGAGAAAATAAGATACCGATAAAATAATAATTATAACATTGCTCGATAAAACAAACCAACTGAAAACAACAAGTTTCAGTTCCTGAGCAGCTGTGCACATCTGCAGTCAATGAAACCATCACAAATATTTCATGCAAAGCTGCAAACCAGAAAGCACTTGAATGGATGGGGGCTATTTACTTTGATGCAAGGAAAACAATTTATGAAAATAGTGTACAGGGGCCTGTACAAATCATCAGAGATAATAAAAACAAGATGGCGTATCTGAGAGTGTCCAACATAAAACCAGAAGAATCTGCTGTGTGTTACCGTGCTAGATACACACACTGTGTATTACAAGCAGAGGTTCTAACAAAAACAACTTACTTTTCCAATCACCAACAGCAAAAGATATTATATTTAACATATTATGACAAACCAGTATGTCACCATACCTACAGTTACAGAGAAAAGTCCCCAATGCAACAGAAGAGGTTGTGGTTTGTGACTTCCTCTTTTTTATGTTTTTCTGCCAACACGTGCTTTTCTACAACAATGTATGCTGCTGGTTAATACTATTCCCACATGTTATTTTGTAAGGCAGGTGTAAATCATTTTACGTTACGTTATATTTAAACTATAGTAAAATTAGAAATTGTAGTAAAATAAAATTAATGTTTGAAAGGACACAACTGAAGGTGCTAAAGTCATTTAGCAGTAAATTCCTAATAAAAAACATTGCATAGACTAAAAAAAGTCATCCCACTAAATCAAAGAGTAGAAAGACAAAAACAATTGATTTGTATCACTTCTTGCATGAGGCCAATCATAGGATAAAGAACGTGCACTAGAAAGAACCAATGTGATTAGATTTAATTGACATTAAAAGTGCTGATGATGGTATATTTGTCCAAATCAAACCCTCCTTCCGACACTGAAAAAAGCTCCAGATGTTAATTACACAACGTCGTTTTTTGCTAAATGGCCTAAGAAGACGATTTCAGACTCCAAGCAGCTCCACACCACACCACAGCAGCTCATCTGAAGACACTGAGGTGTCTGCTACTACTAATAATTTCCTCAGCTCCACGCCCACTTTCACATGTCATAGGTTTGATTACATGCAAACTCAGTAGTCTTTCTTGCAACGCAGTTATAAAAACTTCCAATGAGATGGTCAGTGGAGGTTATAGAGCATCAGAATCTCAAACTCTCTTCACTTTCAACAGAAACAATGTTCTCTGTCGCTCTGCTGCTGCTGTTTGCAGCTGGATGTGAGTCTCCCTGGATTTGTCAAAGTCAGTCCTTCTTCTGTTACAGTAGAACTTGATCTTTTTTTTTTACAAATCTTTTTTTTTTACAGGTGTGAAGTGTGAACAGCTGACACAGCCAGCCACTGTGACTGTGCAGCCAGGTCAACGTCTGACCATCACCTGTCAGGTGTCTTATTCTCTTAGCAGCTACTACACACACTGGATCAGACAGCCTGCAGGGAAAGGACTGGAGTGGATGAGTAGTGACTCAAATGTCAAAGATTCACTGAAGAACAAGTTCAGTGTCAACTTAGACACTTCCAGCAGAACAGTGACTCTAAACGGAGAGAATATGCAGCCTGAAGACACTGCTGTGTATTACTGTGCCAGAGAACCACAATGACACAAACCATCAGTAGAGCTGAACAAAAACCCCTCAGTGCCTGAACTCTTGTAACATGAAGCCACCAGAGGAGGAGCCCTCGGACCACTAACCACTTCTACCAGCTCACTGTCACAGTAAAGACAGGAAACAGTCTTTTAATTTAATTTAATTATTCAAGCTTGTGATCCAACTAGAGTATAAATGAATCCTCATAAAGTCTCATTTCTCTTACATGAAATCATTAGTTTAAAAAATTCTAACAGCAACTGAATCTGTAGTGTTTAGCCAACTTCATGATGATTTACGTCTTTTATGTAACATTTATGTTGGCAGCACGTCCTTGAGCCACATGAATGTTTATATTGTTCTGATAATTCTAGACTCACTCTTCTTACAATTAATAGATAAGGCCTATTGTCAGAATGCCTTGTCATTTTTAAAATGTGCTTTCATCAGAAATTAAAGTTCTCTTTCAAGAACAGCTGAACATTTCATCTTCATTTTGATTAATTTAAATTACTTGTAGTCAGCTGATTTATTATCATCGGTATGTAAATCAGCCTCCTTGTGAGTTGCCTTATAAGGAAGTGAAGTGTGTGTGTTTGTTGTGTGTCAGAGACAGAAGAGCTCACATCAGTTCATCTCCAACATCATCATGTTCTCTGTCGCTCTGATGCTGCTGCTGGCAGCTGCAACCTGTGAGGAGCTTTTAGTGGATTCACACTATTAAACACATTAGAAACGCTGAACAGTCGGTGAATGATGGAGATCATGTTGATTTGTGTTTCCACAGGTGTGAACAGTATTGATCTCATCCAGCTAGACTCGATGGTGGTGCAGCCTGGACAGTCTTTGACCATCACCTGTCAGGTCTCTGGTTATTCTTTGACTGATAACAGCTATGCAACAGGTTGGATCAGACAGAGTGAAGGAAAACCGATGGACTGGATTAACCATCAGTGGGGAGGAGGTGTCCTTCGTCAAAATGAAGCTCTGAAGAACAAGTTCAGCTACAGCAGAGACACTTCTGCTCGAACAGTGACTCTGAAAGGAACGAATCTGCAGCCTGAGGACACAGCAGTGTATTACTGTGCCCGAGACACACAGTAAAAGACCATAATAGGAGAGTCATACAAAAACTACTTCCTCTATGCACCACCACCACCGAGATAATTCGGGTGTATCAGTACCACTTTTTTTTGCAATAAATAAAATGAATTACATTCTTTGTATCAGTGTGTTGAAACTGACTCACTTATGTCTTAATAAGTACATCCATGAAGATCATGCAACAATGTACATTTTGGTACGTACAAAATTGAAAGCTTTAACATGATTTGCTGTAAACCAAATTTCTTTTCTCTGAAAGCTATTTTCCCTATACAATAACCAAATCCACACCAAATCCTGAAATTAATGTATTTTGCAGCCAAACAAAAAGGAAAAACAAATGTCCTTTCCAGAAGCATTTACATATTTAGTCAGAATTGGCAACTGGGTTTTTGAAAGTCGATTATCTGAAATAAAAGAGATAAATAATGTTCTCCTCGAAGTCAGCCGATTCTGATGGACTTATAACCTTTAACCTGAATTAAATAAAGTTATATCACTGTTTTCAATATATAACATAAACCATGAGGATAAGAGAACTGATGTGTTTGGAGCCTCTAATAAAAAAAATAATAATAGGAATAATAACAACAACAACAACAACAACAACAATAATAATAATAATAATAATAATAATAATAATAATAATAATAATAATAATAATAATAATAATAATAATAATGACAAGAATGTGTGTGCAGAAATCTCATGGATTAATCTGCAATGTTCCCTAAAATCAAAACACTTCTACCTCCACATCTACCTCTATGTAGAAAACCATGTCTAGTTCTTTGCAAAAAACAAACAAACAAAAACAAACTGTTTTTAATATTTCAAACATAGAGAGACAGTGTGCTTATGGTTCAGCATACCTGGTCAATGGATAGGCAATTGCAAAAACATCTGCATTGTGACAAGAGAATACCTTAAGGAGACATTTGGGTTACTTGCCTCTGAAACCAAACTTACAAGATAATTTCTCACTACATAACTGAAACCCAAAATAATTATATTAATACACTTTATTCATCAAGTTGTGATTTTCCATTTTTTCTATGTTACACTGGACAAAATAATCTCAGAGAAAATGAACATATTGAAATGCTCCAAATTATTACCATAAAAAATCAATATCATCAGGTAATAGATTCAAATAAAATTAAGTTATGGTGATATAATTAAAGGAATAACACAACATGCAGTTACTTAAAAGAAAGCCATAGCATGAATACTGTTCTATCAAAAAGGAGGAGTCGATGCAAACCTGGGATGTCTTCCACCTCTACTTATGTGACTGCAGAGAGGACAGAGGACAGTGGACACACAGTTCAACATGATGGACTACAGGACAGGACTGCTGCTTCTAACTGTCTGCTGGGCAGGTGAACATTGTCACTAGTCTTGATTTGACAAAGTTTCCTTTTGTGTGACTGACATATTTCACATGTTTTATGTTTGTTTTAGGTGTTGATGGTCAGACTCTGACACAATCTGAACCAGTGGTCAAAAGACCTGGAGAATCTCACGGACTGACCTGTACAGCCTCTGGGTTAGACATTAGTAGCTCCTATATGACTTGGATCAGACAGGCTCCTGGAAAAGGACTGGAGTGGATTGCCAGTGTTTATGACACTAGCTACATCTACTACTCTCAGTCAGTTCAAGGCCGGTTTACCGGCTCCAGAAACAACAACATCAAGCAGCTGTATCTGCAGATGAACAATCTGAAGACGGAAGATTCTGCTGTTTATTATTGTGCTCGAGACTCACAGTGACTGGAGTTGGTGGAGCAGCTGTACAAAATCCTACAGCACTCATTCTTACTGGGCTGATAGACTTAAAGTATTTTTCATTCACATTATTTACTTTATTTTTTATATATATTTAGTTTTTACATTTTACAACACATTTCTTACATATTATAAATTAATCTTAATCTACAGATAAATGAAAACAAATATTACGAATAAATATGATAAAGATTACATGTTCATAAAAGGGCTAGAGACTGCTCACCAAAGTTGTTGCTAAAATTAAACTTCATACTTTAACACTGAAATTAAAGTACTATAAAACACAAACATGAGTACCACTGATGTATGACTGGCTTCAGAGATACATTTCATGAATCACTGATAACAAATTATAATATTGCTCGAAAATACAAACCAACTGAAAACATTTCAATCATTCCATCACATGTTGTACTTAAGTGCTTCATGAAAACCATTTCTGAGACGAGACAGTGTTGATCTATAAAGTGGAGGAGAAGTGGAATGATTAAAGCATATTACTTACATTAACCTATAAACCTCAATGCCTTTTGATTAACACTATTTTTTTCATCTAAGACAGCACACAAAGGAACAATAAAGCATTTGTTTTTTGCATTTTGTAATAAAAGTTTCATACCATTAACATGATCCTGGCTTCTGTCTCTGCATTTCTGTTTACAGCTAATAAAGTCAGAAAGTCAGCAAAGAAATCAAGAATGCAATAATTACAAAAAAGCTGATGCGTTTCACGTTATTTTAAATAACAATTATATAGATAGAACACACAAAATAAACATTGACAGTTTAAGGCAAAGCAAATATATTTTTAGGGCCACGGGGCAATCGCACTGAGCACTGGCCCCTACAGCTATGAAATAGCTGAGGGGACCAGTGCTCGAGGCGAAGCTATTGTTATTCATAGGATTTTTTCCTACTTATTATTATTTTGCCTCCGAATTTCGATTGCCTAAAACTCCTACAGCTTTAAGAGTTGTTGGACAAATTTTATTTCTTAAAACGTGCGGTTCGATCGGGATCGGCATGCTATTACTTTTCTTAGCCGAACACGAATTTTTCGCAACGGAAGTCGCGAAAAACCACCAAAATTTTCCCATTGAAATGAATGGGACGAGCGAAAAAAAAGGAACAGTCATTGTAGTTTTTCAAACGCCTGCTGCTCAGGCATACTTTCACCTAGAAACTCCCGGCCACAATTTTCACTCTACACACGTGATATTTTCCAATTTTGTAGACAAACTTATCCTGTCTCTCACAATGAGCTCAAAACTCTGTGAGATTTACAGAATTTGAACTAGCAACCTCTAAGCGCGGCCACGTCGGTTTTTCTCACAAATTGACTGCAATGCAAATCGAGAAGCAGATTTTCCAAGAAACCTGAAACCAGGTCCATTTCTAACTCGCCCTAGCGTCCACATTTCTGAGACTAGGAAAAAATAAAAGTGATCAGTGTCTTCAGCAGAGTCTTGTGGCGCTAACGGTGCGAACATTTTGGCGATAGGAGTTTCGATGTGAGCATGGCAAGCTTTTGTTCGGACCCTCTGCGAAGCCGGAATGGAGAGATCGAGAGAGGCAGAGAGAGGCTTGAAGGCAGTCATACACACGTGCCGAGGGCCGTTGCTATGGTGACGGCACTCTGTGGCTCTGATCTTGAGAACTGACAGCAGGTGTGCTCTGATTGGTGGACAGGAAGGAGCAGTCAGTGGGAAATGTAGTTTTTTTTGTCAAATCTCTTCTGCTCAGGCATACTTTCACCTAGAAACTCCATTTAAACTTTAAAATGGAGACACATGTCTGTCTATCTCTCTCTCTGTCTCACTCAGAAGTGATAGCAGGTGCGCTCTGATTGGCCAACAGGAGCAGCCAGTGGGAGTTGTAGTTTTTCAAGCAATACATAGTACCTAGTAGTTCTCAGTACTTGTGCCTTAGTAGTAATTGGTAGTACAGAGTACTTGAGTGACAGCTGAGCTCGGTGACATGTACTCAACTGTTTGACAGTACATAGTACCAAGTAGTTCTCAGTACTTGAGTCTCAGAAGTACTCGGTAGTACTCGGTAGTACTTGAGTGACAGCTGAGCTCGGTGAAATGTACTGGCAAACAGTTGAGTGCGCTTGTAGTTCTCGTTACTTGAGTCTCAGTAGTACTCAGTAGTACTCAGTACTTGAGTCTCAGTAGTCTCAGAGTGACAACTGAGCTCGGTAGTACTCAGTAGTACTCGGTAGTACTTGGTAGTACTTGAGTGACAGTTTGTCAGTACATAGTACCGTGTAGTTCTCAGTACTTGAACCTCAGTAGTACTCGGTAGTACTCGGTAGTACTCGATAGTACTCAGTAGTACTCGGTAGTACTTGAGTGACAGCTGAGCTCGGTGACATAGTACCTAGTAGTACATAGTACATAGTACCTAGTAGTTCTCAGTACTTGAGCATCAGTAGTACTCGGTAGTACAGAGTACTTGAGTGACAGCTGAGCTCGGTGACATGCTTCGCACTCAACTGTTTGACAGTACATAGTACCTAGTAGTTCTCAGTACTTGAGTCTCAGTAGTACTTGGTAGTTCTCAGTACTTGAGTCTCAGTAGTACTGAGTACTTGAGTGAGAGCTGAGCTCGGTGACATGTATCAAACTTATCAAACTCATCAAATACACAATCCAACAACACCAAAACGCTTTTGTGGACAAGTTGTGACCTGCACATTCAGCACGCTATGTGATAATAATGTAACGTTACGAGACAGAGCCATTTTAGAGGTAAATTCATGCAAAACTGAAGATGCGCGTTCCTTTCAGGGACAGTTTTTCAGCAAGCAGTCTCTGTATTTGCCTCTACAACAACTCCGTCTCGTTTGAAATCTCGAAGAATCTCATCGTAATCTATATACACTCCGGTAGTACCCCCGTGGCCCTTTCAAAATTTCCAGCGGAGGAATTTTCTAGTTAATAAATATGAGAAATGAACATTAAATATAATTACAAGATTACATGTTCATAAAAGGGCTAAAGACTGCTCACCAAAGTGGTTGCTGAAATTAAACTTCATACTTTAATACTGAAATTCAAAATGATAAAACACAAACATTTGAGTACCACTGATGTATGACTGGCTTCAGATATATATATTTTTATGAGAAAATAAGATAATAATAATAAAAAAGTTTTCATACCATTAACATGATCCTGGCTGCTGTCTCTGCATTTGTACTTGTTGTATTTAAGTGCTTCATGAAAACCATTTCTGAGACGAGACAGTGTTGATCTATAAAGTGGAGGAGAAGTGGAATGATTAAAGCATATTACTTACATTAACCTATAAACCTCAATGCCTTTTGATTAACACTATTTTTTTCATCTAAGACAGCACACAAAGGAACAATAAAGCATTTGTTTTTTGCATTTTGTAATAAAAGTTTCATACCATTAACATGATCCTGGCTTCTGTCTCTGCATTTCTGTTTACAGCTAATAAAGTCAGAAAGTCAGCAAAGAAATCAAGAATGCAATAATTACAAAAAAGCTGATGCGTTTCACGTTATTTTAAATAACAATTATATAGATAGAACACACAAAATAAACATTGACAGTTTAAGGCAAAGCAAATATATTTTTAGGGCCACGGGGCAATCGCACTGAGCACTGGCCCCTACAGCTATGAAATAGCTGAGGGGACCAGTGCTCGAGGCGAAGCTATTGTTATTCATAGGATTTTTTCCTACTTATTATTATTTTGCCTCCGAATTTCGATTGCCTAAAACTCCTACAGCTTTAAGAGTTGTAGGACAAATTTTATTTCTTAAAACGTGCGGTTCGATCGGGATCGGCATGCTATTACTTTTCTTAGCCGAACACGAATTTTTCGCAACGGAAGTCGCGAAAAACCACCAAAATTTTCCCATTGAAATGAATGGGACGAGCGAAAAAAAAGGAACAGTCATTGTAGTTTTTCAAACGCCTGCTGCTCAGGCATACTTTCACCTAGAAACTCCCGGCCACAATTTTCACTCTACACACGTGATATTTTCCAATTTTGTAGACAAACTTATCCTGTCTCTCACAATGTGCTCAAAACTCTGTGAGATTTACAGAATTTGAACTAGCAACCTCTAAGCGCGGCCACGTCGGTTTTTCTCACAAATTGACTGCAATGCAAATCGAGAAGCAGATTTTCCAAGAAACCTGAAACCAGGTCCATTTCTAACTCGCCCTAGCGTCCACATTTCTGAGACTAGGAAAAAATAAAAGTGATCAGTGTCTTCAGCAGAGTCTTGTGGCGCTAACGGTGCGAACATTTTGGCGATAGGAGTTTCGATGTGAGCATGGCAAGCTTTTGTTCGGACCCTCTGCGAAGCCGGAATGGAGAGATCGAGAGAGGCAGAGAGAGGCTTGAAGGCAGTCATACACACGTGCCGAGGGCCGTTGCTATGGTGAAGGCACTCTGTGGCTCTGATCTTGAGAACTGACAGCAGGTGTGCTCTGATTGGTGGACAGGAAGGAGCAGTCAGTGGGAAATGTAGTTTTTTTTGTCAAATCTCTTCTGCTCAGGCATACTTTCACCTAGAAACTCCATTTAAACTTTAAAATGGAGACACATGTCTGTCTATCTCTCTCTCTGTCTCACTCAGAAGTGATAGCAGGTGCGCTCTGATTGGCCAACAGGAGCAGCCAGTGGGAGTTGTAGTTTTTCAAGCAATACATAGTACCTAGTAGTTCTCAGTACTTGTGCCTTAGTAGTAATTGGTAGTACAGAGTACTTGAGTGACAGCTGAGCTCGGTGACATGTACTCAACTGTTTGACAGTACATAGTACCAAGTAGTTCTCAGTACTTGAGTCTCAGAAGTACTCGGTAGTACTCGGTAGTACTTGAGTGACAGCTGAGCTCGGTGAAATGTACTGGCAAACAGTTGAGTGCGCTTGTAGTTCTCGTTACTTGAGTCTCAGTAGTACTCAGTAGTACTCAGTACTTGAGTCTCAGTAGTCTCAGAGTGACAACTGAGCTCGGTAGTACTCAGTAGTACTCGGTAGTACTTGGTAGTACTTGAGTGACAGTTTGTCAGTACATAGTACCGTGTAGTTCTCAGTACTTGAACCTCAGTAGTACTCGGTAGTACTCGGTAGTACTCGATAGTACTCAGTAGTACTCGGTAGTACTTGAGTGACAGCTGAGCTCGGTGACATAGTACCTAGTAGTACATAGTACATAGTACCTAGTAGTTCTCAGTACTTGAGCATCAGTAGTACTCGGTAGTACAGAGTACTTGAGTGACAGCTGAGCTCGGTGACATGCTTCGCACTCAACTGTTTGACAGTACATAGTACCTAGTAGTTCTCAGTACTTGAGTCTCAGTAGTACTTGGTAGTTCTCAGTACTTGAGTCTCAGTAGTACTGAGTACTTGAGTGAGAGCTGAGCTCGGTGACATGTATCAAACTTATCAAACTCATCAAATACACAATCCAACAACACCAAAACGCTTTTGTGGACAAGTTGTGACCTGCACATTCAGCACGCTATGTGATAATAATGTAACGTTACGAGACAGAGCCATTTTAGAGGTAAATTCATGCAAAACTGCTGATGCGCGTTCCTTTCAGGGACAGTTTTTCAGCAAGCAGTCTCTGTATTTGCCTCTACAACAACTCCGTCTCGTTTGAAATCTCGAAGAATCTCATCGTAATCTATATACACTCCGGTAGTACCCCCGTGGCCCTTTCAAAATTTCCAGCGGAGGAATTTTCTAGTTAATAAATATGAGAAATGAACATTAAATATAATTACAAGATTACATGTTCATAAAAGGGCTAAAGACTGCTCACCAAAGTGGTTGCTGAAATTAAACTTCATACTTTAATACTGAAATTCAAAATGATAAAACACAAACATTTGAGTACCACTGATGTATGACTGGCTTCAGATATATATATTTTTATGAGAAAATAAGATAATAATAATAAAAAAGTTTTCATACCATTAACATGATCCTGGCTGCTGTCTCTGCATTTGTACTTGTTGTATTTAAGTGCTTCATGAAAACCATTTCTGAGACGAGACAGTGTTGATCTATAAAGTGGAGGAGAAGTGGAATGATTACAGCATTTTACTTACATGAACCTATAAACCTCAATGCCTTTTGATTAACACTATTTTTTTCATCCAACACAACACACAAAGGAACAATAAAGGATTTGTTTTTTTGCATTTTGTAATAAAAGTTTCAGTTCCTGAGCAGGTGTGCACATCTGCAATCAATGAAACCATCAAAAATATTTCATGCAAAGCTGCAAACCAGCAGCATCGCCGAAGTGAACTTAAGTTTCATACCATTAACATGATCCTGGCTGCTGTCTCTGCATTTCTGTTTACAGCAAATAAAGTCAGAAAGTCAGCAAAGAAATCAAGAATGAAATTATTACAAAAAAGCTGAACTCATGCGTTTAACTTTTTTTTTTTAATTATATAACAATTATATAGATAGAATACACAAAATAAACATTGACAGTTTAAGGCAAAGCTAATATTTATTTTTTTATTTCTGTAAATACGGGGACTCTTTATTAAAATGTTACTATTAAGTGTGTCATTAAATTAAAATATGATTTCCAGGCATGTTTTCACCCTGCACATATAAACACACTGAACAGACTCTTATAGCTCAATTAGACCAATGTTGATGTTTAACATGTTTGATTGTATGCAAACTCAGTGGCCTTCCTCTTTACGCAGCTATAAAACATCACATCAGGCTGCCAGTGGAGTTCACAGCACGTCACTTCCAACATCATCATGTTCTCTGTCGCTCTGCTGCTGCTGCTGGCAGCTGGATGTGAGTCTCTTTGGATTTGTCAAAGTCAGCAGTTCTGCTTTTGCAGTGTATTTTTTAAACATTTACTTTTCTTTTTACAGGTGTGAAGTGTGAACAGCTGACACAGCCAGCCTCTGTGACTGTGCAGCCAGGTCAACGTCTGACCATCACCTGTCAGGTGTCTTATTCTCTTAGCTACTGGACAGGTTGGATCAGACAGCCTGCAGGGAAAGGACTGGAGTGGATCGGCGTGAAATCTACGGGAAGCTCTTACTATAAAGATTCACTGAAGAACAAGTTCAGTATCAGCTTAGACACTTCCAGCAAAACGGTGACTCTAAACGGAGAGAATATGCAGCCTGAAGACACTGCTGTGTATTACTGTGCCAGAGAAGCACACTGGTTAAAGGAAGCACAGAGGCTTTACAAAAACCTCAAACAATGTATTTTTAACAAGTCCCTACAGGTGGCAGTAGACGATATGAAGTCAGATGACACAAAGAGAGAGAATATGACGGTGCATTGGCTGATGTTGTGCTTTGTGACTTCTTGTTTCTTGATGATACATTTAACACGTGGCTTTCTACAACAATACAGCAGGTGTTGAAAATATATTTGGATATTTTTGCATTATATATTCAGGATATGAATGGCCCATTAAATGCTGCTGAGCAGAATAAATAAATGCATCAGATTTACAATGGAATAACTTGAAATGCAACTTGGAAATGCCAATTATAATAATAAGTATCTGAAAGAATTATACAAAACTCTTTTCTCCAGAGATGTGGTGAGTTTCTCTTTGAGGATGAGTCAATGCAAATCTCTACATGTGTGCTGCAAAGACACTTAATCACAGCAATATACACTGGAGACAATTGTCTTTTACAATGGTCAGACCCACAGTAGGGAGCAACTCAAACAAAAACTTAAACCAAGTCAAATCTTTGCTTTCTTCGTTTCACATTCACAGAATAAACTTTCATTCAACCTCATCAATTCACTCAGAGCAACACAGTCTAAATAAAACTGCTTCATTCAGACGGGATTTATTACAGCTCCCCCATAGGAGTTGAAGCAGACATTTAATATTCTGTTGATGTGAATAGTTTTGTCTAAATTGTCTGACTTGTGTGAGAAGTTATGTGAAGAAATAAAGGGATTCAGTCAAGAAACCCCATAGTGACACCTGGTCCTTGATAGATACCTGATCCAGCTTTTTGAGTCATTATTGATTGGAATAAAATCAACTGGAGGTTCGTACGATACATAAGATTCACTAAAGGACAAGTTCAGTGATAAACTTAGAATCCTCCAGCAACACAGTGACTCTAAACAGACAGAATGCAGGCTGAAGACACCGCGGTGTATTACTGTGCAACACACACAGTTAAAGTAACCAGAAGAATCTATTTTAACATTTGTTTAATTGTTTGATAATAGAGTCTCAGACTGTTGGTGTCTAAATGTGATTGTATTTATCTGTGTAACAAGGCATGTAAAGAATAAAACATTATTTGTAAGATATTATTTGAAATATTCAAATTCTCTCCAAAACTATAAAACTGGGTAGTATTTTCTTTCATTTAGGGAAAACATATTCAAGTGATCAAAATAACACGGGGCTCCCCAAATGTCCTCTACATGCTCACCACTACTTAATATGGAACACAATGAAATATCTTAACACATTGAAGTGGAAGACACACAGATGTAACAATGTCACCAAGTTATCACATTAAAATAATAATAATAACAGGTTAAAAAGTCAAACAAATAAATTGTAAGCAATAAAGTGTTTCTTTAAAACACACATAATAAAATATGGTCAATTAGGAGAATGCCATAATCGTAAAAATGAGTTTTGAAGAGAGATTGAAAAGATGACACTGTTTAATTGCTCCTCTGATTCCAAAACTGAGGGACAAATACAGCAAAGCACAAGTTACCAGTTGAATCTGGTTGACTGTTTGTGAGGAGGAGTCGATGCAAACCTGGGATGTCTTCCACCTCTACTTATGTGACTGCAGAGAGGACAGAGGACAGTGGAGACACAGTTCAACATGATGGACTACAGGACAGGACTGCTGCTTCTAACTGTCTGCTGGGCAGGTGAACATTGTCACTAGTCTTGATTTGACAGAGTTTCCTTTTGTGTCACTGACATATTTCACATGTTTTATGTTTGTTTTAGGTGTTGATGGTCAGACTCTGACAGAATCTGAACCAGTGGTCAAAAGACCTGGAGAATCTCACAGACTGACCTGTACAGCCTCTGGGTTTACACTCAGCAGCTATCATATGGCTTGGATCAGACAGGCTCCTGGAAAAGGACTGGAGTGGATTGCATATATCTACACGGATAGTAGCGGCACCTACTACCCTCAGTCAGTTCGAGGCCGGTTTACCGTCTCCAGAAACAACAACATGCAGCAGCTGTATCTGCAGATGAACACTCTGAAGACGGAAGATTCTGCTGTTTATTATTGTGCTCGAGACTCACAGTGACTGGAGTTGGTGGAGCAGCTGTACAAAATCCTACAGCACTCATTCTTACTGGGCTGATAGACTTAAAGTATTTTTCATTGACATTATTTACTTTATTGTTGATATATATTTAGTTTTTACGTATTCCAACATATTTTTTACATATAATAAATTCATCATTATATAAAAAATCATGAAAAAATAATATGAATAATAAATATAATTAATAACTATGAAATTCAATAACGATTACATGTTCATTAAAGGGCTAAAGACTGCTCCCAAAAGTGGTTGCTGAAATTAAACTTAATACTTTAATACTGAAATTAAAAAATGATAATACACATTACAACTGATGTATGACTGGCTTCAAAGATACATTTTTTATGGGAAAATAGGATACTGATAAAATAATAATCATATTGCTCAATAATTCAAACCAACTGAAAACATTTAATTCTTTCCATCACAAGTTGTATTTAAGTGCTTCATGAAAACCATTTCTGAGACGAGACAGTGTTGATCTATAAAGTGGAGGAGAAGTGGAATGATTACAGCATTTTACTTACATGAACCTATAAACCTCAATGCCTTTAGATAAACACTATTTTTTTCATCTAACACAACACACAAAGGAACAATAAAGCATTTGTTTTTTGCATTTTGTAATAAAAGTTTCAGTCCTGATCAGCTGTGCACATCTGCAATCAATGAAACCATCACAAATATTTCATGCAAAGCTGCAAACCAGCAGCATCGAAGTTAACTTAAGTTTCATACCATTAACATGATCCTGGCTGCTGTCTCTGCATTTCTGTTTACAGCAAATAAAGTCAGAAAGTGAGCAAAGAAATCAAGAATGCAATAATTACAAAAATGCTGAACTCATGCGTTTAACATTTTTTTATATAACAATTATATAGATAGAATACACAAAATAAACATTGACAGTTTAAGGCAAAGGAAATATATTTTTAGGGCCACGGGGCAATTGCACTGAGCACTGGCCCCTACTGCTATGAAATAGTTGAGGGGACCAGTGCTCGGGGCGAAGCTATTGTTATTCAGAGGATTTTTTCCTACTTATTATTATTTTGCCTCCGAATTTCGATTGCCTAAAACTCCTACAGCTTTAAGAGTTGTAGGAAAAATTTTATATCTTAAAACGTGCGGTTCGATCGGGATCGGCGTGCTATTACTTTCCTTAGCCGAACATACATTTTTCCGAAATTTTCCCATTGAAATGAATTGGACTAGCGAAAAAAAAGGAAAAGTCATTGTAGGTTTTCAAACGTCTGCTGCTCAGGCATACTTTCACCTAGAAACTCCATTTAAACTCTAAAACGTAGACATAAGGCTTGTGTACTGGTGTGTCAATCCACGTTTCAATAGGTCATATAGTTTCTGATCATTCACTGTTCAATGACCATGATCGTTTTGGGAGAAATCATGAGATTATAATAGGTGTGTATTGCGCGGAACCTTCTTTGCTAGAGTGGGTGACATCATCGCTTAGAGTGTGAGGGCTCCTCGAAATACTTCAGATTTTTTTCCTTTCCAAACTCCTCCTGGCCACAATTTTCACTCTACACATGTGATATTTTCCAATTTTGTAGACAAACTTATCCTGTCCCTCACAATGTGCTCAAAAACTCTGTGAGATTTACAGAATTTGAACTAGCAACCTCAAAGCGTGGCCACGTCGGTTTTTCTCCCAATTGACTGCAATGCAAATCGAGAAGCAGATTTTCAAAGAAACCTGAAACCAGGTCCATATCTAACTCGCCCTAGCGTCCACATTTCTGACACTAGGAAAAAATAAAAGTGATCAGTGTCTTCAGCAGAGTCTTGTGGCGCTAACGCTGCGAACATTTTGGCGATAGGAGTTTCGGTGTGAGTGTGGCAAGCTTTTGTTCGGACCCTCTGCGAAGCCGGAATGGAGAGATCGAGGGAGGCAGAGAGAGGCTTGAAGGCAGTCATACACACGTGCTGAGGGCCGTTGCTATGGTGACGGCACTCTGTGGCTCTGATCTTGAGAACTGACAGCAGGTGTGCTCTGATTGGTGGACAGGAAGGAGCAGTCAGTGGGAAATGTAGTTTTTTTTGTCAAACCTCTTCTGCTCAGGCATACTTTCAGCTAGAAACTCCATTTAAACTTTAAAATGGAGACACATGTCTGTCTATCTCTCTCTGTCTCACTCAGAAGTGATAGCAGGTGCGCTCTGATTGGCCAACAGGAGCAGCCAGTGGGAATTGTAGTTTTTCAAGCAATACATAGTACCTAGTAGTTCTCAGTACTTGAGCCTTAGTAGTAATTGGTAGTACTCGGTAGTACTTGAGTGACAGCTGAGCTCGGTGACATGTACTGGCAAACAGTTGAGTGCGCTAGTAGTTCTCGTTACTTGAGTCTCAGTAGTACTCGGTAGTACTCAGTACTTGAGTCTCAGTAGTCTCAGAGTGACAGCTGAGCTCGGTAGTACTCGGTAGTACTTGAGTGACAGTTTGTCAGTACATAGTACCTTGTAGTTCTCAGTACATGAACCTCAGTAGTACTCGGTAGTACTCGATAGTTCTCGGTAGTACTTGAGTGACAGCTGAGATCAGTGACATGTACTGTCAAACAGTTGAGTGCACACTCAACTGTTTGACAGTACATAGTACCTAGTAGTACATAGTACATAGTACCTAGTAGTTCTCAGTACTTGAACCTCAGTACTTCAACTTCAACTTCAACTTCAACTTTACTTTATTTATAGAGCACTTTTCATACAAAAACATGTAACACAAAGTGCTTTACACACATCAAAAAGATGTAGTACTCGGTAGTACTCGATAGTACTCGGTAGTAATTGAGTGACAGCTGAGCTCGGTGACATGTACTGGCAAACAGTTGAGTGTGAAGCACTCAACTGTTTGACAGTAAATAGTACCTGGTAGTACATAGTACATAGTACCTAGTAGTTCTCAGTACTTGAGCATTAGTAGTACTCGGTAGTACAGAGTACTTGAGTGACAGCTGAGCTCGGTGACATGCTTCGCACTCAACTGTTTGACAGTACATAGTACCTAGTAGTTCTCAGTACTTGAGTCTCAGTAGTACTTGGTAGTTCTCAGTACTTGAGTCTCAGTAGTACTGAGTACTTGAGTGACAGCTGAGCTCGGTGACATGTATCAAACTTATCAAACTCATCAAATACACAATCCAACAACACCAAAACTCTTTTTGGACAAGTTGTGACCTGCACATTCACCACGCTATGTGATAATAATGTACCGTTACGAGACAGAGCCATTTTAGAGGTAAATTCATGCAAACCTGCTGATGCGCGTTCCTTTCAGGGACAGTTTTTACAACAACTCTGTCTCGTTTGAAATCTCGAAGAATCTCATCTTAATCTATATACACTCCGGTAGTAGCCCCCGTGGCCCTTTCAAAATTTCCAGCGGAGGAATTTTCTAGTTAATGAATATGAGTAATAAACATTAAATATAATTACAAGATTACATGTTCATAAAAGGGCTAAAGACTGCTCACCAAAGTGGTTGCTGAAATTAAACTTCATACTTTAATACTGAAATTCAAAATGATAAAACACAAACATTTGAGTACCACTGATGTATGACTGGCTTCAGAGATATATATTTTTTATGAGAAAATAAGATAATAATAATAAAATAATAATAATCATATTGCTTGATAAAACAAACCAACTGAAAACAACAAGTTTCAGTTCCTGAGCAGCTGTGCACATCTGCAATCAATGAAACCATCAAACATATTTCATGCAAAGCTGCAAACCAGCAGCATCGCTGAAGTTAACTTAAGTTTCATACCATTAACATGATCCTGGCTGCTGTCTCTGCATTTCTGTTTACAGCAAATAAAGTCAGAAAGTCAGCAAAGAAATCAAGAATGCAATAATTGCAAAAAAGCTGAACTCATGCATTTGATGTTTTTTTTAAATAACAATTATATAGATAGAATACACAAAATAAACATTGACAGTTTAAGGCAAAGGAAATATATTTTTAGGGCCACGGGGCAATTGCACCGAGCACTGGCCCCTACTGCTATGAAATAGCTGAGGGGACCAGTGCTCGGGGCAAAGCTATTGTTATTCAGAGGATTTTTTCCTACTTATTATTATTTTGCCTCCGAATTTCGATTGCCTAAAACTCCTACAGCTTTAAGAGTTGTAGGAAAAATTTTATATCTTAAAACGTGCGGTTCGATCGGGATCGGCGTGCTATTACTTTCCTTAGCCGAACACAAATTTTTCCGAAATTTTCCCATTGAAATGAATTGGACTAGCGAAAAAAAAAGGAACAGTCATTGTAGTTTTTCAAACGTCTGCTGCTCAGGCATACTTTCACCTAGAAACTCCATTTAAACAACATTTTGGCGATAGGAGTTTCGGTGTGAGCGTGGCAAGCTTTTGTTCGGACCCTCTGCGAAGCCGGAATGGAGAGATCGAGAGAGGCAGAGAGAGGCTTGAAGGCAGTCATACACACGTGCCGAGGGCCGTTGCTATGGTGACGGCACTCTGTGGCTCTGATCTTGAGAACTGACAGCAGGTGTGCTCTGATTGGTGGACAGGAAGGAGCAGTCAGTGGGAAATGTAGTTTTTTTTGTCAAACCTCTTCTGCTCAGGCATACTTTCACCTAGAAACTCCATTTAAACTTTAAAATGGAGACACATGTCTGTCTATCTCTCTCTGTCTCACTCAGAAGTGATAGCAGGTGCGCTACTTGAACCTCAGTAGTACTCGGTAGTAATCGATTGTACTCGGTAGTACTTGAGTGACAGCTGAACTCGGTGACATGTACTGGCAAACAGTTGAGTGCTTCGACAGTACATAGTACCTAGTAGTACATAGTACATAGTACCTAGTAGTTCTCAGTACTTGAGCCTTAGTAGTAATTGTTAGTACAGAGTACTTGAGTGACAGCTGAGCTCGGTGACATGTACTCAACTGTTTGACAGTACATAGTACCAAGTAGTTCTCAGTACTTGAGTCTCAGAAGTACTCGGTAGTACTCGGTAGTACTTGAGTGACAGCTGAGTTCGGTGACATGTACTGGCAAACAGTTGATTGCGCTAGTAGTTCTCGTTACTTGAGTCTCAGTAGTACTCGGTAGTACTCAGTACTTGAGTCTCAGTAGTCTCAGAGTGACAGCTGAGCTCGGTAGTACTCGGTAGTACTCGGTAGTACTCGGTAGTACTCGAGTGACAGTTTGTCAGTACATAGTACCTTGTAGTTCTCAGTACTTGAACCTCAGTAGTACTCGGTAGTACTCGATAGTACTCGGTAGTACTTGAGTGACAGCTGAGCTCGGTGACATGTACTGGCAAACAGTTGAGTGCTTCGACAGTACATAGTACCTAGTAGTACATAGTACATAGTACCTAGTAGTTCTCAGTACTTGAGCATCAGTAGTACTCGGTAGTACAGAGTACTTGAGTGACAGCTGAGCTCGGTGACATGCTTCGCACTCAACTGTTTGACAGTACATAGTACCTAGTAGTTCTCAGTACTTGAGTCTCAGTAGTACTTGGTAGTTCTCAGTACTTGAGTCTCAGTAGTACTGAGTACTTGAGTGACAGCTGAGCTCGGTGACATGTATCAAACTTATCAAACTCATCAAATACACAATCCAACAACACCAAAACGCTTTTGTGGACAAGTTGTGACCTACACATTCACCACGCTATGTGATAATAATGTAACGTTACGAGACAGAGCCATTTTAGAGGTAAATTCATGCAAAACTGCTGATGCGCGTTCCTTTCAGGGACAGTTTTTCAGCAAGCAGTCTCTGTATTTGCCTCTAAAACAACTCCGTCTCGTTTGAAATCTCGAAGAATCTCATCGTAATCTATATACACTCCAGTAGTAGCCCCCGTGGCCATTTCAAAATTTCCAGCGGAGGAAATTTGTAGTTAATAAATATGAGTAATAAACATTAAATATAATTACAAGATTACATGTTCATAAAAGGGCTAAAGACTGCTCACCAAAGTGGTTGCTGAAATTAAACTTCATACTTTAATAATGAAATTCAAAATGATAAAACACAAACATTTGAGTACCACTGATGTATGACTGGCTTCAGAGATATATATTTTTTATGAGAAAATAAGATAATAATAATAATAATAATAAAATAATAATAATCATATTGCTTGATAAAACAAACCAACTGAAAACAACAAGTTTCAGTTCCTGAGCAGCTGTGCATATCTGCAATCAATGAAACCATCGGAAATATGTCATGCAAAGCTGCAAACCAGCAGCATCGCTGAAGTTAACTTAAGTTTCATACCATGAACATGATCCTGGCTGCTGTCTCTGCATTTCTGTTTACAGCAAATAAAGTCAGAATGTCAGCAAAGAAATCAAGAATGCAATAATTACAAAAAAGCTGAACTCATGCGTTTAACATTTTTTAAATAACAATTATATTGATAGAATACACAAAATAAACATTGACAGTATAAAGCAAAGCTAATATTTATTTTTTTAGTTCTGTAAATACGGGGACTCTTTATTAAAATGTTACAATTAAAGGGACTTAGGGCAGGATCAAGAAATAAGACTCAACAGTGACACGACGGCCGTTAGGGTAACTGCAGCCATCTGCCAAGCCGGCGCGGTAGCGCGCACAAACTCTTCAGTGCAGCTGATGCTGTGACACGGTTATTTATTTACTCGCTGTTCACGTGACTGTTTACTACAAGCCCTCCGCACATGCCTCCGCGGAACTACGTTGGTAGCATACATCTGCGAACAGCATCATGTCAAGCGACGAAGTAAGTAAACAAGTGTTTATTTTAGTGTAACTTTAGGATGACGAATTGCCGCTGATAAAACCTTCGTTTTCTTCTTGGTATTACTTTTTAGTGGACTTTGTGTGGTGGTGGGTCGTTTTCCGGCCGAAGCAGAGTCAATTACCACACATACAGTACTTGAGTCCACCGCGCTTGTCTTCTTCTGGTCTCCAAGCCGTCGAGTACGCGTTCAGCGTGACGTCAAATGACGCATTCAGCGTCATTTGACGTCACGTCCGCCGGACTGCGCGGGAAATTCGGACCACGAATTGCAGTACATCATGCAGCACACAGCCTGTTCAAGGCAATGGGGAGATATGTTTGTGGTCTCATTCTTTTTGGTTTTGAACGCTTCATCACCCATTAGCATTAAAAGACTTAAAGTGAATGTTTATTTTTTCACAAATCCTGCCCTAAGTCCCTTTAAGTGTGTCATTAAATTAAAATATGATTTCCAGGCATGTTTTCACCCTGCACATATAAACACACTGAACAGACTCTTATGGCTCAATTAGACCAATGTTGATGTTTAACATGTTTGATTGTATGCAAACTCAGTGGCCTTCCTCTTTACGCAGCTATAAAACATCACATCAGGCTGCCAGTGGAGTTCACAGCACGTCACTTCCAACATCATCATGTTCTCTGTCGCTCTGCTGCTGCTGCTGGCAGCTGGATGTGAGTCTCTTTGGATTTGTCAAAGTCAGCAGTTCTGCTTTCGCAGTGTATTTTTTAAACATTTACTTTTCTCTTTACAGGTGTGAAGTGTGAACAGCTGACACAGCCAGCCTCTGTGACTGTGCAGCCAGGTCAACGTCTGACCATCACCTGTCAGGTGTCTTATTCTCTTAGCAGCCACTACACAGCTTGGATCAGACAGCCTGCAGGGAAAAGACTGGAGTGGATCGGACATAAATATACGGGAGCTTCTTACTATAAAGATTCACTGAAGAACAAGTTCAGTATCAGCTTAGACACTTCCAGCAAAACGGTGACTCTAAACGGAGAGAATATGCAGCCTGAAGACACTGCTGTGTATTACTGTGCCAGAGACCCACAATGACACAAACCATCAGTAGAGCTGAACAAAAACCCCTCAGTGCCTGAACTCTTGTAACATGAAGCCACCAGAGGAGGAGCCCTCGGACCACTAACCACTTCTACCAGCTCACTGTCACAGTAAAGAAGGAAACAGTCTTTAGATCTTCAATACTGTAATATCACATACTGTAATATGACACTACAATCACTGTTACATCAGTGAGTATATAAAGTACACACTTTCAAGGGATTGAATACATTCAGCTCACAACTTGATTTTAAAAGCTTGTGATCCAACTACAATAGAAAATGGTCCTCAAAATGTCCGTTTCTCTTCCATGATATTATTTACAAAAACACTCACATAATTATTTTTTGGATCATAACTGCATTAGTGACTGACTCAGTAGTGTAAAGCCAACTTTGAGATGTTAATTAGTCAAACTATAGAAAGGTTTGCAACACATAATGTGTGTTTGTCAGAGATTCAAGTTCCACCTTGTGTTTGTGTGAGATGAAGAACACATGAGTGTTTAATTTTCTTTTTAGATCATTTAAATAAAATGGTCTTCAGTTACTTTATTATCATCGGTATGTAAATCAGCCTCCTTGTGCTCCCCAAATGTCCTCTCTCCGGCCTCTACATGCTCACCACTACTTAATATATGGAAAACAATTAAATATCTTCACACATTTAAGTGGAAGACACACAAATAACAAGGTCACCAAGTGACCACATTCAAATAACAATAATAATAACATAAGGTTAAAAAGTCAAACAAAATAAGTTGTAAGAGATACAATGAGTTTCTTTAAAACACACATAATAAAATATGGTCAATTAGGAGAAAGCCATAATCGGAAAAATGAGTTTTGAAGAGAGATTGAAAAGATGACACTGTTTAATTGCTCCTCTGATTCCAAAACTGAGGGACAAATACAGCAAAGCACAAGTTACCAGTTGAATCTGGTTGACTGTTTGTGAGGAGGAGTCGATGCAAACCTGGGATGTCTTCCACCTCTACTTATGTGACTGCAGAGAGGACAGAGGACAGTGGACACACAGTTCAACATGATGGACTACAGGACAGGACTGCTGCTTCTAACTGTCTGCTGGGCAGGTGAACATTGTCACTAGTCTTGATTTGACAGAGTTTCCTTTTGTGTCACTGACATATTTCACATGTTTTATGTTTGTTTTAGGTGTTGATGGTCAGACTCTGACACAATCTGAACCAGTGGTCAAAAGACCTGGAGAATCTCACAGACTGACCTGTACAACCTCTGGGTTTGACTTTGGTGGCTCCTATATGGCTTGGATCAGACAGGCTCCTGGAAAAGGACTGGAGTGGATTGCATATATCTACACGGATAGTAGCTACATCTACTACTCTCAGTCAGTTCAAGGCCGGTTTACCATCTCCAGAAACAACAACATGCAGCAGCTGTATCTGCAGATGAACACTCTGAAGACGGAAGATTCTGCTGTTTATTATTGTGCTCGAGACTCACAGTGACTGGAGTTGGTGGAGCAGCTGTACAAAATCCTACAGCACTCATTCTTACTGGGCTGATAGACTTAAAGTATTTTTCATTGACATTATTTACTTTATTCTTGATATATATTTAGTTTTTACGTATTCCATCATATTTTTTACATATAATAAATGTATCATTATATAAAAAATCATGAAAAAATAATATTAATAATAAATATCATTAATAAATATGAAATACAATAACGATTACATGTTCATTAAAGGGCTAAAGACTGCTCCCAAAAGTGGTTGCTGAAATTAAACTTAATACTTTAATACTGAAATTAAAAAATGATAATACACAAACATTTGATTACAACTGATGTAAGACTGGCTTCAAAGATACATTTTTTATGAGAAAATAGGATACTGATAAAATAATAATCATATTGCTCAATAATTCAAACCAACTGAAAACATTTCACTCTTTCCATCACATGTTGTATTTAAGTGCTTCATGAAAACCATTTCTGAGACGAGACAGTGTTGATCTATAAAGTGGAGGAGAAGTGGAATGATTACAGCATTTTACTTACATGAACCTATAAACCTCAATGCCTTTAGATTAACACTATTTTTTTCATCTAACACAACACACAAAGGAACAATAAAGCATTTGTTTTTTTGCATTTTGTAACAAAAGTTTCAGTTCCTGAGCAGCTGTGCACATCTGCAATCAATGAAACCATCAAAAATATTTCATGCAAAGCTGCAAACCAGCAGCATCGCTGAAGTTAACTTAAGTTTCATACCATTAACATGATCCTGGCTGCTGTCTCTGCATTTCTGTTTACAGCAAATAAAGTCAGAAAGTCAGCAAAGAAATCAAGAATGCAGTAATTACAAAAAAGCTGAACTCATGCGTTTAACGTTTTTTTTAAAATAACTATTATATAGATAGAATACACAAAATAAACATTGACAGTTTAAGGCAAAGCTAATATTTATTTTTTTATTTCTGTAAATACGGGGACTCTTTATTAAAATGTTACTATTAAGTGTGTCATTAAATTAAAATATGATGTCCAGGCATGTTTTCACCCTGCACATATAAACACACTGAACAGACTCTTATGGCTGAATTAGACCAATGTTGATGTTTAACATGTTTGATTGTATGCAAACTCAGTGGCCTTCCTCTTTACGCAGCTATAAAACATCACATCAGGCTGCCAGTGGAGTTCACAGCACGTCACTTCCAACATCATCATGTTCTCTGTCGCTCTGCTGCTGCTGCTGGCAGCTGGATGTGAGTCTCTTTGGATTTGTCAAAGTCAGCAGTTCTGCTTTTGCAGTATATTTTTTAAACATTTACTTTTCTTTTCACAGGTGTGAAGTGTGAACAGCTGACACAGCCAGCCTCTGTGACTGTGCAGCCAGGTCAACGTCTGACCATCACCTGTCAGGTGTCTTATTCTCTTGGCTACTACACAGCTTGGATCAGACAGCCTGCAGGGAAAGGACTGGAGTGGATCGGAACTGACTGTGATGGATGCACCGCATATTATAAAGATTCCCTGAAGAACAAGTTCAGTATCAGCTTAGACTCTTCCAGCAAAACGGTGACTCTAAATGGAGAGAATATGCAGCCTGAAGACACTGCTGTGTATTACTGTGCCAGAGACCCACAATGACACAAACCATCAGTAGAGCTGAACAAAAACCCCTCAGTGCCTGAACTCTTGTAACATGAAGCCACCAGAGGAGGAGCCCTCGGACCACTAACCACTTCTACCAGCTCACTGTCAAGAGAGAAACCATGTTAGATTATATCAAAGAGGTCTTCATTAAATTGAACTCCAGCTGATTTTACTAAAGTACTCTGACATTACAAACACTGATACATCATTGCATGTAACCTTCCAAGTGATGGAATAAAATCAGCTCATAACTCCAGTTCAACAACTACAGCAGGAAGTAATCCTCAAATGTCTGTTCCTCTTCCATGAAAGTGTTATAAAAAATGATCAGGATTATTTTTATTATCTGAATCAAAACCACATTAGCGGATTTTAATTAGTGAATCTCTAGGAAAGTTTGTTTCTAAAAACAAATTAAAATGTTTGCCCGAGATTCAAGTTCCACTTTCTTGTGAGATGAAGAACAGCTGAACATTTCATCTTCATTTTGATTCATTTAAATAACTTGTAGTCAGCTGATTTATTATCATCGGTATGTAAATCAGCCTCCTTGTGATTTGCCTTATAAGGAAGTGAAGTGTGTGTGTTTGTTGTGTGTCAGAGACAGAAGAGCTCACATCAGTTCATCTCCAACATCATCATGTTCTCTGTCGCTCTGATGCTGCTGCTGGCAGCTGCAACCTGTGAGGAGCTTTTAGTGGATTCACACTATTAAACACATTAGAAACGCTGAACAGTCGGTGAATGATGGAGATCATGTTGATTTGTGTTTCCACAGGTGTGAACAGTATTGATCTCATCCAGCTAGACTCGATGGTGGTGCAGCCTGGACAGTCTTTGACCATCACCTGTCAGGTCTCTGGTTATTCTTTGACTGATAGCAGCTATGCAACAGGTTGGATCAGACAGAGTGAAGGAAAACCGATGGACTGGATTAACCATCAGTGGGGAACAAGTGGCCTTCGTCAAAATGAAGCTCTGAAGAACAAGTTCAGCTACAGCAGAGACACTTCTGCTCGAACAGTGACTCTGAAAGGAACGAATCTGCAGCCTGAGGACACAGCTGTGTATTACTGTGTCCGTTACACCACAGTGATACAAACCACCAACAGACCTGCACAAATACTCAGCAACCATGTGACTCAGCCCCACACACACGTTAACAATGAGACATAAAAATAAATAAAGTCATCTGCAGATACTCCCTGATAGAAGCTCACTTTAACATGATAACAAAAACTCACTTTGGGGATATTGTAAAACTGATAGTCAAAGTCTTCATGTGATGCAAACTGCTTAATAATGAGCACAAAAAAACTTGAAGAATGTGTTTCCTACTTTTCCTAACCTATTCCACAAATAATACTGAAATATGCTAGAGGGACCCGTGTACAGTAAACATTTATTTTTATTTTTCACACCAGGAAGTGATCCCAGTCAAATCCAAACCACACTGTGAGGAGGAGTCGATGCAAACCTGGGATGTCTTCCACCTCTACTTATGTGACTGCAGAGAGGACAGAGGACAGTGGACACACAGTTCAACATGATGGACTACAGGACAGGACTGCTGCTTCTAACTGTCTGCTGGGCAGGTGAACATTGTCACTAGTCTTGATTTGTCAAAGTTTCCTTTTGTGTCACTGACATATTTCACATGTTTTATGTTTGTTTTAGGTGTTGATGGTCAGACTCTGACAGAATCTGAACCAGTGCTCAAAAGACCTGGAGAATCTCACAGACTGACCTGTACAGCATCTGGGTTAGACATTAGTAGGTCTTGGATGGCTTGGATCAGACAGGCTCCTGGAAAAGGACTGGAGTGGATTGCAATTATCGAATATGACAGTGACAACATCTTCTACCCTCAGTCAGTTCGAGGCCGGTTTACCGTCTCCAGAAACAACAACATCAAGCAGCTGTATCTGCAGATGAACAATCTGTAGACGGAAGATTCTGCTGTTTATTATTGTGCCCGAGACTCACAGTGACTGGAGTTGGTGGAGCAGCTGTACAAAATCCTACAGCACTCATTCTTACTGGGATGATAGACTTAAATTATTTTTCATTGACATTATTTACTTTATTCTTGATATATATTTGGTTTTTACGTATAACATCATATTTTTTACATGGAATAAATTAATTATTATATAAAAAATCATGGAAAAACAATATTAGTAATAAATATCATTAATAAATATGAAATACAATAACGATTACATGTTCATTAAAGGGCTAAAGACTGCTCACCAAAGTTGTTGCTGAAATTATTTACTTTATTCTTGATTTATATTAAGTTTACGTATTACCTTATATATCTTACATAATAAATTCATTATTATCTAAAAATTAATGGAAAAAATAATATTAATAGTGAATCTTCAAAGCTGATGATCCCTTAATATTTTCTAATTATAGACCGATATCTATTCTACCATGTTTTTCCAAAGTATTAGAAAAATTAGTTTATAATCGTTTGTTTAAATACCTTAATGACAATAAAATGTTATATGACCATCAGTACGGGTTCAGAGAGAATCATTCCACCTCTATGGCCCTCACCCGACTTGTAGATAATATTACCAAGGCTACCGATAATAAAGAATTAACACTTGGAGTATTTCTTGATCTATCGAAAGCCTTCGATACGGTCAATCATGATATTTTATTACAGAAACTTTCTCTTTATTGTTTATGCAGCTCAAATCTGTTATGGTTCAAAAGCTATTTGTCTGATAGAAGGCAATTTGTTTCCTGGAATAATTCTTCATCTGACTTAAAGTTGCTTTCATGTGGTTTGCCCCAAGGATCAATCTTGGGCCCTTTACTGTTTCTTATTTATGTAAATGACCTACACATGTCATCAACTAAAGCATATTTTATTCTGTTTGCAGATGACTCCAATATTTTTTTATCTGGTAGGAATGGACCTAAATTAATATCAGAAATGAACACAGAATTTTGTAAAGTTGACTTATGGTTTAAGGCAAACAAATTGTCACTTAATATAAAGAAAAGCTTGTATATGTTATTTACTCCGAGAAGTCTACACTCAACAAACTCTCTTCCTAATGTTTATATTGACAACAACATCCTGGAAAGGGTCACGGTAACAAAATTCTTAGGTATCTTAATTGATGAAAATCTTACTTGGAAGAGTCATATTCTGTCTATTTCTAACAAGATTGCTAAGAATATTGGAGTTATCAGAAGAATACGTCATCTCCTGCCTGGTAAAATCGTGATTAATTTATATTATACGATGATCTATCCTTTCATTTCATATTGTAATATTATTTGGGCAAGCACTTTCAAGAGCTCTCTCAACTGTATTCTCATTTTACAAAAGCGATTCATCAAAATGATAACATTTTCTAGCAGATTTACTAGATCCACACCTCTGTTTCAATCCCTGAGTATTCTTCCTGTTTTTGCTGTAAATACTTTCCAAATATGTATTTTTGTTTATCAATCTATTCACAAGTTACTTCCAATTTGTTTCCAAACTGTATTTCAGTTCAATTCCCAGATTCATAATTTCAACACTAGATCAGAAAATAATCTTCATCCCACTTTATTTAAGTCTACTTTCTCTCAGTTCTCAATCAGATTTAGAGGTCCGCATCTTTGGAATGCATTACCAATCCACCTTAGAAACTGCACAAGCATACATTCATTTAAGAAACAAATAATTCACTTTCTATTGGCCCAATTGAGCAATGCATAATTCCACATACTTTTTACATCGCTTTTGTTTTTCTCTCTCTCTTTTTCTAATTGTTTTGTTTTTCACATGACGGTAAACTGAATTTATGCTGAATGTTTATCTTTATACATTTATGTTGAATGCTTATCTTAACAAATGTATGTCAAATGTTTATCCTGAATTTTCACACAATATTGATTTTCTCTTTTTTAATTGTTTTATGTTGTTTTTTCATTCTGTAAATTAAATTTATGTTGAATGTTTGTCTTTTGGAGGACCACTTGACAAGCCCTTAGGGGTTTTTTTGGTTTCTCCAGCACATTTGCTTTATCTACTGTATACTTTGTATGTCTCTTGTCGTTGTCGTTCCACTTTTTTAATATGCTGTTTTATACATCTTTTATGTGCTAAATAAAAATACAAATACAAATACAAATACAATATTAATAAACATTAAATAGGATAATGATTACATGTTCATAAAAGGGCTAAAGACTGCTCACCAAAGTTGTTGCTGAAATTAAACTTCAAACTTTGATACTGAAATAAAAAAAATGATAAAACACAAACATTTGAGTACCACTGAGGCAGTGTGCGAGTTATACCACGGTGTCCGGGGGAGCCGGGGCTGGGGGCGGGCGATCATTTTTTTTTTTGGAGGGGGGCAAAGTTTAAATGCTGATCCTGTCATTAATAGCAACAGCATATGCCTATTATAAAGAGGAAATCCGTTGCACGCACACCATAGGTCTATGTACAATATTTACATGAAACACCCGATCGATCATCATCACATCATAGCCTACATCACATGGGCTATAGCCTATAAGGCTATAGGCTATAGCTGTACACAGAGCCAAACACGCGATAAGAGCAGCCAGCGGCACCAACCATGAAGCTGCGGCCTGCAGGCAGCGCCCCCACGCTTCAAGCGCCTCCGACGTGCAAGCAGGCAACACTTTTTTCATGAATCACGAACTAAAAATACAATTTTATTTCTCTTATTTTACACCTTTGAGGGAAAACCATGGCCAAAATATAATTAATTTGGCAATCATATCAATATTTTAGAGCTCCCCCCAAATTTCACAAATCATGTTTCCAGGGGAGCTCAGGTGGCCACCAGGGGAGCCATGGCTCCCCCTGCTCCCCCATAACTCGCACCCTGCACTGAGGTATGACTGGCTTCAGAGATATATTTCATGAATCACTGATAAAAAAATTATAATATTGCTTGAAATACAAACTAACTGAAAACATTTCACTCTTTCAGTTCCTGAGCAGCTGTGCACATCTGCAATCAATGAAACCATCAAAAATATTTCATGCAAAGCTGCAAACCAGCAGCATCGCTGAAGTTAACTTAAGTTTCATACCATTAACATGATCCTGGCTGCTGTCTCTGCATTTCTGTTTACAGCAAATAAAGTCAGAAAGTCAGCAAAGAAATCAAGAATGCAATAATTACAAAAAAGCTGAACTCATGCATTTAACATTTTTTAAATAACAATTATATAGATAGAATACGCAAAATAAACATTGATAGTTTAAGGCAAAGCAAATATATTTTTTTATTTCTGTAAATACGGGGACTTTTTATTAAAATATTACAATTAAGTGTGTCATTAAATTAAAATATGATTTCCAGGCATGTTTTCACCCTGCACATATAAACACACTGAACAGACTCTTATGGCTCAATTAGACCAATGTTGATGTTTAACATGTTTGATTGTATGCAAACTCAGTGGCCTTCCTCTTTACGCAGCTATAAAACATCACATCAGGCTGCCAGTGGAGTTCACAGCACGTCACTTCCAACATCATCATGTTCTCTGTCGCTCTGCTGCTGCTGCTGGCAGCTGGATGTGAGTCTCTTTGGATTTGTCAAAGTCAGCAGTTCTGCTTTTGCAGTGTATTTTTTAAACATTTACTTTTCTTTTTACAGGTGTGAAGTGTGAACAGCTGACACAGCCAGCCTCTGTGACTGTGCAGCCAGGTCAACGTCTGACCATCACCTGTCAGGTGTCTTATGCTCTTAGCAGCTACTGGACACACTGGATCAGACAGCCTGCAGGGAAAGGACTGGAGTGGATCGGACGGAAATATACGGGAGACTCTTCGTATAAAGATTCACTGAAGAACAAGTTCAGTATCAGCTTAGACACTTCCAGCAAAACAGTGACTCTAAACGGAGAGAATCTGCAGCCTGAAGACACTGCTGTGTATTACTGTGCCAGAGACCCACAATGACACAAACCATCAGTAGAGCTGAACAAAAACCCCTCAGTGCCTGAACTCTTGTAACATGAAGCCACCAGAGGAGGAGCCCTCGGACCAGTAACCACTTCTACCAGCTCACTGTCACAGTAAAGAAGGAAACAGTCTTTAGATCTTCAATACTGTAATATCACATACTGTAATATGACACTACAATCACTGTTACATCAGTGAGGATATAAAGTACACACTTTCAAGGGATTGAATACATTCAGCTCACAACTTGATTTTGTCAGAGATTCAAGTTCCACCTTCTGTTTGTGTGAGATGAAGAACACATGAGTGTTTAATTTTCTTTTTAGATAATTTAAATAAAATGGTCTTCAGTTACTTTATTATCATCGGTATGTAAATCAGCCTCCTTGTGCTCCCCAAATGTCCTCTCTCCGGCCTCTACATGCTCACCACTACTTAATATATGGAAAACAATGAAATATCTTCACACATTTAAGTGGAAGACACACAGATGTAAATAACAAGGTCACCAAGTGACCACATTCAAATAACAATAATAATAACTTAAGGTTAAAAAGTCAAACAAAATAAGTTGGAAGAGATACAATGAGTTTCTTTAAAACACACATAATAAAATATGGTCAATTAGGAGAAAGCCATAACCGTAAAAATGAGTTTTGAAGAGAGATTGAAAAGATGACACTGTTTAATTGCTCCTCTGATTCCAAAAATGAGGGACAAATACAGCAAAGCACAAGTTACCAGTTGAATCTGGTTGACTGTTTGTGAGGAGGAGTCGATGCAAACCTGGGATGTCTTCCACCTCTACTTATGTGACTGCAGAGAGGACAGAGGACAGTGGACACACAGTTCAACATGATGGACTACAGGACAGGACTGCTGCTTCTAACTGTCTGCTGGGCAGGTGAACATTGTCACTAGTCTTGATTTGACAAAGTTTCCTTTTGTGTCACTGACATATTTCACATGTTTTATGTTTGTTTTAGGTGTTGATGGTCAGACTCTGACAGAATCTGAACCAGTGGTCAAAAGACCTGGAGAATCTCACAGACTGACCTGTACAGCCTCTGGGTTTAACTTTGGTAGCTACTGGATGGCTTGGATCAGACAGGCTCCTGGAAAAGGACTGGAGTGGATTGCATATATCAACACGGGTGGTGGTCGCACCTACTACTCTCAGTCAGTTCAAGGCCGGTTTACCGTCTCCAGAAACAACAACATGCAGCAGCTGTATCTGCAGATGAACACTCTGAAGACGGAAGATTCTGCTGTTTATTATTGTGCTCGAGACTCACAGTGACTGGAGTTGGTGGAGCAGCTGTACAAAATCCTACAGCACTCATTCTTACTGGGCTGATAGACTTAAAGTATTTTTCATTGACATTATTTACTTTATTCTTGATATATATTTAGTTTTTACATATTCCATCATATTTTTTACATATAATATATTCATCATTATATAAAAAATCATGAAAAAATAATATTAATAATAAATATCATTAATAAATATGAAATACAATAACGATTACATGTTCATTAAACGGCTAAAGACTGCTCCCAAAAGTGGTTGCTGAAATTAAACTTAATACTTTAATACCGAAATTAAAAAATGATAAAACACAAACATTTGATTACAACTGATGTATGACTGGCTTCAAAGATACATTTTTTATGAAAAAATAAGATACTGATAAAATAATAATCATATTGCTCAATAATTCAAACCAACTGAAAACATCTCACTCTTTCCATCACATGTTGTATTTAAGTGCTTTATGAAAACCATTTCTGAGACGAGACAGTGTTGATCTATAAAGTGGAGGAGAAGTGGAATGATTACAGCATTTTACTTACATTAACCTATAAACCTCAATGCCTTTTGATTAACACTATTTTTTTTATCTAACACAACACACAAAGGAATAATAAAGCATTTGTTTTTTGCATTTTGTAATAAAAGTTTCAGTTCCTGAGCAGCTGTGCACATCTGCAATCAATGAAACCATCAAAAATATTTCATGCAAAACTGCAAACCAGCAGCATCGCTGAAGTTAACTTAAGTTTCATACCATTAACATGATCCTGGCTGCTGTCTCTGCATTTCTGTTTACAGCAAATAAAGACAGAAAGTCAGCAAAGAAATCAAGAATGAAATTATTACAAAAAATCTGAACTCATGCGTTTAACGTTTTTTTTTTTTAAATTATATAACAATTATATAGATAGAATACACAAAATAAACATTGACAGTTTAAGGCAAAGCTAATATTTATTTTTTTATTTCTGTAAATACGGGGACTCTTTATTAAAATATTACAATTAAGTGTGTCATGAAATTAAAATATGATTTCCAGGCATGTTTTCAACCTGCACATATAAACACACTGAACAGACTATTATGGCTCAATAAGACCAATGTTGATGTTTAACATGTTTGATTGTATGCAAACTCAGTGGCCTTCCTCTTTACGCAGCTATAAAACATCACATCAGGCTGCCAGTGGAGTTCACAGCACGTCACTTCCAACATCATCATGTTCTCTGTCGCTCTGCTGCTGCTGCTGGCAGCTGGATGTGAGTCTCTTTGGATTTGTCAAAGTCAGCAGTTCTGCTTTTGCAGTGTATTTTTTAAACATTTACTTTTCTTTTTACAGGTGTGAAGTGTGAACAGCTGACACAGCCAGCCTCTGTGACTGTGCAGCCAGGTCAACGTCTGACCATCACCTGTCAGGTGTCTTATTCTCTTAGCTACTACACAGCTTGGATCAGACAGCCTGCAGGGAAAGGACTGGAGTGGATTGGAATGAAAGATACGGGAAGCTCTTACTATAAAGATTCACTGAAGAACAAGTTCAGTATCAGCTTAGACACTTCCAGCAAAACGGTGACTCTAAACGGAGAGAATATGCAGCCTGAAGACACTGCTGTGTATTACTGCGCCAGAGACCCACAATGACACAAACCATCAGTAGAGCTGAACAAAAACCCCTCAGTGCCTGAACTCTTGTAACATGAAGCCACCAGAGGAGGAGCCCTCGGACCACTAACCACTTCTACCAGCTCACTGTCACAGTAAAGAAGGAAACAGTCTTTAGACCTTCAATACTGTAATATCACATACTGTAATATGACACTACAATCATTGTTACATCAGTGAGGATATAAAGTACACACTTTCAAGGGATTGAATACATTCAGCTCACAACTTGATTTTAAAAGCTTGTGATCCAACTACAATAGAAAATGCTCCTCAAAATGTCCGTTTCTCTTCCATGATAATATTTCACTGATTCTTGAGATTAGGGACAAAAGTACTTTTGAAAAGTGACAAACAAAAAAATCAATGCCACATTAATTTGAATTGGATATCTTCATAAACACAGGTCTCATCTATCTACCATGAAAAGGAACAGGCAATTTATTTAACCAATTTTTATAAAAATTGACATTTACTCAGTGAGTAACTTGACATTTGTCAACTCCGTCGGACACATGAAAATGTGTTTTTTGTGTGTTTGATCAATTCACCAACACTGTGAAATCTTTAAGTGTGTAGAAATGGTGTGCCTTAACAAGCTTAAGTGATAAATTGCATTATATAGACTTTTAATATTATTTTCCATTGTTTTGAAATGAGCCAATTTAAATTACCTTCATTTCGTTGAGTATTTTTTTCATTTTTATATATAAAATCAGTGGTTTTGTGCACAAAAGACACTGATGGATGTAGATAAGTTGGTGTTTTAATATATGAACACAGTCAAATGGGCAACAGAAATATGCATTTTTGTATAAACATGAAAAACCTCCATCTTACGGTGTTGACGCACAACTGACGGTGTTGACACAGATTTGACGGTGTTGACAAATTAATGGAGAATCAAACTGATTAAGGATATGTAGCATGTTCTGAACGTGGCAAAGGTAGAGACCATAAAGGGAAAGGGTATCAAACTTCAAACAAGGAGTACCTGGTCACAGGATCTTTAAGGCACACATGAAAATGTCAAAATGTTCCTGGGGAAATTTTGAACGGACCACAGGGGCTACTGCCGGTGTTTGTACATTATGATGAGATTCTTCAGAGATTTCAAACGAGACGGAGTTGTTTTAGAGGCAAATACAGAGACTGTTTGCTGAAAAACATGAATTTACCTCTAAAAAGGCTCCGTCTCGTAACGTTACATTTTCATTACATAGCGTGGTGAATGTGCAGGTCACAACTAGTCCAAGAAAGCATTTTGGAGTTGTTGGATTGTGTATTTGATGAGTTTGATGAGGGAAACCAGGAAATCCCATTAGCCTCCTCAGCATAGCTCTGAGCAGCTAAAAATAGTTTACACAGACAAATAAAGGTAATGAACCTACTGCTGTGAATATAGGGATTATGGCAATGGGCCAATTTGCCAAAATGTTGAACTGTCCCTTTGTTTTTGTTTTGTTAAGATTTTTTTCTGGCATGGACACCTTTTATTTAGCAGTGGTAAGAGAGGAAACATGGGAGAGAGAGGGGGATGTGACATGCAGCAAAGGACCTCCGGTCAGGATTCGAACCAGGGTCCGCTGCATATATGCGTACATGGCATGTCCTCTAACCACTAGACCACCTGCGTGGCGGTGAACTATCCCTTTAACTGTAGCTGTGGCCTGAGACTCAGTTAAAGGGTTACCGTGGCAACTTGAAGTCCCCACCAGGCTAAGGGAGACAGAAACGTGGAGAAAAAGAGCCATTTTCTGCTTCTGCACTGGTCTCATATTTCTGACAAAACGGTAGGTCTTATCAGAAACAAAACACACCATCATCGCTGTAAGGACTTTGTTTCTGCATACAAATACTTGGCAGACATACTGGGTGGATCCCCAAGAAGAAATTGAATGTTCTAATGAGCGGAGGATGGGGAGGTGGGTCGTGGGCACTGACCTAGAATGGGTGGGAATATTCAAATGTGCCTTATTCCTACATCAGAGTAAGCGCCGAAATTGACAGGCTCATCTGAAAAAAAGCGCGGGGTATTTTCAGAAATCCGTTTCTCACTCAAAGAAGCATGTGCGGCCTTATTTCACCAAAGACCCCAAACAACACCCCAAATCCCAGAAAAAGTGGGTTTTGTCATCATATGTCAACTTTAATTCAATCAAAATGTATACTTAGATTATATTATCATGTTATATAGTTGTTATGCATTCATTAATAAGGATTTGGGAGCACTTTTCCACTTGAAAAAATGACATGTTTTTCAAATTACTCATATCTAGTAAAAGGTAGCCATTTAGATTTTTCTCAGTTGTCAGATGCCACTAAACTAAACCTAAATACCAACTTTTATTTCAAAATTATTGATTGAAATCACCCCTAATTTGAAGACAGTGTTGACACACACTAGCTGTGACCTCAGAGATTTCAACTTGTTTGCTGAATATTTTTAAAAATGTAAAACTTACGAGACCATGTGTTGGACTGCTGCATCCATCAGCAGGAAGGAGTCAAAGGGGGTACTCAGGGTGAAGGCTGACCAAAATATGTTTGATTTATTTAGAATTTGAAAAATATCTTACGGAGTTGACATGAATTAAGGACAAACTTTGAGAGGCTGTTGTTAATGTATAAAATAATGGAATGTCCACTTTAAATGTTTTGTGGTATTTTATTAAGCCATACAATTAACCTCATATTAATATTTGGACATTTTGGGCATTTTAAAACACTTATTTTCGGCAGTTTGATACTGTGACCTCTACGGAGGACGAGTTCATTTGCATGGGCTTTCATAGTACAGTGCCCGTATTTTATCAAATTACTATGAAATATTATAAATATATACAAAACTAAGGGTGTACACATACAAAAGTCTTTCATATCCAACTTTTAAAGCCTTTTTAAAATAAATAATTTATTGTTTTTTTAAGACAAATTGCAACATTTTGATGTGGGACATGTTTTGTCCCTTATCTCAAGAATCAGTGATTTACAAAAACACTCACATAATTATTTTTTGGATCATAACTGCATTAGTGACTGACTCAGTAGTGTAAAGCCAACTTTGAGATGTTAATTAGTCAAACTATAGAAAGGTTTGCAACACATAATGTGTGTTTGTCAGAGATTCAAGTTCCACCTTCTGTTTGTGTGAGATGAAGAACACATGAGTGTTTAATTTTCTTTTTAGATCATTTAAATAAAATGGTCTTCAGTTACTTTATTATCATCGGTATGTAAATCAGCCTCCTTGTGATCCCCAAATGTCCTCTCTCCGGCCTCTACATGCTCACCACTACTTAATATATGGAAAACAATGAAATATCTTCACACATTTAAGTGGAAACACACAGATGTAAATAACAAGGTCACCAAGTGACCACATTCAAATAACAATAATAATAACTTAAGGTTAAAAAGTCAAACAAAATAAGTTGTAAGAGATACAATAAGTTCCTTTAAAACACACATAATAAAATATGGTCAATTAGGAGAAAGCCATAATGGGAAAAATGAGTTTTGAAGAGAGATTGAAAAGATGACACTGTTTAATTGCTCCTCTGATTCCAAAACTGAGGGACAAATACAGCAAAGCACAAGTTACCAGTTGAATCTGGTTGACTGTTTGTGAGGAGGAGTCGATGCAAACCTGGGATGTCTTCCACCTCTACTTATGTGACTGCAGAGAGGACAGAGGACAGTGGACACACAGTTCAACATGATGGACTACAGGACAGGACTGCTGCTTCTAACTGTCTGCTGGGCAGGTGAACATTGTCACTAGTCTTGATTTGACAAAGTTTCCTTTTGTGTCACTGACGTATTTCACATGTTTTATGTTTGTTTTAGGTGTTGATGGTCAGACTCTGACACAATCTGAACCAGTGGTCAAAAGACCTGGAGAATCTCACAGACTGACCTGTACAGCCTCTGGGTTTACACTCAGCAGCTATTATATGGCTTGGGTCAGACAGGCTCCTGGAAAAGGACTGGAGTGGATTGCAACTATCAGCTCGGGTAGTGGTGGCAGCACCTACTACCCTCAGTCAGTTCGAGGCCGGTTTACCGTCTCCAGAAACAACAACATGCAGCAGCTGTATCTGCAGATGAACACTCTGAAGACGGAAGATTCTGCTGTTTATTATTGTGCTCGAGACTCACAGTGACTGGAGTTGGTGGAGCAGCTGTACAAAATCCTACAGCACTCATTCTTACTGGGCTGATAGACTTAAAGTATTTTTCATTCACATTATTTACTTTATTCTTGATGTATATTTAGTTTTTGTTTACATATAATAAATTAGTCCCTGCAATATAAACATTCCTGAAAAATATTATTCATAAATATTATTAAAAAACATTAAATATGATTACAAGATTACATGTTCATGAAAGGGCTAAAGACTGCTCACCAAAGTGGTTGCTGAAATTAAACTTCATACTTTAATAGTGAAATTCAAAATGATAAAACACAAACATTTGAGTACCACTGATGTATGACTGGCATCAGAGATACATTTTTTAATGAGAGAATAAGATACTGATAAAATAATAATAATAATATCGCTCAATAAAACAAACCAACTGAAAACAAGTTTCAGTTCCTGAGCAGCTGTGCACATCTGCAATCAATGAAACCATCAAAAATATTTCATGCAAAGCTGCAAACCAGCAGCATCGCTGAAGGTAACTTAAGTTTCATACCATTAACATGATCCTGGCTGCTGTCTCTGCATTTCTGTTTACAGCAAATAAAGTCAGAAAGTCAGCAAAGAAATCAAGAATGCAATAATTACAAAAAAGCTCAACTCATGCGGTTGACGTTTTTTTTTTAATTATATAACAGTTACATAGATAGAATACACAAAATTAACATTGATAGTTAAGGGCAAAGCAAATATATTTTTTATTTCTGTAAATATGGGGACTCTTTATTAAAATGTTACAATTAAGTGTGTCATTAAATTAAAATATGATTTCCAGGCATGTTTTCACCCTGCACATATAAACACACTGAACAGACTCTTATGGCTCAATTAGACCAATGTTGATGTTTAACATGTTTGATTGTATGCAAACTCAGTGGCCTTCCTCTTTACGCAGCTATAAAACATCACATCAGGCTGCCAGTGGAGTTCACAGCACGTCACTTCCAACATCATCATGTTCTCTGTCGCTCTGCTGCTGCTGCTGGCAGCTGGATGTGAGTCTCTTTGGATTTGTCAAAGTCAGCAGTGCAGTATATTTTTTAAACATTTACTTTTCTTTTTACAGGTGTGAAGTGTGAACAGCTGACACAGCCAGCCTCTGTGACTGTGCAGCCAGGTCAACGTCTGACCATCACCTGTCAGGTGTCTTATTCTCTTAGCAGCCACTACACAGCTTGGATCAGACAGCCTGCAGGGAAAGGACTGGAGTGGATCGGATGGAAATATACGGGAGACTCTTCGTATAAAGATTCACTGAAGAACAAGTTCAGTATCAGCTTAGTCACTTCCAGCAAAACGGTGACTCTAAACGGAGAGAATATGCAGCCTGAAGACACTGCTGTGTATTACTGTGCCAGAGACCCACAATGACACAAACCATCAGTAGAGCTGAACAAAAACCCCTCAGTGCCTGAACTCTTGTAAGATGAAGCCACCAGAGGAGGAGCCCTCGGACCACTAACCACTTCTACCAGCTCACTGTCAAGAGAGAAACCATGTTAGATTATATCAAAAAGGTCTTCATTAAATTGAACTCCAGCTGATTTTACTAAAGTACTCTGACATTACAAACACTGATACATCATTGCATGTAACCTTCCAAGTGATGGAATAAAATCAGCTCATAACTCCAGTTCAACGACTACAGCAGGAAGTAATCCTCAAATGTCTATTACTCTTCCATGAAATTGTTATTAAAAAATTATCAGGATTATTTTTATTATCCGAATCATAACCAATGTGAGCGTGAATGGTTGTCTGTCTCTACATGTCGGCCCTGTGATAGACTGGCGTCCTGTCCAGGGTGTACCCTGCCTTCGCCCAATGACAGCTGGGATCGGCTCCAGCCCCCCCGCGACCCTGAATACAGGATAAGCGGAAAATGGATGGATGGATGGATGGATGGATGGATGGATGGATGGATGAATCATAACCGCATTAGCGGATTTTAATTAGTGATTCTTTAGGAAAGTTTGTTTCTAATAACAAAATAAAATGTTTGCCCGAGATTCAAGTTCAACCTTCTGTGAGATGAAAAACAGCTGAACATTTCATCTTCATTTTGATTCATTTAAATAACTTGTAGTCAGCTGATTTTGTTATCATCGGTATGTAAATCAGCCTCCTTGTGAGTTGCCTTATAAGGAAGTGAAGTGTGTGTGTTTGTTGTGTGTCAGAGACAGAAGAGCTCACATCAGTTCATCTCCAACATCATCATGTTCTCTGTCGCTCTGATGCTGCTGCTGGCAGCTGCAACCTGTGAGGAGCTTTTAGTGGATTCACACTATTAAACACATTAGAAACGCTGAACAGTCGGTGAATGATGGAGATCATGTTGATTTGTGTTTCCACAGGTGTGAACAGTATTGATCTCATCCAGCCAGACTCGATGGTGGTGCAGCCTGGACAGTCTTTGACCATCACCTGTCAGGTCTCTGGTTATTCTTTGACTGATGACGACTATGCAACAGGTTGGATCAGACAGAGTGAAGGAAAACCGATGGACTGGATTAACCATCAGTGGGGAACAAGTGGCCTTCGTCAAAATGAAGCTCTGAAGAACAAGTTCAGCTACAGCAGAGACACTTCTGCTCGAACAGTGACTCTGAAAGGAACGAATCTGCAGCCTGAGGACACAGCTGTGTATTACTGTGTCCGTTACACCACAGTGATACAAACCACCAACAGACCTGCACAAATACTCAGCAACCATGTGACTCAGCCCCACACACACACACGTTAACAATGAGACATAAAAATAAATAAAGTCATCTGCAGTTACTCCCTGATAGAAGCTCACTTTAACATGATAACAAAAACTCACTTTGGGGATATTGTAAAACTGATTGTCAAAGTCTTCATGTGATGCAAACTGCTTAATAATGAGCACAAAAACTTAAAAAATGTGTTTCCTACTTTTCCTAACCTATTCCACAAATAATACTGAAATATGCAAGAGGGACCCGTGTACAGTAAACATGCATTTTTATTTTTCACACCAGGAAGTGATCCAAGTCAAATCCATTCCACACTGTGAGGAGGAGTCGATGCAAACCTGGGATGTCTTCCACCTCTACTTATGTGACTGCAGAGAGGACAGAGGACAGTGGACACACAGTTCAACATGATGGACTACAGGACAGGACTGCTGCTTCTAACTGTCTGCTGGGCAGGTGAACATTGTCACTAGTCTTGATTTGACAAAGTTTCCTTTTGTGTCACTGACATATTTCACATGTTTTATGTTTGTTTTAGGTGTTGATGGTCAGACTCTGACAGAATCTGAACCAGTGGTCAAAAGACCTGGAGAATCTCACAGACTGACCTGTACAGCCTCTGGATTTACACTCAGCAGTTATTATATGGCTTGGGTCAGACAGGCTCCTGGAAAAGGACTGGAGTGGATTGCCTGGAGTCATAATGCTGGTAGCACCGATTACCACTCTCAGTCAGTTCAAGGCCGGTTTACCGTCTCCAGAAACAACAACATGCAGCAGCTGTATCTGCAGATGAACAATCTGAAGACGGAAGATTCTGCTGTTTATTATTGTGCTCGAGACTCACAGTGACTGGAGTTGGTGGAGCAGCTGTACAAAATCCTACAGCACTCATTCTTACTGGGCTGATAGACTTAAAGTATTTTTCATTCACATTATTTACTTTATTCTTGATATATATTTAAATTTTACGTTTTACATCATATTTTTTACATATAATAAATCAATCTTGATCCAAAAATTAATGGCAAAAATAATATGAATAATAAATATCATTAATAAACATGAAATACGATAAGGATTACATAATTATTAAAGGTCTAAGACTGCACACCAAAGTGGTTGCTGAAATTAAACTTCATATTTTAACACTGAAATTCAAAAATGATAAAACACAAACATTTGAGTACCACTGATGTATGACTGGCTTCAAAGATATATTTTTTACTAAAATAAGATACTGATAAAATAATAATCATATTACTCGATAATACAAACCAAATGAAAACATTTCACTCTTTCCATCACATGTTGTATTTAAGTGCTTCATGAAAACCATTTCTGAGACGAGACAGTGTTGATCTATAAAGTGGAGGAGAAGTGGAATGATTACAGCATATTACTTACATTAATCTATAAACCTCAATGCCTTTTGATTAACACTATTTTTTTCATCTAACACAACACACACAGGAACAATTAATGATTTGTTTTTTGCATTTTGTAATAAAAGTTTCAGTTCCTGAGCAGCTGTGCACATCTGCAATCAATGAAACCATCAAAAATATTTCATGCAAAGCTGCAAACCAGCAGCATCGCTGAAGTTAACTTAAGTTTCATACCATTAACATGATCCTGGCTGCTGTCTCTGCATTTCTGTTTACAGCAAATAAAGTCAGAAAGTGAGCAAAGAAATCAAGAATGCAATAATTACAAAAAAGCTGAACTAATGCGTTTAACGTTTTTTAAATAACAATTATATAGATAGAATACACAAAATATACATTGATAGTTAAAGGCAAAGCTAATATTTATTTATTTTATTTCTGTAAATACGGGGACTCTTTATTAAAATGTTACTATTAAGTGTGTCATTAAATTAAAATATGATTTCCAGGCATGTTTTCACCCTGCACATATAAACACACTGAACAGACTCTTATGGCTCAATTAGACCAATGTTGATGTTTAACATGTTTGATTGTATGCAAACTCAGTGGCCTTCCTCTTTACGCAGCTATAAAACATCACATCAGGCTGCCAGTGGAGTTCACAGCACGTCACTTCCAACATCATCATGTTCTCTGTCGCTCTGCTGCTGCTGCTGGCAGCTGGATGTGAGTCTCTTTGGATTTGTCAAAGTCAGCAGTTCTGCTTTTGCAGTGTATTTTTTAAACATTTACTTTTCTTTTTACAGGTGTGAAGTGTGAACAGCTGACACAGCCAGCCTCTGTGACTGTGCAGCCAGGTCAACGTCTGACCATCACCTGTCAGGTGTCTTATTCTCTTAGCGACTACTGGACAGCTTGGATCAGACAGCCTGCAGGGAAAGGACTGGAGTGGATCGGAATGAAATATACGGGAAACTCTTACTATAAAGATTCACTGAAGAACAAGTTCAGTATCAGCTTAGACTCTTCCAGCAAAACGGTGACTCTAAACGGAGAGAATATGCAGCCTGAAGACACTGCTGTGTATTACTGTGCCAGAGACCCACAATGACATAAACCATCAGTAGAGCTGAACAAAAACCCCTCAGTGCCTGAACTCTTGTAACATGAAGCCACCAGAGGAGGAGCCCTCGGACCACTAACCACTTCTACCAGCTCACTGTCACAGTAAAGAAGGAAACAGTCTTTAGATCTTCAATACTGTAATATCACATACTGTAATATGACACTACAATCACTGTTACATCAGTGAGGATATAAAGTACACACTTTCAAGGGATTGAATACATTCAGCTCACAACATGATTTTATAAGCTTGTGATCCAACTACAATAGAAAATGGTCCTCAAAATGTCCGTTTCTCTTCCATGATATTATTTACAAAAACACTCACATAATTATGTTTTGGATCATAACTGCATTAGTGACTGACTCAGTAGTGTAAAGCCAACTTTGAGATGTTAATTAGTCAAACTACAGAAAGGTTTGCAACACATAATGTGTGTTTATCAGAGATTCAAGTTCCACCTTCTGTTTGTGTGAGATGAAGAACACATGAGTGTTTAATTTTCTTTTTAGATCATTTGAATAAAATGGTCTTCAGTTACTTTATTATCATCGGTATGTAAATCAGCCTCCTTGTGCTCCCCAAATGTCCTCTCTCCGGCCTCTACATGCTCACCACTACTTAATATATGGAAAACAATGAAATATCTTCACACATTTAAGTGGAAGACACACAGATGTAAATAACAAAGTCACCAAGTGACCACATTCAAATAACAATAATAATAACTTAAGGTTAAAAAGTCAAACAAAATAAGTTGGAAGAGATACAATGAGTTTCTTTAAAACACACATAATAAAATATGGTCAATTAGGAGAAAGCCATAATCGGAAGAATGAGTTTTGAAGAGAGATTGAAAAGATGACACTGTTTAATTGCTCCTCTGATTCCAAAACTGAGGGACAAATACAGCAAAGCACAAGTTACCAGTTGAATCTGGTTGACTGTTTGTGAGGAGGAGTCGATGCAAACCTGGGATGTCTTCCACCTCTACTTATGTGACTGCAGAGAGGACAGAGGACAGTGGACACACAGTTCAACATGATGGACTACAGGACAGGACTGCTGCTTCTAACTGTCTGCTGGGCAGGTGAACATTGTCACTAGTCTTGATTTGACAGAGTTTCCTTTTGTGTCACTGACATATTTCACATGTTTTATGTTTGTTTTAGGTGTTGATGGTCAGACTCTGACAGAATCTGAACCAGTGGTCAAAAGACCTGGAGAATCTCACAGACTGACCTGTACAACCTCTGGGTTTGACTTTGGTGGCTCCTATATGGCTTGGATCAGACAGGCTCCTGGAAAAGGACTGGAGTGGATTGCATATATCTACACGGATAGTAGCTACATCTACTACTCTCAGTCAGTTCAAGGCCGGTTTACCGTCTCCAGAAACAACAACATCAAGCAGCTGTATCTGCAGATGAACACTCTGAAGACGGAAGATTCTGCTGTTTATTATTGTGCTCGAGACTCACAGTGACTGGAGTTGGTGGAGCAGCTGTACAAAATCCTACAGCACTCATTCTTACTGGGCTGATAGACTTAAAGTATTTTTCATTGACATTATTTACTTTATTCTTGATATATATTTAGTTTTTACGTATTCCATCATATTTTTTACATATAATAAATGTATCATTATATAAAAAATCATGAAAAAATAATATTAATAATAAATATCATTAATAAATATGAAATACAATAACGATTACATGTTCATTAAAGGGCTAAAGACTGCTCCCAAAAGTGGTTGCTGAAATTAAACTTAATACTTTAATACTGAAATTAAAAAATGATAATACACAAACATTTGATTACAACTGATGTAAGACTGGCTTCAAAGATACATTTTTTATGAGAAAATAGGATACTGATGAAATAATAATCATATTGCTCAATAATTCCTGCTCCCTCGACCCGATTCCCTCCTCTCTTCTCCAGGACATCTCACACGACATCTTGCCATTCCTCACCACCCTGATCAACTCCTCCCTCACCTCAGGTGTCATTCCAGCGGATTTTAAGACAGCTACCGTGAAGCCTCTCCTTAAAAAACCCACCCTAGACGCTACTGACATCCAAAGCTACAGACATCCAAAGCTACAGACCTGTATCTCTTCTTTCATTCCTCTCTAAAACCTTGGAACGTGCCGCCTACAACCAACTGTCATCCTATCTCTCGCAGAACAACCTCCTTGACCCTAATCAATCAGGATTCAGGACTGCTCACTCCACTGAGACGGCCCTCCTCACAGTGACCGAGTCCCTGCGAGACGCCAGAGCCTCATCCCACTCCTCCGTTCTCATTCTCCTTGACCTATCTGCTGCATTCGACACAGTCAACCACCAAATCCTCCTCTCCACTCTGGCGGAACTTGGCATAACTGACTCTGCTCTCACCTGGTTTACATCATACCTGACAATAATAATCATATTGCTCAATAATTCAAACCAACTGAAAACATTTCACTCTTTCCATCACATGTTGTATTTAAGTGCTTCATGAAAACCATTTCTGAGACGAGACAGTGTTGATCTATAAAGTGGAGGAGAAGTGGAATGATTACAGCATTTTACTTACATGAACCTATAAACCTCAATGCCTTTAGATAAACACTATTTTTTTCATCTAACACAACACACAAAGGAACAATAAAGCATTTGTTTTTTTGCATTTTGTAACAAAAGTTTCAGTTCCTGAGCAGCTGTGCACATCTGCAATCAATGAAACCATCAAAAATATTTCATGCAAAGCTGCAAACCAGCAGCATCGCTGAAGTTAACTTAAGTTTCATACCATTAACATGATCCTGGCTGCTGTCTCTGCATTTCTGTTTACAGCAAATAAAGTCAGAAAGTCAGCAAAGAAATCAAGAATGCAGTAATTACAAAAAAGCTGAACTCATGTGTTTAACATTTTTTTTTAAATAACTATTATATAGATAGAATACACAAAATAAACATTGACAGTTTAAGGCAAAGCTAATATTTATTTTTTTATTTCTGTAAATACGGGGACTCTTTATTAAAATGTTACTATTAAGTGTGTCATTAAATTAAAATATGATGTCCAGGCATGTTTTCACCCTGCACATATAAACACACTGAACAGACTCTTATGGCTCAATTAGACCAATGTTGATGTTTAACATGTTTGATTGTATGCAAACTCAGTGGCCTTCCTCTTTACGCAGCTATAAAACATCACATCAGGCTGCCAGTGGAGTTCACAGCACGTCACTTCCAACATCATCATGTTCTCTGTCGCTCTGCTGCTGCTGCTGGCAGCTGGATGTGAGTCTCTTTGGATTTGTCAAAGTCAGCAGTTCTGCTTTTGCAGTATATTTTTTAAACATTTACTTTTCTTTTCACAGGTGTGAAGTGTGAACAGCTGACACAGCCAGCCTCTGTGACTGTGCAGCCAGGTCAACGTCTGACCATCACCTGTCACGTGTCTTATTCTCTTGGCTACTACACAGCTTGGATCAGACAGCCTGCAGGGAAAGGACTGGAGTGGATCGGATCTGACTGTGATGGATGCACCGCATATTATAAAGATTCACTGAAGAACAAGTTCAGTATCAGCTTAGACTCTTCCAGCAAAACGGTGACTCTAAACGGAGAGAATATGCAGCCTGAAGACACTGCTGTGTATTACTGTGCCAGAGACCCACAATGACACAAACCATCAGTAGAGCTGAACAAAAACCCCTCAGTGCCTGAACTCTTGTAACATGAAGCCACCAGAGGAGGAGCCCTCGGACCACTAACCACTTCTACCAGCTCACTGTCAAGAGAGAAACCATGTTAGATTACATCAAAAAGGTCTTCATTAAATTGAACTCCAGCTGATTTTACTAAAGTACTCTGACATTACAAACACTGATACATCATTGCATGTAACCTTCCAAGTGATGGAATAAAATCAGCTCATAACTCCAGTTCAACGACTACAGCAGGAAGTAATCCTCAAATGTCTGTTCCTCTTCCATGAAAGTGTTATAAAAAATGATCAGGATTATTTTTATTATCTGAATCAAAACCACATTAGTGGATTTTAATTAGTGAATCTCTAGGAAAGTTTGTTTCTAAAAACAAATTAAAATGTTTGCCCGAGATTCAAGTTCCACTTTCTTGTGAGATGAAGAACAGCTGAACATTTCATCTTCATTTTGATTCATTTAAATAACTTGTAGTCAGCTGATTTATTATCATCGGTATGTAAATCAGCCTCCTTGTGAGTTGCCTTATAAGGAAGTGAAGTGTGTGTGTTTGTTGTGTGTCAGAGACAGAAGAGCTCACATCAGTTCATCTCCAACATCATCATGTTCTCTGTCGCTCTGATGCTGCTGCTGGCAGCTGCAACCTGTGAGGAGCTTTTAGTGGATTCACACTATTAAACACATTAGAAACGCTGAACAGTCGGTGAATGATGGAGATCATGTTGATTTGTGTTTCCACAGGTGTGAACAGTATTGATCTCATCCAGCCAGACTCGATGGTGGTGCAGCCTGGACAGTCTTTGACCATCACCTGTCAGGTCTCTGGTTATTCTTTGACTGATGACGACTATGCAACAGGTTGGATCAGACAGAGTGAAGGAAAACCGATTGACTGGATTAACCATCAGTGGGGAACAAGTGGCCTTCGTCAAAATGAAGCTCTGAAGAACAAGTTCAGCTACAGCAGAGACACTTCTGCTCGAACAGTGACTCTGAAAGGAACGAATCTGCAGCCTGAGGACACAGCTGTGTATTACTGTGTCCGTTACACCACAGTGATACAAACCACCAACAGACCTGCACAAATACTCAGCAACCATGTGACTCAGCCCCACACACATGTTAACAATGAGACATAAAAATAAATAAAATCATCTGCAGTTACTCCCTGATAGAAGCTCACTTTAACATAACAAAAACTCACTTTGGGGATATTGTAAAACTGATAGTCGAAGTCTTCTTGTGATGCAAACTGCTTAATAATGAACACAAAAAAACTTGAACAATGTGTTTCCTACTTTTCCTAACCTATTCCACAAATAATACTGAAATATGCTAGAGGGACCCGTGTACAGTAAACATTTATTTTTATTTTTCACACCAGGAAGTGATCCAAGTCAAATCCATTCCACACTGTGAGGAGGAGTCGATGCAAACCTGTGATGTCTTCCACCTCTACTTATGTGACTGCAGAGAGGACAGAGGACAGTGGACACACAGTTCAACATGATGGACTACAGGACAGGACTGCTGCTTCTAACTGTCTGCTGGGCAGGTGAACATTGTCACTAGTCTTGATTTGACAAAGTTTCCTTTTGTGTCACTGACATATTTCACATGTTTTATGTCTGTTTTAGGTGTTGATGGTCAGACTCTGACAGAATCTGAACCAGTGGTCAAAAGACCTGGAGAATCTCACAGACTGACCTGTACAGCCTCTGGGTTTAGCTTTGGTAGCTACTGGATGGTATGGGTCAGACAGGCTCCTGGAAAAGGACTGGAGTGGATTTCAACTATCGACAACAGCAATGGCAACATCCGCTACTCTCAGTCAGTTCAAGGCCGGTTTACCATCTCCAGAAACAACAACATGCAGCAGCTGTATCTGCAGATGAACACTCTGAAGACGGAAGATTCTGCTGTTTATTATTGTGCTCGAGACTCACAGTGACTGGAGTTGGTGGAGCAGCTGTACAAAATCCTACAGCACTCATTCTTAATGATAGATTTTAAGTATTTTTCACTGACAATATATACTTTATTCTTGATTTATATTTAGTTTTTACGTATTAAATCATATTTTTTACGTATAATAAATTAGTCCCTGCAATATAAACATTCCTGAAAAAATATTATTAATAAATATTATTAAAAAATATTAAATATTATTACAGGATTACATGTTCATTAAAGGGCTAAAGACTGCTCACCAAAGTTGTTGATGAATTTAAACTTCATACTTTAATACTGAAATTCAAAATGATAAAACACAAACATTTGAGTACCACTGATGTATGACTGGCTTCAGAGATACATTTTTTTAATGAGAAAATAAGATACTGATAAAATAATAATAATCATATTGCTCAATTATACAAACCAACTGAAAACAACAAGTTTCAGTTCCTGAGCAGCTGTGCACATCTGCAATCAATGAAACCATCAAAAATATTTCATGCAAAGCTGCAAACCAGCAGCATCGCTGAAGTTAACTTAAGTTTCATACCATTAACATGATCCTGGCTGCTGTCTCTGCATTTCTGTTTACAGCAAATAAAGTCAGAAAGTCAGCAAAGAAATCAAGAATGCAATAATTACAAAAAAGCTGAACTCGAACGTTTGAAGTTCTTTTCAACGATAAAAGAATTATATAGATAGAATATACAAAATACACATTATAGGTAAAGACAAGGCTAATTGTTGTTTTTTATTTCTGTAAATACGGGGACTCTTTATTAAAATGTTACTATTAAGTGTGTCATTAAATTAAAATATGATGTCCAGGCATGTTTTCACCCTGCACATATAAACACACTGAACAGACTCTTATGGCTCAATTAGACCAATGTTGATGTTTAACATGTTTGATTGTATGCAAACTCAGTGGCCTTCCTCTTTACGCAGCTATAAAACATCACATCAGGCTGCCAGTGGAGTTCACAGCACGTCACTTCCAACATCATCATGTTCTCTGTCGCTCTGCTGCTGCTGCTGGCAGCTGGATGTGAGTCTCTTTGGATCGGTCAAAGTCAGCAGTTCTGCTTTTGCAGTGTATTTTTTAAACATTTACTTTTCTTTTTACAGGTGTGAAGTGTGAACAGCTGACACAGCCAGCCTCTGTGACTGTGCAGCCAGGTCAACGTCTGACCATCACCTGTCAGGTGTCTTATTCTCTTGGCTACGAGACAGGTTGGATCAGACAGCCTGCAGGGAAAGGACTGGAGTGGATCGGAATTAAATATACGGGAGCTTCTTACTATAAAGATTCACTGAAGAACAAGTTCAGTATCAGCTTAGACACTTCCAGCAAAATGGTGACTCTAAACGGAGAGAATATGCAGCCTGAAGACACTGCTGTGTATTACTGTGCCAGAGAAGCACACTGGTTAAAGGAAGCACAGAGGCTTTACAAAAACCTCAAACAATGTATTTTTAACAAGTACCTACAGGTGGCAGTAGACGATATGAAGTATGATGACACAAAAAGAGAGAATATGACGGTGCATCGGCTGATGTTGTGGTTTGTGACTTCTTGTTTCTTGATGATACATTTAACATGTGCCTTTCTACAACAATACAGCAGGTGTTGAAAATATATTTGGATATTTTTGCGTGATATATTCAGGATATGAATGGCCCATTAAATGCTGCTGAGCAGAACAAATAAATGCATCAAATTTACAATGGAATAACTTGAAATGCAACTTGCAAATGCCAATTATAAAAATAAGTATCTGAAAGAATTATACAAAACTCTTTTCTCCAGAGATGTGGTGAGTTTCTCTTTGAGGATGAGTCAATGCAAATCTCTACATGTGTGCTGCAAAGACACTTAATCACAGCAATATACACTGGAGACAATTGTCTTTTACAGTGGTCAGACCCACAGTAGGGAGCAACTCAAACAAAAACTCAAACCAAGTCAAAACTTTGCTTTCTTCGTTTCACATTCACAGAATAAACTTTCATTCAACCTCATCAATACACTCAGAGCAACACAGTCTAAATAAAACTCCTTCATTCAGACGGGATTTATTACAGCTCCCGCATAGGAGTTGAAGCAGACATTAAATATTCTGTTGATGTGAATAGTTTTGTCTAAATTGTCTGACTTGTGTGAGAAGTTATGTGAAGAAATAAAGGGATTCAGTCAAGAAACCCGATAGTGACACCTGGTCCTTGATAGATACCTGATCCAGCTTTTTGAGTCATTATTGATTGGAATAAAATAAACTGGAGGTTCGTACGATACATAAGATTCACTAAAGGACAAGTTCAGTGATAAACTTAGAATCCTCCAGCAACACAGTGACTCTAAACAGACAGAATGCAGGCTGAAGACACCGCGGTGTATTACTGTGCAACACACACAGTTAAAGTGACCAGAAGAATCTATTTTAACATTTGTTAAATTGTTTGATAATAGAGTCTCAGACTGTTGGTGTCTAAATGTGATTGTATTTATCTGTGTAACAAGACTTGTAAAGAATAAAACATTAATGGTACGATATTTTTTGAAATATTCACATTCTCTCCAAAACTGTAAAACTGGGTAGTATTTTCTTTCATTAAGGAATAACATATTCAAGTGATCAAAATAACACGGGGCTCCCCAAATGTCCTCTACATGCTCACCACTACTTAATATGGAAAACAATGAAATATCTTAACACATTGAAGTGGAAGACACACAGATGTAACAATGTCACCAAGTTATCACATTAAAATAATAATAATAATAACAGGTTAAAAAGTCAAACAAATAAATTGTAAGCAATAAAATGTGTTCCTTTAAAAGATACATAATAAAATATGTTCAATTAGGAGAAAGCCATAATCGTAAAAATGAGTTTTGAAGAGAGATTGAAAAGATGACACTGTTTAATTGCTCCTCTGATTCCAAAACTGAGGGACAAATACAGCAAAGCACAAGTTACCAGTTGAATCTGGTTGACTGTTTGTGAGGAGGAGTCGATGCAAACCTGGGATGTCTTCCACCTCTACTTATGTGACTGCAGAGAGGACAGAGGACAGTGGACACACAGTTCAACATGATGGACTACAGGACAGGACTGCTGCTTCTAACTGTCTGCTGGGCAGGTGAACATTGTCACTAGTCTTGATTTGACAAAGTTTCCTTTTGTGTCACTGACATATTTCACATGTTTTATGTTTGTTTTAGGTGTTGATGGTCAGACTCTGACACAATCTGAACCAGTGGTCAAAAGACCTGGAGAATCTCACAGACTGACCTGTACAGCCTCTGGGTTAGACATTAGTAGCTCTTGGATGGCTTGGATCAGACAGGCTCCTGGAAAAGGACTGGAGTGGATTGCAACTATCAGATATGACAGTGGCAGCACCTACTACCCTCAGTCAGTTCAAGGCCGGTTTACCGTCTCCAGAAACAACAACATGCAGCAGCTGTATCTGCAGATGAACACTCTGAAGACGGAAGATTCTGCTGTTTATTATTGTGCTCGAGACTCACAGTGACTGGAGTTGGTGGAGCAGCTGTACAAAATCCTACAGCACTCATTCTTACTGGGCTGATAGACCACAACAACCTCACATGTTCACTGTCTTTGCTTTGAGTATCAAGAAGACTGTATGTGGTCGTTTAAACATCGATTTCACTATCAAGACACAAACCCCAAACTCAAGTTCTCTGACAAAGAGAGAGACAGTGACACGTGAAGCAACACTGTACAAAAACTCAACATATGAATCTCAGTCAAACTTTGCTTTTTACTTTGAACATTTACAGAATAAGCTTCAGATCAACGTCATCAACAGTCAGAGAAACCTAGCCTCAATAAAACTGCTTCATTCAGACAGGTTTTATTGCAGCGTCCCCACATGTATGTGTAAGTGTTGCATAAAATACAAGGTATTGTATTACAATAAATAGCTCCTAATTTAGGCAATAATTAAATGTAATAAATAAATAATTAGCATAAGTTAAAATATGTTGGTGAGGTTTTATGTTCATAATGAATAGTTAATTAAAAGTGTGTTGGTCCTTTAATATTACACATTTCTGTGGCGTAACCAATGTTTAGTATCGTGTTTACCTGCGGCACGTTTTTGCATTAGCAATGTAAGCGAGCAGATGTTTTCATAAGGCACAAGGAATTTCAAGAAGTTCTCTTTCATGACAAGCGGCCAACGAGTTCTCACGGCGTATGTGGAGGCGTATGTGGAGACGTATGTGGAAAGCCTGCGAATAAACGCCCGTTTCAAGAACGACCTGTGTCTGTCTGTCATGCGAGAGCAACAGTGAGAACTCGACTGCTCTACACGGGTAGGAGAGACGACAAGACGACAGCGGGTAGCGGCGCAACGGACATACGGCGCATCAGACGAAGAAGCCCATGACGCACGGACGGCATTAGCAACGCGAGCATCGGCGATCACACTGTGTTTAAAGTGCAACTTTCAAGCCAAGGCCAAGAAGTGCTCTCCCACAAGCTTCAAGATAAGGTGGAGTGAGAAGTGGTTTAACTTGAAACTGCAACAAGGGACACAGATCTATCATCTTTGCATACTGTGCTTAGCCTGCTATATGGGGATAAATCTAATGTGTGGGTGTTGTATTGTTACATGTCACAAGGTTTAAAGCGGAAGTTTATAAATATGTGAATACATTTGAGTAGGGTTAAATGGGTTATATTCTATAAGTTGAAATTCTATGGAGTGTTTAAAGTGCACCTTAAGTGAAATTTAAAGGGTCACTCTATTGATGTGAAAACATTTTCTCATGTAAAAGATAAGTGATTTAGTGTGTCTATAAGCACATTTTCATTTTATTAGGGTTAATATTTTCCTATTTATGGCAAAGTGATTATCAATGCTCTTATTCTTGTTTGTAATTGAAGTTGGCTTTGAGGTTAGTGTAGGTTTAGGCTTAATACTGATCAAATTATCACAAGATGTCAGATACAAGCACAGAAACCTGCACCAAAAATCCCCAAACTGAAAATGCCAAATCCACTGAAGAAATGGAAGGGCTACGCAGAAGTGAAAGGACCAGAACCCTTACAGACAAGGGAAAGGAATTGCAAGAAGAAATGCTGAGGAGTAAACAACGTCGATACAGAATCACCTATAAAAAATTGGAGATATCAAGCTAGGATTGGCAAAGAAATATTAACCGATGAGGCCTCTCAGGAGGATTTGATGGACCTCATAAAGAACATTGAAAGCACTTGCTTTGATGTAAAGTTACACTACGAAGAGTTGCGTCAAATGCAAACCCCTGAGCCAGACCTGCGGCTCAGAGTCGACACATGTGTTTCGCTGTCAGGATTTATAATTCAAAAGGCAAAAAAACAACTTCAAGGGGATGCAGAAGATGAAGAAGAAGAACCTTGGCCTGATGTTGGATCTATTCTGGATTCAACAGGTTCCTTATCAAGGTCAATAACACTTAAACCAAGAAGTGTTTCTATCTGCTCCAGTATCCACTCATTCAAAAGAAAGGAGGCTGCAGCTGAAGCTGCTGCATCACATGAAGTTTTGGCAGTGCTAGAGGAGCAAGAAAGGGAAGCTACAGAACTTCAGAAGCTAGAGGCTGAAGATAAGCAAAGACTGGTACAATTCGAAGCAGAGAACCTTGCTAGACAGCAAGTAATGCAAGACAAACGTAGAAAGCTTGAATGTCTTGAAGAAATGAAAATATTTAACGCAGCACAAGCTCGAGTAAAAGTCGACCAAGTCGAAGAAAATTCAGAAGCCAATGACTTGCAGCATGATTATGAGCAAAGTGAATGAGTCAACCCCCTCATTCATTCCCCATCGTCAGCCAGTCACAACACAAGTCCTCCATGCTTCAAGTCCCTCATTCATTCCCCATCGTCAGCCAGTCACAACACAAGTCCTCCATGCTTCAAGTCCCTCATTCATTCCCCATCGTCAGCCAGTCACAACACAAGTCCTCCATCCTTCAAGTCCCTCATTCATTCCCCATCGTCAGCCAGTCACAACACAAGTCCTCCATGCTTCAAGTCCCTCGTTCATTCCTCACTCTTTGCAAAGCACTGGCCAACCTTTAAGTCCCCAAGGTCCACAAGTGGCACACCAAGCTCCACCATTTCCGTCACCCATACTTCAAACCCAGAGCACTTATGACCTGGTGAATGTGCCAGCAGAAGCAATAAGTGCTAACCGTCTCCCAACACCAGAGCCTGCATTATTCACAGGGGATCCTCTGAAATTTGAAGATTGGCGAAGATCCTTTGAAACACTCATTGATAGGAAAAAAATTCCTAAGAATGAAAAACTGTATTATCTAAGAAAGTACTTAGGTGGCGCTGCAAAGAAGGCAGTTGAAGGATTCTTCCAACTGGGCACAGAAGCAGCATATGACTCAGCCTGGCAGTTGCTGGAAAAACGCTTTGGAGACCCATTCACAATTGGAAAGTCTTTCAGAGACAAGCTGCATGGATGGCCAAAAATAAGCTCCAAAGACAGTTGTGAACTGAGAGAATTTGCCGACTTCCTCCGCAGCTGTGACGTGGCAATGCCCCACATTAAGACATTGGAAGTTCTCAATGACTGCAACGAGAGTCCAAAAATTCTGCAAAAATTGCCAGAATGGTTGGTGTCTAGATGGAACCGTAAAGCAACAAAATTTAGACAAGCAAATGCTATGTATCCACCATTCAAGGAACTTGTAAACTTTCTATCTGAGGAAGCAGATCTCGCATGTGATCCCATATCCTCAATCCAATCTCTCAAGTGTATGGAAGGGGAGAAACCAAAGCATCCACGACAGCAAACCATTCAAGCAAAGACATTGTCCACAAACACAACGCAGAGCAACATCCCATCTTGTGCCTTCTGCAAAAGAACAGGGCACAGCCTTGTAAGGTGCATTAAGTTCAATGAAAAGACAGTACAAGATCGTGTTAAGTTTGTTCAAGCAGAAAACCTTTGCTTTGGATGTTTGAAAGGTGGTCATCACTCAAGAAAATGTGACAACAAGAGCACATGCGAAAGGTGTCAGAGGAGACACCCGACATGCTTGCACGATGACAAATTTAAGGATCATCAAAGGTCGACATCTCGGAAAGGAGATGACATTCTAAAGACAAAGCAGACAGCAAAGAAATAGCAGCGATAGCAACTACAAACAGAATCATTCAAGAAGGTGTAAGCACACAAACATCTTCAATCGTACCGGTTTGGGTCTCATCCACAAAGCAGCCAGATCAAGAGGTTCTTGTCTATGTGCTCTTAGACACACAGAGCGACACGACCTTCATCCTAGATGAAGTAGCCCAAGAGCTCAGCACAAACAAGGAGAATGTATGTTTGCGGCTATCCACAATGTCTACAAGATCAAGTATTATACAGTGTCAGAAACTAACAAATCTGCAAGTGAGGGGTTACGACTTGGAGAAAAGGATTCAACTGCCACCACTGTTCACGCGTGAGTTCATCCCAGCAGACAGGTCGCACATCCCAACTTCAGAAACAGCTCTAAAATGGCCACATCTGAAACAATTATCAGATAAGATTCCACCACCATTAGACTGCGAAGTAGGTCTTCTCATTGGATATAACTGCCAACAAGCCCTTCTTCCAAAGGAAATCCTGTCCGGTGAAGAAAGGGAACCATACGCACAGCAAGCGATCTAGGCTGGAGCATCATCGGCTGCTCAAACCCATCAAAGGAGTATGGTGATGCAATCGGAACCAGTCACAGAATCATAGTGCGACAAGTAACACCTGCTGTGCAGCCACCAGTTGAGCTGAAGAATGAAGTACACTTCGCGTGCAAAACTCAGGTTAAAGAGATCAATCCAGCAGACATTATTAAGGCACTTGAATCAGATTTCAATGACCACATTGCAGAAGATAACCCAGTTTCTCAGGAGGATCTTCTCTTCTTGTCGAAAGTGAAGGAAGGCATAAGGCAGAAGGAAGATGGCCACTATGAGCTCCCACTTCCCTTCAAGACAGATAAACCTGACTTACCAGACAATAAGCAGTGTGCAGTTCATAGGCTCACTTCGTTGACGACTGAGGAAAAATGAACAATATTACAAGGATTATGTACATTTCATGAATGACATAATAACAAGAGGAGATGCAGAGAAGGTTCCACAGGCTGAACTCGACAATCAACCATCATGGTATATCCCACATCATGGAGTCTATCATCCCCACAAGCCAGGGAAGATCCGCGTGGTGTTTGATTGTTCGGCACGTTTCCAAGAAACCTCTCTCAATGAAAATCTTCTGACTGGACCAGACCTGACCAACACATTGGTTGGGGTGCTATGTCGATTTAGAAAAGGTCAAACAGCCATAATGTGTGACGTGGAAAGAATGTTCCATCAGTTTCATGTTACAAAGGAACACCAAGACTACCTAAGGTTCCTCTGGTGGGACATGGGTGATCTGGACTCCAAACCCTTGGTGTACAGGATGAAGGTGCACTTGTTTGGAGCAGCATCATCCCCTGGCTGCTCCAACTTTGGACTCAAGCATCTGGCTTCGCAAGGTCGGGGAAGGTTCAGTGAACAGTCTATCAAGTTCATCCAGAGAAGTTTTTATGTTGACGATGGCTTAATAAGTGTGAAGTCCCCTGCTGAAGCCATACATCTGGTGGAAGAGTCAAGAGCCTTGTGCAGAACAGGAAATCTTCGGCTGCACAAGTTTGTATCCAATGACAAAGAAGTTATTGCTGCAATACCACCTGAAGAATGTGCCCAAACCAAAGAGCAAGACATGGCCCTTGGAGAACTCCACATTGAACGAGCACTTGGAGTTGAGTGGTGCATTGAATCGGATGAATTACAATTCAGAGTCATAGTAAAGGAAAATCCAATGACAAGGAGAGGAGTTATTTCAACTGTTGCCTCTGTCTATGACCCTCTAGGGTTTGTGGCCCCCTTCATACTAGTTGGCAAACAGATCCTTCAGACACTATGTAGAGACAAAGTAGGTTGGGATGAAGATCTTCCTGAACATATACTGCCACAATGGGAGTTATGGCTCAAAGACTTGCCTTTCTTAGCAAGCCTTAAGGCCCCAAGAAGCTACCTCCCATCTGACTTTGGTGAAGTCATCCAACATGAGCTTCACAACTTCTCAGACGCCAGTTCCAATGGATATGGCACATGCTCATATCTTCGAGCATTAAGCAAAACAGGACGTATCAGTTGTTCACTTGTCATGGGGAAGGCAAGAGTAGCCCCCACGAAGCTGACAACCATCCCACGACTCGAACTCTCGGCAGGTGTGACTTCAGTCCGCAATGGAGACATCATTAAAAGGGAGCTGGAGATTCAGAATCTGCAAGACTATTACTGGACTGACTCAAAGGTGGTCCTTGGCTACGTGAACAATGACGCCAAGAGATTCCACACATTTGTAGCCAACCGAATCCAACGCATAAGATCAAGTACAAACCCTGAACAATGGCGACACGTCAGCTCTGAAAATAACCCAGCCGACTGCGCCTCAAGAGGGTTAAGTGCAAGCCAGTTAAAGGAATCCAACTGGCTTAAAGGACCTGACTTTCTTTGGCAGCAGAATCTTCCAAGGGAAGAAGAAATGGTGGGAGAAGTGGAAGCAACAGACCCTGAGCTTCACAAGGCCCATGTCCACACAGTAAAAACAAAGGAAGTGAAATCAATGGTTAACCGCTTCACTAAATTTTCTGATTGGTCCAGAGCAGTAAGAGCTGTTGCTAGGCTTAAAAGATTCGCCAGAGAATTTAAGGAACATCAACTGAGAACAAGCGATGCAACCAGTCTTGAAGAAAGAGGAGAAGCGGAAATCTTCATTATCAAGCTGGCGCAAGAAGAGGCCTTCGCTGAAGATATCCAACAAATCAAGTTGCAGAAGCACTGCTTGAACAAGTACAATAAATTGTACAAGTTGAACGTCTTCTTGGACAAGAACAGTGTCCTCAGGGTTGGAGGACGGCTGTCCAAATCAGCTTTGCACCATGATGTAAAACATCTAGTGATTCTTCCTAAAAAATCTCATGTGTCAGCCTTGCTCGTCAAACATTATCATGAACGTGTACACCACCAAGGAAGAGGCATGACCATGAACGAGTTACGTGCAAATGGAATATGGATCTTAGGATGTGGAAATGTGGTTTCCTCACACATTTACAAGTGCGTTGATTGTAGGAGATACAGACGAACTACAGAAGTGCAGCAAATGGCAGACCTTCCTGAGGAAAGAACTAAGACATCCCCTCCCTTCACTTACTGTGGTCTCGACTGTTTCGGCCCCTTTCTCGTGAAGGACGGAAGGAAGGAGTTTATACGATATGGACTATTGTTTACCTGCTTATGCTCCAGAGCAGTACATATCGAGACACTAGACCAGGTGTGTCAAACTGATCCAGTAAAGGGCCGCTCTGGCTGCAGGTTTTCATTCCAACCAAGCAAGAACACACCTGATCCAACCAATCAAGGTGTGAAGGCCAATCAGGTAGGTGAATAAGTCGAGTCAGGTGTGTTCTTGCTTGGTTGGAATGAAAACCTGCAGCCACAGCGGCCCTTTACTGGATCAGTTTGACACACCTGCACTAGACGACCTAACAACAGACGCATTCATAAACGCGCTCCGAACATTTGCGGCCATCAGAGGACCTGTACGCCAACTCAGGTGCGACCAGGGAACAAATTTCATGGGTGCTAGAAGAGTGTTTTCTGAGATGCTCAAGGGCATGGATCAAGAACGTCAACGAGCAATTGGTTGTGAGTTTGTAATGAACGTTCCTTCAGCGAGTCATATGGGCGGAGTCTGGGAGCGCCAAATACGAACGATCAGAAGCATCCTTAATGTCATGCTCAACAAGTCAGCGAGCAGACTGGACACTACAACTCTGAGGACGTTTCTCTATGAAACAATGGCCATAATTAACAGCAGACCACTTAGTGTTGAACATCTTAATGATTCCACTGGCCCAGAACCTCTAACTCCGAACCATATTCTAACCATGAAATCATCAGTCATCTTGCCCCCTCCTGGAAAGTTCTGCAAAGAAGATCTCTATCTGAGCAAGAGATGGAAAAGAGTGCAGTTCTTAGCCAATGAATTTTGGCAAAGATGGAAGCGGGAATATCTGTTAAACCTCCAGCAACGACAGAAATGGCAAGGAACCTCCCGAAACTCACAAGTGAACGACATTGTGATTTTGCTAGACGATGGTTTACCAAGAAATGAGTGGAAGCTTGCCAGGATTGTCGAGGCTCACCCTGGTGCAGACGGCATGGTGCGAAAGGTGAAGCTACTAGTTGGTGATACAACACTTAACAAAGGAAAACCACTTACCAAAACAGTACACCTCGAAAGGCCCATTCACAAGGTAGTTACCTTAATTGAGGCCAGTTAAGTCACACACATAAGCTTACATTAGTTCAGATGTAAATGTTTCATTGATTCTTTAAGATTTTGTATACAAAGAAATCCCACATTCTGAACAAATGAGTGATTTGGTGGGAGTGTAAATGTTGCATAAAATACAAGGTATTGTATTACAATAAATACCTCCGAATTTAGGCAATAATTAAATGTAATAAATAAATAATTTGATTAATGTTAGCATAAGTTAAAATATGTTGGTGAGGTTTTATGTTCATAATGAATAGTTAATTAAAAGTGTGTTGGTCCTTTAATATTACACATTTCTGTGGCGGAACCAACGTTTAGTATCGTGTTTACCTGCGGCACGTTTTTGCATTAGCAATGTAAGCGAGCAGATGTTTTCACGAGGCACAAGGAATTTCAAGAAGTTCTCTTTCATGACAAGCGGCCAACGAGTTCTCACGGCGTATGTGGAGGCGTATGTGGAAAGCCTGCGAATAAACGACCGTTTCAAGAACAACCTGTGTCTGTCTGTCATGCAAGAGCAACAGTATGCATGCATAAGCACATTCTTTTGTGTAAATGTAGATCTATTTGTTTGACATGTCTGACTTGAGTTGGACCTTTTGTGATGAAAAAGAATGAACTTTCAGATAATGATTTTAAATGCTTCCATGTGTCAATATAAATGTTCACAACACGATTCCAAGCTTTGAGTACGTGTGACAGGACAGTTCATCCTTATTTTATAGCCTATCAGTGATGTTCTCCATGCAAAGTGAACTTCCTCACATTCTGCTATAAAGACTTGATATCATGCTGTCAGTTGCAGCAGAAGAAGAGACGTTGCCATCAGACCACCATTGATACCAACCATGTTCTTCGTAGCTCTGATACTGCTGCTGGCAGCTGGATCCTGTGAGTCTCACTGGGACACTGACAGTATGATCACAGCACACTGACTGCTCACTGTTATTACACTGATTCAATATTCAATATATGTTTCTCCACAGGTGTGAAGTGTGAACAGCTGACACAGCCAGCCTCTGTGACTGTGCAGCCAGGTCAACGTCTGACCATCACCTGTCAGGTGTCTTATGCTCTTAGCAGCTACTGGACAGGTTGGATCAGACAGCCTGCAGGGAAAGGACTGGAGTGGATCGGATCTGACTGTGATGGATGCACCGCTGTTTATAAAGATTCACTGAAGAACAAGTTCAGTATCAGCTTAGACTCTTCCAGCAAAACGGTGACTCTAAACGGAGAGAATATGCAGCCTGAAGACACTGTTGTGTATTACTGTGCCAGAGACCCACAATGACACAAACCATCAGTAGAGCTGAACAAAAACCCCTCAGTGCCTGAACTCTTGTAACATGAAGCCACCAGAGGAGGAGCCCTCGGACCACTAACCACTTCTACCAGCTCACTGTCAAGAGAGAAACCATGTTAGATTATATCAAAAAGGTCTTAATTAGATAGAACTCCAGCTGATTTTACTAAAGTACTCTGACATTACAAACACTGATACATCATTGCATGTAACCTTCCAAGTGATGGAATAAAATCAGCTCATAACTCCAGTTCAACGACTACAGCAGGAAGTAATCCTCAAATGTCTATTACTCTTCCATGAAATTGTTATTAAAAAATGATCAGGATTATTTTTATTATCTGAATCATAACCAATGTGAGCGTGAATGGTTGTCTGTCTCTACATGTCGGACCTGTGATAGACTGGCGTCCTGTCCAATGTGTACCCTGCCTTCGCCCAATGACAGCTGGGATCGGCTCCAGCCCCCCCGCGACCCTGAATACAGGATAAGCGGTAGAAAATGGATGGATGGATGGATGAATCATAACCGCATTAGCGGATTTTAATTAGTGAATCTTTAGGAAAGTTTGTTTCTAAAAACAAATGAAAATGTTTGCCCAAGATTCAAGTTCCACTTTCTTGTGAGATGAAGAACCGCTGAACATTTCATCTTCATTTTGATTCATTTAAATAATTTGTAGTCAGCTGATTTATTATCATCGGTATGTAAATCAGCCTCCTTGTGAGTTGCCTTATAAGGAAGTGAAGTGTGTGTGTTTGTTGTGTGTCAGAGACAGAAGAGCTCACATCAGTTCATCTCCAACATCATCATGTTCTCTGTCGCTCTGATGCTGCTGCTGGCAGCTGCAACCTGTGAGGAGCTTTTAGTGGATTCACACTATTAAACACATTAGAAACGCTGAACAGTCGGTGAATGATGGAGATCATGTTGATTTGTGTTTCCACAGGTGTGAACAGTATTGATCTCATCCAGCCAGACTCGATGGTGGTGCAGCCTGGACAGTCTTTGACCATCACCTGTCAGGTCTCTGGTTATTCTTTGACTGATGACAGCTATGCAACAGGTTGGATCAGACAGAGTGAAGGAAAACCGATGGACTGGATTAACCATCAGTGGGGAACAAGTGGCCTTCGTCAAAATGAAGCTCTGAAGAACAGCTACAGCAGAGATACTTCTGCTCGAAGAGTGACTCTGAAAGTGTAGCAGCACACAGGTGCCATCTATCATTCCGGGCCAGTATAAAAGCCATCACCCTCCACGGGCTATCCCTTTTGCGCCTCTGTCGTCATCGGTGCGTCATTTCCGAGTCACAGGTTGTTGGCCCGACAGGTATGGTTGCCCGCTGCTCCACCACACTGGTCGCCCGGTCCTTTTCTGCGTGCTCACGGCCAGGCGCGGCGCTACTATTGGGCCTGGTGGGCCTGGGCCCACCCATTTTAGGCCTGGGCCCGCCCATTTTGACTCATGCCTACTGATTAGTGAGTGATTTTCTTTCTAGCTGTTCATCCAATAAGCAGCCTGAGGAAAGCTTTGAGTGAAAGCTTCTCAGCCAATCAGCGGCTTCTACCCCGTGTGGACTACTAAGCCCGCCCACAGGCTGCATCGTCACCAGCAAGTGATCCAATAAAATGAATGACTTTGGCGCGCAAGCTTTGAGATGAGAAATCAGACAGAACAGACAGACCATGATCCATGAGATAGACACAGACGGTAGCTATTAAATAGACCCTCCAACGATATAATTCCGTTTCAGTCTTGTTGTATGAACGTTCAAAAGAGATAAATGAAGTCAGGCTTACTGCCAAGGTCTTTGTCCGCTTCAGCACTGAGCTGAGGACAGCGACACAAGAGCCACACAGGTAGGCTACTGAGTCGCTGTCCTCAGTGCTGAAACAGAGATGAAGGGGAACCCCGTTTTTTTTTTTTTTTTTTTGGCTTATTTTAATTGGCCCATCCACTTTTCTTGTGGCCCACCCACAATCAAAATCCTGGCGCCGCTAGTGCTCACGGCATTTGTGCTTGTTTGTAGGGCAGCTGCTGGCGTGCTGTTTTTCGTGCGTCCCATATGTGTGGCGTAGTTTGTGTGGTAAGTGTCCTCCCTTTCTTGCCATTGTAGTTGATGCTGTCTGAGGGCTAACGCTAGTGTGGTCACAGGTAAACACCAGCAGTGGCCGCTCTCTCTCTCTCTCTCTCTCCCTCCTCCGGTGCGAATGGGTGTGTCCCAGGTGTAACGTGCGATCAGCTGATTGGGGTCGCTGCTGCTTTGTCGCTGTTTTATCTCTGCTTCAACCGCCGATGCTTTGCCCTGCTCCGTTTTGACTGTTTGTTCTGCTTTGCGTGGTCTTCACGCTGCTTGGCTGTGTGGCTGCTCTTGCTCTGCTTGGCTTCACCAGGCGGTCGCCGCGGCCTGGCGTCTGCGGCCCACATTATGCCCAAGAGCGTCTCTGTTAGACTCACGCCTGGGTGTTTTAACTAGAGCCTGGCCTGTGTGTGTGTGTGTGTGTGTGGATGAGTGTTGGGTTATTCGAGTAATTTTGTTATTTTGGATTGATTACATATTTAAATTTGTTTTGTTCTTTTAGTTTATTTTTCAGTTTTCAAAGTGGGCACGTATTGATATTGGTTAAGATTATTTGCCCCTTTTTGTTTTGTGATTGATCTATTAATTTGTTTATTTCTCTTCAGTTGCTGGAGACTGGTGGTGGCAGTGCTGGTGCCCGGGTGGTGGTATCCCCTTTATGTTTGCAGTGTCCGGGGAAGCAGGCTTCGCTTCACTGAGTGTGGGTGTCACGTCGGGTGTTTGAGTTGATTTCCTTTTGGTTAACCCCCCCTCCTGCACTACGCTCCTGTCCATACACTCAGCTCCAGCCTCCCTTTTTTGATTTTTGTTTTGATTTTCTTTTGTATGAATGAAATTGATATTTTAAACTAGTCAGTTAACAATAAAAGTTGTATATTTTTCTAAAAATCTGAACCACGTCTCATGCCTGATTGAGTAAACTTACCTGTGTGCCTTCCAAATTAATTCCCTGGGCGAGATTCCCAGGGTGGCGTTGTCGGTTCCTTTTCCTAATTTGGTTGTTGGTCAAATTATTAGGCTTAATTTTTCTTTTTTTACTTTCACCTTATCCTCGCCACAACAAAAGGAACAAATCTGCAGCCTGAGGACACAGCTGTGTATTACTGTGTCCGTAACACCACAGTGATACAAACCACCAACAGACCTGCACAAATACTCAGCAACCATGTGACTCAGCCCCACACACACACGTTAACAATGAGACATAAAAATAAATGAAGTCATCTGCAGTTACTCCCGATAGAAGCTCACTTTAACATGATAACAAAAACTCACTTTGGGGGTATTGTAAAACTGATAGTCAAAGTCTTCATGTGATGCAAACTGCTTAATAATGAGCACCAAAAAAACTTGAACAATGTGTTTCCTACTTTTCCTAACCTATTCCACAAATAATACTGAAATATGCTAGAGGGACCCGTGTACAGTAAACATTTATTTTTATTTTTCACACCAGGAAGTGATCCAAGTCAAATCCGTTCCACACTGTGAGGAGGAGTCGATGCAAACCTGGGATGTCTTCCACCTCTACTTATGTGACTGCAGAGAGGACAGAGGACAGTGGACACACAGTTCAACATGATGGACTACAGGACAGGACTGCTGCTTCTAACTGTCTGCTGGGCAGGTGAACATTGTCACTAGTCTTGATTTGACAGAGTTTCCTTTTGTGTCACTGACATATTTCACATGTTTTATGTTTGTTTTAGGTGTTGATGGTCAGACTCTGACACAATCTGAACCAGTGGTCAAAAGACCTGGAGAATCTCACAGACTGACCTGTACAGCCTCTGGATTTACACTCAGCAGTTACCCTATGAACTGGGTCAGACAGGCTCCTGGAAAAGGACTGGAGTGGATCGCTTTCATACACACAGGCAGTTCTCACATCTATTACTCCCAGTCAGTCCAGGGTAGATTCACCATCTCCAGACACGACTCCAGCAGTAAAATCTATCTACAGATGAACAGTCTGAAGGCCGAGGACACAGCAGTGTATTACTGTGCCCGACACACACAGTAAAAGACCATAATAGGAGAGTCATACAAAAACTACTTCCTCTATGCACCACCACCACCGAGATAATTCGAGTGTATCAGTATCACTTTTTTTTGCAATAAATAAAATGAATTACATTCTTTGTATCAGTGTGTTGAAACTGACTCACTTATGTCTTAATAAGTACATCCATGAAGATCATGCAACAATGTACATTATGGTATGTACAAAATGTAAAGCTTTAACATGATTTGCTGTAAACCAAATTTCTTTTCTCTGAAAGCTATTTTCCCTATACATAACCAAATCCACACCAAATCCTGAAATTAACGTATTTTACAGCCAAACAAAAAGGAAAAACAAATGTCCTTTACAGAAGCATTTACATATTTACTCAGAATTGGCAACTGTGTTTTTGAAAGTCGATTATCTGAAATAAAAGAGATAAATAATGTTCTCCTCAAACTCAGCCGATTCTGATGGACTTATAACCTTTAACCTGAATTTAATAAAGTTATATCACTGTTTTCAATATATAACATAAACCATGAGGATAAGAGAACTGATGTGTTTGGAGCCTCTAATAAAAAAAAATAATAATAGGAATAATGATAATAATAATAATAATAATAATAATAATAATAATAAGGATGTGTGTGCAGAAATCTCATGGAATAATCTGCAATGTGCCCTAAAATCAAAACACTTCTACCTCCACATCTACCTCTATGTAGAAAACCATGTCTAGTTCTTTGCAAAAAAACAAAAAACAAAAACAAACTGTTTTTAATATTTCAAACATAGAGAGACAGTGTGCTTATGGTTCAGCATACCTGGTCAATGGATAGGCAATTGCAAAAACAACTGTATTGTGACAAGAGAATACCTTAAGGAGACATTCGGGTTACTTGCCTCTGAAACCAAACTTACAAGATAATTTCTCACTACATAACTGAAACCCAAAATAATTATATTAATACACTTTATTCATCAACAGTTGTAATTTTCCATTTTTTGTATGTTGCACTGGACAAAATAATCTCAGAGTAAATTAACATATTGAAATGCTCCAAATTATTACCATAAAAAATCAATATCATCAGGTTATAGATTTAAATAAAATTAAGTTATGGTGATATGAATAAAGGAATAACACAACATGGAGTTACTTAAACGAAAGCCATAGCATGAAAAATACATTTTGAAGAGATTGAATGGAGAATACTGTTCAATCAAAAAGGAGGAGTCGATGCAAACCTGGGATGTCTTCCACCTCTACTTATGTGACTGCAGAGAGGACAGAGGACAGTGGACACACAGTTCAACATGATGGACTACAGGACAGGACTGCTGCTTCTAACTGTCTGCTGGGCAGGTGAACATTGTCACTAGTCTTGATTTGACAGAGTTTCCTTTTGTGTCACTGACATATTTCACATGTTTTATGTTTGTTTTAGGTGTTGATGGTCAGACTCTGACAGAATCTGAACCAGTGGTCAAAAGACCTGGAGAATCTCACAGACTGACCTGTACAGCCTCTGGGTTAGACTTTAGTAGCTACTGGATGGCTTGGATCAGACAGGCTCCTGGAAAAGGACTGGAGTGGATTGCATATATCAGCTCGGGTAGAGGTGGCAGCACCTACAACTCTCAGTCAGTTCGAGGCCGGTTTACCGTCTCCAGAAACAACAACATGCAGCAGCTGTATCTGCAGATGTACACTCTGAAGACGGAAGATTCTGCTGTTTATTATTGTGCTCGAGACTCACAGTGACTGGAGTTGGTGGAGCAGCTGTACAAAATCCTACAGCACTCATTCTTACTGGGCTGATAGACTTAAAGTATTTTCATTCACATTATTTACTTTATTCTTGATATATATACTTTTTTCCATGTTTTACATCATATTGTTTGCATATAATAAATGTATCTTAGTCCCACCATTATACACATTCCTGAAAAAATAATATTATTAATAAACATTAAATGCGATAAGAATTACATGTTTATAAAAGGGCTAAAGACTGCTCACCAAAGTGGTTGCTAAAATTAAACTTCATATTTTAATACTGAAATTAAGAAATGATAAAACACAAACATTTGAGTACCACTGATGTATGACTGGCTTCAGAGATACATTTTTTACGAGAAAATAAGATACTGACAAAATAATAATAATAATATTGCTCGATAAAACAAACCAACTGAAAACAACAAGTTTCAGTTCCTGAGCAGCTGTGCACATCTGCAATCAATGAAACTATCAAAAATATTTCATGCAAAACTGCAAACCAGCAGCATCGCTGAAGTTAACTTAAGTTTCATACCATTAACATGATCCTGGCTGCTGTCTCTGCATTTCTGTTTACAGCAAATAAAGTCAGAAAGTCAGCAAAGAAATCAAGAATGCAATAATTACAAAAAAGCTGAACTCATGCGTTTAACGTTTTTTAAATAACAATTATATAGATAGAATACACAAATTAAACATTGACAGTTTAAGGCAAAGCTAATATTTATTTTTTTATTTCTGTAAATATGGGGACTCTTTATAAAAATGTTACAATTAAGTGTGTTTTTAAATTAAAATATGATTTCCAGGCATGTTTTCACCCTGCACATATAAACACACTGAACAGACTCTTATGGCTCAATTAGACCAATGTTGATGTTTAACATGTTTGATTGTATGCAAACTCAGTGGCCTTCCTCTTTACGCAGCTATAAAACATCACATCAGGCTGCCAGTGGAGTTCACAGCACGTCACTTCCAACATCATCATGTTCTCTGTCGCTCTGCTGCTGCTGCTGGCAGCTGGATGTGAGTCTCTTTGGATTTGTCAAAGTCAGCAGTTCTGCTTTTGCAGTGTTTTTTTTAAACATTTATTTTTCTTTTTACAGGTGTGAAGTGTGAACAGCTGACACAGCCAGCCTCTGTGACTGTGCAGCCAGGTCAACGTCTGACCATCACCTGTCAGGTGTCTTATTCTCTTGGCAGCTGGACAGCTTGGATCAGACAGCCTGCAGGGAAAGGACTGGAGTGGATCGGACAGAAATATACGGGAGGCTCTTACTATAAAGATTCACTGAAGAACAAGTTCAGTATCAGCTTAGACACTTCCAGCAAAACGGTGACTCTAAACGGAGAGAATATGCAGCCTGAAGACACTGCTGTGTATTACTGTGCCAGAGACCCACAATGACACAAACCATCAGTAGAGCTGAACAAAAACCCCTCAGTGCCTGAACTCTTGTAACATGAAGCCACCAGAGGAGGAGCCCTCGGACCACTAACCACTTCTACCAGCTCACTGTCACAGTAAAGAAGGAAACAGTCTTTAGATCTTCAATACTGTAATATCACATACTGTAATATGACACTACAATCACTGTTACATCAGTGAGGATATAAAGTACACACTTTCAAGGGATTGAATACATTCAGCTCACAACTTGATTTTAGAAGCTTGTGATCCAACTACAATAGAAAATGGTCCTCAAAATGTCCGTTTCTCTTCCATGATATTATTTACAAAAACACTCACATAATTATTTTTTGGATCATAACTGCATTAGTGACTGACTCAGTAGTGTAAAGCCAACTTTGAGATGTTAATTAGTCAAACTATAGAAAGGTTTGCAACACATAATGTGTGTTTGTCAGAGATTCAAGTTCCACCTTCTGTTTGTGTGAGATGAAGAACACATGAGTGTTTAATTTTCTTTTTAGATCATTTAAATAAAATGGTCTTCAGTTACTTTATTATCATCGGTATGTAAATCAGCCTCCTTGTGCTCCCCAAATGTCCTCTCTCCGGCCTCTACATGCTCACCACTACTTAATATATGGAAAACAATGAAATATCTTCACACATTTAAGTGGAAGACACACAGATGTAAATAGCAAGGTCACCAAGTGACCACATTCAAATAACAATAATAATAACTTGAGGTTAAAAAGTCAAACAAATAAGTTGTAAGAGATACAATGAGTTTCTTTAAAACACACATAATAAAATATGGTCAATTAGGAGAAAGCCATAATCGTAAAAATGAGTTTTGAAGAGAGATTGAAAAGATGACACTGTTTAATTGCTCCTCTGATTCCAAAACTGAGGGACAAATACAGCAAAGCACAAGTTACCAGTTGAATCTGGTTGACTGTTTGTGAGGAGGAGTCGATGCAAACCTGGGATGTCTTCCACCTCTACTTATGTGACTGCAGAGAGGACAGAGGACAGTGGACACACAGTTCAACATGATGGACTACAGGACAGGACTGCTGCTTCTAACTGTCTGCTGGGCAGGTGAACATTGTCACTAGTCTTGATTTGACAGAGTTTCCTTTTGTGTCACTGACATATTTCACATGTTTTATGTTTGTTTTAGGTGTTGATGGTCAGACTCTGACACAATCTGAACCAGTGGTCAAAAGACCTGGAGAATCTCACAGACTGACCTGTACAGCCTCTGGATTTACACTCAGCAGTTACCCTATGAACTGGGTCAGACAGGCTCCTGGAAAAGGACTGGAGTGGATCGCTTTCATACACACAGGCAGTTCTCATATCTATTACTCCCAGTCAGTCCAGGGTAGATTCACCATCTCCAGACACGACTCCAGCAGCAAAATCTATCTACAGATGAACAGTCTGAAGGCCGAGGACACAGCAGTGTATTACTGTGCCCGAGACACACAGTAAAAGACCATAATAGGAGAGTCATACAAAAACTACTTCCTCTATGCACCACCACCACCGAGATAATTCGGGTGTATCAGTATCACTTTTTTTGCAATAAATAAAATTAATCATTCTTTGTATCAGTGTGTTGAAACTGACTCACTTATGTCTTAATAAGTACATGAAGATCATGCAACAATGTACATTTTGGTACGTAAAAAATTGAAAGCTTTAACATGATTTGCTGTAAACCAAATTTCTTTTCTCTGAAAGCTATTTTCCCTATACATAACCAAATCCACACCAAATCCTGAAATTAACGTATTTTACAGCCAAACAAAAAGGAAAAACAAATGTCCTTTCCAGAAGCATTTACATATTTACTCAGAATTGTCAACTGTGTTTTTGAAAGTCGATTATCTGAAATAAAAGAGATAAATAATGTTCTCCTCAAAGTCAGCCGATTCTGATGGACTTATAACCTTTAACCTGAATTAAATAAAGTTATATCACTGTTTTCAATATATAACATAAACCATGAGGATAAGAGAACTGATGTGTTTGGAGCCTCTAATAAAAATAATAATAATAGTAATAATAACAACAACAACAATTTAAAAAATAATAATAGTAACAACAACAACAACAACAACAATAATAATAATAATAATAATAATAATAATGACAAGAATGTGTGTGCAGAAATCTCATGGAATAATCTGCAATGTTCCCTAAAATCAAAACACTTCTACCTCCACATCTACCTCTATGTAGAAAACCATGTCTAGTTCTTTGCAAAAAACAAAAAACAAAAACAAACTATTTTTAATATTTCAAACATAGAGAGACAGTGTGCTTATGGTTCAGCATACCTGGTCAATGGATAAGCAATTGCAAAAACAACTGTATTGTGACAAGAAAATACCTTAAGGAGACATTCGGGTTACTTGCCTCTGAAACCAAACTTACAAGATAATTTCTTACTACATAACTGAAACCCAAAATAATTATATTAATACACTTTATTCATTAAGTTGTGATTTTCCATTTTTTGTATGTTGCACTGGACAACATAATCTCAGAGTAAATGAACATATTGAAATGCTCCAAATTATTACCATAAAAAGTGTAATCAATATCATCAGGTTATAGATTTAAATAAAATTAAGTTATGGTGATATGATTTAAGGAATAACACAAAATGCAGTTACTTAAAAGAAAGCCATAGCATGAAAAATACATTTTTAAGAGAATGAATGGAGAATACTGTTCAATCAAAAAGGAGGAGTCGATGCAAACCTGGGATGTCTTCCACCTCTACTTATGTGACTGCAGAGAGGACAGAGGACAGTGGACACACAGTTCAACATGATGGACTACAGGACAGGACTGCTGCTTCTAACTGTCTGCTGGGCAGGTGAACATTGTCACTAGTCTTGATTTGACAGAGTTTCCTTTTGTGTCACTGACATATTTCACATGTTTTATGTTTGTTTTAGGTGTTGATGGTCAGACTCTGACAGAATCTGAACCAGTGGTCAAAAGACCTGGAGAATCTCACGGACTGACCTGTACAGCCTCTGGGTTAGACTTTGGTGGCTCCTATATGGCTTGGATCAGACAGGCTCCTGGAAAAGGACTGGAGTGGATTGCATATATCTACCCGGGTGGTGGCAGCACCTACTACTCTCAGTCAGTTCGAGGCCGGTTTACCGTCTCCAGAAACAACAACATGCAGCAGCTGTATCTGCAGATGAACACTCTGAAGACGGAAGATTCTGCTGTTTATTATTGTGCTCGAGACTCACAGTGACTGGAGTTGGTGGAGCAGCTGTACAAAATCCTACAGCACTCATTCTTACTGGGCTGATAGACTTAAAGTATTTTCATTCACATTATTTACTTTATTCTTGATATATATACTTTTTTCCATGTTTTACATCATATTGTTTGCATATAATAAATGTATCTTAGTCCCACCATTATACACATTCCTGAAAAAATAATATTATTAATAAACATTAAATGCGATAAGAATTACATGTTTATAAAAGGGCTAAAGACTGCTCACCAAAGTGGTTGCTAAAATTAAACTTCATATTTTAAAACTGAAATTAAAAAATGATAAAACACAAACATTTGAGTACCACTGATGTATGACTGGCTTCAGTGATACATTTTTTACGAGAAAATAAGATGCTGACAAAATAATAATAATAATATTGCTCGATAAAACAAACCAACTGAAAACAACAAGTTTCAGTTCCTGAGCAGCTGTGCACATCTGCAATCAATGAAACTATCAAAAATATTTCATGCAAAGCTGCAAACCAGCAGCATCGCTGAAGTTAACTTAAGTTTCATACCATTAACATGATCCTGGCTGCTGTCTCTGCATTTCTGTTTACAGCAAATAAAGTCAGAAAGTCAGCAAAGAAATCAAGAATGCAATAATTAAAACAAAGCTGAACTCATGCGTTTAACGTTTTTTTTTTTAATTATATAACAATTTTATTAACAATTATATAGATAGAATACACAAAATTAATATTGATAGTTTAAGGCAAAGCAAAAATATTTTTTATTTCTGTAAATACGGGGACTCTTTATTAAAATGTCATAAGTGTCAATAAATTAAAATATGATTTCCAGGCATGTTTTCACCCTGCACATATAAACACACTGAACAGACTCTTATGGCTCAATTAGACCAATGTTGATGTTTAACATGTTTGATTGTATGCAAACTCAGTGGCCTTCCTCTTTACGCAGCTATAAAACATCCCATCAGGCTGCCAGTGGAGTTCACAGCACGTCACTTCCAACATCATCATGTTCTCTGTTGCTCTGATGCTGCTGCTGGCAGCTGCAACCTGTGAGGAGCTTTTAGCGGATTCACACTATTAAACACATTAGAAACGCTGAACAGTCGCTGAATGATGGAGATCATGTTGATTTGTGTTTCCACAGGTGTGAACAGTATTGATCTCATCCAGCCAGACTCGATGGTGGTGCAGCCTGGACAGTCTTTGACCATCACCTGTCAGGTCTCTGGTTATTCTTTGACTGATAACAGCTATGCAACAGGTTGGATCAGACAGAGTGAAGGAAAACCGATGGACTGGATTAACCATCGGTGGGGTGGAGGTGGCTTCACTCAAAATAATGCTCTGAAGAACAAGTTCCTTTACCACACACACACTTCTACCAGCTCGGTGACATTAACGGGACAGAATGTGCAGCCTGAGGACACCGCTGTGTATTACTGTGTCCGTCAGCCCCACAGTGATACAAACCACCAACAGACCTGCACAAATACTCAGCAACCATGTGACTCAGCCCCACACACACATTGTAAAAGTACATTTTTAAAAATAAGAAATGATCGAACCGCGTATGCGTGGAAAGTTACTTATGGCCTTCTCAGACGGAACACAGCCATCCTCAAACTGGGCCTTCAGTTTGATCTCAACTACGCACACACAACTAAACTAAACACAGTTGTGATGCCATCACGGGGACAAAATGTGTCCAGAAACCTATGAAAACCTGGCAAAATAATCAAAACACACAAAAACAATTCTCACTGGAAGAATTTGAGGTTTTGTATTTGAACATTTGTATTTAGATTTTTAGAGAAGAAGAGGAATAATTCCGGTTTCATGCAAATATTTAGGCAATTAGCCAAACAATTGCCAAAACCAAATATTATAAAATATAGAAAATTTGTATCAAAAGTATGTACATTTGAAAAATGAAACTGTCATCTGCTTATTCAAGATTTCAAGGCAAGAATTCAACCGAAAAAAATGAAATCCACTTAAACAAGAAGCATCCTACTGTATTTTACAATACAAATAGTTGCCAGGTATTTGGTAATTTTCCATTGTCGCTGCACTTCGAAAACTCAAATATTATTTAATTACACATCTGCTTTCCATGTTCTCTTTTTAAACCTGAAGAGGGCGGTCCATGCAAAATCTTCCTTCCTTATAATAACGCCATGAACAGCTCACATATCACTCACAACAGAACAACTGGGCCCCTTGATAATCTAACAAACATTCAGATCAAAACACTGGATTGCAGTGTTTATTAAGCAATGGAAAATATGATATCTTGGAGTTTATTTTTTATAGTAACTATTCATGGTAAGGATAATTTCTGCTTTAAAACTCAAAGACAATCTTTTCTTTCTTACCTGTGATAAGCGTGTTGGATGAATCTATTTGTACTTGCAGGAGTTTGGAGTGAGATCAAACTGGACCAGTCTCCCTCTGAGGTGAAAAGACCTGCAGAGACAGTGAAGATGTCATGTGTCATATCTGGTTACAGCATGACAAGCAACTATATTCACTGGATACGACAGAGGCCAGGAAAAGGTCTGGAGTGGATTGGGAGGATGAACACAGGCTCAAACTCTGCAAGCTATGGCAGCTCCTTTCAAAACCGTTTCATCATGACTGAAGATGTTCCCAGCAGCACCCAGTACCTCCAGGTCAATAGCCTGACAGCAGAGGATTCTGCTGTTTACTACTGTGCTCGTGATAGCACAGTGACTGAACACAGTGGAGCAGCTGCACAAAAACCTTCACTGACAACAAACAGCAAAGTGACATTAATGACATCCAGGTTTCCATCTACAAAGCCCTTTAAACCATAGAAATGTAAAGTAGACATATCAACTTGTGGCCACACGTTTGTTCTCTCTTCCCTCACAGTTATAGACAGTGTTCTTTCCATTATCAAAGCATGATTTAACATTACATTACCCATGTCACACTCACAAGAACACACCATGAAATATAAGAAATCTTTTTGAAAAGAAAAGGCTGGATCAGAGCTGGACTAGAGAGATGAACTATCCATGATCTAAAATAAAGCTATTTAAAATGTTGGTGGTTATTAAAACGTGAGATGACAGTAAACCAATTTACAAAAATTAGCTAATCTGCAGCCATATATGCTTACAGGGGGCAATGAGACAGCAAAATTAATATTCTTTAACTAAATATTGTTGGTAAATGTGTCAGACTTCTAAACTAAAACTAAAATGTTGATGTTTTATTCAAAAAAATGCCAGAAATGTGGTTGTGGTGTTGTACATTTTGTGCAAGTCGAAGTACAACATGATTTACTTCCAACTTTATATCAGTTGGAGGACTTGGAGGCATGATGCCAGAACACAGATTCACCAGTTTCACCAAACAATACACTGAAAGCCAGGTGCATTCTGGTTCTCTGCTCACTGTGAGGAGGAGTCAATGCAAAACTCAGAGATCCTCCACCTGTACTTATCCGACAGCACAGAGGAGGCCAGAGAACGGTGAACACAGCGTAACATGATGGACTGTAGGACAGGACTGCTGATTTTAGCTATCTGCTTGGCAGGTGAACATTGTCACTATTATTCTCTCGATGACAATTTAGTTAGAAAAATATCTCACATTACGAGTTTTGACTTTGTGTGGCTCTGTTGTGATTTAACTGCTTTTGTCTCAAGGTGTTTCCAGTCAGACTCTGACTGAGTCTGAACCGGTGGTGAAGCGACCTGGAGAATCCCACAAACTGACCTGTACATATGCAGGGATATCAGATAGCGATGCTGCAATTAGCTGGGTAAGACAAGCTGAAGGAAAAGGACTGGAGTGGATTTCCTTCATTTCTGCTCCGGGTGGAAGCACCAAAACGTATTCCACCTCAGTCAAGGATCGCTTCACCATCTCCAGAGACAACGACGTGGACCAGGTGTATCTGCAGATGAACAGTCTGAGGACTGAAGACTCTGCTGTTTATTTTTGTGCCCGAGCATCACAGTGATACAGGAAGCCACGAAGCTGTACAAAAACCCCTGCAGATGTCACTGGTAGAGTTATTTAAAAAAAATAAACAACATTGGAGTAATTTCTCATTTAAACACCCATAAGCCACGTCATGCTCTATTAATCACAGGTAAAAAAAAAAAAAAATATCTGTGTGAATGTGTACCCAATACATATGCGTGGAAAGTTACTTATGGCCTTCTCAGACGGAACACAGCCATCCTCAAACTGGGCCTTCAGTTTGATCTCAACTACGCACACACAACTAAACTAAACACAGTTGTGATGCCATCACGGGGACAAAATGTGTCCAGAAACCTATGAAAACCTGGCAAAATAATCAAAACACACAAAAAAAATTCTCACTGGAAGAATTTGAGGTTTTGTATTTGAACATTTGTATTTAGATTTTTAGAGAAGAAGAGGAATAATTCCGGTTTCATGCAAAGATTTAGGCAATTAGCCAAACATTTGCCAAAACCAAATATTATAAAATATAGAAAATTTGTATCAAAAGTATGTACATTTGAAAAATAAAACTGTCATCTGCTTATTCAAGATTTCAAGGCAAGAATTCAACCACATTTTTTTTTTTACAATCCAAATAGTCGCCAGGTATTTGGTAATTTTCCATTGTCGCTGCACTTCGAAAACTCAAATAATATTTAATTACATCTGCTTTCCATGTTCTCTTTTTAAACCTGAAGATGGCGGTCCATGCAAAATCTTCCTTCCTTATAATAACGCCATGAACAGCTCACATATCACTCACAACAGAACAACTGGGCCCCTTGATAATCTAACAAACATTCAAATCAAAACACTGGATTGCAGTGTTTATTACAACAAGTCCTCCAACTCATACGACCACAGTTGTCGTTGGTCCATGCACTAGAATACGACCTCTGGGAGCGTATTGCGGAGATTCTTCCGCAACGATAGTAGTGGTTAAGGTTAGGGTTAGGTCGACGTGTGGAGGCGGTCTCTGCCGATGATGCACGCGCGGGGGGGGGGGGGGGGGGTAGCGCGGGGGGCGCGCGGGGGGGGGGTAGGTTTAGGGGGGGGGGGGGGGGGGGGGTAGCGCGGGGGGCGCGCGGGGGCGCGCGCGGGGGGGTGATTGACGGGGGGCGCGCGGGGGGGGGGTAGCGCGGGGGGCGCGCGGGGGGGCGCGCGGGGGCGCGCGGGGGGGGGATGGGGGTGGGGGGGGGTAGGGGGGGGGTGGGGAGGGGGTGGGGGGAAGATGTCGTGGAATCGGGGTAGGTTTAGGTCGACGTGTGGGGGGGGGGCGATCGTCTGAGACACCGGAGTGTCGATATTTACTTGACCGCTAGAAGCGCGCTATTTTGAAACGTAACATATGGTCGTAATTCGGTGCTTGACACACGACCTATGTGGTCGTTTTCTCGAGGAGGACAGTCTGGTTTATTAAGCAATGGAAAATATGATATCTTGGAGTTTATTTTTTAAAGTAACTATTCATGGTAAGGATAATTTCTGCTTTAAAACTCAAAGACAATCTTTTCTATCTTACCTGTGATAAGCGTGTTGGATGAATCTATTTGTATTTGCAGGAGTTTGGAGTGAGATCAAACTGGACCAGTCTCCCTCTGAGGTGAAAAGACCTGCAGAGACAGTGAAGATGTCATGTGTCATATCTGGTTACAGCATGACAAGCTACAATATTCACTGGATACGACAGAGGCCAGGGAAAGCTCTGGAGTGGATTGGGAGGATGGACACAGGCTCAAACTCTGCAATATATGGCAGCTCCTTTCAAAACCGTTTCACCATGACTGAAGATGTGCCCAGCAGCACCCAGTACCTCCAGGTCAATAGCCCGACAGCAGAGGATTCTGCTGTTTACTACTGTGCTCGTTATAGCACAGTGACTGAACACAGTGGAGCAGCTGCACAAAAACCTTCACTGACAACAAACAGCAAAGTGATCTTAATCACAGAGAAAGCTAACGACAGGGCCTGAAAATCTGATTGTGGGTGACTTTTCTGTAAAAGATATGAAAAGCAGTAATAACATCAAAGTACTCTGCTTTCCGAAGGATACGGTGTCTGATTTGGAAAAAAGAATCCTGGAAATTGTGGCTGCACACCCAACTGTGAAAAATATCATTCTGCACATTGGATTTAATGACATTGAAAAACAACAATCAACAGAGTTGAGAGAGGACTTCAAAAAACTCTTTGAAACAGTCAGCTCTGTGAATGCTGAGGTTTTCATCAGTGGCCCTCTGCCCCCGACCGGGAGAGGAGCGGAGACATTCAGTAGACTGTTCTGGCTCAACAAATGGCTCTCAACTGCATCTCTTGCTCGCCCAATGCATTTTATTGACAATTTCCGCTTTTTCTGGGACCGCAGGCATCTTTTTAAGACAAACGGACTTTGCCTAAATAAGCTAGGGGCAAAGCTATTCATCACCAACATGTCACACTGCCTGCGTCATACATCTGTCGCCAAGGACAAGAGACGAGAGGAACCAACAAAGAGGGAAGACGAAACACAGATTATCAGAAACGTCGAAGGAGGACTGAATGTGGATCCCTCCCCCACCCCCCCCCCCCCCAAATCTCCATCCAGGTCTTCATCATTCTCCCTCCCTCCAATAAACCTTTCTCTCCCCTCCTCCCCCTTGGAGTTCCAAGAGCTACCCCCACCTACCCCCCGCCCTTCTCAGATTATCAACAACGTCGAAGGAGGACTGAATGTGGATCCCTCCCCCACCCCTCCCAAATCCCAATCCAGGTCTTCGTCATTCTCCCTCCCTCCAATAAACCTTTCTCTCCCCTCCTCCCCCTTGGAATTCCAGGAGCTACCCCCACCTACCCCCCGCCCTACTCAGACCCCCTCTCCCAAGGCTGCAACTAAGTCACCAAAACCCAAGACCCCCTCTTCCAAGGCTGCAACGAAGTCACCAAAATCCAAGACCCCCTCTTCCAAAGCTGCAACTAAGTAACTAAAACCCAAGACCCCCTCTTCCAAAGCTGCAACTAAATCACTAAAATCCAAGACCCCCTCCTCCAAAACTCTTCCCTTATGGCCACCTCTTCCCTTTTGGCCACCCCCTCCCCACCCTGACAGCAGCCCTGAATATTACTGAGACAGAAAAGGGTTCAGCAGTAGACCGCATTATCAGCTGGACCCAAGGTCGCCTACATAAAAACATGGCACCTTCTGCATTCCTGTTGTGACTACTAAGAGAGTAAACATTGGGAAACTTGAACACACTGCTAACCTAAACAATCTCATTCCTGTTCTCTCAAAATCAAAGTCCACCTCAAAGCCTGTCAATAACACCATCAGGATGGGTCTGCTAAATGTTAGGTCTCTTAATAACAAATCATTTTTAGTCAATGATTTTATTACCACTTCTAAACTTGATTTTATGTTTTTAACTGAAACATGGCTAGAACAAAATAACAGTGCAAGCATTCTGATCGAGACAGCACCCCCCAACTATAATTTTATTGATGTTTGTAGATCTGGGAAAAGAGGTGGAGGGGTTGCTGCTATATTTAAAAATACATTTCAGGGGAAACAGATGTCACTTGGTGTTTTTCCATCATTCAATATCTTTGTGCTGTGTTGAAATGCTCTCCCAGAGTTCTCCTGTTAATTATTTACAGGCCACCTAAATATTCGTCAAATTTTTTCGATGATTTTACTGAATTATTGTCTAGCATCTCCACTGATTTTGACTGCCTAGTTATAACTGGTGACTTTAATTTTCATATTGATGATTTGAATGACAAGGGTGCAAAAGAACTTTTTAATATTCTAGACACATTTGACCTTTCTCAACATGTGAAAGAGGCTACTCATTGTAAGGGACACACCCTGGACCTGATTATCACAAAAGGTCTCCATGTTTCTGATGTTTTTGTGACTGATCCTTCATTGTCTGATCACTTCTGTGTTTTCTTTAATATTTCTTTCATTCCTGACACACAAACAGAATCAAATAAGGTCAAAAAGCGGTACATCAATGAACATGCCAATGTACTCTTTAAAAATGCCATCTCCTCGTTACCACCTCTAAACCCATGTCATGCTGATGATCTTGTAAACATCTTTAATTCCAAAATTCTGAATGTCATAGATGTCATTGCACCTGCTACGGTTAAAACATTTCTGGTAAGCAAAAGGCACCCTGGAGAAAAGCTGCTGTTGTGACAGCCCAGAGAAGAGAGTGCAGGAAGGCTGAACGAATCTGGCGGAGTACTAAACTTCATATTCACCATGACATCTATAAAGAGAGCCTTCGGGCCTACAATTTAGTCTTAAAAAGTGCGAGAGAAACATACTTCTCCAATATCATAAACAACAACACTAATAAGGCGAAAACCCTATTTGCAACTGTTGACAGACTGACCAACCCCCCAACACAAATACCAGCTAAACTCCACTCCACACAGAAATGCAATGAGTTTGCATTCTTTTATACTAATAAAATTGAAGGCATCAGACGCGCCATCAATATCTCAAACAAAAAAGTTGGATCACCACCCTGTTCAGGCAAAAGTAACACAGCAATGATGGCAAGCTTTAATGCCATAGACTCTAAAACTCTAGTGGAAACGGTGACAAATCTAAAATCATCCACCTGCTGCCTTGATGCTTTACCTACCAACTTTTTTAAGAATGTTTTTGACCGCCTATCAATAGACGTATTGCAAATAGTTAATAACTCCATTCAATCAGGCAATTTCCCAAAGGCCTTCAAAACTGCAGTCATTAAACCTCTTCTAAAAAAGCGGAGCCTAGATGCCTCTATTATCAACAACTACAGACCAATTTCAAATCTACCCTTCATAAGTAAAATAATTGAGAAAGTTGTCCTCCAACAACTAAATCACTTCCTGGCTTCAACTGGCTGCCACAACAACTTCCAGTCAGGATTTCGACCTTTTCATAGCACCGAGACGGCCCTTATTAAAGTTGTAAATGACATCCGTCTTAACACAGACTCTGGCAAAACTTCAATATTAATGCTATTAGACCTCAGTGCTGCATTTGACACTGTCGACCACTCAATACTCTTGGACAGGTTGGAAAACTGGGTGGGGCTCTCAGGCACAGTCTTAAGCTGGTTCAAGTCATATCTACAAGATAGGAACTATTTTGTTTCCATTGGCGACTTTGTATCAGAACCTACCAATGTAACGTGTGGAGTCCCCCAAGGTTCAATCTTGGGGCCGACTTTATTCAACATCTACATGCTCCCACTAGGACAAATCATGCAAAATAATAACATTGACCACCATTGCTATGCCGATGACACCCAAATCTATGTAGCACTATCACCAAACGACTATCGCCCCATAGATCTTCTGTGCCAGTGCATTGAGCAAGTCAAAGACTGGATGTGCCAAAACTTCCTACAACTAAATGAGGATAAAACTGAGATAATTGTTTTTGGTGCTAAAAAAGAAAGGTTTAAAGTAATTCAACACCTTCACTCTCTGTCCCTGAAAACCTCAAACAAAGCCAGAAATCTTGGGGTTATTATGGATTCTGATTTACATTTCGACAGTCACGTTAAATCAGTAACAAAATCAGCCTACTATCACCTAAAAAATGTAGCAAGACTTAGAGGGCTCATGTCAGCTCAAGACTTAGAAAAACTTGTACATGCCTTTATTACTAGTAGGCTAGACTACTGTAATGGTCTCCTTGCAGGTCTTCCGAAAAAAACTGTCAGGCAGCTACAGCTTGTTCAGAACGATGCTGCTAGAGTTCTTACAAAGACCAAAAAATGTGAGCACATTACACCAATTCTTAAATCCTTACATTGGATCCCTGTATGTCAGAGGATTGATTTCAAAATCCTCCTGCTCACATATAAATCACTACATGGTCTAGGACCGAAGTATATCACTGATATGCTCCCACTACATAAGACTTCTAGACCACTAAGATCTTCTGAGACCAATCTGTTAGTGATTCCCAGAGTAAACAACAATCACGGGAGAGCATCATTTAGTCACTATGCAACAAATGGCTGGAATAAACTTCCTGAAGATGTTAGACTTGCCCCAACTCTGACCACTTTTAAAACTAGACTGAAAACTTTTATGTTCACCATAGCTTTCTGCTAAATCTTTTAATGTCTGCACTGTTTTTAATTATTGCAAATATGTTTTTATTCTCTTTTCTTTCTGTAATGCATTTTTTAATTTTTTTTATTATTTTATTTTAATTCTTCTATTTTTTTTTCTTTTTCTTCTCACTTTGTTTTATGATGTGAAGCACTTTGAGTCTGCCTTGTGTATGAAATGTGCTATACAAATAAAGTTGCCTTGCCTTGCCTTGCCTTTTCTCCAGAGATGTGGTGAGTTTCTCTTTGAGGATGAGTCAATGCAAATCTATACATGTGTGCTGCAAAGACACTTAATCACAGCAATATACACTGGAGACAATTGTCTTTTACAATGGTCAGACCCACAGTAGGGAGCAACTCAAACAAAGACTCAAACCAAGTCAAAACTTTGCTTTCTTCATTTCACATTCACAGAATAAACGTTCATTCAACCTCATCAATACACTCAGAGCAACACTAAATAAATAAAACTTCTTCATTCAGACTGGATTTATTACAGCTCCCCCATAGGAGTTGAAGCAGACATTAAATATTCTGTTGGTGTGAATAGTTTTGTCTAAATTGTCTGACTTGTGTGAGAAGTTATGTGAAGAAATAAAGGGATTCAGTCAAGAAACCCGATAGTGACACCTGGTCCTTGATAGATACCTGATCCAGCTTTTTGAGTCAGTATTGATTGGAATAAAAATAAACTGGAGGTTCGTACGATACATAAGATTCACTAAAGGACAAGTTCAGTGATAAACTTAGAATCCAACACAGTGACTCTAAACAGACAGAATGCAGGCTGAAGACACAGCGGTGTATTACTGTGCAACACACACAGTTAAAGTGACCAGAAGAATCTATTTTAACATTTGTTAAATTGTTTGATAATAGAGTCTCAGACTGTTGGTGTCTAAATGTGATTGTATTTATCTGTGTAACAAGGCATGTAAAGAATAAAACATTAATTGTCAGATATTATTTGAAATATTCACATTCTCTCCAAAACTATAAAACTATAAAACTATAAAACTGGGTAGTATTTTCTTTCATTTAGGAATAACATATTCAAAATAACACGGGGCTCCCCAAATGTCCTCTACATGCTCACCACTACTTAATATGGAAAACAATGAAATATCTTAACACATTGAAGTGGAAGACCCACAGATGTAACAATGTCACCAAGTTATCACATTAAAATAATAATAATAATAACAGGTTAAAAAGTCAAACAAATAAATTGTAAGCGATAAAATGTGTTTCTTTAAAACATACATAATAAAATATGGTCAATTAGGAGAAAGCCATAATCGGAAGAATGAGTTTTGAAGAGGGATTGAAAAGATGACACTGTTTAATTGCTCCTCTGATTCCAAAACTGAGGGACAAATACAGCAAAGCACAAGTTACCAGTTGAATCTGGTTGACTGTTTGTGAGGAGGAGTCGATGCAAACCTGGGATGTCTTCCACCTCTACTTATGTGACTGCAGAGAGGACAGAGGACAGTGGACACACTGTTGAACATGATGGACTACAGGACAGGACTGCTGCTTCTAACTGTCTGCTGGGCAGGTGAACATTGTCACTAGTCTTGATTTGACAGAGTTTCCTTTTGTGTCACTGACATATTTCACATGTTTTATGTTTGTTTTAGGTGTTGATGGTCAGACTCTGTCACAATCTGAACCAGTGGTCAAAAGACCTGGAGAATCTCACAGACTGACCTGTACAGCCTCTGGATTTTCACTCGGCAGCTATTATATGGCTTGGATCAGACAGGCTCCTGGAAAAGGACTGGAGTGGATTGCCTGGAGTCATCATGCTGGTGGCACCGATTACCACTCTCAGTCAGTTCAAGGCCGGTTTACCGTCTCCAGAAACAACAACATGCAGCAGCTGTATCTGCAGATGAACACTCTGAAGACGGAAGATTCTGCTGTTTATTATTGTGCTCGAGACTCACAGTGACTGGAGTTGGTGGAGCAGCTGTACAAAATCCTACAGCACTCATACTTATAGCTAGAATCTATGAGGAAGAATTTCTATTTGATGTTCTTGTTCTAAATATGAAAAGTGGCCATGACAACGATCATTTTTAACCAATAACAAGTACCATTAAACATAAATGATCACAAAGTAGCCAAGGAAAGCAAAAAATAAATAAAATATTCGATTAAATCATTGTCAAGGTACAGTATGCATAAAATAAATACAGATATCAGCCATAATATTAGTGTATTATATGTAGTATCAGGTTTCACTCTCCTCTCCTCCTCATCTGAACTGACTGACACTCAAACCCTGGACTGATCTAGTGTTAAACTCACACCCTGCTTCACCTTCTTCCTTTCTGACACTGTTCCTTTCTTTACAGCAGACTGGACACTTTTTTAAATTAAAGTATATGAGATTTACACTTGGATCAAGTGGATGTTTGTGCCAAATGTGAAGAAATTTCCTCCAGGCATTTCTGAGATATGAGAATGGGACGTATGGTCAGCCGACCTTAAGACATAATACCTACTGCCACAAAAATAACTCCTCTACCAAGTCTGGTCATTGGAAAAGACAACCAGTTTACACCTTCAATCGATTCACATGAAATGTAAAAATCAACTCAACAACATGCAAATGGAGGACACAGCTGTGTATTACTGTGTCCGTTACACCACAGTGATACAAACCACCAACAGACCTGCACAAATACTCAGCAACCATGTGGCTAAACTAAAAATATTATGATAAAAAACCACTACAAAAACAAAAGCTCCCGTCTTTATATATCATATTGTGTTCCACATGGATGGACGAGCAACAAGAATGAAATATATGACCAAATTACAAATGTTACAGCTAAATTAAACAACAGAGTGCCGGTTCAGGAGCCACTCCCTCCCCATGATATCCTCATGCAAATCTTCAGTCTGTGCAGGGTACTTCAGCCCTGCTGACTGCTTCTCTACTTTGTGTGGAGCATCAGAGGTCACATCTCCAGACTCAGGATGATAAGCTCACTCACTCTTCTGCTGGTTGCTCTCTCTCTGCACTGTGAGTTCTCCTGCCTCTTGATGTTTTATCTTCTTACAGACAACATCCACTGATGGTCAGTCAGTGATACCAGAAAACTCCCCAGATGACTGTCTCTCTCCCTTCTGTGGTTCCTCTCTCCTTTCATCCCATCAGGTTGCACAGGTCAGAGGATGGAGTCCATTCCGTCCGGCTCCGTAGTGACAACGCCTGGGGAGACTGTCAGTCTGTCCTGTCAGGGATCTGGCTTCACATTTAGCTGCTGTGTTATGGGCTGGATGAGACAACCTGTGGGAAAAGCACTGGAATGGATAGGGAACGGCTTTTCTGATGCCAGTAAAAATACGTATGCCAGCAGTGTGCAAGGGCGTGTTGAAATAAGGAGAGATGATAGCAACAGCATGGTGTATCTTACACTGTCCAACTTAAAACCAGAGGACTCTGCTGTGTATTACTGCGCCAAAGAAGCACACTGGTTAAAGGAAGCACAGAGGCTTTACAAAAACCTCAAACAATGTATTTTTAACAAGTACCTACAGGTGGCAGTAGACGATATGAAGTCAGATGACACAAAAAGAGAGAATATGACGGTGCATCGGCTGATGTTGTGCTTTGTGACTTCTTGTTTCTTGATGATACATTTAACATGTGCCTTTCTACAACAATACAGCAGGTGTTGAAAATATATTTGGATATTTTTGCGTGATATATTCAGGATATGAATGGCCCATTAAATGCTGCTGAGCAGAATAAATAAATGCATCAAATTTACAATGGAATAACTTGAAATGCAACTTGGAAATGCCAATTATAATAATAAGTATCTGAAAGAATTATACAAAACTCTTTTCTCCAGAGATGTGGTGAGTTTCTCTTTGAGGATGAGTCAATGCAAATCTCTACATGTGTGCTGCAAAGACACTTAATCACAGCAATATACACTGGAGACAATTGTCTTTTACAATGGTCAGACCCACAGTAGGGAGCAACTCAAACAAAAACTCAAGCCAAGTCAAAACTTTGCTTTCTTCGTTTCACATTCACAGAATAAACGTTCATTCAACCTCATCAATACACTCAGAGCAACACAGTCTAAATAAAACTGCTTCATTCAGACGGGATTTATTACAGCTCCCCCATAGGAGTTGAGGCAGACATTAAATATTCTGTTGATGTGAATAGTTTTGTCTAAATTGTCTGACTTGTGTGAGAAGTTATGTGAAGAAATAAAGGGATTCAGTCAAGAAAACCGATAGTGACAGCTGGTCCTTGATAGAAACCCGATCCAGCTTTTTGAGTCATTATTGATTGGAATAAAATAAACTGGAGGTTCGTACGATACATAAGATTCACTAAAGGACAAGTTCAGTGATAAACTTAGAATCCTCCAGCAACACAGTGACTCTAAACAGACAGAATGCAGGCTGAAGACACAGCGGTGTATTACTGTGCAACACACACAGTTAAAGTGACCAGAAGAATCTATTTTAACATTTGTTAAATTGTTTGATAATAGAGTCTCAGACTGTTGGTGTCTCAATGTGATTGTATTTATCTGTGTAACAAGGCTTGTAAAGAATAAAATATTAATTGTAAGATATTATTTGAAATATTCACATTCTCTCCAAAACTATAAAACTGGGTAGTATTTTCTTTCATTTAGGGAAAACATATTCAAGTGATCAAAATAACACGGGGCTCCCCAAATGTCCTCTACATGCTCACCACTACTTAACATGGAAAACAATTAAATATCTTAACACATTGAAGTGGAAGACACACAGATGTAACAATGTCACCAAGTTATCACATTAAAATAATAATAATAACAGGTTAAAAAGTCAAACAAATAAATTGTAAGCAATAGAATTTGTTTCTTTAAAACACACATAATAAAATATGGTCAATTAGGAGAAAGCCATAATCTGAAAAATGAGTTTTGAAGAGAGATTGAAAAGATGACACTGTTTAATTGCTCCTCTGATTCCAAAACTGAGGGACAAATACAGCAAAGCACAAGTTACCAGTTGAATCTGGTTGACTGTTTGTGAGGAGGAGTCGATGCAAACCTGGGATGTCTTCCACCTCTACTTATGTGACTGCAGAGAGGACAGAGGACAGTGGACACACAGTTCAACATGATGGACTACAGGACAGGACTGCTGCTTCTAACTGTCTGCTGGGCAGGTGAACATTGTCACTAGTCTTGATTTGACAAAGTTTCCTTTTGTGTCACTGACATATTTCACATGTTTTATGTTTGTTTTAGGTGTTGATGGTCAGACTCTGACACAATCTGAACCAGTGGTCAAAAGACCTGGAGAATCTCACAGACTGACCTGTACAGCCTCTGGGTTTGACTTTAGTGGCTACAGAATGGTTTGGGTCAGACAGGCTCCTGGAAAAGGACTGGAGTGGATTGCATATATCTACACGGATAGTAGCTACATCTACTACTCTCAGTCAGTTCAAGGCCGGTTTACCGTCTCCAGAAACAACAACATGCAGCAGCTGTATCTGCAGATGAACACTCTGAAGACGGAAGATTCTGCTGTTTATTATTGTGCTCGAGACTCACAGTGACTGGAGTTGGTGGAGCAGCTGTACAAAATCCTACAGCACTCATTCTTACTGGGCTGATAGACTTAAAGTATTTTCATTCACATTATTTACTTTATTCTTGATGTATATTTAGTTTTTACGTATTATACATTTTTTTTTACATATCATAAATTAGTCCCTGCAATATAAACATTCCTGAAAAAATATTATTAATAAATATTGTTAAAAAACATTAAATATAATTACAAGATTACATGTTCATAAAAGGGCTAAAGACTGCTCACCAAAGTCGTTGCTGAAATTAAACTTCATACTTTAATACTGAAATTCAAAATGATAAAACACAAACATTTGAGTACCACTGATGTATGACTGGCTTCAGAGATACATTTTTTACGAGAAAATAAGATACTGACAAAATAATAATAATCATATTGCTTGATAAAACAAACCAACTGAAAACAACAAGTTTCAGTTCCTGAGCATCTGTGCACATCTGCAATCAATGAAACCATCAAAAATATTTCATGCAAAGCTGCAAACCAGAAAGCACTTGAATGGATGGGGGCTATTTACTTTGATGCAAGGAAAACAATTTATGCAAATAGTGTACAGGGGCCTGTACAAATCATCAGAGATAATAAAAACAAGATGGCGTATCTGAGAGTGTCCAACATAAAACCAGAAGAATCTGCTGTGTATTACTGTGCTAGATACACACACTGTGTATTACAAGCAGAGGGTCTCACAAAAACAACTTACTTTTCCAATCACCAACAGCAAAATATATTACATATTATGACAAACCAGTATGTCATCATACCTACAGTTACAGCGAAAAGTCCCTAATGCAACAGAAGAGGTTGTGGTTTGTGACTTCCTCTTTTTTATGTTTTTCTGCCAACACGTGCTTTTCTACAACAATGTACGCTGCTGGTTAATACTATTCCCACATGTTATTTTGTAAGGCAGGTGTAAATCATTTTACGTTACGTTATATTTAAACTATAGTAAAATTAGAAATTGTAGTAAAATAAAATTGATGATTGAAAGGACAAATTCCTCATAAAAAACAATGCATGGACTAAAAAAAGTCATCCCACTAAATCAAAGAGTAGAAAGACAAAAACAATTGATTTGTATCACTTCTTGCATGAGGCCAATCATAGGATAAAGAACGTGCACTAGAAAGAACCAATGTGATTCGATTTTTATTGACATTAAAAGTGCTGATGATGGTATATTTGTCCAAATCAAACCCTCCTTCCGACACTGAAAAAAGCTCCAGATGTTAATTACACAACGTCGTTTTTTGCTAAATGGCCTAAGAAGATGATTTCAGACTCCAAGCAGCTCCACACCAAACCACAGCAGCTCATCTGAAGACACTGAGGTGTCTGCTACTACTAATAAGTTCCTCAGCTCCACGCCCACTTTCACATGTCATAGGTTTGATTCCATGCAAACTCAGTAGTCTTTCTTGCAACGCAGTTATAAAAACTTCCAATGGGATGGTCAGTGGAGGTTATAGAGCATCAGAATCTCAAATTCTCTTCACTTTCAACAGAAACCATGTTCTCTGTCGCTCTGCTGCTGCTGTTTGCAGCTGGATGTGAGTCTCCCTGGATTTGTCAAAGTCAGTCTTTCTTCTGTTACAGTAGAACTTGATCTTGAACTTGATCTTGAACTTTTTTACAGGTGTGAAGTGTGAACAGCTGACACAGCCAGCCTCTGTGACTGTGCAGCCAGGTCAACGTCTGACCATCACCTGTCAGGTGTCTTATTCTCTTAGCAGCTACTACACACACTGGATCAGACAGCCTGCAGGGAAAGGACTGGAGTGGATGAGTAGAGACTCAAATGTCAAAGATTCACTGAAGAACAAGTTCAGTGTCAACTTAGACTCTTCCAGCAGCACAGTGACTCTAAACGGGCAGAATATGCAGCCTGAAGACACTGCTGTGTATTACTGTGCCAGAGACCCACAATGACACAAACCATCAGTAGAGCTGAACAAAAACCCCTCAGTGCCTGAACTCTTGTAACATGAAGCCACCAGAGGAGGAGCCCTCGGACCACTAACCACTTCTACCAGCTCACTGTCAAAGTAAAGAAGGAAACAGTCTTTTAATTTAATTTAATTATTCAAGCTTGTGATCCAACTAGAGTATAAATGAATCCTCATAAAGTCTCATTTATCTTACATGAAATAATTAGTTTAAATTCTAACAGCAACTGAATCTGTAGTGTTTAGCCAACTTCATGATGATTCACTTCTTTTATGTAACATTTATGTTGGCAGCACGTCCTTGAGCCACATGAATGTTTCTATTGTTCTGATAATTCTAGACTCACTCTTCTTACAATTAATAGATAAGGCCTATTGTCACAATGCCTTGTCATTTTTAAAATGTGCTTTTATCACAGATTAAAGTTCTCTTTCAAGAACAGCTGAACATTTCATCTTCATTTTGATTCATTTAAATAACTTGTAGTCAGCTGATTTATTATCATCGGTATGTAAATCAGCCTCCTTGTGAGTTGCCTTATAAGGAAGTGAAGTGTGTGTGTTTGTTGTGTGTCAGAGACAGAAGAGCTCACATCAGTTCATCTCCAACATCATCATGTTCTCTGTCGCTCTGATGCTGCTGCTGGCAGCTGCAACCTGTGAGGAGCTTTTAGTGGATTCACACTATTAAACACATTAGAAACGCTGAACAGTCGGTGAATGATGGAGATCATGTTGATTTGTGTTTCCACAGGTGTGAACAGTATTGATCTCATCCAGCCAGACTCGATGGTGGTGCAGCCTGGACAGTCTTTGACCATCACCTGTCAGGTCTCTGGTTATTCTTTGACTGATAACAGCTATGCAACAGGTTGGATCAGACAGAGTGAAGGAAAACCGATGGACTGGATTAACCATAAGTGGGGAGGAGGAAACTTTTACCAAAATGAAGCTCTGAAGAACAAGTTCAGCTACAGCAGAGACACTTCTGCTCGAACAGTGACTCTGAAAGGAACGAATCTGCAGCCTGAGGACACAGCTGTGTATTACTGTGTCCGTTACACCACAGTGATACAAACCACCAACAGACCTGCACAAATACTCAGCAACCATGTGACTCAGCCCCACACACACACACGTTAACAATGAGACATACAAATAAATAAAGTAATCTGCAGTTACTCCCTGATAGAATCTCACTTTAACATGATAACAAAAACTCACTTTGGGGATATTGTCAAACTGACAGTCAAAGTCTTCATGTGATGCAAACTGCTTAATAATGAGCACAAAAAAACTTGAACAATGTGTTTCCTACTTTTCCTAACCTATTCCACAAATAATACTGAAATATGCTAGAGGGACCCGTGTACAGTAAACACTTATTTTTATTTTTCACACCAGGAAGTGATCCAAGTCAAATCTATTCCACACTGTGAGGAGGAGTCGATGCAAACCTGGGATGTCTTCCACCTCTACTTATGTGACTGCAGAGAGGACAGAGGACAGTGGACACACAGTTCAACATGATGGACTACAGGACAGGACTGCTGCTTCTAACTGTCTGCTGGGCAGGTGAACATTGTCACTAGTCTTGATTTGACAAAGTTTCCTTTTGTGTCACTGACATATTTCACATGTTTTATGTTTGTTTTAGGTGTTGATGGTCAGACTCTGACAGAATCTGAACCAGTGGTCAAAAGACCTGGAGAATCTCACAGACTGACCTGTACAGCCTCTGGGTTTACATTCAGCAGCTATTATATGGCTTGGATCAGACAGGCTCCTGGAAAAGGACTGGAGTGGATTACAACCATCACCTCGGATAGTAGCGGCATCTACTACCCTCAGTCAGTTCGAGGCCGGTTTACCGTCTCCAGAAACAACAACATGCAGCAGCTGTATCTGCAGATGAACACTCTGAAGACGGAAGATTCTGCTGTTTATTATTGTGCTCGAGACTCACAGTGACTGGAGTTGGTGGAGCAGCTGTACAAAATCCTACAGCACTCATTCTGACTGGGCTGATAGACCACAACAACCTCACATGTTCACTGTCTTTGCTTTGAGTATCAAGAAGACTGTATGTGGTCGTTTAAACATCGATTTCAGTATCAAGACACAAACCCCAAACTCAAGTTCTCTGACAAAGAGAGAGACAGTGAGACGTGAAGCAACACTGTACAAAAACTCAACATATGAATCTCAGTCAAACTTTGCTTTTTGCTTTAAACATTTACAGAATAAGCTTCAGTTCAACGTCATCAACAGTCAGAGAAACCTAGCCTCAATAAAACTGCTTCATTCAGACAGGTTTTATTGCAGCGTCCCCACATGTATGCATGCATAAGCACATTCTGTTGTGTAAATGTAAATCTATTTGTTTGACATGTCTGACTTGAGTTGGACCTTTTGTGATGAAAAATAATGAACTTTCAGATAATGATTTTAAATGCTTCCATGTGTCAATATAAATGTTCACAACACATTCCAAGCTTTGAGTACGTGTGACAGGACAGTTCATCCTTATTTTATAGCCTATCAGTGACGTTCTCCATGCAAAGTGAACTTCCTCACATTCTGCTATAAAGACTTGATATCATGCTGTCAGTTGCAGCAGAAGAAGAGACGTTGCCATCAGACCACCATTGATACCAACCATGTTCTTCGTAGCTCTGATACTGCTGCTGGCAGCTGGATCCTGTGAGTCTCACTGGGACACTGACAGTATGATCACAGCACACTGACTGCTCACTGTTATTACACTGATTCAATATTCAATATATGTTTCTCCACAGCTGTGAAGTGTGAACAGCTGACACAGCCAGCCTCTGTGACTGTGCAGCCAGGTCAACGTCTGACCATCACCTGTCAGGTGTCTTATTCTCTTGGCTACGAGACAGCTTGGATCAGACAGCCTGCAGGGAAAGGACTGGAGTGGATCGGACAGAAATCTACGGGAGCTTCTTACTATAAAGATTCACTGAAGAACAAGTTCAGTATCAGCTTAGACTCTTCCAGCAAAACGGTGACTCTAAACGGAGAGAATATGCAGCCTGAAGACACTGCTGTGTATTACTGTGCCAGAGAAGCACACTGGTTAAAGGAAGCACAGAGGCTTTACAAAAACCTCAAACAATGTATTTTTAACAAGTACCTACAGGTGGCAGTAGACGATATGAAGTCAGATGACACAAAGAGAGAGAATATGACGGTGCATCGGCTGATGTTGTGGTTTGTGACTTCTTGTTTCTTGATGATACATTTAACATGTGCCTTTCTACAACAATACAGCAGGTGTTGAAAATATATTTGGATATTTTTGCATGATATATTCAGGATATGAATGGCCCATTAAATGCTGCTGAGCAGAATAAATAAATGCATCAAATTTACAATGGAATAACTTGAAATGCAACTTGGAAATGCCAATTATAATAATAAGTATCTGAAAGAATTATACAAAACTCTTTTCTCCAGAGATGTGGTGAGTTTCTCTTTGAGGATGAGTCAATGCAAATCTCTACATGTGTGCTGCAAAGACACTTAATCACAGCAATATACACTGGAGACAATTGTCTTTTACAATGGTCAGACCCACAGTAGGGAGCAACTCAAACAAAAACTCAAACCAAGTCAAAACTTTGCTTTCTTCGTTTCACATTGACAGAATAAACTTTCATTCAACCTCATCAATACACTCAGAGCAACACAGTCTAAATAAAACTGCTTCATTCAGAATAGTGTGCGCCAATGCAATTGGCGAAGAGGTATGATAACCAAAGGGTTAGGGAAGTTATGGGGTTCGGGGAGGTGGGGAGGGGCATGGCTGGGGTAAGTAAGCCAACTTCCTTTTTTGTGTATTTTGTTAGTTTGTTTTTTTGTCCCATCGGTCTCATTGTGTCTTTCAATGTTGCATTTATTTACCTTTTCTTTTTCTCATTTGCTCTGGAACAATCCACCGACTGCAGTGCTGGTATGTTACACTTCATATCGATCTTTGTGCTATGGCCGATGTAGCCCATTCACAGAAGGGTGGTGGACAGGTGGTAAGAATACTCTCATTAAATGTAGGTGGACTCAATGCCACAGTCAAGCGTGCTAGGATATTCTCACACATTCAAAACCTTAAAGCTGACATAATGTTTCTCCAAGAGACACACTTACTTAATATTGATCACCAGAAATTGTCTAGACCTTGGATAGGACAAATCTTTCATTCTAAATTTAACCTGAAAACGAGAGGTGTGGCCATACTTGTTAGGAAAAACGTGCATTTCACTCCAGACAAAATTATTGCAGACCCAAATGGTCGCTATGTGATTGTCCCCGGTACATTGTACCAGAAACCGGTTGTCCTCGTATCTGTCTATGCTCCTAATTGGGATGACTATAACTTCATGAAAAACCTATTGTCTTCTCTTCCTAACTTAAATTCCCATGTGCTAATTGTGGGAGGTGATATGAACTGTGTCATTAACCCTCTACTGGATAGGTCTAGCTCCAGAACTTCAACACCATCTAAAATGTCTCAGACCCTCTCTGCCTTTATGGAACAATATGGCTATGTTGATCCCTACAGACTTCTACATCCCACTATTAAGCAGTACTCTTTCTTTTCACACGTAAATCGTACTTTTTCACGCATAGATTACTTTCTCATTGACAAAACACTAATTCCCTCGGTAATATCCACACAATACTCACCTATAGTCGTATCTGACCACTCCGCAGTAACCCTTGACCTTCGCTTTGACCATAGGCCTAAAGATTATAGGACATGGCGCTTAGATCCTCTGTTGCTGGCTGATGGGAATTTCTGTAAACAAATCTCCGAAGCCATTGACCTCTTTTTGGAAACCAATAACACAGAAGGCATCTGCCCTATGCTATTATGGGAAACCCTAAAGGCCTTTATTAGGGGTAAAATTATTTCATATACGTCCTATATTAATAAAAATCGTAGAGCGCGCAAAAAAGAACTGGAAGAATCCATTGCCACTGTAGACCATCGCTACTCAATTGATCAATCACCTGACCTTTACAAGGAAAGGTTGAAACTTAAGACTGAACTTGATCTTTTGACAACAAGAGAGGCTGAACAACTTCTGCTCCGCTCCAGAGGCACTCAGTATGAATTTGGAGATAAGGCAAGTCGGCTTTTAGCCCATCAGCTGAAAACTAAAACTGCTTCCAACCAGATTACTCAGATCCGTACTAATACCGGTGCGCTTACGTCTGACCCCGTAGAAATAAATAACGTTTTTAAAACATTCTATTCTCAGCTCTATACGTCGGAGTCCTCCAATAATGAAGCTCATATGTCTGAATTTTTCACAGCACTAGACGTACCCGTGATTTCAGAGGATAACAGACAGATGCTGGACAGCCCTTTGCAACTTAACGAGATTACCGAAGCAATAAAACTGATGAATAATAATAAATCACCCGGACCGGATGGTTTTCCGGTGGAATTTTTAAAAAAATTTATAGAAAAATTAGCTCCATTACTACTAAGGATGTTTACGCAGTCGCTCCGGCAGGGCTGTTGCCACCCACCCTCACCCAGGCCTCAATTTCCCTTATATTAAAGAAGGACAAAGATCCCTTAAACTGTGCGTCTTTTCGTCCAATATCGTTACTGTCTGTTGATGTTAAAATACTTGCGAAGGCAATTTCACGTCGGTTGGAGACTGTTATGACCTCCATTGTGTCAGAAGACCAGACGGGGTTCATTAGACAACGACACTCATTCACCAACATTAGAAGGCTTCTCGGCATCATCCACACCCCACCTTCCCCTTCTGACCCAGAAGTAATCGTGTCCCTTGATGCCGAGAAGGCCTTCGATAGGGTGGAGTGGTCCTACTTGTTCCCCGCGTTGCGGCATTTTGGCTTTGGAGGCAATTTTATATCCTGGATTCAATTGCTTTACACCTCTCCTCAAGCATCGGTATGCACAAATACTTCTCGTTCTAAGACTTTTCCCCTTTCCCGTGGAACGCGCCAGGGGTGCCCGCTTTCCCCTCTTCTATTCGCCATCGCCATAGAGCCACTCTCGATAGCACTTAAAACGGAAAGAGGTTTTCTGGGCATCCAGCGATGGGGAACAGAACACAAAGTATCCCTCTACGCAGATGACCTGCTTTTGTACGTAAGGAACCCGTTGTCTAGTATTCCTCGGATCTTATCAATTCTTAACTTCTTCAGCACTTTTTCGGGATACAAATTAAATGTTCAAAAAAGTGAATGTTTTCCAGTTAATCAGCCAGCCTTGGACATCCCAGCACTGTCTATCCCGTTTAAGTTTTCCAGCTCAGAGTTTAAATACTTAGGTGTCGTCATTACACGATCTATAAGGTCCCTACGTGAACAAAACTTTGCAGCTCTCACCTCAAAAATCAAGTCTGACCTCCAAAGGTGGAGCCATTTACCCCTTTCACTAGCAGGGAGGGTACAAATAGTCAAGATGAACGTTTTACCTCGCTATCTATACCTCTTCCAATGCCTTCCCATCTTTTTACCCCAATCGTTTTTCAAATCTATTGACTCTGTTGTCTCTCAATTCATATGGGCGGGTAAACATCCTAGAATCTGCAAAGCTGCCATGCAGCGGAGTAGACCTTCAGGTGGACTTGGCTTGCCAAACTTCCAATCTTATTACTGGGCGGCAAATGCGCACAAACTATTACTCTGGTTTACATCCCCACAGAGCAGCTGGTGCCAATTGGAATCTGACTCATGCATATCGTCATCGCCGCAGGCTCTGGCATGCGGCACCCTGCCCTTACCTTACTCACAGTACACATCTAACCCCCTTGTCGTTGCATCACTCAAAATCTGGGCTCAAATAAGGGGACATTTTAAGTGGTCTTCCCTTCCTCAATCAACACCCATCTGCAAAAACCATCTCTTTGCACCAGCCAGAACTGATCCGCGCTTTGTGTTCCTGGGCAGAGGGGGTCTGCGTTCATTAAAAGATTTGTATGTAGAAGGGTCATTTGCAAGTTTCAACCAGCTACAAGCCATATTTGGATTAACCAGTTCGGATTTCTTTAGATATTTTCAACTACGGGATTTTGCAAGAACTCATTCACCTACATTCCCACTTATCCCAACCGTAACTGGTATGGACCACATTCTCTTAGCTAACACCACCCCTAAAGGACATGTCTCCTACCTATATGACCTACTGTTGCCAGCCAATGAATTAACTATTGAAAAAATCAAATCGAACTGGGAAGACGAACTGCAAGTGACCCTTTCTGATCGGTTCTGGAGTAAAGCCCTTACAAATATCAAACTTTCCTCTTCATGTATGCGGCTTAGCCTCATTCAATTTAAAGTGCTCCACAGGATTCATTATAGCATGTCCAGGCTCTCTAGAATCTACCCAGATACAGTTGAAGATAAATGTAATAGATGCTCGCTCTCACCGTGTGACCTTACACATATGTTTTGGACATGCCCTAAGTTGTTTACTTTCTGGGATTCATTCTTTAAGGTTATTTCTGAAATAACGCAGATCCATATCCCACCATCTCCTCATGTAGCTATTTTTGGAAGACTTCCAGATGAAAATGTTGCAACAAATACTCAATCCAATGTAATTGCTTTCTCCTCTCTGATCGCTCGAAGGAGCATTTTGCTCTTATGGAAATCCCGCCTCCCTCCATCACTCAAATCTTGGCTTCGTGACATCATGTCCTTTCTAAAATTGGAAAAAATTAAATTTGCTTTGAGAGGCTGCTCGGATAAATTCCATTGTCACTGGCAACCGTTGATTAACTATTTCGACCGTCTGCCTGCGAGTGAAATTGCACAGTAGAATCCAAAACATACTTTACATTAAACTACACTACTTTGCATTAATTTATTATCTGTGCGCTGCTGCCTGTCCACCACCCTGCCCTCTTCTGTAGGAGTGACGTATATATGAACACTGTGGTTTTAAAACATGTTTAAAAAACAACTCTGCCTTCTATAGCTGGTGGTATAAGTACTGCAACAATTCCATTATTTGCATAACACAATATTGAGACAGTTTTTTTTATTTTTATTTTTATTTTATTTATTTTATTTTTTTTAGATATATATATATATATATCTATACATATAAAGATACTTTAATATTATAATTCATCGTTGTCTCTTTTTTGTTAAAGGTTTTGTTTTATATCATATTCATTTACTTGCTTAATTATTTGCATACATGTCTTTTGTCCTAGCCTGTCCATGTCTGTTTGCTCTTGTCTGTCTTTATCTTTTATATATAATTTTTCTTTTTATTTAGTTTTTCTTATGTTGAGGAAGCTGGGGGTGGGTATGGGAGGGGTTAAGAAGAAATAATAATTTTGAAAAAACTGAAAATGCCTTTGTAACTGTCTCTGAATGTACATCATACTTTGTCATCATTTTCTTTAATAAAATGTTTAAACAAAAAAAAAAAAAACTGCTTCATTCAGACGGGATTTATTACAGCTCCCCCATAGGAGTTGAAGCAGACATTAAATATTCTGTTAATGTGAATAGTTTTGTCTAAATTGTCTGACTTGTGTGAGAAGTTATGTGAAGAAATAAAGGGATTCAGTCAAGAAACCCGATAGTGACACCTGGTCCTTGATAGATAACTGATCCAGCTTTTTAAGTCATTATTGATTGGAATAAAAATAAACTGGAGGTTCGTACGATACATAAGATTCACTAAAGGACAAGTTCAGTGATAAACTTAGAATCCTCCAGCAACACAGTGACTCTAAACAGACAGAATGCAGGCTGAAGACACCGCGGTGTATTACTGTGCAACACACACAGTTAAAGTAACCAGAAGAATCTATTTTAACATTTGTTAAATTGTTTGATAATAGAGTCTCAGACTGTTGGTGTCTAAATTTGATTGTATTTAAATGTGTAACAAGGCTTGTAAAGAATAAAACATTAATTGTACGATATTATTTGAAATTTTCACATTCTCTACCAAACTGTAAAACTGGGTAGTATTTTCTTTCATTTAGGAATAACATATTCAAGTGATCAAAATAACACGGGGCTCCCCAAATGTCCTCTACATGCTCACCACTACTTAATATGGAAAACAATGAAATATCTTAACACATTGAAGTGGAAGACACACAGATGTAACAATGTCACCAAGTTATCACATTAAAATAATAATAATAACAGTTTAAAAAGTCAAACAAATAAATTGCAAGCAATAAAGTGTGTTTCTTTAAAAGATACATAATAAAATATGGTCAATAAGGAGAAAGCCACAATCGGAAAAATGAGTTTTGAAGAGAGATTGAAAAGATGACACTGTTTAATTGCTCCTCTGATTCCAAAACTGAGGGACAAATACAGCAAAGCACAAGTTACCAGTTGAATCTGGTTGACTGTTTGTGAGGAGGAGTCGATGCAAACCTGGGATGTCTTCCACCTCTACTTATGTGACTGCAGAGAGGACAGAGGACAGTGGACACACAGTTCAACATGATGGACTACAGGACAGGACTGCTGCTTCTAACTGTCTGCTGGGCAGGTGAACATTGTCACTAGTCTTGATTTGACAAAGTTTCCTTTTGTGTCACTGACATATTTCACATGTTTAATGTTTGTTTTAGGTGTTGATGGTCAGACTCTGACAGAATCTGAACCAGTGGTCAAAAGACCTGGAGAATCTCACAGACTGACCTGTACAGCCTCTGGGTTAGACATTAGTAGCTACGGGATGGCTTGGATCAGACAGGCTCCTGGAAAAGGACTGGAGTGGATTGCCAGTGTTTATGACACTAGCAACATCGCCTAATCTCAGTCAGTTCGTGGCCGGTTTACCGTCTCCAGAAACAACAACATCAAGCAGCTGTATCTGCAGATGAACACTCTGAAGACGGAAGATTCTGCTGTTTATTATTGTGCTCGACACTCACAGTGACTGGAGTTGGTGGATCAGCTGTACAAAATCCTACAGCACTCATTCTGACTGATAGATTTTAAGTATTTTTCATTCACATTATTTACTTTGTTTTTGATATATTTACTTTTACATCATATTTTTTACATAGAATAAATTAATTTTTATCAACACATTAATGAAAAAAAATATGATGAAAAATATGATTAGTAAACATTAAATATGATAAAGATTACTTGTTCATAAAAGGGCTAAAGACTGAACACCAACATGGTTCCTGAAATTAAACTTCAAACTTTGATACTGAAATAAAAAAAAATGATAAAACACAAACATTTGAGTACCACTGATGTATGACTTCAGAGATATATTTCATGAATCACTGATACAAAAATTATAATATTGCTTGAAAATACAAACTAACTCTAAACATTTCACTCTTTCCATAGTGTTGATCTATAAAGTGGAGGAGAAGTGGAATGATTACAGCATTTTACTTACATGAACCTATAAACCTCAATGCCTTTTGATTAACACTATTTTTTTCATCTAACACAACACACAAAGGAACAATAAATTATTTGTTTTTTTGCATTTTGTAATAAACGTTTCAGTTCCTGAGCAGCTGTGCACATCTGCAATCAATGAAACCATCAAAAATATGTCATGCAAAGCTGCAAACCAGCAGCATCGCTGAAGTTAACTTAAGTTTCATACCATTAACATGATCCTGGCTGCTGTCTCTGCATTTCTGTTTACAGCAAATAAAGTCAGAAAGTCAGCAAAGAAATCAAGAATGCATTAATTACAAAAAAGCTGAACTCATGTGTTTAACGTTTTTTAAATAACAATTATATAGATAGAATACACAAAATAAACATTGACAGTTTAAGGCAAAGCTAATATTTTTTTTTTATTTCTGTAAATACGGGGACTCTTCATTAAAATGTTACTATTAAGTGTGTCATTAAATTAAAATATGATTTCCAGGCATGTTTTCACCCTGCACATACAAACACACTGAACAGACTCTTATGGCTCAATTAGACCAATGTTGATGTTTAACATGTTTGATTGTATGCAAACTCAGTGGCCTTCCTCTTTACGCAGCTATAAAACATCACATCAGGCTGCCAGTGGAGTTCACAGCACGTCACTTCCAACATCATCATGTTCTCTGTCGCTCTGCTGCTGCTGCTGGCAGCTGGATGTGAGTCTCTTTGGATTTGTCAAAGTCAGCAGTTCTGCTTTTGCAGTGTATTTTTTAAACATTTACTTTTCTTTTTACAGGTGTGAAGTGTGAACAGCTGACACAGCCAGCCTCTGTGACTGTGCAGCCAGGTCAACGTCTGACCATCACCTGTCAGGTGTCTTATTCTCTTAGCAGCTACGGGACAGCTTGGATCAGACAGCCTGCAGGGAAAGGACTGGAGTGGATCGGACGGAAATCTACATCGTACACTTACTATAAAGATTCACTGAAGAACAAGTTCAGTATCAGCTTAGACACTTCCAGCAAAACGGTGACTCTAAACGGAGAGAATATGCAGCCTGAAGACACTGCTGTGTATTACTGTGCCAGAGACCCACAATGACACAAACCATCAGTAGAGCTGAACAAAAACCCCTCAGTGCCTGAACTCTTGTAACATGAAGCCACCAGAGGAGGAGCCCTCGGACCACTAACCACTTCTACCAGCTCACTGTCACAGTAAAGAAGGAAACAGTCTTTAGATCTTCAATACTGTAATATCACATACTGTAATATGACACTACAATCACTGTTACATCAGTGAGGATATAAAGTACACACTTTCAAGGGATTGAATACATTCAGCTCACAACTTGATTTTAAAGCTTGTGATCCAACTACAATAGAAAATGGTCCTCAAAATGTCAGTTTCTCTTCCATGATATAATTTACAAAAACACTCACATAATTATTTTTTGGATCATAACTGCATTAGTGACTGACTCAGTAGTGTAAAGCCAACTTTGAGATGTTAATTAGTCAAACTATAGAAAGGTTTGCAACACATAATGTGTGTTTGTCAGAGATTCAAGTTCCACCTTGTGTTTGTGTGAGATGAAGAACACATGAGTGTTTAATTTTCTTTTTAGATCATTTAAATAAAATGGTCTTCAGTTACTTTATTATCATCGGTATGTAAATCAGCCTCCTTGTGCTCCCCAAATGTCCTCTCTCCGGCCTCTACATGCTCACCACTACTTAATATATGGAAAACAATGAAATATCTTCACACATTTAAGTGGAAGACACACAGATGTAAATAACAAGGTCACCAAGTGACCACATTCAAATAACAATAATAATAACTTAAGGTTAAAAAGTCAAACAAAATAAGTTGTAAGAAATACAATCAGTTTCTTTAAAACACATAAAATATGGTCAATTAGGAGAAAGCCATAATCGGAAGAATGAGTTTTGAAGAGAGATTGAAAAGATGACACTGTTTAATTGCTCCTCTGATTCCAAAACTGAGGGACAAATACAGCAAAGCACAAGTTACCAGTTGAATCTGGTTGACTGTTTGTGAGGAGGAGTCGATGCAAACCTGGGATGTCTTCCACCTCTACTTATGTGACTGCAGAGAGGACAGAGGACAGTGGACACACAGTTCAACATGATGGACTACAGGACAGGACTGCTGCTTCTAACTGTCTGCTGGGCAGGTGAACATTGTCACTAGTCTTGATTTGACAAAGTTTCCTTTTGTGTCACTGACATATTTCACATGTTTTATGTTTGTTTTAGGTGTTGATGGTCAGACTCTGACAGAATCTGAACCAGTGGTCAAAAGACCTGGAGAATCTCACGGACTGACCTGTACAGCCTCTGGGTTAGACATTAGTAGCTACTGGATGGCTTGGATCAGACAGGCTCCTGGAAAAGGACTGGAGTCGATTGCTATCGACTATAACAATGGGAACACCTACTACTCTCAGTCAGTTCGAGGCCGGTTTACCGTCTCCAGAAATAACAACATCAAGCAGCTGTATCTGCAGATGAACACTCTCAAGACGGAAGATTCTGCTGTTTATTATTGTGCTCGAGACTCACAGTGACTGGAGTTGGTGGAGCAGCTGTACAAAATCCTACAGCACTCATACTTATAGCTAGAATCTATGAGGAAGAATTTCTATTTGATGTTGTTGTACTAAATATGAAAAGTCGCCATGACAACGATCATTTTTAACCAATAACAAGTACAATTAAACATCAATGATCACAAAGTAGCCAAGGAAAGCAAAACATAAATAAAAGATTAGATTAAATTATTGTCAAGGTACAGTATGCATAAAAAAAATACAGATATCAGCCATAATATTAGTGTATTATATGTAGTATCAGGTTTCACTCTCCTCTCCTCCTCATCTGAACTGACTGACACTCAAACCCTGGACTGATCTAGTGTTAAACTCACACCCTGCTTCACCTTCTTCCTTTCTGACATTTTTCCTTTCTTTACAGCAGACTGGCCACTTTTTTAAATTAAAGTATATGAGATTTACACTTGGATCAAGTGGATGTTTGTGCCAAATGTGAAGAAATTTCCTCCAGGCATTTCTGAGATATGAGAATGGGACGTATGGTCAGCCGACCTTGAAACATAATACCTACTGCCACAAAAATAATTCCTCTACCAATTCTGGTCATTGGAAGAGACAACCAGTTTACACCTTCAATCGATTCACATGAAATGTAAAAATCAACTCAACAACATGCAAATGGAGGACACAGCTGTGTATTACTGTGTCCGTTACACCACAGTGATACAAACCACCAACAGACCTGCACAAATACTCAGCAACCATGTGGCTAAACTAAAAATATTATATGATAAAAAAACACCACAAAAACAAAAGCTCCCGTCTCTATATATCATATTGTGTTCCACATGGATGGACGAGCAACAAGAATGAAATATATGACCAAATTACAAATGTTACAGCTAAATTAAACAACAGAGTGCCGGTTCAGGAGCCACTCCCTCCCCATGATATCCTCATGCAAATCTTCAGTCTGTGCAGGGTACTTCAGCCCTGCTGACTGCTTCTCTACTTTGTGTGGAGCATCAGAGGTCACATCTCCAGACTCAGGATGATAAGCTCACTCACTCTTCTGCTGGTTGCTCTCTCTCTGCACTGTGAGTTCTCCTGCCTCTTGATGTTTTATCTTCTTACAGACAACATCCACTGATGGTCAGTCAGTGATACCAGAAAACTCCCCAGATGACTGTCTCTCTTCCGTCTGTGGTTCCTCTCTCTTTTCATCCCATCAGGTTGCACAGGTCAGAGGATGGAGTCCATTCCGTCCGGCTCCGTAGTGACAACGCCTGGGGAGACTGTCAGTCTGTCCTGTCAGGGATCTGGCTTCACATTTAGCTGCTGTGTTATGGGCTGGATGAGACAACCTGTGGGAAAAGCACTGGAATGGATAGGGAACGGCTTTTCTGATGCCAGTAAAAATACGTATGCCAGCAGTGTGCAATGGCGTGTTGAAATAAGGAGAGATGATAGCAACAGCATGGTGTATCTTACACTGTCCAACTTAAAACCAGAGGACTCTGCTGTGTATTACTGTGCCAAAGAAGCACACTGGTTAAAGGAAGCACAGAGGCTTTACAAAAACCTCAAACAATGTATTTTTAACAAGTACCTACAGGTGGCAGTAGACGATATGAAGTCAGATGACACAAAAAGAGAGAATATGACGGTGCATCGGCTGATGTTGTGCTTTGTGACTTCTTGTTTCGTGATGATACATTTAACACGTGCCTTTCTACAACAATAGAGCAGGTGTTGAAAATATATTTGGATATTTTTGCATGATATATTCAGGATATGAATGGCCCATTAAATGCTGCTGAGCAGAATAAATACATGCATCAAATTTACAATGGAATAACTTGAAATGCAACTTGGAAATGCCAATTATAATAATAAGTATCTGAAAGAATTATACAAAACTCTTTTCTCCAGAGATGTGGTGAGTTTCTCTTTGAGGATGAGTCAATGCAAATCTCTACATGTGTGCTGCAAAGACACTTAATCACAGCAATATACACTGGAGACAATTGTCTTTTACAATGGTCAGACCCACAGTAGGGAGCAACTCAAACAAAAACTTAAACCAAGTCAAATCTTTGCTTTCTTCGTTTCACATTCACAGAATAAACTTTCATTCAACCTCATCAATACACTCAGAGCAACACAGTCTAAATAAAACTCCTTCATTCAGACGGGATTTATTACAGCTCCCCCATAGGAGTTGAAGCAGACATTTAATATTCTGTTGATGTGAATAGTTTTGTCTAAATTGTCTGACTTGTGTGAGAAGTTATGTGAAGAAATAAAGGGATTCAGTCAAGAAACCCCATAGTGACACCTGGTCCTTGATAGATACCTGATCCAGCTTTTTGAGTCATTATTGATTGGAATAAAATCAACTGGAGGTTCGTACGATACATAAGATTCACTAAAGGACAAGTTCAGTGATAAACTTAGAATCCTCCAGCAACACAGTGACTCTAAACAGACAGAATGCAGGCTGAAGACACCGCGGTGTATTACTGTGCAACACACACAGTTAAAGTAACCAGAAGAATCTATTTTAACATTTGTTTAATTGTTTGATAATAGAGTCTCAGACTGTTGGTGTCTCAATGTGATTGTATTTATCTGTGTAACAAGGCATGTAAAGAATAAAACATTAATTGTAAGATATTATTTGAAATATTCAAATTCTCTCCAAAACTATAAAACTGGGTAGTATTTTCTTTCATTTAGGGAAAACATATTCAAGTGATCAAAATAACACGGGGCTCCCCAAATGTCCTCTACATGCTCACCACTACTTAATATGGAACACAATGAAATATCTTAACACATTGAAGTGATAGACACACAGATGTAACAATGTCACCAAGTTATCACATTAAAATAATAATAATAACAGGTTAAAAAGTCAAACAAATAAATTGTAAGCAATAAAGTGTTTCTTTAAAACACACATAATAAAATATGGTCAATTAGGAGAAAGCCATAATCGTAAAAATGAGTTTTGAAGAGAGATTGAAAAGATGACACTGTTTAATTGCTCCTCTGATTCCAAAACTGAGGGACAAATACAGCAAAGCACAAGTTACCAGTTGAATCTGGTTGACTGTTTGTGAGGAGGAGTCGATGCAAACCTGGGATGTCTTCCACCTCTACTTATGTGACTGCAGAGAGGACAGAGGACAGTGGACACACAGTTCAACATGATGGACTACAGGACAGGACTGCTGCTTCTAACTGTCTGCTGGGCAGGTGAACATTGTCACTAGTCTTGATTTGACAAAGTTTCCTTTTGTGTCACTGACATATTTCACATGTTTTATGTTTGTTTTAGGTGTTGATGGTCAGACTCTGACACAATCTGAACCAGTGGTCAAAAGACCTGGAGAATCTCACAGACTGACCTGTACAGCCTCTGGGTTTACACTCAGCAGCTATCATATGGCTTGGATCAGACAGGCTCCTGGAAAAGGACTGGAGTGGATTGCATATATCTACACGGATAGTAGCGGCACCTACTACCCTCAGTCAGTTCGAGGCCGGTTTACCGTCTCCAGAAACAACAACATGCAGCAGCTGTATCTGCAGATGAACACTCTGAAGACGGAAGATTCTGCTGTTTATTATTGTGCTCGATACTCACAGTGACTGGAGTTGGTGGAGCAGCCGTACAAAATCCTACAGCACTCATTCTTACTGGGCTGATAGACTTAAAGTATTTTTCATTGACATTATTTACTTTATTGTTGATATATATTTAGTTTTTACGTATTCCAACATATTTTTTACATATAATAAATTCATCATTATATAAAAAATCATGAAAAAATAATATGAATAATAAATATAATTAATAACTATGAAATTCAATAACGATTACATGTTCATTAAAGGGCTAAAGACTGCTCCCAAAAGTGGTTGCTGAAATTAAACTTAATACTTTAATACTGAAATTAAAAAATGATAATACACATTACAACTGATGTGTGCCAGTATGACTGGCTTCAAAGATACATTTTTTATGAGAAAATAGGATACTGATAAAATAATAATCATATTGCTCAATAATTCAAACCAACTGAAAACATTTAATTCTTTCCATCACAAGTTGTATTTAAGTGCTTCATGAAAACCATTTCTGAGACGAGACAGTGTTGATCTATAAAGTGGAGGAGAAGTGGAATGATTACAGCATTTTACTTACATGAACCTATAAACCTCAATGCCTTTAGATAAACACTATTTTTTTCATCTAACACAACACACAAAGGAACAATAAAGCATTTGTTTTTTGCATTTTGTAATAAAAGTTTCAGTCCTGATCAGCTGTGCACATCTGCAATCAATGAAACCATCACAAATATTTCATGCAAAGCTGCAAACCAGCAGCATCGAAGTTAACTTAAGTTTCATACCATTAACATGATCCTGGCTGCTGTCTCTGCATTTCTGTTTACAGCAAATAAAGTCAGAAAGTGAGCAAAGAAATCAAGAATGCAATAATTACAAAAAAGCTGAACTCATGCGTTTAACATTTTTTTATATAACAATTATATAGATAGAATACACAAAATAAACATTGACAGTTTAAGGCAAAGGAAATATATTTTTAGGGCCACGGGGCAATTGCACTGAGCACTGGCCCCTACTGCTATGAAATAGTTGAGGGGACCAGTGCTCGGGGCGAAGCTATTGTTATTCAGAGGATTTTTTCCTACTTATTATTATTTTGCCTCCGAATTTCGATTGCCTAAAACTCCTACAGCTTTAAGAGTTGTAGGAAAAATTTTATATCTTAAAACGTGCGGTTCGATCGGGATCGGCGTGCTATTACTTTCCTTAGCCGAACATACATTTTTCCGAAATTTTCCCATTGAAATGAATTGGACTAGCGAAAAAAAAGGAACAGTCATTGTAGTTTTTCAAACGTCTGCTGCTCAGGCATACTTTCACCTAGAAACTCCATTTAAACTCTAAAACGTAGACATAAGGCTTGTGTACTGGTGTGTCAATCCACGTTTCAATAGGTCATATAGTTTCTGATCATTCACTGTTCAATGACCATGATCGTTTTGGGAGAAATCATGAGATTATAATAGGTGTGTATTGCGCGGAACCTTCTTTGTTAGAGTGGGTGACATCATCGCTTAGAGTGTGAGGGCTCCTCGAAATACTTCAGATTTTTTTCCTTTCCAAACTCCTCCTGGCCACAATTTTCACTCTACACATGTGATATTTTCCAATTTTGTAGACAAACTTATCCTGTCTCTCACAATGTGCTCAAAAACTCTGTGAGATTTACAGAATTTGAACTAGCAACCTCAAAGCGTGGCCACGTCGGTTTTTCTCCCAATTGACTGCAATGCAAATCGAGAAGCAGATTTTCAAAGAAACCTGAAACCAGGTCCATATCTAACTCGCCCTAGCGTCCACATTTCTGACACTAGGAAAAAATAAAAGTGATCAGTGTCTTCAGCAGAGTCTTGTGGCGCTAACGCTGCGAACATTTTGGCGATAGGAGTTTCGGTGTGAGTGTGGCAAGCTTTTGTTCGGACCCTCTGCGAAGCCGGAATGGAGAGATCGAGGGAGGCAGAGAGAGGCTTGAAGGCAGTCATAGGCCGTTTCTCAATATGCGTTCTTCTCTGTACTTCTGTTCTTGTGGACTTGAGAAACGTCATCAGCGTCGGACCGAGTACTGTTCCAATTCAAAGTTCGCATCTGGCCAAGTACGGTCAAATACCCCGGATGTGTTCTTGCCCCGCCCATTTCACCGGGGATGCATCGGAGGAGACTTGTGTGGACTTTGGGCAGTTACGTATCCCAGAATGCATTTCAATAAAGCAATGGCGGAGGAGAAGACGCACAATTGTTAACGTTAGAAGTTTTGAAATTCTACTGTTTTGGGGTGAATAAATGTTTTTATGTATTTTTGCGGGAATGTCATTTTTACAACTTCAAATCGGTGCTGTGGGTGATTTATAACTGTAGCACGTAGTTTTTATTCCGACGTTTTCGCCGCTAACGGCTATCACGGCTAGCTACCTCGCTAGCCGCTAGCAAGTTGGCCCGGGCACTTAGCATTACTGCTACCCCGCTGATGACTGCCTTGTCCCGGCGTGACCCTCTGAAATCTGACGCTGGTCTTGTATGATTGTAGTGTGGTAAAGCAATGCTGTTTTCTGTGCGTCTAAAAGGCAGACTTTGGTCTCTGAACGAAACACTTTAGGCTGTGATATCGGACTAATCGGTCCGTTTTAAGGGAGGGTTTTTATATTTTTATACAACTATAACGTTATACTAAAGCGTTTTGTCGTGTTTACGTAATCCGCCCGTATTCCCGGTTGTTCCCAAACATTTATATTCATATTTGTATAAAAAGAAAACATCATATTATATCCTCATATAATATATAATAAAATATACAAATGAAACGGAGTTGTTTTTTATAGTGTTTATTTTATTTTAACCAGTGAAAATAACCGGAAGTTGAACGCCGTCAACCGGCAAAAACGATGACGTCATCAAGTACGTTCCTGTTCCAAATGCAGAAAAACACCGTCCTCCCGTTCTCCCGTCCTCCCGTACCCCGGGAGTTCGTTCTTCCAACTGAACTCCGCAAGTCTAGACTCCCGGAGTTCACGAGTTCGAACTTGGCGTACTGGGTATTGAGAAACGGCCATACACACGTGCTGAGGGCCGTTGCTATGGTGACGGCACTCTGTGGCTCTGATCTTGAGAACTGACAGCAGGTGTGCTCTGATTGGTGGACAGGAAGGTGCAGTCAGTGGGAAATGTAGTTTTTTTTGTCAAACCTCTTCTGCTCAGGCATACTTTCAGCTAGAAACTCCATTTAAACTTTAAAATGGAGACACATGTCTGTCTATCTCTCTCTGTCTCACTCAGAAGTGATAGCAGGTGCGCTCTGATTGGCCAACAGGAGCAGCCAGTGGGAATTGTAGTTTTTCAAGCAATACATAGTACCTAGTAGTTCTCAGTACTTGAGCCTTAGTAGTAATTGGTAGTACTCGGTAGTACTTGAGTGACAGCTGAGCTCGGTGACATGTACTGGCAAACAGTTGAGTGCGCTAGTAGTTCTCGTTACTTGAGTCTCAGTAGTACTCGGTAGTACTCAGTACTTGAGTCTCAGTAGTCTCAGAGTGACAGCTGAGCTCGGTAGTACTCGGTAGTACTTGAGTGACAGTTTGTCAGTACATAGTACCTTGTAGTTCTCAGTACATGAACCTCAGTAGTACTCGGTAGTACTCGATAGTTCTCGGTAGTACTTGAGTGACAGCTGAGATCAGTGACATGTACTGGCAAACAGTTGAGTGCTTCACACTCAACTGTTTGACAGTACATAGTACCTAGTAGTACATAGTACATAGTACCTAGTAGTTCTCAGTACTTGAACCTCAGTACTTCAACTTCAACTTCAACTTTACTTTATTTATAGAGCACTTTTCATACAAAAACATGTAACACAAAGTGCTTTACACACATCAAAAAGATGTAGTACTCGGTAGTACTCGATAGTACTCGGTAGTACTTGAGTGACAGCTGAGCTCGGTGACATGTACTGGCAAACAGTTGAGTGTGAAGCACTCAACTGTTTGACAGTAAATAGTACCTAGTAGTACATAGTACATAGTACCTAGTAGTTCTCAGTACTTGAGCATTAGTAGTACTCGGTAGTACAGAGTACTTGAGTGACAGCTGAGCTCGGTGACATGCTTCGCACTCAACTGTTTGACAGTACATAGTACCTAGTAGTTCTCAGTACTTGAGTCTCAGTAGTACTTGGTAGTTCTCAGTACTTGAGTCTCAGTAGTACTGAGTACTTGAGTGACAGCTGAGCTCGGTGACATGTATCAAACTTATCAAACTCATCAAATACACAATCCAACAACACCAAAACTCTTTTTGGACAAGTTGTGACCTGCACATTCACCACGCTATGTGATAATAATGTACCGTTACGAGACAGAGCCATTTTAGAGGTAAATTCATGCAAAACTGCTGATGCGCGTTCCTTTCAGGGACAGTTTTTACAACAACTCTGTCTCGTTTGAAATCTCGAAGAATCTCATCGTAATCTATATACACTCCGGTAGTAGCCCCCGTGGCCCTTTCAAAATTTCCAGCGGAGGAATTTTCTAGTTAATAAATATGAGTAATAAACATTAAATATAATTGCAAGATTACATGTTCATAAAAGGGCTAAAGACTGCTCACCAAAGTGGTTGCTGAAATTAAACTTCATACTTTAATACTGAAATTCAAAATGATGAAACACAAACATTTGAGTACCACTGATGTATGACTGGCTTCAGAGATACATTTCATGAATCACTGATAACAAATTATAATATTGCTCGATAATACAAACCAACTGAAAACATTTCAATCTTTCCATCACATGTTGTATTTAAGTGTTTCATGAAAACCATTTCTGAGACGAGTCAGTGTTGATCTATAAAGTGGAGGAGAAGTGGAATGATTACAGCATATTACTTACATTAATCTATAAACCTCAATGCCTTTTGATTAACACTATTTTTTTCATCTAACAAAACACACAAAGGAACAATAAAGGATTTGTTTTTTGCATTTTGTAATAAAAGTTTCAGTTCCTGAGCAGCTGTGCACATCTGCAATCAATGAAACCATCAAAAATATTTCATGCAAAGCTGCAAACCAGCAGCATCGCTGAAGTTAACTTAAGTTTCATACCATTAACATGATCCTGGCTGCTGTCTCTGCATTTCTGTTTACAGCAAATAAAGTCAGGAAGTCAGCAAAGAAATCAAGAATACAATAATTACAAAAAAGCTGAACTCATGCGTTTAACGTTTTTTTTAAATAACAATTAAATAGATAGAATACACAAAAAAAACATTGACAGTTTAAGGCAAAGCTAATATTTATTTTTTATTTCTGTCAATACGGGGACTCTTTATTAAAATGTTACAATTAAGTGTGTCATTAAATTAAAATATGATTTCCAGGCATGTTTTCACCCTGCACATATAAACACACTGAACAGACTCTTATGGCTCAATTAGACCAATGTTGATGTTTAACATGTTTGATTGTATGCAAACTCAGTGGCCTTCCTCTTTACGCAGCTATAAAACATCACATCAGGCTGCCAGTGGAGTTCACAGCACGTCACTTCCAACATCATCATGTTCTCTGTCGCTCTGCTGCTGCTGCTGGCAGCTGGATGTGAGTCTCTTTGGATCTGTCAAAGTCAGCAGTTCTGCTTCTGCAGTGTATTTTTTAAACATTTACTTTACTTTTTACAGGTGTGAAGTGTGAACAGCTGACACAGCCAGCCTCTGTGACTGTGCAGCCAGGTCAACGTCTGACCATCACCTGTCAGGTGTCTTATTCTCTTAGCAGCTACTACACAGCTTGGATCAGACAGCCTGCAGGGAAAGGACTGGAGTGGATCGGAATGAAATATACGGGAGACTCTTACTATAAAGATTCACTGAAGAACAAGTTCAGTATCAGCTTAGACACTTCCAGCAAAACGGTGACTCTAAACGGAGAGAATATGCAGCCTGAAGACACTGCTGTGTATTACTGTGCCAGAGACCCACAATGACACAAACCATCAGTAGAGCTGAACAAAAACCCCTCAGTGCCTGAACTCTTGTAACATGAAGCCACCAGAGGAGGAGCCCTCGGACCACTAACCACTTCTACCAGCTCACTGTCACAGTAAAGAAGGAAACAGTCTTTAGATCTTCAATACTGTAATATCACATACTGTAATATGACACTACAATCACTGTTACATCAGTGAGTATATAAAGTACACACTTTCAAGGGATTGAATACATTCAGCTCACAACTTGATTTTAAAAGCTTGTGATCCAACTACAATAGAAAATGGTCCTCAAAATGTCCGTTTCTCTTCCATGATAATATTTCATTGATTCTTGAGATTAGGGACAAAAGTACTTTTGAAAAGTCACAAACAAAAAATCAATGCCACATTCATTTGAATTGGATATCTTCATAAACACAGGTCTCATCTATCTACCATGAAAAGGAACAGGCAATTTATTTAACCAATTCTTATAAAAATTGACATTTACTCAGTGAGTAACTTGACATTTGTCAACTCCGTCGGACACATGAAAATATGTTTTTTGTGTGTTTGATCAATTCACAAACACTGTGAAATCTTTAAGTGTGTAGAAATGGTGCGCCTTAACAAGCTTAAGTGATAAATTGCATTATATAGACTTTTAATATTATTTTCCATTGTTTTGAAATGAGCCAATTTAAATTACCTTCATTTCGTTGAGTATTTTTTTCATTTTTATATATACAATCAGTGGTTTTGTGCACAAAAGACACTGATGGATGTAGATAAGTTGGTGTTTTAATATATGAACACAGTCAAATGGGCAACAGAAATATGCATTTTTGTATAAACATGAAAAACCTCCATCTTACGGTGTTGACGCACAACTGACGGTGTTGACACACATTTGACGGTGTTGACACACATTTGACGATGTTGACAAATTAATGGAGAATCAAACTGATTAAGGATATGTAGCATGTTCTGAACGTGGCAAAGGGAGAGACCATAAAGGGAAAGGGTATCAAACTTCAAACAAGGAGTACCTGGTCACAGGATCTTTAAGGCACACATGAAAATGTCAAAATGTTCCTGGGGAAATTTTGAACGGACCACAGGGGCTACTGCCGGTGTTTGTACATTATGATGAGATTCTTCAGAGATTTCAAACGAGACGGAGTTGTTTTAGAGGCAAATACAGAGACTGTTTGCTGAAAAACATGAATTTACCTCTAAAAAGGCTCCGTCTCGTAACGTTACATTTTCATTACATAGCGTGGTGAATGTGCAGGTCACAACTAGTCCAAGAAAGCATTTTGGAGTTGTTGGATTGTGTATTTGATGAGTTTGATGAGGGAAACCAGGAAATCCCATTAGCCTCCTCAGCATAGCTCTGAGCAGCTAAAAATAGTTTACACAGACAAATAAAGGTAATGAACCTACTGCTGTGAATATAGGGATTATGGCAATGGGCCAATTTGCCAAAATGTTGAACTGTCCCTTTGTTTTTGTTTTGTTAAGATTTTTTTCTGGCATAGACACCTTTTATTTAGCAGTGGTAAGAAAGGAAACATGGGAGAGAGAGGGGGATGTGACATGCAGCAAAGGACCTCCGGTCAGGATTCGAACCAGGGTCCGCTGCATATATGCGTACATGGCATGTCCTCTAACCACTAGACCACCTGCGTGGCGGTGAACTATCCCTTTAACTGTAGCTGTGGCCTGAGACTCAGTTAAAGGGTTACCGTGGCAACTTGAAGTCCCCACCAGGCTAAGGGAGACAGAAACGTGGAGAAAAAGAGCCATTTTCTGCTTCTGCGCTGGTCTCACATTTGGGCTGTTTCTGACAAAACGGTAGGTCTTATCAGAAACAAAACACACCATCATCGCTGTAAGGACTTTGTTTCTGCATACAAATACTTGGCAGACATACTGGGTGGATCCCCAAGAAGACATTGAATGTTCTAATGAGCGGAGGATGGGGAGGTGGGTCGTGGGCACTGACCTAGAATGGGTGGGAATATTCAAATGTGCCTTATTCCTACATCAGAGTAAGCGCCGAAATTGACAGGCTCATCTGAAAAAAAGCGCGGGGTATTTTCAGAAATCCGTTTCTCACTCAAAGAAGCATGTGCGGCCTTATTTCACCAAAGACCCCAAACAACACCCCAAATCCCAGAAAAAGTGGGTTTTGTCATCATATGTCAACTTTAATTCAATCAAAATGTATACTTAGATTATATTATCATGTTATATAGTTGTTATGCATTCATTAATAAGGATTTGGGAGCACTTTTCCACTTGAAAAAATGACATGTTTTTCAAATTACTCATATCTAGTAAAAGGTAGCCATTTAGATTTTTCTCAGTTGTCAGATGCCACTAAACTAAACCTATATACCAACTTTTATTTCAAAATTATTGATTGAAATCACCCCTAATTTGAAGACAGTGTTGACACACACTAGCTGTGACCTCAGAGATTTCAACTTGTTTGCTGAATATTTTTTAAAATGTAAAACTTACGAGACCATGTGTTGGACTGCTGCATCCATCAGCAGGAAGGAGTCAAAGGGGGTACTCAGGGTGAAGGCTGACCAAAATATGTTTGATTTATTTAGAATTTGAAAAATATCTTACGGAGTTGACATGAATTAAGGACAAACTTTGAGAGGCTGTTGTAAATGTATAAAATAATGGAATGTCCACTTTAAATGTTTTGTGGTATTTTATTAAGCCATACAATTAACCTCATATTAATATTTGGACATTTTGGGCATTTTAAAACACTTATTTTCGGCAGTTTGATACTGTGACCTCTACGGAGGACGAGTTCATTTGCATGGGCTTTCATAGTACAGTGCCAGTATTTTATCAAATTACTATGAAATATTATAAATATATACAAAACTAAGGGTGTACACATACAAAAGTCTTTCATATCCAACTTTTAAAGCCTTTTGAAAATAAATAATTTATTGTTTTTTAAGACAAATTGCAACATTTTGATGTGGGACATGTTTTGTCCCTTATCTCAAGAATCAGTGATTTACAAAAACACTCACATAATTACTTTTTGGATCATAACTGCATTAGTGACTGACTCAGTAGTGTAAAGCCAACTTTGAGATGTTAATTAGTCAAACTATAGAAAGGTTTGCAACACATAATGTGTGTTTGTCGGAGATTCAAGTTCCACCTTCTATTTGTGTGAGATGAAGAACACATGAGTGTTTAATTTTCTTTTTAGATCATTTAAATAAAATGGTCTTCAGTTACTTTATTATCATCGGTATGTAAATCAGCCTCCTTGTGCTCCCCAAATGTCCTCTCTCCGGCCTCTACATGCTCACCACTACTTAATATATGGAAAAAAATGAAATATCTTCACACATTTAAGTGGAAACACACAGATGTAAATAACAAGGTCACCAAGTGACCACATTCAAATAACAATAATAATAACTTAAGGTTAAAAAGTCAAACAAAATAAGTTGTAAGAGATACAATGAGTTTCTTTAAAACACACATAATAAAATATGGTCAATTAGGAGAAAGCCATAATCGTAAAAATGAGTTTTGAAGAGAGATTGAAAAGATGACACTGTTTAATTGCTCCTCTGATTCCAAAACTGAGGGACAAATACAGCAAAGCACAAGTTACCAGTTGAATCTGGTTGACTGTTTGTGAGGAGGAGTCGATGCAAACCTGGGATGTCTTCCACCTCTACTTATGTGACTGCAGAGAGGACAGAGGACAGTGGACACACAGTTCAACATGATGGACTACAGGACAGGACTGCTGCTTCTAACTGTCTGCTGGGCAGGTGAACATTGTCACTAGTCTTGATTTGACAGCGTTTCCTTTTGTGTCACTGACATATTTCACATGTTTTATGTTTGTTTTAGGTGTTGATGGTCAGACTCTGACAGAATCTGAACCAGTAGTCAAAAGACCTGGAGAATCTCACAGACTGACCTGTACAGCCTCTGGGTTTAACTTTGGTGGCTCTTGGATGGCTTGGATCAGACAGGCTCCTGGAAAAGGACTGGAGTGGATTGCAACTATCGACAATAACAATGGCAACATCGGCTACCCTCAGTCAGTTCAAGGCCGGTTTACCGTCTCCAGAAACAACAACATGCAGCAGCTGTATCTGCAGATGAACACTCTGAAGACGGAAGATTCTGCTGTTTATTATTGTGCTCGATACTCACAGTGACTGGAGTTGGTGGAGCAGCTGTACAAAATCCTACAGCACTCATTCTTACTGGGCTGATAGACTTAAAGTATTTTTCATTCACATTATTTACTTTATTCTTGATGTATATTTAGTTTTTGTTTACATATAATAAATTAGTCCCTGCAATATAAACATTCCTGAAAAATATTATTCATAAATATTATTAAAAAACATTAAATATGATTACAAGATTACATGTTCATGAAAGGGCTAAAGACTGCTCACCAAAGTGGTTGCTGAAATTAAACTTCATACTTTAATAGTGAAATTCAAAATGATAAAACACAAACATTTGAGTACCACTGATGTATGACTGGCATCAGAGATACATTTTTTAATGAGAGAATAAGATACTGATAAAATAATAATAATAATATCGCTCAATAAAACAAACCAACTGAAAACAACAAGTTTCAGTTCCTGAGCAGCTGTGCACATCTGCAATCAATGAAACCATCAAAAATATTTCATGCAAAGCTGCAAACCAGCAGCATCGCTGAAGGTAACTTAAGTTTCATACCATTAACATGATCCTGGCTGCTGTCTCTGCATTTCTGTTTACAGCAAATAAAGTCAGAAAGTCAGCAAAGAAATCAAGAATGCAATAATTACAAAAAAGCTGAACTCATGCGTTTGACTTTTTTTTAAATTATATAACAGTTACATAGATAGAATACACAAAATTAACATTGATAGTTAAGGGCAAAGCAAATATATTTTTTATTTCTGTAAATATGGGGACTCTTTATTAAAATGTTACAATTAAGTGTGTCATTAAATTAAAATATGATTTCCAGGCATGTTTTCACCCTGCACATATAAACACACTGAACAGACTCTTATGGCTCAATTAGACCAATGTTGATGTTTAACATGTTTGATTGTATGCAAACTCAGTGGCCTTCCTCTTTACGCAGCTATAAAACATCACATCAGGCTGCCAGTGGAGTTCACAGCACGTCACTTCCAACATCATCATGTTCTCTGTCGCTCTGCTGCTGCTGCTGGCAGCTGGATGTGAGTCTCTTTGGATTTGTCAAAGTCAGCAGTGCAGTATATTTTTTAAACATTTACTTTTCTTTTTACAGGTGTGAAGTGTGAACAGCTGACACAGCCAGCCTCTGTGACTGTGCAGCCAGGTCAACGTCTGACCATCACCTGTCAGGTGTCTTATTCTCTTAGCAGCCACTACACAGCTTGGATCAGACAGCCTGCAGGGAAAGGACTGGAGTGGATCGGATGGAAATATACGGGAGACTCTTCGTATAAAGATTCACTGAAGAACAAGTTCAGTATCAGCTTAGACACTTCCAGCAAAACGGTGACTCTAAACGGAGAGAATATGCAGCCTGAAGACACTGCTGTGTATTACTGTGCCAGAGACCCACAATGACACAAACCATCAGTAGAGCTGAACAAAAACCCCTCAGTGCCTGAACTCTTGTAACATGAAGCCACCAGAGGAGGAGCCCTCGGACCACTAACCACTTCTACCAGCTCACTGTCAAGAGAGAAACCATGTTAGATTATATCAAAAAGGTCTTCATTAAATAGAACTCCAGCTGATTTTACTAAAGTACTCTGACATTACAAACACTGATACATCATTGCATGTAACCTTCCAAGTGATGGAATAAAATCAGCTCATAACTCCAGTTCAACGACTACAGCAGGAAGTAATCCTCAAATGTCTGTTACTCTTCCATGAAAGTGTTATTAAAAAATTATCAGGATTATTTTTATTATCCGAATCATAACCAATGTGAGCGTGAATGGTTGTCTGTCTCTACATGTCGGCCCTGTGATAGACTGGCGTCCTGTCCAGGGTGTACCCTGCCTTCGCCCAATGACAGCTGGGATCGGCTCCAGCCCCCCCGCGACCCTGAATACAGGATAAGCGGTAGAAAATGGATGGATGGATGGATGGATGAATCATAACCGCATTAGCGGATTTTAATTAGTGAATCTTTAGGAAAGTTTGTTTCTAATGACAAAATAAAATGTTTGCCCGAGATTCAAGTTCAACCTTCTTGTGAGATGAAGAACAGCTGAACATTTCATCTTCATTTTGATTCATTTAAATAACTTGTAGTCAGCTGATTTATTATCATCGGTATGTAAATCAGCCTCCTTGTGAGTTGCCTTATAAGGAAGTGAAGTGTGTGTGTTTGTTGTGTGTCAGAGACAGAAGAGCTCACATCAGTTCATCTCCAACATCATCATGTTCTCTGTCGCTCTGATGCTGCTGCTGGCAGCTGCAACCTGTGAGGAGCTTTTAGTGGATTCACACTATTAAACACATTAGAAACGCTGAACAGTCGGTGAATGATGGAGATCATGTTGATTTGTGTTTCCACAGGTGTGAACAGTATTGATCTCATCCAGCCAGACTCGATGGTGGTGCAGCCTGGACAGTCTTTGACCATCAACTGTCAGGTCTCTGGTTATTCTTTGACTGATGACGACTATGCAACAGGTTGGATCAGACAGAGTGAAGGAAAACCGATGGACTGGATTAACTATCAGTGGGGAACAAGTGGCCTTCGTCAAAATGAAGCTCTGAAGAACAAGTTCAGCTACAGCAGAGACACTTCTGCTCGAACAGTGACTCTGAAAGGAACGAATCTGCAGCCTGAGGACACAGCTGTGTATTACTGTGTCCGTCGGCCCCACAGTGATACAAACCACCAACAGACCTGCACAAATACTCAGCAACCATGTGACTCAGCCCCACACACACACGTTAACAATGAGACATAAAAATAAATAAAGTCATCTGCAGTTACTCCCTGATAGAAGCTCACTTTAACATGATATCAAAAACTCACTCTGGGGATATTGTAAAACTGATAGTCAAAGTCTTCATGTGATGCAAACTGCTTAATAATGAGCACAAAAAAACTTGAACAATGTGTTTCCTACTTTACCTAACCTATTCCACAAATAATACTGAAATATGCAAGAGGGACCCGTGTACAGTAAACACTTATTTTTATTTTTCACACCAGGAAGTGATCCAAGTCAAATCTATTCCACACTGTGAGGAGGAGTCGATGCAAACCTGGGATGTCTTCCACCTCTACTTATGTGAATGCAGAGAGGACAGAGGACAGAGGACACACAGTTCAACATGATGGACTACAGGACAGGACTGCTGCTTCTAACTGTCTGCTGGGCAGGTGAACATTGTCACTAGTCTTGATTTGACAAAGTTTCCTTTTGTGTCACTGACATATTTCACATGTTTTATGTTTGTTTTAGGTGTTGATGGTCAGACTCTGACAGAATCTGAACCAGTGGTCAAAAGACCTGGAGAATCTCACGGACTGACCTGTACAGCCTCTGGGTTTACACTCAGCAGCTATCATATGGCTTGGATCAGACAGGCTCCTGGAAAAGGACTGGAGTGGATTGCAACTATCTACACGGATAGTAGCAGCAACTACCGTCAGTCAGTTCGAGGCCGGTTTACCGTCTCCAGAAACAACAACATGCAGCAGCTGTATCTGCAGATGAACACTCTGAAGACGGAAGATTCTGCTGTTTATTATTGTGCTCGAGACTCACAGTGACTGGAGTTGGTGGAGCAGCTGTACAAAATCCTACAGCACTCATTCTTACTGGGCTGATAGACTTAAAGTATTTTTCATTGACAATATTTACTTTATTCTTGATATATATTTAGTTTTTACGTATTCCATCATATTTTTTACATATAATAAATTCATCATTATATAAAAAATCATGAAAAAATAATATTAATAATAAATATCATTAATAAATATGAAATACAATAACGATTACATGTTCATTAAAGGGCTAAAGACTGCTCCCAAAAGTGGTTGCTGAAATTAAACTTAATACTTTAATACTGAAATTAAAAAATGATAATACACAAACATTTGAGTACCACTGATGTATGACTGGCTTCAAAGATACATTTTTTTATGAGAAAATAGGATACTGATGAAATAATAATCATATTGCTCAATAATTCCTGCTCCCTCGACCCGATTCCCTCCTCTCTTCTCCAGGACATCTCACACGACATCTTGCCATTCCTCACCACCCTGATCAACTCCTCCCTCACCTCAGGTGTCATTCCAGCGGATTTTAAAGGAAAACACCACCGCATTTCCATACTGAACTATGTTATGCTCTGATGTTAGACGAGGTGATACATACCTCCCTCTCCTCTGTACGTGCACTCAATGGCTCTTGCGCGCACTTCGCGCAGCGCTAATTTGCTAGCATGTAGCTTGTCCTTCGGATCCAAAGGGGGGTGAAGTTAGAAGCGACCAAGCACTTCCACGTTGTCCCTATTTAAATACGGTTACGTGAGTAGTTACACGACCCAAGTTTGGTTACACAAAATGAAACATGCCAGTTTTTCTAAGCGGATAACAAGGATAACTATATAGTATGGCGGAATAACAACTGGAAGCACTTCGACGTTGGCGCAGTAATATCATCACTCAAAACATGACGGGACTATATACCTTCTGCTTGTTTTCACAACCCTGTGCGATCCACGTTATAACCATGATGTTTGATTGTTCACAAACTATCTTACTACAACCTGATGCTTCCTCAACTGTGCACAAACTACTACAGCTGGTGCAGGCGGCGGCGTGCAGGTCACGTAGGTTCTATTGACGGAAGTAAGAGGGGGAGCGGAGTGATGATATTACTGCGCCGATGTCGAAGTGCTTCCAGTTGTTATTCCGCCATACTATATAGTTATCCTTGTTATCCGCTTAGAAAAACTGGCATGTTTCATTTTGTGTAACCAAACTTGGGTCGTGTAACTACTCACGTAACCGTATTTAAATAGGGACAACGTGGAAGTGCTTGGTCGATTCTAACTTCACCCCCCTTTGGATCCGAAGGACAAGCTACATGCTAGCAAATTAGCGCTGCGCGGAGTGCGCTCAAGAGCCATTGAGTGCACGTACAGAGGAGAGGGAGGTATGTATCACCTCGTCTAACATCACAGCATAACATAGTTCAGTATGGAAATGCGGTGGTGTTTTCCTTTAAGACAGCTACCGTGAAGCCTCTCCTTAAAAAACCCACCCTAGACGCTACTGACATCCAAAGCTACAGACCTGTATCTCTTCTTTCATTCCTCTCTAAAACCTTGGAACGTGCCGCCTACAACCAACTGTCATCCTATCTCTCGCAGAACAACCTCCTTGACCCTATTCAATCAGGATTCAGGACTGCTCACTCCACTGAGACGGCCCTCCTCACAGTGACCGAGTCCCTGCGAGACGCCAGAGCCTCGTCCCACTCCTCCGTTCTCATTCTCCTCGACCTATCTGCTGCGTTCGACACAGTCAATCACCAAATCCTCCTCTCCACTCTGGCTGAAGTTGGCATAACCGACTCTGCTCTCACCTGGTTTACATCATACCTGACAAATCGCACCTTTCAGGTCACATGGAATGGCTCTATGTCCAAACCCTGTTCTCTGGACACGGGTGTCCCTCAAGGCTCAGTATTAGGACCGCTTCTGTTCTCACTATACACCAGATCACTAGGTTCTGTTATCACATCGCATGGATTCTCCTACCATTGTTACGCAGATGACACCCAGCTGTTCCTCCCTTTTCCCCCGTCCTCTGACACTCACATTGCAACTCGCATCTCGGACTGTCTGGCTGACATCTCTGTCTGGACAACTGCACATCACCTCAAGCTTAACCTGAATAAAACCAAACTCCTCTTCATCCCAGGGAAAGACTGCCCTCGCATGGACCTGTCGGTCACTGTCGAGGGCATCACAGTATTGCCGTCGTCAACTGCGAGGAACCTGGGTGTAATCCTCGATGACCAACTATCCTGCACCCCCAACATCACTGCTGTGGCCCGATCCTGATTTGCCCTCTACAATATCCGCAGGATTCGGACCTTCCTCACAAAGGATGCAACGCAACTCTTGGTCCAAGCGCTGGTCATCTCCCGCCTTGACTACTGCAACTCTCTCCTGGCCGGACTCCCGGCCTCTGCGATTAAACCATTGCAGCGTATCCAGAACGCTGCAGCACGCCTTATCTTCAATCTACCCAAATTCTCCCATGTGACCCCCCTCCTCCGTGACCTCCACTGGCTCCCTGTTGCAGCACGCATCCAATTCAAGACGATGACACTGGCCTTCAGGGCCATCAATGGAACAGCACCCATCTACCTTCAAACACTGGTCAAACCTCATGCCCCGAAGCGAGCACTTCGCTCCTCTACTTCAGCTGGTCGGCTGGTACCACCATCGCTGAAATCAAACAAATGTTGGTCAGCAAAGTCCAGACTCTTCTCTGTTCTGGCGCCTCAGTGGTGGAACGAACTCCCGACTAATGTCAGGACAGCAGAGTCATTTGCCATTTTCCGAAAAAGGCTCAAGACTCACCTGTTCAGACTTCACCTCGACTCTACATAGCATGACCCACTAATGCCCCCCCACCCCCCCCCCCCCCCCCCAAAAAAAAAAAAAACTCTTACCTATAGCACTCTGATCGTAACACTGTTGCTCTTGAAGTACTAGTTTACTCAGATGAGGACCTAACACTTGTTCTATTTTTAGCTCTTACTTTATCAGCAATGATACGTTGTGGTTTCTTTGTTTCCTTCTTTTGACAAATGTACTTATTGTAAGTCGCTTTGGACAAAAGCGTCTGCTAAAGGACCTAAATGTAAATGTAAATGTAATACAAACCAACTGAAAACATCTCACTCTTTCCATCACATGTTGTATTTAAGTGCTTCATTAAAACCATTTCTGAGACGAGACAGTGTTGATCTATAAAGTGGAGGAGAAGTGGAATGATTACAGCATTTTACTTACATTAACCTATAAACCTCCATGCCTTTTGATTAACACTATTTTTTTCATCTAACACAACACACAAAGGAACAATAAAGCATTGGTTTTTTGCATTTTGTAATAAACGTTTCAGTTCCTGAGCAGCTGTGCACATCTGCAATCAATGAAACCATCAAAAATATTTCATGCAAAGCTGCAAACCAGCAGCATCGCTGAAGTTAACTTAAGTTTCATACCATTAACATGATCCTGGCTGCTGTCTCTGCATTTCTGTTTACAGCAAATAAAGTCAGAAAGTCAGCAAAGAAATCAAGAATGAAATAATTACAAAAAAGCTGAACTCATGTGTATTTCTGTAAATACGGGGACTCTTTATTAAAATGTTACAATTAAGTGTGTCATTAAATTAAAATATGATTTCCAGGCATGTTTTCACCCTGCACATATAAACACACTGAACAGACTCTTATGGCTCAATTAGACCAATGTTGATGTTTAACATGTTTGATTGTATGCAAACTCAGTGGCCTTCCTCTTTACGCAGCTATAAAACATCACATCAGGCTGCCAGTGGAGTTCACAGCACGTCACTTCCAACATCATCATGTTCTCTGTCGCTCTGCTGCTGCTGCTGGCAGCTGGATGTGAGTCTCTTTGGATCTGTCAAAGTCAGCAGTTCTGCTTTTGCAGTGTATTTTTTAAACATTTACTTTACTTTTTACAGGTGTGAAGTGTGAACAGCTGACACAGCCAGCCTCTGTGACTGTGCAGCCAGGTCAACGTCTGACCATCACCTGTCAGGTGTCTTATTCTCTTAGCAGCTACTACACAGCTTGGATCAGACAGCCTGCAGGGAAAGGACTGGAGTGGATCGGATCTAAATATACAGGAGCTTCTTACTTTAAAGATTCACTGAAGAACAAGTTCAGTATCAGCTTAGACTCTTCCAGCAAAACGGTGACTCTAAACGGAGAGAATATGCAGCCTGAAGACACTGCTGTGTATTACTGTGCCAGAGACCCACAATGACACAAACCATCAGTAGAGCTGAACAAAAACCCCTCAGTGCCTGAACTCTTGTAACATGAAGCCACCAGAGGAGGAGCCCTCGGACCACTAACCACTTCTACCAGCTCACTGTCACAGTAAAGAAGGAAACAGTCTTTAGATCTTCAATACTGTAATATCACATACTGTAATATGACACTACAATCACTGTTACATCAGTGAGGATATAAAGTACACACTTTCAAGGGATTGAATACATTCAGCTCACAACATGATTTTATAAGCTTGTGATCCAACTACAATAGAAAATGGTCCTCAAAATGTCCGTTTCTCTTCCATGATATTATTTACAAAAACACTCACATAATTATGTTTTGGATCATAACTGCATTAGTGACTGACTCAGTAGTGTAAAGCCAACTTTGAGATGTTAATTAGTCAAACTATAGAAAGATTTGCAACACATAATGTGTGTTTGTCAGAGATTCAAGTTCCACCTTCTGTTTGTGTGAGATGAAGAACACATGAGTGTTTAATTTTCTTTTTAGATCATTTGAATAAAATGGTCTTCAGTTACTTTATTATCATCGGTATGTAAATCAGCCTCCTTGTGCTCCCCAAATGTCCTCTCTCCGGCCTCTACATGCTAACCACTACTTAATATATGGAAAACAATGAAATATCTTCACACATTTAAGTGGAAGACACACAGATGTAAATAACAAAGTCACCAAGTGACCACATTCAAATAACAATAATAATAACTTAAGGTTAAAAAGTCAAACAAAATAAGTTGGAAGAGATACAATGAGTTTCTTTAAAACACACATAATAAAATATGGTCAATTAGGAGAAAGCCATAATCGGAAGAATGAGTTTTGAAGAGAGATTGAAAAGATGACACTGTTTAATTGCTCCTCTGATTCCAAAACTGAGGGACAAATACAGCAAAGCACAAGTTACCAGTTGAATCTGGTTGACTGTTTGTGAGGAGGAGTCGATGCAAACCTGGGATGTCTTCCACCTCTACTTATGTGACTGCAGAGAGGACAGAGGACAGTGGACACACAGTTCAACATGATGGACTACAGGACAGGACTGCTGCTTCTAACTGTCTGCTGGGCAGGTGAACATTGTCACTAGTCTTGATTTGACAGAGTTTCCTTTTGTGTCACTGACATATTTCACATGTTTTATGTTTGTTTTAGGTGTTGATGGTCAGACTCTGACACAATCTGAACCAGTGGTCAAAAGACCTGGAGAATCTCACAGACTGACCTGTACAACCTCTGGGTTTGACTTTGGTGGCTCCTATATGGCTTGGATCAGACAGGCTCCTGGAAAAGGACTGGAGTGGATTGCATATATCTACACGGATAGTAGCTACATCTACTACTCTCAGTCAGTTCAAGGCCGGTTTACCGTCTCCAGAAACAACAACATGCAGCAGCTGTATCTGCAGATGAACACTCTGAAGACGGAAGATTCTGCTGTTTATTATTGTGCTCGAGACTCACAGTGACTGTAGTTGGTGGAGCAGCTGTACAAAATCCTACAGCACTCATTCTTACTGGGCTGATAGACTTAAAGTATTTTTCATTGACATTATTTACTTTATTCTTGATATATATTTAGTTTTTACGTATTCCATCATATTTTTTACATATAATAAATGTATCATTATATAAAAAATCATGAAAAAATAATATTAATAATAAATATCATTAATAAATATGAAATACAATAACGATTACATGTTCATTAAAGGGCTAAAGACTGCTCCCAAAAGTGGTTGCTGAAATTAAACTTAATACTTTAATACTGAAATTAAAAAATGATAATACACAAACATTTGATTACAACTGATGTAAGACTGGCTTCAAAGATACATTTTTTATGAGAAAATAGGATACTGATGAAATAATAATCATATTGCTCAATAATTCCTGCTCCCTCGACCCGATTCCCTCCTCTCTTCTCCAGGACATCTCACACGACATCTTGCCATTCCTCACCACCCTGATCAACTCCTCCCTCACCTCAGGTGTCATTCCAGCGGATTTTAAGACAGCTACCGTGAAGCCTCTCCTTAAAAAACCCACCCTAGACGCTACTGACATCCAAAGCTACAGACATCCAAAGCTACAGACCTGTATCTCTTCTATCATTCCTCTCTAAAACCTTGGAACGTGCCGCCTACAACCAACTGTCATCCTATCTCTCGCAGAACAACCTCCTTGACCCTAATCAATCAGGATTCAGGACTGCTCACTCCACTGAGACGGCCCTCTTCACAGTGACCGAGTCCCTGCGAGACGCCAGAGCCTCATCCCACTCCTCCGTTCTCATTCTCCTTGACCTATCTGCTGCATTCGACACAGTCAACCACCAAATCCTCCTCTCCACTCTGGCGGAACTTGGCATAACTGACTCTGCTCTCACCTGGTTTACATCATACCTGACAATAATAATCATATTGCTCAATAATTCAAACCAACTGAAAACATTTCACTCTTTCCATCACATGTTGTATTTAAGTGCTTCATGAAAACCATTTCTGAGACGAGACAGTGTTGATCTATAAAGTGGAGGAGAAGTGGAATGATTACAGCCTTTTACTTACATGAACCTATAAACCTCAATGCCTTTAGATAAACACTATTTTTTTCATCTAACACAACACACAAAGGAACAATAAAGCATTTGTTTTTTTGCATTTTGTAACAAAAGTTTCAGTTCCTGAGCAGCTGTGCACATCTGCAATCAATGAAACCATCAAAAATATTTCATGCAAAGCTGCAAACCAGCAGCATCGCTGAAGTTAACTTAAGTTTCATACCATTAACATGATCCTGGCTGCTGTCTCTGCATTTCTGTTTACAGCAAATAAAGTCAGAAAGTCAGCAAAGAAATCAAGAATGCAGTAATTACAAAAAAGCTGAACTCATGCGTTTAACGTTTTTTTTAAAATAACTATTATATAGATAGAATACACAAAATAAACATTGACAGTTTAAGGCAAAGCTAATATTTATTTTTTTATTTCTGTAAATACGGGGACTCTTTATTAAAATGTTACTATTAAGTGTGTCATTAAATTAAAATATGATGTCCAGGCATGTTTTCACCCTGCACATATAAACACACTGAACAGACTCTTATGGCTCAATTAGACCAATGTTGATGTTTAACATGTTTGATTGTATGCAAACTCAGTGGCCTTCCTCTTTACGCAGCTATAAAACATCACATCAGGCTGCCAGTGGAGTTCACAGCACGTCACTTCCAACATCATCATGTTCTCTGTCGCTCTGCTGCTGCTGCTGGCAGCTGGATGTGAGTCTCTTTGGATTTGTCAAAGTCAGCAGTTCTGCTTTTGCAGTATATTTTTTAAACATTTACTTTTCTTTTCACAGGTGTGAAGTGTGAACAGCTGACACAGCCAGCCTCTGTGACTGTGCAGCCAGGTCAACGTCTGACCATCACCTGTCAGGTGTCTTATTCTCTTGGCTACTACACAGCTTGGATCAGACAGCCTGCAGGGAAAGGACTGGAGTGGATCGGATCTGACTGTGATGGATGCACCGCATATTATAAAGATTCACTGAAGAACAAGTTCAGTATCAGCTTAGACTCTTCCAGCAAAACGGTGACTCTAAATGGAGAGAATATGCAGCCTGAAGACACTGCTGTGTATTACTGTGCCAGAGACCCACAATGACACAAACCATCAGTAGAGCTGAACAAAAACCCCTCAGTGCCTGAACTCTTGTAACATGAAGCCACCAGAGGAGGAGCCCTCGGACCACTAACCACTTCTACCAGCTCACTGTCAAGAGAGAAACCATGTTAGATTACATCAAAAAGGTCTTCATTAAATTGAACTCCAGCTGATTTTACTAAAGTACTCTGACATTACAAACACTGATACATCATTGCATGTAACCTTCCAAGTGATGGAATAAAATCAGCTCATAACTCCAGTTCAACAACTACAGCAGGAAGTAATCCTCAAATGTCTGTTCCTCTTCCATGAAAGTGTTATAAAAAATGATCATGATTATTTTTATTATCTGAATCAAAACCGCATTAGCAGATTTTAATTAGTGAATCTCTGGGAAAGTTTGTTTCTAAAAACAAATTAAAATGTTTGCCCGAGATTCAAGTTCCACTTTCTTGTGAGATGAAGAACAGCTGAACATTTCATCTTCATTTTGATTCATTTAAATAACTTGTAGTCAGCTGATTTATTATCATCGGTATGTAAATCAGCCTCCTTGTGATTTGCCTTATAAGGAAGTGAAGTGTGTGTGTTTGTTGTGTGTCAGAGACAGAAGAGCTCACATCAGTTCATCTCCAACATCATCATGTTCTCTGTCGCTCTGATGCTGCTGCTGGCAGCTGCAACCTGTGAGGAGCTTTTAGTGGATTCACACTATTAAACACATTAGAAACGCTGAACAGTCGGTGAATGATGGAGATCATGTTGATTTGTGTTTCCACAGGTGTGAACAGTATTGATCTCATCCAGCCAGACTCGATGGTGGTGCAGCCTGGACAGTCTTTGACCATCACCTGTCAGGTCTCTGGTTATTCTTTGACTGATAGCAGCTATGCAACAGGTTGGATCAGACAGAGTGAAGGAAAACCGATGGACTGGATTAACCATCAGTGGGGAACAAGTGGCCTTCGTCAAAATGAAGCTCTGAAGAACAAGTTCAGCTACAGCAGAGACACTTCTGCTCGAACAGTGACTCTGAAAGGAACGAATCTGCAGCCTGAGGACACAGCTGTGTATTACTGTGTCCGTCGGCCCCACAGTGATACAAACCACCAACAGACCTGCACAAATACTCAGCAACCATGTGACTCAGCCCCACACACACACGTTAACAATGAGACATAAACATAAATAAAGTAATCTGCAGTTACTCCCTGATAGAAGCTCACTTTAACATGATAACAAAAACTCACTTTGGGGATATTGTAAAACTGATGGTCAAAGTCTTCATGTGATGCAAACTGCTTAATAATGAGCACAAAAAAACTTGAACAATGTGTTTCCTACTTTTCCTAACCTATTCCACAAATAATACTGAAATATGCTAGAGGGACCCGTGTACAGTAAACATTTATTTTTATTTTTCACACCAGGAAGTGATCCAAGTCAAATCTATTCCACACTGTGAGGAGGAGTCGATGCAAACCTGGGATGTCTTCCACCTCTACTTATGTGACTGCAGAGAGGACAGAGGACAGTGGACACACAGTTCAACATGATGGACTACAGGACAGGCCTGCTGCTTCTAACTGTCTGCTGGGCAGGTGAACATTGTCACTAGTCTTGATTTGACAAAGTTTCCTTTTGTGTCACTGACATATTTCACATGTTTTATGTTTGTTTTAGGTGTTGATGGTCAGACTCTGACACAATCTGAACCAGTGGTCAAAAGACCTGGAGAATCTCACAAACTGACCTGTACAGCCTCTGGGTTAGACATTAGTGGCTACTGGATGGCTTGGATCAGACAGGCTCCTGGAAAAGGACTGGAGTGGATTGCAACTATCTACACGTGTAGCATCTACTACTCTCAGTCAGTTCAAGGCCGGTTTACCGTCTCCAGAAACAACAACATCAAGCAGCTGTATCTGCAGATGAACACTCTGAAGACGGAAGATTCTGCTGTTTATTATTGTGCTCGAGACTCACAGTGACTGGAGTTGGTGGAGCAGCTGTACTAAATCCTACAGCACTCATTCTTACTGGGCTGATAGATTTTTCATTCACATTATTTACTTTATTCTTGATGTATATTTAGTTTTTACGTATTACATCATTTTTTTCACATATAATAAATTAGTCCCTGCAATATAAACATTCCTGAAAAAATATTATTAATAAATATTATTAAAAAACATTAAATATTATTACAAGATTACATGTTCATAAAAGGGCTAAAGACTGCTCACCAAAGTGGTTGATGAAATTAAACTTCATACTTTAATACTGAAATTCAAAATGATGAAACACAAACATTTGAGTACCACTGATGTATGACTGGCTTCAGAGATACATTTTTTAATGAGAAAATAAGATACTGATAAATAATAATAATCATATTGCTCGATAAAACAAACCAACTGAAAACAACAAGTTTCAGTTCCTGAGCAGCTGTGCACATCTGCAATCAATGAAACCATCAAAAATATTTCATGCAAAGCTGCAAACCAGCAGCATCTCTGAAGTTAACTTAAGTTTCATACCATTAACATGATCCTGGCTGCTGTCTCTGCATTTCTGTTTACAGCAAATAAAGTCAGAAAGTCAGCAAAGAAATCAAGAATGCAATAATTACAAAAAAGCTGAACTCATGCGTTTAACATTTTTTAAATAACAATTATATAGATAGAATATACAAAATAAACATTGACAGTATAAAGCAAAGCTCATATTTATTTTTTTTTATTTCTGTAAATATGGGGACTCTTTATGAAAATGTTACAATAAAGTGTCATTAAATGAAAATATGATTTCCACGCATGTTTTCACCCTGCACATATAAACACACTGAACAGACTCTTATGACTCAATTAGACCAATGTTGATGTTTAACATGTTTGATTGTATGCAAACTCAGTGGCCTTCCTCTTTACGCAGCTATAAAACATCACATCAGGCTGCCAGTGGAGTTCACAGCACGTCACTTCCAACATCATCATGTTCTCTGTCGCTCTGCTGCTGCTGCTGGCAGCTGGATGTGAGTCTCTTTGGATCTGTCAAAGTCAGCAGTTCTGCTTTTGCAGTGTATTTTTTAAACATTTACTTTTCTTTTTACAGGTGTGAAGTGTGAACAGCTGACACAGCCAGCCTCTGTGACTGTGCAGCCAGGTCAACGTCTGACCATCACCTGTCAGGTGTCTTATTCTCTTGGCAGCTACTACACAGCTTGGATCAGACAGCCTGCAGGGAAAGGACTGGAGTGGATCGGACGGAAATCTACGGGAGGCTCTTACTATAAAGATTCACTGAAGAACAAGTTCAGTATCAGCTTAGACTCTTCCAGCAAAACGGTGACTCTAAACGGAGAGAATATGCAGCCTGAAGACACTGCTGTGTATTACTGTGCCAGAGACCCACAATGACACAAACCATCAGTAGAGCTGAACAAAAACCCCTCAGTGCCTGAACTCTTGTAACATGAAGCCACCAGAGGAGGAGCCCTCGGACCACTAACCACTTCTACCAGCTCACTGTCACAGTAAAGAAGGAAACAGTCTTTAGATCTTCAATACTGTAATATCACATACTGTAATATGACACTACAATCACTGTTACATCAGTGAGTATATAAAGTACACACTTTCAAGGGATTGAATACATTCAGCTCACAACTTGATTTAAAAGCTTGTGATTCAACTACAATAGAAAATGGTCCTCAAAATGTCAGTTTCTCTTCCATGATATTATTTACAAAAACACTCACATAATTATTTTTTGGATCATAACTGCATTAGTGACTGACTCAGTAGTGTAAAGCCAACTTTGAGATGTTAATTAGTCAAACTATAGAAAGGTTTGCAACACATAATGTGTGTTTGTCAGAGATTCAAGTTCCACCTTGTGTTTGTGTGAGATGAAGAACACATGAGTGTTTAATTTTCTTTTTAGATCATTTAAATAAAATGGTCTTCAGTTACTTTATTATCATCGGTATGTAAATCAGCCTCCTTGTGCTCCCCAAATGTCCTCTCTCCGGCCTCTACATGCTCACCACTACTTAATATATGGAAAACAATTAAATATCTTCACACATTTAAGTGGAAACACACAGATGTAAATAACAAGGTCACCAAGTGACCACATTCAAATAACAATTATAATAACATGAGGTTAAAAAGTCAAACAAAATAAGTTGTAAGAGATACAATGAGTTTCTTTAAAACACACATAATAAAATATGGTCAATTAGGAGAAAGCCATAATCGTAAATATGAGTTTTGAAGAGAGATTGAAAAGATGACACTGTTTAATTGCTCCTCTGATTCCAAAACTGAGGGACAAATACAGCAAAGCACAAGTTACCAGTTGAATCTGGTTGACTGTTTGTGAGGAGGAGTCGATGCAAACCTGGGATGTCTTCCACCTCTACTTATGTGACTGCAGAGAGGACAGAGGACAGTGGACACACAGTTCAACATGATGGACTACAGGACAGGACTGCTGCTTCTAACTGTCTGCTGGGCAGGTGAACATTGTCACTAGTCTTGATTTGACAAAGTTTCCTTTTGTGTCACTGACATATTTCACATGTTTTATGTTTGTTTTAGGTGTTGATGGTCAGACTCTGACACAATCTGAACCAGTGGTCAAAAGACCTGGAGAATCTCACGGACTGACCTGTACAGCCTCTGGGTTAGACTTTAGTAGCTCTTGGATGGTTTGGGTCAGACAGGCTCCTGGAAAAGGACTGGAGTGGATTTCAATTATCGACTATAACAATGGCAACATCGGCTACTCTCAGTCAGTTCGAGGCCGGTTTACCGTCTCCAGAAACAACAACATGCAGCAGCTGTATCTGCAGATGAACAATCTGAAGACGGAAGATTCTGCTGTTTATTATTGTGCTCGAGACTCACAGTGACTGGAGTTGGTGGAGCAGCTGTACAAAATCCTACAGCACTCATTCTTACTGGGCTGATAGATTTAAAGTATTTTCATTCACATTATTTACTTTATTTTTAATATATTTACTTTACATCATATTTTTTAGATATGATAAATTAATTTTTATCAACACATAAATGAAAAAAAAATACTATGAAAAATATGATTAGTAAACATTAAATATGATAAAGATTACTTGTTCATAAAAGGGCTAAAGACTGCACACCAACTTGGTTCCTGAAATTAAACTTCAAACTTTGATACTGAAATAAAAAAATTATAAAACACAAACATGTGAGTACCACGGAAGTATGACTGGCTTCAATACAACGGCGTATTAGGGCCACTGTCGAAAAAAAAAAAAAAAATCGGAGCCGAGAGAGGTGGGCAATATTCTGAGATTAAAAGTCACAAATTTGCTACTTTTAAAGTGGCAAATTTGCGACTTTAAAACTTGCAAATTTGCTAGTTTTAAAGTCGCAAATTTGCCACTTTAAAACTAGCAAATTTGCCACTTTAAAACTCACAAATTTGCTAATTTTAAAGTCGCAAATTTGCGAGTTTTAAAGTGGCAAATTTGCTAGTTTATTACGATGCTAAAAACCTGCATTTATGCTAACTAACTTCACTTCCGAATGTCGCTTTTATCTTTAATTCATCCCAACGTGTGACGCTTTGCTAAGGCCCTTAAGGTAATGGCTGTTGATGGTTATTGTTGGTTAATTTTATATTGGCCAAATTGTCATCTTATTTGTGGTTATTGAGCAGGTAGTTTGCCAAAGCTAGCAGTAGCTTTCACTTGTTGTCATAGCAACGGCAAACATCCGGGTCAAGCTACGTGATTACTTCCTCTATGACCGCTAGCTTAGCCAAACCACCCGATCAACAAACACACATACCGTAAGATGACAATTTGGCCCATAAAAATTAACCAACACTAACCATCAAGAGCCATCACCCTAACGACCTTAGCAAAGCATTGACACACGGGATGGATTAATTAGAAAGATAAAAGCTTCATTCATGGGAAGTTAGCTAGCATAAATGCCGAATGTTAGCATTGTAATAAACTAGCAAATTTGCAAGTTTTAAAGTCGCAAATTTGCCACTTTAAAACTAGCAAATTTTTGACTTTTAATCTCAGAATATTGCCCACCTCTCTCGGCTCCGTTTTTCATGAATCACTGATAAAAAAAATTATAATATTGCTTGAAAGTACAAACCAACTGAAAACATCTCACTCTTTCTATCACATGTTGTACTTAAGTGCTTCATGAAAACCATTTCTGAGACGAGACAGTGTTGATCTATAAAGTGGAGGAGAAGTGGAATGATTACAGCATTTTACTTACATGAACCTATAAACCTCAATGCCTTTTGATTAACACTATTTTTTTCATCTAACACAACACACAAAGGAACAATAATATATTTGTTTTTTGCATTTTGTAATAAAAGTTTCGGTTCTTGAGCAGCTGTGCACATCTGCAATCAATGAAACCATCAAAAATATTTCATGCAAAGCTGCAAACCAGCAGCATGGCTGAAGTTAACTTAAGTTTCATACCATTAACATGATCCTGGCTGCTGTCTCTGCATTTCTGTTTACAGCAAATAAAGTCAGAAAGTCAGCAAAGAACTCAAGAATGCAATAATTACAAAAAAGCTGAACTCATGCATTTGATGTTTTTTTAAATAACAATTATATTGATAGAATACACAAAATAAACATTGACAGTTTAAGGCAAAGCTAATATTTATTTTTTATTTCTGTAAATACGGGGACTCTTTATTAAAATGTTACAATTAAGTGTGTCATTAAATTAAAATATGATTTCCAGGCATGTTTTCACCCTGCACATATAAACACACTGAACAGACTCTGATGGCTCAATTAGACCAATGTTGATGTTTAACATGTTTGATTGTATGCAAACTCAGTGGCCTTCCTCTTTACGCAGCTATAAAACATCACATCAGGCTGCCAGTGGAGTTCACAGCACGTCACTTCCAACATCATCATGTTCTCTGTCGCTCTGCTGCTGCTGCTGGCAGCTGGATGTGAGTCTCTTTGGATCGGTCAAAGTCAGCAGTTCTGCTTTTGTAGTGTATTTTTTAAACATTTACTTTTCTTTTTACAGGTGTGAAGTGTGAACAGCTGACACAGCCAGCCTCTGTGACTGTGCAGCCAGGTCAACGTCTGACCATCACCTGTCAGGTGTCTTATTCTCTTAGTGACTACTACACAGCTTGGATCAGACAGCCTGCAGGGAAAGGACTGGAGTGGATCGGATACAGCTGTGATGGATGCACCGCTGTTTATAAAGATTCACTGAAGAACAAGTTCAGTATCAGCTTAGACACTTCCAGCAAAACGGTGACTCTAAACGGAGAGAATATGCAGCCTGAAGACACTGCTGTGTATTACTGTGCCAGAGACCCACAATGACACAAACCATCAGTAGAGCTGAACAAAAACCCCTCAGTGCCTGAACTCTTGTAACATGAAGCCACCAGAGGAGGAGCCCTCGGACCACTAACCACTTCTACCAGCTCACTGTCAAGAGAGAAACCATGTTAGATTATATCAAAAAGGTCTTCATTAAATTGAACTCCAGCTGATTTTACTAAAGTACTCTGACATTACAAACACTGATACATCATTGCATGTAACCTTCCAAGTGATGGAATAAAATCAGCTCATAACTCCAGTTCAACGACTACAGCAGGAAGTAATCCTCAAATGTCTATTACTCTTCCATGAAAGTGTTATAAAAAATGATCAGGATTATTTTTATTATCTGAATCAAAACCACATTAGCGGATTTTAATTAGTGAATCTCTAGGAAAGTTTGTTTCTAAAAACAAATTAAAATGTTTGCCCGAGATTCAAGTTCCACTTTCTTGTGAGATGAAGAACAGCTGAACATTTCATCTTCATTTTAATTCATTTAAATAACTTGTAGTCAGCTGATTTATTATCATCGGTATGTAAATCAGCCTCCTTGTGAGTTGCCTTATAAGGAAGTGAAGTGTGTGTGTTTGTTGTGTGTCAGAGACAGAAGAGCTCACATCAGTTCATCTCCAACATCATCATGTTCTCTGTCGCTCTGATGCTGCTGCTGGCAGCTGCAACCTGTGAGGAGCTTTTAGTGGATTCACACTATTAAACACATTAGAAACGCTGAACAGTCGGTGAATGATGGAGATCATGTTGATTTGTGTTTCCACAGGTGTGAACAGTATTGATCTCATCCAGCCAGACTCGATGGTGGTGCAGCCTGGACAGTCTTTGACCATCACCTGTCAGGTCTCTGGTTATTCTTTGACTGATAACAGCTATGCAACAGGTTGGATCAGACAGAGTGAAGGAAAACCGATGGACTGGATTAACCATAAGTGGGGAGGAGGAGACTTTTACCAAAATGAAGCTCTGAAGAACAAGTTCAGCTACAGCAGAGACACTTCTGCTCGAACAGTGACTCTGAAAGGAACGACTCTGCAGCCTGAGGACACAGCTGTGTATTACTGTGTCCGTCGGCCCCACAGTGATACAAACCACCAACAGACCTGCACAAATACTCAGCAACCATGTGACTCAGCCCCACACACACACGTTAACAATGAGACATAAAAATAAATAAAGTCATCTGCAGTTACTCCCTGATAGAAGCTCACTTTAACATGATAACAAAAACTCACTTTGGGGATATTGTAAAACTGACGGTCAAAGTCTTCATGTGATACAAACTGCTTAATAATGAGCACAAAAAAACTTGAACAATGTCTTTCCTACTTTTCCTAACCTATTCCACAAATAATACTGAAATATGCTAGAGGGACCCGTGTACAGTAAACATTTATTTTTATTTTTCACACCAGGAAGTGATCCAAGTCAAGTCCATTCCACACTGTGAGGAGGAGTCGATGCAAACCTGGGATGTCTTCCACCTCTACTTATGTGACTGCAGAGAGGACAGAGGACAGTGGACACACAGTTCAACATGATGGACTACAGGACAGGACTGCTGCTTCTAACTGTCTGCTGGGCAGGTGAACATTGTCACTAGTCTTGATTTGACAGAGTTTCCTTTTGTGTCACTGACATATTTCACATGTTTTATGTTTGTTTTAGGTGTTGATGGTCAGACTCTGACAGAATCTGAACCAGTGGTCAAAAGACCTGGAGAATCTCACAGACTGACCTGTACAGCCTCTGGGTTAGACTTTAGCTACTGGATGGCTTGGATCAGACAGGCTCCTGGAAAAGGACTGGAGTGGATTGCAACTATCTACACGGATAGTAGCAGCACCTACTACCCTCAGTCAGTTCAAGGCCGGTTTACCGTCTCCAGAAACAACAACATGCAGCAGCTGTATCTGCAGATGAACACTCTGAAGACGGAAGATTCTGCTGTTTATTATTGTGCTCGAGACTCACAGTGACTGGAGTTGGTGGAGCAGCTGTACAAAATCCTACAGCACTCATTCTTACTGGGCTGATAGACTTAAAGTATTTTTCATTCACATTATTTACTTTATTCTTGATGTATATTTAGTTTTTACGTATTATGTCATTTTTTCACATATAATAAATTAGTCCCTGCAATATAAACATTCCTGAAAAAAAACATTTCTGAAAATTTTTATTAATAAATATGATTAAAAAACATTAAATATAATTACAAGATTACATGTTAATAAAAGGGCTAAAGACTGCTCACCAAAGTGGTTGCTGAAATTAAACTTCATACTTTAATACTGAAATTCAAAATGATAATACACAAACATTTGAGTACCACTGATGTATGACTGGCTTCAGAGATATATTTTTTTTAATCAAAAAATAAGATACTGACAAAACAATAATAATCATATTGCTCGATAAAACAAACCAACTGAAAACAACAAGTTTCAGTTCCTGAGCAGCTGTGCACATCTGCAATCAATGAAACCATCAAAAATATTTCATGCAAAGCTGCAAACCAGCAGCATCGCTGAAGGTAACTTAAGTTTCATACCATTAACATGATCCTGGCTGCTGTCTCTGCATTTCTGTTTACAGCAAATAAAGTCAGAAAGTCAGCAAAGAAATCAAGAATGCAATAATTACAAAAAAGCTGAACTCGTGCATTCAACATTTTTTTAAATAACAATTATATCGATAGAATACACAAAATAAACATTGACAGTTTAAGGCAAAGCTAATATTTATTTTTTATTTCTGTAATTACGGGGACTCTTTATTAAAATGTTACAATTAAGTGTGTCATTAAATTAAAATATGATTTCCAGGCATGTTTTCACCCTGCACATATAAACACACTGAACAGACTCTTATGGCTCAATTAGACCAATGTTGATGTTTAACATGCTTGATTGTATGCAAACTCAGTGGCCTTCCTCTTTACGCAGCTATAAAACATCACATCAGGCTGCCAGTGGAGTTCACAGCACGTCACTTCCAACATCATCATGTTCTCTGTCGCTCTGATGCTGCTGCTGGCAGCTGGATGTGAGTCTCTTTGGATTTGTCAAAGTCAGCAGTTCTGCTTTTGCAGTGTATTTTTTAAACATTTACTTTTCTTTTTACAGGTGTGAAGTGTGAACAGCTGACACAGCCAGCCTCTGTGACTGTGCAGCCAGGTCAACGTCTGACCATCACCTGTCAGGTGTCTTATTCTCTTAGCAGCTACTGGACAGCTTGGATCAGACAGCCTGCAGGGAAAGGACTGGAGTGGATGAGTAGTGACTCAGATGTCAAAGATTCACTAAAGAACAAGTTCAGTGTCAACTTAGACTCTTCCAGCAGCACAGTGACTCTAAACGGAGAGAATATGCAGCCTGAAGACACTGCTGTGTATTACTGTGCCAGAGACCCACAATGACACAAACCATCAGTAGAGCTGAACAAAAACCCCTCAGTGCCTGAACTCTTGTAACATGAAGCCACCAGAGGAGGAGCCCTCGGACCACTAACCACTTCTACCAGCTCACTGTCACAGTAAAGAAGGAAAGGTCTTTTGATTATCAAAAGGTTATTCATTTAATTTAAATCACATTCCATCATTTTTTAAATCATCTGACATTATACTCACGGATACATCCCTGTATATAAATAAACCTTCAAGTGATTACAATGAATTCAGCTCATAACTTGATTATTCAAGCTTGTGATCCAACTAGAGTATAAATGAATCCTCATAAAGTCTAATTTCTCTTACATGAAATCATTAGTTTAAATTCTAACAGCAACTGAATCTGTAGTGTTTAGCCAACTTCATGATGATTCACTTCTTTTATGTAACATTTATGTTGGCAGCACGTCCTTGAGCCACATGAATGTTTCTATTGTTCTGATAATTCTAGACTCACTCTTCTTACAATTAATAGATAAGGCCTATTGTCACAATGCTTTGTCATTTTTAAAATGTGCTTTCATCAGAGATTAAAGTTCTCTTTCAAGAACAGCTGAACATTTCATCTTCATTTTGATTCATTTAAATAACTTGTAGTCAGCTGATTTATTATCATCGGTATGTAAATCAGCCTCCTTGTGAGTTGCCTTATAAGGAAGTGAAGTGTGTGTGTTTGTTGTGTGTCAGAGACAGAAGAGCTCACATCAGTTCATCTCCAACATCATCATGTTCTCTGTCGCTCTGATGCTGCTGCTGGCAGCTGCAACCTGTGAGGAGCTTTTAGTGGATTCACACTATTAAACACATTAGAAACGCTGAACAGTCGGTGAATGATGGAGATCATGTTGATTTGTGTTTCCACAGGTGTGAACAGTATTGATCTCATCCAGCCAGACTCGATGGTGGTGCAGCCTGGACAGTCTTTGACCATCACCTGTCAGGTCTCTGGTTATTCTTTGACTGATAACAGCTATGCAACAGGTTGGATCAGACAGAGAGAAGGAAAACCGATGGACTGGATTAACCATAAGTGGGGAGGAGGAGACTTTTACTAAAATGAAGCTCTGAAGAACAAGTTCAGCTACAGCAGAGACACTTCTGCTCGAACAGTGACTCTGAAAGGAACGAATCTGCAGCCTGAGGACACAGCTGTGTATTACTGTGTCCGTTACACCACAGTGATACAAACCACCAACAGACCTGCACAAATACTCAGCAACCATGTGACTCAGCCCCACACACACACGTTAACAATGAGACATAAAAATAAATAAAGTCATCTGCAGTTACTCCCTGATAGAAGCTCACTTTAACATGATAACAAAAACTCACTTTGGGGATATTGTAAAACTGATGGTCAAAGTCTTCATGTGATGCAAACTGCTTAATAATGAGCACAAAAAAACTTGAACAATGTGTTTCCTACTTTTCCTAACCTATTCCACAAATAATACTGAAATATGCTAGAGGGACCCGTGTACAGTAAACATTTATTTTTATTTTTCACACCAGGAAGTGATCCAAGTCAAATCTATTCCACACTGTGAGGAGGAGTCGATGCAAACCTGGGATGTCTTCCACCTCTACTTATGTGACTGCAGAGAGGACAGAGGACAGTGGACACACAGTTCAACATGATGGACTACAGGACAGGACTGCTGCTTCTAACTGTCTGCTGGGCAGGTGAACATTGTCACTAGTCTTGATTTGACAGAGTTTCCTTTTGTGTCACTGACATATTTCACATGTTTTATGTTTGTTTTAGGTGTTGATGGTCAGACTCTGACAGAATCTGAACCAGTGGTCAAAAGACCTGGAGAATCTCACAGACTGACCTGTACAGCCTCTGGGTTTGACATTAGTAGCTACTGGATGGCTTGGATCAGACAGGCTCCTGGAAAAGGACTGGAGTGGATTGCATATATCAGATATGACAGTGCCTACATCTACTACTCTCAGTCAGTTCAAGGCCGGTTTACCGTCTCCAGAAACAACAACATGCAGCAGCTGTATCTGCAGATGAACACTCTGAAGACGGAAGATTCTGCTGTTTATTATTGTGCTCGAGACTCACAGTGACTGGAGTTGGTGGAGCAGCTGTACAAAATCCTACAGCACTCATTCTTACTGGGCTGATAGACTTAAAGTATTTTTCATTCACATTATTTACTTTATTCTTGATGTATATTTAGTTTTCACGTATTATGTCATTTTTTCACATATAATATATTAGTCCCTGCAATATAAACATTCCTGAAAAAAAACATTTCTGAAAAATGTTATTAATAAATATGATTAAAAAACATTAAATATAATTACAAGATTACATGTTAATAAAAGGGCTAAAGACTGCTCACCAAAGTGGTTGCTGAAATTAAACTTCATACTTTAATATTGAAATTCAAAATGATAAAACACAAACATTTGAGTACCACTGATGTATGACTGGCTTCAGAGATATAATTTTTTTATCAAAAAATAAGATACTGACAAAACAATAATAATAATATTGCTCGATAATACAAACCAACTGAAAACAACACGTGTCACTTCCTGAGCAGCTGTGCACATCTGCAATCAATGAAACCATCAAAAATATTTCATGCAAAGCTGCAAACCAGCAGCATCGCTGAAGTTAACTTAAGTTTCATACCATTAACATGATCCTGGCTGCTGTCTCTGCATTTCTGTTTACAGCAAATAAAGTCAGAAAGTCAGCAAAGAAATCAAGAATGCAATAATTACAAAAAAGCTGAACTCATGCGTTTAACGTTATTTTAAATAACAATTATATAGATAGAATACACAAAATAAACATTGACAATTTAACGCAAAGCAAATATATTTTTAGGGCCACGGGGCAATCGCACCGAGCACTGGTCCCTACAGCTATGAAATAGCTGAGGGGACCAGTGCTCGAAAATACGGGGACTCTTTATTAAAATGTTACAATTAAGTGTGTCATTAAATTAAAATATGACTTCCAGGCATGTTTTCACCCTGCACATATAAACACATACTGAACAGACTCTTATGGCTGAATTAGACCAATGTTGATGTTTAACATGTTTGATTGTATGCAAACTCAGTGGCCTTCCTCTTTACGCAGCTATAAAACATCACATCAGGCTGCCAGTGGAGTTCACAGCACGTCACTTCCAACATCATCATGTTCTCTGTCGCTCTGATGCTGCTGCTGGCAGCTGGATGTGAGTCTCTTTGGATTTGTCAAAGTCAGCAGTTCTGCTTTTGCAGTGTATTTTTTAAACATTTACTTTTCTTTTTACAGGTGTGAAGTGTGAACAGCTGACACAGCCAGCCTCTGTGACTGTGCAGCCAGGTCAACGTCTGACCATCACCTGTCAGGTGTCTTATTCTCTTAGCAGCTACGAGACTGCTTGGATCAGACAGCCTGCAGGGAAAGGACTGGAGTGGATCGGACAGAAATCTACATCGTACACTTACTATAAAGATTCACTGAAGAACAAGTTCAGTATCAGCTTAGACTCTTCCAGCAAAACGGTGACTCTAAACGGAGAGAATATGCAGCCTGAAGACACTGCTGTGTATTACTGTGCCAGAGACCCACAATGACACAAACCATCAGTAGAGCTGAACAAAAACCCCTCAGTGCCTGAACTCTTGTAACATGAAGCCACCAGAGGAGGAGCCCTCGGACCACTAACCACTTCTACCAGCTCACTGTCAAGAGAGAAACCATGTTAGATTACATCAAAAAGGTCTTCATTAAATAGAACTCCAGCTGATTTTACTAAAGTACTCTGACATTACAAACACTGATACATCATTGCATGTAACCTTCCAAGTGATGGAATAAAATCAGCTCATAACTCCAGTTCAACGACTACAGCAGGAAGTAATCCGCAAATGTCTGTTCCTCTTCCATGAAAGTGTTATAAAAAATGATCAGGATTACTTTTATTATCTGAATCATAACCAATGTGAGCGTGAATGGTTGTCTGTCTCTACATGTCGGCCCTGTGATAGACTGGCGTCCTGTCCAGGGTGTACCCTGCCTTCGCCCAATGACAGCTGGGATCGGCTCTAGCCCCCCCGCAACCCTGAATACAGGATAAGCGGTAGAAAATGGATGGATGGATGGATGGATGGATGGATGGATGGATGGATGGATGGATGGATGAATCATAACCGCATTAGGCAAACATTTTAATTTGTTATTAGAAACAAACTTTCCTAAAGATTCACTAATTAAAATCCACTGAGATTCAAGTTCAACCTTCTTGTGAGATGAAGAACAGCTGAACATTTCATCTTCATTTTGATTCATTTAAATAACTTGTAGTCAGCTGATTTATTATCATCGGTATGTAAATCAGCCTCCTTGTGAGTTGCCTTATAAGGAAGTGAAGTGTGTGTGTTTGTTGTGTGTCAGAGACAGAAGAGCTCACATCAGTTCATCTCCAACATCATCATGTTCTCTGTCGCTCTGATGCTGCTGCTGGCAGCTGCAACCTGTGAGGAGCTTTTAGTGGATTCACACTATTAAACACATTAGAAACGCTGAACAGTCGGTGAATGATGGAGATCATGTTGATTTGTGTTTCCACAGGTGTGAACAGTATTGATCTCATCCAGCCAGACTCGATGGTGGTGCAGCCTGGACAGTCTTTGACCATCACCTGTCAGGTCTCTGGTTATTCTTTGACTGATAACAGCTATGCAACAGGTTGGATCAGACAGAGTGAAGGAAAACCGATGGACTGGATTAACTATCAGTGGGGAACAAGTGGCCTTCGTCAAAATGAAGCTCTGAAGAACAAGTTCAGCTACAGCAGAGACACTTCTGCTCGAACAGTGACTCTGAAAGGAACAAATCTGCAGCCTGAGGACACAGCTGTGTATTACTGTGTCCGTTACACCACAGTGATACAAACCACCAACAGACCTGCACAAATACTCAGCAACCATGTGACTCAGCCCCACACACACGTTAACAATGAGACATAAAAATAAATAAAGTCATCTGCAGTTACTCCCTGATAGAAGCTCACTTTAACATAACAAAAACTCACTTTGGGGATATTGTAAAACTGATAGTCAAAGTCTTCATGTGATGCAAACTGCTTAATAATGAACAAAAAAAACTTGAACAATGTGTTTCCTACTTTTCCTAACCTATTCCACAAATAATACTGAAATATGCTAGAGGGACCCGTGTACAGTAAACATTTATTTTTATTTTTCACACCAGGAAGTGATCCAAGTCAAATCCATTCCACACTGTGAGGAGGAGTCGATGCAAACCTGGGATGTCTTCCACCTCTACTTATGTGACTGCAGAGAGGACAGTGGACACACAGTTCAACATGATGGACTACAGGACAGGACTGCTGCTTCTAACTGTCTGCTGGGCAGGTGAACATTGTCACTAGTCTTGATTTGACAGAGTTTCCTTTTGTGTCACTGACATATTTCACATGTTTTATGTTTGTTTTAGGTGTTGATGGTCAGACTCTGACAGAATCTGAACCAGTGGTCAAAAGACCTGGAGAATCTCACAGACTGACCTGTACAGCCTCTGGGTTTAACTTTGGTGGCTCCCATATGGCTTGGATCAGACAGGCTCCTGGAAAAGGACTGGAGTGGATTGCATATATCAGCTCGGGTAGAGGTGGCAGCACCTACAACTCTCAGTCAGTTCGAGGCCGGTTTACCGTCTCCAGAAACAACAACATGCAGCAGCTGTATCTGCAGATGTACACTCTGAAGACGGAAGATTCTGCTGTTTATTATTGTGCTCGAGACTCACAGTGACTGGAGTTGGTGGAGCAGCTGTACAAAATCCTACAGCACTCATTCTTACTGGGCTGATAGACTTAAAGTTTTTTCATTCACATTATTTACTTTATTCTTGATATATATACTTTTTTCCATGTTTTACATCATATTGTTTGCATATAATAAATGTATCTTAGTCCCACCATTATACACATTCCTGAAAAAATAATATTATTAATAAACATTAAATGCGATAAGAATTACATGTTTATAAAAGGGCTAAAGACTGCTCACCAAAGTGGTTGCTAAAATTAAACTTCATATTTTAATACTGAAATTAAGAAATGATAAAACACAAACATTTGAGTACCACTGATGTATGACTGGCTTCAGAGATACATTTTTTACGAGAAAATAAGATACTGACAAAATAATAATAATAATATTGCTCGATAAAACAAACCAACTGAAAACAACAAGTTTCAGTTCCTGAGCAGCTGTGCACATCTGCAATCAATGAAACTATCAAAAATATTTCATGCAAAACTGCAAACCAGCAGCATCGCTGAAGTTAACTTAAGTTTCATACCATTAACATGATCCTGGCTGCTGTCTCTGCATTTCTGTTTACAGCAAATAAAGTCAGAAAGTCAGCAAAGAAATCAAGAATGCAATAATTACAAAAAATCTGAACTCATGCGTTTAACGTTTTTTAAATAACAATTATATAGATAGAATACACAAAATATACATTGATAGTTTAAAGCAAAGCTAATATTTATTTTTTTATTTCTGTAAATATGGGGACTCTTTATAAAAATGTTACAATTAAGTGTGTTTTTAAATTAAAATATGATTTCCAGGCATGTTTTCACACTGCACATATAAACACACTGAACAGACTCTTATGGCTCAATTAGACCAATGTTGATGTTTAACATGTTTGATTGTATGCAAACTCAGTGGCCTTCCTCTTTACGCAGCTATAAAACATCACATCAGGCTGCCAGTGGAGTTCACAGCACGTCACTTCCAACATCATCATGTTCTCTGTCGCTCTGCTGCTGCTGCTGGCAGCTGGATGTGAGTCTCTTTGGATTTGTCAAAGTCAGCAGTTCTGCTTTTGCAGTGTTTTTTTTAAACATTTATTTTTCTTTTTACAGGTGTGAAGTGTGAACAGCTGACACAGCCAGCCTCTGTGACTGTGCAGCCAGGTCAACGTCTGACCATCACCTGTCAGGTGTCTTATTCTCTTAGCAGCTACAACACAGCTTGGATCAGACAGCCTGCAGGGAAAGGACTGGAGTGGATCGGACAGAAATAAACGGGAGGCTCTTACTATAAAGATTCACTGAAGAACAAGTTCAGTATCAGCTTAGACACTTCCAGCAAAACGGTGACTCTAAACGGAGAGAATATGCAGCCTGAAGACACTGCTGTGTATTACTGTGCCAGAGACCCACAATGACACAAACCATCAGTAGAGCTGAACAAAAACCCCTCAGTGCCTGAACTCTTGTAACATGAAGCCACCAGAGGAGGAGCCCTCGGACCACTAACCACTTCTACCAGCTCACTGTCACAGTAAAGAAGGAAACAGTCTTTAGATCTTCAATACTGTAATATCACATACTGTAATATGACACTACAATCACTGTTACATCAGTGAGGATATAAAGTACACACTTTCCATGATATTATTTACAAAAACACTCACATAATTATTTTTTGCATCATAACTGCATTAGTGACTGACTCAGTAGTGTAAAGCCAACTTTGAGATGTTAATTAGTCAAACTATAGAAAGGTTTGCAACACATAATGTGTGTTTGTCAGAGATTCAAGTTCCACCTTCTGTTTGTGTGAGATGAAGAACACATGAGTGTTTAATTTTCTTTTTAGATCATTTAAATAAAATGGTCTTCAGTTACTTTATTATCATCGGTATGTAAATCAGTCTCCTTGTGCTCCCCAAATGTCCTCTCTCCGGCCTCTACATGCTCACCACTACTTAATATATGGAAAACAATGAAATATCTTCACACATTTAAGTGGAAACACACAGATGTAAATAACAAGGTCACCAAGTGACCACATTCAAATAACAATAATAATAACTTGAGGTTAAAAAGTCAAACAAAATAAGTTGTAAGAGATACAATGAGTTTCTTTAAAACACACATAATAAAATATAGTCAATTAGGAGAAAGCCATAATCGTAAAAATGAGTTTGGAGAGAGATTGAAAAGATGACACTGTTTAATTGCTCCTCTGATTCCAAAACTGAGGGACAAATACAGCAAAGCACAAGTTACCAGTTGAATCTGGTTGACTGTTTGTGAGGAGGAGTCGATGCAAACCTGGGATGTCTTCCACCTCTACTTATGTGACTGTAGAGAGGACAGAGGACAGTGGACACACAGTTCAACATGATGGACTACAGGACAGGACTGCTGCTTCTAACTGTCTGCTGGGCAGGTGAACATTGTCACTAGTCTTGATTTGACAGAGTTTCCTTTTGTGTCACTGACATATTTCACATGTTTTATGTTTGTTTTAGGTGTTGATGGTCAGACTCTGACACAATCTGAACCAGTGCTCAAAAGACCTGGAGAATCTCACAGACTGACCTGTACAGCCTCTGGGTTTACACTCGGCAGCTATTATATGGTTTGGATCAGACAGGCTCCTGGAAAAGGACTGGAGTGGATTGCCCAGAGTCATAATGCTGGTGGTACCGATTACCACTCTCAGTCAGTTCAAGGCCGGTTTATCGTCTCCAGAAACAACAACATGCAGCAGCTGTATCTGCAGATGAACAGTCTGAAGACGGAAGATTCTGCTGTTTATTATTGTGCTCGATACTCACAGTGACTGGAGTTGGTGGAGCAGCTGTACAAAATCCTACAGCACTCATTCTTACTGGGCTGATAGACTTAAAGCATTTTTCATTCACGTTATTTACTTTTTCTTGATGTATATTTAGTTTTTACACTTTACAACATTTTTTTTACGTATTATAAATTAATCTTAATCTATACATAAATGAAAACAAATATTACGAATAAATATGATAAAGATTACATGTTCATAAAAGGGCTAAAGACTGCTCACCAATGTTGTTGCTAAAATTAAACTTAATACTTTAACACTGAAATTAAAGTATGATAAAATACAAACATGTGAGTACCACTGATGTATGACTTCAAAGATATATTTCATGAATCACTGATGAAAAAATTATAATATTGCTTGAAAATACAAACCAACTGAAAACATTTCACTCTTTCCATCACATGTTGTATTTAAGTGCTTCATGAAAACCATTTCTGAGACGAGACAGTGTTGATCTATAAAGTGGAGGAGAAGTGGAATGATTACAGCATTTTACTTACATGAACCTATAAACCTCAATGCCTTTAGATAAACACTATTTTTTTCATCTAACACAACACACAAAGGAATAATAAAGCATTTGTTTTTTGCATTTTGTAATAAACGTTTCAGTTCCTGAGCAGCTGTGCACATCTGCAATCAATGAAACCATCAAAAATATTTCATGCAAAGCTGCAAACCAGCAGCATCGCTGAAGTTAACTTAAGTTTCATACCATTAACATGATCCTGGCTGCTGTCTCTGCATTTCTGTTTACAGCAAATAAAGTCAGAAAGTCAGCAAAGAAATCAAGAATGCAATAATTACAAAAAAGCTGAACTCATGCGTTTAAGGTTTTTTTAAATAAAAATTATAGAGATAGAATACACAAAATATACATTGATAGTTAAAGGCAAAGCTAATATTTATTTATTTTATTTCTGTAAATACGGGGACTCTTTATAAAAATGTTACAATTAAGTGTCATTAAATTAAAATATGATGTCCAGGCATGTTTTCACCCTGCACATATAAACACACTGAACAGACTCTTATGGCTCAATTAGACCAATGTTGATGTTTAACATGTTTGATTGTATGCAAACTCAGTGGCCTTCCTCTTTACGCAGCTATAAAACATCACATCAGGCTGCCAGTGGAGTTCACAGCACGTCACTTCCAACATCATCATGTTCTCTGTCGCTCTGCTGCTGCTGCTGGCAGCTGGATGTGAGTCTCTTTGGATTTGTCAAAGTCAGCAGTTCTGCTTTTGCAGTGTATTTTTTAAACATTTACTTTTCTTTTTACAGGTGTGAAGTGTGAACAGCTGACACAGCCAGCCTCTGTGACTGTGCAGCCAGGTCAACGTCTGACCATCACCTGTCAGGTGTCTTATTCTCTTGGCAGCTACTACACAGCTTGGATCAGACAGTCTGCAGGGAAAAGACTGGAGTGGATCGGACGGAAATATACGGGAGACTCTTCGTATAAAGATTCACTGAAGAACAAGTTCAGTATCAGCTTAGACACTTCCAGCAAAACGGTGACTCTAAACGGAGAGAATATGCAGCCTGAAGACACTGCTGTGTATTACTGTGCCAGAGACCCACAATGACACAAACCACCAGTAGAGCTGAACAAAAACCCCTCAGTGCCTGAACTCTTGTAACATGAAGCCACCAGAGGAGGAGCCCTCGGACCACTAACCACTTCTACCAGCTCACTGTCAAGAGAGAAACCATGTTAGATTATATCAAAAAGGTCTTCATTAAATTGAACTCCAGCTGATTTTACTAAAGTACTCTGACATTACAAACACTGATACATCATTGCATGTAACCTTCCAAGTGATGGAATAAAATCAGCTCATAACTCCAGTTCAACAACTACAGCAGGAAGTAATCCTCAAATGTCTGTTACTCTTCCATGAAAGTGTTATAAAAAATGATCAGGATTATTTTCATCATCTGAATCAAAACCACATTAGCGGATTTTAATTAGTGAATCTTCACGAAAGTTTGTTTCTAATAACAAATTAAAATGTTTGCCTGAGATTCAAGTTCAACATTCTTATGAGATGAAGAACAGCTGAACATTTCATCTTCATTTTGATTCATTTAAATAACTTGTAGTCAGCTGATTTATTATCATCGGTATGTAAATCAGCCTCCTTGTGAGTTGCCTTATAAGGAAGTGAAGTGTGTGTGTTTGTTGTGTGTCAGAGACAGAAGAGCTCACATCAGTTCATCTCCAACATCATCATGTTCTCTGTCGCTCTGATGCTGCTGCTGGCAGCTGCAACCTGTGAGGAGCTTTTAGTGGATTCACACTATTAAACACATTGGAAACGCTGAACAGTCGGTGAATGATGGAGATCATGTTGATTTGTGTTTCCACAGGTGTGAACAGTATTGATCTCATCCAGCCAGACTCGATGGTGGTGCAGCCTGGACAGTCTTTGACCATCACCTGTCAGGTCTCTGGTTATTCTTTGACTGATGACAGCTATGCAACAGGTTGGATCAGACAGAGTGAAGGAAAACCGATGGACTGGATTAACCATAAGTGGGGAGGAGGAGGCTTTTACCAAAATGAAGCTCTGAAGAACAAGTTCAGCTACAGCAGAGACACTTCTGCTCGAACAGTGACTCTGAAAGGAACAAATCTGCAGCCTGAGGACACAGCTGTGTATTACTGTGTCCGTTACACCACAGTGATACAAACCACCAACAGACCTGCACAAATACTCAGCAACCATGTGACTCAGCTCCACACACACACGTTAACAATGAGACATAAAAATAAATAAAGTCATCTGCAGTTACTCCCTGATAGAATCTCACTTTAACATGATAACAAAAACTCACTTTGGGGATATTGTAAAACTGATGGTCAAAGTCTTCATGTGATGCAAACTGCTTAATAATGAGCACAAAAAAACTTGAACAATGTGTTTCCTACTTTTCCTAACCTATTCCACAAATAATACTGAAATATCCTAGAGGGACCCGTGTACAGTAAACATTTATTTTTATTTTTCACACCAGGAAGTGATCCAAGTCAAATCCGTTCCACATTGTGAGGAGGAGTCGATGCAAACCTGGGATGTCTTCCACCTCTACTTATGTGACTGCAGAGAGGACAGAGGACAGTGGACACACAGTTCAACATGATGGACTACAGGACAGGACTGCTGCTTCTAACTGTCTGCTGGGCAGGTGAACATTGTCACTAGTCTTGATTTGACAGAGTTTCCTTTTGTGTCACTGACATATTTCACATGTTTTATGTTTGTTTTAGGTGTTGATGGTCAGACTCTGACAGAATCTGAACCAGTGGTCAAAAGACCTGGAGAATCTCACAGACTGACCTGTACAGCCTCTGGGTTTACATTCAGCAGCTATTATATGGCCTGGATCAGACAGGCTCCTGGAAAAGGACTGGAGTGGATTGCCAGTGTTTATGACACTAGCTACATCTACTACTCTCAGTCAGTTCAAGGCCGGTTTACCGTCTCCAGAAACAACAACATGCAGCAGCTGTATCTGCAGATGAACACTCTGAAGACGGAAGATTCTGCTGTTTATTATTGTGCTCGAGACTCACAGTGACTGGAGTTGGTGGAGCAGCTGTACAAAATCCTACAGCACTCATTCTTACTGGGCTGATAGACTTAAAGTATTTTTCATTCACAATATTTACTTTATTTTTGATATATTTACTTTTACATAATATTTTTTACATATAACAAATTATTTTTTATCTACAAATACATGAAAAAAATACTATGAAAAATATGATAAGTAAACATTAAATATGATAAAGATTACTTGTTCATAAAAGGGCTAAAGACTGCACACCAACATGGTTCCTGAAATTAAAATTCAAACTTTGATACTGAAATAAAAAAAATGATAAAACACAAACATGTGAGTACCACTGATGTATAACTTCAAAGATATATTTCATGAATCACTGATACAAAAATTATAATATTGCTTGAAAATACAAACTAACTGAAAACATTTCACTCTTTCCATCACATGTTGTATTTAAGTGCTTCATGAAAACCATTTCTGAGACGAGACAGTGTTGATCTATAAAGTGGAGGAGAAGTGGAATGATTACAGCATTTTACTTACATGAACCTATAAACCTCAATGCCTTTTGATTAACACTATTTTTTTCATCTAACACAACACACACAGGAACAATTAATGATTTGTTTTTTGCATTTTGTAATAAAAGTTTCAGTTCCTGAGCAGCTGTGCACATCTGCAATCAATGAAACCATCAAAAATATTTCATGCAAAGCAGCAAACCAGCAGCATCGCTGAAGTTAACTTAAGTTTCATACCATTAACATGATCCTGGCTGCTTTCTCTGCATTTCTGTTTACAGCAAATAAAGTCAGAAAGTCAGCAAAGAAATCAAGAATGCAATAATTACAAAAAAGCTGAACTAATGCGTTTAACGTTTTTTAAATAACAATTATATAGATAGAATACACAAAATATACATTGATAGTTAAAGGCAAAGCTAATCGTTTTTTATTTCTGTAAATACGGGGACTCTTTATTAAAATGTTACTATTAAGTGTGTCATTAAATTAAAATATGATTTCCAGGCATGTTTTCACCCTGCACATATAAACACACTGAACAGACTCTTATGGCTCAATTAGACCAATGTTGATGTTTAACATGTTTGATTGTATGCAAACTCAGTGGCCTTCCTCTTTACGCAGCTATAAAACATCACATCAGGCTGCCAGTGGAGTTCACAGCACGTCACTTCCAACATCATCATGTTCTCTGTCGCTCTGCTGCTGCTGCTGGCAGCTGGATGTGAGTCTCTTTGGATTTGTCAAAGTCAGCAGTTCTGCTTTTGCAGTGTATTTTTTAAACATTTACTTTTCTTTTTACAGGTGTGAAGTGTGAACAGCTGACACAGCCAGCCTCTGTGACTGTGCAGCCAGGTCAACGTCTGACCATCACCTGTCAGGTGTCTTATTCTCTTAGCGACTACTGGACAGCTTGGATCAGACAGCCTGCAGGGAAAGGACTGGAGTGGATCGGAATGAAATATACGGGAAACTCTTACTATAAAGATTCACTGAAGAACAAGTTCAGTATCAGCTTAGACACTTCCAGCAAAACGGTGACTCTAAACGGAGAGAATATGCAGCCTGAAGACACTGCTGTGTATTACTGTGCCAGAGACCCACAATGACACAAACCATCAGTAGAGCTGAACAAAAACCCCTCAGTGCCTGAACTCTTGTAACATGAAGCCACCAGAGGAGGAGCCCTCGGACCACTAACCACTTCTACCAGCTCACTGTCACAGTAAAGAAGGAAACAGTCTTTAGATCTTCAATACTGTAATATCACATACTGTAATATGACACTACAATCACTGTTACATCAGTGAGGATATAAAGTACACACTTTCAAGGGATTGAATACATTCAGCTCACAACTTGATTTTAAAAGCTTGTGATCCAACTACAATAGAAAATGGTCCTCAAAATGTCCGTTTCTCTTCCATGATATAATTTACAAAAACACTCACATAATTATTTTTTGGATCATAACTGCATTAGTGACTGACTCAGTAGTGTAAAGCCAACTTTGAGATGTTAATTAGTCAAACTATAGAAAGGTTTGCAACACATAATGTGTGTTTGTCAGAGATTCAAGTTCCACCTTCTGTTTGTGTGAGATGAAGAACACATGAGTGTTTAATTTTCTTTTTAGATCATTTAAATAAAATGGTCTTCAGTTACTTTATTATCATCGGTATGTAAATCAGCCTCCTTGTGCTCCCCAAATGTCCTCTCTCCGGCCTCTACATGCTCACCACTACTTAATATATGGAAACAATGAAATATCTTCACACGTTTAAGTGGAAGACACACAGATGTAAATAACAAGGTCACCAAGTGACCACATTCAAATAACAATTATAATAACAACAGGTTAAAAAGTCAAACAAAATAAGTTGTAAGAGATACAATGAGTTTCTTTAAAACACACATAATAAAATATGGTCAATTAGGAGAAAGCCATAATCGTAAAAATGAGTTTTGGAGAGAGATTGAAAAGATGACACTGTTTAATTGCTCCTCTGATTCCAAAACTGAGGGACAAATACAGCAAAGCACAAGTTACCAGTTGAATCTGGTTGACTGTTTGTGAGGAGGAGTCGATGCAAACCTGGGATGTCTTCCACCTCTACTTATGTGACTGCAGAGAGGACAGAGGACAGTGGACACACAGTTCAACATGATGGACTACAGGACAGGACTGCTGCTTCTAACTGTCTGCTGGGCAGGTGAACATTGTCACTAGTCTTGATTTGACAAAGTTTCCTTTTGTGTCACTGACATATTTCACGTTTTATGTTTGTTTTAGGTGTTGATGGTCAGACTCTGACACAATCTGAACCAGTGGTCAAAAGACCTGGAGAATCTCACAGACTGACCTGTACAGCCTCTGGGTTTACACTCGGCAGCTATTATATGGTTTGGATCAGACAGGCTCCTGGAAAAGGACTGGAGTGGATTGCCCAGAGTCATAATGCTGGTGGTACCGATTACCACTCTCAGTCAGTTCAAGGCCGGTTTATCGTCTCCAGAAACAACAACATGCAGCAGCTGTATCTGCAGATGAACACTCTGAAGACGGAAGATTCTGCTGTTTATTATTGTGCTCGATACTCACAGTGACTGGAGTTGGTGGAGCAGCTGTACAAAATCCTACAGCACTCATTCTTACTGGGCTGATAGACTTAAAGTATTTTTCATTCACGTTATTTACTTTATTCTTGATGTATATTTAGTTTTTACACTTTACAACATTATTTTTTACGTATTATAAATTAATCTTAATCTATACATAAATGAAAACAAATATTACGAATAAATATGATAAAGATTACATGTTCATAAAAGGGCTAAAGACTGCTCACCAATGTTGTTGCTAAAATTAAACTTAATACTTTAACACTGAAATTAAAGTATGATAAAATACAAACATGTGAGTACCACTGATGTATGACTTCAAAGATATATTTCATGAATCACTGATGAAAAAATTATAATATTGCTTGAAAATACAAACCAACTGAAAACATTTCACTCTTTCCATCACATGTTGTATTTAAGTGCTTCATGAAAACCATTTCTGAGACGAGACAGTGTTGATCTATAAAGTGGAGGAGAAGTGGAATGATTACAGCATTTTACTTACATGAACCTATAAACCTCAATGCCTTTAGATAAACATTATTTTTTTCATCTAACACAACACACAAAGGAAAAATAAAGCATTTGTTTTTTGCATTTTGTAATAAAAGTTTCAGTTCCTGAGCAGCTGTGCACATCTGCAATCAATGAAACCATCAAAAATATTTCATGCAAAGCTGCAAACCAGCAGCATCGCTGAAGTTAACTTAAGTTTCATACCATTAACATGATCCTGGCTGCTGTCTCTGCATTTCTGTTTACAGCAAATAAAGTCAGAAAGTCAACAAAGAAATCAAGAATGCAATAATTACAAAAAAGCTGAACTCATGCGTTTAAGGTTTTTTTAAATAGAAATTATATAGATAGAATACACAAAATATACATTAATAGTTAAAGGCAAAGCTAATATTTATTTATTTTATTTCTGTAAATACGGGGACTCTTTATAAAAATGTTACAATTAAGTGTGTCATTAAATTAAAATATGATGTCCAGGCATGTTTTCACCCTGCACATATAAACACACTGAACAGACTCTTATGGCTCAATTAGACCAATGTTGATGTTTAACATGTTTGATTGTATGCAAACTCAGTGGCCTTCCTCTTTACGCAGCTATAAAACATCACATCAGGCTGCCAGTGGAGTTCACAGCACGTCACTTCCAACATCATCATGTTCTCTGTCGCTCTGCTGCTGCTGCTGGCAGCTGGATGTGAGTCTCTTTGGATTTGTCAAAGTCAGCAGTTCTGCTTTTGCAGTATATTTTTTAAACATTTACTTTTCTTTTTACAGGTGTGAAGTGTGAACAGCTGACACAGCCAGCCTCTGTGACTGTGCAGCCAGGTCAACGTCTGACCATCACCTGTCAGGTGTCTTATTCTCTTAGCAGCTACTACACAGCTTGGATCAGACAGCCTGCAGGGAAAGGACTGGAGTGGATCGGATACAGCTGTGATGGATGCACCGCTGTTTATAAAGATTCACTGAAGAACAAGTTCAGTATCAGCTTAGACTCTTCCAGCAAAACGGTGACTCTAAACGGAGAGAATATGCAGCCTGAAGACACTGCTGTGTATTACTGTGCCAGAGACCCACAATGACACAAACCATCAGTAGAGCTGAACAAAAACCCCTCAGTGCCTGAACTCTTGTAACATGAAGCCACCAGAGGAGGAGCCCTCGGACCACTAACCACTTCTACCAGCTCACTGTCAAGAGAGAAACCATGTTAGATTACATCAAAAAGGTCTTCATTAAATTGAACTCCAGCTGATTTTACTAAAGTACTCTGACATTACAAACACTGATACATCATTGCATGTAACCTTCCAAGTGATGGAATAAAATCAGCTCATAACTCCAGTTCAACGACTACAGCAGGAAGTAATCCTCAAATGTCTGTTACTCTTCCATGAAAGTGTTATAAAAAATGATCAGGATTATTTTTATTATCTGAATCAAAACCACATTAGCGGATTTTAATTAGTGAATCTCTAGGAAAGTTTGTTTCTAAAAACAAATTAAAATGTTTGCCCGAGATTCAAGTTCCACTTTCTTGTGAGATGAAGAACAGCTGAACATTTCATCTTCATTTTGATTCATTTAAATAACTTGTAGTCAGCTGATTTATTATCATCGGTATGTAAATCAGCCTCCTTGTGAGTTGCCTTATAAGGAAGTGAAGTGTGTGTGTTTGTTGTGTGTCAGAGACAGAAGAGCTCACATCAGTTCATCTCCAACATCATCATGTTCTCTGTCGCTCTGATGCTGCTGCTGGCAGCTGCAACCTGTGAGGAGCTTTTAGTGGATTCACACTATTAAACACATTAGAAACGCTGAACAGTCGGTGAACGATGGAGATCATGTTGGTTTGTGTTTCCACAGGTGTGAACAGTATTGATCTCATCCAGCCAGACTCGATGGTGGTGCAGCCTGGACAGTCTTTGACCATCACCTGTCAGGTCTCTGGTTATTCTTTGACTGATAACAGCTATGCAACAGGTTGGATCAGACAGAGTGAAGGAAAACCGATGGACTGGATTAACCATCAGTGGGGAACAAGTGGCCTTATTGAAAATGAAGCTCTGAAGAACAAGTTCAGCTACAGCAGAGACACTTCTGCTCGAACAGTGACTCTGAAAGGAACGAATCTGCAGCCTGAGGACACAGCTGTGTATTACTGTGTCCGTCGGCCCCACAGTGATACAAACCACCAACAGACCTGCACAAATACTCAGCAACCATGTGACTCAGCCCCACACACACACGTTAACAATGAGACATAAAAATAAATAAAGTCATCTGCAGTTACTCCCTGATAGAAGCTCACTTTAACATGATAACAAAAACTCCCTTTGGGGATATTGTAAAACTGACAGTCAAAGTCTTCATGTGATGCAAACTGCTTAATAATGAGCACAAAAAAACTTGAACAATGTGTTTCCTACTTTTCCTAACCTATTCCACAAATAATACTGAAATATGCTAGAGGGACCCGTGTACAGTAAACATTTATTTTTATTTTTCACACCAGGAAGTGATCCAAGTCAAATCCATTCCACACTGTGAGGAGGAGTCGATGCAAACCTGGGATGTCTTCCACCTCTACTTATGTGACTGCAGAGAGGACAGAGGACAGTGGACACACAGTTCAACATGATGGACTACAGGACAGGACTGCTGCTTCTAACTGTCTGCTGGGCAGGTGAACATTGTCACTAGTCTTGATTTGACAGAGTTTCCTTTTGTGTCACTGACATATTTCACATGTTTTATGTTTGTTTTAGGTGTTGATGGTCAGACTCTGACAGAATCTGAACCAGTGGTCAAAAGACCTGGAGAATCTCACAGACTGACCTGTACAACCTCTGGGTTTACACTCGGCAGCTATAATATGGCTTGGATCAGACAGGCTCCTGGAAAAGGACTGGAGTGGATTGCATTTATCAGCTCGGGTAGTAGCAGCATCTACTACCCTCAGTCAGTTCGAGGCCGGTTTACCGTCTCCAGAAACAACAACATGCAGCAGCTGTATCTGCAGATGAACACTCTGAAGACGGAAGATTCTGCTGTTTATTATTGTGCTCGAGACTCACAGTGACTGGAGTTGGTGGAGCAGCTGTACAAAATCCTACAGCACTCATTCTGACTGATAGATTTTAAGTTTTTCACTGACAATATATACTTTATTCTTGATTTATATTAAGTTTACGTATGACCTCATATATCTTACATATAATAAATTCATCATTATCTAAAAATTAATGGAAAAAATAATATTAATAATGAATATTAATAAACATTAATTACAATAAGGATTACATGTTCAGAAAGGGGCTAAAGACTGCTCACCAAAGTGGTTGCTGAAATTAAACTTCATACTTTAATACTGAAATCAAAAAATAATAAAAACACAAACATTTAAGGACCACTGATGTATGACTGGCTTCAGAGATTATTTTTTTTAACGAGAAAATAAGATACTGATAAAATAATAATAATCATATTACTCGATAATAAAAACCAACTGAATAAAACAAGTTTCAGTTCCTGAGCAGCTGTGCACATCTGCAATAATGAAACCATCAAAATTATTTCATGCAAAGCTGCAAACCAGCAGCATCTCTGAAGTTAACTCAAGTTTCATACCATTAACAGCAAATAAAGTCAGAAAGTCAGCAAAGAAATCAAGAATGCAATAATTACAAAAAGGCTGAACTTGAACGTTTGAAGTTCTTTTCAACTATATAAGAATTATATAGATAGAATACACAAAATACACATTGACGGTTTAGAGCAAAGCTAATATTTTTTTTTTTTTATTTCTGTAAATACGGGGACTCTTTATTAAAATGTTACAATTAAGTGTGTCATTAAATTAAAATATGATTTCCAGGCATGTTTTCACCCTGCACATATAAACACACTGAACAGAATCTTATGGCTCAATTAGACCAATGTTGATGTTTAACATGTTTGATTGTATGCAAACTCAGTGGCCTTCCTCTTTACGCAGCTATAAAACATCACATCAGGCTGCCAGTGGAGTTCACAGCACGTCACTTCCAACATCATCATGTTCTCTGTCGCTCTGCTGCTGCTGCTGGCAGCTGGATGTGAGTCTCTTTGGATTTGTCAAAGTCAGCAGTTCTGCTTTTGCAGTGTATTTTTTAAACATTTACTTTTCTTTTTACAGGTGTGAAGTGTGAACAGCTGACACAGCCAGCCTCTGTGACTGTGCAGCCAGGTCAACGTCTGACCATCACCTGTCAGGTGTCTTATTCTCTTAGCAGCTACCGGACAGCTTGGATCAGACAGCCTGCAGGGAAAGGACTGGAGTGGATCGGATGGAAAAATACGGGAGGCTCTTTCTATAAAGATTCCCTGAAGAACAAGTTCAGTATCAGTTTAGACACTTCCAGCAAAACAGTGACTCTAAACGGAGAGAATATGCAGCCTGAAGACACTGCTGTGTATTACTGTGCCAGAGACACACAATGACACAAACCATCAGTAGAGCTGAACAAAAACCCCTCAGTGCCTGAACTCTTGTAACATGAAGCCACCAGAGGAGGAGCCCTCGGACCACTAACCACTTCTACCAGCTCACTCTTTTTAGATCATTTAAATAAAATGGTCTTCAGTTACTTTATTATCATCGGTATGTAAATCAGCCTCCTTGTGCTCCCCAAATGTCCTCTCTCCGGCCTCTACATGCTCACCACTACTTAATATATGGAAAACAATGAAATATCTTCACACATTTAAGTGGAAGACACACAGATGTAAATAACAAGGTCACCAAGTGACCACATTCAAATAACAATAATAATAACATGAGGTTAAAAAGTCAAACAAAATAAGTTGTAAGAGATACAATGAGTTTCTTTAAAACACACATAATACAATATGGTCAATTAGGAGAAAGCCATAATCGTAAAAATGAGTTTTGAAGAGAGATTGAAAAGATGACACTGTTTAATTGCTCCTCTGATTCCAAAACTGAGGGACAAATACAGCAAAGCACAAGTTACCAGTTGAATCTGGTTGACTGTTTGTGAGGAGGAGTCGATGCAAACCTGGGATGTCTTCCACCTCTACTTATGTGACTGCAGAGAGGACAGAGGACAGTGGACACACAGTTCAACATGATGGACTACAGGACAGGACTGCTGCTTCTAACTGTCTGCTGGGCAGGTGAACATTGTCACTAGTCTTGATTTGACAGAGTTTCCTTTTGTGTCACTGACATATTTCACATGTTTTATGTTTGTTTTAGGTGTTGATGGTCAGACTCTGACACAATCTGAACCAGTGGTCAAAAGACCTGGAGAATCTCACAGACTGACCTGTACAGCCTCTGGGTTAGACATTAGTGGCTACTATATGGCTTGGATCAGACAGGCTCCTGGAAAAGGACTGGAGTGGATTGCATATATCTACTCGAGTAGCATCGACTACTCTCAGTCAGTTCGAGGCCGGTTTACCATCTCCAGAAACAACAACATCAAGCAGCTGTATCTGCAGATGAACACTCTGAAGACGGAAGATTCTGCTGTTTATTATTGTGCTCGAGACTCACAGTGACTGGAGTTGGTGGAGCAGCTGTACAAAATCCTACAGCACTCATTCTTACTGGGCTGATAGACTTAAAGTATTTTCATTCACATTATTTACTTTATTTTTGATATATTTACTTTTACATCATATTTTTTACATATGATAAATTAATTTTTATCAACACATAAATGAAAAAAATACTATGAAAAATATGATTAGTAAACATTAAATATAATAAAGATTACTTGTTCATAAAAGGGCTAAAGACTGCACACCAACATGGTTCCTGAAATTAAACTTCATACTTTAATACTGAAATAAAAAATGATAAAACACAAACATGTGAGTACCACTGATGTATGACTGGCTTCAATACAACGGCGTATTAGGGCCACTGTCGAAAAAAAAAAAAAAAAAACGGAGCCGAGAGAGGTGGGCAATATTCTGAGATTAAAAGTCACAAATTTGCTACTTTAAAACTCGCAAATTTGCTAGTTTGAAAGTCGCAAATTTGCGAGTTTTAAAGTGGCAAATTTGCTAGTTTATTACGATGCTAACAACCTGCATTTATGCTAACTAACTTCGCTTCCGAATGTCGCTTTTATCTTTCTAATTAATTCATCCCAACGTGTGACGCTTTGCTAAAGCCAAATTTGTGACTTTTAATCTCAGAATATTGCCCACCTCTCTCGGCTCCGTTTTTTTTTTTTTTTTCGACGGTGGCCCTAATACGCCGTCGTACTTCAAAAATATATTTCATGAATCACTGATAAAAAAAATTATAATATTGCTTGAAAGTACAAACCAACTGAAAACATCTCACTCTTTCCATCACATGTTGTATTTAAGTGCTTCATGAAAACCATTTCTGAGACGAGACAGTGTTGATCTATAAAGTGGAGGAGAAGTGGAATGATTACAGCATATTACTTACATGAACCTATAAACCTCAATGCCTTTTGATTAACACTATTTTTTTCATCTAACACAACACACAAAGGAACAATAAAGGATTTGTTTTTTGCATTTTGTAATAAAAGTTTCAGTTCCTGAGCAGCTGTGCACATCTGCAATCAATGAAACCATCAAAAATATTTCATGCAAAGCTGCAAACCAGCAGCATCGCTGAAGTTAACTTAAGTTTCATACCATTAACATGATCCTGGCTGCTGTCTCTGCATTTCTGTTTACAGCAAATAAAGTCAGAAAGTCAGCAAAGAAATCAAGAATACAATAATTACAAAAAAGCTGAACTCATGCGTTTAATGTTTTTTTAAATACCAATTATATAGATAGAAGACACAAAATAAACATTGATAGTTTAAGGCAAAGCTAATATTTCTTTTTTATTTCTGTAAATACGGGGACTCTTTATTAAAATGTTACTATTAAGTGTGTCATTAAATTAAAATATGATTTCCAGGCATGTTTTCACCCTGCACATATAAACACACTGAACACACTCTTATGGCTCAATTAGACCAATGTTGATGTTTAACATGTTTGATTGTATGCAAACTCAGTGGCCTTCCTCTTTACGCAGCTATAAAACATCACATCAGGCTGCCAGTGGAGTTCACAGCACGTCACTTCCAACATCATCATGTTCTCTGTCGCTCTGCTGCTGCTGCTGGCAGCTGGATGTGAGTCTCTTTGGATTTGTCAAAGTCAGCAGTTCTGCTTTTGCAGTGTATTTTTTAAACATGTACTTTTCTTTTTACAGGTGTGAAGTGTGAACAGCTGACACAGCCAGCCTCTGTGACTGTGCAGCCAGGTCAACGTCTGACCATCACCTGTCAGGTGTCTTATTCTCTTAGCAGCTATGGAACACACTGGATCAGACAGCCTGCAGGGAAAGGACTGGAGTGGATCGGATACAGCTGTGATGGATGCACCGCATATTATAAAGATTCACTGAAGAACAAGTTCAGTATCAGCTTAGACTCTTCCAGCAAAACGGTGACTCTAAACGGAGAGAATATGCAGCCTGAAGACACTGCTGTGTATTACTGTGCCAGAGACCCACAATGACACAAACCATCAGTAGAGCTGAACAAAAACCCCTCAGTGCCTGAACTCTTGTAACATGAAGCCACCAGAGGAGGAGCCCTCGGACCACTAACCACTTCTACCAGCTCACTGTCACAGTAAAGAAGGAAACAGTCTTTAGATCTTCAATACTGTAATATCACATACTGTAATATGACACTACAATCACTGTTACATCAGTGAGTATATAAAGTACACACTTTCAAGGGATTGAATACATTCAGCTCACAACTTGATTTTAAAAGCTTGTGATACAACTACAATAGAAAATGGTCCTCAAAATGTCAGTTTCTCTTCCATGATATTATTTACAAAATCACTCACATAATTATTTTTTGGATCATAACTGCATTAGTGACTGACTCAGTAGTGTAAAGCCAACTTTGAGATGTTAATTAGTCAAACTATAGAAAGGTTTGCAACACATAGGGCCCTATCTTGCATCCGGCGCAAGTGACTTAGTCACTGGCGCATGTGTCGTTGCTAGTTTACAACTGGCGCAGAGCGTTCTTTTGCCACCAGCGCCACTTGCCGCTAAATTAGGGAATGATCTTGCGCCCCAAGGGGCGGTTCGGCGGAAGGAGGAGGCGTGTTCTGGCGCAAACGGTATTTTGACGTTTCTAAAAACCATTGCGCTACTGGCCAGGAAATACCTGGTTTAAAGTCAGTGGCGCGTTGTTCAGATGCTATTTTAAGGGCGCATGCATACATGCATACAAGATTTTCACGACATCTCTATTTATGTGAACTTTATTTATGTACCTTGGGGTTGGACAGCTGGTGCATCGGGTTGGGTGCCGACCTGTAAGCCCCCAAAACCCTCAACACTTTCAGCGGTCAGTGTTGACGCAGCGATAATCTCTGCTGGCGTGAGGTCCTGGTAACTGCCAGATCCTCCTCCAGTCTTTTGACGCGCTTTCAAGTTGGCCGCAAGCTTGGCCTTTCCTCTTCTCCTGACGTCGTTGTATCGCTTACGGCAATGGAGAGATGTCCTATTTTGTCCAGCTGCTGAGACAATTACGGCGATTTCCTCCCAAGCCGCTTTCACTGAAGCAATTTTGGGTGGGTTTCTCCCATCCCCATATAAAACCAACTCACGTTCTTTGACTGCTCTGACAAGCACATCCGTATCTTCTTTGGTGAACCTATCATTGCGTGCGCCTGGCAAACCCGCCATCATAATAGCAATCCGCCATGGAACATGCGCCGATCGTTCTTAAAGGGGATGCGAGAAAACGCTCTGATTGGTTCATTGCACGTTACGCCCAAACCACACCTACGGGTAATTAGGCTGCTTCAGACCAACCCTTTTGACACTTGCGCCGCGGCGGAAGTGTCATTTATCCGCCTGTAAAATAGCGATAGCGCCGTAGAACCGCCCACAAAGCTACTTGCGCAATGCGCTTTCCCACTTCCGTTTCAGACCGTTAAAATAGGGCCCATAATGTGTGTTTGTCAGAGATTCAAGTTGCACCTTCTGTTTGTGTGAGATGAAGAACACATGAGTGTTTAATTTTCTTTTTAGATCATTTAAATAAAATGGTCTTCAGTTACTTTATTATCATCGGTATGTAAATCAGCCTCCTTGTGCTCCCCAAATGTCCTCTCTCCGGCCTCTACATGCTCACCACTACTTAATATATGGAAAACAATGAAATATCTTCACACATTTAAGTGGAAGACACACAGATGTAAATAACAAGGTCACCAAGTGACCACATTCAAATAACAATAATAATAACATGAGGTTAAAAAGTCAAACAAAATAAGTTGTAAGAGATACAATGAGTTTCTTTAAAACACACATAATACAATATGGTCAATTAGGAGAAAGCCATAATCGGAAAAATGAGTTTTGAAGAGAGATTGAAAAGATGACACTGTTTAATTGCTCCTCTGATTCCAAAACTGAGGGACAAATACAGCAAAGCACAAGTTACCAGTTGAATCTGGTTGACTGTTTGTGAGGAGGAGTCGATGCAAACCTGGGATGTCTTCCACCTCTACTTATGTGACTGCAGAGAGGACAGAGGACAGTGGACACACAGTTCAACATGATGGACTACAGGACAGGACTGCTGCTTCTAACTGTCTGCTGGGCAGGTGAACATTGTCACTAGTCTTGATTTGACAGAGTTTCCTTTTGTGTCACTGACATATTTCACATGTTTTATGTTTGTTTTAGGTGTTGATGGTCAGACTCTGACACAATCTGAACCAGTGGTCAAAAGACCTGGAGAATCTCACAGACTGACCTGTACAGCCTCTGGGTTAGACATTAGTGGCTACTATATGGCTTGGATCAGACAGGCTCCTGGAAAAGGACTGGAGTGGATTGCATATATCTACTCGAGTAGCATCGACTACTCTCAGTCAGTTCGAGGCCGGTTTACCATCTCCAGAAACAACAACATCAAGCAGCTGTATCTGCAGATGAACACTCTGAAGACGGAAGATTCTGCTGTTTATTATTGTGCTCGAGACTCACAGTGACTGGAGTTGGTGGAGCAGCTGTACAAAATCCTACAGCACTCATTCTTACTGGGCTGATAGACTTAAAGTATTTTCATTCACATTATTTACTTTATTTTTGATATATTTACTTTTACATCATATTTTTTAAACATGATAAATACATTTTTATCAACACATAAATGAAAAAAAAATACTATGAAAAATATGATTAGTAAACATTAAATATGATAAAGATTACTTGTTCATAAAAGGGCTAAAGACTGCACACCAACATGGTTCCTGTAATTAAACTTCAAACTTTGATACTGAAATAAAAAAATGATAAAACACAAACATTTGAGTACCATTGATGTATGACTTCAGAGATTTGTTTACGAGAAAATAAGATACTGACAAAATTATAATCATATTGCTCGATAATACAAACCAACTGAAAACATTTCACTCTTTCCATCACATGTTGTATTTAAGTGCTTCATGAAAACCATTTCTGAGACGAGACAGTGTTGATCTATAAAGTGGAGGAGAAGTGGAATGATTACAGCATTTTACTTACTTGAACCTATAAACCTCAATGCCCTTGCATTTTGTAATAAACGTTTCAGTTCCTGAGCAGCTGTGCACATCTGCAATCAATGAAACCATCAAAAATATTTCATGCAAAGCTGCAAACCAGCAGCATCGCTGAAGTTAACTTAAGTTTCATACCATTAACATGATCCTGGCTGCTGTCTCTGCATTTCTGTTTACAGCAAATAAAGTCAGAAAGTCAGCAAAGAAATCAAGAATGCAATAATTACAAAAAAGCTGAACTCATGCGTTTGACGTTTTTTTTAAATAACAATTATATAGATAAAATACACAAAATACAGATTATAGATAAAGACAAGGCTAATTGTTTTTTATTTCTGTAAATATGGGGACTCTTTATTAAAATGTTACAATTAAGTGTGTCATTAAATTAAAATATGATTTCCAGGCATGTTTTCACCCTGCACATATAAACACACTGAACAGACTCTTATGGCTCAATTAGACCAATGTTGATGTTTAACATGTTTGATTGTATGCAAACTCAGTGGCCTTCCTCTTTACGCAGCTATAAAACATCACATCAGGCTGCCAGTAGAGTTCACAGCACGTCACTTCCAACATCATCATGTTCTCTGTCGCTCTGCTGCTGCTGCTGGCAGCTGGATGTGAGTCTCTTTGGATCTGTCAAAGTCAGCAGTTCTGCTTTTGCAGTGTATTTTTTAAACATTTACTTTTCTTTTTACAGGTGTGAAGTGTGAACAGCTGACACAGCCAGCCTCTGTGACTGTGCAGCCAGGTCAACGTCTGACCATCACCTGTCAGGTGTCTTATTCTCTTAGCGACTACTGGACAGCTTGGATCAGACAGCCTGCAGGGAAAGGACTGGAGTGGATCGGAATGAAATATACGGGAAACTCTTACTATAAAGATTCACTGAAGAACAAGTTCAGTATCAGCTTAGACACTTCCAGCAAAACGGTGACTCTAAACGGAGAGAATATGCAGCCTGAAGACACTGCTGTGTATTACTGTGCCAGAGACCCACAATGACACAAACCATCAGTAGAGCTGAACAAAAACCCCTCAGTGCCTGAACTCTTGTAACATGAAGCCACCAGAGGAGGAGCCCTCGGACCACTAACCACTTCTACCAGCTCACTGTCACAGTAAAGAAGGAAACAGTCTTTAGATCTTCAATACTGTAATATCACATACTGTAATATGACACTACAATCACTGTTACATCAGTGAGGATATAAAGTACACACTTTCCATGATATTATTTACAAAAACACTCACATAATTATTTTTTTGATCATAACTGCATTAGTGACTGACTCAGTAATGTAAAGCCAACTTTGAGATGTTAATTAGTCAAACTATAGAAAGGTTTGCAACACATAATGTGTGTTTGTCAGAGATTCAAGTTCCACCTTCTGTTTGTGTGAGATGAAGAACACATGAGTGTTTAATTTTCTTTTTAGATCATTTAAATAAAATGGTCTTCAGTTACTTTATTATCATCGGTATGTAAATCAGCCTCCTTGTGCTCCCCAAATGTCCTCTCTCAGGCCTCTACATGCTCACCACTACTTAATATATGGAAAACAATGAAATATCTTCACACATTTAAGTGGAAACACACAGATGTAAATAACAAGGTCACCAAGTGACCACATTCAAATAACAATAATAATAACTTGAGGTTAAAAAGTCAAACAAAATAAGTTGTAAGAGATACAATGAGTTTCTTTAAAACACACATAATAAAATATGGTCAATTAGGAGAAAGCCATAATCGTAAAAATGAGTTTTGAAGAGAGATTGAAAAGATGACACTGTTTAATTGCTCCTCTGATTCCAAAACTGAGGGACAAATACAGCAAAGCACAAGTTACCAGTTGAATCTGGTTGACTGTTTGTGAGGAGGAGTCGATGCAAACCTGGGATGTCTTCCACCTCTACTTATGTGACTGCAGAGAGGACAGAGGACAGTGGACACACAGTTCAACATGATGGACTACAGGACAGGACTGCTGCTTCTAACTGTCTGCTGGGCAGGTGAACATTGTCACTAGTCTTGATTTGACAGAGTTTCCTTTTGTGTCACTGACATATTTCACATGTTTTATGTTTGTTTTAGGTGTTGATGGTCAGACTCTGACAGAATCTGAACCAGTGGTCAAAAGACCTGGAGAATCTCACAGACTGACCTGTACAGCCTCTGGGTTAGACATTAGTGGCTACTATATGGCTTGGATCAGACAGGCTCCTGGAAAAGGACTGGAGTGGATTGCCAGTGTTTATGACACTAGCTACATCTACTACTCTCAGTCAGTTCAAGGCCGGTTTACCGTCTCCAGAAACAACAACATGCAGCAGCTGTATCTGCAGATGAACACTCTGAAGACGGAAGATTCTGCTGTTTATTATTGTGCTCGAGACTCACAGTGACTGGAGTTGGTGGAGCAGCTGTACAAAATCCTACAGCACTCATTCTTACTGGGCTGATAGACTTAAAGTATTTTCATTCACATTATTTACTTTATTTTTGATATATTTACTTTTACATCATATTTTTTAAACATGATAAATACATTTTTATCAACACATAAATGAAAAAAAAATACTATGAAAAATATGATTAGTAAACATTAAATATGATAAAGATTACTTGTTCATAAAAGGGCTAAAGACTGCACACCAACATGGTTCCTGTAATTAAACTTCAAACTTTGATACTGAAATAAAAAAATGATAAAACACAAACATTTGAGTACCACTGATGTATGACTTCAGAGATTTGTTTACGAGAAAATAAGATACTGACAAAATTATAATCATATTGCTCGATAATACAAACCAACTGAAAACATTTCACTCTTTCCATCACATGTTGTATTTAAGTGCTTCATGAAAACCATTTCTGAGACGAGACAGTGTTGATCTATAAAGTGGAGGAGAAGTGGAATGATTACAGCATTTTACTTACTTGAACCTATAAACCTCAATGCCCTTGCATTTTGTAATAAACGTTTCCGTTCCTGAGCAGCTGTGCACATCTGCAATCAATGAAACCATCAAAAATATTTCATGCAAAGCTGCAAACCAGCAGCATCGCTTAAGTTAACTTAAGTTTCATACCATTAACATGATCCTGGCTGCTGTCTCTGCATTTCTGTTTACAGCAAATAAAGTCAGAAAGTCAGCAAAGAAATCAAGAATGCAATAATTACAAAAAAGCTGAACTCATGCGTTTGACGTTTTTTTTAAATAACAATTATATAGATAAAATACACAAAATACAGATTATAGATAAAGACAAGGCTAATTGTTTTTTATTTCTGTAAATATGGGGACTCTTTATTAAAATGTTACAATTAAGTGTGTCATTAAATTAAAATATGATTTCCAGGCATGTTTTCACCCTGCACATATAAACACACTGAACAGACTCTGATGGCTCAATTAGACCAATGTTGATGTTTAACATGTTTGATTGTATGCAAACTCAGTGGCCTTCCTCTTTACGCAGCTATAAAACATCACATCAGGCTGCCAGTGGAGTTCACAGCACGTCACTTCCAACATCATCATGTTCTCTGTCGCTCTGCTGCTGCTGCTGGCAGCTGGATGTGAGTCTCTTTGGATTTGTCAAAGTCAGCAGTTCTGCTTTTGCAGTGTATTTTTTAAACATTTACTTTTCTTTTTACAGGTGTGAAGTGTGAACAGCTGACACAGCCAGCCTCTGTGACTGTGCAGCCAGGTCAACGTCTGACCATCACCTGTCAGGTGTCTTATTCTCTTAGCGACTACTGGACAGCTTGGATCAGACAGCCTGCAGGGAAAGGACTGGAGTGGATCGGAATGAAATATACGGGAAACTCTTACTATAAAGATTCACTGAAGAACAAGTTCAGTATCAGCTTAGACACTTCCAGCAAAACGGTGACTCTAAACGGAGAGAATATGCAGCCTGAAGACACTGCTGTGTATTACTGTGCCAGAGACCCACAATGACACAAACCATCAGTAGAGCTGAACAAAAACCCCTCAGTGCCTGAACTCTTGTAACATGAAGCCACCAGAGGAGGAGCCCTCGGACCACTAACCACTTCTACCAGCTCACTGTCACAGTAAAGAAGGAAACAGTCTTTAGATCTTCAATACTGTAATATCACATACTGTAATATGACACTACAATCACTGTTACATCAGTGAGGATATAAAGTACACACTTTCCATGATATTATTTACAAAAACACTCACATAATTATTTTTTTGATCATAACTGCATTAGTGACTGACTCAGTAGTGTAAAGCCAACTTTGAGATGTTAATTAGTCAAACTATAGAAAGGTTTGCAACACATAATGTGTGTTTGTCAGAGATTCAAGTTCCACCTTCTGTTTGTGTGAGATGAAGAACACATGAGTGTTTAATTTTCTTTTTAGATCATTTAAATAAAATGGTCTTCAGTTACTTTATTATCATCGGTATGTAAATCAGCCTCCTTGTGCTCCCCAAATGTCCTCTCTCAGGCCTCTACATGCTCACCACTACTTAATATATGGAAAACAATGAAATATCTTCACACATTTAAGTGGAAACACACAGATGTAAATAACAAGGTCACCAAGTGACCACATTCAAATAACAATAATAATAACTTGAGGTTAAAAAGTCAAACAAAATAAGTTGTAAGAGATACAATGAGTTTCTTTAAAACACACATAATAAAATATGGTCAATTAGGAGAAAGCCATAATCGTAAAAATGAGTTTTGAAGAGAGATTGAAAAGATGACACTGTTTAATTGCTCCTCTGATTCCAAAACTGAGGGACAAATACAGCAAAGCACAAGTTACCAGTTGAATCTGGTTGACTGTTTGTGAGGAGGAGTCGATGCAAACCTGGGATGTCTTCCACCTCTACTTATGTGACTGCAGAGAGGACAGAGGACAGTGGACACACAGTTCAACATGATGGACTACAGGACAGGACTGCTGCTTCTAACTGTCTGCTGGGCAGGTGAACATTGTCACTAGTCTTGATTTGACAGAGTTTCCTTTTGTGTCACTGACATATTTCACATGTTTTATGTTTGTTTTAGGTGTTGATGGTCAGACTCTGACAGAATCTGAACCAGTGGTCAAAAGACCTGGAGAATCTCACAGACTGACCTGTACAGCCTCTGGGTTAGACATTAGTGGCTACTATATGGCTTGGATCAGACAGGCTCCTGGAAAAGGACTGGAGTGGATTGCATATATCTACTCGAGTAGCATCGACTACTCTCAGTCAGTTCGAGGCCGGTTTACCGTCTCCAGAAACAACAACATGCAGCAGCTGTATCTGCAGATGAACACTCTGAAGACGGAAGATTCTGCTGTTTATTATTGTGCTCGAGACTCACAGTGACTGGAGTTGGTGGAGCAGCTGTACAAAATCCTACAGCACTCATTCTTACTGGGCTGATAGACTTAAAGTATTTTCATTCACATTATTTACTTTATTTTTGATATATTTACTTTTACATCATATTTTTTAAACATGATAAATACATTTTTATCAACACATAAATGAAAAAAAAATACTATGAAAAATATGATTAGTAAACATTAAATATGATAAAGATTACTTGTTCATAAAAGGGCTAAAGACTGCACACCAACATGGTTCCTGTAATTAAACTTCAAACTTTGATACTGAAATAAAAAAATGATAAAACACAAACATTTGAGTACCACTGATGTATGACTTCAGAGATTTGTTTACGAGAAAATAAGATACTGACAAAATTATAATCATATTGCTCGATAATACAAACCAACTGAAAACATTTCACTCTTTCCATCACATGTTGTATTTAAGTGCTTCATGAAAACCATTTCTGAGACGAGACAGTGTTGATCTATAAAGTGGAGGAGAAGTGGAATGATTACAGCATTTTACTTACTTGAACCTATAAACCTCAATGCCCTTGCATTTTGTAATAAACGTTTCCGTTCCTGAGCAGCTGTGCACATCTGCAATCAATGAAACCATCAAAAATATTTCATGCAAAGCTGCAAACCAGCAGCATCGCTTAAGTTAACTTAAGTTTCATACCATTAACATGATCCTGGCTGCTGTCTCTGCATTTCTGTTTACAGCAAATAAAGTCAGAAAGTCAGCAAAGAAATCAAGAATGCAATAATTACAAAAAAGCTGAACTCATGCGTTTGACGTTTTTTTTAAATAACAATTATATAGATAAAATACACAAAATACAGATTATAGATAAAGACAAGGCTAATTGTTTTTTATTTCTGTAAATATGGGGACTCTTTATTAAAATGTTACAATTAAGTGTGTCATTAAATTAAAATATGATTTCCAGGCATGTTTTCACCCTGCACATATAAACACACTGAACAGACTCTTATGGCTCAATTAGACCAATGTTGATGTTTAACATGTTTGATTGTATGCAAACTCAGTGGCCTTCCTCTTTACGCAGCTATAAAACATCACATCAGGCTGCCAGTGGAGTTCACAGCACGTCACTTCCAACATCATCATGTTCTCTGTCGCTCTGCTGCTGCTGCTGGCAGCTGGATGTGAGTCTCTTTGGATTTGTCAAAGTCAGCAGTTCTGCTTTTGCAGTGTATTTTTTAAACATTTACTTTTCTTTTTACAGGTGTGAAGTGTGAACAGCTGACACAGCCAGCCTCTGTGACTGTGCAGCCAGGTCAACGTCTGACCATCACCTGTCAGGTGTCTTATTCTCTTAGCGACTACTGGACAGCTTGGATCAGACAGCCTGCAGGGAAAGGACTGGAGTGGATCGGAATGAAATATACGGGAAACTCTTACTATAAAGATTCACTGAAGAACAAGTTCAGTATCAGCTTAGACTCTTCCAGCAAAACGGTGACTCTAAACGGAGAGAATATGCAGCCTGAAGACACTGCTGTGTATTACTGTGCCAGAGACCCACAATGACACAAACCATCAGTAGAGCTGAACAAAAACCCCTCAGTGCATGAACTCTTGTAACATGAAGCCACCAGAGGAGGAGCCCTCGGACCACTAACCACTTCTACCAGCTCACTGTCACAGTAAAGAAGGAAACAGTCTTTAGATCTTCAATACTGTAATATCACATACTGTAATATGACACTACAATCACTGTTACATCAGTGAGGATATAAAGTACACACTTTCCATGATATTATTTACAAAAACACTCACATAATTATTTTTTTGATCATAACTGCATTAGTGACTGACTCAGTAATGTAAAGCCAACTTTGAGATGTTAATTAGTCAAACTATAGAAAGGTTTGCAACACATAATGTGTGTTTGTCAGAGATTCAAGTTCCACCTTCTGTTTGTGTGAGATGAAGAACACATGAGTGTTTAATTTTCTTTTTAGATCATTTAAATAAAATGGTCTTCAGTTACTTTATTATCATCGGTATGTAAATCAGCCTCCTTGTGCTCCCCAAATGTCCTCTCTCCGGCCTCTACATGCTCACCACTACTTAATATATGGAAAACAATGAAATATCTTCACACATTTAAGTGGAAGACACACAGATGTAAATAACAAGGTCACCAAGTGACCACATTCAAATAACAATAATAATAACATGAGGTTAAAAAGTCAAACAAAATAAGTTGTAAGAGATACAATGAGTTTCTTTAAAACACACATAATAAAATATGGTCAATTAGGAGAAAGCCATAATCGTAAAAATGAGTTTTGAAGAGAGATTGAAAAGATGACACTGTTTAATTGCTCCTCTGATTCCAAAACTGAGGGAAAATACAGCAAAGCACAAGTTACCAGTTGAATCTGGTTTACTGTTTGTGAGGAGGAGTCGATGCAAACCTGGGATGTCTTCCACCTCTACTTATGTGACTGCAGAGAGGACAGAGGACAGTGGACACACAGTTCAACATGATGGACTACAGGACAGGACTGCTGCTTCTAACTGTCTGCTGGGCAGGTGAACATTGTCACTAGTCTTGATTTGACAACGTTTCCTTTTGTGTCACTGACATATTTCACATGTTTTATGTTTGTTTTAGGTGTTGATGGTCAGACTCTGACACAATCTGAACCAGTGGTCAAAAGACCTGGAGAATCTCACAGACTGACCTGTACAGCCTCTGGGTTAGACATTAGTAGCTCTTGGATGGCTTGGATCAGACAGGCTCCTGGAAAAGGACTGGAGTGGATTGCAACTATCAGATATGACAGTGGCAGCACCTACTACCCTCAGTCAGTTCAAGGCCGGTTTACCGTCTCCAGAAACAACAACATGCAGCAGCTGTATCTGCAGATGAACACTCTGAAGACGGAAGATTCTGCTGTTTATTATTGTGCTCGAGACTCACAGTGACTGGAGTTGGTGGAGCAGCTGTACAAAATCCTACAGCACTCATTCTTACTGGGCTGATAGACCACAACAACCTCACATGTTCACTGTCTTTGCTTTGAGTATCAAGAAGACTGTATGTGGTCGTTTAAACATCGATTTCACTATCAAGACACAAACCCCAAACTCAAGTTCTCTGACAAAGAGAGAGACAGTGACACGTGAAGCAACACTGTACAAAAACTCAACATATGAATCTCAGTCAAACTTTGCTTTTTACTTTGAACATTTACAGAATAAGCTTCAGATCAACGTCATCAACAGTCAGAGAAACCTAGCCTCAATAAAACTGCTTCATTCAGACAGGTTTTATTGCAGCGTCCCCACATGTATGTGTAAGTGTTGCATAAAATACAAGGTATTGTATTACAATAAATAGCTCCTAATTTAGGCAATAATTAAATGTAATAAATAAATAATTCGCATAAGTTAAAATATGTTGGTGAGGTTTTATGTTCATAATGAATAGTTAATTAAAAGTGTGTTGGTCCTTTAATATTACACATTTCTGTGGCGGAACCAATGTTTAGTATCGTGTTTACCTGCGGCACGTTTTTGCATTAGCAATGTAAGCGAGCAGATGTTTTCATAAGGCACAAGGAATTTCAAGAAGTTCTCTTTCATGACAAGCGGCCAACGAGTTCTCACGGCGTATGTGGAGGCGTATGTGGAGACGTATGTGGAAAGCCTGCGAATAAACGCCCGTTTCAAGAACGACCTGTGTCTGTCTGTCATGCGAGAGCAACAGTGAGAACTCGACTGCTCTACACGGGTAGGAGAGACGACAAGACGACAGCGGGTAGCGGCGCAACGGACATACGGCGCATCAGACGAAGAAGCCCATGACGCACGGACGGCATTAGCAACGCGAGCATCGGCGATCACACTGTGTTTAAAGTGCAACTTTCAAGCCAAGGCCAAGAAGTGCTCTCCCACAAGCTTCAAGATAAGGTGGAGTGAGAAGTGGTTTAACTTGAAACTGCAACAAGGGACACAGATCTATCATCTTTGCATACTGTGCTTAGCCTGCTATATGGGGATAAATCTAATGTGTGGGTGTTGTATTGTTACATGTCACAAGGTTTAAAGCGGAAGTTTATAAATATGTGAATACATTTGAGTAGGGTTAAATGGGTTATATTCTATAAGTTGAAATTCTATGGAGTGTTTAAAGTGCACCTTAAGTGAAATTTAAAGGGTCACTCTATTGATGTGAAAACATTTTCTCATGTAAAAGATAAGTGATTTAGTGTGTCTATAAGCACATTTTCATTTTATTAGGGTTAATATTTTCCTATTTATGGCAAAGTGATTATCAATGCTCTTATTCTTGTTTGTAATTGAAGTTGGCTTTGAGGTTAGTGTAGGTTTAGGCTTAATACTGATCAAATTATCACAAGATGTCAGATACAAGCACAGAAACCTGCACCAAAAATCCCCAAACTGAAAATGCCAAATCCACTGAAGAAATGGAAGGGCTACGCAGAAGTGAAAGGACCAGAACCCTTACAGACAAGGGAAAGGAATTGCAAGAAGAAATGCTGAGGAGTAAACAACGTCGATACAGAATCACCTATAAAAAATTGGAGATATCAAGCTAGGATTGGCAAAGAAATATTAACCGATGAGGCCTCTCAGGAGGATTTGATGGACCTCATAAAGAACATTGAAAGCACTTGCTTTGATGTAAAGTTACACTACGAAGAGTTGCGTCAAATGCAAACCCCTGAGCCAGACCTGCGGCTCAGAGTCGACACATGTGTTTCGCTGTCAGGATTTATAATTCAAAAGGCAAAAAAACAACTTCAAGGGGATGCAGAAGATGAAGAAGAAGAACCTTGGCCTGATGTTGGATCTATTCTGGATTCAACAGGTTCCTTATCAAGGTCAATAACACTTAAACCAAGAAGTGTTTCTATCTGCTCCAGTATCCACTCATTCAAAAGAAAGGAGGCTGCAGCTGAAGCTGCTGCATCACATGAAGTTTTGGCAGTGCTAGAGGAGCAAGAAAGGGAAGCTACAGAACTTCAGAAGCTAGAGGCTGAAGATAAGCAAAGACTGGTACAATTCGAAGCAGAGAACCTTGCTAGACAGCAAGTAATGCAAGACAAACGTAGAAAGCTTGAATGTCTTGAAGAAATGAAAATATTTAACGCAGCACAAGCTCGAGTAAAAGTCGACCAAGTCGAAGAAAATTCAGAAGCCAATGACTTGCAGCATGATTATGAGCAAAGTGAACTCCGCCTTCAACAGGTCACAACCCCCTCATTCATTCCCCATCGTCAGCCAGTCACAACACAAGTCCTCCATGCTTCAAGTCCCTCATTCATTCCCCATCGTCAGCCAGTCACAACACAAGTCCTCCATGCTTCAAGTCCCTCATTCATTCCCCATCGTCAGCCAGTCACAACACAAGTCCTCCATCCTTCAAGTCCCTCATTCATTCCCCATCGTCAGCCAGTCACAACACAAGTCCTCCATGCTTCAAGTCCCTCGTTCATTCCTCACTCTTTGCAAAGCACTGGCCAACCTTTAAGTCCCCAAGGTCCACAAGTGGCACACCAAGCTCCACCATTTCCGTCACCCATACTTCAAACCCAGAGCACTTATGACCTGGTGAATGTGCCAGCAGAAGCAATAAGTGCTAACCGTCTCCCAACACCAGAGCCTGCATTATTCACAGGGGATCCTCTGAAATTTGAAGATTGGCGAAGATCCTTTGAAACACTCATTGATAGGAAAAAAATTCCTAAGAATGAAAAACTGTATTATCTAAGAAAGTACTTAGGTGGCGCTGCAAAGAAGGCAGTTGAAGGATTCTTCCAACTGGGCACAGAAGCAGCATATGACTCAGCCTGGCAGTTGCTGGAAAAACGCTTTGGAGACCCATTCACAATTGGAAAGTCTTTCAGAGACAAGCTGCATGGATGGCCAAAAATAAGCTCCAAAGACAGTTGTGAACTGAGAGAATTTGCCGACTTCCTCCGCAGCTGTGACGTGGCAATGCCCCACATTAAGACATTGGAAGTTCTCAATGACTGCAACGAGAGTCCAAAAATTCTGCAAAAATTGCCAGAATGGTTGGTGTCTAGATGGAACCGTAAAGCAACAAAATTTAGACAAGCAAATGCTATGTATCCACCATTCAAGGAACTTGTAAACTTTCTATCTGAGGAAGCAGATCTCGCATGTGATCCCATATCCTCAATCCAATCTCTCAAGTGTATGGAAGGGGAGAAACCAAAGCATCCACGACAGCAAACCATTCAAGCAAAGACATTGTCCACAAACACAACGCAGAGCAACATCCCATCTTGCGCCTTCTGCAAAAGAACAGGGCACAGCCTTGTAAGGTGCATTAAGTTCAATGAAAAGACAGTACAAGATCGTGTTAAGTTTGTTCAAGCAGAAAACCTTTGCTTTGGATGTTTGAAAGGTGGTCATCACTCAAGAAAATGTGACAACAAGAGCACATGCGAAAGGTGTCAGAGGAGACACCCGACATGCTTGCACGATGACAAATTTAAGGATCATCAAAGGTCGACATCTCGGAAAGGAGATGACATTCTAAAGACAAAGCAGACAGCAAAGAAATAGCAGCGATAGCAACTACAAACAGAATCATTCAAGAAGGTGTAAGCACACAAACATCTTCAATCGTACCGGTTTGGGTCTCATCCACAAAGCAGCCAGATCAAGAGGTTCTTGTCTATGTGCTCTTAGACACACAGAGCGACACGACCTTCATCCTAGATGAAGTAGCCCAAGAGCTCAGCACAAACAAGGAGAATGTATGTTTGCGGCTATCCACAATGTCTACAAGATCAAGTATTATACAGTGTCAGAAACTAACAAATCTGCAAGTGAGGGGTTACGACTTGGAGAAAAGGATTCAACTGCCACCACTGTTCACGCGTGAGTTCATCCCAGCAGACAGGTCGCACATCCCAACTTCAGAAACAGCTCTAAAATGGCCACATCTGAAACAATTATCAGATAAGATTCCACCACCATTAGACTGCGAAGTAGGTCTTCTCATTGGATATAACTGCCAACAAGCCCTTCTTCCAAAGGAAATCCTGTCCGGTGAAGAAAGGGAACCATACGCACAGCAAGCGATCTAGGCTGGAGCATCATCGGCTGCTCAAACCCATCAAAGGAGTATGGTGATGCAATCGGAACCAGTCACAGAATCATAGTGCGACAAGTAACACCTGCTGTGCAGCCACCAGTTGAGCTGAAGAATGAAGTACACTTCGCGTGCAAAACTCAGGTTAAAGAGATCAATCCAGCAGACATTATTAAGGCACTTGAATCAGATTTCAATGACCACATTGCAGAAGATAACCCAGTTTCTCAGGAGGATCTTCTCTTCTTGTCGAAAGTGAAGGAAGGCATAAGGCAGAAGGAAGATGGCCACTATGAGCTCCCACTTCCCTTCAAGACAGATAAACCTGACTTACCAGACAATAAGCAGTGTGCAGTTCATAGGCTCACTTCGTTGACGACTGAGGAAAAATGAACAATATTACAAGGATTATGTACATTTCATGAATGACATAATAACAAGAGGAGATGCAGAGAAGGTTCCACAGGCTGAACTCGACAATCAACCATCATGGTATATCCCACATCACGGAGTCTATCATCCCCACAAGCCAGGGAAGATCCGCGTGGTGTTTGATTGTTCGGCACGTTTCCAAGAAACCTCTCTCAATGAAAATCTTCTGACTGGACCAGACCTGACCAACACATTGGTTGGGGTGCTATGTCGATTTAGAAAAGGTCAAACAGCCATAATGTGTGACGTGGAAAGAATGTTCCATCAGTTTCATGTTACAAAGGAACACCAAGACTACCTAAGGTTCCTCTGGTGGGACATGGGTGATCTGGACTCCAAACCCTTGGTGTACAGGATGAAGGTGCACTTGTTTGGAGCAGCATCATCCCCTGGCTGCTCCAACTTTGGACTCAAGCATCTGGCTTCGCAAGGTCGGGGAAGGTTCAGTGAACAGTCTATCAAGTTCATCCAGAGAAGTTTTTATGTTGACGATGGCTTAATAAGTGTGAAGTCCCCTGCTGAAGCCATACATCTGGTGGAAGAGTCAAGAGCCTTGTGCAGAACAGGAAATCTTCGGCTGCACAAGTTTGTATCCAATGACAAAGAAGTTATTGCTGCAATACCACCTGAAGAATGTGCCCAAACCAAAGAGCAAGACATGGCCCTTGGAGAACTCCACATTGAACGAGCACTTGGAGTTGAGTGGTGCATTGAATCGGATGAATTACAATTCAGAGTCATAGTAAAGGAAAATCCAATGACAAGGAGAGGAGTTATTTCAACTGTTGCCTCTGTCTATGACCCTCTAGGGTTTGTGGCCCCCTTCATACTAGTTGGCAAACAGATCCTTCAGACACTATGTAGAGACAAAGTAGGTTGGGATGAAGATCTTCCTGAACATATACTGCCACAATGGGAGTTATGGCTCAAAGACTTGCCTTTCTTAGCAAGCCTTAAGGCCCCAAGAAGCTACCTCCCATCTGACTTTGGTGAAGTCATCCAACATGAGCTTCACAACTTCTCAGACGCCAGTTCCAATGGATATGGCACATGCTCATATCTTCGAGCATTAAGCAAAACAGGACGTATCAGTTGTTCACTTGTCATGGGGAAGGCAAGAGTAGCCCCCACGAAGCTGACAACCATCCCACGACTCGAACTCTCGGCAGGTGTGACTTCAGTCCGCAATGGAGACATCATTAAAAGGGAGCTGGAGATTCAGAATCTGCAAGACTATTACTGGACTGACTCAAAGGTGGTCCTTGGCTACGTGAACAATGACGCCAAGAGATTCCACACATTTGTAGCCAACCGAATCCAACGCATAAGATCAAGTACAAACCCTGAACAATGGCGACACGTCAGCTCTGAAAATAACCCAGCCGACTGCGCCTCAAGAGGGTTAAGTGCAAGCCAGTTAAAGGAATCCAACTGGCTTAAAGGACCTGACTTTCTTTGGCAGCAGAATCTTCCAAGGGAAGAAGAAATGGTGGGAGAAGTGGAAGCAACAGACCCTGAGCTTCACAAGGCCCATGTCCACACAGTAAAAACAAAGGAAGTGAAATCAATGGTTAACCGCTTCACTAAATTTTCTGATTGGTCCAGAGCAGTAAGAGCTGTTGCTAGGCTTAAAAGATTCGCCAGAGAATTTAAGGAACATCAACTGAGAACAAGCGATGCAACCAGTCTTGAAGAAAGAGGAGAAGCGGAAATCTTCATTATCAAGCTGGCGCAAGAAGAGGCCTTCGCTGAAGATATCCAACAAATCAAGTTGCAGAAGCACTGCTTGAACAAGTACAATAAATTGTACAAGTTGAACGTCTTCTTGGACAAGAACAGTGTCCTCAGGGTTGGAGGACGGCTGTCCAAATCAGCTTTGCACCATGATGTAAAACATCTAGTGATTCTTCCTAAAAAATCTCATGTGTCAGCCTTGCTCGTCAAACATTATCATGAACGTGTACACCACCAAGGAAGAGGCATGACCATGAACGAGTTACGTGCAAATGGAATATGGATCTTAGGATGTGGAAATGTGGTTTCCTCACACATTTACAAGTGTGTTGATTGTAGGAGATACAGACGAACTACAGAAGTGCAGCAAATGGCAGACCTTCCTGAGGAAAGAACTAAGACATCCCCTCCCTTCACTTACTGTGGTCTCGACTGTTTCGGCCCCTTTCTCGTGAAGGACGGAAGGAAGGAGTTTATACGATATGGACTATTGTTTACCTGCTTATGCTCCAGAGCAGTACATATCGAGACACTAGACCAGGTGTGTCAAACTGATCCAGTAAAGGGCCGCTCTGGCTGCAGGTTTTCATTCCAACCAAGCAAGAACACACCTGATCCAACCAATCAAGGTGTGAAGGCCAATCAGGTAGGTGAATAAGTCGAGTCAGGTGTGTTCTTGCTTGGTTGGAATGAAAACCTGCAGCCACAGCGGCCCTTTACTGGATCAGTTTGACACACCTGCACTAGACGACCTAACAACAGACGCATTCATAAACGCGCTCCGAACATTTGCGGCCATCAGAGGACCTGTACGCCAACTCAGGTGCGACCAGGGAACAAATTTCATGGGTGCTAGAAGAGTGTTTTCTGAGATGCTCAAGGGCATGGATCAAGAACGTCAACGAGCAATTGGTTGTGAGTTTGTAATGAACGTTCCTTCAGCGAGTCATATGGGCGGAGTCTGGGAGCGCCAAATACGAACGATCAGAAGCATCCTTAATGTCATGCTCAACAAGTCAGCGAGCAGACTGGACACTACAACTCTGAGGACGTTTCTCTATGAAACAATGGCCATAATTAACAGCAGACCACTTAGTGTTGAACATCTTAATGATTCCACTGGCCCAGAACCTCTAACTCCGAACCATATTCTTACCATGAAATCATCAGTCATCTTGCCCCCTCCTGGAAAGTTCTGCAAAGAAGATCTCTATCTGAGCAAGAGATGGAAAAGAGTGCAGTTCTTAGCCAATGAATTTTGGCAAAGATGGAAGCGGGAATATCTGTTAAACCTCCAGCAACGACAGAAATGGCAAGGAACCTCCCGAAACTCACAAGTGAACGACATTGTGATTTTGCTAGACGATGGTTTACCAAGAAATGAGTGGAAGCTTGCCAGGATTGTCGAGGCTCACCCTGGTGCAGACGGCATGGTGCGAAAGGTGAAGCTACTAGTTGGTGATACAACACTTAACAAAGGAAAACCACTTACCAAAACAGTACACCTCGAAAGGCCCATTCACAAGGTAGTTACCTTAATTGAGGCCAGTTAAGTCACACACATAAGCTTACATTAGTTCAGATGTAAATGTTTCATTGATTCTTTAAGATTTTGTATACAAAGAAATCCCACATTCTGAACAAATGAGTGATTTGGTGGGAGTGTAAATGTTGCATAAAATACAAGGTATTGTATTACAATAAATACCTCCGAATTTAGGCAATAATTAAATGTAATAAATAAATAATTTGATTAATGTTAGCATAAGTTAAAATATGTTGGTGAGGTTTTATGTTCATAATGAATAGTTAATTAAAAGTGTGTTGGTCCTTTAATATTACACATTTCTGTGGCGGAACCAACGTTTAGTATCGTGTTTACCTGCGGCACGTTTTTGCATTAGCAATGTAAGCGAGCAGATGTTTTCACGAGGCACAAGGAATTTCAAGAAGTTCTCTTTCATGACAAGCGGCCAACGAGTTCTCACGGCGTATGTGGAGGCGTATGTGGAAAGCCTGCGAATAAACGACCGTTTCAAGAACAACCTGTGTCTGTCTGTCATGCAAGAGCAACAGTATGCATGCATAAGCACATTCTTTTGTGTAAATGTAGATCTATTTGTTTGACATGTCTGACTTGAGTTGGACCTTTTGTGATGAAAAAGAATGAACTTTCAGATAATGATTTTAAATGCTTCCATGTGTCAATATAAATGTTCACAACACGATTCCAAGCTTTGAGTACGTGTGACAGGACAGTTCATCCTTATTTTATAGCCTATCAGTGATGTTCTCCATGCAAAGTGAACTTCCTCACATTCTGCTATAAAGACTTGATATCATGCTGTCAGTTGCAGCAGAAGAAGAGACGTTGCCATCAGACCACCATTGATACCAACCATGTTCTTCGTAGCTCTGATACTGCTCCTGGCAGCTGGATCCTGTGAGTCTCACTGGGACACTGACAGTATGATCACAGCACACTGACTGCTCACTGTTATTACACTGATTCAATATTCAATATATGTTTCTCCACAGGTGTGAAGTGTGAACAGCTGACACAGCCAGCCTCTGTGACTGTGCAGCCAGGTCAACGTCTGACCATCACCTGTCAGGTGTCTTATGCTCTTAGCAGCTACTGGACAGGTTGGATCAGACAGCCTGCAGGGAAAGGACTGGAGTGGATCGGATCTGACTGTGATGGATGCACCGCTGTTTATAAAGATTCACTGAAGAACAAGTTCAGTATCAGCTTAGACTCTTCCAGCAAAACGGTGACTCTAAACGGAGAGAATATGCAGCCTGAAGACACTGCTGTGTATTACTGTGCCAGAGACCCACAATGACACAAACCATCAGTAGAGCTGAACAAAAACACCTCAGTGCCTGAACTCTTGTAACATGAAGCCACCAGAGGAGGAGCCCTCGGACCACTAACCACTTCTACCAGCTCACTGTCAAGAGAGAAACCATGTTAGATTATATCAAAAAGGTCTTAATTAGATAGAACTCCAGCTGATTTTACTAAAGTACTCTGACATTACAAACACTGATACATCATTGCATGTAACCTTCCAAGTGATGGAATAAAATCAGCTCATAACTCCAGTTCAACGACTACAGCAGGAAGTAATCCTCAAATGTCTATTACTCTTCCATGAAATTGTTATTAAAAAATGATCAGGATTATTTTTATTATCTGAATCATAACCAATGTGAGCGTGAATGGTTGTCTGTCTCTACATGTCGGCCCTGTGATAGATTGGCGTCCTGTCCAGGGTGTACCCTGCATTCGCCCGATGACAGCTGGGATCGGCTCCAGCCCCCCCGCGACCCTGAATACAGGATAAGCGGTAGAAAATGGATGGATGGATGGATGGATGGATGAATCATAACCGCATTAGCGGATTTTAATTAGTGATTCTTTAGGAAAGTTTGTTTCTAATAACAAAATAAAATGTTTGCCCAAGATTCAAGTTCAACCTTCTTGTGAGATGAAGAACCGCTGAACATTTCATCTTCATTTTGATTCATTTAAATAACTTGTAGTCAGCTGATTTATTATCATCGGTATGTAAATCAGCCTCCTTGTGAGTTGCCTTATAAGGAAGTGAAGTGTGTGTGTTTGTTGTGTGTCAGAGACAGAAGAGCTCACATCAGTTCATCTCCAACATCATCATGTTCTCTGTCGCTCTGATGCTGCTGCTGGCAGCTGCAACCTGTGAGGAGCTTTTAGTGGATTCACACTATTAAACACATTAGAAACGCTGAACAGTCGGTGAATGATGGAGATCATGTTGATTTGTGTTTCCACAGGTGTGAACAGTATTGATCTCATCCAGCCAGACTCGATGGTGGTGCAGCCTGGACAGTCTTTGACCATCACCTGTCAGGTCTCTGGTTATTCTTTGACTGATGACAGCTATGCAACAGGTTGGATCAGACAGAGTGAAGGAAAACCGATGGACTGGATTAACTATCAGTGGGGAACAAGTGGCCTTCGTCAAAATGAAGCTCTGAAGAACAAGTTCAGCTACAGCAGAGACACTTCTGCTCGAACAGTGACTCTGAAAGGAACGAATCTGCAGCCTGAGGACACAGCTGTGTATTACTGTGTCCGTCGGCCCCACAGTGATACAAACCACCAACAGACCTGCACAAATACTCAGCAACCATGTGACTCAGCCCCACACACACACGTTAACAATGAGACATAAAAATAAATAAAGTCATCTGCAGTTACTCCCTGATAGAAGCTCACTTTAACATGATAACAAAAACTCACTTTGGGGATATTGTAAAACTGATTGTCAAAGTCTTCATGTGATGCAAACTGCTTAATAATGAGCACAAAAAAACTTGAACAATGTGTTTCCTACTTTTCCTAACCTATTCCACAAATAATACTGAAATATGCTAGAGGGACCCGTGTACAGTAAACATTTATTTTTATTTTTCACACCAGGAAGTGATCCAAGTCAAATCCATTCCACACTGTGAGGAGGAGTCGATGCAAACCTGGGATGTCTTCCACCTCTACTTATGTGACTGCAGAGAGGACAGAGGACAGTGGACACACAGTTCAACATGATGGACTACAGGACAGGACTGCTGCTTCTAACTGTCTGCTGGGCAGGTGAACATTGTCACTAGTCTTGATTTGACAGAGTTTCCTTTTGTGTCACTGACATATTTCACATGTTTTATGTTTGTTTTAGGTGTTGATGGTCAGACTCTGACACAATCTGAACCAGTGGTCAAAAGACCTGGAGAATCTCACGGACTGACCTGTACAGCCTCTGGGTTAGACATTAGTAGCTCCTATATGGCTTGGATCAGACAGGCTCCTGGAAAAGGACTGGAGTGGATTGCCAGTGTTTATGACACTAGCTACATCTACTACTCTCAGTCAGTTCAAGGCCGGTTTACCGTCTCCAGAAACAACAACATGCAGCAGCTGTATCTGCAGATGAACACTCTGAAGACGGAAGATTCTGCTGTTTATTATTGTGCTCGAGACTCACAGTGACTGGAGTTGGTGGAGCAGCTGTACAAAATCCTACAGCACTCATTCTTACTGGGCTGATAGACTTAAAGTATTTTTCATTCACATTTTTTACTGTATTCTTGATATATATATATTTTTCCATGTTTTACATCATATTGTTTGCATATAATAAATGTATCTTAGTCCCACCATTATACACATTCCTGAAAAAATTATATTATTAATAAACATTAAATGTTTATAAAAGGGCTAAAGACTGCTCACCAAAGTGGTTGCTGAAATTAAACTTTAATACTGACATTCAAAATGATGAAACACAAACATTTGAGTACCACTGATGTATGACTGGCTTCAGAGATATATTTTTTACGAGAAAATAAGATACTGATAAATAATAATAATCATATTGCTCGATAAAAAAACCCAACTGATTTATTTTTTATCTACACATAAATGAAAAAAATACTATGAAAAATATGATAAGTAAACATTAAATATGATAAAGATTACTTGTTCATAAAAGGGCTAAAGACTGCACACCAACATGGTTCCTGAAATTAAACTTCATACTTTGATACCGAAATAAAAAAAAATGATAAAACACAAACATTTGAGTACCATTGATGTATGACTTCAGAGATATATTTCATGAATCACTGATGAAACAATTATAATATTGCTTGAAAATACAAACCAACTTAAAACATTTCACTCTTTCCATCACATGTTGTATTTAAGTGCTTCATGAAAACCATTTCTGAGACGAGACAGTGTTGATCTATAAAGTGGAGGAGAAGTGGAATGATTACAGCATTTTACTTACATGAACCTATAAACCTCAATGCCTTTTGATTAACACTATTTTTTTCATCTAACACAACACACAAAGGAACAATAAAGCATTTGTTTTTTGCATTTTGTAATAAACGTTTCAGTTCCTGAGCAGCTGTGCACATCTGCAATCAATGAAACCATCAAAAATATTTCATGCAAAGCTGCAAACCAGCAGCATCGCTGAAGTTAACTTAAGTTTCATACCATTAACATGATCCTGGCTGCTGTCTCTGCATTTCTCTTTACAGCAAATAAAGTCAGAAAGTCAGCAAAGAAATCAAGAATGCAATAATTACAAAAAGGCTGAACTCATGCGTTTAACGTTTTTTAAATAACAATTATATAGATAGAATACACAAAATAAACATTGATAATTTAAGGCAAAGCTAATATTTAATTTTTTTTTCTGTAAATACGGGGACTCTTTATTAAAATGTTACAATTAAGTGTGTCATTAAATTAAAATATGATTTCCAGGCATGTTTTCACCCTGCACATATAAACACACTGAACGGACTCTTATGGCTCAATTAGACCAATGTTGATGTTTAACATGTTTGATTGTATGCAAACTCAGTGGCCTTCCTCTTTACGCAGCTATAAAACATCACATCAGGCTGCCAGTGGAGTTCACAGCACGTCACTTCCAACATCATCATGTTCTCTGTCGCTCTGCTGCTGCTGCTGGCAGCTGGATGTGAGTCTCTTTGGATTTGTCAAAGTCAGCAGTTCTGCTTTTGCAGTGTTTTTTTTAAACATTTATTTTTCTTTTTACAGGTGTGAAGTGTGAACAGCTGACACAGCCAGCCTCTGTGACTGTGCAGCCAGGTCAACGTCTGACCATCACCTGTCAGGTGTCTTATTCTCTTGGCAGCTACTACACAGCTTGGATCAGACAGCCTGCAGGGAAAGGACTGGAGTGGATCGGACAGAAATCTACATGGTACACTTACTATAAAGATTCACTGAAGAACAAGTTCAGTATCAGCTTAGACACTTCCAGCAAAACGGTGACTCTAAACGGAGAGAATATGCAGCCTGAAGACACTGCTGTGTATTACTGTGCCAGAGACCCACAATGACACAAACCATCAGTAGAGCTGAACAAAAACCCCTCAGTGCCTGAACTCTTGTAACATGAAGCCACCAGAGGAGGAGCCCTCGGACCACTAACCACTTCTACCAGCTCACTGTCACAGTAAAGAAGGAAACAGTCTTTAGATCTTCAATACTGTAATATCACATACTGTAATATGACACTACAATCACTGTTACATCAGTGAGGATATAAAGTACACACTTTCAAGGGATTGAATACATTCAGCTCACAACATGATTTTAGAAGCTTGTGATCCAACTACAATAGAAAATGGTCCTCAAAATGTCCGTTTCTCTTCCATGATATTATTTACAAAAACACTCACATAATTATTTTTTGGATCATAACTGCATTAGTGACTGACTCAGTAGTGTAAAGACAAGTTTGAGATGTTAATTAGTCAAACTATAGAAAGGTTTGCAACACATAATGTGTGTTTGTCAGAGATTCAAGTTCCACCTTGTGTTTGTGTGAGATGAAGAACACATGAGTGTTTAATTTTCTTTTTAGATCATTTAAATAAAATGGTCTTCAGTTACTTTATTATCATCGGTATGTAAATCAGCCTCCTTGTGCTCCCCAAATGTCCTCTCTCCGGCCTCTACATGCTCACCACTACTTAATATATGGAAAACAATGAAATATCTTCACACGTTTAAGTGGAAACACACAGATGTAAATAACAAGGTCACCAAGTGACCACATTCAAATAACAATAATAATAACTTGAGGTTAAAAAGTCAAACAAATAAATTGTAAGCAATAAAATGTGTTTCTTTAAAACACACATAATAAAATATGGTCAATTAGGAGAAAGCCATAATCGTAAAAATGAGTTTTGAAGAGAGATTGAAAAGATGACACTGTTTAATTGCTCCTCTGATTCCAAAACTGAGGGACAAATACAGCAAAGCACAAGTTACCAGTTGAATCTGGTTGACTGTTTGTGAGGAGGAGTCGATGCAAACCTGGGATGTCTTCCACCTCTACTTATGTGACTGCAGAGAGGACAGAGGACAGTGGACACACAGTTCAACATGATGGACTACAGGACAGGACTGCTGCTTCTAACTGTCTGCTGGGCAGGTGAACATTGTCACTAGTCTTGATTTGACAGAGTTTCCTTTTGTGTCACTGACATATTTCACATGTTTTATGTTTGTTTTAGGTGTTGATGGTCAGACTCTGACAGAATCTGAACCAGTGGTCAAAAGACCTGGAGAATCTCACAGACTGACCTGTACAGCCTCTGGGTTAGAAATTAGTGGCTACTGGATGGCTTGGATCAGACAGGCTCCTGGAAAAGGACTGGAGTGGATTACAACCATCACCTCGGATAGTAGCGGCACCTACTACCCTCAGTCAGTTTGAGGCCGGTTTACCGTCTCCAGAAACAACAACATGCAGCAGCTGTATCTGCAGATGAACACTCTGAAGACGGAAGATTCTGCTGTTTATTATTGAGACTCACAGTGACTGGAGTTGGTGGAGCAGCTGTACAAAATCCTACAGCACTCATTCTTACTGGGCAGATAGACTTAAAGTATTTTTCATTGACATTATTTACTTTATTCTTGATATATATTTCGTTTTTACGTATTCCATCATATTTTTTACATATAATATATTCATCATTATATAAAAAATCATGAAAAAATAATATTAATAATAAATATCATTAATAAATATGAAATACAATAACGATTACATGTTCAATAAAGGGCTAAAGACTGCTCCCAAAAGTGGTTGCTGAAATTAAACTTAATACTTTAATACTGAAATTAAAAAATGATAATACACAAACATTTGAGTACCACTGATGTATGACTGGCTTCAAAGATACATTTTTTATGAGAAAATAGGATACTGATGAAATAATAATCATATTGCTCAATAATTCCTGCTCCCTCGACCCGATTCCCTCCTCTCTTCTCCAGGACATCTCACACGACATCTTGCCATTCCTCACCACCCTGATCAACTCCTCCCTCACCTCAGGTGTCATTCCAGCGGATTTTAAGACAGCTACCGTGAAGCCTCTCCTTAAAAAACCCACCCTAGACACTACTGACATCCAAAGCTACAGACCTGTATCTCTTCTATCATTCCTCTCTAAAACCTTGGAACGTGCCGCCTACAACCAACTGTCATCCTATGTCTCGCAGAACAACCTCCTTGACCCTAATCAATCAGGATTCAGGACTGCTCACTCCACTGAGACGGCCCTCCTCACAGTGACCGAGTCCCTGCGAGACGCCAGAGCCTCGTCCCACTCCTCCGTTCTCATTCTCCTCGACCTATCTGCTGCATTCGACACAGTCAATCACCAAATCCTCCTCTCCACTCTGGCTGAAGTTGGCATAACCGACTCTGCTCTCACCTAGTTTACATCATACCTGACAAATCGCACCTTTCAGGTCACATGGAATGGCTCTATGTCCAAACCCTGCTCTCTGGACACGGGTGTCCCTCAAGGCTCAGTATTAGGACCGCTTCTGTTCTCACTATACACCAGATCACTAGGTTCTGTTATCACATCGCATGGATTCTCCTACCATTGCTATGCAGATGACACCCAGCTGTTCCTCTCTTTTCCCCCATCCTCTGACACTCACATTGCAACTCGCATCTCGGACTGTCTGGCTGACATCTCTGTCTGGACAACTACACATCACCTCAAGCTTAACCTGAATAAAACAGAACTCCTCTTCATCCCAGGGAAAGACTGCCCTCGCATGGACCTGTGGGTCACTGTCGAGGGCATCACAGTATTACCTTCCTCAACTGCGAGGAACCTGGGTGTAATCCTCGATGACCAACTATCCTGCACCCCCAACATCACTGCTGTGGCCCGATCCTGCAGATTTGCCCTCTACAATATCCGCAGGATTCGGACCTTCCTCACAAAGGATGCAACGCAACTCTTGGTCCAAGCGCTGGTCATCTCCCGCCTTGACTACTGCAACTCTCTCCTGGCTGGACTCCCGGCCTCTGCGATTAAACCATTGCAGCGTATCCAGAACGCTGCAGCACACCTTATCTTCAATCTACCCAAATTCTCCCATGTGACCCCCCTCCTCCGTGACCTCCACTGGCTCCCTGTTGCAGCACGCATCCAATTCAAGACGATGACACTGGCCTTCAGGGCCATCAATGGAACAGCACCCATCTACCTTCAAACACTGGTCAAACCTCATGCCCCGAAGCGAGCACTTCGCTCCTCTACTTCAGCTGGTCGGCTGGTACCACCATCGCTGAAATCAAACAAATGTTGGTCAGCAAAGTCCAGACTCTTCTCTGTTCTGGCGCCTCAGTGGTGGAACGAACTCCCGACTAATGTCAGGACAGCAGAGTCATTTGCCATTTTCCGAAAAAGGCTCAAGACTCACCTGTTCAGACTTCACCTCGAGTCTACATAGCATGACCCACTAATGCCCCCCCCCCCCCCCCCCCCCCCCCAAAAAAAAAAATCTTACCTATAGCACTCTGATCGTAGCACTGTTGCTCTTGAAGTACTAGTTTACTCAGATGAGGACCTAACACTTGTTCTATTTTTAGCTCTTACTTTATCAGCAATGATACGTTGTGGTTTCTTTGTTTCCTTCTTTTGACAAATGTACTTATTGTAAGTCGCTTTGGACAAAAGCGTCTGCTAAATGACCTAAATGTAAATGTAAATGTAATTCAAACCAACTGAAAACATCTCACTCTTTCCATCACATGTTGTATTTAAGTGCTTCATGAAAACCATTTCTGAGACGAGACAGTGTTGATCTATAAAGTGGAGGAGAAGTGGAATGATTACAGCATTTTACTTACATTAACCTATAAACCTCCATGCCTTTTGATTAACACTATTTTTTTCATCTAACACAACACACAAAGGAACAATAAAGCATTTGTTTTTTGCATTTTGTAATAAACGTTTCAGTTCCTGAGCAGCTGTGCACATCTGCAATCAATGAAACCATCAAAAATATTTCATGCAAAGCTGCAAACCAGCAGCATCGCTGAAGTTAACTTAAGTTTCATACCATTAACATGATCCTGGCTGCTGTCTCTGCATTTCTGTTTACAGCAAATAAAGTCAGAAAGTCAGCAAAGAAATCAAGAATGAAATAATTACAAAAAAGCTGAACTCATGCGTTTAACGTTTTTTTTTAAATTATATAACAATTATATAGATAGAATACACAAAATAAACATTGACAGTTTAAGGCAAAGCTCATATTTATTTGATTATTTCTGTAAATACGGGGACTCTTTATTAAAATGTTACTATTAAGTGTGTCATTAAATTAAAATATGATTTCCAGGCATGTTTTCACCCTGCACATATAAACACACTGAACAGACTCTTATGGCTCAATTAGACCAATGTTGATGTTTAACATGTTTGATTGTATGCAAACTCAGTGGCCTTCCTCTTTACGCAGCTATAAAACATCACATCAGGCTGCCAGTGGAGTTCACAGCACGTCACTTCCAACATCATCATGTTCTCTGTCGCTCTGCTGCTGCTGCTGGCAGCTGGATGTGAGTCTCTTTGGATTTGTCAAAGTCAGCAGTTCTGCTTTTGCAGTGTATTTTTTAAACATTTATTTTTCTTTTTACAGGTGTGAAGTGTGAACAGCTGACACAGCCAGCCTCTGTGACTGTGCAGCCAGGTCAACGTCTGACCATCACCTGTCAGGTGTCTTATTCTCTTAGCAGCTACCGGACAGCTTGGATCAGACAGCCTGCAGGGAAAGGACTGGAGTGGATCGGAATGAAATATACGGGAGACTCTTTCTATAAAGATTCACTGAAGAACAAGTTCAGTATCAGCTTAGACACTTCCAGCAAAATGGTGACTCTAAACGGAGAGAATATGCAGCCTGAAGACACTGCTGTGTATTACTGCGCCAGAGAAGCACACTGGTTAAAGGAAGCACAGAGGCTTTACAAAAACTTCAAACAATGTATTTTTAACAAGTACCTACAGGTGGCAGTAGACGATATGAAGTCAGATGACACAAAAAGAGAGAATATGACGGTGCATCGGCTGATGTTGTGGTTTGTGACTTCGTGTTTCTTGATGATACATTTAACATGTGCCTTTCTACAACAATACAGCAGGTGTTGAAAATATATTTGGATATTTTTGCATGATATATTCAGGATATGAATGGCCCATTAAATGCTGCTGAGCAGAACAAATAAATGCATCAAATTTACAATGGAATAACTTGAAATGCAACTTGGAAATGCCAATTAAAATAATAAGTATCTGAAAGAATTATACAAAACTCTTTTCTCCAGAGACGTGGTGAGTTTCTCTTTGAGGATGAGTCAATGCAAATCTCTACATGTGTGCTGCAAAGACACTTAATCACAGCAATATACACTGGAGACAATTGTCTTTTACAATGGTCAGACCCACAGTAGGGAGCAACTCAAACAAAAACTCAAACCAAGTCAACTCAAAAGTCAACTCAAACCAACTTTGCTTTCTTCGTTTCACATTCACAGAATAAACGTTCATTCAACCTCATCAATACACTCAGAGCAAGACAGTCTAAATAAAACTGCTTCATTCAGACGGGATTTATTACAGCTCCCCCATAGGAGTTGAAGCAGACATTAAATATTCTGTTGATGTGAATAGTTTTGTCTAAATTGTCTGACTTGTGTGAGAAGTTATGTGAAGAAATAAAGGGATTCAGTCAAGAAACCCGATAGTGACACCTGGTCCTTGATAGATACCTGATCCAACTTTTTGAGTCATTATTGATTGGAATGAAATAAACTGGAGGTTCGTACGATACATAAGATTCACTAAAGGACAAGTTCACTGATAAACTTAGAATCCTCCAGCAACACAGTGACTCTAAACAGACAGAATGCAGGCTGAAGACACCGCGGTGTATTACTGTGCAACACACACAGTTAAAGTGACCAGAAGAATCTATTTTAACATTTGTTAAATTGTTTGATAATAGAGTCTCAAATTGTTGGTGTCTAAATGTGATTGTATCTATCTGTGTAACAAGGCTAGTAAAGAATAAAACATTAATTGTACGATATTATTTGAAATATTCACATTCTCTCCAAAACTGTAAAACTGGGTAGTATTTTCTTTCATTAAGGAAAAACATATTCAAGTGATCAAAATAACACGGGGCTCCCCAAATGTCCTTTACATGCTCACCACTACTTAACATGGAAAACAATGAAATATCTTAACACATTGAAGTGGAAGACACACAGATGTAACAATGTCACCAAGTTATCACGTTAAAATAATAATAATAACAGGTTAAAAAGTCAAACAAATAAATTGTAAGCAATAAAATGTGTTCCTTTAAAAGATACATAATAAAATATGGTCAATTAGGAGAAAGCCATAATCGTAAAAATGAGTTTTGAAGAGAGATTGAAAAGATGACACTGTTTAATTGCTCCTCTGATTCCAAAACTGAGGGACAAATACAGCAAAGCACAAGTTACCAGTTGAATCTGGTTGACTGTTTGTGAGGAGGAGTCGATGCAAACCTGGGATGTCTTCCACCTCTACTTATGTGACTGCAGAGAGGACAGAGGACAGTGGACACACAGTTCAACATGATGGACTACAGGACAGGACTGCTGCTTCTAACTGTCTGCTGGGCAGGTGAACATTGTCACTAGTCTTGATTTGACAGAGTTTCCTTTTGTGTCACTGACATATTTCACATGTTTTATGTTTGTTTTAGGTGTTGATGGTCAGACTCTGACACAATCTGAACCAGTGGTCAAAAGACCTGGAGAATCTCACAGACTGACCTGTACAGCCTCTGGGTTTAGCTTTGGTAGCTACTGGATGGTATGGGTCAGACAGGCTCCTGGAAAAGGACTGGAGTGGATTGCCTGGAGTCGGAATGTTGCTGGCACCGATTACCACTCTCAGTCAGTTCAAGGCCGGTTTACCGTCTCCAGAAACAACAACATCAAGCAGCTGTATCTGCAGATGAACACTCTGAAGACGGAAGATTCTGCTGTTTATTATTGTGCTCGACACTCACAGTGACTGGAGTTGGTGGAGCAGCTGTACAAAATCCTACAGCACTCATTCTGACTGATAGATTTTAAGTATTTTTCACTGACAATATATACTTTATTCTTGATTTATATTTAGTTTTTACGTATTAAATCATATTTTTCACATATAATTAATTCATCATTATCTGAAAATTAATGGAAAAAATAATGTTAATAATAAATATCATTAATAAACATTAAATACGATAAGGATTCAATATTCATTAAAGGGCTAAAGACTGCACACCAAAGTGGTTGCTGAAATTAAACTTCATATTTTCACACTGAAATTCAAAAATGATAAAACACAAACATTTGAGTACCACTGATGTATGACTGGCTTCAAAGATATATTTTTTACTAAAATAAGATACTGATAAAATAATAATCATATTACTCGATAATACAAACCAACTGAAAACATTTCACTCTTTCCATCACATGTTGTATTTAAGTGCTTCATGAAAACCATTTCTGAGACGAGACAGTGTTGATCTATAAAGTGGAGAAGAAGTGGAATGATTACAGCATTTTACTTACATGAACCTATAAACCTCAATGCCTTTTGATTAACACTATTTTTTTCAGCTAACACAACACACAAAGGAACAATACATTTTTTTTTTTTGCATTTTGTAATAAAAGTTTCAGTTCCTGAGCAGCTGTGCACATCTGCAATCAATGAAACCATCAAAAATATTTCATGCAAAGCTGCAAACCAGCAGCATCTCTGAAGTTAACTTAAGTTTCATACCATTAACATGATCCCGGCTGCTGTCTCTGCATTTCTGTTTACAGCAAATAAAGTCAGAAAGTCAGCAAAGAAATCAAGAATGCAATAATTACAAAAAAGCTGAACTCATGCATTTACCATTTTTTTAAATAACAATTATATAGATAGAATACACAAAATAAACATTGCTAGTTAAAGGCAAAGCTAATCATTTTTTATTTCTGTAAATACGGGGACTCTTTATTAAAATGTTACAATTAATGTGTCATTAAATTAAAATATGATTTCCAGGCATGTTTTCACCCTGCACATATAAACACACTGAACAGACTCTTATGGCTCAATTAGACCAATGTTGATGTTTAACATGTTTGATTGTATGCAAACTCAGTGGCCTTCCTCTGTACGCAGCTATAAAACATCACATCAGGCTGCCAGTGGAGTTCACAGCACGTCACTTCCAACATCATCATGTTCTCTGTCGCTCTGCTGCTGCTACTGGCAGCTGGATGTGAGTCTCTTTGGATTTGTCAAAGTCAGCAGTTCTGCTTTTGCAGTGTATTTTTTAAACATTTACTTTTCTTTTTACAGGTGTGAAGTGTGAACAGCTGACACAGCCAGCCTCTGTGACTGTGCAGCCAGGTCAACGTCTGACCATCACCTGTCAGGTGTCTTATTCTCTTAGCAGCTACGGGACAGCTTGGATCAGACAGCCTGCAGGGAAAGGACTGGAGTGGATCGGCGTGAAATCTACGGGAGGCTCTTACTATAAAGATTCCCTGAAGAACAAGTTCAGTATCAGCTTAGACACTTCAAGCAAAACGGTGACTCTAAACGGAGAGAATATGCAGCCTGAAGACACTGCTGTGTATTACTGTGCCAGAGACCCACAATGACACAAACCATCAGTAGAGCTGAACAAAAACCCCTCAGTGCCTGAACTCTTGTAACATGAAGCCACCAGAGGAGGAGCCCTCGGACCACTAACCACTTCTACCAGCTCACTGTCACAGTAAAGAAGGAAACAGTCTTTAGACCTTCAATACTGTAATATCACATACTGTAATATGACACTACAATCACTGTTACATCAGTGAGGATATAAAGTACACACTTTCCATGATATTATTTACAAAAACACACACATAATTATTTTTTGGATCATAACTGCATTAGTGACTGACTCAGTAGTGTAAAGACAACTTTGAGATGTTAATTAGTCAAACTACAGAAAGGTTTGCAACACATAATGTGTGTTTGTCAGAGATTCCAGTTCCACCTTCTGTTTGTGTGAGATGAAGAACACATGAGTGTTTAATTTTCTTTTTCGATAATTTAAATAAAATGGTCTTCAGTTACTTTATTATCATCGGTATGTAAATCAGCCTCCTTGTGCTCCCCAAATGTCCTCTCACCGGCCTCTACATGCTCACCACTACTTAATATATGGAAAACAATGAAATATCTTCACACATTTAAGTGGAAACACACAGATGTAAATAACAAGGTCACCAAGTGACCACATTGAAATAACAATAATAATAACTTAAGGTTAAAAAGTCAAACAAAATAAGTTGGAAGAGATACAATGAGTTCCTTTAAAACACACATAATAAAATGTGGTCAATTAGGAGAAAGCCATAATCGTAAAAATGAGTTTTGAAGAGAGATTGAAAAGATGACACTGTTTAATTGCTCCTCTGATTCCAAAACTGAGGGACAAATACAGAAAAGCACAAGTTACCAGTTGAATCTGGTTGACTGTTTGTGAGGAGGAGTCAAAATTGAAAGCTTTAACATGATTTGCTGTAAACCAAATTTCTTTTCTCTGAAAGCTATTTTCCCTATACATAACCAAATCCACACCAAATCCTGAAATTAACGTATTTTACAGCCAAACAAAAAGGAAAAAACAAATGTCCTTTCCAGAAGCATTTACATATTTAGTCAGAATTGGCAACTGTGTTTTTGAAAGTCGATTATCTGAAATAAAAGAGATAAATAATGTTCTCCTCGAAGTCAGCCGATTCTGATGGACTTATAACCTTTAACCTGAATTAAATAAAGTTATATCACTGTTTTCAATATATAACATAAACCATGAGGATAAGAGAACTGATGTGTTTGGAGCCTCTAATTAAAAATAAAAATAATAGTAATAACAACAACAACAATTTAAAAAATAATAATAGTGACAACAACAACAACATTAATAATAATAATAATAAAAATAATAATAATAATAATAATAATAATAATAAAAATAATAATAATAATAAAAATAATAATAATAATAATAATAATAATAATAATAATGATAAGGAGGGGGATAGGTTCATTGGTGACTCTAAATTGCCCGTAGGTGTGAATGTGAGTGTGAATGGTTGTTTGTCTCTACATGTCGGCCCTGTGATAGACTGGCGTCCTGTCCAGGGTGTACCCTGCCTTCGCCCAATGACAGCTGGGATCGGCTCCAGCCCCCCCGCGACCCTAAATACAGGATAAGCGGTAGACAATGGATGGATGGATGGATGATAAGGAGAATAATAAGAATGATAAGAATGTGTGTGCAGAAATCTCATGGAATAATCTGCAATGTGCCCTAAAATCAAAACACTTCTACCTCTACATCTACCTCTATGTAGAAAACCATGTCTAGTTCTTTGCAAAAAAAAACCAAAACAAATGATTTTTAATATTTTAAACATAGAGAGACAGTGTGCTTATGGTTCAGCATACCTGGTCAATGGATAGGCAATTGCAAAAACAACTGTATTGTGACAAGAGAATACCTTAAGAAGACATTCGGGTTACTTGCCTCTGAAACCAAACTTACAAGATAATTTCTTACTACATAACTGAAACCCAAAATAATTATATTAATACACTTTATTCATTAAGTTGTGATTTTCCATTTTTTGTATGTTGCACTGGACAAAATAATCTCAGAGTAAATGAACATATTGAAATGCTCCAAATTATTACCATAAAAAGTGTAATCAATATCATCAGGTTATAGATTTAAATAAAATTAAGTTATGGTGATATGATTTAAGGAATAACACAAAATGCAGTTACTTAAAAGAAAGCCATAGCATGTGTTGTGAAAAAAACAGTAAGCTTGAATATAGGAGGAGAGTCTATGGGTTGTATCAATAACAGCGCTTTATTAGCACAAATATCAGGAAAACATATTCCGGCAGTTAAACGTGCACGGACCTAGTAGTCAACTCAACATAGGGTTGAATTCACTCAAAAGGCGCTTTACAACAGAGTGCGCAGCGTATTTCAAGAGACTCCGCATGAGTCTGATTGGCTCATTCTATAGATGCAGGCGGAGCGTAATTTTAGCATGCCGCGGCCTGGTTGGAGCGCTGGGTATCTCCACCCACACTGGCTCATACGGTCCATCCCTCCGGGTGCTGTCATCTATGTATTGTGTGTGTATGTTGTCGAGATGCATATCATGTGCTTGTCATGTGCTCCTTCCTGGTGCGGCTACACAATGTGTCCGTTCATTGTGTGTTGTCGGGTGTATATCATGAGCTTGTCATGTGCTCCTTCCGGGTGCAGCTACACAATGTGTCCGTTCATTGTATGTTGTCGGGATGTATATCATGAGCTTGTCATGTGTGTGTGTGTGACCCAAATGTGATCCTCTCTTGTGTTTCCTGTTTTCAACGTATGGCGTACAGATGGAATGCCCTGACACAGTTTCTGACCCTCACAATAGTTTTCCACTAGCCTGAACATCTGAGTCTATGTGTAGTAATTTAAAACATGTGTGATTAGCTTATGTATTTACATTTTTCTCCACAAATCCCCCTTTTCACACCAACTAGGTGTGAACATTTTGTTTAAAGGTACTCTTTTCCTTCCTCGTCTTCCATGTCCAGGCTCCCATCCTCAAGTTCCTCATTATCTAGTAGGGGCATCATATATTTTGGTGGGTCTTTTTCTTTAGTCAGTGCAGTTTGCACTAACCTGGAAACCATGGTTCTCAGACATGGAATGCAGCAGCACCCACAGGTGACTAGTATGGCCAGGAAGATAGCTATTGAGGCTGCTAAAGATATTATTACCGCTTTCCATTTTCCAAACACTACTTCCATCCATTTGGTGAACGGGTCATCGACCCCTGATGCTTCGTGCATTTCTTTGGAGAGTGCCCTTAGGTTTTCTAATGCTCGAGTGACTGAGCCATCTGGGGCCGTGTTATTGGGGATTATGGTACAGCAAAGTTTTCCAAACATGGCACAGACACCGCCTTTTTCAGCTAGGAGCATGTCTAGCGCCATTCTATTTTGCATAGCGATGATCGATGTGGGTGCGAGCTGCTCCGCCAGCCCTTCCACTGCATCCCTAGTGGCATTAGCGAGGCGCAAAATATTATAGTGGATATAGTTAATGCGGTCTACGTTTTTATTGGGGAGTATCCAGAGAAAGATCGATTCGAACCCTGCCCCTACTTGATTGGCCAATTTATACTCGTCTGGCACGCCTCGAGGGATACCTATGGCGTCCACGTATGTGGTCCCTCCAAATGGGTCTTGCAAGCTTGTGTCCCTTTTAGCAAGTATATGTCTTCTTCTTCGCCGGACGAGGGCGTTAGGTCCTGAGGGGTTTTTTATCACTCGACTGCCTATTAACGTAAGGGGCATCCCTAGTCTGACCATGGCGCAGGTGCCTATGGTGGTGTCGGCCTCTACTCGAGAATAGAGACGCAACCCTCCACAATAGTAAAACAGTCCCGCTCGGGCCCATGGTACTTTTGGTTTGCTGCTGGCGAAGTTGAAACACTGATACCTGGGATCTTTTCCTTTTATGGCGGTAAAATAGCCGGCCCTAGTTTTAAGCCTGTAGCCATTTTTACGACGTCTAAAGGAGTTAATTCTGTGTAATCCTGGGTCATCACTATCGGACTGGTAGTGGGCGGCTTTAGGGCAGTGGAATTAGCTGTGGTCGTATTCGTTGCACTACCTTTACTAGTGGGGGCGTATTTGGGCGGGTATATGTTTACTTGTATTCCTCGTATCTGGTCTTTTCCGGTGACGTCTACTCCTAATGCGATCCATATGCGATTTTTTCCCGTGGAGCTTGCCTTAATGTTATTGATAGAGAGAGTGAGCGGATTGCCGGTTGGACTGAAATCTCTTTGGAACGAAATGTGGTCCCAAAACTCGCTGTGTGTGTGTCTGGTAAAACCGGACCAAGTCCCAGTGAACTTTGTTACTTGATACCAATCGGGACAAAATGGCTGTGAATCCACCGAGAACCCAAACCCATGTTGGTAAGCATTCCCAGTGGCCTCGCAGCTCTCCACTATTCGTGGACTATTACACAGATAGACATCGTAGCCCCGCCAACTTGCTTGGGATTCCCCGCAGTCTATCACGGAGCACAGGTCGAATGTGAACATTGTGGTATCCCCGGCAGTATAATTTAAAACTATTTTAGCACCGCACGCGACTTCGGGGATCTGGAAAGTTTTCGTTTGTTCCCTTTTGGGACGTGTTAGGTAAATGTTGGTGGAATTGTCTCGCTCTTTGTTTATTAGTTCGAGTCCTAGTAGAAGGAGTATTACCGCCACCCCGGTTACACCCATGATCATGGTGCACATCGTTTTCCCCCATGGGAGATAGTCTGCATATCTCCACCTCCGTCTTTCCTCCGATGCAACAGACGGATCTCCGGAGAGTCTCCTAAAACTCCTCGGAGTCGTCATTTTGGGCCAAATCTGTTCTCACTTCCTGGAGTGAGCGAGTAGGTGGTGATGCTGGGGCACAATGTGTCAGGTGGTGCCAGGGAGCTCCTGCTTTTCCCTTGACCTGGACCGAGTGTGAAGTAACCTCCTTCACTTCGTACGGACCAGTCCACCTGGGGTCTGTCCACTTTCTTTTGTGAACCTTGACCCTGACCCAGTCTCCTACTTTGACTATCGTTCCCTGCTCTTCGGGATCCTTCTCCTGTGCCTTCTGCACCTGTATTGAGAGGGCTGAGACAAGAGATATTAGTTCTCTCATGTAGTCGGATTTTTCTATCTGACACACATCTAAAGGAGGTATATGTCCTCCATCACGTGGCGGGCCAGGCATTGGCCTTCCCGTCAACAACTCATGGGGCGACAGGTGCGTGCCTCCCCCTTTTGAGGTTCTCATGGCCATGAGAGCCAAAGGGAGGGCCTCCAACCATGTCATCTTACTGCCCGCACATACCTTGGCTATTTTAGCCTTCAATGTTTGATTCGCGCGTTCCACCAGTCCCTGGGACTGTGGATGGTAGACCGAACCAAAACTGTGTGCAATCCCCAGGAATGCCTCCACTTCACTCAGCATCTGATTTATTAAAATGTGTCCCGTTGTCTGATCTGATACGTTTCGGTACCCCATATCTGGGTATTAGCTCTGTTTGCAACCACTTTATTACTGTCTTCCCGTCTTCTCTATTTGTGGGGATTGCTTCTACCCATCTTGAAAATCTGTCTACCATTACCAAGATGTACCTCTTTCCCTGTACTACGTTCTCCTGTCCCATATCTGTATAATCTATACTAATATCTTGGAATGGTGCGAGAGGTACGGGGTAGGATCCCATGGGCGTTTTGAATGGTTTTCTTGGGTTGTGGTTTCCACAGACGACGCATTCTTCGCAGTATAGTTTTGCCATGCTGTCTAGGTGTGGGTGCCACCAGAGTGCTGAAATGTTCAACAGTGTTTGTCTTTGTCCTTCATGGGTTGGTCCATGGGCTTCTTTTAGTAGGGTCGCTACTAGTTTTGCTGGTGCCACTATCCTTCCATCATGTGATCTCCAGAGACCTTCTTTCTTTGTGGCCCCCTTTTGTGTCCATGTCGACCATTCGTACGGGCCTGCTTGTTCTTGTATCTTTTTTAGGTCCTCTTCGGTGAGTTTAGGTTGGGGGGGCGTCAGCTTAAGTATCATTTGCTTTGGCTGATATCCTCCTGCCTTTTTGGCCACCTGATCTGCAGCCTCGTTTCCTTGACTGATCCTGGTGCCTGTTTTCTCATGTCCTTTGCACTTCATTATGGATACTCCTCTTGGTAGGGTGATTGCTTCCACCAGCTCTTGTATTTCTCTTTGGTGTTTGATTGGGGCGTTGCTGGATGTTACAAATCCCCTCCGTTGCCACATGGGTGCATCTACTTGTGCCGCCCCATGTGCGTAAGCAGAATCTGTAAAGATGTTCACCGTCTTTCCTTTGGCCAGTTTCAAGGCTTCGGTGAGCGCCTTGACTTCTGCCATTTGCGCTGAAGCGGGTTGTGGTATTACTTCTGCTTTGAGCGTCTCATGTCTTCCATTGGAGTGTTGCTGAACCACTGCATATGATGCCTGGTTCAGTCCGTTTTCTCCTCGATAGCAGCATCCGTCAGTGTAGAGCCAGAGTTCTGCTTTGGGATCTATGTCATTTTTCAGGTCTTGTCTGAGCTTACTTTCCTTGACCGCAAGTTCTTCACATGAATGTGGGGTTCCTTTCCCAAAGTTTCCAGCCATGTTCCTTTCGGCTGCGACAAAGGTTATATGTGGCCTGGTGCATTCTCTTTGAATCTTGGTTTTTCTGGCCATGCTGAAAGTAAACTCCTTACTTGCCAAAAACGCTGCAACTCCATGTTCAGTGTGGACCTGTAATGGGTGACACATCACTACATGTGCTGTTTTTTGGAGAGCTTTTGCTACCGCTGCAACATATCTGGCGCACATTGACTGTCCGGTTTCCACTGCGTCGAGTTTTGAAGAGTAGTATATCAACACATTCCTCTCTCCCCCTTTTTTCTGATACAAAACAGCATTTAAAAATGCATTTTGTTCAGAAACATCCAAATGGAACACTTCTGTGTAGTCCGGTGAGGTGAGTGCAGCAGCTTGGGAGAGTACTTGTTTCATGTCAGTGAATGCTTGTTCAGCTTCAGAAGTCCAGGGTAGTCGTTCTGTGAGGTTTCGAGCCCCTACCTCGTTGATCATTGTCCGCAAAGGTTGTGTCCGATTGGAGTAATCAGGTATGTGGGATCGGCTGTAGCCCGTTAGTCCCAGAAATGACAGCATATCTGCCACCGTGGTGGGCTTTGGATGGTGTAGGATTGATTCCCTGTGGGCCGTAGATACTCCCAATCCTGATGCCGAGATTTGTCGGCCCAGGAATAGGACTTCTTCTCTGCATAGCTGCACTTTTTCTCTCTTGACTTTGTAGCCCTTTTTGTGCAGAACTGAGAACAGTAGGGCAGTGGCCTCCAGGCAGAGGGTAGATGTTTCTGCTGCCAAGAGAAGATCATCTACATATTGGATGAGCACAACCCCTGGTGGCCATTGGAGTTCTAGTAGGTGTGCTTTTAGTACCTGATTAAAGAGACCTGGCGAGTCCCTGAACCCCTGTGGCAACCGATTGTAGGTGTACTGTTTGCCCCCAAACGTGAAAGCAAACATGGCTTGTGATGTTTGTGCCAGTGGAACACTGAAGAAAGCGTTTGCCAAATCTATGACAGTGAAGTATCGAAATGCTGGGCTTAAACTTGTGAGTGCTACGTGTGGGTCTGGTACTGGATGAACATCTGGTGTCGTTGCATCATTTATAGGGCGGAAATCTTGTACCATTCTCCAGCCCTTTCCCCCTGCTTTCTGTACCGGTAATATGGGAGTATTCCATGGGGAGTGGCACTCGTATATTACCCCGACGTCCAGAAGGCCCTGTATCGTGGGGGCAATTCCCTTCATTTGATCTTGGGTTAGGGGATACTGCCGTCGATAAATAGGAGGTGCATCTGGGTCTTTCAGGGTGACAATCACTGGTTGTGTTTCCAGGGCTCCTACGTCATGGGGGGTTATAGTCCAAAATCGTGAGTTCACCGCATTCAAAACCGCTGCGGCTCCTGGGTGATCCGTACATGGGAGTCCATGTTGTCTTGGCAGTGGTATGTGTTCTGGGAGGGAGACATCCGTGGTATGGGGGCCCGTGAAGCACCACATATCTTCTTCTGGTGGGGCTTGGGCTCCTTGGCGGGGTTTTTGGACTTGGAGCGGCCATGTTGCTTAGATCAGTCAATTGAGATATGTCTACCCCTCCTGTGGGGAGGCCAAAGTGGTCCTCGTTATCTCTCATGAAGTCCCGATCGTATCCACATGCCGCTGATTTAGGGTTGTATCCTCCAGCCGCTCCCCGTTCCTCTTCCTCTTTCTGGCCGCCAATACTGCTGGCAGGTGACTTTACTCTGGTTGACCCCTCCTTCCTTGGGTCGATATGGTTTCCACCACTAGGTGGCTTCGAGGGATTTTTTGTGAGAGGTCCTTCTGGTTCACTTTCTGACCAGGTCTTTTCTGAACTGCCTTGACTCCTTGATCCTCCAGGGGGCTCCAGTGCCGTTATTCGCTGTTGCAGTCTTTCCACTTCTCTCTTCATTTCCTCTCTGTCTTGGTCTTGTACGAGGACTTCCACGCCGGCCAATGTCAGTACTGGTGCTTGTACTGCTGTGTCTGTGGTCTGTGCAGGCATAAATCTTTGGTGGGTGTAGGGAGGTGGGGCTGTTGGGGGAGGTGTCGTTTCTGGAGGCCCAGTTGTTAACTTCTCTGGCAGGACTGGATATATGCCCCCTCCCCCTCCCTGTGTCTCTTCATGTTTGTCTCCCCTCTCCATTTTTCTCTGCTGGAATAGATCTTTTAGCATTAGGTTTGTTACTCTTGTCTCTTCTTCTTGTTCTTCAAACATCTTTTTGAGTGGTTTGAAAACTGATCGCTTGTCCTTTTCAACCTCCATGTTCTGTCGAGCTCTCTCTAATCTTTGTTTGACATCATTCACCATTATATTCATAGCTTCTCTTGATGGCAGCCCGTCCTTGGTGATCCATCCCTTTATCTCCCACCTTTTCGCTACTGATTTAACTATCTTCCCATCTCCCTTTTTACTTCTATCCTCAGTCATAACTCTAGCCTTCAAGGTCTCTACGAAGTCTTCCATTTCCCCCTCGTTCAATCCCTCAATATAATCAAAAGAATCACTCCTAACGTTACCCAGACCAGCCCCAATCCCACTAGGTTTATTTAACAGACTCGTCTTGATAAGTTTTTCTAGTTCTAGTATCTGTCTACTCACTTCCGTTATCGTTGGTATGTGTGTCTCTGCTGTTGCTGCTGAGTGGAGAGTGTCACTTCCTAGAGCGTGCAACAGGGTGTCGGCTGCTTCCTCTTCTTCTTTGTTATCTATATCTCTGAACTCTTCTATGTCTATGTCATAAAACTCCATGCCATGTCTAAATTTTCTTGTATTACAACCACTGCCTACGCTTCTCTGCTCGACAGCGCGGTTCCGGAGAAATTGTATCGGTTTCCGAATTACAAAGTACTATAAATTTCTATTGTATTACAACCACTGCCTACGCTTCTCTGCTCGACAGCGCGTTTCCGGAGAAATTGTATCGGTTCCAAATTACTATAAGTTTTCCTGTATTACAACCACTGCCTACGCTTCTCTGCTCGACAGCGAGGTCCCGGAGGAGTTGTATCGTTTCCAAATTACTATAAGTTTTCCTGTATTACAACCACTGCCTACGCTTCTCTGCTCGACAGCGAGGTCCCGGAGGAGTTGTATCGTTTCCAAATTACAAAGTACTATAAATTTCTATTGTATTACAACCACTGCCTACGCTTCTCTGCTCGACAGCGCGGTTCCGGAGAAATTGTATCGGTTTCCAAATTACAAAATACTATAAATTTCTATTGTATTACAACCACTGCCTACGCTTCTCTGCTCGACAGCGCGGTTCCGGAGAAATTGTATCGTTTCCAAATTACTATAAGTTTTCCTGTATTACAACCACTGCCTACGCTTCTCTGCTCGACAGCGAGGTCCCGGAGGAGTTGTATCGTTTCCAAATTACAAAGTACTATTTATGCAGTCTGTTGGTTAACCCAAAACACGCTATGTTCGTTAATAGAGTGACTTAATTATGTGCAAGAATTCTCATGTTTCACGGGGTGTGGTGGGTCCGCTACTTCATGATACTGTACACATAAAAGCCCTTCTATTCGTCCTTCATCTCGTGTTTTCTGTTAGGTTCAGTCACACATGTGTACACACTATGGCAGGTTTATTTTATCACTTTTGCAGAATATGTTTTCCTTCTATTTTTTAACATTTTATCCTTTAGTTAAATTTTGTCTAAAGTATTCATACTCACACTCGGTATTTGTTGATCACCTAATTTATATTTTTCAATATACAGAATTCAATTAAATAGGTTTCTGCTTACCTTTTCGGTTGAGCGCTCATGTGATCAACTTTCCCGAGAGTGGATGAATCCTTCTGGCCTCCACTTTCTTTCAGGAAGCCCCCCTCCTTCTGCAAGACAGGAGGTAGTCGTTAAAATTCTTTCCTCCTCAAGCTTTTCTCCCAACCATCCTCTGCTACCAGATTTGTTGTGAAAAAAACAGTAAGCTTGAATATAGGAGGAGAGTCTATGGGTTGTATCAATAACAGCGCTTTATTAGCACAAATATCAGGAAAACATATTCCGGCAGTTAAACGTGCACGGACCTAGTAGTCAACTCAACATAGGGTTGAATTCACTCAAAAGGCGCTTTACAACAGAGTGCGCAGCGTATTTCAAGAGACTCCGCATGAGTCTGATTGGCTCATTCTATAGATGCAGGCGGAGCGTAATTTTAGCATGCCGCGGCCTGGTTGGAGCGCTGGGTATCTCCACCCACACTGGCTCATACGGTCCATCCCTCCGGGTGCTGTCATCTATGTATTGTGTGTGTATGTTGTCGAGATGCATATCATGTGCTTGTCATGTGCTCCTTCCTGGTGCGGCTACACAATGTGTCCGTTCATTGTGTGTTGTCGGGTGTATATCATGAGCTTGTCATGTGCTCCTTCCGGGTGCAGCTACACAATGTGTCCGTTCATTGTATGTTGTCGGGATGTATATCATGAGCTTGTCATGTGTGTGTGTGTGACCCAAATGTGATCCTCTCTTGTGTTTCCTGTTTTCAACGTATGGCGTACAGATGGAATGCCCTGACACAGTTTCTGACCCTCACAATAGTTTTCCACTAGCCTGAACATCTGAGTCTATGTGTAGTAATTTAAAACATGTGTGATTAGCTTATGTATTTACATTTTTCTCCACACATGAAAAATACATTTTGAAGAGATTGAATGGAGAATACTGTTCAATCAAAAAGGAGGAGTCGATGCAAACCTGGGATGTCTTCCACCTCTACTTATGTGACTGCAGAGAGGACAGAGGACAGTGGACACACAGTTCAACATGATGGACTACAGGACAGGACTGCTGCTTCTAACTGTCTGCTGGGCAGGTGAACATTGTCACTAGTCTTGATTTGACAGAGTTTCCTTTTGTGTCACTGACATATTTCACATGTTTTATGTTTGTTTTAGGTGTTGATGGTCAGACTCTGACAGAATCTGAACCAGTGGTCAAAAGACCTGGAGAATCTCACAGACTGACCTGTACAGCCTCTGGGTTTTTCACTCGGCAGCTATCATATGGCTTGGATCAGACAGGCTCCTGGAAAAGGACTGGAGTGGATTGCATTTATCAGCTCGGGTAGTAGCGACATCTACTACTCTCAGTCAGTTCAAGGCCGGTTTACCGTCTCCAGAAACAACAACATGCAGCAGCTGTATCTGCAGATGAACACTCTGAAGACGGAAGATTCTGCTGTTTATTATTGTGCTCGAGACTCACAGTGACTGGAGTTGGTGGAGCAGCTGTACAAAATCCTACAGCACTCATTCTTACTGGGCTGATAGACCACAACAACCTCACATGTTCACTGTCTTTGCTTTGAGTATCAAGAAGACTGTATGTGGTCGTTTAAACATCGATTTCAGTATCAAGACACAAACCCCAAACTCAAGTTCTCTGACAAAGAGAGAGACAGTGAGACGTGAAGCAACACTGTACAAAAACTCAACATATGAATCTAATTAAAGTTTGCTTTTTGCTTTAAACATTTACAGAATAAGCTTCAGTTCAACGTCATCAACAGTCAGAGAAACCTAGCCTCAATAAAACTGCTTCATTCAGACAGGTTTTATTGCAGCGTCCCCACATGTATGCATGCATAAGCACATTCTGTTGTGTAAATGTAAATCTATTTGTTTGACATGTCTGACTTGAGTTGGACCTTTTGTGATGAAAAAGAAAGAACGTTTAGATAATGATTTTAAATACTTCCATGAGTCAATATAAATGTTGACAACACGATTCCAAGCTTTGAGTACGTGTGACAGGACAGTTCATCCTTATTTTATAGCCTATCAGTGACGTTCTCCATGCAAAGTGAACTTCCTCACATTCTGCTATAAAGACTTGATATCATGCTGTCAGTTGCAGCAGAAGAAGAGACGTTGCCATCAGACCACCATTGATACCAACCATGTTCTTCGTAGCTCTGATACTGCTGCTGGCAGCTGGATCCTGTGAGTCTCACTGGGACACTGACAGTATGATCACAGCACACTGACTGCTCACTGTTATTACACTGATTCAATATTCAATGTATGTTTCTCCACAGGTGTGAAGTGTGAACAGCTGACACAGCCAGCCTCTGTGACTGTGCAGCCAGGTCAACGTCTGACCATCACCTGTCAGGTGTCTTATTCTCTTAGCAGCTACCGGACAGCTTGGATCAGACAGCCTGCAGGGAAAGGACTGGAGTGGATCGGACAGAAATATACGGGAGACTCTTCCTATAAAGATTCACTGAAGAACAAGTTCAGTATCAGCTTAGACACTTCCAGCAAAATGGTGACTCTAAACGGAGAGAATATGCAGCCTGAAGACACTGCTGTGTATTACTGCGCCAGAGAAGCACACTGGTTAAAGGAAGCACAGAGGCTTTACAAAAACCTCAAACAATGTATTTTTAACAAGTACCTACAGGTGGCAGTAGACGATATGAAGTCAGATGACACAAAAAGAGAGAATATGACGGTGCATCGGCTGATGTTGTAGTTTGTGACTTCGTGTTTCTTGATGATACATTTAATATGTGCCTTTCTACAACAATACAGCAGGTGTTGAAAATATATTTGGATATTTTTGCGTGATATATTCAGGATATGAATGGCCCATTAAATGCTGCTGAGCAGAATAAATAAATGCATCAAATTTACAATGGAATAACTTGAAATGCAACTTGGAAATGCCAATTATAATAATAAGTATCTGAAAGAATTATACAAAACTCTTTTCTCCAGAGATGTGGTGAGTTTCTCTTTGAGGATGAGTCAATGCAAATCTCTACATGTGTGCTGCAAAGACACTTAATCACAGCAATATACACTGGAGACAATTGTCTTTTACAATGGTCAGACCCACAGTAGGGAGCAACTCAAACAAAAACTCAAACCAAGTCAAATCTTTGCTTTCTTCGTTTCACATTCACAGAATAAACTTTCATTCAACCTCATCAATACACTCAGAGCAACACAGTCTAAATAAAACTGCTTCATTCAGACGGGATTTATTACAGCTCCCCCATAGGAGTTGAAGCAGACATTAAATATTCTGTTGATGTGAATAGTTTTGTCTAAATTGTCTGACTTGTGTGAGAAGTTATGTGAAGAAATGAAGGGATTCAGTCAAGAAACCCGATAGTGACACCTGGTCCTTGATAGATACCTGATCCAGCTTTTTGAGTCATTATTGATTGGAATAAAATAAACTGGAGGTTCGTACGATACATAAGATTCACTAAAGGACAAGTTCACTGATAAACTTAGAATCCTCCAGCAACACAGTGACTCTAAACAGACAGAATGCAGGCTGAAGACACCGCGGTGTATTACTGTGCAACACACACAGTTAAAGTAACCAGAAGAATCTATTTTAACATTTGTTAAATTGTTTGATAATAGAGTCTCAGACTGTTGGTGTCTAAATGTGATTGTATGTATCTGTGTAACAAGGCATGTAAAGAATAAAACATTAATTGTACGATATTATTTGAAATATTCACATTCTCTCCAAAACTGTAAAACTGGGTAGTATTTTCTTTCATTAAGGAAAAACATATTCAAGTGATCAAAATAACACGGGGCTCCCCAAATGTCCTCTACATGCTCACCACTACTTAACATGGAAAACAATGAAATATCTTAACACATTGAAGTGGAAGACACACAGATGTAACAATGTCACCAAGTTATCACGTTAAAATAATAATAATAACAGGTTAAAAAGTCAAACAAATAAATTGTAAGCAATAAAATGTGTTTCTTTAAAACACACATAATAAAATATGGTCAATTAGGAGAAAGCCATAATCGGAAGAATGAGTTTTGAAGAGAGATTGAAAAGATGACACTGTTTAATTGCTCCTCTGATTCCAAAACTGAGGGACAAATACAGCAAAGCACAAGTTACCAGTTGAATCTGGTTGACTGTTTGTGAGGAGGAGTCGATGCAAACCTGGGATGTCTTCCACCTCTACTTATGTGACTGCAGAGAGGACAGAGGACAGTGGACACACAGTTCAACATGATGGACTACAGGACAGGACTGCTGCTTCTAACTGTCTGCTGGGCAGGTGAACATTGTCACTAGTCTTGATTTGACAAAGTTTCCTTTTCTGTCACTGACATATTTCACATGTTTTATGTTTGTTTTAGGTGTTGATGGTCAGACTCTGACAGAATCTGAACCAGTGGTCAAAAGACCTGGAGAATCTCACGGACTGACCTGTACAGCCTCTGGGTTTACACTCAGCAGCTATTATATGGCTTGGATCAGACAGGCTCCTGGAAAGGACTGGAGTGGATTGCTATGGACTATAACAATGGCAACCCCGGCTACTCTCAGTCAGTTCAAGGCCGGTTTACCGTCTCCAGAAACAACAACATGCAGCAGCTGTATCTGCAGATGAACAGTCTGAAGACGGAAGATTCTGCTGTTTATTATTGTGCTCGAGACTCACAGTGACTGGAGTTGGTGGAGCAGCTGTACAAAATCCTACAGCACTCATTCTTACTGGGCTAATAGACCACAACAACCTCAAATGTTCACTGTCTTTGCTTTGAGTATCAAGAAGACTGTATGTGGTCGTTTAAACATCGATTTCAGTATCAAGACACAAACCCCAAACTCAAGTTCTCTGACAAAGAGAGAGACAGTGAGACGTGAAGCAACACTGTACAAAAACTCAACATATGAATCTCAGTCAAACTTTGCTTTTTGCTTTAAACATTTACAGAATAAGCTTCAGATCAACGTCATCAACAGTCAGAGAAACCTAGCCTCAATAAAACTGCTTCATTCAGACAGGTTTTATTGCAGCGTCCCCACATGTATGCATGCATAAGCACATTCTGTTGTGTAAATGTAAATCTATTTGTTTGACATGTCTGACTTGAGTTGGACCTTTTGTGATGAAAAAGAATGAACTTTCAGATAATGATTTTAAATACTTCCATGAGTCAATATAAATGTTCACGACACGATTCCAAGCTTTGAGTACGTGTGACAGGACAGTTCATCCTTATTTTATAGCCTATCAGTGACGTTCTCCATGCAAAGTGAACTTCCTCACATTCTGCTATAAAGACCTGATATCATGCTGTCAGTTGCAGCAGAAGAAGAGACGTTGCCATCAGACCACCATTGATACCAACCATGTTCTTCGTAGCTCTGATACTGCTGCTGGCAGCTGGATCCTGTGAGTCTCACTGGGACACTGACAGTATGATCACAGCACACTGACTGCTCACTGTTATTACACTGATTCAATATTCTATATATGTTTCTCCACAGGTGTGAAGTGTGAACAGCTGACACAGCCAGCCTCTGTGACTGTGCAGCCAGGTCAACGTCTGACCATCACCTGTCAGGTGTCTTATTCTCTTAGCAGCTACCGGACAGCTTGGATCAGACAGCCTGCAGGGAAAGGACTGGAGTGGATCGGAATGAAATATACGGGAGACTCTTACTATAAAGATTCACTGAAGAACAAGTTCAGTATCAGCTTAGACACTTCCAGCAAAATGGTGACTCTAAACGGAGAGAATATGCAGCCTGAAGACACTGCTGTGTATTACTGTTCCAGAGAAGCACACTGGTTAAAGGAAGCACAGAGGCTTTACAAAAACCTCAAACAATGTATTTTTAACAAGTACCTACAGGTGGCAGTAGACGATATGAAGACAGATGACACAAAGAGAGAGAATATGACGGTGCATCGGCTGATGTTGTGCTTTGTGACTTCTTGTTTCTTGATGATACATTTAACATGTGCCTTTCTACAACAATACAGCAGGTGTTGAAAATATATTTGGATATTTTTGCATGATATATTCAGGATATGAATGGCCCATTAAATGCTGCTGAACAGAATAAATAAATGCATCAAATTTACAATGGAATAACTTGAAATGCAACTTGGAAATGCCAATTATAATAATAAGTATCTGAAAGAATTATACAAAACTCTTTTCTCCAGAGATGTGGTGAGTTTCTCTTTGAGGATGAGTCAATGCAAATCTCTACATGTGTGCTGCAAAGACACTTAATCACAGCAATATACACTGGAGACAATTGTCTTTTACAATGGTCAGACCCACAGTAGGGAGCAACTCAAACAAAAACTCAAACCAAGTCAAATCTTTGCTTTCTTCGTTTCACATGCACAGAATAAACGTTCATTCAACCTCATCAATACACTCAGAGCAACACAGTCTAAATAAAACTGCTTCATTCAGACGGGATTTATTACAGCTCCCCCATAGGAGTTGAAGCAGACATTAAATATTCTGTTGATGTGAAAGTGAATAGTTTTGTCTAAATTGTCTGACTTGTGTGAGAAGTTATGTGAAGAAATAAAGGGATTCAGTCAAGAAACCCGATAGTGACACCTGGTCCTTGATAGATACCTGATCCAGCTTTTTGAGTCATTATTGATTGGAATAAAATAAACTGGAGGTTCGTACGATACATAAGATTCACTAAAGGACAAGTTCAGTGATAAACTTAGAATCCTCCAGCAACACAGTGACTCTAAACAGACAGAATGCAGGCTGAAGACACCGCGGTGTATTACTGTGCAACACACACAGTTAAAGTAACCAGAAGAATCTATTTTAACATTTGTTAAATTGTTTGATAATAGAGTCTCAGACTGTTGGTGTCTAAATGTGATTGTATTTATGTGATTGTATTTATCTGTGTTACAAGGCTTGTAAAGATAAAACATTAATTGTACGATATTATTTGAAATATTCTCATTCTCTCCAAAACTGTAAAACTGGGTAGTATTTTATTTCATTTAGGGATAACATATTCAAGTGTTCAAAATAACACAGGGCTCCCCAAATGTCCTCTACATGCTCACCACTACTTAATATGGAAAACAATGAAATATCTTCACACATTGAAGTGGAAGACACACAGATGTAACAATGTCACCAAGTTATCACATTAAAATAATAATAATAACAGGTTAAAAAGTCAAACAAATAAATTGTAAGCAATAGAATTTGTTTCTTTAAAACACACATAATAAAATATGGTCAATTAGGAGAAAGCCATAATCTGAAAAATGAGTTTTGAAGAGAGATTGAAAAGATGACACTGTTTAATTGCTCCTCTGATTCCAAAACCGAGGGACAAATACAGCAAAGCACAAGTTACCAGTTGAATCTGGTTGACTGTTTGTGAGGAGGAGTCGATGCAAACCTGGGATGTCTTCCACCTCTACTTATGTGACTGCAGAGAGGACAGAGGACAGTGGACACACAGTTCAACATGATGGACTACAGGACAGGACTGCTGCTTCTAACTGTCTGCTGGGCAGGTGAACATTGTCACTAGTCTTGATTTGACAGAGTTTCCTTTTGTGTCACTGACATATTTCACATGTTTTATGTTTGTTTTAGGTGTTGATGGTCAGACTCTGACAGAATCTGAACCAGTGGTCAAAAGACCTGGAGAATCTCACAGACTGACCTGTACAGCCTCTGGATTTAACTTTGGTGGCTACTGGATGGCTTGGATCAGACAGGCTCCTGGAAAAGGACTGGAGTGGATTGCATATATCAGCTCGGGTAGTGGTGGCAGCACCTACTACTCTCAGTCAGTTCGAGGCCGGTTTACCGTCTCCAGAAACAACAACATGCAGCAGCTGTATCTGCAGATGAACACTCTGAAGACGGAAGATTCTGCTGTTTATTATTGTGCTCGAGACTCACAGTGACTGGAGTTGGTGGAGCAGCTGTACAAAATCCTACAGCACTCATTCTTACTGGGCTGATAGACCACAACAACCTCACATGTTCACTGTCTTTGCTTTGAGTATCAAGAAGACTGTATGTGGTCGTTTAAACATCGATTTCAGTATCAAGACACAAACCCCAAACTCAAGTTCTCTGACAAAGAGAGAGACATTGAGACGTGAAGCAACACTGTACAAAAACTCAACATATGAATCTCAGTCAAACTTTGCTTTTTGCTTTGAACATTTACAGAATAAGCTTCAGATCAACGTCATCAACAGTCAGAGAAACCTAGCCTCAATAAAACTGCTTCATTCAGACAGGTTTTATTGCAGCGTCCCCACATGTATGCATGCATAAGCACATTCTGTTGTGTAAATGTAAATCTATTTGTTTGACATGTCTGACTTGAGTTGGACCTTTCGTGATGAAAAAGAATGAACGTTCAGATAATGATTTTAAATGCTTCCATGTGTCAATATAAATGTTCACGACACGATTCCAAGCTTTGACTACGTGTGACAGGACAGTTCATCCTTATTTTATAGCCTATCAGTGACGTTTTCAATGCAAAGTCAACTTCCTCACATTCTGCTATAAAGACTTGATATCATGCTGTCAGTTGCTGCAGAAGAAGAGACGTTGCCATCAGACCACCATTGATACCAACCATGTTCTTCGTAGCTCTGATACTGCTGCTGGCAGCTGGATCCTGTGAGTCTCACTGGGACACTGACAGTATGATCACAGCACACTGACTGCTCACTGTTATTACACTGATTCAATATTCAATATATGTTTCTCCACAGGTGTGAAGTGTGAACAGCTGACACAGCCAGCCTCTGTGACTGTGCAGCCAGGTCAACGTCTGACCATCACCTGTCAGGTGTCTTATGATCTTGGCAGCTACTACACAGCTTGGATCAGACAGCCTGCAGGGAAAGGACTGGAGTGGATCGGATCTGACTGTGATGGATGCACCGCATCTTATAAAGATTCACTGAAGAACAAGTTCAGTATCAGCTTAGACTCTTCCAGCAAAACGGTGACTCTAAACGGAGAGAATATGCAGCCTGAAGACACTGCTGTGTATTACTGTGCCAGAGACCCACAATGACACAAACCACCAGTAGAGCTGAACAAAAACCCCTCAGTGCCTGAACTCTTGTAACATGAAGCCACCAGAGGAGGAGCCCTCGGACCACTAACCACTTCTACCAGCTCACTGTCAAGAGAGAAACCATGTTAGATTATATCAAAAAGGTCTTCATTAAATTGAACTCCAGCTGATTTTACTAAAGTACTCTGACATTACAAACACTGATACATCATTGCATGTAACCTTCCAAGTGATGGAATAAAATCAGCTCATAACTCCAGTTCAACGACTACAGCAGGAAGTAATCCTCAAATGTCTGTTACTCTTCCATGAAAGTGTTACAAAAAATGATCAGGATTATTTTTATTATCTGAATCAAAACCACATTAGCGGATTTTAATTCGTGAATCTTTAGGAAAGTTTGTTTCAAATAACAAATTAAAATGTTTGCCCAAGATTCAAGTTCCACTTTCTTGTGGGATGAAGAACAGCTGAACATTTCATCTTCATTTTGATTCATTTAAATAACTTGTAGTCAGCTGATTTATTATCATCGGTATGTAAATCAGCCTCCTTGTGAGTTGCCTTATAAGGAAGTGAAGTGTGTGTGTTTGTTGTGTGTCAGAGACAGAAGAGCTCACATCAGTTCATCTCCAACATCATCATGTTCTCTGTCGCTCTGATGCTGCTGCTGGCAGCTGCAACCTGTGAGGAGCTTTTAGTGGATTCACACTATTAAACACATTAGAAACGCTGAACAGTCGGTGAATGATGGAGATCATGTTGATTTGTGTTTCCACAGGTGTGAACAGTATTGATCTCATCCAGCCAGACTCGATGGTGGTGCAGCCTGGACAGTCTTTGACCATCACCTGTCAGGTCTCTGGTTATTCTTTGACTGATAACAGCTATGCAACAGGTTGGATCAGACAGAGTGAAGGAAAACCGATGGACTGGATTAACCATAAGTGGGGAGGAGGAGACTTTTACCAAAATGAAGCTCTGAAGAACAAGTTCAGCTACAGCAGAGACACTTCTGCTCGAACAGTGACTCTGAAAGGAACGAATCTGCAGCCTGAGGACACAGCTGTGTATTACTGTGTCCGTTACACCACAGTGATACAAACCACCAACAGACCTGCACAAATACTCAGCAACCATGTGACTCAGCCCCACACACACACGTTAACAATGAGACATAAAAATAAATAAAGTCATCTGCAGTTACTCCCTGATAGAAGCTCACTTTAACATGATAACAAAAACTCACTTTGGGGATATTGTAAAACTGACGGTCAAAGTCTTCATGTGATGCAAACTGCTTAATAATGAGCACAAAAAAACTTGAACAATGTCTTTCCTACTTTTCCTAACCTATTCCACAAATAATACTGAAATATGCTAGAGGGACCCGTGTACAGTAAACATGTATTTTTATTTTTCACACCAGGAAGTGATCCAAGTCAAGTCCATTCCACACTGTGAGGAGGAGTCGATGCAAACCTGGGATGTCTTCCACCTCTACTTATGTGACTGCAGAGAGGACAGAGGACAGTGGACACACAGTTCAACATGATGGACTACAGGACAGGACTGCTGCTTCTAACTGTCTGCTGGGCAGGTGAACATTGTCACTAGTCTTGATTTGACAGAGTTTCCTTTTGTGTCACTGACATATTTCACATGTTTTATGTTTGTTTTAGGTGTTGATGGTCAGACTCTGACAGAATCTGAACCAGTGGTCAAAAGACCTGGAGAATCTCACAGACTGACCTGTACAGCCTCTGGGTTAGACATTAGTGGCTACTATATGGCTTGGATCAGACAGGCTCCTGGAAAAGGACTGGAGTGGATTGTATATATCAGCTCGGGTAGTGGCGACATCCGCTACTCTCAGTCAGTTCAAGGCCGGTTTACCGTCTCCAGAAACAACAACATCAAGCAGCTGTATCTGCAGATGAACACTCTGAAGACGGAAGATTCTGCTGTTTATTATTGTGCTCGAGACTCACAGTGACTGGAGTTGGTGGAGCAGCTGTACAAAATCCTACAGCACTCATTCTGACTGATAGATTTTAAGTATTTTTCACTGACAATATATACTTCATTCTTGATTTATATTTAGTTTTTACGTATTAAATCATATTTTTCACATATAATTAATTCATCATTATCTGAAAATTAATGGAAAAAATAATGTTAATAATATAAATAATTAATAAACATTAAATACGATAATGATTACATGTTCATTAATGGGCTAAAGACTGCTCACCAAAGTGGTTGATGAAATCATACTTTAATACTGAAATTAAAAAATGATAAGACAAACATTTGAGTACCACTGATGTATGACTTCAAAAAAATTTTACGAGGAAATAAGATACTGACAAAATTATAATCATATTGCTCGATAATACAAACCAACTGAAAACATTTCACTCTTTCCATCACATGTTGTATTTAAGTGCTCATGAAAACCATTTCTGAGACGAGACAGTGTTGATCTATAAAGTGGAGGAGAAGTGCAATGATTACAGCATTTTACTTACATGAACCTATAAACCTCAATGCCTTTAGATAAACACTATTTTTTTCATCTAACACAACACACAAGATAGATTTTAAGTATTTTTCACTGACAATATATAGTTTATTCTTGATTTATATTTAGTTTTTACGTATTAAATCATATTTTTTACATATAATAAATTAGTCCCTGCAATATAAACATTCCTGAAAAAATATTATTAATAAATATTATTAAAAAATATTAAATATTATTACAGGATTACATGTTCATAAAAGGGCTAAAGACTGCTCACCAAAGTTGTTGATGAATTTAAACTTCATACTTTAATACTGAAATTCAAAATGATAAAACACAAACATTTGAGTACCACTGATGTATGACTGGCTTCAGAGATACATTTTTTAATGAGAAAATAAGATACTGATAAAATAATAATAATAATATTGCTTGATAAAACAAACCAACTGAAAACAACAAGTTTCAGTTCCTGAGCAGCTGTGCACATCTGCAATCAATGAAACCATCAAAAATATTTCATGCAAAGCTGCAAACCAGCAGCATCGCTGAAGTTAACTTAAGTTTCATACCATTAACATGATCCTGGCTGCTGTCTCTGCATTTCTGTTTACAGCAAATAAAGTCAGAAAGTCAGCAAAGAAATCAAGAATGCAATAATTACAAAAAATCTGAACTCATGCGTTTGACGTTTTTTTTTTAAATTATATAACAATTATATAGATAGAATACACAAAATAAACATTGACAGTTTACGGCAAAGCTAATATTTATTTTTTATTTCTGTAAATACGGGGACTCTTTATTAAAATGTTACAATTAAGTGTGTCATTAAATTAAAATATGATTTCCAGGCATGTTTTCACCCTGCACATATAAACACACTGAACAGACTCTTATGGCTCAATTAGACCAATGTTGATGTTTAACATGTTTGATTGTATGCAAACTCAGTGGCCTTCCTCTTTACGCAGCTATAAAACATCACATCAGGCTGCCAGTGGAGTTCACAGCACGTCACTTCCAACATCATCATGTTCTCTGTCGCTCTGCTGCTGCTGCTGGCAGCTGGATGTGAGTCTCTTTGGATTTGTCAAAGTCAGCAGTTCTGCTTTTGCAGTGTATTTTTTAAACATTTATTTTTCTTTTTACAGGTGTGAAGTGTGAACAGCTGACACAGCCAGCCTCTGTGACTGTGCAGCCAGGTCAACGTCTGACCATCACCTGTCAGGTGTCTTATTCTCTTAGTGACTACTACACAGCTTGGATCAGACAGCCTGCAGGGAAAGGACTGGAGTGGATGAGTAGTGACTCAGATGTCAAAGATTCACTAAAGAACAAGTTCAGTGTCAACTTAGACACTTCCAGCAAAACAGTGACTCTAAACGGAGAGAATATGCAGCCTGAAGACACTGCTGTGTATTACTGTGCCAGAGACCCACAATGACACAAACCATCAGTAGAGCTGAACAAAAACCCCTCAGTGCCTGAACTCTTGTAACATGAAGCCACCAGAGGAGGAGCCCTCGGACCACTAACCACTTCTACCAGCTCACTGTCACAGTAAAGAAGGAAACAGTCTTTAGATCTTCAATACTGTAATATCACATACTGTAATATGACACTACAATCACTGTTACATCAGTGAGTATATAAAGTACACACTTTCAAGGGATTGAATACATTCAGCTCACAACTTGATTTTAAAGCTTGTGATCCAACTACAATAGAAAACGGTCCTCAAAATGTCCGTTTCTCTTCCATGATATTATTTACAAAAACACTCACATAATTATGTTTTGGATCATAACTGCATTAGTGACTGACTCAGTAGTGTAAAGCCAACTTTGAGATGTTAATTAGTCAAACTATAGAAAGGTTTGCAACACATAATGTGTGTTTGTCAGAGATTCAAGTTCCACCTTCTGTTTGTGTGAGATGAAGAACACATGAGTGTTTAATTTTCTTTTTAGATCATTTAAATAAAATGGTCTTCAGTTACTTTATTATCATCGGTATGTAAATCAGCCTCCTTGTGCTCCCCAAATGTCCTCTCTCCGGCCTCTACATGCTCACCACTACTTAATATATGGAAAACAATGAAATATCTTCACACATTTAAGTGGAAGACACACAGATGTAAATAACAAGGTCACCAAGTGACCACATTCAAATAACAATAATAATAACTTGAGGTTAAAAAGTCAAACAAAATAAGTTGTAAGAGATACAATGAGTTCCTTTAAAACACACATAATAAAATATGGTCAATTAGGAGAAAGCCATAATCGTAAAAATGAGTTTTGAAGAGAGATGGAAAGATGACACTGTTTAATTTCTCCTCTGATTCCAAAACTGAGGGACAAATACAGCAAAGCACAAGTTACCAGTTGAATCTGGTTGACTGTTTGTGAGGAGGAGTCAAAATTGAAAGCTTTAACATGATTTGCTGTAAACCAAATTTATTTTCTCTGAAAGCTATTTTCTGTATACATAACCAAATCCACACCAAATCCTGAAATTAACGTATTTTACAGCCAAACAAAAAGGAAAAAACAAATGTCCTTTCCAGAAGAATTTACATATTTAGTCAGAATTGGCAACTGTGTTTTTGAAAGTCGATTATCTGAAATAAAAGGGATAAATAATGTTCTCCTCGAAGTCAGCCGATTCTGATGGACTTATAACCTTTAAATCAAGCGTAGCGTTAGTTCTGGCAGGCCACGACGTCAAGCTCTAAATCAGCAGCAACAGCGTAGCTGTCAAAACCGAGGAGATCAGCTGACGGCTCAGCTGACTCCCCGTACCCGCTTCCTATTGGGAAATTGCATTCAGAGCGCGCTATTTAAACCGCTCTAGCCTGACCTCCCTCATTGCTTCCTCTGCCGGCTTTTTCAACCCACCTCCACCCCAGCTCCTCCTGTCATCTGTTATGTATCTTACCATTGTTCTTGTTGGTCTGCTCTGTCTGGGGTTTTTCTTGCTGCTACGCTCCCTGCTTATGCCGTTCATGATGGCTCATGAAGGGCAGGAAGGTGCTCTTCCTGCCTCAGGCTTTCCACGCAAGCGCGTGGAAGAGCAGGGAGTCCCAGAACAGTACCATACCGCCAAATGAAACTTGTGCAAATAAATAAAGATTCTTTTTGACAAAGTGGTCCTGACTGAACCTGAATTAAATAAAGTCATATCACTGTTTTCAATATATAACATAAACCATGAGGATAAGAGAACTGATGTGTTTGGAGCCTCTAATTAAAAATAAAAATAATAGTAATAATAACAACAAGAACAATTTTAAAAATAATAATAGTGACAACAACAACAACATTAATAATAATAATAATAATAATAATAATAATAATAATAATAATAATAATAATAATAATAATAATAATAATAATAATGATAAGGAGAATAATAAGAATAATAAGAATGATAAGAATGTGTGTGCAGAAATCTCATGGAATAATCTGCAATGTGCCCTAAAATCAAAACATTTCTACCTCCGTATCTACCTCTATGTAGAAAACCATGTCTAGTTCTTTGCAAAAAAAACCCAAAACAAATGATTTTTAATATTTTAAACATAGAGAGACAGTGTGCTTATGGTTCAGCATACCTGGTCAATTGATAGGCAATTGCAAAAACAACTGTATTGTGACAAGAGAATACCTTAAGAAGACATTCGGGTTACTTGCCTCTGAAACCAAACTTACAAGATAATTTCTTACTACATAACTGAAACCCAAAATAATTATATTAATACACTTTATTCATTAAGTTGTGATTTTCCATTTTTTGTATGTTGCACTGGACAAAATAATCTCAGAGTAAATGAACATATTGAAATGCTCCAAATTATTACCATAAAAAGTGTAATCAATATCATCAGGTTATAGATTTAAATAAAATTAAGTTATGGTGATATGATTTAAGGAATAACACAAAATGCAGTTACTTAAAAGAAAGCCATAGCATGAAAAATACATTTTTAAGAGAATGAATGGAGAATACTGTTCAATCAAAAAGGAGGAGTCGATGCAAACCTGGGATGTCTTCCACCTCTACTTATGTGACTGCAGAGAGGACAGAGGACAGTGGACACACAGTTCAACATGATGGACTACAGGACAGGACTGCTGCTTCTAACTGTCTGCTGGGCAGGTGAACATTGTCACTAGTCTTGATTTGACAGAGTTTCCTTTTGTGTCACTGACATATTTCACATGTTTTATGTTTGTTTTAGGTGTTGATGGTCAGACTCTGACAGAATCTGAACCAGTGGTCAAAAGACCTGGAGAATCTCACAGACTGACCTGTACAGCCTCTGGGTTTAACTTTGGTGGCTCCTATATGGCTTGGATCAGACAGGCTCCTGGAAAAGGACCGGAGTGGATTGCATATATCTACACAAATAGTAGCTACATCTACTACTCTCAGTCAGTTCAAGGCCGGTTTACCGTCTCCAGAAACAACAACATGCAGCAGCTGTATCTGCAGATGAACACTCTGAAGACGGAAGATTCTGCTGTTTATTATTGTGCTCGAGACTCACAGTGACTGGAGTTGGTGGAGCAGCTGTACAAAATCCTACAGCACTCATTCTTACTGGGCTGATAGACTTAAAGTATTTTTCATTGACATTATTTACTTTATTCTTGATATATTTAGTTTTTACGTATTCCATCATATTTTTTACATATAATATATTCATCATTATACAAAAAATCATGAAAAAATAATATTAATAATAAATATCATTAATAAATATGAAATACAATAACGATTACATGTTCATTAAAGGGCTAAAGACTGCTCCCAAAAGTGGTTGCTGAAATTAAACTTAATACTTTAATACTGAAATTAAAAAATGATAAAACACAAACATTTGATTACAACTGATGTATGACTGGCTTCAAAGATACATTTTTGATGAAAAAATAGGATACTGATAAAATAATAATCATATTGCTCAATAATTCAAACCAACTGAAAACATCTCACTCTTTCCATCACATGTTGTATTTAAGTGCTTCATGAAAACCATTTCTGAGACGAGACAGTGTTGATCTATAAAGTGGAGGAGAAGTGGAATGATTACAGCATTTTACTTACATTAACCTATAAACCTCAATGCCTTTTGATTAACACTATTTTTTTCATCTAACACAACACACAAAGGAACAATAAAGCATTTGTTTTTTGCATTTTGTAATAAAAGTTTCAGTTCCTGAGCAGCTGTGCACATCTGCAATCAATGAAACCATCAAAAATATTTCATGCAAAGCTGCAAACCAGCAGCATCGCTGAAGTTAACTGAAGTTTCATACCATTAACATGATCCTGGCTGCTGTCTCTGCATTTCTGTTTACAGCAAATAAAGTCAGAAAGTCAGCAAAGAAATCAAGAATACAATAATTACCAAAAAGCTGAACTCATGCGTTTAACATTTTTTTTTAAATTATATAACAATCATATAGATAGAATACACAAAATAAACATTGACAGTTTAAGGCAAAGCTAATTTTTTTTTTTTTATTTCTGTAAATACGGGGACTCTTTATTAAAATGTTACAATTAAGTGTGTCATTAAATATGATTTCCAGGCATGTTTTCACCCTGCACATATAAACACACTGAACAGACTCTTATGGCTCAATTAGACCAATGTTGATGTTTAACATGTTTGATTGTATGCAAACTCAGTGGCCTTCCTCTTTACGCAGCTATAAAACATCACATCAGGCTGCCAGTGGAGTTCACAGCACGTCACTTCCAACATCATCATGTTCTCTGTCGCTCTGCTGCTGCTGCTGGCAGCTGGATGTGAGTCTCTTTGGATTTGTCAAAGTCAGCAGTTCTGCTTTTGCAGTATTTTTTTTAAACATTTACTTTTCTTTTTACAGGTGTGAAGTGTGAACAGCTGACACAGCCAGCCTCTGTGACTGTGCAGCCAGGTCAACGTCTGACCATCACCTGTCAGGTGTCTTATTCTCTTAGCAGCCACTGGACAGCTTGGATCAGACAGCCTGCAGGGAAAGGACTGGAGTGGATCGGAGAGAAATATACAGGAGGCTCTTACTATAAAGATTCACTGAAGAACAAGTTCAGTATCAGCTTAGACACTTCCAGCAAAACGGTGACTCTAAACGGAGAGAATATGCAGCCTGAAGACACTGCTGTGTATTACTGTGCCAGAGACCCACAATGACACAAACCATCAGTAGAGCTGAACAAAAACCCCTCAGTGCCTGAACTCTTGTAACATGAAGCCACCAGAGGAGGAGCCCTCGGACCACTAACCACTTCTACCAGCTCACTGTCACAGTAAAGAAGGAAACCGTCTTTAGACCTTCAATACTGTAATATCACATACTGTAATATGACACTACAATCACTGTTACATCAGTGAGGATATAAAGTACACACTTTCAAGGGATTGAATACATTCAGCTCACAACTTGATTTTAAAAGCTTGTGATCCAACTACAATAGAAAACGGTCCTCAAAATGTCCGTTTCTCTTCCATGATATTATTTACAAAAACACTCACATAATTATGTTTTGGATCATAACTGCATTAGTAACTGACTCAGTAGTGTAAAGCCAACTTTGAGATGTTAATTAGTCAAACTATAGAAAGGTTTGCAACACATAATGTGTGTTTGTCAGAGATTCAAGTTCCACCTTCTGTTTGTGTGAGATGAAGAACACATGAGTGTTTAATTTTCTTTTTAGATCATTTAAATAAAATGGTCTTCAGTTACTTTATTATCATCGGTATGTAAATCAGCCTCCTTGTGCTCCCCAAATGTCCTCTCTCCGGCCTCTACATGCTCACCACTACTTAATATATGGAAAACAATTAAATATCTTCACACGTTTAACAGGAAACACACAGATGTAAATAACAAGGTCACCAAGTGACCACATTCAAATAACAATTATAATAACAACAGGTTAAAAAGTCAAACAAAATAAGTTGTAAGAGATACAATGAGTTTCTTTAAAACACACATAATAAAATGTGGTCAATAAGGAGAAAGCCATAATCGTAAAAATGAGTTTTGAAGAGAGATTGAAAAGATGACACTGTTTAATTGCTCCTCTGATTCCAAAACTGAGGGACAAATACAGCAAAGCACAAGTTACCAGTTGAATCTGGTTGACTGTTTGTGAGGAGGAGTCGATGCAAACCTGGGATGTCTTCCACCTCTACTTATGTGACTGCAGAGAGGACAGAGGACAGTGGACACACAGTTCAACATGATGGACTACAGGACAGGACTGCTGCTTCTAACTGTCTGCTGGGCAGGTGAACATTGTCACTAGTCTTGATTTGACAGAGTTTCCTTTTGTGTCACTGACATATTTCACATGTTTTATGTTTGTTTTAGGTGTTGATGGTCAGACTCTGACACAATCTGAACCAGTGGTCAAAAGACCTGGAGAATCTCACAGACTGACCTGTACAGCCTCTGGGTTAGACGTTAGTGGCTACTATATGGCTTGGATCAGACAGGCTCCTGGAAAAGGACTGGAGTGGATTGCATATATCTACTCGAGTAGCATCGACTATTCTCAGTCAGTTCGAGGCCGGTTTACCGTCTCCAGAAACGACAACATCAAGCAGCTGTATCTGCAGATGAACACTCTGAAGACGGAAGATTCTGCTGTTTATTATTGTGCTCGAGACTCACAGTGACTGGAGTTGGTGGAGCAGCTGTACAAAATCCTACAGCACTCATTCTTACTGGGCTGATAGACTTAAAGTATTTTTCATTCACATTATTTACTCTATTCTTGATATATTTAGTTTTTACGTATTCCATCATATTTTTACATATAATATATTCATCATTATATAAAAAATCATGAAAAAATAATAATAATAAATATCATTAATAAATATGAAATACAATAACGATTACATGTTCATTAAAGGGCTAAAAACTGCTCCCAAAAGTGGTTGCTGAAATTAAACTTAATACTTTAATACTGAAATTAAAAAATGATAAAACACAAACATTTGATTACAACTGATGTATGACTGGCTTCAAAGATACATTTTGATGAAAAAATAGGATACTGATAAAATAATAATCATATTGCTCAATAATTCAAACCAACTGAAAACATTTCACTCTTTCCATCACATGTTGTATTTAAGTGCTTCATGAAAACCATTTCTGAGACGAGACAGTGTTGATCTATAAAGTGGAGGAGAAGTGGAATGATTACAGCATTTTACTTACATTAACCTATAAACCTCAATGCCTTTAGATAAACACTATTTTTTTCATCTAACACAACACACAAAGGAACAATAAAGGATTTGTTTTTTGCATTTTGTAACAAAAGTTTCAGTTCCTGAGCAGCTGTGCACATCTGCAATCAATGAAACCATCAAAAATATTTCATGCAAAGCTGCAAACCAGCAGCATCGCTGAAGTTAACTTAAGTTTCATACCATTAACATGATCCTGGCTGCTGTCTCTGCATTTCTGTTTACAGCAAATAAAGTCAGAATGTCAGCAAAGAAATCAAGAATGCAGTAATTACAAAAAAGCTGAACTCATGCATTTAACGTTTATTTTTTATTATATAACAATTATATAGATAGAATACACAAAATAAACATTGACGGTTTAAGGCAAAGCTAATATTTATTTTTTTATTTCTGTAAATACGGGGACTCTTTATTAAAATGTTACAATTAAGTGTGTCATTAAATTAAAATATGATTTCCAGGCATGTTTTCACCCTGCACATATAAACACACTGAACAGACTCTTATGGCTCAATTAGACCAATGTTGATGTTTAACATGTTTGATTGTATGCAAACTCAGTGGCCTTCCTCTTTACGCAGCTATAAAACATCACATCAGGCTGCCAGTGGAGTTCACAGCACGTCACTTCCAACATCATCATGTTCTCTGTCGCTCTGCTGCTGCTGCTGGCAGCTGGATGTGAGTCTCTTTGGATTTGTCAAAGTCAGCAGTTCTGCTTTTGCAGTGTATTTTTTAAACATTTACTTTTCTTTTTACAGGTGTGAAGTGTGAACAGCTGACACAGCCAGCCTCTGTGACTGTGCAGCCAGGTCAACGTCTGACCATCACCTGTCAGGTGTCTTATTCTCTTAGCGACTACTGGACAGCTTGGATCAGACAGCCTGCAGGGAAAGGACTGGAGTGGATCGGAATGAAATATACGGGAAACTCTTACTATAAAGATTCACTGAAGAACAAGTTCAGTATCAGCTTAGACACTTCCAGCAAAACGGTGACTCTAAACGGAGAGAATATGCAGCCTGAAGACACTGCTGTGTATTACTGTGCCAGAGACCCACAATGACACAAACCATCAGTAGAGCTGAACAAAAACCCCTCAGTGCCTGAACTCTTGTAACATGAAGCCACCAGAGGAGGAGCCCTCGGACCACTAACCACTTCTACCAGCTCACTGTCACAGTAAAGAAGGAAACAGTCTTTAGATCTTCAATACTGTAATATCACATACTGTAATATGACACTACAATCACTGTTACATCAGTGAGGATATAAAGTACACACTTTCAAGGGATTGAATACATTCAGCTCACAACTTGATTTTAAAAGCTTGTGATCCAACTACAATAGAAAATGGTCCTCAAAATGTCCGTTTCTCTTCCATGATAATATTTCACTGATTCTTGAGATTAGGGACAAAAGTACTTTTGAAAAGTCACAAACAAAAAATCAATGCCACATTCATTTGAATTGGATATCTTCATAAACACAGGTCTCATCTATCTACCATGAAAAGGAACAGGCAATTTATTTAACCAATTCTTATAAAAATTGACATTTACTCAGTGAGTAACTTGACATTTGTCAACTCCGTCGGACACATGAAAATATGTTTTTTGTGTTTTTGATCAATTCACAAACACTGTGAAATCTTTAAGTGTGTAGAAATGGTGCGCCTTAACAAGCTTAAGTGATAAATTGCATTATATAGACTTTTAATATTATTTTCCATTGTTTTGAAATGAGCCAATTTAAATTACCTTCATTTCGTTGAGTATTTTTTTCATTTTTATATATACAATCAGTGGTTTTGTGCACAAAAGACACTGATGGATGTAGATAAGTTGGTGTTTTAATATATGAACACAGTCAAATGGGCAACAGAAATATGCATTTTTGTATAAACATGAAAAACCTCCATCTTACGGTGTTGACGCACAACTGACGGTGTTGACACAGATTTGACGGTGTTGACAAATTAATGGAGAATCAAACTGATTAAGGATATGTAGCATGTTCTGAACGTGGCAAAGGGAGAGACCATAAACGGAAAGGGTATCAAACTTCAAACAAGGAGTACCTGGTCACAGGATCTTTAAGGCACACATGAAAATGTCAAAATGTTTCTGGGGAAATTTTGAACGGACCACAGGGGCTACTGCCGGTGTTTGTACATTATGATGAGATTCTTCAGAGATTTCAAACGAGACGGAGTTGTTTTAGAGGCAAATACAGAGACTGTTTGCTGAAAAACATGAATTTACCTCTAAAACGGCTCCGTCTCGTAACGTTACATTTTCATTACATAGCGTGGTGAATGTGCAGGTCACAACTAGTCCAAGAAAGCATTTTGGAGTTGTTGGATTGTGTATTTGATGAGTTTGATGAGGGAAACCAGGAAATCCCATTAGCCTCCTCAGCATAGCTCTGAGCAGCTAAAAATAGTTTACACAGACAAATAAAGGTAATGAACCTACTGCTGTGAATATAGGGATTATGGCAATGGGCCAATTTGCCAAAATGTTGAACTGTCCCTTTGTTTTTGTTTTGTTAAGATTTTTTTCTGGCATGGACACCTTTTATTTAGCAGTGGTAAGAGAGGAAACATGGGAGAGAGAGGGGGATGTGACATGCAGCAAAGGACCTCCGGTCAGGATTCGAACCAGGGTCCGCTGCATATATGCGTACATGGCATGTCCTCTAACCACTAGACCACCTGCGTGGCGGTGAACTATCCCTTTAACTGTAGCTGTGGCCTGAGACTCAGTTAAAGGGTTACCGTGGCAACTTGAAGTCCCCACCAGGCTAAGGGAGACAGAAACGTGGAGAAAAAGAGCCATTTTCTGCTTCTGCGCTGGTCTCACATTTGGGCTGTTTCTGACAAAACGGTAGGTCTTATCAGAAACAAAACACACCATCATCGCTGTAAGGACTTTGTTTCTGCATACAAATACTTGGCAGACATACTGGGTGGATCCCCAAGAAGACATTGAATGTTCTAATGAGCGGAGGATGGGGAGGTGGGTTGTGGGCACTGACCTAGAATGGGTGGGAATATTCAAATGTGCCTTATTCCTACATCAGAGTAAGCGCCGAAATTGACAGGCTCATCTGAAAAAAAGTGCGGGGTATTTTCAGAAATCCGTTTCTCACTCAAAGAAGCATGTGCGGCCTTATTTCACCAAAGACCCCAAACAACACCCCAAATCCCGGAAAAAGTGGGTTTTGTCATCATATGTCAACTTTAATTCAATCAAAATGTATACTTAGATTATATTATCATGTTATATAGTTGTTATGCATTCATTAATAAGGATTTGGGAGCACTTTTCCACTTGAAAAAATGACATGTTTTTCAAATTACTCATATCTAGTAAAAGGTAGCCATTTAGATTTTTCTCAGTTGTCAGATGCCACTAAACTAAACCTATATACCAACTTTTATTTCAAAATTATTGATTGAAATCACCCCTAATTTGAAGACAGTGTTGACACACACTAGCTGTGACCTCAGAGATTTCAACTTGTTTGCTGAATATTTTTAAAAATGTAAAACTTACAAGACCATGTGTTGGACTGCTGCATCCATCAGCAGGAAGGAGTCAAAGGGGGTACTCAGGGTGAAGGCTGACCAAAATATGTTTGATTTATTTAGAATTTGAAAAATATCTTACGGAGTTGACATGAATTAAGGACAAACTTTGAGAGGCTGTTGTAAATGTATAAAATAATGGAATGTCCACTTTAAATGTTTTGTGGTATTTTATTAAGCCATACAATTAACCTCATATTAATATTTGGACATTTTGGGCATTTTAAAACACTTATTTTCGGCAGTTTGATACTGTGACCTCTACGGAGGACGAGTTCATTTGCATGGGCTTTCATAGTACAGTGCCCGTATTTTATCAAATTACTATGAAATATTATAAATATATACAAAACTAAGGGTGTACACATACAAAAGTCTTTCATATCCAACTTTTAAAGCCTTTTTAAAATAAATAATTTATTGTTTTTTAAGACAAATTGCAACATTTTGATGTGGGAGATGTTTTGTCCCTTATCTCAAGAATCAGGGATTTACAAAAACACTCACATAATTATTTTTTGGATCATAACTGCATTAGTGACTGACTCAGTAGTGTAAAGCCAACTTTGAGATGTTAATTAGTCAAACTATAGAAAGGTTTGCAACACATAATGTGTGTTTGTCGGAGATTCAAGTTCCACCTTCTGTTTGTGTGAGATGAAGAACACATGAGTGTTTAATTTTCTTTTTAGATCATTTAAATAAAATGGTCTTCAGTTACTTTATTATCATCGGTATGTAAATCAGCCTCCTTGTGCTCCCCAAATGTCCTCTCTCCGGCCTCTACATGCTCACCACTACTTAATATATGGAAAACAATGAAATATCTTCACACATTTAAGTGGAAGACACACAGATGTAAATAACAAGGTCACCAAGTGACCACATTCAAATAACAATAATAATAACTTAAGGTTAAAAAGTCAAACAAAATAAGTTGTAAGAGATACAATAAGTTCCTTTAAAACACACATAATAAAATATGGTCAATTAGGAGAAAGCCATAATGGGAAAAATGAGTTTTGAAGAGAGATTGAAAAGATGACACTGTTTAATTGCTCCTCTGATTCCAAAACTGAGGGACAAATACAGCAAAGCACAAGTTACCAGTTGAATCTGGTTGACTGTTTGTGAGGAGGAGTCGATGCAAACCTGGGATGTCTTCCACCTCTACTTATGTGACTGCAGAGAGGACAGAGGACAGTGGACACACAGTTCAACATGATGGACTACAGGACAGGACTGCTGCTTCTAACTGTCTGCTGGGCAGGTGAACATTGTCACTAGTCTTGATTTGACAAAGTTTCCTTTTGTGTCACTGACATATTTCACCTGTTTTATGTTTGTTTTAGGTGTTGATGGTCAGACTCTGACAGAATCTGAACCAGTGGTCAAAAGACCTGGAGAATCTCACAGACTGACCTGTACAGCCTCTGGGTTTGACTTTAGTGGCTACAGGATGGTTTGGGTCAGACAGGCTCCTGGAAAAGGACTGGAGTGGATTGCATATATCTACTCGAGTAGCATCTACTACTCTCAGTCAGTTCAAGGCCGGTTTACCGTCTCCAGAAACGACAACATCAAGCAGCTGTATCTGCAGATGAACACTCTGAAGACGGAAGATTCTGCTGTTTATTATTGTGCTCGAGACTCACAGTGACTGGAGTTGGTGGAGCAGCTGTACAAAATCCTACAGCACTCATTCTTACTGGGCTGATAGACTTAAAGCATTTTTCATTCACATTATTTACTTTTTCTTGATATATTTGTTTTTTTTCCATGTTTTACATCATATTGTTAGCATGTAATAAATGTATCTTAGTCCCATAATTATACACATTCCTGAAAAAATATTATTATTAATGAATATTAAATGCGATAATGATTACATGTTTATAAAAGGGCTAAAGACTGCTCACCAAAGTGGTTGCTGAAATTAAACTTCATATTTTAATACTGAAATTCAAAATGATAAAACACAAACATTTGAGTACCACTGATGTATGACTGGCTTCAGAGATACATTTTTTACGAGAAAATAAGATACTGACAAAATAATAATAATCATATTGCTCGATAATAAAAACCACCTGAAAACAACAAGTTTCAGTTCCTGAGCAGCTGTGCACATCTGCAATCAATGAAACCATCAAAAATATTTCATGCAAAGCTGCAAACCAGCAGCATCGCTGAAGTTAACTTAAGTTTCATACCATTAACATGATCCTGGCTGCTGTCTCTGCATTTCTGTTTACAGCAAATAAAGTCAGAAAGTCAGCAAAGAAATCAAGAATGCAATAATTACAAAAAAGCTGAACTCGAACGTTTGAAGTTCTTTTCAACGATATAACAATTATATAGATTACAGAAAATAAACATTGACGGTTTAAAGCAAAGCTAATATATATTTTTTTATTTCTGTAAATACGGGGACTCTTTAATAAAATGTTACAATTAAGTGTGTCATTAAATTAAAATATGATTTCCAGGCATGTTTTCACCCTGCACATATAAACACACTGAACAGACTCTTATGGCTCAATTAGACCAATGTTGATGTTTAACATGTTTGATTGTATGCAAACTCAGTGGCCTTCCTCTTAACGCAGCTATAAAACATCACATCAGGCTGCCAGTGGAGTTCACAGCACGTCACTTCCAACATCATCATGTTCTCTGTCGCTCTGCTGCTGCTGCTGGCAGCTGGATGTGAGTCTCTTTGGATTTGTCGAAGTCAGCAGTTCTGCTTTTGCAGTGTATTTTTTAAACATGTACTTTTCTTTTTACAGGTGTGAAGTGTGAACAGCTGACACAGCCAGCCTCTGTGACTGTGCAGCCAGGTCAACGTCTGACCATCACCTGTCAGGTGTCTTATTCTCTTGGCAGCTACTACACAGCTTGGATCAGACAGCCTGCAGGGAAAGGACTGGAGTGGATCGGACAGAAATCTACATGGTACACTTACTATAAAGATTCACTGAAGAACAAGTTCAGTATCAGCTTAGACACTTCCAGCAAAACGGTGACTCTAAACGGAGAGAATATGCAGCCTGAAGACACTGCTGTGTATTACTGTGCCAGAGACCCACAATGACACAAACCATCAGTAGAGCTGAACAAAAACCCCTCAGTGCCTGAACTCTTGTAACATGAAGCCACCAGAGGAGGAGCCCTCGGACCACTAACCACTTCTACCAGCTCACTGTCACAGTAAAGAAGGAAACAGTCTTTAGATCTTCAATACTGTAATATCACATACTGTAATATGACACTACAATCACTGTTACATCAGTGAGTATATAAAGTACACACTTTCCATGATATTATTAACAAAAACACTCGCATAATTATGTTTTGGATCATAACTGCATTAGTGACTGACTCAGTAGTGTAAAGACAACTTTGAGATGTTAATTAGTCAAACTATAGAAAGGTTTGCAACACATAATGTGTGTTTGTCAGAGATTCAAGTTCCACCCTCTGTTTGTGTGAGATGAAGAACACACGAGTGTTTAATTTTCTTTTTAGATCATTTAAATAAAATGGTCTTCAGTTACTTTATTATCATCGGTATGTAAATCAGCCTCCTTGTGCTCCCCAAATGTCCTCTCTCCGGCCTCTACATGCTCACCACTACTTAATATATGGAAACAATGAAATATCTTCACACATTTAAGTGGAAACACACAGATGTAAATAACAAGGTCACCAAGTGACCACATTGAAATAACAATAATAATAACTTAAGGTTAAAAACTCATCCAAAATAAGTTGTAAGAGATACAATGAGTTTCTTTAAAACACACATAATAAAATATGGTCAATTAGGAGAAAGCCATAATCGTAAAAATGAGTTTTGAAGAGAGATTGAAAAGATGACACTGTTTAATTGCTCCTCTGATTCCAAAACTGAAGGACAAATACAGCAAAGCACAAGTTACCAGTTGAATCTGGTTGACTGTTTGTGAGGAGGAGTCGATGCAAACCTGGGATGTCTTCCACCTCTACTTATGTGACTGCAGAGAGGACAGAGGACAGTGGACACACAGTTCAACATGATGGACTACAGGACAGGACTGCTGCTTCTAACTGTCTGCTGGGCAGGTGAACATTGTCACTAGTCTTGATTTGACAGAGTTTCCTTTTGTGTCACTGACATATTTCACATGTTTTATGTTTGTTTTAGGCGTTGATGGTCAGACTCTGACAGAATCTGAACCAGTGGTCAAAAGACCTGGAGAATCTCACAGACTGACCTGTACAGCCTCTGGGTTTAACTTTGGTGGCTCCTATATGGCTTGGATCAGACAGGCTCCTGGAAAAGGACTGGAGTGGATTGCATATATCTACACGGATAGTAGCAACATCTACTACTCTCAGTCAGTTCAAGGCCGGTTTACCGTCTCCAGAAACAACAACATCAAGCAGCTGTATCTGCAGATGAACACTCTGAAGACGGAAGATTCTGCTGTTTATTATTGTGCTCGAGACTCACAGTGACTGGAGTTGGTGGAGCAGCTGTACAAAATCCTACAGCACTCATTCTTACTGGGCTGATAGACTTAAAGTATTTTTCATTCACATTATTTACTTTATTCTTGATATATATTTAGTTTTTACGTATAACATCATATTTTTTACATATAATAAATTCATCATTATATAAAAAATCATGAAAAAATAATATTAATAACAAATATCATTAATAAATATGAAATACAATAACGATTACATGTTCATTAAAGGGCTAAAGACTGCTCCCAAAAGTGGTTGCTGAAATTAAACTTAATACTTTAATACTGAAATTAAAAAATGATAAAACACAAACATTTGATTACAACTGATGTATGACTGGCTTCAAAGATACATTTTTGATGAGAAAATAGGATACTGATAAAATAATAATCATATTGCTCAATAATTCAAACCAACTGAAAACATTTCACTCTTTCCATCACATGTTGTATTTAAGTGCTTCATGAAAACCATTTCTGAGACGAGACAGTGTTGATCTATAAAGTGGAGGAGAAGTGGAATGATTACAGCATTTTACTTACATTAACCCATAAACCTCAATGCCTTTTGATTAACACTATTTTTTTCATCTAACACAACACACAAAGGAACAATAAAGGATTTGTTTTTTGCATTTTGTAACAAAAGTTTCAGTTCCTGAGCAGCTGTGCACATCTGCAATCAATGAAACCATCAAAAATATTTAATGCAAAGCTGCAAACCAGCAGCATCTCTGAAGTTAACTTAAGTTTCATACCATTAACATGATCCTGGCTGCTGTCTCTGCATTTCTGTTTACAGCAAATAAAGTCAGAAAGTCAGCAAAGAAATCAAGAATGCAATAATTACAAAAAAGCTGAACTCATGCGTTTAACGTTTTTTAAATAACAATTATATAGATAGAATACACAAAATAAACATTGACGGTTTAAGGCAAAGCTAATATTTATTTATTTTTTATTTCTGTAAATACGGGGACTCTTTATTAAAATGTTACAATTAAGTGTGTCATTAAATTAAAATATGATTTCCAGGCATGTTTTCACCCTGCACATATAAACACACTGAACAGACTCTTATGGCTCAATTAGACCAATGTTGATGTTTAACATGTTTGATTGTATGCAAACTCAGTGGCCTTCCTCTTTACGCAGCTATAAAACATCACATCAGGCTGCCAGTGGAGTTCACAGCACGTCACTTCCAACATCATCATGTTCTCTGTCGCTCTGCTGCTGCTGCTGGCAGCTGGATGTGAGTCTCTTTGGATTTGTCAAAGTCAGCAGTTCTGCTTTTGCAGTGTATTTTTTAAACATTTACTTTTCTTTTTACAGGTGTGAAGTGTGAACAGCTGACACAGCCAGCCTCTGTGACTGTGCAGCCAGGTCAACGTCTGACCATCACCTGTCAGGTGTCTTATTCTCTTGGCAGCCACTACACAGCTTGGATCAGACAGCCTGCAGGGAAAGGACTGGAGTGGATCGGATACAGCTGTGATGGATGCACCGCTGTTTATAAAGATTCACTGAAGAACAAGTTCAGTATCAGCTTAGACACTTCCAGCAAAACGGTGACTCTAAACGGAGAGAATATGCAGCCTGAAGACACTGCTGTGTATTACTGTGCCAGAGACCCACAATGACACAAACCATCAGTAGAGCTGAACAAAAACCCCTCAGTGCCTGAACTCTTGTAACATGAAGCCACCAGAGGAGGAGCCCTCGGACCACTAACCACTTCTACCAGCTCACTGTCACAGTAAAGAAGGAAACAGTCTTTAGACCTTCAATACTGTAATATCACATACTGTAATATGACACTACAATCACTGTTACATCAGTGAGGATATAAAGTACACACTTTCAAGGGATTGAATACATTCAGCTCACAACTTGATTTTAAAAGCTTGTGATCCAACTACAATAGAAAATGGTCCTCAAAATGTCCGTTTCTCTTCCATGATATTATTTACAAAAACATTCATACAATTATTTTTTGGATCATAACTGCATTAGTGACTGACTCAGTAGTGTAAAGCCAACTTTGAGATGTTAATTAGTCAAACTATAGAAAGGTTTGCAACACATAATGTGTGTTTGTCAGAGATTCAAGTTCCACCTTCTGTTTGTGTGAGATGAAGAACACATGAGTGTTTAATTTTCTTTTCAGATCATTTAAATAAAATGGTCTTCAGTTACTTTATTATCATCGGTATGTAAATCAGCCTCCTTGTGCTCCCCAAATGTCCTCTCTCCGGCCTCTACATGCTCACCACTACTTAATATATGGAAAACAATGAAATATCTTCACACATTTAAGTGGAAGAAACACAGATGTAAATAACAAGGTCACCAAGTGACCACATTCAAATAACAATAATAATAACATAAGGTTAAAAAGTCAAACAAAATAAGTTGTAAGAGATACAATGAGTTTCTTTAAAACACACATAATAAAATATGGTCAATTAGGAGAAAGCCATAATCGTAAAAATGAGTTTTGAAGAGAGATTGAAAAGATGACACTGTTTAATTGCTCCTCTGATTCCAAAACTGAGGGACAAATACAGCAAAGCACAAGTTACCAGTTGAATCTGGTTGACTGTTTGTGAGGAGGAGTCGATGCAAACCTGGGATGTCTTCCACCTCTACTTATGTGACTGCAGAGAGGACAGAGGACAGTGGACACACAGTTCAACATGATGGACTACAGGACAGGACTGCTGCTTCTAACTGTCTGCTGGGCAGGTGAACATTGTCACTAGTCTTGATTTGACAGAGTTTCCTTTTGTGTCACTGACATATTTCACATGTTTTATGTTTGTTTTAGGTGTTGATGGTCAGACTCTGACAGAATCTGAACCAGTGGTCAAAAGACCTGGAGAATCTCACAGACTGACCTGTACAGCCTCTGGGTTTACACTCAGCAGCTATCATATGGTTTGGATCAGACAGGCTCCTGGAAAAGGACTGGAGTGGATTGCCTTTAGTCATAATGCTGGTGGCACCGATTACCACTCTCAGTCAGTTCGAGGCCGGTTTACCGTCTCCAGAAACAACAACATGCAGCAGCTGTATCTGCAGATGAACACTCTGAAGACGGAAGATTCTGCTGTTTATTATTGTGCTCGATACTCACAGTGAGTGGAGTTGGTGGAGCAGCTGTACAAAATCCTACAGCACTCATTCTTACTGGGCTGATAGACTTAAAGTATTTTTCATTGACATTATTTACTTTATTCTTGATATATATATTTTTTCCATATTTTACATCATATTGTTTGCATATAATAAATGTATCTTAGTCCCACAATTATACAAATTCCTGAAAAAAGTATATTATTAATGAACATTAAATACGATAAGGATTACATGTTCATAAAAGGGCTAAAGACTGCTCACCAAAGTGGTTGCTGAAATTAAACCTCAAACTTTAATTCAAAATGATGAAACACAAACATTTGAGTACCGCTGATGTATGACTGACTTCAGAGAAATATTTTTTAGGAGAAAATAAGATACTGATAAATAATAATAATCATATTGCTCGATAAAACAAACCAACTGAAAACAACAAGTTTCAGTTCCTGAGCAGCTGTGCACATCTGCAATCAATGAAACCATCAAAAATATTTCATGCAAAGCTGCAAACCAGCAGCATCGCTGAAGTTAACTTAAGTTTCATACCATTAACATGACCCTGGCTGCTGTCTCTGCATTTCTGTTTACAGCAAATAAAGTCAGAAAGTTAGCAAAGAAATCAGGAATGCAATAATTATAAAAAAGCTGAACTCATGCGTTTGATGTTTTTTTAAATAACAATTATATAAATAGAATACACAAAATAAACATTGATAGTTTAAGGCAAAGCTAATATATATTTTTTTTATTTCTGTAAATACGGGGACTCTTTATTAAAATGTTACAATTAAGTGTGTCATTAAATTAAAATATGATTTCCAGGCATGTTTTCACCCTGCACATATAAACACACTGAACAGACTCTTATGGCTCAATTAGACCAATGTTGATGTTTAACATGTTTGATTGTATGCAAACTCAGTGGCCTTCCTCTTTACGCAGCTATAAAACATCACATCAGGCTGCCAGTGGAGTTCACAGCACGTCACTTCCAACATCATCATGTTCTCTGTCGCTCTGCTGCTGCTGCTGGCAGCTGGATGTGAGTCTCTTTGGATTTGTCAAAGTCAGCAGTTCTGCTTCTGCAGTGTATTTTTTAAACATTTACTTTTCTTTTTACAGGTGTGAAGTGTGAACAGCTGACACAGCCAGCCTCTGTGACTGTGCAGCCAGGGCAACGTCTGACCATCACCTGTCAGGTGTCTTATTCTCTTAGCAGCCACTACACAGCTTGGATCAGACAGCCTGCAGGGAAAGGACTGGAGTGGATCGGATGGAAAAATACGGGAGGCTCTTACTATAAAGATTCCCTGAAGAACAAGTTCAGTATCAGCTTAGACACTTCCAGCAAAACGGTGACTCTAAACGGAGAGAATATGCAGCCTGAAGACACTGCTGTGTATTACTGTGCCAGAGACCCACAATGACACAAACCATCAGTAGAGCTGAACAAAAACCCCTCAGTGCCTGAACTCTTGTAACATGAAGCCACCAGAGGAGGAGCCCTCGGACCACTAACCACTTCTACCAGCTCACTGTCAAGAGAGAAACCATGTTAGATTATATCAAAAAGGTCTTCATTAAATAGAACTCCAGCTGATTTTACTAAAGTACTCTGACATTACAAACACTGATACATCATTGCATTTAACCTTCCAAGTGATGGAATAAAATCAGCTCATAACTCCAGTTCAACGACTACAGCAGGAAGTAATCCTCAAATGTCTGTTACTCTTCCATGAAAGTGTTATAAAAAATGATCAGGATTATTTTTGTTATCTGAATCAAAACCGCATTAGTAGATTTTAATTAGTGAATCTTTAGGAAAGTTTGTTTCTAAAAACAAATTAAAATGTTTGCCCGAGATTTAAGTTCCACTTTCTTGTGAGATGAAGAACAGCTGAACATTTCATCTTCATTTTGATTCATTTAAATAACTTGTAGTCAGCTGATTTATTATCATCGGTATGCAAATCAGCCTCCTTGTGAGTTGCCTTATAAGGAAGTGAAGTGTGTGTGTTTGTTGTGTGTCAGAGACAGAAGAGCTCACATCAGTTCATCTCCAACATCATCATGTTCTCTGTCGCTCTGATGCTGCTGCTGGCAGCTGCAACCTGTGAGGAGCTTTTAGTGGATTCACACTATTAAACACATTAGAAACGCTGAACAGTCGGTGAATGATGGAGATCATGTTGATTTGTGTTTCCACAGGTGTGAACAGTATTGATCTCATCCAGCCAGACTCGATGGTGGTGCAGCCTGGACAGTCTTTGACCATCACCTGTCAGGTCTCTGGTTATTCTTTGACTGATAACAGCTATGCAACAGGTTGGATCAGACAGAGTGAAGGAAAACCGATGGACTGGATTAACCATCAGTGGGGAACAAGTGGCCTTCGTCAAAATGAAGCTCTGAAGAACAAGTTCAGCTACAGCAGAGACACTTCTGCTCGAACAGTGACTCTGAAAGGAACGAATCTGCAGCCTGAGGACACAGCTGTGTATTACTGTGCCCGACACACACAGTAAAAGACCATAATAGGAGAGTCATACAAAAACTACTTCCTCTATGCACCACCACCACCGAGATAATTCGGGTGTATCAGTATCACTTTTTTTTGCAATAAATAAAATGGATTACATTCTTTGTATCTGTGTGTTGAAACTGGCTCACTTATGTCTTAATAAGTACATCCATGAAGATCATGCAACAATGTACATTTTGGTACGTACAAAATTGAAAGCTTTAACATGATTTGCTGTAAACCAAATTTCTTTTCTCTGAAAGCTATTTTCCCTATACATAACCAAATCCACACCAAATCCTGAAATTAACGTATTTTACAGCCAAACAAAAAGGAAAAACAAATGTCCTTTCCAGAAGCATTTACATATTTACTCAGAATTGGCAACTGTGTTTTTGAAAGTCGATTATCTGAAATAAAAGAGATAAATAATGTTCTCCTCAAACTCAGCCGATTCTGATGGACTTATAACCTTTAACTTGAATTAAATAAAGTTATATCACTGTTTTCAATATATAACATAAACCATGAGGATAAGAGAACTGATGTGTTTGGAGCCTCTAATAAAAAAAAATATAATAGTAATAATAACAACAACAACAATTTTAAAAATAATAATAGATACAACAACAATAATAATAATAATTATAAGAAGAAGAAGAGTAATAATAAGAATAATAAGAATAAGAATAAGAATGATAAGAATGTGTGTGCAGAAATCTCATGGAATAATCTGCAATGTGCCCTAAAATCAAAACACTTCTACCTCCACATCTACCTCTATGTAGAAAACCATGTCTAGTTCTTTGCAAAAAACAAAAACAAAAACAAATGATTTTTAATATTTCAAACATAGAGAGACAGTGTGCTTATGGTTCAGCATACCTGGTCAATGGATAGGCAATTGCAAAAACATCTGCATTGTGACAAGATAATACCTTAAGGAGACATTCGGGTTACTTGCCTCTGAAACCAAACTTACAAGATAATTTCTTACTACATAACTGAAACCCAAAATAATTATATTAATACACTTTATTCATCAAGTTGTGATTTTCCATTTTTTGTATGTTGCACTGGACAAAATAATCTCAAAATGAACATATTGAAATGCTCCAAATTATTACCATAAAAAATCAATATCATCAGGTAACAGATTTAAATAAAATTAAGTTATGGTGATATTATTAAGGCAATAACACAAAATGCAGTTACTTAAACGAAAGACATAGCATGAAAAACACATTTTGAAGAGATTGAATGGAGAATACTGTTCAATCAAAAAGGAGGAGTCGATGCAAACCTGGGATGTCTTCCACCTCTACTTATGTGACTGCAGAGAGGACAGAGGACAGTGGACACACAGTTCAACATGATGGACTACAGGACAGGACTGCTGCTTCTAACTGTCTGCTGGGCAGGTGAACATTGTCACTAGTCTTGATTTGACAAAGTTTCCTTTTGTGTCACTGACATATTTCACATGTTTTATGTTTGTTTTAGGTGTTGATGGTCAGACTCTGACAGAATCTGAACCAGTGGTCAAAAGACCTGGAGAATCTCACAGACTGACCTGTACAGCCTCTGGGTTAGACATTAGTAGCTCTTGGATGGTTTGGGTCAGACAGGCTCCTGGAAAAGGACTGGAGTGGATTGCAACTATCGACTATAACAATGGCAACATCGCCTACCCTCAGTCAGTTCGAGGCCGGTTTACCGTCTCCAGAAACAACAACATGCAGCAGCTGTATCTGCAGATGAACACTCTGAAGACGGAAGATTCTGCTGTTTATTATTGTGCTCGAGACTCACAGTGACTGGAGTTGGTGGAGCAGCTGTACAAAATCCTACAGCACTCATTCTTACTGGGCTGATAGACTTAAAGTATTTTTCATTCACAATATTTACTTTATTTTTGATATATTTACTTTTACATAATATTTTTTACATATAATAAATTATTTTTTATCTACACATAAATGAAAAAAATACTATGAAAAATATGATTAGTAAACATTAAATATGATAAAGATTACTTGTTCATAAAAGGGCTAAAGACTGCACACCAACATGGTTCCTGAAATTAAACTTCAAACTTTGATACTGAAATAAAAAAAATGATAAAACACAAACATGTGAGTACCACTGATGTATGACTGGCTTCAAAGATATATTTCATGAATCACTGATACAAAAATTATAATATTGCTTGAAAATACAAACTAACTCTAAACATTTCACTCTTTCCATCACATGTTGTATTTAAGTGCTTCATGAAAACCATTTCTGAGACGAGACAGTGTTGATCTATAAAGTGGAGGAGAAGTGGAATGATTACAGCATTTTACTTACATGAACCTATAAACCTCAATGCCTTTTGATTAACACTATTTTTTTCATCTAACACAACACACAAAGGAACAATAAAGGATTTGTTTTTTGCATTTTGTAATAAACGTTTCAGTTCCTGAGCAGCTGTGCACATCTGCAATCAATGAAACCATCAAAAATATGTCATGCAAAGCTGCAAACCAGCAGCATCGCTGAAGTTAACTTAAGTTTCATACCATTAACATGATCCTGGCTGCTGTCTCTGCATTTCTGTTTACAGCAAATAAAGTCAGAAAGTCAGCAAAGAAATCAAGAATGCAATAATTACAAAAAAGCTGAACTCATGTGTTTAACGTTTTTTAAATAACGATTATATAGATAGAATACACAAAATAAACATTGTCAGCTAATATTTTTTATTTCTGTTAATACGGGGACTCTTTATTAAAATGTTAATATTAAGTGTGTCATTAAATTAAAATATGATTTCCAGGCATGTTTTCACCCTGCACATATAAACACACTGAACAGACTCTTATGGCTCAATTAGACCAATGTTGGTGTTTAACATGTTTGATTGTATGCAAACTCAGTGGCCTTCCTCTTTACGCAGCTATAAAACATCACATCAGGCTGCCAGTGGAGTTCACAGCACGTCACTTCCAACATCATCATGTTCTCTGTCGCTCTGCTGCTGCTGCTGGCAGCTGGATGTGAGTCTCTTTGGATTTGTCAAAGTCAGCAGTTCTGCTTTTGGAGTGTATTTTTTAAACATTTACTTTTCTTTTTACAGGTGTGAAGTGTGAACAGCTGACACAGCCAGCCTCTGTGACTGTGCAGCCAGGTCAACGTCTGACCATCACCTGTCAGGTGTCTTATTCTCTTAGCTACTGGACAGCTTGGATCAGACAGCCTGCAGGGAAAGGACTGGAGTGGATCGGAATGAAAGATACGGGAAGCTCTTACTATAAAGATTCCCTGAAGAACAAGTTCAGTATCAGCTTAGACACTTCCAGCAAAACGGTGACTCTAAACGGAGAGAATATGCAGCCTGAAGACACTGCTGTGTATTACTGTGCCAGAGACCCACAATGACACAAACCATCAGTAGAGCTGAACAAAAACCCCTCAGTGCCTGAACTCTTGTAACATGAAGCCACCAGAGGAGGAGCCCTCGGACCACTAACCACTTCTACCAGCTCACTGTCACAGTAAAGAAGGAAACAGTCTTTAGACCTTCAATACTGTAATATCACATACTGTAATATGACACTACAATCACTGTTACATCAGTGAGGATATAAAGTACACACTTTCAAGGGATTGAATACAATCAGCTCACAACTTGATTTTAAAAGCTTGTGATCCAACTACAATAGAAAACGGTCCTCAAAATGTCAGTTTCTCTTCCATGATATTATTTACAAAAACACTCACATAATTATTTTTTGGATCATAACTGCATTAGTGACTGACTCAGTAGTGTAAAGCCAACTTTGAGATGTTAATTAGTCAAACTATAGAAAGGTTTGCAACACATAATGAAATGAACATATTGAAATGCTCCAAATTATTACCATAAAAAATCAATATCATCAGGTAATAGATTTAAATAAAATTAAGTTATGGTGATATGAATAAAGGAATAACACAACATGCAGTTACTTAAACGAAAGCCATAGCATGAAAAATACATTTTGAAGAGATTGAATGGAGAATACTGTTCAATCAAAAAGGAGGAGTCGATGCAAACCTGGGATGTCTTCCACCTCTACTTATGTGACTGCAGAGAGGACAGAGGACAGTGGACACACAGTTCAACATGATGGACTACAGGACAGGACTGCTGCTTCTAACTGTCTGCTGGGCAGGTGAACATTGTCACTAGTCTTGATTTGACAGAGTTTCCTTTTGTGTCACTGACATATTTCACATGTTTTATGTTTGTTTTAGGTGTTGATGGTCAGACTCTGACAGAATCTGAACCAGTGGTCAAAAGACCTGGAGAATCTCACAGACTGACCTGTACAGCCTCTGGGTTAGACATTAGTAGCTACTGGATGGCTTGGATCAGACAGGCTCCTGGAAAAGGACTGGAGTGGATTGCCTTTAGTGATAATGCTGGTGGCACCGATTACCACTCTCAGTCAGTTCGAGGCCGGTTTACCGTCTCCAGAAACAACAACATGCAGCAGCTGTATCTGCAGATGAACAATCTGAAGACGGAAGATTCTGCTGTTTATTATTGTGCTCGAGACTCACAGTGACTGGAGTTGGTGGAGCAGCTGTACAAAATCCTACAGCACTCATTCTGACTGGGCTGATAGACTTAAAGTATTTTTCATTCACATTATTTACTTTATTCTTGATGTATATTTAGTTTTTGTTTACATATAATAAATTAGTCCCTGCAATATAAACATTCCTGAAAAATATTATTCATAAATATTATTAAAAAACATTAAATATGATTACAAGATTACATGTTCATGAAAGGGGCTGCACGGTGGTGTAGTGGGTAGCACTCTCGCCTCACAGCAAGAGGGTCCTGGGTTCGATTCCCGGGTCAGCCTGGGTTCCTTCTGTGTGGAGTTTGCATGTTCTCCCCGTGTAAGCGTGGGTTCTCTCCGGGTTCTCCGGCTTCCTCCCACAGTCCAAAGACATGCAGGATGGGGATAGGTTCATTGATGACTCTAAATTGCCCGTAGGTGTGAATGTGAGCGTGAATGGTTGTTTGTCTCTACATGTCGGCCCTGTGATAGTCTGGCGTCCTGTCCAGGGTGTACCCTGCCTTCGCCCAATGACAGCTGGGATTGGCTCCAGCCCCCCCGCGACCCTAAATACAGGATAAGCGGTAGACAATGGATGGATGGATGGATGTTCATTATAGGACTAAAGACTGCTCACCAAAGTGGTTGCTGAAATTAAACTTCATACTTTAATACTGAAATTCAAAATGATAAAACACAAACATTTGAATACCACTGATGTATGACTGGCATCAGAGATACATTTTTTAATGAGAGAATAAGATACTGATAAAATAATAATAATAATATTGCTCAATAAAACAAACCAACTGAAAACAAGTTTCAGTTCCTGAGCAGCTGTGCACATCTGCAATCAATGAAACCATCAAAAATATTTCATGCAAAGCTGCAAACCAGCAGCATCGCTGAAGTTAACTTAAGTTTCATACCATTAACATGATCCTGGCTGCTGTCTCTGCATTTCTGTTTACAGCAAATAAAGTCAGAAAGTCAGCAAAGAAATCAAGAATGCAATAATTACAAAAAAGCTGAACTCATGCGTTTAACATTTTTCTAAATAACAATTATATAGATAGAAGACACAAAATAAACATTGACAGTTTAAGGCAAAGCTCATATTTGTTTTTTTTATTTCTGTAAATACCGGGACTCTTTATTAAAATGTTACAATTAAGTGTGTCATTAAATTAAAATATGATGTCCAGGCATGTTTTCACCCTGCACATATAAACACACTGAACAGACTCTTATGGCTCAATTAGACCAATGTTGATGTTTAAATGGACAGTTCGGAATTTTGGACATAAGACCTATTTTCCAAGTGAGCCGGTGTGTTCGAGACGTCTGGAGACGTTTTCAAGAAATTTCATTCAGTTCTTCTAGTTGCCGAGTTCGCTTATGCTATGGCTAGTGCAAGTCAATGGTTCTTAGCTAGACAGGCATTAAAAACAGTCTTGCCCACTCCACAGTGCACCCGAGGCAAATCACTTAATACACTAGACTGTCGATGTACATATGTGTGTTGATAGAATAATATTTGAAACAAAACTAACCTCGCATGAATCATCCATTTTTTGAGGAACTAGTTTCTCAGCAGCAGCGGAACTTTACTTTGCTCCGTCGGACTCAAAACTCTAAGACGCGCCGCCCGAAATACTGCCAGTAAATAGGTAATTGAACCGGGCCAAACTGTGGGCACTTATACCCCCAAGGTTGTCTGAAGAGACCTCGGAGCTCACTCAAACACCGGGCAGCCCACGGCCGCAAAGCCACAATTACGCACCGCGAACCCGAACCTCTGCTCCGTCCGTAGACCCTTAAACCCTCGGACGCGTTGCGGGGGATTCCCTCCTGGCACCACCCGTCTCCGTTTGTTCGGTCCCGGTTCTCAGCTCCAGCAGGGGCTATCTCGGTCTCCATAGACGCTCGTTCAAGTTCTGGCCTTTGAGCATCCCTCTCGCGCAATTCTTCCTCTGTATATTTAGGCTTGTACAGGTACGGTTGGGTTTGGGTGGAAAAAAACTCCTCATCAGAGTCTTCAAAAGTTTCAGTATATTCTCCAAAAGTGGCCATTTCTGTGAGATTGAAGAAACTAGCACTGCAGGCTACTCTGCGTCTGTAGCAATGACAGCAGGTAAACAAACTATTATAGAACCGGTAACTTATAAGTGCTAGGTGATATCACTCCGCCGCTGCCATAGCCTACTAGGAAGTACGACACGCTGCTGCTGCTGCTGAGACATAAATCCTTAAAAATGCAAGGTTGGTTTTATTTCAAACATTCTATCAACACAGATATGTACATCGATAGTCTGCCGTTACAATGGATTTGCCTCGGGTGCACTGTGGAGTGGGCAAGACTGTTTTTAATGCCTGTCTAGCTAAGAACCATTGACTTGCACTAGCCATAGCATAAGCGAACTCGGCAACTAGAAGAACTGAATGAAATTTCTTGAAAAAGTCTCCAGACGTCTCAAACACACCGGCTCACTTGGAAAATAGGTCTTATGTGCAAAATTCTGAACTATCCCTTTAACATGTTTGATTGTATGCAAACTCAGTGGCCTTCCTCTTTACGCAGCTATAAAACATCACATCAGGCTGCCAGTGGAGTTCACAGCACGTCACTTCCAACATCATCATGTTCTCTGTCGCTCTGCTGCTGCTGCTGGCAGCTGGATGTGAGTCTCTTTGGATTTGTCAAAGTCAGCAGTTCTGCTTTTGCAGTGTATTTTTTAAACATTTACTTTTCTTTTTACAGGTGTGAAGTGTGAACAGCTGACACAGCCAGCCTCTGTGACTGTGCAGCCAGGTCAACGTCTGACCATCACCTGTCAGGTGTCTTATTCTCTTAGCAGCTACTACACAGCTTGGATCAGACAGCCTGCAGGGAAAGGACTGGAGTGGATCGGATCTGACTGTGATGGATGCACCGCATATTATAAAGATTCCCTGAAGAACAAGTTCAGTATCAGCTTAGACACTTCCAGCAAAACGGTGACTCTAAACGGAGAGAATATGCAGCCTGAAGACACTGCTGTGTATTACTGTGCCAGAGACCCACAATGACACAAACCATCAGTAGAGCTGAACAAAAACCCCTCAGTGCCTGAACTCTTGTAACATGAAGCCACCAGAGGAGGAGCCCTCGGACCACTAACCACTTCTACCAGCTCACTGTCACAGTAAAGAAGGAAACAGTCTTTAGATCTTCAATACTGTAATATCACATACTGTAATATGACACTACAATCACTGTTACATCAGTGAGGATATAAAGTACACACTTTCCATGATATTATTTACAAAAACACTCACATAATTATTTTTTGGATCATAACTGCATTAGTGACTGACTCAGTAGTGTAAAGCCAACTTTGAGATGTTAATTAGTCAAACTATAGAAAGGTTTGCAACACATGATGTGTGTTTGTCAGAGATTCAAGTTCCACCTTGTGTTTGTTTGAGATGAAGAACACATGAGTGTTTAATTTTCTTTTTAGATCATTTAAATAAAATGGTCTTCAGTTACTTTATTATCATCGGTATGTAAATCAGCCTCCTTGTGCTCCCCAAATGTCCTCTCTCCGGCCTCTACATGCCCACCACTACTTAATATATGGAAAACAATGAAATATCTTCACACGTTTAAGTGGAAACACACAGATGTAAATAACAAGGTCACCAAGTGACCACATTCAAATAACAATAATAATAACATAAGGTTTAAAAGTCAAACAAAATAAGTTGTAAGAAATACAATGAGTTTCTTTAAAACACACATAATAAAATATGGTCAATTAGGAGAAAGCCATAATCGTAAAAATGAGTTTTGGAGAGAGATTGAAAAGATGACACTGTTTAATTGCTCCTCTGATTCCAAAACTGAGGGACAAATACAGCAAAGCACAAGTTACCAGTTGAATCTGGTTGACTGTTTGTGAGGAGGAGTCGATGCAAACCTGGGATGTCTTCCACCTCTACTTATGTGACTGCAGAGAGGACAGAGGACAGTGGACACACAGTTCAACATGATGGACTACAGGACAGGACTGCTGCTTCTAACTGTCTGCTGGGCAGGTGAACATTGTCACTAGTCTTGATTTGACAGAGTTTCCTTTTGTGTCACTGACATATTTCACATGTTTTATGTTTGTTTTAGGTGTTGATGGTCAGACTCTGACAGAATCTGAACCAGTGGTCAAAAGACCTGGAGAATCTCACAGACTGACCTGTACAGCCTCTGGGTTAGACATTAGTAGCTCCGGGATGGCTTGGATCAGACAGGCTCCTGGAAAAGGACTGGAGTGGATTGCATATATCAGCTCGGGTAGTAGCTACATCTACTACTCACAGTCAGTTCGTGGCCAGTTTACCGTCTCCAGAAACAACAACATGCAGCAGCTGTATCTGCAGATGAACACTCTGAAGACGGAAGATTCTGCTGTTTATTATTGTGCTCGAGACTCACAGTGACTGGAGTTGGTGGAGCAGCTGTACAAAATCCTACAGCACTCATTCTTACTGGGCTGATAGACTTAAAGTATTTTTCATTTATATTATTTACTTTATTCTTGATATATATTTAGTTTTTACGTATTCCATCATATTTTTTACATATAATAAATTCATCATTATATAAAAAATCATGAAAAAATAATATTAATAATAAATATCATTAATAAATATGAAATACAATAACGATTACATGTTCATTAAAGGGCTAAAGACTGCTCCCAAAAGTGGTTGCTGAAATTAAACTTAATACTTTAATACTGAAATTAAAAAATGATAATACACAAACATTTGAGTACCACTGATGTATGACTGGCTTCAAAGATACATTTTTATGAGAAAATAGGATACTGATGAAATAATAATCATATTGCTCAATAATTCCTGCTCCCTCGACCCGATCCCCTCCTCTCTTCTCCAGGACATCTAACACGACATCTTGCCATTCCTCACCACCCTGATCAACTCCTCCCTCACCTCAGGTGTCATTCCAGCGGATTTTAAGACAGCTACCGTGAAGCCTCTCCTTAAAAAACCCACCCTAGACACTACTGACATCCAAAGCTACAGATCTGTATCTCTTCTTTCATTCCTCTCTAAAACCTTGGAACGTGCCGCCTACAACCAACTGTCATCCTATCTCTCGCAGAACAACCTCCTTGACCCTAATCAATCAGGATTCAGGACTGCTCTCTCCACTGAGGCGGCCCTCCTCACAGTGACCGAGTCCCTGCGAGACGCCAGAGCCTCGTCCAACTCCTCCGTTCTCATTCTCCTTGACCTATCTGCTGCATTCGACACAGTCAATCACCAAATCCTCCTCTCCACTCTGGCTGAACTTGGCATAACCGACTCTGCTCTCACCTGGTTTACATCATACCTGACAAATCGCACCTTTCAGGTCACATGGAATGGCTCTATGTCCAAACCCTGTTCTCTGGACACGGGTGTCCCTCAAGGCTCAGTATTAGGACCGCTTCTGTTCTCACTATACACCAGATCACTAGGTTCTGTTATAACATCGCATGGATTCTCCTACCATTGTTACGCAGATGACACCCAGCTGTTCCTCCCTTTTCCCCCGTCCTCTGACACTCACATTGCAACTCGCATCTCGGACTGTCTGGCTGACATCTCTGTCTGGATAACTGCACATCACCTCAAGCTTAACCTGAATAAAACCAAACTCCTCTTCATCCCAGGGAAAGACTGCCCTCGCATGGACCTGTCGATCACAGTCGAGGGCATCACAGTATTGCCGTCGTCAACTGCGAGGAACCTGGGTGTAATCCTCGATGACCAACTATCCTGCACCCCCAACATCACTGCTGTGGCCCGATCCTGCAGATTTGCCCTCTACAATATCCGCAGGATTCGGACCTTCCTCACAAAGGATGCAACGCAACTCTTGGTCCAAGCGCTGGTCATCTCCCGCCTTGACTACTGCAACTCTCTCCTGGCCGGACTCCCGGCCTCTGCGATTAAACCATTGCAGCGTATCCAGAACGCTGCAGCACGCCTTATCTTCAATCTACCCAAATTCTCCCATGTGACCCCCCTCCTCCGTGACCTCCACTGGCTCCCTGTTGCAGCACGCATCCAATTCAAGACGATGACACTGGCCTTCAGGGCCATCAATGGAACAGCACCCATCTACCTTCAAACACTGGTCAAACCTCATGCCCCGAAGCGAGCACTTCGCTCCTCTACTTCAGCTGGTCGGCTGGTACCACCATCGCTGAAATCAAACAAATGTTGGTCAGCAAAGTCCAGACTCTTCTCTGTTCTGGCGCCTCAGTGGTGGAACGAACTCCCGACTAATGTCAGGACAGCAGAGTCATTTGCCATTTTCCGAAAAAGGCTCAAGACACACCTGTTCAGACTTCACCTCGCCTCTACAAAGCATGACCCACTAATGCCCCCCCCCCCCCCCCCCCCCCCCCCCAAAAAAAAAAAAACTCTTACCTATAGCACTCTGATCGTAGCACTGTTGCTCTTGAAGTACTAGTTTACTCAGATGAGGACCTAACACTTGTTCTATTTTTAGCTCTTACTTTATCAGCAATGATACGTTGTGGTTTCTTTGTTTCCTTCTTTTGACAAATGTACTTATTGTAAGTCGCTTTGGACAAAAGCGTCTGCTAAAGGACCTAAATGTAAATGTAAATGTAATGTAAACCAACTGAAAACATCTCACTCTTTCCATCACATGTTGTATTTAAGTGCTTCATTAAAACCATTTCTGAGACGAGACAGTGTTGATCTATAAAGTGGAGGAGAAGTGGAATGATTACAGCATTTTACTTACATTAAGTAAATTTACTTACATTACTTACACTCTTTGGATCTGTCAAAGTCAGCAGTTCTGCTTCTGCAGTGTATTTTTTAAACATTTACTTTTCTTTTTACAGGTGTGAAGTGTGAACAGCTGACACAGCCAGCCTCTGTGACTGTGCAGCCAGGTCAACGTCTGACCATCACCTGTCAGGTGTCTTATTCTCTTAGCAGCTACCGGACAGCTTGGATCAGACAGCCTGCAGGGAAAGGACTGGAGTGGATCGGAATGAAATATACGGGAGACTCTTTCTATAAAGATTCACTGAAGAACAAGTTCAGTATCAGCTTAGACACTTCCAGCAAAATGGTGACTCTAAACGGAGAGAATATGCAGCCTGAAGACACTGCTGTGTATTACTGTGCCAGAGAAGCACACTGGTTAAAGGAAGCACAGAGGCTTTACAAAAACTTCAAACAATGTATTTTTAACAAGTACCTACAGGTGGCAGTAGACGATATGAAGTCAGATGATGCAAAGAGAGAGAATATGACGGTGCATTGGCTGATGTTGTGGTTTGTGACTTCTTGTTTCTTGATGATACATTTAACATGTGCCTTTCTACAACAATACAGCAGGTGTTGAAAATATATTTGGATATTTTTGCATGATATATTCAGGATATGAATGGCCCATTAAATGCTGCTGAGCAGAACAAATAAATGCATCAAATTTACAATGGAATAACTTGAAATGCAACTTGGAAATGCCAATTATAATAATAAGTATCTGAAAGAATTATACAAAACTCTTTTCTCCAGAGACGTGGTGAGTTTCTCTTTGAGGATGAGTCAATGCAAATCTCTACATGTGTGCTGCAAAGACACTTAATCACAGCAATATACACTGGAGACAATTGTCTTTTACAATGGTCAGACCCACAGTAGGGAGCAACTCAAACAAAAACTCAAACCAAGTCAAAACTTTGCTTTCTTCGTTTCACATTCACAGAATAAACGTTCATTCAACCTCATCAATACACTCAGAGCAACACAGTCTAAATAAAACTGCTTCATTCAGACGGGATTTATTACAGCTCCCCCATAGGAGTTGAAGCAGACATTAAATATTCTGTTGATGTGAATAGTTTTGTCTAAATTGTCTGACTTGTGTGAGAAGTTATGTGAAGAAATAAAGGGATTCAGTCAAGAAACCCGATAGTGACACCTGGTCCTTGATAGATACCTGATCCAGCTTTTTGAGTCATTATTGATTGGAATAAAATAAACTGGAGGTTCGTACGATACATAAGATTCACTAAAGGACAAGTTCAGTGATAAACTTAGAATCCTCCAGCAACACAGTGACTCTAAACAGACAGAATGCAGGCTGAAGACACCGCGGTGTATTACTGTGCAACACACACAGTTAAAGTGACCACAAGAATCTATTTTAACATTTGTTAAATTGTTTGATAATAGAGTCTCAGACTGTTGGTGTCTAAATGTGATTGTATTTATCTGTGTAACAAGGCTTGTAAAGAATAAAACATTAATTGTACGATATTATTTGAAATATTCACATTCTCTCCAAAACTATAAAACTGGGTAGTATTTTCTTTCATTAAGGAATAACATATTCAAGTGATCAAAATAACACGGGGCTCCCCAAATGTCCTCTACATGCTCACCACTACTTAATATGGAAAACAATGAAATATCTTCACACATTGAAGTGGAAGACACACAGATGTAACAATGTCACCAAGTTATCACATTAAAATAATAATAATAACAGGTTAAAAAGTCAAACAAATAAATTGTAAGCAATTAAGTGTTTCTTTAAAACACAAATAATAAAATATGGTCAATTAGGAGAAAGCCATAATCGGAAAAATGAGTTTTGAAGAGAGATTGAAAAGATGACACTGTTTAATTGCTCCTCTGATTCCAAAACTGAGGGACAAATACAGCAAAGCACAAGTTACCAGTTTAATCTGGTTGACTGTTTGTGAGGAGGAGTCGATGCAAACCTGGGATGTCTTCCACCTCTACTTATGTGACTGCAGAGAGGACAGAGGACAGTGGACACACAGTTCAACATGATGGACTACAGGACAGGACTGCTGCTTCTAACTGTCTGCTGGGCAGGTGAACATTGTCACTAGTCTTGATTTGACAGAGTTTCCTTTTGTGTCACTGACATATTTCACATGTTTTATGTTTGTTTTAGGTGTTGATGGTCAGACTCTGACAGAATCTGAACCAGTGGTCAAAAGACCTGGAGAATCTCACAGACTGACCTGTACAGCCTCTGGATTTTCAATCGGCAGCTATCATATGGTCTGGGTCAGACAGGCTCCTGGAAAAGGACTGGAGTGGATTGCCTGGAGTCGGAATGTTGCTGGCACCGATTACCACTCTCAGTCAGTTCAAGGCCGGTTTACCGTCTCCAGAAACAACAACATGCAGCAGCTGTATCTGCAGATGAACACTCTGAAGACGGAAGATTCTGCTGTTTATTATTGTGCTCGACACTCACAGTGACTGCAGTTGGTGGAGCAGCTGTACAAAATCCTATAGCACTCATTCTGACTGATAGATTTTAAGTATTTTTCACTGACAATATATACTTTATTCTTGATTTATATTTAGTTTTTACGTATTAAATCATATTTTTCACATATAATTAATTCATCATTATCTGAAAATTAATGGAAAAAATAATGTTAATAATAAATATCATTAATAAACATTAAATACGATAAGGATTAAATATTCATTAAAGGGCTAAAGACTGCACACCAAAGTGGTTGCTGAAATCATACTTTAATACTGAAATTAAAAAATGATAAGACAAACATTTGAGTACCACTGATGTATGACTTCAAAGATTTTTTTACAAGAAAATAGGATACTGATAAAATAATAATCCTATTGCTCGGTAATACAAACCAACTGAAAACATTTCACTCTTTCCATCACATGTTGTATTTAAGTGCTTCATGAAAACCATTTCTGAGACGAGACAGTGTTGATCTATAAAGTGGAGGAGAAGTGGAATGATTACAGCATTTTACTTACATGAACCTATAAACCTCAATGCCTTTTGATTAACACCATTTTTTTCATCTAACACAACACACAAAGGAACAATAAAGGATTTGTTTTTTGCATTTTGTAATAAAAGTTTCAGTTCCTGAGCAGCTGTGCACATCTGCAATCAATGAAACCATCAAAAATATTTCATGCAAAGCAGCAAACCAGCAGCATCGCTGAAGTTAACTTAAGTTTCATACCATTAACATGATCCTGGCTGCTGTCTCTGCATTTCTGTTTACAGCAAATAAAGTCAGAAAGTCAGCAAAGAAATCAAGAATACAATAATTACAAAAAAGCTGAACTCATGCGTTTCACGTTATTTTAAATAACAATTATATAGATAGAATACACAAAATGAACATTGACAGTTTAAGGCAAGGGAAATATATTTTTAGGGCCACGGGGCAATTGCACCGAGCACTGGCCCCTACTGCTATGAAATAGCTGAGGGGACCAGTGCTCGGGGCAAAGCTATTGTTATTCAGAGGATTTTTTCCTACTTATTATTATTTTGCCTCCGAATTTCGATTGCCTAAAACTCCTACAGCTTTAAGAGTTGTAGGAAAAATTTTATATCTTAAAACGTGCGGTTCGATCGGGATCGGCGTGCTATTACTTTCCTTAGCCGAACACACATTTTTCCGAAATTTTCCCATTGAAATGATTGGACTAGCGAAAAAAAAGGAACAGTCATTGTAGTTTTTCAAACGTCTGCTGCTCAGGCATACTTTCACCTAGAAACTCCATTTAAACAACATTTTGGCGATAGGAGTTTCGGTGTGAGCGTGGCAAGCTTTTGTTCGGACCCTCTGCGAAGCCGGAATGGAGAGATCGAGAGAGGCAGAGAGAGGCTTGAAGGCAGTCATACACACGTGCCGAGGGCCGTTGCTATGGTGACGGCACTCTGTGGCTCTGATCTTGAGAACTGACAGCAGGTGTGCTCTGATTGGTGGACAGGAAGGAGCAGTCAGTGGGAAATGTAGTTTTTTTTGTCAAACCTCTTCTGCTCAGGCATACTTTCACCTAGAAACTCCATTTAAACTTTAAAATGGAGACACATGTCTGTCTATCTCTCTCTGTCTCACTCAGAAGTGATAGCAGGTGCGCTCTGATTGGCCAACAGGAGCAGCCAGTGGGAGTTGTAGTTTTTCAAGCAATACATAGTACCTAGTAGTTCTCAGTACTTGAGCCTTAGTAGTAATTGGTAGTACTCGGTAGTACTTGAGTGACAGCTGAGCTCGGTGACATGTACTGGCAAACAGTTGAGTGCGCTAGTAGTTCTCGTTACTTGAGTCTCAGTAGTACTCGGTAGTACTCAGTACTTGAGTCTCAGTAGTCTCAGAGTGACAGCTGAGCTCGGTAGTACTCGGTAGTACTCGGTAGTACTTGAGTGACAGTTTGTCAGTACATAGTACCTTGTAGTTCTCAGTACATGAACCTCAGTAGTACTCGGTAGTACTCGATAGTACTCGGTAGTACTTGAGTGACAGCTGAGCTCGGTGACATGTACTGGCAAACAGTTGAGTGCTTCACACTCAACTGTTTGACAGTACATAGTACCTAGTAGTACATAGTACATAGTACCTAGTAGTTCTCAGTACTTGAACCTCAGTAGTACTCGGTAGTACTCGATAGTACTCGGTAGTACTTGAGTGACAGCTGAGCTCGGTGACATGTACTGGCAAACAGTTGAGTGTGAAGCACTCAACTGTTTGACAGTACATAGTACCTAGTAGTACATAGTACATAGTACCTAGTAGTTCTCAGTACTTGAGCATCAGTAGTACTCGGTAGTACAGAGTACTTGAGTGACAGCTGAGCTCGGTGACATGCTTCGCACTCAACTGTTTGACAGTACATAGTACCTTGTAGTGCTCAGAACTTGAGTCTCAGAAGTACTCGGTAGTACTCGGTAGTACTCGGTAGTACTTGAGTGACAGTTTGTCAGTACATAGTACCTTGTAGTTCTCAGTACTTGAACCTCAGTAGTACTCGGTAGTACTCGATAGTACTCGGTAGTACTTGAGTGACAGCTGAGCTCGGTGACATGTACTGGCAAACAGTTGAGTGTGAAGCACTCAACTGTTTGACAGTACATAGTACCTAGTAGTACATAGTACATAGTACCTAGTAGTTCTCAGTACTTGAACCTCAGTAGTACTCGGTAGTACTCGATAGTACTCGGTAGTACTTGAGTGACAGCTGAGCTCGGTGACATGTACTGGCAAACAGTTGAGTGTGAAGCACTCAACTGTTTGACAGTACATAGTACCTAGTAGTACATAGTACATAGTACCTAGTAGTTCTCAGTACTTGAACCTCAGTAGTACTTGGTAGTACTCGATAGTACTCGGTAGTACTTGATAGTACTCGGTAGTACTTGAGTGACAGCTGAGCTCGGTGACATGTACTGGCAAACAGTTGAGTGTGAAGCACTCAACTGTTTGACAGTACATAGTACCTAGTAGTACATAGTACATAGTACCTTGTAGTGCTCAGTACTTGAGTCTCAGTAGTACTTGGTAGTTCTCAGTACTTGAGTCTCAGTAGTACTGAGTACTTGAGTGACAGCTGAGCTCGGTGACATGTATCAAACTCATCAAATACACAATCCAACAACACCAAAACTCTTTTTGGACAAGTTGTGACCTGCACATTCACCACGCTATGTGATAATAATGTAACGTTACGAGACAGAGCCATTTTAGAGGTAAATTCATGCAAAACTGCTGATGCACGTTCCTTTCAGGGACAGTTTTTCAGCAAGCAGTCTCTGTATTTGCCTCTACAACAACTCTGTCTCGTAGGAAATCTCCAAGAATCTCATCGTAATCTATATACACTCCGGTAGTAGCCACCATGGCCCTTTCTAAATTTCCAGTGGAGGAATTTTCTAGTTAATAAATATGAGTAATAAACATTAAATATAATTACAAGATTACATGTTCGTAAAAGGGCTAAAGACTGCTCACCAAAGTGGTTGCTGAAATTAAACTTCATACTTTAATACTGAAATTCAAAATGATAAAACACAAACATTTGAGTACCACTGATGTATGACTGGCTTCAGAGATATATTTTTTTATGAGAAAATAAGATAATAATAATAATAATAAAATAATAATAATCATATTGCTTGATAAAACAAACCAACTGAAAACAACAAGTTTCAGTTCCTGAGCAGCTGTGCACATCTGCAATCAATGAAACCATCGAAAATATTTCATGCAAAGCTGCAAACCAGCAGCATCGCTGAAGTTAACTTAAGTTTCATACCATTAACATGATCCTGGCTGCTGTCTCTGCATTTCTGTTTACAGCAAATAAAGTCAGAAAGTCAGCAAAGAAATCAAGAATGCAATAATTACAAAAAAGCTGAACTCATGCGTTTGACGTTATTTTTTTAAATTATATAACAATTATATAGATAGAATACACAAAATTAACATTGATAGTTAAGGGCAAAGCAAATATATTTTTTTATTTCTGTAAATACGGGGACTTTTATTAAAATATTACAATTAAGTGTGTCATTAAATTAAAATATGATTTCCAGGCATGTTTTCACCCTGCACATATAAACACACTGAACAGACTCTTATGGCTCAATTAGACCAATGTTGATGTTTAACATGTTTGATTGTATGCAAACTCAGTGGCCTTCCTCTTTACGCAGCTATAAAACATCACATCAGGCTGCCAGTGGAGTTCACAGCACGTCACTTCCAACATCATCATGTTCTCTGTCGCTCTGCTGCTGCTGCTGGCAGCTGGATGTGAGTCTCTTTGGATTCGTCAAAGTCAGCAGTTCTGCTTTTGCAGTGTATTTTTTAAACATTTACTTTACTTTTTACAGGTGTGAAGTGTGAACAGCTGACACAGCCAGCCTCTGTGACTGTGCAGCCAGGTCAACGTCTGACCATCACCTGTCAGGTGTCTTATTCTCTTAGCAGCTACCGGACAGCTTGGATCAGACAGCCTGCAGGGAAAGGACTGGAGTGGATCGGAATGAAATATACGGGAGACTCTTTCTATAAAGATTCACTGAAGAACAAGTTCAGTATCAGCTTAGACACTTCCAGCAAAATGGTGACTCTAAACGGAGAGAATATGCAGCCTGAAGACACTGCTGTGTATTACTGTGCCAGAGAAGCACACTGGTTAAAGGAAGCACAGAGGCTTTACAAAAACTTCAAACAATGTATTTTTAACAAGTACCTACAGGTGGCAGTAGACGATATGAAGTCAGATGATGCAAAGAGAGAGAATATGACGGTGCATTGGCTGATGTTGTGGTTTGTGACTTCTTGTTTCTTGATGATACATTTAACATGTGCCTTTCTACAACAATACAGCAGGTGTTGAAAATATATTTGGATATTTTTGCATGATATATTCAGGATATGAATGGCCCATTAAATGCTGTTGAGCAGAACAAATAAATGCATCAAATTTACAATGGAATAACTTGAAATGCAACTTGGAAATGCCAATTATAATAATAAGTATCTGAAAGAATTATACAAAACTCTTTTCTCCAGAGATGTGGTGAGTTTCTCTTTGAGGATGAGTCAATGCAAATCTCTACATGTGTGCTGCAAAGACACTTAATCACAGCAATATACACTGGAGACAATTGTCTTTTACAATGGTCAGACCCACAGTAGGGAGCAACTCAAACAAAAACTTAAACCAAGTCAAAACTTTGCTTTCTTCGTTTCACATTCACAGAATAAACGTTCATTCAACCTCATCAATACACTCAGAGCAACACAGTCTAAATAAAACTGCTTCATTCAGACGGGATTTATTACAGCTCCCCCATAGGAGTTGAAGCAGACATTAAATATTCTGTGAATGTGAATAGTTTTGTCTAAATTGTCTGACTTGTGTGAGAAGTTATGTGAAGAAATAAAGGGATTCAGTCAAGAAACCCGATAGTGACACCTGGTCCTTGATAGATACCTGATCCAGCTTTTTGAGTCATTATTGATTGGAATAAAAATAAACTGGAGGTTCGTACGATACATAAGAGACTCTTATGGCTCAATTAGACCAATGTTGATGTTTAACATGTTTGATTGTATGCAAACTCAGTGGCCTTCCTCTTTATAAAACATCACATCAGGCTGCCAATGGAGTTCACAGCACGTCACTTCCAACGTCATCATGTTCTCTGTCGCTCTGATGCTGCTGCTGGCAGCTGCAACCTGTGAGGAGCTTTTAGTGGATTCACACTATTAAACACATTAGAAATGCTGAACAGTCGGTGAATGATGGAGATCATGTTGATTTGTGTTTCCACAGGTGTGAACAGTATTGATCTCATCCAGCCAGACTCGATGGTGGTGCAGCCTGGACAGTCTTTGACCATCACCTGTCAGGTCTCTGGTTATTCTTTGACTGATAACAGCTATGCAACAGGTTGGATCAGACAGAGTGAAGGAAAACCGATGGACTGGATTAACCATCGGTGGGGAGGAGGAGGCTTTTAGAAAATGAAGCTCTGAAGAACAAGTTCCTTTACCACACACACACTTCTACCAGTTCGGTGACATTAACGGGACAGAATCTGCAGCCTGAGGACACAGCTGTGTATTACTGTGTCCGTTACACCACAGTGATACAAACCACCAACAGACCTGCACAAATACTCAGCAACCATGTGACTCAGCCCCACACACACATTGTAAAAGTACATTTTTAAAAATAAGAAATGATTGAACCGCGTATGCGTGGAAAGTTACTTATGGCCTTCTCAGACGGAACACAGTCATCCTCAAACTGGGCCTTCAGTTTGATCTCAACTACGCACACACAACTAAACTAAACACAGTTGTGATGCCATCACGGGGACAAAATGTGTCCAGAAACCTATGAAAACCTGGCAAAATAATCAAAACACACAAAAAAAATTCTCACTGGAAGAATTTGAGGTTTTGTATTTGAACATTTGTATTTAGATTTTTAGAGAAGAAGAGGAATAATTCCGGTTTCATGCAAAGATTTAGGCTATTAGCCAAACAATTGCCAAAACCAAATATTATAAAATATAGAAAATATGTATCAAAAGTATGTACATTTGAAAAATGAAACTGTCATCTGCTTATTCAAGATTTCAAGGCAAGAATTCAACCGAAAAAAATGAAATCCACTTAAACAAGAAGCATCCTACTGTATTTTACAATCCAAATAGTCGCCAGGTATTTGGTAATTTTCCATTGGTGCTGCACTTCGAAAACTCAAATAATATTTAATTACATTTGCTTTCCATGTTCTCTTTTTAAACCTGAAGAGGGCGGTCCATGCAAAATCTTCCTTCCTTATAATAACGCCATGAACAGCTCACATATCACTCACAACAGAAAAACTGGGCCCCTTGATAATCTAACAAACATTCAGATCAAAACACTGGATTGCAGTGTTTATTAAGCAATGGAAAATATGATATCTTGGAGTTTATTTTTTATAGTAACTATTCATGGTAAGGATAATTTCTGCTTTAAAACTCAAAGACAATCTTTTCTATCTGACCTGTGATAAGCGTGTTGGATGAATCTATTTGTACTTGCAGGAGTTTGGAGTGAGATCAAACTGGACCAGTCTCCCTCTGAGATGAAAAGACCTGCAGAGACAGTGAAGATGTCATGTGTCATATCTGGTTACAGTATGACAAGCTACGATATTAACTGGATACGACAGAGGCCAGGGAAAGGTCTGGAGTGGATTGGGTGGATGAACACAGGCAGAAACTCTGCAAGCTATGGCAGCTCCTTTCAAAACCGTTTCATCATGACTGAAGATGTTCCCAGCAGCACCCAGTACCTCCAGGTCAATAGCCTGACAGCAGAGGATTCTGCTGTTTACTACTGTGCTCGTGATAGCACAGTGACTGAACACAGTGGAGCAGCTGCACAAAAACCTTCACTGACAACAAACAGCAAAGTGACATTAATGACATCCAGGTTTCCATCTACAAAGCCCTTTAAACCATAGAAATGTAAAGTAGACATATCAACCTCGTGGCCACACGTTTGTTCTCTCTTCCCTCACAGTTATAGACAGTGTTCCTTCCATTATCAAAGCAAGATTTAACATTACATTACCCATGTCACGCTCACAAGAACACACCATGAAATATAAGAAATCTTTTTGAAAAGAAGAGGCTGGATCAGAGCTGGAGTAGAGAGATGAACTATCCATGATCTAAAATAAAGCTATTCAAAATGTTGGTGGATAGTAAAACGTGAGATGACAGTAAAGCAATTTACAAAAATTAGCTAATCTGCAGCCATATATGCTTAGAGGGGGCAATGAGACGGCAAAATTAATATTCTTTAACTAAATATTGTTGGTAAATGTGTCAGACTTCTGAACTAAAGCTATAATGTTGATGTTTTATTCAAAGAAATGCCAGAAATGTGGTTGTGGTGTTGTACATTTTGTGCAAGTCCAAGTAACTTTACTTCAAACTTTATATCAGTTGGAGGACTTGGAGGCATGATGCCAGAACACAGATTCACCAGTTTCACCAAACAATACACTGAAAGCCAGGTGCATTCTGGTTCTCTGCTCACTGTGAGGAGGAGTCAATGCAAAACTCAGAGATCCTCCACCTGTACTTATCCGACAGCACAGAGGAGGCCAGAGAACGGTGAACACGGCGTAACATGATGGACTGTAGGACAGGACTGCTGATTTTAGCTATCTGCTGGGCAGGTGAACATTGTCACTATTATTCTCTTGTTGATAATTTATGTTAAATTATCTCACATTACGAGTATTGACTTTGTGTGGCTCTGTTGTGATTTAACTGCTTTTGTCTCAAGGTGTTTCCAGTCAGACTCTGACTGAGTCTGAACCGGTGGTCAAAAGACCTGGAGAATCTCACAGACTGACCTGTACAGCCTCTGGATTTGACTTTAGTAGCTCTTGGATGGCTTGGATCAGACAGGCTCATGGAAAAGGACTGGAGTGGATTGCAACTATCGAATATGACAGTGACAGAATCTACTACCCTCAGTCAGTTCGAGGCCGGTTTACCGTCTCCAGAAACAACAACATGCAGCAGCTGTATCTGCAGATGAACAGTCTGAAGACGGAAGATTCTGCTGTTTATTATTGTGCTCGAGACTCACAGTGACTGTAGTTGGTGGAGCAGCTGTACAAAATCCTACAGCACTCATTCTTACTGGGCTGATAGACTTAAAGTATTTTTCATTCACATTATTTACTTTATTCTCGATGTATATTTAGTTTTAACGTATTATATAATTTTTTTACATATAATAAATTAGTCCCTGCAATATAAACATTCCTGAAAAATGTTATTAATAAATATTATTAAAAAACATTAAATATAATTACAAGATTACATGTTCATAAAAGGGCTAAAGACTGCTCACCAAAGTTGTTGATGAATTTAAACTTCATACTTTAATACTGAAATTCTAAATGATGAAACACAAACATTTGATTACAACTGATGTATGACTGGCTTCAAAGATACATTTTTGATGAAAAAATAGGATACTGATAAAATAATAATCATATTGCTCAATAATTCAAACTAACTGAAAACATTTCACTCTTTCCATCACATGTTGTATTTAAGTGCTTCATGAAAACCATTTCTGAGACGAGACAGTGTTGATCTATAAAGTGGAGGAGAAGTGGAATGATTACAGCATTTTACTTACATGAACCTATAAACCTCAATGCCTTTTGATTAACACTATTTTTTTCATCTAACACAACACACAAAGGAATAATAAATTATTCGTTTTTTGCATTTTGTAATAAAAGTTTCATTTCCTGAGCAGCTGTGCACATCTGCAATCAATGAAACCATCAAAAATATTTCATGCAAAGCTGCAAACCAGCAGCATCGCTGAAGTTAACTTAAGTTTCATACCATTAACATGATCCTGGCTGCTGTCTCTGCATTTCTGTTTACAGCAAATAAAGTCAGAAAGTCAGCAAAGAAATCAAGAATACAATAAATAACAATTATATAGATAGAATACACAAAATAAACATTGACAGTTTAAGGCAAAGCTAATATTTATTTTTTTATTTCTGTAAATACGGGGCCTTTTTATTAAAATGTTACAATTAAGTGTGTCATGAAATTAAAATATGATTTCCAGGCATGTTTTCACCCTGCACATATAAACACACTGAACAGACTCTAATGGCTCAATTAGACCAATGTTGATGTTTAACATGTTTGATTGTATGCAAACTCAGTGGCCTTCCTCTTTACGCAGCTATAAAACATCACATCAGGCTGCCAGTGGAGTTCACAGCACGTCACTTCCAACATCATCATGTTCTCTGTCGCTCTGCTGCTGCTGCTGGCAGCTGGATGTGAGTCTCTTTGGATTTGTCAAAGTCAGCAGTTCTGCTTTTGCAGTGTATTTTTTAAACATTTACTTTTCTTTTTACAGGTGTGAAGTGTGAACAGCTGACACAGCCAGCCTCTGTGACTGTGCAGCCAGGTCAACGTCTGACCATCACCTGTCAGGTGTCTTATTCTCTTAGTGACTACTACACAGCTTGGATCAGACAGCCTGCAGGGAAAGGACTGGAGTGGATCGGCTTGAAATCTACGGGAAGCTCTTACTATAAAGATTCACTGAAGAACAAGTTCAGTATCAGCTTAGACACTTCCAGCAAAACGGTGACTCTAAACGGAGAGAATATGCAGCCTGAAGACACTGCTGTGTATTACTGTGCCAGAGACCCACAATGACACAAACCATTAGTAGAGCTGAACAAAAACCCCTCAGTGCCTGAACTCTTGTAACATGAAGCCACCAGAGGAGGAGCCCTCGGACCACTAACCACTTCTACCAGCTCACTGTCACAGTAAAGAAGGAAACAGTCTTTAGATCTTCAATACTGTAATATCACATACTGTAATATGACACTACAATCACTGTTACATCAGTGAGTATATAAAGTACACACTTTCAAGGGATTGAATACATTCAGCTCACAACTTGATTTTAAAAGCTTGTGATCCAACTACAATAGAAAATGGTCCTCAAAATGTCCGTTTCTCTTCCATGATATTATTTACAAAAACACTCACATAATTATTTTTTGGATCATAACTGCATTAGTGACTGACTCAGTAGTGTAAAGCCAACTTTGAGATGTTAATTAGTCAAACTATAGAAAGGTTTGCAACACATAATGTGTGTTTGTCAGAGATTCAAGTTCCACCTTCTGTTTGTGTGAGATGAAGAACACATGAGTGTTTAATTTTCTTTTTAGATCATTTAAATAAAATGGTCTTCAGTTACTTTATTATCATCGGTATGTAAATCAGCCTCCTTGTGCTCCCCAAATGTCCTCTCTCCGGCCTCTACATGCCCACCACTACTTAATATATGGAAAACAATGAAATATCTTCACACATTTAAGTGGAAGACACACAGATGTAAATAACAAGGTCACCAAGTGACCACATTGAAATAACAATAATAATAACTTAAGGTTAAAAAGTCAACCAAAATAAGTTGTAAGAGATACAATGAGTTTCTTTAAAACACACATAATAAAATATGGTCAATTAGGAGAAAGCCATAATCGGAAAAATGAGTTTTGAAGAGAGATTGAAAAGATGACACTGTTTAATTGCTCCTCTGATTCCAAAACTGAGGGACAAATACAGCAAAGCACAAGTTACCAGTTTAATCTGGTTGACTGTTTGTGAGGAGGAGTCGATGCAAACCTGGGATGTCTTCCACCTCTACTTATGTGACTGCAGAGAGGACAGAGGACAGTGGACACACAGTTCAACATGATGGACTACAGGACAGGACTGCTGCTTCTAACTGTCTGCTGGGCAGGTGAACATTGTCACTAGTCTTGATTTGACAGAGTTTCCTTTTGTGTCACTGACATATTTCACATGTTTTATGTTTGTTTTAGGTGTTGATGGTCAGACTCTGACACAATCTGAACCAGTGGTCAAAAGACCTGGAGAATCTCACAGACTGACCTGTACAGCCTCTGGATTTACACTCAGCAGTTACCCTATGAACTGGGTCAGACAGGCTCCTGGAAAAGGACTGGAGTGGATCGCTTTCATACACACAGGCAGTTCTCATATCTATTACTCCCAGTCAGTCCAGGGTAGATTCACCATCTCCAGACAAGACTCCAGCAGTAAAATCTATCTACAGATGAACAGTCTGAAGGCCGAGGACACAGCAGTGTATTACTGTGCCCGACACACACAGTAAAAGACCATAATAGGCGAGTCATACAAAACCTACTTCCTCTATGCACCACCACCACCGAGATAATTCGGGTGTATCAGTATCACTTTTTTTGCAATAAATAAAATTAATCATTCTTTGTATCAGTGTGTTGAAACTGGCTCACTTATGTCTTAATAAGTACATGAAGATCATGCAACAATGTACATTTTGGTACGTAAAAAATTGAAAGCTTTAACATGATTTGCTGTAAACCAAATTTCTTTTCTCTGAAAGCTATTTTCCCTATACATAACCAAATCCACACCAAATCCTGAAATTAACGTATTTTACAGCCAAACAAAAAGGAAAAACAAATGTCCTTTACACAAGCATTTACATATTTACTCAGAATTGTCAACTGTGTTTTTGAAAGTCGATTATCTGAAATAAAAGAGATAAATAATGTTCTCCTCAAAGTCAGCCGATTCTGATGGACTTATAACCTTTAACCTGAATTAAATAAAGTTATATCACTGTTTTCAATATATAACATAAACCATGAGGATAAGAGAACTGATGTGTTTGGAGCCTCTAATAAAAATAATAATAATAGCAATAATAACAACAACAACAATTTAAAAAATAATAATAGTAACAACAACAACAATAATAATAATAATAATAATAATAATAATAATAATGACAAGAATGTGTGTGCAGAAATCTCATGGATTAATCTGCAATGTTCCCTAAAATCAAAACACTTCTACCTCCACATCTACCTCTATGTAGAAAACCATGTCTAGTTCTTTGCAAAAAACAAAAAACAAAAACAAACTATTTTTAATATTTCAAACATAGAGAGACAGTGTGCTTATGGTTCAGCATACCTGGTCAATGGATAAGCAATTGCAAAAACAACTGTATTGTGACAAGAAAATACCTTAAGGAGACATTCGGGTTACTTGCCTCTGAAACCAAACTTACAAGATCATTTCTTACTACATAACTGAAACCCAAAATAATTATATTAATACACTTTATTCATTAAGTTGTGATTTTCCATTTTTTGTATGTTGCACTGGACAACATAATCTCAGAGTAAATGAACATATTGAAATGCTCCAAATTATTACCATAAAAAGTGTAATCAATATCATCAGGTTATAGATTTAAATAAAATTAAGTTATGGTGATATGATTTAAGGAATAACACAAAATGCAGTTACTTAAAAGAAAGCCATAGCATGAAAAATACATTTTTAAGAGAATGAATGGAGAATACTGTTCAATCAAAAAGGAGGAGTCGATGCAAACCTGGGATGTCTTCCACCTCTACTTATGTGACTGCAGAGAGGACAGAGGACAGTGGACACACAGTTCAACATGATGGACTACAGGACAGGACTGCTGCTTCTAACTGTCTGCTGGGCAGGTGAACATTGTCACTAGTCTTGATTTGACAGAGTTTCCTTTTGTGTCACTGACATATTTCACATGTTTTATGTTTGTTTTAGGTGTTGATGGTCAGACTCTGACAGAATCTGAACCAGTGGTCAAAAGACCTGGAGAATCTCACAGACTGACCTGTACAGCCTCTGGGTTTAACTTTGGTGGCTCCTATATGGCTTGGATCAGACAGGCTCCTGGAAAAGGACTGGAGTGGATTGCATATATCAGCTCGGGTAGAGGTGGCAGCACCTACAACTCTCAGTCAGTTCGAGGCCGGTTTACCGTCTCCAGAAACAACAACATGCAGCAGCTGTATCTGCAGATGTACACTCTGAAGACGGAAGATTCTGCTGTTTATTATTGTGCTCGAGACTCACAGTGACTGGAGTTGGTGGAGCAGCTGTACAAAATCCTACAGCACTCATTCTTACTGGGCTGATAGACTTAAAGTTTTTTCATTCACATTATTTACTTTATTCTTGATATATTTACTTTTTTCCATGTTTTACATCATATTGTTTGCATATAATAAATGTATCTTAGTCCCACCATTATACACATTCCTGAAAAAATAATATTATTAATAAACATTAAATGCGATAAGAATTACATGTTTATAAAAGGGCTAAAGACTGCTCACCAAAGTGGTTGCTAAAATTAAACTTCATATTTTAATACTGAAATTAAGAAATGATAAAACACAAACATTTGAGTACCACTGATGTATGACTGGCTTCAGAGATACATTTTTTACGAGAAAATAAGATACTGACAAAATAATAATAATAATATTGCTCGATAAAACAAACCAACTGAAAACAACAAGTTTCAGTTCCTGAGCAGCTGTGCACATCTGCAATCAATGAAACTATCAAAAATATTTCATGCAAAACTGCAAACCAGCAGCATCGCTGAAGTTAACTTAAGTTTCATACCATTAACATGATCCTGGCTGCTGTCTCTGCATTTCTGTTTACAGCAAATAAAGTCAGAAAGTCAGCAAAGAAATCAAGAATGCAATAATTACAAAAAAGCTGAACTCATGCATTTAACATTTTTCAAATAACAATTATATAGATAGAATACACAAAATAAACATTGACAGTTTAAGGCAAAGCTAATATTTATTTGATTATTTCTGTAAATACGGGGACTCTTTATTAAAATGTTACTATTAAGTGTGTCATTAAATTAAAATATGATTTCCAGGCATGTTTTCACCCTGCACATATAAACACACTGAACAGACTCTTATGGCTCAATTAGACCAATGTTGATGTTTAACATGTTTGATTGTATGCAAACTCAGTGGCCTTCCTCTTTACGCAGCTATAAAACATCACATCAGGCTGCCAGTGGAGTTCACAGCACGTCACTTCCAACATCATCATGTTCTCTGTCGCTCTGCTGCTGCTGCTGGCAGCTGGATGTGAGTCTCTTTGGATTTGTCAAAGTCAGCAGTTCTGCTTTTGCAGTGTATTTTTTAAACATTTACTTTTCTTTTTACAGGTGTGAAGTGTGAACAGCTGACACAGCCAGCCTCTGTGACTGTGCAGCCAGGTCAACGTCTGACCATCACGTGTCAGGTGTCTTATTCTCTTAGCAGCTACAACACACATTGGATCAGACAGCCTGCAGGGAAAGGACTGGAGTGGATCGGACGGAAATCTACGGGAGGCTCTTCTTATAAAGATTCCCTGAAGAACAAGTTCAGTATCAGCTTAGACACTTCCAGCAAAACGGTGACTCTAAACGGAGAGAATATGCAGCCTGAAGACACTGCTGTGTATTACTGTGCCAGAGACCCACAATGACACAAACCATCAGTAGAGCTGAACAAAAACCCCTCAGTGCCTGAACTCTTGTAACATGAAGCCACCAGAGGAGGAGCCCTCGGACCACTAACCACTTCTACCAGCTCACTGTCACAGTAAAGAAGGAAACAGTCTTTAGATCTTCAATACTGTAATATCACATACTGTAATATGACACTACAATCACTGTTACATCAGTGAGGATATAAAGTACACACTTTCAAGGGATTGAATACATTCAGCTCACAACTTGATTTTAAAAGCTTGTGATCCAACTACAATAGAAAATGGTCCTCAAAATGTCCGTTTCTCTTCCATGATATTATTTACAAAAACACATTTTTTGGATCATAACTGCATTAGTGACTGACTCAGTAGTGTAAAGCCAACTTTGAGATGTTAATTAGTCAAACTATAGAAAGGTTTGCAACACATAATGTGTGTTTATCAGAGATTCAAGTTCCACCTTCTGTTTGTGTGAGATGAAGAACACATGAGTGTTTAATTTTCTTTTTAGATCATTTAAATAAAATGGTCTTCAGTTACTTTATTATCATCGGTATGTAAATCCGCCTCCTTGTGCTCCCCAAATGTCCTCTCTCCGGCCTCTACATGCTCACCACTACTTAATATATGGAAAACAATGAAATATCTTCACACATTTAAGTGGAAGACACACAGATGTAAATAACAAGGCCACCAAGTGACCACATTCAAATAACAATAATAATAACTTGAGGTTAAAAAGTCAAACAAAATAAGTTGTAAGAGATACAATGAGTTCCTTTAAAACACACATAATAAAATATGGTCAATTAGGAGAAAGCCATAATCGTAAAAATGAGTTTTGAAGAGAGATTGAAAAGATGACACTGTTTAATTTCTCCTCTGATTCCAAAACTGAGGGACAAATACAGCAAAGCACAAGTTACCAGTTGAATCTGGTTGACTGTTTGTGAGGAGGAGTCAAAATTGAAAGCTTTAACATGATTTGCTGTAAACCAAATTTCTTTTCTCTGAAAGCTATTTTCCCTATACATAACCAAATCCACACCAAATCCTGAAATTAACGTATTTTACAGCCAAACAAAAAGGAAAAAACAAATGTCCTTTCCAGAAGCATTTACATATTTAGTCAGAATTGGCAACTGTGTTTTTGAAAGTCGATTATCTGAAATAAAAGGGATAAATAATGTTCTCCTCGAAGTCAGCCGATTCTGATGGACTTATAACCTTTAAATCAAGCGTAGCGTTAGTTCTGGCAGGCCACGACGTCAAGCTCTAAATCAGCAGCAACAGCGTAGCTGTCAAAACCGAGGAGATCAGCTGACGGCTCAGCTGACTCCCCGTACCCGCTTCCTATAGGGAAATTGCATTCAGAGCGCGCTATTTAAACCGCTCTAGCCTGACCTCCCTCATTGCTTCCTCTGCCGGCTTTTTCAACCCACCTCCACCCCAGCTCCTCCTGTCATCTGTTATGTATCTTACCATTGTTCTTGTTGGTCTGCTCTGTCTGGGGTTTTTCTTGCTGCTACGCTCCCTGCTTATGCCGTTCATGATGGCTCATGAAGGGCAGGAAGGTGCTCTTCCTGCCTCAGGCTTTCCACGCAAGCGCGTGGAAGAGCAGGGAGTCCCAGAACAGTACCATACCGCCAAATGAAACTTGTGCAAATAAATAAAGATTCTTTTTGACAAAGTGGTCCTGACTGAACCTGAATTAAATAAAGTTATATCACTGTTTTCAATATATAACATAAACCATGAGGATAAGAGAACTGATGTGTTTGGAGCCTCTAATTAAAAATAAAAATAATAGTAATAATAACAACAACAACAATTTTAAAAATAATAATAGTGACAACAACAACAACATTAATAATAATAATAATAATAATAATAATAATAATAATAATAATAATGATAAGGAGAATAATAAGAATAATAAGAATGATAAGAATGTGTGTACAGAAATCTCATGGAATAATCTGCAATGTGCCCTAAAATCAAAACACTTCTACCTCCGTATCTACCTCTATGTAGAAAACCATGTCTAGTTCTTTGCAAAAAAACCCCAAAACAAATTATTTTTAATATTTTAAACATAGAGAGACAGTGTGCTTATGGTTCAGCATACCTGGTCAATGGATAGGCAATTGCAAAAACAACTGTATTGTGACAAGAGAATACCTTAAGAAGACATTCGGGTTACTTGCCTCTGAAACCAAACTTACAAGATAATTTCTTACTACATAACTGAAACCCAAAATAATTATATTAATACACTTTATTCATTAAGTTGTGATTTTCCATTTTTTGTATGTTGCACTGGACAAAATAATCTCAGAGTAAATGAACATATTGAAATGCTCCAAATTATTACCATAAAAAGTGTAATCAATATCATCAGGTTATAGATTTAAATAAAATTAAGTTATGGTGATATGATTTAAGGAATAACACAAAATGCAGTTACTTAAAAGAAAGCCATAGCATGAAAAATACATTTTTAAGAGAATGAATGGAGAATACTGTTCAATCAAAAAGGAGGAGTCGATGCAAACCTGGAATGTCTTCCACCTCTACTTATGTAACTGCAGAGAGGACAGAGGACAGTGGACACACAGTTCAACATGATGGACTACAGGACAGGACTGCTGCTTCTAACTGTCTGCTGGGCAGGTGAACATTGTCACTAGTCTTGATTTGACAGAGTTTCCTTTTGTGTCACTGACATATTTCACATGTTTTATGTTTGTTTTAGGTGTTGATGGTCAGACTCTGACAGAATCTGAACCAGTGGTCAAAAGACCTGGAGAATCTCACAGACTGACCTGTACAGCCTCTGGGTTTAACTTTGGTGGCTCCTATATGGCTTGGATCAGACAGGCTCCTGGAAAAGGACCGGAGTGGATTGCATATATCTACACAAATAGTAGCTACATCTACTACTCTCAGTCAGTTCAAGGCCGGTTTACCGTCTCCAGAAACAACAACATGCAGCAGCTGTATCTGCAGATGAACACTCTGAAGACGGAAGATTCTGCTGTTTATTATTGTGCTCGAGACTCACAGTGACTGGAGTTGGTGGAGCAGCTGTACAAAATCCTACAGCACTCATTCTTACTGGGCTGATAGACTTAAAGTATTTTTCATTGACATTATTTACTTTATTCTTGATATATTTAGTTTTTACGTATTCCATCATATTTTTTACATATAATATATTCATCATTATACAAAAAATCATGAAAAAATAATATTAATAATAAATATCATTAATAAATATGAAATACAATAACGATTACATGTTCATTAAAGGGCTAAAGACTGCTCCCAAAAGTGGTTGCTGAAATTAAACTTAATACTTTAATACTGAAATTAAAAAATGATAAAACACAAACATTTGATTACAACTGATGTATGACTGGCTTCAAAGATACATTTTTGATGAAAAAATAGGATACTGATAAAATAATAATCATATTGCTCAATAATTCAAACCAACTGAAAACATCTCACTCTTTCCATCACATGTTGTATTTAAGTGCTTCATGAAAACCATTTCTGAGACGAGACAGTGTTGATCTATAAAGTGGAGGAGAAGTGGAATGATTACAGCATTTTACTTACATTAACCTATAAACCTCAATGCCTTTTGATTAACACTATTTTTTTCATCTAACACAACACACAAAGGAACAATAAAGCATTTGTTTTTTGCATTTTGTAATAAAAGTTTCAGTTCCTGAGCAGCTGTGCACATCTGCAATCAATGAAACCATCAAAAATATTTCATGCAAAGCTGCAAACCAGCAGCATCGCTGAAGTTAACTGAAGTTTCATACCATTAACATGATCCTGGCTGCTGTCTCTGCATTTCTGTTTACAGCAAATAAAGTCAGAAAGTCAGCAAAGAAATCAAGAATACAATAATTACCAAAAAGCTGAACTCATGCGTTTAACATTTTTTTTTAAATTATATAACAATCATATAGATAGAATACACAAAATAAACATTGACAGTTTAAGGCAAAGCTAATTTTTTTTTTTTTATTTCTGTAAATACGGGGTCTCTTTATTAAAATGTTACAATTAAGTGTGTCATTAAATATGATTTCCAGGCATGTTTTCACCCTGCACATATAAACACACTGAACAGACTCTTATGGCTCAATTAGACCAATGTTGATGTTTAACATGTTTGATTGTATGCAAACTCAGTGGCCTTCCTCTTTACGCAGCTATAAAACATCACATCAGGCTGCCAGTGGAGTTCACAGCACGTCACTTCCAACATCATCATGTTCTCTGTCGCTCTGCTGCTGCTGCTGGCAGCTGGATGTGAGTCTCTTTGGATCGGTCAAAGTCAGCAGTTCTGCTTTTGCAGTGTATTTTTTAAACATTTACTTTTCTTTTTACAGGTGTGAAGTGTGAACAGCTGACACAGCCAGCCTCTGTGACTGTGCAGCCAGGTCAACGTCTGACCATCACCTGTCAGGTGTCTTATTCTCTTAGCTACTGGACAGGTTGGATCAGACAGCCTGCAGGGAAAGGACTGGAGTGGATCGGCGTGAAATCTACGGGAAGCTCTTACTATAAAGATTCACTGAAAAACAAGTTCAGTATCAGCTTAGACACTTCCAGCAAAATGGTGACTCTAAATGGAGAGAATATGCAGCCTGAAGACACTGCTGTGTATTACTGCGCCAGAGAAGCACACTGGTTAAAGGAAGCACAGAGGCTTTACAAAAACCTCAAACAATGTATTTTTAACAAGTACCTACAGGTGGCAGTAGACGATATGAAGTCAGATGACACAAAAAGAGAGAATATGACGGTGCATCGGCTGATGTTGTGGTTTGTGACTTCTTGTTTCTTGATGATACATTTAACACGTGCCTTTCTACAATACAGCAGGTGTTGAAAATATATTTGGATATTTTTGCATGATATATTCAGTATATGAACGGCCCATTAAATGCTGCTGAGCAGAAAAAATAAATGCATCAAATTTACAATGGAATAACTTGAAATGCAACTTGGAAATGCCAATAATAATAATACGTATCTGAAAGAATCATACAAAACTATTTTCTCCAGAGATGTGGTGAGTTTCTCTTTGAGGATGAGTCAATGCAAATCTGTACATGTGTGCTGCAAAGACACTTAATCACAGCAATATACACTGGAGACAATTGTCTTTTACAATGGTCAGACCCACAATAGGGAGCAACTCAAACAAAGACTCAAACCAAGTCAAAACTTTGCTTTCTTCGTTTCACATTCACAGAATAAACTTTCGTTCAACCTCATCAATACACTCGGAGCAACATAGTCTAAATAAAACTGCTTCATTCAGACGGGATTTATTACAGCTCCCCCATAGGAGTTGAAGCAGACATTAAATATTCTGTTGATGTGAATGTGAATAGTTTTGTCTAAATTGTCTGACTTGTGTGAGAAGTTATGTGAAGAAATAAAGGGATTCAGTCAAGAAACCCGATAGTGACACCTGGTCCTTGATAGATACCTGATCCAGCTTTTTGAGTCATTATTGATTGGAATAAAATAAACTGGAGGTTCGTACGATACATAAGATTCACTAAAGGACAAGTTCAGTGATAAACTTAGAATCCTCCAGCAACACAGTGACTCTAAACAGACAGAATGCAGGCTGAAGACACCGCAGTGTATTACTGTGCAACACACACAGTTAAAGTAACCAGAAGAATCTATTTTAACATTTGTTAAATTGTTTGAGTCTCAGACTGTTGGTGTCTAAATGTGATTGTATTTATCTGTGTAACAAGGCTTGTAAAGAATAAAACATTAATTGTACGATATTATTTGAAATATTCACATTCTCTACCAAACTGTAAAACTGGGTAGTATTTTCATTAATTTAGGGATAACATATTCAAGTGATCAAAACAACACAGGGCTCCCCAAATGTCCTCTACATGCTCACCACTACTTAACCTTGAAAACAATGAAATATCTTAACACATTGAATTGGAAGACACACAGATGTAACAATGTCACCAAGTTATCACATTAAAATAATAATAATAACAGGTTAAAAAGTCAAACAAATAAATTGCAAGCAATAAAGTGTGTTTCTTTAAAACATACATAATAAAATACGGTCAATTAGGAGAAAGCCATGATCTGAAAAATGAGTTTTGAAGAGAGATTGAAAAGATGACACTGTTTAATTGCTCCTCTGATTCTGACTGTTTGTGAGGAGGAGTCGATGCAAACCTGGGATGTCTTCCACCTCCACTTATGTGACTGCAGAGAGGACAGAGGACAGTGGACACACAGTTCAACATGATGGACTACAGGACAGGACTGCTGCTTCTAACTGTCTGCTGGGCAGGTGAACATTAAACTAGTCTTGATTTGACAAAGTTTCCTATTGTGTCACTGACATATTTCACATGTTTTATGTTTGTTTTAGGTGTTGATGGTCAGACTCTGACAGAATCTGAACCAGTGGTCAAAAGACCTGGAGAATCTCACAGACTGACCTGTACAGCCTCTGGATTTAACCTTGGTAGCTACGGGATGGCTTGGATCAGACAGGCTCCTATATATATATATATATATATATATATATATATATATATATATATATATATTGTTTTTCACAAGCTATACATCATATTGTTTTCATATAATAAATGTATCTTAGTCCGTCCATTATACACATTCCTGAAAAAATTATATTATTAGGGCCACTGGGCAATCGCATCGAGCACTGGCCCCTACAGCTATGAAATAGCTGAAGGGACCAGTGCTCGGGGCTTCGCCTATTGTTATTCAGAGGATTTTTTTCTACTTATTATTATTTTGCCTCCGAATTTCGATTGCCTAAAACTCCTACAGCTTTAAGAGTTGTAGGAAAAATTATACATCAAAACGTGCGGTTCGATCGGGATCGGTGTGCTATTACTTTTCTTAGCCGAACACGAATTTTTCGTGACGTAAGTCGCGAAAAGCCACCGAAATTATCCCATTGAAATGAATGGGACGGGCGAAAAAAAGAGAGCACTCATTGTAGTTTTTCAAACGTCTGCTGCTCAGGCATACTTTCACCTAGAAACTCCATTTAAAGTCTAAAACGTAGACAAAAGTCTTGTGTCCTGGTGTCTCAATCCACGTTTCAATAGGTCATACAGTTTCTGATCAATCACTGTTCAATGACCATGATCGTTTTGGGAGAAATCATGAGATTATAATGGGTGTGCATTGCGCGGAACCTTCTGGGCTAGAGTGGGTGACATCATCGCTTAGAGTGTGAGGGCTCCTCTAAATACTTCAGATTTTTTTCTTTTCCAAACTCCTCCCGGCCACAATTTTCACTCTACACATGTGATATTTTCCAATTTTGTAGACAAACTTGTCCTGTCTCTCCCAATGTGCTCAAAAACTCTGTGACATTTACAGAATTCGAACTAGCAACCTCTAAGCGCGGCCACATCGGTTTTTCTCCCAATCGACTGCAATGCAAATCGAGAAGCAGATTTTCAAAGAAACCTGAAACCAGGTCCATTTCTAACTCGCCCTAGTGTCCACATTTCTGACACTAGGAAAAAATAAAAGTGATCAGTGCCTTCAGCAGAGTCTTGTGGCGCTAACGGTGCGAACATTTTGGCGATAGGAGTTTTGGTGTGAGCGTGGCAAGCTTTTGTTCGGACCCTCTGCGAAGCCTGAATGGAGAGATCAAGAGAGGCAGAGAGAGGCTTGAAGGCAGTCATACACACGCACCAAGGGCCGTTGCTATGGTGACGGCACTCTGTGGCTCTGATCTTGAGAACTGACAGCAGGTGTGCTCTGATTGGTGGACAGGAAGGAGCAGTTAGTTGGAAATGTAGTTTTTTTTTGTCAAACCTCTTCTGCTCAGGCATACTTTTCACCTAGAAACTCCATTTAAACTTTAAAATGGAGACACATGTCTGTCTATCTCTCTCTGTCTCACTCAGAAGTGAAAGCAGGTGCGCTCTGATTGGCCAACAGGAGCAGCCAGTGGGAGTTGTAGTTTTTCAAGCAATACATAGTACCTAGTAGTTCTCAGTACTTGAGCCTTAGTAGTTGTTTTGTTCATCATTCTTTAATGAACCAGACGTTTTGTCTTTCACGAGCTAACCCGTTCGTCCCTTTATTATTCTTCTGTGCCCCTCATCCCGAGTGCCCAATGTGGGGCAGGACCGAGGCCCCCCTCTACTGGTTACAGATAGCAATGACACCTTACTATCAGCACATCCTCCCTTCTTTGAAGTAATGAACTGTGAGCATAAGAAACATATGCATGAACACATTCATATGATGCCAAGACGATAAATCACAATTATTGAAAATCACAATTACAACATATTCAGCTCTGCATTAACTTCTTGCTAACTTTTTTTTTTTTTTTTTAACAGTAGAACTTCAGCATCTATCATACTGATTTATAGGTCAAGTCTAACCGGTCTTTTGATCTGACGGTCAGATCGCCTCAGTACAGGTAACTCTGTGGCAACATTGCTTGTGTCCACCTGTACGTGTCCATCTGATCAGCTCAGGCACTGTGTCAGCCTGTGACACAGCATCTTCTCCATCTGCATCATCAGTTAGCGTCTTTTGAACAGTCTCTTTGGTTTTTAGAAGGTGACGCCGGTTCCTTCTGAACACATGTCCATCCTCAGTTCTCACTGCATAGGACCGAGGCCCTATTTCTTGAAGAACCGTCGCTTTCTTGTTCCATGCATCCTGGTCTTGGATCCTCACCACATCATCCTGTGCAAGTGGTCTCAGAGATCTTGTTGACTTGTCAAAACGCTGTTTTTGTTTCCATTTTAAGTTCTCCATTTTCAACTGAATCTCTGTTTTCTGTTGGTTCTCCGTATAGCGGGGCAGAGTAGTGCGCAGCTTGCGATTCATCAAAAGTTCCGCTGGGGAGAGACCACAGTCAAGGGGAGAAGACCTGTAGCTCAGTAGAGCCAAGTATGGATCCGACTTGCTGTCTGTGGCCTTTTTCAGAAGCTGCTTAATGATATGCACTCCCTTCTCCGCTTTGCCATTTGCCTGCGCATGCTGGGGACTGGAAGTGACATGATGGAAACCATATTGTCTTGCAAACTGCCGCCACTCATTGCAGTTATAACACGGACCATTGTCACTGACTACAGTCTCTGGTATTCCATGCCTGGCAAACATGGACTTGACATGTGTAACACTGTTAGCAGTTGCATTTGCGAGCAGAGCAATTTCTGGAAAGTTGGAATAATAATCAATTACCAACACATAATCTCTTCCGTTGCAATGAAACAAATCTGTTCCTACTTTCTTCCAGGGTTCAGTGGGAAGATCAGGAATCAACATGGGTTCCTTGGCCTGTTTACTCTGGTGCCTTTTGCATGTCTCACATTTTCCAATCATATTTTCAATGTCTTTATTTATTCCAGGCCAGTATACAGAGTCTCTGGATCTCCTTTTGCATTTTTCAATGCCCAAGTGTCCCTCATGCAGTTTCTCTAGTATTTCCATTCTCAGGCTGTGTGGAATGACAATCCGTTTGTCTCTCAATAACAGTCCATTCGCCACACTTAGCTCAGATCTGATGTGATAATATTTTGGACATGAACCTCTGGGCCAGCCGGTTTGGAGGTGTTCTATCACAGTCTGTAGCTCCTTGTCTGTAGCAATCTGCTCACTTATTTGCTTTATCTTGGCATCTGACACTGGCAGAGACTCAACTACCATGTTCACATGGTTCTCTACTTCTTTCTCAGTGGAGCTCACAGGTCTCAACACTGGAGCACGTGATAGTGCATCGGCTAACACGAGATGCTTGCCAGGTGTGTATATCAACTCGAAATCATACCTTTGCATCTTCATGATGAGGCGCTGAATCCTCGGCGACATCTCATTCAGGCTTTTCTTGATGATTGACACAAGAGGACGATGATCCGTTTCAACTGTGAAGATGGGAAGTCCATAAACATAACAATGAAAGATTTCGAGTCCATAAGTCAGTCCAAGACACTATTTTTCAATTTGTGCATATTTGCTTTCCGTCTTTGTCATGGATCTGGAGGCATATGCTACTGGCTTCCAGCTTTCTCCTTCTGCTTGCAGCAAAACAGCACCAAGCCCATCTTTTGAAGCATCCGTGGAAATTTTCAGTTTCTTGGTTGAGTCATAATAAGCGAGGACAGGAACAGTTGTCAGTGTGGTCTTTAAAGCCTTTCACTCTCTCTCATTTCTCTCTGTCCACTCAAACTCTGTTGAATCACGAAGGAGCTGTCTCAACGCTGATGTTCTGACCGACAAGTTTGGAATAAACTTTCCAATGAAGTTTATCATGCCCATGACCCTAAGCACACCTTTCTTGTCAGTTGGTCGTGGCATGTCTAGAATGGCTTTTATCTTCTTTTCATCAGGCTCAATGCCCTGTGCAGATAGTTTGTCGCCCAAAAATGTGATTTCCTGCACACCAAACTGGCACTTGGCACGGTTTAGCTTCAGCCCATTCTCACGGACTCTCTGGAGCACTTTGATCAATCTCTCATTATGTTCTTGAAGGATGGACCCCCAGACGACCACATCATCAACATAACAACGAACCCCTTTTAGGCCCTCCAACATGGTGTCCATGGCACGGTGAAAAATCTCAGATGCTGAGATTATGCCAAATGGCATTCTGAGAAACCTGTACCGTCCATAAGGTGTGTTAAACGTGCAGTATCTTGAGCTTTCTTCATCCAACTTGATCTGCCAGAATCCCTGCGCTGCATCAAGTTTTGAGAAGTATTTGGCTCCTGCCATTTCACTTGCAATCTCCTCACGCTTTGGTATCTGGTAGTGCTCACGTTTTATGTTCTTGTTCAAATCTCCAGGATCCATGCATATCCTCAGCTCTTTGTTTTTGTTCTTTTTATCCACGCACACCATCGAGTTTACCCACTCTGTAGGTTCCTCCACTTTAGTGATGACGTGCAGCAGGGACATCCTGTCCAGTTCCTTTTTGAGCCGCTCTCGAAGTGGAGCTGGAACTCTTCGTGGTGCGTGAATCACTGGGTTTGCACCTTCTTTTAGTTGAATTCTATATGTGTATGGCAGACATCCCATTCCTTTGAAGACATCATCAAAATGGTGAACTAGAGAGTCCACTGTGCCTGATCATGCACTTATTGCTTCTGAGCAATTAATGTTATAGACTCTCCTCACCAGGTTCAATGTCTTTGATGCAGTCCCGCCCAGCAGTGACTCACGGCCCTCAGGTACAACTGAAAACAGTACATTGTATGTTTTATTTTTCACTTTTACTTTGAGTCTGCACTGTCCCATGCTTTCAATGTCTTTCCCATTGTAGTCCTTTAGCGTCACTTTCCTCTTCATTATTTTGGGCTTTTCTTCCATAGCTCTGATTTCTGTCAAGCTGATTAGATTTGCCTGTGCACCTGTATCAATTCTTAGTGGTACTACTGCTCCGTTTACTTGGAGTGACACCAACCAAGTGTCTCCTTTATCTGAGCACTTTTCATTTTTCTCAGTGTCCTCCTGTTGCTTTGGTGCACCATCACATGACACCATCCCGACAAAGAAAGTCTCATTCAAGTCAGTTTCTTCCACTATTCTCACTGATTTTGGTTTACCTTTGGAAAGACACTGTTTTGCAAAATGATTTTTTCCATTGCATTTTGCACACTTCTTGCCATATGCAGGACACTGCCGGGGTTCGTGCCGTCCACCACAGCGTTTGCAGGAGTAGCTTACGTCGTCTTTGCAATTCTTTTGTGGCGAGCCTCTTTTCATTTTGTGTTTAACCACAGCCACGTTTGCATTGTCATTTCCAGCAGTGATACCTGTTTCACTGAATGTCTTTGCATGCTGTAATGCTAACTCACTTGCATGGCACTGTCTCTCTGCCACCTCTAGTGTCAGCTGAGGATCCCGCAGCAGCCGTTCCCTCGTCCGTTTATCATGGATCCCATACACAATTTGATCACGGATCATGGAATCTTTCAGCTGCCCGAAATCACACGACTGCGCCTTCAGTTTTAAATCCGTCACAAATCAATCAAAAGTCTCTTCTGGCTGCTGCATCCGGGAACGGAACACGTACCTCTCATATACTGTGTTTTTTCTCGGCGAGCAATGTGCCTCGAACTTTTCAAGAACTTTGTCGTATTTACCGCTGTCGTCACGCTCGTCGAACTCGAAGGTGTTGAAGACTTCGATGGCTTGGGGACCCGCTACCGTGAGCAGCAACGCAATCTTCCTGGCGTCGGGCTTCGAGTCGAGTCCAATTGCCGCCACGTACAGCTCGAATTGCTGCTTGAAGCTTCGCCAATTGCTGTCGACATTCCCCACTAGTTTCAGTCCCTCCGGTGGCCTCAGCGTCTCCATCTCGAGTCGACCTTCATTAGCTGCCTTTCACTCCTGGTACCATGTTTTGTTCATCATTCTTTAATGAACCAGACGTTTTGTCTTTCACAAGCTAACCCGCTCGTCCCTTTATTATTCTTCTGTGCCCCTCATCCCGAGTGCCCAACGTGGGGCAGGACCGAGGCCCCCCTCTACTGGTTACAGATAGCAATGACACCTTACTATCAGCACAGTAGTAATTGGTAGTACAGAGTATTTGAGTGACAGCTGAGCTCGGTGACATGTACTCAACTGTTTGACAGTACATAGTACCAAGTAGTTCTCAGTACTTGAGTCTCAGAAGTACTTGGTAGTACTCGGTAGTACTTGAGTGACAGCTGAGCTCGGTGACATGTACTGGCAAACAGTTGAGTGCGCTAGTAGTTCTCGTTACTTGAGTCTCAGTAGTACTCGGTAGTACTCAGTACTTGAGTCTCAGAGTGACAGCTGAGCTCGGTGACAAGTACTGTACATAGTACAGTACATAGTACCTTGTAGTGCTCAGAACTTGACTCTCAGAAGTACTCGGTAGTACTCAGTAGTACTCGGTAGTACTTGAGTGACAGTTTGTCAGTACATAGTACCTTGTAGTTCTCAGTACTTGAACCTCAGTAGTACTCGGTAGTACAGAGTACTTGAGTGACAGCTGAGCTCGGTGACATAGTACCTAGTAGTTCTCAGTACTTGAGTCTCAGTAGTACTCGGTAGTACTCGGCAGTACTTGAGTGACAGTTTGTCACTTCATAGTACCTTGTAGTTCTCAGTACTTGAGCCTCAGTAGTACACGGCAGTACAGAGTACTTGAGTGACAGCTGAGCTCGGTGACATAGTACCTAGTAGTTCTCAGTACTTGAGCATCAGTAGTACTCGGTAGTTCTCAGTACTGAAGAGTTCCTGAAGACCTGTCCTTTCCAGAAGCATTTACATATTTAGTCAGAATTGGCAACTGTGTTTTTGAAAGTCGATTATCTGAAATAAAAGGGATAAATAATGTTCTCCTCGAAGTCAGCCGATTCTGATGGACTTATAACCTTTAACCTGAATTAAATAAAGTCATATCACTGTTTTCAATATATAACATAAACCATGAGGATAAGAGAACTGATGTGTTTGGAGCCTCTAATTAAAAATAAAAATAATAGTAATAATAACAACAACAACAATTTTAAAAATAATATTAGTGACAACAACAACAACATTATTAATAATAATAATAATAATAATAATGATAAGGAGAATAATAAGAATAATAAGAATGATAAGAATGTGTGTGCAGAAATCTCATGGAATAATCTGCAATGTGCCCTAAAATCAAAACACTTCTACCTCCGTATCTACCTCTATGTAGAAAACCATGTCTAGTTCTTTGCAAAAAAACCCCAAAACAAATTATTTTTAATATTTTAAACATAGAGAGACAGTGTGCTTATGGTTCAGCATACCTGGTCAATGGATAGGCAATTGCAAAAACAACTGTATTGTGACAAGAGAATACCTTAAGAAGACATTCGGGTTACTTGCCTCTGAAACCAAACTTACAAGATAATTTCTTACTACATAACTGAAACCCAAAATAATTATATTAATACACTTTATTCATTAAGTTGTGATTTTCCATTTTTTGTATGTTGCACTGGACAAAATAATCTCAGAGTAAATGAACATATTGAAATGCTCCAAATTATTACCATAAAAAGTGTAATCAATATCATCAGGTTATAGATTTAAATAAAATTAAGTTATGGTGATATGATTTAAGGAATAACACAAAATGCAGTTACTTAAAAGAAAGCCATAGCATGAAAAATACATTTTTAAGAGAATGAATGGAGAATACTGTTCAATCAAAAAGGAGGAGTCGATGCAAACCTGGAATGTCTTCCACCTCTACTTATGTAACTGCAGAGAGGACAGAGGACAGTGGACACACAGTTCAACATGATGGACTACAGGACAGGACTGCTGCTTCTAACTGTCTGCTGGGCAGGTGAACATTGTCACTAGTCTTGATTTGACAGAGTTTCCTTTTGTGTCACTGACATATTTCACATGTTTTATGTTTGTTTTAGGTGTTGATGGTCAGACTCTGACAGAATCTGAACCAGTGGTCAAAAGACCTGGAGAATCTCACAGACTGACCTGTACAGCCTCTGGGTTTAACTTTGGTGGCTCCTATATGGCTTGGATCAGACAGGCTCCTGGAAAAGGACTGGAGTGGATTGCATATATCAGCTCGGGTAGTGGTGGCAGCACCTACTACTCTCAGTCAGTTCAAAGCCGGTTTACCGTCTCCAGAAACAACAACATGCAGCAGCTGTATCTGCAGATGAACACTCTGAAGACGGAAGATTCTGCTGTTTATTATTGTGCTCGATACTCACAGTGACTGGAGTTGGTGGAGCAGCTGTACAAAATCCTACAGCACTCATTCTTACTGGGCTGATAGACTTAAAGTATTTTCATTCACATTATTTACTTTATTCTTGATATATATTTAAATTTTACGTTTTACATCATATTTTTTACATATAATAAATCAATCTTGATCCAAAAATGAATGGCAAAAATAATATGAATAATAAATATCATTAATAAACATGAAATACGATAAGGATTACATAATTATTAAAGGTCTAAGACTGCACACCAAAGTGGTTGTGGAAATTAAACTTCATACTTATTATATTTTTTACTCAAATAAGATACTGATAAAATAATAATCATATTGCTTGATAATACAAACCAACTGAAAACATTTCACTCTTTCCATCACATGTTGTATTTAAGTGCTTCATGAAAACCATTTCTGAGACGAGACAGTGTTGATCTATAAAGTGGAGGAGAAGTGGAATGATTACAGCATTTTACTTACATGAACCTATAAACCTCAATGCCTTTTGATTAACACTATTTTTTTCATCTAACACAACACACAAAGGAACAATAAAGCATTTGTTTTTTGCATTTTGTAATAAAAGTTTCAGTTCCTGAGCAGCTGTGCACATCTGCAATCAATGAAACCATCAAAAATATTTCATGCAAAGCTGCAAACCAGCAGCATCGCTGAAGTTAACTTAAGTTTCATACCATTAACATGATCCTGGCTGCTGTCTCTGCATTTCTGTTTACAGCAAATAAAGTCAGAAAGTCAGCAAAGAAATCAAGAATACAATAATTACAAAAAAGCTGAACTCATGCGTTTAACGTTTTTTTAAATAACAATTATATAGATAGAATACACAAAATAAACATTGAAAGTTTAAGGCAAAGCTAATATTTATTTGATTATTTCTGTAAATACGGGGACTCTTTATTAAAATGTTACTATTAAGTGTGTCATTAAATTAAAATATGATTTCCAGGCATGTTTTCACCCTGCACATGTAAACACACTGAACAGACTCTTATGGCTCAATTAGACCAATGTTGATGTTTAACATGTTTGATTGTATGCAAACTCAGTGGCCTTCCTCTTTACGCAGCTATAAAACATCACATCAGGCTGCCAGTGGAGTTCACAGCACGTCACTTCCAACATCATCATGTTCTCTGTCGCTCTGATGCTGCTGCTGGCAGCTGGATGTGAGTCTCTTTGGATCTGTCAAAGTCAGCAGTTCTGCTTTTGCAGTGTATTTTTTAAACATTTACTTTTCTTTTTACAGGTGTGAAGTGTGAACAGCTGACACAGCCAGCCTCTGTGACTGTGCAGCCAGGTCAACGTCTGACCATCACCTGTCAGGTGTCTTATTCTCTTGGCTACGGGACAGCTTGGATCAGACAGCCTGCAGGGAAAGGACTGGAGTGGATCGGATGGAAAAATACGGGAGGCTCTTACTATAAAGATTCACTGAAGAACAAGTTCAGTATCAGTTTAGACACTTCCAGCAAAACGGTGACTCTAAACGGAGAGAATATGCAGCCTGAAGACACTGCTGTGTATTACTGTGCCAGAGACCCACAATGACACAAACCATCAGTAGAGCTGAACAAAAACCCCTCAGTGCCTGAACTCTTGTAACATGAAGCCACCAGAGGAGGAGCCCTCGGACCACTAACCACTTCTACCAGCTCACTGTCAAGAGAGAAACCATGTTAGATTATATCAAAAAGGTCTTCATTAAATTGAACTCCAGCTGATTTTACTAAAGTACTCTGACATTACAAACACTGATACATCATTGCATTTAACCTTCCAAGTGATGGAATAAAATCAGCTCATAACTCCAGTTCAACGACTACAGCAGGAAGTAATCCTCAAATGTCTGTTACTCTTCCATGAAAGTGTTATAAAAAATGATCAGGATCATTTTTATTATCTGAATCAAAACCACATTCGCGGATTTTAATTAGTGAATCTCTAGGAAAGTTTGTTTCTAAAAACAAATTAAAATGTTTGCCCGAGATTCAAGTTCCACTTTCTTGTGAGATGAAGAACAGCTGAACATTTCATCTTCATTTTAATTCATTTAAATAACTTGTAGTCAGCTGATTTATTATCATCGGTATTTAAATCAGCCTCCTTGTGAGTTACCTTATAAGGAAGTGAAGTGTGTGTGTTTGTTGTGTGTCAGAGACAGAAGAGCTCACATCAGTTCATCTCCAACATCATCATGTTCTCTGTCGCTCTGATGCTGCTGCTGGCAGCTGCAACCTGTGAGGAGCTTTTAGTGGATTCACACTATTAAACACATTAGAAACGCTGAACAGTCGGTGAATGATGGAGATCATGTTGATTTGTGTTTCCACAGGTGTGAACAGTATTGATCTCATCCAGCCAGACTCGATGGTGGTGCAGCCTGGACAGTCTTTGACCATCACCTGTCAGGTCTCTGGTTATTCTTTGACTGATGACAGCTATGCAACAGGTTGGATCAGACAGAGTGAAGGAAAACCGATGGACTGGATTAACTATCAGTGGGGAGGAGGAAACTTTTACAAAAATGAAGCTCTGAAGAACAAGTTCAGCTACAGCAGAGACACTTCTGCTCGAACAGTGACTCTGAAAGGAACAAATCTGCAGCCTGAGGACACAGCTGTGTATTACTGTGTCCGTCGGCCCCACAGTGATACAAACCACCAACAGACCTGCACAAATACTCAGCAACCATGTGACTCAGCCCCACACACACGTTAACAATGAGACATAAAAATAAATAAAGTCATCTGCAGTTACTCCCTGATAGAAGCTCACTTTAACATGATAACAAAAACTCACTTTGGGGATATTGTAAAACTGATGGTCAAAGTCTTCATGTGATGCAAACTGCTTAATAATGAGCACAAAAAAACTTGAACAATGTGTTTCCTACTTTTCCTAACCTATTCCACAAATAATACTGAAATATGCTAGAGGGACCCGTGTACAGTAAACATTTATTTTTATTTTTCACATCAGGAAGTGATCCAAGTCAAATCCATTCCACACTGTGAGGAGGAGTCGATGCAAACCTGGGATGTCTTCCACCTCTACTTATGTGACTGCAGAGAGGACAGAGGACAGTGGACACACAGTTCAACATGATGGACTACAGGACAGGACTGCTGCTTCTAACTGTCTGCTGGGCAGGTGAACATTGTCACTAGTCTTGATTTGACAAAGTTTCCTTTTGTGTCACTGACATATTTCACATGTTTTATGTTTGTTTTAGGTGTTGATGGTCAGACTCTGACACAATCTGAACCAGTGGTCAAAAGACCTGGAGAATCTCACGGACTGACCTGTACAGCCTCTGGGTTAGACATTAGTAGCTCCTATATGACTTGGATCAGACAGGCTCCTGGAAAAGGACTGGAGTGGATTGCCAGTGTTTATGACACTAGCTACATCTACTACTCTCAGTCAGTTCAAGGCCGGTTTACCGGCTCCAGAAACAACAACATCAAGCAGCTGTATCTGCAGATGAACAATCTGAAGACGGAAGATTCTGCTGTTTATTATTGTGCTCGAGACTCACAGTGACTGGAGTTGGTGGAGCAGCTGTACAAAATCCTACAGCACTCATTCTTACTGGGCTGATAGACTTAAAGTATACACATTCCTGAAAAAATAATATTATTAATAAACATTAAATGTTTATAAAAGGGCTAAAGACTGCTCACCAAAGTGGTTGCTGAAATTAAACTTTAATACTGACATTCAAAATGATGAAACACAAACATTTGAGTACCACTGATGTATGACTGGCTTCATAGATATATTTTTTACGAGAAAATAAGATACTCATAAATAATAATAATCATATTGCTCGATAAAAAAACCCAACTGAAGACAACAAGTTTCAGTTCCTGAGCAGCTGTGCACATCTGCAATCAATGAAACCATCAAAAATATTTCATGCAAAGCTGCAAACCAGCAGCATCGCTGAAGTTAACTGAAGTTTCATACCATTAACATGATCCTGGCTGCTGTCTCTGCATTTCTGTTTACAGCAAATAAAGTCAGAAAGTCATGAGAAATCAAGAATGCAATAATTACAAAAAAGCTGAACTCATGCGTTTAACATTTTTGTAAATAACAATTATATAGATAGAAGACACAAAATAAACATTGACAGTTTAAGGCAAAGCTCATATTTGTTTTTTTATTTCTGTAAATACGGGGACTCTTTATTAAAATGTTACAATTAAGTGTGTCATTAAATTAAAATATGATGTCCAGGCATGTTTTCACCCTGCACATATAAACACACTGAACAGACTCTTATGGCTCAATTAGACCAATGTTGATGTTTAAATGGACAATTCGGAATTTTGGACATAAGACCTATTTTCCAAGTGAGCCGGTGTGTTCGAGACGTCTGGAGACGTTTTCAAGAAATTTCATTCAGTTCTTCTAGTTGCCCAGTTCGCTTATGCTATGGCTAGCGCAAGTCAATGGTTCTAAGCTAGACAGGCATTAAAAACAGTCTTGCCCACTCCACAGTGCACCCGAGGCAAATCAATTAATACACTAGACTGTCGATGTACATATGTGTGTTGATAGAATAATATTTGAAACAAAACTAACCTTGCATCGCATGAATCATCCATTTTTTGAGGAACTAGTTTCTCAGCAGCAGCGGAATTTTACTTTGCTCCGTCGGACTCAAAACTCTAAGACGCGCCGCCCGAAATACTGCAATAGGTAATTGAACCGGGCCAAACTGTGGGCACTTATACCCCCAAGGTTGTCTGAAGAGACCTCGGAGCTCACTCAAACACCGGGCAGCCCACGGCCGCAAAGCCACAATTACGCACCGCGAACCCGAACCTCTGCTCCGTCCGTAGACCCTTACACCCTTGGACGCGTTGCGGGGGATTCCCTCCTGGCACCACCCGTCTCCGTTTGTTCGGTCCCGGTTCTCAGCTCCAGCAGGGGCTATCTCGGTCTCCATAGACGCTCGTTCAAGTTCTGGCCTTTGAGCATCCCTCTCGCGCAATTCTTCCTCTGTATATTCAGGCTTGTACAGGTACGGTTGGGTTTGGGTGGAAAAAAACTCCTCATCAGAGTCTTCAAAAGTTTCAGTATATTCTCCAAAAGTGGCCATTTCTGTGAGATTGAAGAAACTAGCACTGCAGGCTACTCTGCGTCTGTAGCAATGACAGCAGGTAAACAAACTATTATAGAACCGGTAACTTATAAGTGCTAGGTGATATCACTCCGCCGCTGCCATAGCCTACTAGGAAGTACGACACGCTGCTGCTGCTGCTGAGACATAAATCCTTAAAAATGCAAGGTTGGTTTTATTTCAAACATTCTATCAACACAGATATGTACATCGATAGTCTGCCGTTACAATGGATTTGCCTCGGGTGCACTGTGGAGTGGGCAAGACTGTTTTTAATGCCTGTCTAGCTAAGAACCATTGACTTGCACTAGCCATAGCATAAGCGAACTCGGCAACTAGAAGAACTGAATGAAATTTCTTGAAAACGTCTCCAGACGTCTCAAACACACCGGCTCACTTGGAAAATAGGTCTTATGTGCAAAATTCTGAACTATCCCTTTAACATGTTTGATTGTATGCAAACTCAGTGGCCTTCCTCTTTACGCAGCTATAAAACATCACATCAGGCTGCCAGTGGAGTTCACAGCACGTCACTTCCAACATCATCATGTTCTCTGTCGCTCTGCTGCTGCTGCTGGCAGCTGGATGTGAGTCTCTTTGGATTTGTCAAAGTCAGCAGTTCTGCTTTCGCAGTATTTTTTTTAAACATTTACTTTTCTTTTTACAGGTGTGAAGTGTGAACAGCTGACACAGCCAGCCTCTGTGACTGTGCAGCCAGGTCAACGTCTGACCATCACCTGTCAGGTGTCTTATGCTCTTAACTACGGGACAGCTTGGATCAGACAGCCTGCAGGGAAAGGACTGGAGTGGATCGGATGGAAATCTACGGGATACACTTACTATAAAGATTCACTGAAGAACAAGTTCAGTATCAGCTTAGACTCTTCCAGCAAAACGGTGACTCTAAACGGAGAGAATATGCAGCCTGAAGACACTGCTGTGTATTACTGTGCCAGAGACCCACAATGACACAAACCATCAGTAGAGCTGAACAAAAACCCCTCAGTGCCTGAACTCTTGTAACATGAAGCCACCAGAGGAGGAGCCCTCGGACCACTAACCACTTCTACCAGCTCACTGTCAAGAGAGAAACCATGTTAGATTATATCAAAAAGGTCTTCATTAAATTGAACTCCAGCTGATTTTACTAAAGTACTCTGACATTACAAACACTGATACATCATTGCATGTAACCTTCCAAGTGATGGAATAAAATCAGCTCATAACTCCAGTTCAACGACTACAGCAGGAAGTAATCCTCAAATGTCTGTTACTCTTCCATGAAAGTGTGATAATAAATTATCAGGATTATTTTTGTTATCTGAATCAAAACCGCATTAGCGGATTATAATTAGTGAATCTTGACAAAAGTTTGTTTCTAATAACAAATTAAAATGTTTGCCCGAGATTTAAGTTCCACTTTCTTGTGAGATGAAGAACAGCTGAACATTTCATCTTCATTTTGATTCATTTAAATAACTTGTAGTCAGCTGATTTATTATCATCGGTATGTAAATCAGCCTCCTTGTGAGTTGCCTTATAAGGAAGTGAAGTGTGTGTGTTTGTTGTGTGTCAGAGACAGAAGAGCTCACATCAGTTCATCTCCAACATCATCATGTTCTCTGTCGCTCTGATGCTGCTGCTGGCAGCTGCAACCTGTGAGGAGCTTTTAGTGGATTCACACTATTAAACACATTAGAAACGCTGAACAGTCGGTGAATGATGGAGATCATGTTGATTTGTGTTTCCACAGGTGTGAACAGTATTGATCTCATCCAGCCAGACTCGATGGTGGTGCAGCCTGGACAGTCTTTGACCATCACCTGTCAGGTCTCTGGTTATTCTTTGACTGATGACAGCTATGCAACAGGTTGGATCAGACAGAGTGAAGGAAAACCGATGGACTGGATTAACCATAAGTGGGGAGGAGGAGGCTTTTACCAAAATGAAGCTCTGAAGAACAAGTTCAGCTACAGCAGAGACACTTCTGCTCGAACAGTGACTCTGAAAGGAACAAATCTGCAGCCTGAGGACACAGCTGTGTATTACTGTGTCCGTTACACCACAGTGATACAAACCACCAACAGACCTGCACAAATACTCAGCAACCATGTGACTCAGCCCCACACACACACGTTAACAATGAGACATAAAAATAAATAAAGTCATCTGCAGTTACTCCCTGATAGAAGCTCACTTTAACATGATAACAAAAACTCACTTTGGGGATATTGTAAAACTGATGGTCAAAGTCTTCATGTGATGCAAACTGCTTAATAATGAGCACAAAAAAACGTATACAATGTGTTTCCTACTTTTCCTAACCTATTCCACAAATAATATTGAAATATGCTAGAGGGACCCGTGTACAGTAAACACTTATTTTTATTTTTCACATCAGGAAGTGATCCAAGTCAAATCCGTTCCACACTGTGAGGAGGAGTCAATGCAAACCTGGGATGTCTTCCACCTCTACTTATGTGACTGCAGAGAGGACAGAGGACAGTGGACACACAGTTCAACATGATGGACTACAGGACAGGACTGCTGCTTCTAACTGTCTGCTGGGCAGGTGAACATTGTCACTAGTCTTGATTTGACAGAGTTTCCTTTTGTGTCACTGACATATTTCACATGTTTTATGTTTGTTTTAGGTGTTGATGGTCAGACTCTGACAGAATCTGAACCAGTGGTCAAAAGACCTGGAGAATCTCACAGACTGACCTGTACAGCCTCTGGGTTTACATTCAGCAGCTATTATATGGCCTGGATCAGACAGGCTCCTGGAAAAGGACTGGAGTGGATTGCATATATCTACACGGATAGTAGCTACATCTACTACTCTCAGTCAGTTCAAGGCCGGTTTACCGTCTCCAGAAACAACAACATGCAGCAGCTGTATCTGCAGATGAACACTCTGAAGACGGAAGATTCTGCTGTTTATTATTGTGCTCGAGACTCACAGTGACTGGAGTTGGTGGAGCAGCTGTACAAAATCCTACAGCACTCATTCTTACTGGGCTGATAGACTTAAAGTATTTTTCATTCACAATATTTACTTTATTTTTGATATATTTACTTTTACATAATATTTTTTACATATAACAAATTATTTTTTATCTACAAATACATGAAAAAAATACTATGAAAAATATGATAAGTAAACATTAAATATGATAAAGATTACTTGTTCATAAAAGGGCTAAAGACTGCACACCAACATGGTTCCTGAAATTAAAATTCAAACTTTGATACTGAAATAAAAAAAATGATAAAACACAAACATGTGAGTACCACTGATGTATAACTTCAAAGATATATTTCATGAATCACTGATACAAAAATTATAATATTGCTTGAAAATACAAACTAACTGAAAACATTTCACTCTTTCCATCACATGTTGTATTTAAGTGCTTCATGAAAACCATTTCTGAGACGAGACAGTGTTGATCTATAAAGTGGAGGAGAAGTGGAATGATTACAGCATTTTACTTACATGAACCTATAAACCTCAATGCCTTTTGATTAACACTATTTTTTTCATCTAACACAACACACACAGGAACAATTAATGATTTGTTTTTTGCATTTTGTAATAAAAGTTTCAGTTCCTGAGCAGCTGTGCACATCTGCAATCAATGAAACCATCAAAAATATTTCATGCAAAGCAGCAAACCAGCAGCATCGCTGAAGTGAACTTAAGTTTCATACCATTAACATGATCCTGGCTGCTGTCTCTGCATTTCTGTTTACAGCAAATAAAGTCAGAAAGTCAGCAAAGAAATCAAGAATACAATAATTACAAAAAAGCTGAACTAATGCGTTTAACGTTTTTTAAATAACAATTATATAGATAGAATACACAAAATATACATTGATAGTTAAAGGCAAAGCTAATCGTTTTTTATTTCTGTAAATACGGGGACTCTTTATTAAAATGTTACTATTAAGTGTGTCATTAAATTAAAATATGATTTCCAGGCATGTTTTCACCCTGCACATATAAACACACTGAACAGACTCTTATGGCTCAATTAGACCAATGTTGATGTTTAACATGTTTGATTGTATGCAAACTCAGTGGCCTTCCTCTTTACGCAGCTATAAAACATCACATCAGGCTGCCAGTGGAGTTCACAGCACGTCACTTCCAACATCATGATGTTCTCTGTCGCTCTGCTGCTGCTGCTGGCAGCTGGATGTGAGTCTCTTTGGATTTGTCAAAGTCAGCAGTTCTGCTTTTGCAGTGTATTTTTTAAACATTTACTTTTCTTTTTACAGGTGTGAAGTGTGAACAGCTGACACAGCCAGCCTCTGTGACTGTGCAGCCAGGTCAACGTCTGACCATCACCTGTCAGGTGTCTTATTCTCTTAGCGACTACTGGACAGCTTGGATCAGACAGCCTGCAGGGAAAGGACTGGAGTGGATCGGAATGAAATATACGGGAAACTCTTACTATAAAGATTCACTGAAGAACAAGTTCAGTATCAGCTTAGACACTTCCAGCAAAACGGTGACTCTAAACGGAGAGAATATGCAGCCTGAAGACACTGCTGTGTATTACTGTGCCAGAGACCCACAATGACACAAACCATCAGTAGAGCTGAACAAAAACCCCTCAGTGCCTGAACTCTTGTAACATGAAGCCACCAGAGGAGGAGCCCTCGGACCACTAACCACTTCTACCAGCTCACTGTCACAGTAAAGAAGGAAACAGTCTTTAGATCTTCAATACTGTAATATCACATACTGTAATATGACACTACAATCACTGTTACATCAGTGAGGATATAAAGTACACACTTTCCATGATATTATTTACAAAAACACTCACATAATTATTTTTTGGATCATAACTGCATTAGTGACTGACTCAGTAGTGTAAAGCCAACTTTGAGATGTTAATTAGTCAAACTATAGAAAGGTTTGCAACACATAATGTGTGTTTGTCAGAGATTCAAGTTCCACCTTGTGTTTGTGTGAGATGAAGAACACATGAGTGTTTAATTTTCTTTTTAGATCATTTAAATAAAATGGTCTTCAGTTACTTTATTATCATCGGTATGTAAATCAGCCTCCTTGTGCTCCCCAAATGTCCTCTCTCCGACCTCTACATGCTCACCACTACTTAATATATGGAAAACAATGAAATATCTTCACACATTTAAGTGGAAGACACACAGATGTAAATAACAAGGTCACCAAGTGACCACATTCAAATAACAATAATAATAACTTAAGGTTAAAAAGTCAAACAAAATAAGTTGTAAGAGATACAATAAGTTCCTTTAAAACACACATAATAAAATATGGTCAATTAGGAGAATGCCATAATGGGAAAAATGAGTTTTGAAGAGAGATTGAAAAGATGACACTGTTTAATTGCTCCTCTGATTCCAAAACTGAGGGACAAATACAGCAAAGCACAAGTTACCAGTTGAATCTGGTTGACTGTTTGTGAGGAGGAGTCGATGCAAACCTGGGATGTCTTCCACCTCTACTTATGTGACTGCAGAGAGGACAGAGAACAGTGGACACACAGTTCAACATGATGGACTACAGGACAGGACTGCTGCTTCTAACTGTCTGCTGGGCAGGTGAACATTGTCACTAGTCTTGATTTGACAAAGTTTCCTTTTGTGTCACTGACATATTTCACATGTTTTATGTTTGTTTTAGGTGTTGATGGTCAGACTCTGACAGAATCTGAACCAGTGGTCAAAAGACCTGGAGAATCTCACAGACTGACCTGTACAGCCTCTGGATTTAACTTTGGTGGCTCTGATATGGCTTGGATCAGACAGGCTCCTGGGAAAGGACTGGAGTGGATTGCAATTATCGAATATGACAGTGACAACATCTACTACTCTCAGTCAGTTCAAGGCCGGTTTACCGTCTCCAGAAACAACAACATGCAGCAGCTGTATCTGCAGATGAACACTCTGAAGACGGAAGATTCTGCTGTTTATTATTGTGCTCGATACTCACAGTGACTGGAGTTGGTGGAGCAGCTGTACAAAATCCTACAGCACTCATTCTTACTGATAGATTTTAAGTTTTTCACTGACAATATATACTTTATTCTTGATTTATATTAAGTTTACGTATTACCTCATATATTTTACATATAATAAATTCATCATTATCTAAAAATGTATGGAAAAAATAATGTTAATAATGAATATTAATAAACATTAAATACGATAAGGATTACATGTTTATAAAAGGACTAAAGAGTGCTCACCAAAGTTGTTGCTGAAATTAAACTTCATACTTTAATACTGAAATTAAAAAATGATAAAACACAAACATTTGAGTACCACTGATGTATGACTGGCTTCAGAGATATATTTTTTACGAGAAAATAAGATACTGACAAAATAATAATAATCATATTGCTCGATAATAAAAACCAACTGAAAACAACAAGTTTCAGTTCCTGAGCAGCTGTGCACATCTGCAATCAATGAAACCATCAAAAATATTTCATGCAAAGCTGCAAACCAGCAGCATCTCTGAAGTTAACTTAAGTTTCATACCATTAACATGATCCTGGCTGCTGTCTCTGCATTTCTGTTTACAGCAAATAAAGTCAGAAAGTCAGCAAAGAAATCAAGAATGCAATAATTACAAAAAAGCTGAACCTGAACGGGGACTCTTTATTAAAATGTTACTATTAAGTGTGTCATTAAATTAAAATATGATTTCCAGGCATGTTTTCACCCTGCACATATAAACACACTGAACAGACTCTTATGGCTCAATTAGACCAATGTTGATGTTTAACATGTTTGATTGTATGCAAACTCAGTGGCCTTCCTCTTTACGCAGCTATAAAACATCCCATCAGGCTGCCAGTGGAGTTCACAGCACGTCACTTCCAACATCATCATGTTCTCTGTTGCTCTGATGCTGCTGCTGGCAGCTGCAACCTGTGAGGAGCCTTTAGTGGATTCACACTATTAAACACATTAGAAACGCTGAACAGTCGGTGAATGATGGAGATCATGTTGATTTGTGTTTCCACAGGTGTGAACAGTATTGATCTCATCCAGTCAGACTCGATGGTGGTGCAGCCTGGACAGTCTTTGACCATCACCTGTCAGGTCTCTGGTTATTCTTTGACTGATAACAGCTATGCAACAGGTTGGATCAGACAGAGTGAAGGAAAACCGATGGACTGGATTAACCATCGGTGGGGAGGAGGAGGCTTTTACCAAAATGAAGCTCTGAAGAACAAGTTCCTTTACCACACACACACTTCTACCAGCTCGGTGACATTAACGGGACAGAATCTGCAGCCTGAGGACACAGCTGTGTATTACTGTGTCCGTCAGCCCCACAGTGATACAAACCACCAACAGACCTGCACAAATACTCAGCAACCATGTGACTCAGCCCACATTGTAAAAGTACATTTTTAAAAATAAGAAATGATCGAACCGCGTATGCGTGGACAGTTACTTATGGCCTTCTCAGACGGAACACAGCCATCCTCAAACTGGGCCTTCGATCTCAACTACGCACACACAACTAAACTAAACACAGTTGTGATGCCATCACGGGGACAAAATGTGTCCAGAAACCTATGAAAACCTGGCAAAATAATCAAAACACACAAACTTAGAGAAGAAGCATCCTACTGTATTTTACAATCCAAATAGTTGCCAGGTATTTGGTAATTTTCCTCTGTCGCTGCACTTCGAAAACTCAAATAATATTTAATTACATCTGCTTTCCATGTTCTCTTTTTAAACCTGAAGAGGGCGGTCCATGCAAAATCTTCCTTCCTTATAATAACGCCATGAACAGCTCACATATCACTCACAACAGAACAACTGGGCCCCTTGATAATCTAACAAACATTCAGATCAAAACACTGGATTGCAGTGTTTATTAAGCAATGGAAAATATGATATCTTGGAGTTTATTTTTTATAGTAACTATTCATGGTAAGGATAATTTCTGCTTTAAAACACAAAGACAATATTTTCTATCTTACCTGTGATAAGCGTGTTGGATGAATCTATTTGTACTTGCAGGAGTTTGGAGTGAGATCAAACTGGACCAGTCTCCCTCTGAGATGAAAAGACCTGCAGAGACAGTGAAGATGTCATGTGTCATATCTGGTTACAGCATGACAAGCAACTATATTCACTGGATACGACAGAGGCCAGGGAAAGGTCTGGAGTGGATTGGGAGGATGAACACAGGCACAAACTCTGCAAGCTATGGCAGCTCCTTTCAAAACCGTTTCATCATGACTGAAGATGTTCCCAGCAGCACCCAGTACCTCCAGGTCAATAGCCTGACAGCAGAGGATTCTGCCGTTTACTACTGTGCTCGTGATAGCACAGTGACTGAACACAGTGGAGCAGCTGCACAAAAACCTTCACTGACAACAAACAGCAAAGTGACATTAATGACATCCAGGTTTCCATCTACAAAGCCCTTTAAACCATAGAAATGTAAAGTAGACATATCAACCTCGTGACCACACGTTTGTTCTCTCTTCCCTCACAGTTATAGACAGTGTTCTTTCCATTATCAAAGCATGATTTAACATTACATTACCCATGTCACACTCACAAGAACACACCATGAAATATAAGAAATCTTTTTGAAAAGAAGAGGCTGGATCAGAGCTGGAGTAGAGAGATGAACTATCCATGATCTAAAATAAAGCTATTTAAAATGTTGGTGGATAGTAAAACGTGAAATGACAGTAAACCAATTTACAAAATTTAGCTAATCTGCAGCCATATATGCTTACAGGGGGCAATGAGACAGCAAAATTAACATTCTTTAACTAAATATTGCTGGTAAATGTGTCAGACTTCTGAACTAAAACTAAAATGTTGATGTTTTATTCAAAGAAATACCAGAAATGTGGTTGTGGTGTTGTATATTTTGTGCAAGTCGAAGTAAAACATGATTTACTTCAAACTTTATATCAGTTGGAGGACTTGGAGGCATGATGCCAGAACACAGATTCACCAGTTTCACCAAACAATACACTGAAAGCCAGGTGCATTCTGGTTCTCTGCTCACTGTGAGGAGGAGTCAATGCAAAACTCAGAGATCCTCCACCTGTACTTATCCGACAGCACAGAGGAGGCCAGAGAACGGTGAACACAGCGTAACATGATGGACTGTAGGACAGGACTGCTGATTTTAGCTATCTGCTGGGCAGGTGAACATTGTCACTATTATTCTCTCGATGACAATTTAGTTAGAAAAATATCTCACATTACGAGTTTTGACTTTGTGTGGCTCTGTTGTGATTTAACTGCTTTTGTCTCAAGGTGTTTCCAGTCAGACTCTGACTGAGTCTGAACCGGTGGTGAAGCGACCTGGAGAATCCCACAAACTGACCTGTACATATGCAGGGATATCAGATAGCGATGCTGCAATTAGCTGGGTAAGACAAGCTGAAGGAAAAGGACTGGAGTGGATTTCCTTCATTTCTGCTCCGGGTGGAAGCACCAAAACGTATTCCACCTCAGTCAAGGATCGCTTCACCATCTCCAGAGACAACGACGTGGACCAGGTGTATCTGCAGATGAACAGTCTGAGGACTGAAGACTCTGCTGTTTATTTTTGTGCCCGAGCATCACAGTGATACAGGAAGCCACGAAGCTGTACAAAAACCCCTGCAGATGTCACTGGTAGAGTTATTTAAAAAAATAAACAACATTGGAGTAATTTCTCATTTAAACACCCATAAGCCACGTCATGCTCTATTAATCACAGGTAAAAATAAAAAAATATCTGTGTGAATGTTTACCCAATACATATGCGTGGAAAGTTACTTATGGCCTTCTCAGACGGAACACAGCCATCCTCAAACTGGGCCTTCAGTTTGATCTCAACTACGCACACACAACTAAACTAAACACAGTTGTGATGCCATCACGGGGACAAAATGTGTCCAGAAACCTATGAAAACCTGGCAAAATAATCAAAACACACAAAAAAAATTCTCACTGGAAGAATTTGAGGTTTTGTATTTGAACATTTGTATTTAGATTTTTAGAGAAGAAGAGGAATAATTCCAGTTTCATGCAAAGATTTAGGCAATTAGCCAAACATTTGCCAAAACCAAATATTATAAAATATAGAAAATTTGTATCAAAAGTATGTACATTTGAAAAATGAAACTGTCATCTGCTTATTCAAGATTTCAAGGCAAGAATTCAACCACATTTTTTTTTTTACAATCCAAATAGTCGCCAGGTATTTGGTAATTTTCCATTGTCGCTGCACTTCGAAAACTCAAATAATATTTAATTACATTTGCTTTCCATGTTCTCTTTTTAAACCTGAAGAGGGCGGTCCATGCAAAATCTTCCTTCCTTATAATAACGCCATGAACAGCTCACATATCACTCACAACAGAACAACTGGGCCCCTTGATAATCTAACAAACATTCAGATCAAAACACTGGATTGCAGTGTTTATTAAGCAATGGAAAATATGATATCTTGGAGTTTATTTTTTATAGTAACTATTCATGGTAAGGATAATTTCTGCTTTAAAACTCAAAGACAATCTTTTCTATCTTACCTGTGATAAGCGTGTTGGATGAATCTATTTGTACTTGCAGGAGTTTGGAGTGAGATCAAACTGGACCAGTCTCCCTCTGAGGTGAAAAGACCTGCAGAGACAGTGAAGATGTCATGTGTCATATCTGGTTACAGCATGACAAGCTACAATATTCACTGGATACGACAGAGGCCAGGGAAAGCTCTGGAGTGGATTGGGAGGATGGACACAGGCTCAAACTCTGCAATATATGGCAGCTCCTTTCAAAACCGTTTCACCATGACTGAAGATGTGCCCAGCAGCACCCAGTACCTCCAGGTCAATAGCCTGACAGCAGAGGATTCTGCTGTTTACTACTGTGCTCGTTATAGCACAGTGACTGAACACAGTGGAGCAGCTGCACAAAAACCTTCACTGACAACAAACAGCAAAGTGATCTTAATCACAGAGAAAGCTAACGACAGGGCCTGAAAATCTGATTGTGGGTGACTTTTCTGTAAAAGATATGAAAAGCAGTAATAACATCAAAGTACTCTGCTTTCCGAAGGATACGGTGTCTGATTTGGAAAAAAGAATCCTGGAAATTGTGGCTGCACACCCAACTGTGAAAAATATCATTCTGCACATTGGATTTAATGACATTGAAAAACAACAATCAACAGAGTTGAGAGAGGACTTCAAAAAACTCTTTGAAACAGTCAGCTCTGTGAATGCTGAGGTTTTCATCAGTGGCCCTCTGCCCCCGACCGGGAGAGGAGCGGAGACATTCAGTAGACTGTTCTGGCTCAACAAATGGCTCTCAACTGCATCTCTTGCTCGCCCAATGCATTTTATTGACAATTTCCGCTTTTTCTGAGACCGCAGGCATCTTTTTAGACAAACGGACTTTGCCTAAATAAGCTAGGGGCAAAGCTATTCATCACCAACATGTCACACTGCCTGCGTCATACATCTGTCGCCAAGGACAAGAGACGAGAGGAACCAACAAAGAGGGAAGACGAAACACAGATTATCAGAAACGTCGAAGGAGGACTGAATGTGGATCCCTCCCCCACCCCCCCCCAAATCTCCATCCAGGTCTTCATCATTCTCCCTCCCTCCAATAAACCTTTCTCTCCCCTCCTCCCCCTTGGAGTTCCAAGAGCTACCCCCACCTACCCCCCGCCCTTCTCAGATTATCAACAACGTCGAAGGAGGACTGAATGTGGATCCCTCCCCCACCCCTCCCAAATCCCAATCCAGGTCTTCGTCATTCTCCCTCCCTCCAATAAACCTTTCTCTCCCCTCCTCCCCCTTGGAATTCCAGGAGCTACCCCCACCTACCCCCCGCCCTACTCAGACCCCCTCTCCCAAGGCTGCAACTAAGTCACCAAAACCCAAGACCCCCTCTTCCAAGGCTGCAACGAAGTCACCAAAATCCAAGACCCCCTCTTCCAAAGCTGCAACTTAGTCACTAAAACCCAAGACCCCCTCTTCCAAAGCTGCAACTAAATCACTAAAATCCAAGACCCCCTCCTCCAAAACTCTTCCCTTATGGCCACCTCTTCCCTTTTGGCCACCCCCTCCCCACCCTGACAGCAGCCCTGAATATTACTGAGACAGAAAAGGGTTCAGCAGTAGACCACATTATCAGCTGGACCCAAGGTCGCCTACATAAAAACATGGCACCTTCTGCATTCCTGTTGTGACTACTAAGAGAGTAAACATTGGGAAACTTGAACACACTGCTAACCTAAACAATCTCATTCCTGTTCTCTCAAAATCAAAGTCCACCTCAAAGCCTGTCAATAACACCATCAGGATGGGTCTGCTAAATGTTAGGTCTCTTAATAACAAATCATTTTTAGTCAATGATTTTATTACCACTTCTAAACTTGATTTTATGTTTTTAACTGAAACATGGCTAGAACAAAATAACAGTGCAAGCATTCTGATCGAGACAGCACCCCCCAACTATAATTTTATTGATGTTTGTAGATTTGGGAAAAGAGGTGGAGGGGTTGCTGCTATATTTAAAAATACATTTCAGGGGAAACAGATGTCACTTGGTGTTTTTCCATCATTCGAATATCTTTGTGCTGTGTTGAAATGCTCTCCCAGAGTTCTCCTGTTAATTATTTACAGGCCACCTAAATATTCGTCAAATTTTTTCGATGATTTTACTGAATTATTGTCTAGCATCTCCACTGATTTTGACTGCCTAGTTATAACTGGTGACTTTAATTTTCATATTGATGATTTGAATGACAAGGGTGCAAAATAACTTTTTAATATTCGAGACACATTTGACCTTTCTCAACATGTGAAAGAGGCTACTCATTGTAAGGGACACACCCTGGACCTGATTATCACAAAAGGTCTCCATGTTTCTGATGTTTTTGTGACTGATCCTTCATTGTCTGATCACTTCTGTGTTTTCTTTAATATTTCTTTCATTCCTGACACACAAACAGAATCAAATAAGGTCAAAAAGCGGTACATCAATGAACATGCCAATGTACTCTTTAAAAATGCCATCTCCTCGTTACCACCTCTAAACCCATGTCATGCTGATGATCTTGTAAACATCTTTAATTCCAAAATTCTGAATGTCATAGATGTCATTGCACCTGCTACGGTTAAAAAATTTCTGGTAAGCAAAAGGCACCCTGGAGAAAAGCTGCTGTTGTGACAGCCCAGAGAAGAGAGTGCAGGAAGGCTGAACGAATCTGGCGGAGTACTAAACTTCATATTCACCATGACATCTATAAAGAGAGCCTTCGGGCCTACAATTTAGTCTTAAAAAGTGCGAGAGAAACATACTTCTCCAATATCATAAACAACAACACTAATAAGGCGAAAACCCTATTTGCAACTGTTGACAGACTGACCAACCCCCCAACACAAATACCAGCTAAACTCCACTCCACACAGAAATGCAATGAGTTTGCATTCTTTTATACTAATAAAATTGAAGGCATCAGACGCGCCATCAATATCTCAAACAAAAAAGTTGGATCACCACCCTGTTCAGGCAAAAGTAACACAGCAATCATGGCAAGCTTTAATGCCATAGACTCTAAAACTCTAGTGGAAACGGTGACAAATCTAAAATCATCCACCTGCTGCCTTGATGCTTTACCTACCAACTTTTTTAAGAATGTTTTTGACTGCCTATCAATAGACGTATTGCAAATAGTTAATAACTCCATTCAATCAGGCAATTTCCCAAAGGCCTTCAAAATTGCAGTCATTAAACCTCTTCTAAAAAAGCGGAGCCTAGATGCCTCTATTATCAACAACTACAGACCAATTTCAAATCTACCCTTCATAAGTAAAATAATTGAGAAAGTTGTCCTCCAACAACTAAATCACTTCTTGGCTTCAACTGGCTGCCACAACAACTTCCAGTCAGGATTTCGACCTTTTCATAGCACCGAGACGGCCCTTATTAAAGTTGTAAATGACATCCGTCTTAACACAGACTCTGGCAAAACTTCAATATTAATGCTATTAGACCTCAGTGCTGCATTTGACACTGTCGACCACTCAATACTTTTGGACAGGTTGGAAAACTGGGTGGGGCTCTCAGGCACAGTCTTAAGCTGGTTCAAGTCATATCTACAAGATAGGAAGTATTTTGTTTCCATTGGCGACTTTGTATCAGAACCTACCAATGTAACGTGTGGAGTCCCCCAAGGTTCAATCTTGGGGCCGACTTTATTCAACATCTACATGCTCCCACTAGGACAAATCATGCAAAATAATAACATTGACCACCATTGCTATGCCGATGACACCCAAATCTATGTAGCACTATCACCAAACGACTATCGCCCCATAGATCTTCTGTGCCAGTGCATTGAGCAAGTCAAAGACTGGATGTGCCAAAACTTCCTACAACTAAATGAGGATAAAACTGAGATAATTGTTTTTGGTGCTAAAAAAGAAAGGTTTAAAGTAATTCAACACCTTCACTCTCTGTCCCTGAAAACCTCAAACAAAGCCAGAAATCTTGGGGTTATTATGGATTCTGATTTACATTTCGACAGTCACGTTAAATCAGTAACAAAATCAGCCTACTATCACCTAAAAAATGTAGCAAGACTTAGAGGGCTCATGTCAGCTCAAGACTTAGAAAAACTTGTACATGCCTTTATTACTAGTAGGCTAGACTACTGTAATGGTCTTCTTGCAGGTCTTCCGAAAAAAAACTGTCAGGCAGCTACAGCTTGTTCAGAACGCTGCTGCTAGAGTTCTTACAAAGACCAAAAAATGTGAGCACATTACACCAATTCTTAAATCCTTACATTGGATCCCTGTATGTCAGAGGATTGATTTCAAAATCCTCCTGCTCACATATAAATCACTACATGGTCTAGGACCGAAGTATATCACTGATATGCTCCCACTACATAAGACTTCTAGACCACTAAGATCTTCTGAGACCAATCTGTTAGTGATTCCCAGAGTAAACAACAATCACGGGAGAGCATCATTTAGTCACTATGCAACAAATGGCTGGAATAAACTTCCTGAAGATGTTAGACTTGCCCCAACTCTGACCACTTTTAAAACTAGACTGAAAACTTTTATGTTCACCATAGCTTTCTGCTAAATCTTTTAATGTCTGCACTGTTTTTAATTATTGCAAATATGTTTTTATTCTCTTTTCTTTCTGTAATGCATTTTTTAATTTTTTTTATTATTTTCTTTTAATTCTTCTATTTTTTTTTCTTTTTCTTCTCACTTTGTTTTATGATGTGAAGCACTTTGAGTCTGCCTTGTGTATGAAATGTGCTATACAAATAAAGTTGCCTTGCCTTGCCTTGCCTTTTCTCCAGAGATGTGGTGAGTTTCTCTTTGAGGATGAATCAATGCAAATCTATACATGTGTGCTGCAAAGACACTTAATCACAGCAATATACACTGGAGACAATTGTCTTTTACAATGGTCAGACCCACAGTAGGGAGCAACTCAAACAAAGACTCAAACCAAGTCAAAACTTTGCTTTCTTCGTTTCACATTCACAGAATAAACGTTCATTCAACCTCATCAATACACTCAGAGCAACACTAAATAAATAAAACTGCTTCATTCAGACTGGATTTATTACAGCTCCCCCATAGGAGTTGAAGCAGACATTAAATATTATGTTGGTGTGAATAGTTTTGTCTAAATTGTCTGACTTGTGTGAGAAGTTATGTGAAGAAATAAAGGGATTCAGTCAAGAAACCCGATAGTGAAACCTGGTCCTTGATAGATACCTGATCCAGCTTTTTGAGTCATTATTGATTGGAATAAAAATAAACTGGAGGTTCGTACGATACATAAGATTCACTAAAGGACAAGTTCAGTGATAAACTTAGAATCCAACACAGTGACTCTAAACAGACAGAATGCAGGCTGAAGACACAGCGGTGTATTACTGTGCAACACACACAGTTAAAGTGACCAGAAGAATCTATTTTAACATTTGTTAAATTGTTTGATAATAGAGTCTCAGACTGTTGGTGTCTAAATGTGATTGTATTTATCTGTGTAACAAGGCATGTAAAGAATAAAACATTAATTGTCAGATATTATTTGAAATATTCACATTCTCTCCAAAACTATAAAACTGGGTAGTATTTTCTTTCATTTAGGAATAACATATTCAAGTGATCAAAATAACACGGGGCTCCCCAAATGTCCTCTACATGCTCACCACTACTTAATATGGAAAACAATGAAATATCTTAACACATTGAAGTGGAAGACCCACAGATGTAACAATGTCACCAAGTTATCACATTAAAATAATAATAATAACACGTTAAAAAGTCAAACAAATAAATTGTAAGCAATAAAATGTGTTTCTTTAAAACATACATAATAAAATATGGTCAATTAGGAGAAAGCCATAATCGGAAGAATGAGTTTTGAAGAGGGATTGAAAAGATGACACTGTTTAATTCCTCTTCTGATTCCAAAACTGAGGGACAAATACAGCAAAGCACAAGTTACCAGTTGAATCTGGTTGACTGTTTGTGAGGAGGAGTCGATGCAAACCTGGGATGTCTTCCACCTCTACTTATGTGACTGCAGAGAGGACAGAGGACAGTGGACACCCTTACAAGATAATTTCTTACTACATAACTGAAACCCAAAATAATTATATTAATACACTTTATTCATCAACAGTTGTGATTTTCCATTTTTTGTATGTTGCACTGGACAAAATAATCTCAGTGTAAATTAACATATTGAAATGCTCCAAATTATTACCATAAAAAATCAATATCATCAGGTAATAGATTTAAATAAAATTAAGTTATGGTGATATAATTAAGGCAATAACACAACATGCAGTTATTTAAAAGAAAGCCATAGCATGAAAAATACATTTTGAAGAGATTGAATGGAGAATACTGTTCAATCAAAAAGGAGGAGTCGATGCAAACCTGGGATGTCTTCCACCTCTACTTATGTGACTGCAGAGAGGACAGAGGACAGTGGACACACAGTTCAACATGATGGACTACAGGACAGGACTGCTGCTTCTAACTGTCTGCTGGGCAGGTGAACATTGTCACTAGTCTTGATTTGACAAAGTTTCCTTTTGTGTCACTGACATATTTCACATGTTTTATGTTTGTTTTAGGTGTTGATGGTCAGACTCTGACAGAATCTGAACCAGTGGTCAAAAGACCTGGAGAATCTCACAGACTGACCTGTACAGCCTCTGGGTTTACACTCAGCAGCTATTATATGGCCTGGATCAGACAGGCTCCTGGAAAAGGACTGGAGTGGATTGCCCAGAGTCATCATTCTGGTGGCACCGATTACCACTCTCAGTCAGTTCGAGGCCGGTTTACCGTCTCCAGAAACAACAACATGCAGCAGCTGTATCTGCAGATGAACAGTCTGAAGACGGAAGATTCTGCTGTTTATTATTGTGCTCGAGACTCACAGTGACTGGAGTTGGTGGAGCAGCTGTACAAAATCCTACAGCACTCATTCTTACTGGGCTGATAGACCACAACAACCTCACATGTTCACTGTCTTTGCTTTGAGTATCAAGAAGACTGTATGTGGTCGTTTAAACATCGATTTCAGTATCAAGACACAAACCCCAAACTCAAGTTCTCTGACAAAGAGAGAGACAGTGAGACGTGAAGCAACACTGTACAAAAACTCAACATATGAATCTAATTAAAGTTTGCTTTTTGCTTTAAACATTTACAGAATAAGCTTCAGATCAACGTCATCAACAGTCAGAGAAACCTAGCCTCAATAAAACTGCTTCATTCAGACAGGTTTTATTGCAGCGTCCCCACATGTATGCATGCATAAGCACATTCTGTTGTGTAAATGTAAATCTATTTGTTTGACATGTCTGACTTGAGTTGGACCTTTTGTGATGAAAAAGAATGAACTTTCAGATAATGATTTTAAATGCTTCCATGTGTCAATATAAATGTTCACAACACGATTCCAAGCTTTGAGTACGTGTGACAGGACAGTTCATCCTTATTTTATAGCCTATCAGTGACGTTCTCCATGCAAAGTGAACTTCCTCACATTCTGCTATAAAGACTTGATATCATGCTGTCAGTTGCAGCAGAAGAAGAGACGTTGCCATCAGACCACCATTGATACCAACCATGTTCTTCGTAGCTCTGATACTGCTGCTGGCAGCTGGATCCTGTGAGTCTCACTGGGACACTGACAGTATGATCACAGCACACTGACTGCTCACTGTTATTACACTGATTCAATATTCTATATATGTTTCTCCACAGGTGTGAAGTGTGAACAGCTGACACAGCCAGCCTCTGTGACTGTGCAGCCAGGTCAACGTCTGACCATCACCTGTCAGGTGTCTTATTCTCTTGGCTACGAGACAGGTTGGATCAGACAGCCTGCAGGGAAAGGACTGGAGTGGATCGGACAGAAATCTATGGGAGCTTCTTACTATAAAGATTCACTGAAGAACAAGTTCAGTATCAGCTTAGACTCTTCCAGCAAAACGGTGACTCTAAACGGAGAGAATATGCAGCCTGAAGACACTGCTGTGTATTACTGTGCCAGAGAAGCACACTGGTTAAAGGAAGCACAGAGGCTTTACAAAAACCTCAAACAATGTATTTTTAACAAGTACCTACAGGTGGCAGTAGACGATATGAAGTCAGATGACACAAAAAGAGAGAATATGACGGTGCATCGGCTGATGTTGTGCTTTGTGACTTCTTGTTTCTTGATGATACATTTAACATGTGCCTTTCTACAACAATACAGCAGGTGTTGAAAATATATTTGGATATTTTTGCATTATATATTCAGGATATGAATGGCCCATTAAATGCTGCTGAGCAGAATAAATAAATGCATCAAATTTACAATGGAATAACTTGAAATGCAACTTGGAAATGCCAATTATAATAATAAGTATCTGAAAGAATTATACAAAACTCTTTTCTCCAGAGATGTGGTGAGTTTCTCTTTGAGGATGAGTCAATGCAAATCTCTACATGTGTGCTGCAAAGACACTTAATCACAGCAATATACACTGGAGACAATTGTCTTTTACAATGGTCAGACCCACAGTAGGGAGCAACTCAAACAAAAACTTAAACCAAGTCAAATCTTTGCTTTCTTCGTTTCACATTCACAGAATAAACTTTCATTCAACCTCATCAATTCACTCAGAGCAACACAGTCTAAATAAAACTGCTTCATTCAGACGGGATTTATTACAGCTCCCCCATAGGAGTTGAAGCAGACATTTAATATTCTGTTGATGTGAATAGTTTTGTCTAAATTGTCTGACTTGTGTGAGAAGTTATGTGAAGAAATAAAGGGATTCAGTCAAGAAACCCCATAGTGACACCTGGTCCTTGATAGATACCTGATCCAGCTTTTTGAGTCATTATTGATTGGAATAAAATCAACTGGAGGTTCGTACGATACATAAGATTCACTAAAGGACAAGTTCAGTGATAAACTTAGAATCCTCCAGCAACACAGTGACTCTAAACAGACAGAATGCAGGCTGAAGACACCGCGGTGTATTACTGTGCAACACACACAGTTAAAGTAACCAGAAGAATCTATTTTAACATTTGTTTAATTGTTTGATAATAGAGTCTCAGACTGTTGGTGTCTAAATGTGATTGTATTTATCTGTGTAACAAGGCATGTAAAGAATAAAACATTAATTGTAAGATATTATTTGAAATATTCAAATTCTCTCCAAAACTATAAAACTGGGTAGTATTTTTTTTCATTTAGGGAAAACATATTCAAGTGATCAAAATAACACGGGGCTCCCCAAATGTCCTCTACATGCTCACCACTACTTAATATGGAACACAATGAAATATTTTAACACATTGAAGTGGAAGACACACAGATGTAACAATGTCACCAAGTTATCACATTAAAATAATAATAATAACAGGTTAAAAAGTCAAACAAATAAATTGTAAGCAATAAAGTGTTTCTTTAAAACACACATAATAAAATATGGTCAATTAGGAGAATGCCATAATCGTAAAAATGAGTTTTGAAGAGAGATTGAAAAGATGACACTGTTTAATTGCTCCTCTGATTCCAAAACTGAGGGACAAATACAGCAAAGCACAAGTTACCAGTTGAATCTGGTTGACTGTTTGTGAGGAGGAGTCGATGCAAACCTGGGATGTCTTCCACCTCTACTTATGTGACTGCAGAGAGGACAGAGGACAGTGGACACACAGTTCAACATGATGGACTACAGGACAGGACTGCTGCTTCTAACTGTCTGCTGGGCAGGTGAACATTGTCACTAGTCTTGATTTGACAAAGTTTCCTTTTGTGTCACTGACATATTTCACATGTTTTATGTTTGTTTTAGGTGTTGATGGTCAGACTCTGACAGAATCTGAACCAGTGGTCAAAAGACCTGGAGAATCTCACAGACTGACCTGTACAGCCTCTGGGTTTACACTCAGCAGCTATAATATGGCTTGGATCAGACAGGCTCCTGGAAAAGGACTGGAGTGGATTGCATATATCTACACGGATAGTAGCGGCACCTACTACCCTCAGTCAGTTCGAGGCCGGTTTACCGTCTCCAGAAACAACAACATGCAGCAGCTGTATCTGCAGATGAACACTCTGAAGACGGAAGATTCTGCTGTTTATTATTGTGCTCGAGACTCACAGTGACTGGAGTTGGTGGAGCAGCTGTACAAAATCCTACAGCACTCATTCTTACTGGGCTGATAGACTTAAAGTATTTTTCATTGACATTATTTACTTTATTGTTGATATATATTTAGTTTTTACGTATTCCAACATATTTTTTACATATAATAAATTCATCATTATATAAAAAATCATGAAAAAATAATATGAATAATAAATATAATTAATAACTATGAAATTCAATAACGATTACATGTTCATTAAAGGGCTAAAGACTGCTCCCAAAAGTGGTTGCTGAAATTAAACTTAATACTTTAATACTGAAATTAAAAAATGATAATACACATTACAACTGATGTATGACTGGCTTCAAAGATACATTTTTTATGAGAAAATAGGATACTGATAAAATAATAATCATATTGCTCAATAATTCAAACCAACTGAAAACATTTAATTCTTTCCATCACAAGTTGTATTTAAGTGCTTCATGAAAACCATTTCTGAGACGAGACAGTGTTGATCTATAAAGTGGAGGAGAAGTGGAATGATTACAGCATTTTACTTACATGAACCTATAAACCTCAATGCCTTTAGATAAACACTATTTTTTTCATCTAAAACAACACACAAAGGAACAATAAAGCATATGTTTTTTGCATTTTGTAATAAAAGTTTCAGTCCTGATCAGCTGTGCACATCTGCAATCAATGAAACCATCACAAATATTTCATGCAAAGCTGCAAACCAGCAGCATCGAAGTTAACTTAAGTTTCATACCATTAACATGATCCTGGCTGCTGTCTCTGCATTTCTGTTTACAGCAAATAAAGTCAGAAAGTGAGCAAAGAAATCAAGAATGCAATAATTACAAAAAAGCTGAACTCATGCGTTTAACATTTTTTTATATAACAATTATATAGATAGAATACACAAAATAAACATTGACAGTTTAAGGCAAAGGAAATATATTTTTAGGGCCACGGGGCAATTGCACTGAGCACTGGCCCCTACTGCTATGAAATAGTTGAGGGGACCAGTGCTCGGGGCGAAGCTATTGTTATTCAGAGGATTTTTTCCTACTTATTATTATTTTGCCTCCGAATTTCGATTGCCTAAAACTCCTACAGCTTTAAGAGTTGTAGGAAAAATTTTATATCTTAAAACGTGCGGTTCGATCGGGATCGGCGTGCTATTACTTTCCTTAGCCGAACATACATTTTTCCGAAATTTTCCCATTGAAATGAATTGGACTAGCGAAAAAAAAGGAACAGTCATTGTAGTTTTTCAAACGTCTGCTGCTCAGGCATACTTTCACCTAGAAACTCCATTTAAACTCTAAAACGTAGACATAAGGCTTGTGTACTGGTGTGTCAATCCACGTTTCAATAGGTCATATAGTTTCTGATCATTCACTGTTCAATGACCATGATCGTTTTGGGAGAAATCATGAGATTATAATAGGTGTGTATTGCGCGGAACCTTCTTTGCTAGAGTGGGTGACATCATCGCTTAGAGTGTGAGGGCTCCTCGAAATACTTCAGATTTTTTTCCTTTCCAAACTCCTCCTGGCCACAATTTTCACTCTACACATGTGATATTTTCCAATTTTGTAGACAAACTTATCCTGTCTCTCACAATGTGCTCAAAAACTCTGTGAGATTTACAGAATTTGAACTAGCAACCTCAAAGCGTGGCCACGTCGGTTTTTCTCCCAATTGACTGCAATGCAAATCGAGAAGCAGATTTTCAAAGAAACCTGAAACCAGGTCCATATCTAACTCGCCCTAGCGTCCACATTTCTGACACTAGGAAAAAATAAAAGTGATCAGTGTCTTCAGCAGAGTCTTGTGGCGCTAACGCTGTGAACATTTTGGCGATAGGAGTTTCGGTGTGAGTGTGGCAAGCTTTTGTTCGGACCCTCTGCGAAGCCGGAATGGAGAGATCGAGGGAGGCAGAGAGAGGCTTGAAGGCAGTCATACACACGTGCTGAGGGCCGTTGCTATGGTGACGGCACTCTGTGGCTCTGATCTTGAGAACTGACAGCAGGTGTGCTCTGATTGGTGGACAGGAAGGAGCAGTCAGTGGGAAATGTAGTTTTTTTTGTCCAACCTCTTCTGCTCAGGTATACTTTCAGCTAGAAACTCCATTTAAACTTTAAAATGGAGACACATGTCTGTCTATCTCTCTCTGTCTCACTCAGAAGTGATAGCAGGTGCGCTCTGATTGGCCAACAGGAGCAGCCAGTGGGAATTGTAGTTTTTCAAGCAATACATAGTACCTAGTAGTTCTCAGTACTTGAGCCTTAGTAGTAATTGGTAGTACTCGGTAGTACTTGAGTGACAGCTGAGCTCGGTGACATGTACTGGCAAACAGTTGAGTGCGCTAGTAGTTCTCGTTACTTGAGTCTCAGTAGTACTCGGTAGTACTCAGTACTCGAGTCTCAGTAGTCTCAGAGTGACAGCTGAGCTCGGTAGTACTCGGTAGTACTTGAGTGACAGTTGGTCAGTACATAGTACCTTGTAGTTCTCAGTACATGAACCTCAGTAGTACTCGGTAGTACTCGATAGTTCTCGGTAGTACTTGAGTGACAGCTGAGATCAGTGACATGTACTGGCAAACAGTTGAGTGCTTCACACTCAACTGTTTGACAGTACATAGTACCTAGTAGTACATAGTACATAGTACCTAGTAGTTCTCAGTACTTGAACCTCAGTACTTCAACTTCAACTTCAACTTTACTTTATTTATAGAGCACTTTTCATACAAAAACATGTAACACAAAGTGCTTTACACACATCAAAAAGATGTAGTACTCGGTAGTACTCGATAGTACTCGGTAGTACTTGAGTGACAGCTGAGCTCGGTGACATGTACTGGCAAACAGTTGAGTGTGAAGCACTCAACTGTTTGACAGTAAATAGTACCTAGTAGTACATAGTACATAGTACCTAGTAGTTCTCAGTACTTGAGCATTAGTAGTACTCGGTAGTACAGAGTACTTGAGTGACAGCTGAGCTCGGTGACATGCTTCGCACTCAACTGTTTGACAGTACATAGTACCTAGTAGTTCTCAGTACTTGAGTCTCAGTAGTACTTGGTAGTTCTCAGTACTTGAGTCTCAGTAGTACTGAGTACTTGAGTGACAGCTGAGCTCGGTGACATGTATCAAACTTATCAAACTCATCAAATACACAATCCAACAACACCAAAACTCTTTTTGGACAAGTTGTGACCTGCACATTCACCACGCTATGTGATAATAATGTACCGTTACGAGACAGAGCCATTTTAGAGACCCACAATGACACAAACCATCAGTAGAGCTGAACAAAAACCCCTCAGTGCCTGAACTCTTGTAACATGAAGCCACCAGAGGAGGAGCCCTCGGACCACTAACCACTTCTACCAGCTCACTGTCACAGTAAAGAAGGAAACCGTCTTTAGACCTTCAATACTGTAATATCACATACTGTAATATGACACTACAATCACTGTTACATCAGTGAGGATATAAAGTACACACTTTCAAGGGATTGAATACATTCAGCTCACAACTTGATTTTAAAAGCTTGTGATCCAACTACAATAGAAAACGGTCCTCAAAATGTCCGTTTCTCTTCCATGATATTATTTACAAAAACACTCACATAATTATGTATTGGATCATAACTGCATTAGTGACTGACTCAGTAGTGTAAAGCCAACTTTGAGATGTTAATTAGTCAAACTATAGAAAGGTTTGCAACACATAATGTGTGTTTGTCAGAGATTCAAGTTCTACCTTCTGTTTGTGTGAGATGAAGAACACATGAGTGTTTAATTTTCTTTTTAGATCATTTAAATAAAATGGTCTTCAGTTACTTTATTATCATCGGTATGTAAATCAGCCTCCTTTTGCTCCCCAAATGTCCTCTCTCCGGCCTCTACATGCTCACCACTACTTAATATATGGAAAACAATGAAATATCTTCACACGTTTAACAGGAAACACACAGATGTAAATAACAAGGTCACCAAGTGACCACATTCAAATAACAATTATAATAACAACAGGTTAAAAAGTCAAACAAAATAAGTTGTAAGAGATACAATGAGTTTCTTTAAAACACACATAATAAAATGTGGTCAATAAGGAGAAAGCCATAATCGTAAAAATGAGTTTTGAAGAGAGATTGAAAAGATGACACTGTTTAATTGCTCCTCTGATTCCAAAACTGAGGGACAAATACAGCAAAGCACAAGTTACCAGTTGAATCTGGTTGACTGTTTGTGAGGAGGAGTCGATGCAAACCTGGGATGTCTTCCACCTCTACTTATGTGACTGCAGAGAGGACAGAGGACAGTGGACACACAGTTCAACATGATGGACTACAGGACAGGACTGCTGCTTCTAACTGTCTGCTGGGCAGGTGAACATTGTCACTAGTCTTGATTTGACAAAGTTTCCTTTTGTGTCACTGACATATTTCACATGTTTTATGTTTGTTTTAGGTGTTGATGGTCAGACTCTGACAGAATCTGAACCAGTGGTCAAAAGACCTGGAGAATCTCACGGACTGACCTGTACAGCCTCTGGGTTTAACTTTGGTGGCTCTTGGATGGTTTGGGTCAGACAGGCTCCTGGAAAAGGACTGGAGTGGATTGCAACTATCGACTATAACAATGGCAACATCCGCTACCCTCAGTCAGTTCGAGGCCGGTTTACCGTCTCCAGAAACAACAACATGCAGCAGCTGTATCTGCAGATGAACACTCTGAAGACGGAAGATTCTGCTGTTTATTATTGTGCTCGAGACTCACAGTGACTGGAGTTGGTGGAGCAGCTGTACAAAATCCTACAGCACTCATTCTTACTGATAGATTTTAAGTATTTTTCACTGACAATATATAGTTTATTCTTGATTTATATTTAGTTTTTACGTATTAAATCATATTTTTTACATATAATAAATTAGTCCCTGCAATATAAACATTCCTGAAAAAATATTATTAATAAATATTATTAAAAAATATTAAATATTATTACAGGATTACATGTTCATTAAAGGGCTAAAGACTGCTCACCAAAGTTGTTGATGAATTTAAACTTCATACTTTAATACTGAAATTCAAAATGATAAAACACAAACATTTGAGTACCACTGATGTATGACTGGCTTCAGAGATACATTTTTTTAATGAGAAAATAAGATACTGATAAAATAATAATAATCATATTGCTCAATAATACAAAACAACTGAAAACAACAAGTTTCAGTTCCTGAGCAGCTGTGCACATCTGCAATCAATGAAACCATCAAAAATATTTCATGCAAAGCTGCAAACCAGCAGCATCGCTGAAGTTAACTTAAGTTTCATACCATTAACATGATCCTGGCTGCTGTCTCTGCATTTCTGTTTACAGCAAATAAAGTCAGAAAGTCAGCAAAGAAATCAAGAATGTAATAATTACAAAAAAGCTGAACTCGAACGTTTGAAGTTCTTTTCAACGATAAAAGAATTATATAGATAGAATACACAAAATACACATTATAGGTAAAGACAAGGCTAATTGTTTTTTATTTCTGTAAATACGGGGACTCTTTATTAAAATATTACTATTAAGTGTGTCATTAAATTAAAATATGATTTCCAGGCATGTTTTCACCCTGCACATATAAACACACTGAACAGACTCTTATGGCTCAATTAGACCAATGTTGATGTTTAACATGTTTGATTGTATGCAAACTCAGTGGCCTTCCTCTTTACGCAGCTATAAAACATCACATCAGGCTGCCAGTGGAGTTCACAGCACGTCACTTCCAACATCATCATGTTCTCTGTCGCTCTGCTGCTGCTGCTGGCAGCTGGATGTGAGTCTCTTTGGATTTGTCAAAGTCAGCAGTTCTGCTTTTGCAGTGTATTTTTTAAACATTTACTTTTCTTTTTACAGGTGTGAAGTGTGAACAGCTGACACAGCCAGCCTCTGTGACTGTGCAGCCAGGTCAACGTCTGACCATCACCTGTCAGGTGTCTTATTCTCTTAGCGACTACTGGACAGCTTGGATCAGACAGCCTGCAGGGAAAGGACTAGAGTGGATCGGACAGAAATATACGGGAAACTCTTACTATAAAGATTCACTGAAGAACAAGTTCAGTATCAGTTTAGACACTTCCAGCAAAACGGTGACTCTAAACGGAGAGAATATGCAGCCTGAAGACACTGCTGTGTATTACTGTGCCAGAGACCCACAATGACACAAACCATCAGTAGAGCTGAACAAAAACCCCTCAGTGCCTGAACTCTTGTAACATGAAGCCACCAGAGGAGGAGCCCTCGGACCACTAACCACTTCTACCAGCTCACTGTCACAGTAAAGAAGGAAACAGTCTTTAGACCTTCAATACTGTAATATCACATACTGTAATATGACACTACAATCACTGTTACATCAGTGAGGATATAAAGTACACACTTTCAAGGGATTGAATACATTCAGCTCACAACTTGATTTTAAAAGCTTGTGATCCAACTACAATAGAAAATGGTCCTCAAAATGTCCGTTTCTCTTCCATGATAATATTTCACTGATTCTTGAGATTAGGGACAAAAGTACTTTTGAAAAGTGACAAACAAAAAATCAATGCCACATTAATTTGAATTGGATATCTTCATAAACACAGGTCTCATCTATCTACCATGAAAAGGAACAGGCAATTTATTTAACCAATTTTTATAAAAATTGACATTTACTCAGTGAGTAACTTGACATTTGTCAACTCCGTCGGACACATGAAAATATGTTTTTTGTGTGTTTGATCAATTCACCAACACTGTGAAAGTGATAAATTGCATTATATAGACTTTTAATATTATTTTCCATTGTTTTGAAATGAGCCAATTTAAATTACCTTCATTTCGTTGAGTATTTTTTTCATTTTTATATATACAATCAGTGGTTTTGTGCACAAAAGACACTGATGGATGTAGATAAGTTGGTGTTTTAATATATGAACACAGTCAAATGGGCAACAGAAATATGCTTTTTTTGTATAAACATGAAAAACCTCCATCTTACGGTGTTGACGCACAACTGACGGTGTTGACACACATTTGACGGTGTTGACAAATTAATGGAGAATCAAACTGATTAAGGATATGTAGCATGTTCTGAACGTGGCAAAGGGAGAGACCATAAAGGGAAAGGGTATCAAACTTCAAACAAGGAGTACCTGGTCACAGGATCTTTAAGGCACACATGAAAATGTCAAAATGTTCCTGGGGAAATTTTGAACGGACCACAGGGGCTACTGCCGGTGTTTGTACATTATGATGAGATTCTTCAGAGATTTCAAACGAGACGGAGTTGTTTTAGAGGCAAATACAGAGACTGTTTGCTGAAAAACATGAATTTACCTCTAAAAAGGCTCCGTCTCGTAACGTTACATTTTCATTACATAGCGTGGTGAATGTGCAGGTCACAACTAGTCCAAGAAAGCATTTTGGAGTTGTTGGATTGTGTATTTGATGAGTTTGATGAGGGAAACCAGGAAATCCCATTAGCCTCCTCAGCATAGCTCTGAGCAGCTAAAAATAGTTTACACAGAAAAATAAAGGTAATGAACCTACTGCTGTGAATATAGGGATTATGGCAATGGGCCAATTTGCCAAAATGTTGAACTGTCCCTTTGTTTTTGTTTTGTTAAGATTTTTTTCTGGCATAGACATCTTTTATTTAGCAGTGGTAAGAAAGGAAACATGGGAGAGAGAGGGGGATGTGACATGCAGCAAAGGACCTCCGGTCAGGATTCGAACCAGGGTCCGCTGCATATATGCGTACATGGCATGTCCTCTAACCACTAGACCACCTGCGTGGCGGTGAACTATCCCTTTAACTGTAGCTGTGGCCTGAGACTCAGTTAAAGGGTTACCGTGGCAACTTGAAGTCCCCACCAGGCTAAGGGAGACAGAAACGTGGAGAAAAAGAGCCATTTTCTGCTTCTGCGCTGGTCTCACATTTGGGCTGTTTCTGACAAAACGGTAGGTCTTATCAGAAACAAAACACACCATCATCGCTGTAAGGACTTTGTTTCTGCATACAAATACTTGGCAGACATACTGGGTGGATCCCCAAGAAGACATTGAATGTTCTAATGAGCGGAGGATGGGGAGGTGGGTCGTGGGCACTGACCTAGAATGGGTGGGAATATTCAAATGTGCCTTATTCCTACATCAGAGTAAGCGCTGAAATTGACAGGCTCATCTGAAAAAAAGCGCGGGGTATTTTCAGAAATCCGTTTCTCACTCAAAGAAGCATGTGCGGCCTTATTTCACCAAAGACCCCAAACAACACCCCAAATCCCAGAAAAAGTGGGTTTTGTCATCATATGTCAACTTTAATTCAATCAAAATGTATACTTAGATTATATTATCATGTTATATAGTTGTTATGCATTCATTAATAAGGATTTGGGAGCACTTTTCCACTTGAAAAAATGACATGTTTTTCAAATTACTCATATCTAGTAAAAGGTAGCCATTTAGATTTTTCTCAGTTGTCAGATGCCACTAAACTAAACCTATATACCAACTTTTATTTCAAAATTATTGATTGAAATCACCCCTAATTTGAAGACAGTGTTGACACACACTAGCTGTGACCTCAGAGATTTCAACTTGTTTGCTGAATATTTTTAAAAATGTAAAACTTACGAGACCATGTGTTGGACTGCTGCATCCATCAGCAGGAAGGAGTCAAAGGGGGTACTCAGGGTGAAGGCTGACCAAAATATGTTTGATTTATTTAGAATTTGAAAAATATCTTACGGAGTTGACATGAATTAAGGACAAACTTTGAGAGGCTGTTGTAAATGTATAAAATAATGGAATGTCCACTTTAAATGTTTTGTGGTATTTTATTAAGCCATACAATTAACCTCATATTAATATTTGGACATTTTGGGCATTTTAAAACACTTATTTTCGGCAGTTTGATACTGTGACCTCTACGGAGGACGAGTTCATTTGCATGGGCTTTCATAGTACAGTGCCCGTATTTTATCAAATTACTATGAAATATTATAAATATATACAAAATTAAGGGTGTACACATACAAAAGTCTTTCATATCCAACTTTTAAAGCCTTTTGAAAATAAATAATTTATTGTTTTTTAAGACAAATTGCAACATTTTGATGTGGGAGATGTTTTGTCCCTTATCTCAAGAATCAGTGATTTACAAAAACACTCACATAATTATTTTTTGGATCATAACTGCATTAGTGACTGACTCAGTAGTGTAAAGCCAACTTTGAGATGTTAATTAGTCAAACTATAGAACGGTTTGCAACACATAATGTGTGTTTGTCGGAGATTCAAGTTCCACCTTCTATTTGTGTGAGATGAAGAACACATGAGTGTTACATATTCTTTTTAGATCATTTAAATAAAATGGTCTTCAGTTACTTTATTATCATCGGTATGTAAATCAGCCTCCTTGTGCTCCCCAAATGTCCTCTCTCCGGCCTCTACATGCTCACCACTACTTAATATATGGAAAACAATGAAATATCTTCACACATTTAAGTGGAAACACACAGATGTAAATAACAAGGTCACCAAGTGACCACATTCAAATAACAATAATAATAACTTAAGGTTAAAAAGTCAAACAAAATAAGTTGTAAGAGATACAATGAGTTTCTTTAAAACACACATAATAAAATATGGTCAATTAGGAGAAAGCCATAATCGTAAAAATGAGTTTTGAAGAGAGATTGAAAAGATGACACTGTTTAATTGCTCCTCTGATTGCAAAACAGAGGGACAAATACAGCAAAGCACAAGTTACCAGTTGAATCTGGTTGACTGTTTGTGAGGAGGAGTCGATGCAAACCTGGGATGTCTTCCACCTCTACTTATGTGACTGCAGAGAGGACAGAGGACAGTGGACACACAGTTCAACATGATGGACTACAGGACAGGACTGCTGCTTCTAACTGTCTGCTGGGCAGGTGAACATTGTCACTAGTCTTGATTTGACAAAGTTTCCTTTTGTGTCACTGACATATTTCACATGTTTTATGTTTGTTTTAGGTGTTGATGGTCAGACTCTGACAGAATCTGAACCAGTGGTCAAAAGACCTGGAGAATCTCACAGACTGACCTGTACAGCCTCTGGGTTTAACTTTGGTGGCTCTTGGATGGCTTGGATCAGACAGGCTCCTGGAAAAGGACTGGAGTGGATTGCAACTATCGACAATAACAATGGCAACATCGGCTACCCTCAGTCAGTTCAAGGCCGGTTTACCGTCTCCAGAAACAACAACATGCAGCAGCTGTATCTGCAGATGAACACTCTGAAGACGGAAGATTCTGCTGTTTATTATTGTGCTCGATACTCACAGTGACTGGAGTTGGTGGAGCAGCTGTACAAAATCCTACAGCACTCATTCTTACTGGGCTGATAGACTTAAAGTATTTTTCATTCACATTATTTACTTTATTCTTGATGTATATTTAGTTTTTGTTTACATATAATAAATTAGTCCCTGCAATATAAACATTCCTGAAAAATATTATTCATAAATATTATTAAAAAACATTAAATATGATTACAAGATTACATGTTCATAAAAGGGCTAAAGACTGCTCACCAAAGTGGTTGCTGAAATTAAACTTCATACTTTAATAGTGAAATTCAAAATGATAAAACACAAACATTTGAGTACCACTGATGTATGACTGGCATCAGAGATACATTTTTTAATGAGAGAATAAGATACTGATAAAATAATAATAATAATATCGCTCAATAAAACAATCCAACTGAAAACAAGTTTCAGTTCCTGAGCAGCTGTGCACATCTGCAATCAATGAAACCATCAAAAATATTTCATGCAAAGCTGCAAACCAGCAGCATCGCTGAAGGTAACTTAAGTTTCATACCATTAACATGATCCTGGCTGCTGTCTCTGCATTTCTGTTTACAGCAAATAAAGTCAGAAAGTCAGCAAAGAAATCAAGAATGCAATAATTATAAAAAAGCTGAACTCATGCGTTTAAGGTTTTTTTAAATAACAATTATATAGATAGAATACACAAAATAAACATTGATAGTTAAAGGCAAAGCTAATATTTATTTTTTTATTTCTGTAAATACGGGGACTCTTTATTAAAATGTTACAATTAAGTGTGTCATTAAATTAAAATATGATTTCCAGGCATGTTTTCACCCTGCACATATAAACACACTGAACAGACTCTTATGGCTCAATTAGACCAATGTTGATGTTTAACATGTTTGATTGAATGCAAACTCAGTGGCCTTCCTCTTTACGCAGCTATAAAACATCACATCAGGCTGCCAGTGGAGTTCACAGCACGTCACTTCCAACATCATCATGTTCTCTGTCGCTCTGCTGCTGCTGCTGGCAGCTGGATGTGAGTCTCTTTGGATTTGTCAAAGTCAGCAGTTCTGCTTTTGCAGTGTATTTTTTAAACATTTACTTTTCTTTTTACAGGTGTGAAGTGTGAACAGCTGACACAGCCAGCCTCTGTGACTGTGCAGCCAGGTCAACGTCTGACCATCACCTGTCAGGTGTCTTATTCTCTTAGCAGCTACTGGACAGCTTGGATCAGACAGCCTGCAGGGAAAGGACTGGAGTGGATCGGATACAGCTGTGATGGATGTACCGCTGTTTATAAAGATTCCCTGAAGAACAAGTTCAGTATCAACTTAGACACTTCCAGCAAAACGGTGACTCTAAACGGAGAGAATATGCAGCCTGAAGACACTGCTGTGTATTACTGTGCCAGAGACCCACAATGACACAAACCATCAGTAGAGCTGAACAAAAACCCCTCAGTGCCTGAACTCTTGTAACATGAAGCCACCAGAGGAGGAGCCCTCGGACCACTAACCACTTCTACCAGCTCACTGTCAAGAGAGAAACCATGTTAGATTATATCAAAAAGGTCTTCATTAAATTGAACTCCAGCTGATTTTACTAAAGTACTCTGACATTACAAACACTGATACATCATTGCATTTAACCTTCCAAGTGATGGAATAAAATCAGCTCATAACTCCAGTTCAACGACTACAGCAGGAAGTAATCCTCAAATGTCTATTACTCTTCCATGAAAGTGTTATAAAAAATGATCATGATTATTTTTATTATCTGAATCAAAACCACATTCGCGGATTTTAATTAGTGAATCTCTAGGAAAGTTTGTTTCTAAAAACAAATTAAAATGTTTGCCCGAGATTCAAGTTCCACTTTCTTGTGAGATGAAGAACAGCTGAACATTTCATCTTCATTTTAATTCATTTAAATAACTTGTAGTCAGCTGATTTATTATCATCGGTATGTAAATCAGCCTCCTTGTGAGTTACCTTATAAGGAAGTGAAGTGTGTGTGTTTGTTGTGTGTCAGAGACAGAAGAGCTCACATCAGTTCATCTCCAACATCATCATGTTCTCTGTCGCTCTGATGCTGCTGCTGGCAGCTGCAACCTGTGAGGAGCTTTTAGTGGATTCATACTATTAAACACATTAGAAACGCTGAACAGTCGGTGAATGATGGAGATCATGTTGATTTGTGTTTCCACAGGTGTGAACAGTATTGATCTCATCCAGCCAGACTCGATGGTGGTGCAGCCTGGACAGTCTTTGACCATCACCTGTCAGGTCTCTGGTTATTCTTTGACTGATAACAGCTATGCAACAGGTTGGATCAGACAGAGTGAAGGAAAACCGATGGACTGGATTAACCATAAGTGGGGAGGAGGAGACTTTTACCAAAATGAAGCTCTGAAGAACAAGTTCAGCTACAGCAGAGACACTTCTGCTCGAACAGTGACTCTGAAAGGAACGAATCTGCAGCCTGAGGACACAGCTGTGTATTACTGTGTCCATCGGCCCCACAGTGATACAAACCACCAACAGACCTGCACAAATACTCAGCAACCATGTGACTCAGCCCCACACACACACGTTAACAATGAGACATAAAAATAAATAAAGTCATCTGCAGTTACTCCCTGATAGAAGCTCACTTTAACATGATAACAAAAACTCACTTTGGGGATATTGTAAAACTGACGGTCAAAGTCTTCATGTGATGCAAACTGCTTAATAATGAGCACAAAAAAACTTGAACAATGTCTTTCCTACTTTTCCTAACCTATTCCACAAATAATACTGAAATATGCTAGAGGGACCCGTGTACAGTAAACATTTATTTTTATTTTTCACACCAGGAAGTGATCCAAGTCAAGTCCATTCCACACTGTGAGGAGGAGTCGATGCAAACCTGGGATGTCTTCCACCTCTACTTATGTGACTGCAGAGAGGACAGAGGACAGTGGACACACAGTTCAACATGATGGACTACAGGACAGGACTGCTGCTTCTAACTGTCTGCTGGGCAGGTGAACATTGTCACTAGTCTTGATTTGACAGAGTTTCCTTTTGTGTCACTGACATATTTCACATGTTTTATGTTTGTTTTAGGTGTTGATGGTCAGACTCTGACAGAATCTGAACCAGTGGTCAAAAGACCTGGAGAATCTCACAGACTGACCTGTACAGCCTCTGGGTTAGACATTAGTGGCTACTATATGGCTTGGATCAGACAGGCTCCTGGAAAAGGACTGGAGTGGATTGTATATATCAGCTCGGGTAGTGGCGACATCCGCTACTCTCAGTCAGTTCAAGGCCGGTTTACCGGCTCCAGAAACAACAACATCAAGCAGCTGTATCTGCAGATGAACACTCTGAAGACGGAAGATTCTGCTGTTTATTATTGTGCTCGAGACTCACAGTGACTGGAGTTGGTGGAGCAGCTGTACAAAATCCTACAGCACTCATTCTGACTGATAGATTTTAAGTATTTTTCACTGACAATATATACTTCATTCTTGATTTATATTTAGTTTTTACGTATTAAATCATATTTTTCACATATAATTAATTCATCATTATCTGAAAATTAATGGAAAAAATAATGTTAATAATATAAATAATTAATAAACATTAAATACGATAAGGATTACATGTTCATTAATGGGCTAAAGACTGCTCACCAAAGTGGTTGATGAAATCATACTTTAATACTGAAATTAAAAAATGATAAGACAAACATTTGAGTACCACTGATGTATGACTTAAAAAAATTTTTACGAGTAAATAAGATACTGACAAAATTATAATCATATTGCTCGATAATACAAACCAACTGAAAACATTTCACTCTTTCCATCACATGTTGTATTTAAGTGCTTCATGAAAACCATTTCTGAGACGAGACAGTGTTGATCTATAAAGTGGAGGAGAAGTGCAATGATTACAGCATTTTACTTACATGAACCTATAAACCTCAATGCCTTTAGATAAACACTATTTTTTTCATCTAACACAACACACAAGATAGATTTTAAGTATTTTTCACTGACAATATATAGTTTATTCTTGATTTATATTTAGTTTTTACGTATTAAATCATATTTTTTACATATAATAAATTAGTCCCTGCAATATAAACATTCCTGAAAAAATATTATTAATAAATATTATTAAAAAATATTAAATATTATTACAGGATTACATGTTCATAAAAGGGCTAAAGACTGCTCACCAAAGTTGTTGATGAATTTAAACTACATACTTTAATACTGAAATTCAAAATGATAAAACACAAACATTTGAGTACCACTGATGTATGACTGGCTTCAGAGATACATTTTTTAATGAGAAAATAAGATACTGATAAAATAATAATAATCATATTGCTCAATAATACAAACCAACTGAAAACAACAAGTTTCAGTTCCTGAGCAGCTGTGCACATCTGCAATCAATGAAACTGTGGTGACCCACAATTGCTGTGTGAGACATTCACCAAGGGACTGTACCTTTAAGGTAAACAGTTCCGGTTTACGACAGTTCGTGTTTACGTCAGTTACGATTTGAACTCATGTGCGAGTAAGACTCGTTTGTTTTGATGTGGAGAGTAAAGCTGACTCGACCCATCTCCGTCTCTTGTCTCATCATTTACCCGACTCCACAATTGGTGACCCCGACGTGAGTTGGATACGACTGTAAAATGTTGCACATCGACGGTGATAACAACGCGCCCGCCGCGGCGCCGGCCGCCGCTGGCGGTGCGGCTATCGACGCGGCTAACGTCGGCGCTATCTATGCTGCCACCGTCAAGTTGCCGGACTTCTGGCAGAACAACCCACGGTCGTGGTTCCAACATATCGAAGCCCAGTTCCAGCTGAGGGGAATAACACAGGACGTGACTAAATATTTCCACGTTGTAGCAGCCTTAGATGCCTCGACGACGGCCAGGTGTATGGCGCGGTTGGAGGCTCCTCCAGCTGTCGGCAAGTACGACGCGCTCAAGGGGTTCCTCGTGAACCTTTTTGAACTGTCGGAGCTGGAGAAGGCGGACCGCCTCCTTTCCCTGAACGGCCTGGGCGACGGCAAGCCGTCTGAGTTGATGGAGAGGATGCTGGCTGTGCTGGGCTCGGCGGATCCCTCCTTCCTTTTCGCCCACATCTTCCTGCGGCAGCTTCCAGCGCCCGTGCGCACTGCTCTGGCCAGCTCACCCCTCTTTGCCTCCAAGGACTACCGGGCGGTGGCTGTAGAGGCCGACAGGATTTTCCTCGCCAACAGGCAGCAGTTTGTTCATGCGCTGTTGCCTCCCCAGCACACATCGGCCCCGTTTCCGCCGCAGGGGTACGACCCGGACACCGCAGCCGCTGTGACCGCCCGCCGACAGCATGACGACGGGTGTTGTTACTACCACGCCAGGTTCGGGGCCAAAGCCAAGCAGTGTCGCCAGCCTTGCAGTTTTGGGGCCCCGGGAAAAGCCCGGGCCAGCGCTCATTAACAGCTGTGAGCGCTGGTCGGGACTGCAGGCTGTTGTTCGTCACTGACACCTTGTCCGGCCGGCGGCTGCTGGTCGATTCTGGGGCTCAGCGCAGCATCCTGCCGGCGACGCCTGTGGACACTATGGCTGGCGGCCATGGCCCCCCGATGGACGCCGCCAACGGCACACCCATTCGTACCTACGGCACGAGGTATGTGGATGTGTGTTTCGGCGGCCGGCGTTTTGGTTGGGATTTCGTCATGGCTGCAGTGTCTACGCCACTCCTGGGGGCGGATTTCCTCTGCGCATACAGGCTGCTGGTGGATGTTACCAACTGCCGCCTGATCGACGCCCTCTCCTTTGCTTCGTTCCCCTGCACGCTGGGGGGGGTGGGGGGGCTTTGTCTTGCGAACACGTTTGCCACCGGGGACCTGTATCAACGCCTGCTGGCTGAGTTTCCTGACATCACCACGCCAACGTTTTCATCGGCTGTGGCTAAGCATGGTGTGGAGCACTACATCACCACGGTTGGCCCCCCAGTCTATGCACGGGCCCGCCGCCTGGACTCTGCCAAGCTCGCGATCGCCAGGGAGGAGTTCGCCACCATGGAGCGCCTCGGCATCGTACGCCGTTCCAAAAGTCCGTGGGCCTCCCCCCTGCACATGGTGACCAAGGCTGATGGCGGTTGGCGTCCGTGTGGTGATTTCCGTCGCTTGAATAACGCCACCACTCCCGACCGGTACCCGGTACCGCATATTCAGGATTTCACCGCCCACCTGGCTGGCGCCGCCGTCTTTTCAAAGGTGGACCTGGTACGCGGTTACCATCAGGTGCCCGTCCGCCCGCAGGATGTCCCCAAGACGGCGGTCATCACGCCCTTTGGACTTTTTGAATTCCTGAGGATGCCTTTCGGCCTCAAGGGTGCAGCGCAGACGTTCCAGCGCCTCATGGATTCTGTGCTGCGGGACATGCCGTTCCTGTTCGTCTATCTGGATGACATCCTCGTTGCCAGTGCGTCCGCGGACGACCACCTGACGCATCTACGGCAGCTGTTCGGTCGGCTCAGTGAGCATGGTCTCATTGTCAACCCGGCCAAGTGCGAGTTTGGCCGGTCATCCATCACCTTCCTCGGCCACCACGTCACTCCGCAGGGGGCGGTTCCCCTCCCGGCCAAGGTGGACGCCATCGCCAGTTTCCCACGTTCGCGCACGGTGAAGTCCCTGCAGGAGTTCCTGGGCATGGTGAACTTCTATAACCGTTTCCTTCCCCATGCGGCCCAGCTCATGCGACCCTTGTACAACGCCTTACGGGGCAGGAAGCCTGCAGACGTGTTGGATTGGTCCACGGAAATGACGGCTGCCTTCGATGCTGCCAAAACCGCGTTGGCCAACGCTGCTCTGCTGGCGCACCCGTCTCCGACCGCCCCTGTTGCTCTTACTACGGACGCCTCTGATTACGCCGTGGGGGCTGTGTGTGAGCAGTGGGTGGGAGGAGCCTGGCAACCGCTGGCCTTTTTCAGCAGGAAGCTCCGCGACAACGAGAGGAAATACAGCGCTTTTGACAGGGAACTCCTGGCTCTTTTCCTCGCCACCCGTCATTTCCGCTTCCTGCTGGAGGGCCGTCGGTTCACGGCTTTTGTGGACCACAAGCCGCTGACGTTCGCCATGGCCAAGTCTTCGGAGCCATGGTCTGGTCGACAGCAGCGTCAGCTCTCCGCCATCTCGGAGTACACCACTGACGTTCAGCATGTGGCCGGCAAAGACAATTTTGTGGCCGACTGCCTCTCTCGGGTGGTTATTGGTTCCGTCCACTTGGGCCTCGACTACGCAGCTATGGCTGGGGATCAGGCTATTGACTCTGAGGTGCAGGCCTACAGGACAGCCCCCACGGCACTCCTCATGGAGGATGTGGTGTTTGGCACGGCCAACACTGCGCTCCTCTGCGACGTCTCTACTGGCCAACCGCGCCCCATGGTGCCTGCTGGCTGGAGGCGTAAGGTTTTCGACACGATCCACAGCCTTTCCCATCCAGGGGTGAAGGCCTCTGCCAAGCTCGTGGGGGCCAAGTTCGTCTGGCCGGGCCTGCGGAAGGACGTCAGGGCCTGGGCTGCTGTCTGTGTGGCGTGCCAGCGTGCGAAGGTGACTCGGCATACCAAAGCCCCCTTGGCACTCTTCAAAGTGCCGGAGAGGCGTTTCGACCACGTGAACGTGGACCTGGTGGGCCCGCTTTCACCCTCCCGTGGTTACACCTACCTCCTCACCATGGTGGACCGGACCACCAGGTGGCCAGAGGTGGTTCCCCTGTCCTCCACTACAGCAGCTGAGGTGGCCCGGGCGTTCGTTATGGCTTGGGTGGCCCGTTTCGGCACACCGTCAGACATTTCCTCAGACCGGGGGCCGCAGTTCACGTCGGAGCTTTGGACTGCGGTCGCCGGTGTCCTGGGAGTGAAGGTCCACCGCACCACGGCCTATAACCCACAGAGCAACGGGCTTTGCGAGCGGTTTCATCGGGACATGAAGGCCGCGCTCAGGGCCAGCCTTACGGGCGGCGACTGGGCTGACCGCCTCCCGTGGGTTATGCTGGGCCTTCGCTCCGCCCCCAAGGAGGATCTTCAGGCCTCGTCGGCAGAGCTGGTGTACGGCCAGCCCCTGCGCGTCCCTGGGGAGTTTCTTCCGGACGCCACGGCCCCGTGGTCGGCTGCCTCCCATCGTGCTGCGTCCCGGGACATTGCGGACGCTTTCATTCCCGTTCCGACGTCTCGCCATGGCCTCCCCCGGTCCTACGTTCCCAGGGATTTACCGTCGGCCAAGTACGTCTTCATCCGCCACGATGGCCACCGTACCCCGCTGCGGCCCCCCTACGATGGGCCCTTCCGCGTCTTGGAGGGTGGGCCTAAGAACTTTGTGGTGGATATGGGGGGCAGGCCTGAGCGGGTGGCTATAGACCGGCTCAAGCCTGCTCATGTGGATGTTGGCGAACCGCTCCAGCTGGCTCAGCCCCCGCGACGGGGGCGCCCGCCTGTGGCAGCCTCGACCCCTGGTCCTGCGGCGGCCTCGACCCCTGCTCCTGCCTCTTGCCCTTCTCCTGTTAGGCGCAGCCGTTCTGGCCGCCTGGTCCGCCCGCCTAGGCGTTGATTTTTCTAGGGACTGTTTCGTACTAGTGTATTCTGTTTGGCGCTAGTGGGTGTCCGATGTTCTCTGTGTGTTGCCTGTTCGCTCTGGACCTGTTGGTTTGGGTGAATTCTGGGGGGGCCTGTGTGGTGACCCACAATTGCTGTGTGAGACATTCACCAAGGGACTGTACCTTTAAGGTAAACAGTTCCGGTTTACGACAGTTCGTGTTTACGTCAGTTACGATTTGAACTCATGTGCGAGTAAGACTCGTTTGTTTTGATGTGGAGAGTAAAGCTGACTCGACCCATCTCCGTCTCTTGTCTCATCATTTACCCGACTCCACAAAACCATCAAAAATATTTCATGCAAAGCTGCAAACCAGCAGCATCGCTGAAGTTAACTTAAGTTTCATACCATTAACATGATCCTGGCTGCTGTCTCTGCATTTCTGTTTACAGCAAATAAAGTCAGAAAGTCAGCAAAGAAATCAAGAATGCAATAATTACAAAAAATCTGAACTCATGCGTTTGACGTTTTTTTTTTAAATTATATAACAATTATATAGATAGAATACACAAAATAAACATTGACAGTTTACGGCAAAGCTAATATTTATTTTTTATTTCTGTAAATACGGGGACTCTTTATTAAAATGTTACAATTAAGTGTGTCATTAAATTAAAATATGATTTCCAGGCATGTTTTCACCCTGCACATATAAACACACTGAACAGACTCTTATGGCTCAATTAGACCAATGTTGATGTTTAACATGTTTGATTGTATGCAAACTCAGTGGCCTTCCTCTTTACGCAGCTATAAAACATCACATCAGGCTGCCAGTGGAGTTCACAGCACGTCACTTCCAACATCATCATGTTCTCTGTCGCTCTGCTGCTGCTGCTGGCAGCTGGATGTGAGTCTCTTTGGATTTGTCAAAGTCAGCAGTTCTGCTTTTGCAGTGTATTTTTTAAACATTTATTTTTCTTTTTACAGGTGTGAAGTGTGAACAGCTGACACAGCCAGCCTCTGTGACTGTGCAGCCAGGTCAACGTCTGACCATCACCTGTCAGGTGTCTTATTCTCTTAGTGACTACTACACAGCTTGGATCAGACAGCCTGCAGGGAAAGGACTGGAGTGGATGAGTAGTGACTCAGATGTCAAAGATTCACTAAAGAACAAGTTCAGTGTCAACTTAGACACTTCCAGCAAAACAGTGACTCTAAACGGAGAGAATATGCAGCCTGAAGACACTGCTGTGTATTACTGTGCCAGAGACCCACAATGACACAAACCATCAGTAGAGCTGAACAAAAACCCCTCAGTGCCTGAACTCTTGTAACATGAAGCCACCAGAGGAGGAGCCCTCGGACCACTAACCACTTCTACCAGCTCACTGTCACAGTAAAGAAGGAAACAGTCTTTAGATCTTCAATACTGTAATATCACATACTGTAGACACTACAATCACTGTTACATCAGTGAGTATATAAAGTACACACTTTCAAGGGATTGAATACATTCAGCTCACAACTTGATTTTAAAGCTTGTGATCCAACTACAATAGAAAATGCTCCTCAAAATGTCCGTTTCTCTTCCATGATATTATTTACAAAAACACTCACATAACTATTTTTTGGATCATAACTGCATTAGTGACTGACTCAGTAGTGTAAAGCCAACTTTGAGATGTTAATTAGTCAAACTATTGAAAGGTTTGCAACACATAATGTGTGTTTGTCAGAGATTCAAGTTCCACCTTCTGTTTGTGTGAGATGAAGAACACATGAGTGTTTAATTTTCTTTTTAGATCATTTAAATAAAATGGTCTTCAGTTACTTTATTATCATCGGTATGTAAATCAGCCTCCTTGTGCTCCCCAAATGTCCTCTCTCCGGCCTCTACATGCTCACCACTACTTAATATATGGAAAACAATGAAATATCTTCACACATTTAAGTGGAAGACACACAGATGTAAATAACAAGGTCACCAAGTGACCACATTCAAATAAAAATAATAATAACATGAGGTTAAAAAGTCAAACAAAATAAGTTGTAAGAGATACAATGAGTTTCTTTAAAACACACATAATAAAATATGGTAAATTAGGAGAAAGCCATAATCTGAAAAATGAGTTTTGAAGAGAGATTGAAAAGATGACACTGTTTAATTGCTCCTCTGATTCCAAAACTGAGGGACAAATACAGCAAAGCACAAGTTACCAGTTGAATCTGGTTGACTGTTTGTGAGGAGGAGTCGATGCAAACCTGGGATGTCTTCCACCTCTACTTATGTGACTGCAGAGAGGACAGAGGACAGTGGACACACAGTTCAACATGATGGACTACAGGACAGGACTGCTGCTTCTAACTGTCTGCTGGGCAGGTGAACATTGTCACTAGTCTTGATTTGACAGAGTTTCCTTTTGTGTCACTGACATATTTCACATGTTTTATGTTTGTTTTAGGTGTTGATGGTCAGACTCTGACAGAATCTGAACCAGTGGTCAAAAGACCTGGAGAATCTCACAGACTGACCTGTACAACCTCTGGGTTTACATTCAGCAGCTATTGGATGGCTTGGATCAGACAGGCTCCTGGAAAAGGACTGGAGTGGATTGCCAGTGTTTATGACACTAGCAACATTGCCTACTCTCAGTCAGTTCAAGGCCGGTTTACCGTCTCCAGAAACAACAACATGCAGCAGCTGTATATGCAGATGAACACTCTGAAGACGGAAGATTCTGCTGTTTATTATTGTGCTCGAGACTCACAGTGACTGGAGTTGGTGGAGCAGCTGTACAAAATCCTACAGCACTCATTCTTACTGGGCTGATAGACTTAAAGTATTTTTCATTCACATTATTTACTTTATTTTTTATATATATTTACTTTTACATCATATTTTTTACATATAATAAATTAATTTTTATCAACACATAAATGAAAAAAAATACTATGAAAAATATGATTAGTAAACATTAAATATGATAAAGATTACTTGTTCATAAAAGGGCTAAAGACTGCACACCAACATGGTTCCTGAAATTAAACTTCAAACTTTGATACTGAAATAAAAAAAATGATAAAACACAAACATTTGAGTACCACTGATGTATGACTGGCTTCAAAGATATATTTCATGAATCACTGATACAAAAATTATAATATTGCTTGAAAATACAAACTAACTCTAAACATTTCACTCTTTCCATCACATGTTGTATTTAAGTGCTTCATGAAAACCATTTCTGAGACGAGACAGTGTTGATCTATAAAGTGGAGGAGAAGTGGAATGATTACAGCATTTTACTTACATTAACTTATAAACCTCAATGCCATTTGATTAACACTATTTTTTTCATCTAACACAACACACAAAGGAACAATAAATGATTTGTTTTTTGCATTTTGTCATAAAAGTTTCAGTTCCTGAGCAGCTGTGCACATCTGCAATCAATGAAACCATCAAAAATATTTCATGCAAAGCTGCAAACCAGCAGCATGGCTGAAGTTAACTTAAGTTTCATACCATTAACATGATCCTGGCTGCTGTCTCTGCATTTCTGTTTACAGCAAATAAAGTCAGAAAGTCAGCAAAGAAATCAAGAATGCAGTAATTACAAAAAAGCTGAACTCATGCGTTTAACGTTTTTTTAAATAACAATTATATAGATAAAATACACAAAATAAACATTGACAGTTTAAGGCAAAGCTAATATTTATTTGATTATTTCTGTTAAAACGGGGACTCTTTATTAAAATGTTACAATTAAGTGTGTCATTAAATTAAAATATGATTTCCAGGCATGTTTTCACCCTGCACATATAAACACACTGAACACACTCTTATGGCTCAATTAGACCAATGTTGATGTTTAACATGTTTGATTGTATGCAAACTCAGTGGCCTTCCTCTTTACGCAGCTATAAAACATCACATCAGGCTGCCAGTGGAGTTCACAGCACGTCACTTCCAACATCATCATGTTCTCTGTCGCTCTGCTGCTGCTGCTGGCAGCTGGATGTGAGTCTCTTTGGATTTGTCAAAGTCAGCAGTTCTGCTTTTGCAGTGTATTTTTTAAACATTTACTTTTCTTTTTACAGGTGTGAAGTGTGAACAGCTGACACAGCCAGCCTCTGTGACTGTGCAGCCAGGTCAACGTCTGACCATCACCTGTCAGGTGTCTTATTCTCTTAGCAGCTACAGCACACATTGGATCAGACAGCCTGCAGGGAAAGGACTGGAGTGGATCGGATATAAATATACAGGAGGCTCTAACTATAAAGATTCCCTGAAGAACAAGTTCAGTATCAGCTTAGACACTTCCAGCAAAACGGTGACTCTAAACGGAGAGAATATGCAGCCTGAAGACACTGCTGTGTATTACTGTGCCAGAGACCCACAATGACACAAACCATCAGTAGAGCTGAACAAAAACCCCTCAGTGCCTGAACTCTTGTAACATGAAGCCACCAGAGGAGGAGCCCTCGGACCACTAACCACTTCTACCAGCTCACTGTCAAGAGAGAAACCAGGTTAGATTATATCAAAAAGGTCTTCATTAAATTGAACTCCAGCTGATTTTACTAAAGTACTCTGACATTACAAACACTGATACATCATTGCATGTAACCTTCCAAGTGATGGAATAAAATCAGCTCATAACTCCAGTTCAACAACTACAGCAGGAAGTAATCCTCAAATGTCTATTACTCTTCCATGAAAGTGTTATAAAAAATGATCAGGATTATTTTTATTATCTGAATCAAAACCACATTAGCGGATTTTAATTTGTGAATCTTTAGGAAAGTTTGTTTCTAAAAACAAAATAAAATGTTTGCACGAGATTAAAGTTCCACTTTCTTGTGAGATGAAGAACAGCTGAACATTTCATCTTCATTTTGATTCATTTAAATAACTTGTAGTCAGCTGATTTATTATCATCGGTATGTAAATCAGCCTCCTTGTGAGTTGCCTTATAAGGAAGTGAAGTGTGTGTGTTTGTTGTGTGTCAGAGACAGAAGAGCTCACATCAGTTCATCTCCAACATCATCATGTTCTCTGTCGCTCTGATGCTGCTGCTGGCAGCTGCAACCTGTGAGGAGCTTTTAGTGGATTCACACTATTAAACACATTAGAAACGCTGAACAGTCGGTGAATGATGGAGATCATGTTGGTTTGTGTTTCCACAGGTGTGAACAGTATTGATCTCATCCAGCCAGACTCGATGGTGGTGCAGCCTGGACAGTCTTTGACCATCACCTGTCAGGTCTCTGGTTATTCTTTGACTGATGACGATTATGCAACAGGTTGGATCAGACAGAGTGAAGGAAAACCGATGGACTGGATTAACCATCAGTGGGGAACAAGTGGCCTTCGTCATAATGAAGCTCTGAAGAACAAGTTCAGCTACAGCAGAGACAGTTCTGCTCGAACAGTGACTCTGAAAGGAACGAATCTGCAGCCTGAGGACACAGCTGTGTATTACTGTGTCCGTTACACCACAGTGATACAAACCACCAACAGACCTGCACAAATACTCAGCAACCATGTGACTCAGCCCCACACACATGTTAACAATGAGACATAAAATAAATAAAGTCATCTGCAGTTACTCCCTGATAGAAGCTCACTTTAACATGATAACAAAAACTCACTTTGGGGATATTGTAAAACTGATAGTCAAAGTCTTCATGTGATGCAAACTGCTTAATAATGAGCACAAAAAAACTTGAGAAATGTGTTTCCTACTTTTCCTAACCTATTCCACAAATAATACTGAAATATGCTAGAGGGACCCGTGTACAGTAAACATTTATTTTTATTTTTCACACCAGGAAGTGATCCAAGTCAAATCCATTCCACACTGTGAGGAGGAGTCGATGCAAACCTGGGATGTCTTCCACCTCTACTTATGTGACTGCAGAGAGGACAGAGGACAGTGGACACACAGTTCAACATGATGGACTACAGGACAGGACTGCTGCTTCTAACTGTCTGCTGGGCAGGTGAACATTGTCACTAGTCTTGATTTGACAAAGTTTCCTTTTGTGTCACTGACATATTTCACATGTTTTATGTTTGTTTTAGGTGTTGATGGTCAGACTCTGACAGAATCTGAACCAGTGGTCAAAAGACCTGGAGAATCTCACAGACTGACCTGTACAGCCTCTGGGTTAGACATTAGTGGCTACTATATGGCTTGGATCAGACAGGCTCCTGGAAAAGGACTGGAGTGGATTGCATATATCTACTCGAGTAGTAGCATCTACTACTCTCAGTCAGTTCAAGGCCGGTTTACCGTCTCCAGAAACAACAACATGCAGCAGCTGTATCTGCAGATGAACACTCTGAAGACGGAAGATTCTGCTGTTTATTATTGTGCTCGAGACTCACAGTGACTGGAGTTGGTGGAGCAGCTGTACAAAATCCTACAGCACTCATTCTGACTGATAGATTTTAAGTATTTTTCACTGACAATATATACTTCATTCTTGATTTATATTTAGTTTTCCAGTATTAAATCATATTTTTCACATATAATTAATTCATCATTATCTGAAAATTAATGGAAAAAATAATGTTAATAATATAAATAATTAATAAACATTAAATACGATAATGATTACATGTTCATTAAAGGGCTAAAGACTGCTCACCAAAGTGGTTGATGAAATCATACTTTAATACTGAAATTAAAAAATGATAAGACAAACATTTGAGTACCACTGATGTAAGACTGGCTTCAAAGATTTGTTTACGAGAAAATAAGATACTGACAAAATTATAATCATATTGCTCGATAATACAAACCAACTGAAAACATTTCACTTTTTCCATCACGTTGTATTTAAGTGCTTCATGAAAACCATTTCTGAGACGAGACAGTGTTGATCTATAAAGTGGAGGAGAAGTGGAATGATTACAGCATTTTACTTACATGAACCTATAAACCTCAATGCCTTTAGATAAACACTATTTTTTTCATCTAACACAACACACAAAGGAATAATAAAGCATTTGTTTTTTGCATTTTGTAATAAAAGTTTCAGTTCCTGAGCAGCTGTGCACATCTGCAATCAATAAAACCATCAAAAATATTTCATGCAAAGCTGCAAACCAGCAGCATCGCTGAAGTTAACTTAAGTTTCATACCATTAACATGATCCTGGCTGCTGTCTCTGCATTTCTGTTTACAGCAAATAAAGTCAGAAAGTCAGTAAAGAAATCAAGAATGCAATAATTACAAAAAAGCTGAACTCATGCGTTTAACGTTTTTTAAATAACAATTATATAGATAAAATACACAAAATACAGATTATAGGTAAAGACAAGGCTAATTGTTTTTTTATTTCTGTAAATACGGGGACTCTTTATTAAAATGTTACAATTAAGTGTGTCATTAAATTAAAATATGATTTCCAGGCATGTTTTCACCCTGCACATATAAACACACTGAACAGACTCTTATGGCTCAATTAGACCAATGTTGATGTTTAACATGTTTGATTGTATGCAAACTCAGTGGCCTTCCTCTTTACGCAGCTATAAAACATCACATCAGGCTGCCAGTGGAGTTCACAGCACGTCACTTCCAACATCATCATGTTCTCTGTCGCTCTGCTGCTGCTGCTGGCAGCTGGATGTGAGTCTCTTTGGATTTGTCAAAGTCAGCAGTGCAGTATATTTTTTAAACATTTACTTTTCTTTTTACAGGTGTGAAGTGTGAACAGCTGACACAGCCAGCCTCTGTGACTGTGCAGCCAGGTCAACGTCTGACCATCACCTGTCAGGTGTCTTATTCTCTTAGCAGCTACTACACAGCTTGGATCAGACAGCCTGCAGGGAAAGGACTGGAGTGGATCGGATGGAAATATACAGGAGGCTCTAACTATAAAGATTCACTGAAGAACAAGTTCAGTATCAGCTTAGACACTTCCAGCAAAACGGTGACTCTAAACGGAGAGAATATGCAGCCTGAAGACACTGCTGTGTATTACTGTGCCAGAGACCCACAATGACACAAACCATCAGTAGAGCTGAACAAAAACCCCTCAGTGCCTGAACTCTTGTAACATGAAGCCACCAGAGGAGGAGCCCTCGGACCACTAACCACTTCTACCAGCTCACTGTCAAGAGAGAAACCATGTTAGATTATATCAAAAAGGTCTTCATTAAATAGAACTCCAGCTGATTTTACTAAAGTACTCTGACATTACAAACACTGATACATCATTGCATGTAACCTTCCAAGTGATGGAATAAAATCAGCTCATAACTCCAGTTCAACAACTACAGCAGGAAGTAATCCTCAAATGTCTGTTCCTCTTCCATGAAAGTGTTATAAAAAATGATCAGGATTATTTTTATTATCTGAATCAAAACCACATTAGCGGATTTTAATTAGTGAATCTTGACAAAAGTTTGTTTCTAATAACAAATTAAAATGTTTGCCCGAGATTTAAGTTCCACTTTCTTGTGAGATGAAGAACAGCTGAACATTTCATCTTCATTTTGATTCATTTAAATAACTTGTAGTCAGCTGATTTATTATCATCGGTATGTAAATCAGCCTCCTTGTGAGTTGCCTTATAAGGAAGTGAAGTGTGTGTGTTTGTTGTGTGTCAGAGACAGAAGAGCTCACATCAGTTCATCTCCAACATCATCATGTTCTCTGTCGCTCTGATGCTGCTGCTGGCAGCTGTAACCTGTGAGGAGCTTTTAGTGGATTCACACTATTAAACACATTAGAAACGCTGAACAGTCGGTGAATGATGGAGATCATGTTGATTTGTGTTTCCACAGGTGTGAACAGTATTGATCTCATCCAGCCAGACTCGATGGTGGTGCAGCCTGGACAGTCTTTGACCATCACCTGTCAGGTCTCTGGTTATTCTTTGACTGATGACGACTATGCAACAGGTTGGATCAGACAGAGAGAAGGAAAACCGATGGACTGGATTAACCATCAGTGGGGAACAAGTGGCCTTCGTCAAAATGAAGCTCTGAAGAACAAGTTCAGCTACAGCAGAGACACTTCTGCTAGAACAGTGACTCTGAAAGGAACGAATCTGCAGCCTGAGGACACAGCAGTGTATTACTGTGCCCGACACACACAGTAAAAGACCATAATAGGAGAATCATACAAAAACGACTTCCTCTATGCACCACCACCACCGAGATAATTCGAGTGTATCAGTATCACTTTTTTTGCAATAAATAAAATGGATTACATTCTTTGTATCAGTTTGTTGAAACTGGCTGACTTATGTCTTAATAAGTACATCCATGAAGATCATGCAACAATGTACATTTTGGTACGTACAAAATTGAAATCTTTAACATGATTTGCTGTAAACCAAATTTCTTTTCTCTGACAGCTATTTTCCCTATACATAACCAAATCCACACCAAATCCTGAAATTAACGTATTTTGCAGCCAAACAAAAAGGAAAAACAAACGTCCTTTCCAGAAGCATTTACATATTTAGTCAGAATTGTCAACTGTGTTTTTGAAAGTCGATTATCTGAAATAAAAGAGATAAATAATGTTCTCCTCAAAGTCAGCCGATTCTGATGGACTTATAACCTTTAACCTGAATTAAATAAAGTTATATCACTGTTTTCAATATATAACATAAACCATGAGGATAAGAGAACTGATGTTTTGAGCCTCTAATAAAAAAAATAATAATAGTAATAATAACAACAACAATTTTAAAAATAATAATAGTAACAACAACAACAACAATAATAATAATAATAATAATAATAATAATAATAATAATAATAATAATAATAATAATAATAATAATAATAAGAATGATAAGAATGTGTGTGCAGAAATCTCATGGAATAATCTGCAATGTGCCCTAAAATCAAAACACTTCTACCTCCACATCTACCTCTATGTAGAAAACCATGTCTAGTTCTTTGCAAAAAACAAACAAACAAAAACAAACTATTTTTAATATTTCAAACATAGAGAGACAGTGTGCTTATGGTTCAGCATACCTGGTCAATGGATAGGCAATTGCAAAAACATCTGCATTGTGACAAGAGAATACCTTAAGGAGACATTCGGGTTACTTGCCTCTGAAGCCAAACTTACAAGATAATTTCTCACTACATAACTGAAACCCAAAATAATTATATTAATACACTTTATTCATCAAGTTGTGATTTTCCATTTTTTGTATGTTGCACTGGACAAAATAATCTCAGAGTAAATTAACATATTGAAATGCTCCAAATTATTACCATAAAAAATCAATATCATCAGGTAATAGATTCAAATAAAATTAAGTTATGGTGATATGATTAAAGGAATAACACAACATGCAGTTACTTAAAAGAAAGCCATAGCATGAATACTGTTCTATCAAAAAGGAGGAGTCGATGCAAACCTGGGATGTCTTCCACCTCTACTTATGTGACTGCAGAGAGGACAGAGGACAGTGGACACACAGTTCAACATGATGGACTACAGGACAGGACTGCTGCTTCTAACTGTCTGCTGGGCAGGTGAACATTGTCACTAGTCTTGATTTGACAAAGTTTCCCTTTGTGTCACTGACATATTTCACATGTTTTATGTTTGTTTTAGGTGTTGATGGTCAGACTCTGACAGAATCTGAACCAGTGGTCAAAAGACCTGGAGAATCTCACAGACTGACCTGTACAGCCTCTGGGTTTAACTTTGGTAGCTACTGGATGGCTTGGATCAGACAGGCTCCTGGAAAAGGACTGGAGTGGATTGCCTGGAGTCATCCTGCCGGTGGCACCGATTACTACTCTCAGTCAGTTCAAGGCCGGTTTACCGTCTCCAGAAACAACAACATGCAGCAGCTGTATCTGCAGATGAACAGTCTGAAGACGGAAGATTCTGCTGTTTATTATTGTGCTTGAGACTCACAGTGACTGGAGTTGGTGGAGCAGCTGTACAAAATCCTACAGCACTCATTCTTACTGGGCTGATAGACCACAACAACCTCACATGTTCACTGTCTTTGCTTTGAGTATCAAGAAGACTGTATGTGGTCGTTTAAACATCGATTTCAGTATCAAGACACAAACCTCAAACTCAAGTTCTCTGACAAAGAGAGAGACAGTTAGACGTGAAGCAACACTGTACAAAAACTCAACATATGAATCTAATTAAAGTTTTCTTTTTGCTTTAAACATTTACAGAATAAGCTTCAGATCAACATCATCAACAGTCAGAGAAACCTAGCCTCAATAAAACTGCTTCATTCAGACAGGTTTTATTGCAGCGTCCCCACATGTATGCATGCATAAGCACATTCTGTTGTGTAAATGTAAATCTATTTGTTTGACATGTCTGACTTGAGTTGGACCTTTTGTGATGAAAAAGAATGAACGTTCAGATAATGATTTTAAATGCTTCCATGTGTCAATATAAATGTTCACGACACGATTCCAAGCTTTGAGTACGTGTGACAGGACAGTTCATCCTTATTTTATAGCCTATCAGTGACGTTCTCCATGCAAAGTGAACTTCCTCACATTCTGCTATAAAGACTTGATATCATGCTGTCAGTTGCAGCAGAAGAAGAGACGTTGCCATCAGACCACCATTGATACCAACCATGTTCTTCGTAGCTCTGATACTGCTGCTGGCAGCTGGATCCTGTGAGTCTCACTGGGACACTGACAGTATGATCACAGCACACTGACTGCTCACTGTTATTACACTGATTCAATATTCAATATATGTTTCTCCACAGGTGTGAAGTGTGAACAGCTGACACAGCCAGCCTCTGTGACTGTGCAGCCAGGTCAACGTCTGACCATCACCTGTCAGGTGTCTTATTCTCTTAGCAGCTACCGGACAGCTTGGATCAGACAGCCTGCAGGGAAAGGACTGGAGTGGATCGGAATGAAATTTACGGGAGACTCTTTCTATAAAGATTCACTGAAGAACAAGTTCAGTATCAGCTTAGACACTTCCAGCAAAATGGTGACTCTAAACGGAGAGAATATGCAGCCTGAAGACACTGCTGTGTATTACTGCGCCAGAGAAGCACACTGGTTAAAGGAAGCACAGAGGCTTTACAAAAACCTCAAACATTGTATTTTTAACAAGTACCTACAGGTGGCAGTAGACGATATGAAGTCAGATGACACAAAAAGAGAGAATATGACGGTGCATCGGCTGATGTTGTGGTTTGTGACTTCTTGTTTCTTGATGATACATTTAACATGTGCCTTTCTACAACAATACAGCAGGTGTTGAAAATATATTTGGATATTTTTGCATGATATATTCAGGATATGAATGGCCCATTAAATGCTGCTGAGCAGAATAAATAAATGCATCAAATTTACAATGGAATAACTTGAAATGCAACTTGGAAATGCCAATTATAAATTATAATAATAAGTATCTGAAAGAATTATACAAAACTCTTTTCTCCAGAGATGTGGTGAGTTTCTCTTTGAGGATGAGTCAATGCAAATCTCTACATGTGTGCTGCAAAGACACTTAATCACAGCAATATACACTGGAGACAATTGTCTTTTACAATGGTCAGACCCACAGTAGGGAGCAACTCAAACAAAGACTCAAACCAAGTCAAAACTTTGCTTTCTTCGTTTCACATTCACAGAATAAACGTTCATTCAACCTCATCAATACACTCAGAGCAACACAGTCTAAATAAAACTGCTTCATTCAGACGGGATTTATTACAGCTCCCCCATAGGAGTTGAAGCAGACATTAAATATTCTGTTGATGTGAATAGTTTTGTCTAAATTGTCTGACTTGTGTGAGAAGTTATGTGAAGAAATAAAGGGATTCAGTCAAGAAACCCGATAGTGACAGCTGGTCCTTGATAGATACCTGATCCAGCTTTTTGAGTCATTATTGATTGGAATAAAATAAACTGGAGGTTCGTACGATACATAAGATTCACCAAAGGACAAGTTCACTGATAAACTTAGAATCCTCCAGCAACACAGTCAGGGCCGGAGTGGGACTCATTTTCAGCCCTGGAGTTTCATACCTCAGACCGGCCCACTTTAGATCACGACCTATTATATTAAAATAATGTAATTATAACTTTACATGTTAAGCATACAATAGCGCACTGTTCTCTAAAGCCTTGTAATTCCGTGTATTTTCACACAGCCTTAGGGCACAAGTGCCCATAGTTCGGCCGTGTTCAGCTGTCTGTTTCCCGGCTGGTTTGAGTGCGGCGCGTCTTGGCGTTTCGCGTTCGACGGAGAGTCCGCCTGTGTGGACTCTTGTGGACCTGGGCGGGCCGGTGTTTGACCGATGTCCGCGCGCTTTTCAGCCAGCTCTGAGGGTGATAGTCCCGACAGTTCGGCTCGGTTCTTGTGTCTATTTAACTGCGGGAATCCCCGCAACGCGTCCGAGTGTTTTACGTGTGTACGGACGGAGCAGAAGTCCGGCTTCGCTGTGCGTAATTGTGTCGTGGCGCGGAGCTGGACCGGCCGGTGCTTAAGTGAGCTGCACGGGCTTTTCACACAGCCTTGGGGGCACAAGTGCCCATAGTTCGGCCGTGTTCAGCTGTCTGACTCCCGGCTGGTTTGAGTGCGGCGCGTCTTGGCGTTTCGCGTTCGACGGAGAGTCCGCCTGTGTGGACTCTTGTGGACCTGGGCGGGCCGGTGTTTGACCGATGTCCGCGCGCTTTTCAGCCAGCTCTGAGGGTGATAGTCCCGACAGTTCGGCTCGGTTCTTGTGTCTATTTACCTGCGGGAATCCCCGCAACGCGTCCGTGTGTTTTACGTGTGTACGGACGGAGCAGAAGTCCGGCTTCGCTGTGCGTAATTGTGGCGTGGCGCGGACCTGGACCGGCCGGTGCTTAAGTGAGCTGCACGGCCTTTTCACACAGCCTTGGGGGCACAAGTGCCCATAGTTCGGCCGTGTTCAGCTGTCTGTTTCCCGGCTGGTTTGCGTGCGGCGCGTCTTGGCGTTTTGCGTTCGACGGAGAGTCCGCCTGTGTGGACTCTTGTGGACCTGGGCGGGCCTGTGTTTTAGTGAGGACCGCGGGCTTTTCACCATGGTCTGGGGGCATCAGGGCCGAGAGTTCGGCTGGGTTCTTGTGTCTATTTACCTGCGGGAATCCCCGCGACGCATACACGTGATACCCACTCCACTCAGTGCCATGACTGAACACCGGCACAAAAATAAATAAAAATAATAATTGAACACCGGCCCTCGCGGCCCAAAAGTCAGACCGGCCCACCGGGAATTGTCCCGGTCCTCCCGATTAGCCACTCCGGGCCTGAACACAGTGACTCTAAACAGACAGAATGCAGGCTGAAGACACCGCGGTGTATTACTGTGCAACACACACAGTTAAAGTAACCAGAAGAATCTATTTTAATATTTGTTAAATTGTTTGATAATAGAATCTCAGACTGTTGGTGTCTAAATGTGATTGTATTTATCTGTGTAACAAGGCTTGTAAAGATAAAACATTAATTGTAAGATATTATTTGAAATATTCACATTCTCTCCAAAACTGTAAAACTGGGTAGTATTTTCATTCATTAAGGGATAACATATTCAAGTGATCAAAATAACATGGGGCTCCCCAAATGTCCTCTACATGCTCGCCACTACTTAACATGGAACACAATGGAATATCTTAACACATTGAAGTGGAAGACACACAGATGTAACAATGTCACCAAGTTATCACATTAAAATAATAATAATAACAGGTTAAAAAGTCAAACAAAATAAGTTGTAAGAGATACAATGAGTTTCTTTAAAACACACATAATAAAATGTGGTCAATTAGGAGAAAGCCATAATCGTAAAAATGAGTTTTGAAGAGAGATTGAAAAGATGACACTGTTTAATTGCTCCTCTGATTCCAAAACTGAGGGACAAATACAGCAAAGCACAAGTTACCAGTTGAATCTGGTTGACTGTTTGTGAGGAGGAGTCGATGCAAACCTGGGATGTCTTCCACCTCTACTTATGTGACTGCAGAGAGGACAGAGGACAGTGGACACACAGTTCAACATGATGGACTACAGGACAGGACTGCTGCTTCTAACTGTCTGCTAGGCAGGTGAACATTGTCACTAGTCTTGATTTGACAAAGTTTCCCTTTGTGTCACTGACATATTTCACATGTTTTATGTTTGTTTTAGGTGTTGATGGTCAGACTCTGACACAATCTGAACCAGTGGTCAAAAGACCTGGAGAATCTCACAGACTGACCTGTTATGCCTATGGGTTTGACTTTGGTAGCTCTTGGATGGCTTGGATCAGACAGGCTCCTGGAAAAGGACTGGAGTGGATTGCAACTATAAGATATGACAGTGCCAAAATCTACTACTCTCAGTCAGTTCGAGGCCGGTTTACCGTCTCCAGAAACAACAACATGCAGCAGCTGTATCTGCAGATGAACACTCTGAAGACGGAAGATTCTGCTGTTTATTATTGTGCTCGAGACTCACAGTGACTGGAGTTGGTGGAGCAGCTGTACAAAATCCTACAGCACTCATTCTTACTAGGCTGATAGACTTAAAGTATTTTTCATTGACATTATTTACTTTATTCTTGATATATATTTAGTTTTTACGTATTCCATCATATTTTTTACATATGATATATTCATCATTATATAAAAAATCATGAAAAAATAATATTAATAATAAATATCATTAATAAATATGAAATACAATAACGATTACATGTTCATTAAAGGGCTAAAGACTGCTCCCAAAAGTGGTTGCTGAAATTAAACTTAATACTTTAATACTGAAATTAAAAAATGATAATACACAAACATTTGATTACAATTGATGTATGACTGGCTTCAAATATACATTTTTGATGAAAAAATAGGATACTGATAAAATAATAATCATATTGCTCAATAATTCAAACCAACTGAAAACATTTCACTCTTTCCATCACATGTTGTATTTAAGTGCTTCATGAAAACCATTTCTGAGACGAGACAGTGTTGATCTATAAAGTGGAGGAGAAGTGGAATGATTACAGCATTTTACTTACATTAACCTATAAACCTCAATGCCTTTAGATAAACACTATTTTTTTCATCTAACACAACACACAAAGGAACAATAAAGGATTTGTTTTTTGCATTTTGTAATAAACGTTTCAGTTCCTGAGCAGCTGTGCACATCTGCAATCAATGAAACCATCAAAAATATTTCATGCAAAGCTGCAAACCAGCAGCATCGCTGAAGTTAACTTAAGTTTCATACCATTAACATGATCCTGGCTGCTGTCTCTGCATTTCTGTTTACAGTAAATAAAGTCAGAAAGTCAGCAAAGAAATCAAGAATGCAATAATTACAAAAAAGCTGAACTCATGCGTTTAACGTTTTTTAAATAACAATTATATAGATAGAATACACAAAATAAACATTGACGGTTTAAGGCAAAGCTAATATTTATTTTTTTATTTCTGTAAATACGGGGACTCTTTATTAAAATGTTACAATTAAGTGTGTCATTAAATTAAAATATGATTTCCAGGCATGTTTTCACCCTGCACATATAAACACACTGAACAGACTCTTATGGCTCAATTAGACCAATGTTGATGTTTAACATGTTTGATTGTATGCAAACTCAGTGGCCTTCCTCTTTACGCAGCTATAAAACATCACATCAGGCTGCCAGTGGAGTTCACAGCACGTCACTTCCAACATCATCATGTTCTCTGTCGCTCTGCTGCTGCTGCTGGCAGCTGGATGTGAGTCTCTTTGGATTTGTCAAAGTCAGCAGTTCTGCTTTTGCAGTGTATTTTTTAAACATTTACTTTTCTTTTTACAGGTGTGAAGTGTGAACAGCTGACACAGCCAGCCTCTGTGACTGTGCAGCCAGGTCAACGTCTGACCATCACCTGTCAGGTGTCTTATTCTCTTAGCGACTACTGGACAGCTTGGATCAGACAGCCTGCAGGGAAAGGACTGGAGTGGATCGGAATGAAATATACGGGAAACTCTTACTATAAAGATTCACTGAAGAACAAGTTCAGTATCAGCTTAGACACTTCCAGCAAAACGGTGACTCTAAACGGAGAGAATATGCAGCCTGAAGACACTGCTGTGTATTACTGTGCCAGAGATCCACAATGACACAAACCATCAGTAGAGCTGAACAAAAACCCCTCAGTGCCTGAACTCTTGTAACATGAAGCCACCAGAGGAGGAGCCCTCGGACCACTAACCACTTCTACCAGCTCACTGTCACAGTAAAGAAGGAAACAGTCTTTAGACCTTCAATACTGTAATATCACATACTGTAATATGACACTACAATCACTGTTACATCAGTGAGGATATAAAGTACACACTTTCAAGGGATTGAATACATTCAGCTCACAACTTGATTTTAAAAGCTTGTGATCCAACTACAATAGAAAATGGTCCTCAAAATGTCCGTTTCTCTTCCATGATAATATTTCACTGATTCTTGAGATTAGGGACAAAAGTACTTTTGAAAAGTCACAAACAAAAAATCAATGCCACATTCATTTGAATTGGATATCTTCATAAACACAGGTCTCATCTATCTACCATGAAAAGGAACAGGCAATTTATTTAACCAATTCTTATAAAAATTGACATTTACTCAGTGAGTAACTTGACATTTGTCAACTCCGTCGGACACATGAAAATATGTTTTTTGTGTGTTTGATCAATTCACAAACACTGTGAAATCTTTAAGTGTGTAGAAATGGTGCGCCTTAACAAGCTTAAGTGATAAATTGCATTATATAGACTTTTAATATTATTTTCCATTGTTTTGAAATGAGCCAATTTAAATTACCTTCATTTCGTTGAGTATTTTTTTCATTTTTATATATACAATCAGTGGTTTTGTGCACAAAAGACACTGATGGATGTAGATAAGTTGGTGTTTTAATATATGAACACAGTCAAATGGGCAACAGAAATATGCATTTTTGTATAAACATGAAAAACCTCCATCTTACGGTGTTGACGCACAACTGACGGTGTTGACACACATTTGACGGTGTTGACACACATTTGACGGTGTTGACAAATTAATGGAGAATCAAACTGATTAAGGATATGTAGCATGTTCTGAACGTGGCAAAGGGAGAGACCATAAAAGGAAAGGGTATCAAACTTCAAACAAGGAGTACCTGGTCACAGGATCTTTAAGGCACACATGAAAATGTCAAAATGTTCCTGGGGAAATTTTGAACGGACCACAGGGGCTACTGCCGGTGTTTGTACATTATGATGAGATTCTTCAGAGATTTCAAACGAGACAGAGTTGTTTTAGAGGCAAATACAGAGACTGTTTGCTGAAAAACATGAATTTACCTCTAAAACGGCTCCGTCTCGTAACGTTACATTTTCATTACATAGCGTGGTGAATGTGCAGGTCACAACTAGTCCAAGAAAGCATTTTGGAGTTGTTGGATTGTGTATTTGATGAGTTTGATGAGGGAAACCAGGAAATCCCATTAGCCTCCTCAGCATAGCTCTGAGCAGCTAAAAATAGTTTACACAGACAAATAAAGGTAATGAACCTACTGCTGTGAATATAGGGATTATGGCAATGGGCCAATTTGCCAAAATGTTGAACTGTCCCTTTGTTTTTGTTTTGTTAAGATTTTTTTCTGGCATGGACACCTTTTATTTAGCAGTGGTAAGAGAGGAAACATGGGAGAGAGAGGGGGATGTGACATGCAGCAAAGGACCTCCGGTCAGGATTCGAGCCAGGGTCCGCTGCATATATGCGTACATGGCATGTCCTCTAACCACTAGACCACCTGCGTGGCGGTGAACTATCCCTTTAACTGTAGCTGTGGCCTGAGACTCAGTTAAAGGGTTACCGTGGCAACTTGAAGTCCCCACCAGGCTAAGGGAGACAGAAACGTGGAGAAAAAGAGCCATTTTCTGCTTCTGCGCTGGTCTCACATTTGGGCTGTTTCTGACAAAACGGTAGGTCTTATCAGAAACAAAACACACCATCATCGCTGTAAGGACTTTGTTTCTGCATACAAATACTTGGCAGACATACTGGGTGGATCCCCAAGAAGACATTGAATGTTCTAATGAGCGGAGGATGGGGAGGTGGGTCGTGGGCACTGACCTAGAATGGGTGGGAATATTCAAATGTGCCTTATTCCTACATCAGAGTAAGCGCCGAAATTGACAGGCTCATCTGAAAAAAAGCGCGGGGTATTTTCAGAAATCCGTTTCTCACTCAAAGAAGCATGTGCGGCCTTATTTCACCAAAGACCCCAAACAACACCCCAAATCCCAGAAAAAGTGGGTTTTGTCATCATATGTCAACTTTAATTCAATCAAAATGTATCCTTAGATTATATTATCATGTTATATAGTTGTTATGCATTCATTAATAAGGATTTGGGAGCACTTTTCCACTTGAAAAAATGACATGTTTTTCAAATTACTCATATCTAGTAAAAGGCAGCCATTTAGATTTTTCTCAGTTGTCAGATGCCACTAAACTAAACCTATATACCAACTTTTATTTCAAAATTATTGATTGAAATCACCCCTAATTTGAAGACAGTGTTGACACACACTAGCTGTGACCTCAGAGATTTCAACTTGTTTGCTGAATATTTTTAAAAATGTAAAACTTACGAGACCATGTGTTGGACTGCTGCATCCATCAGCAGGAAGGAGTCAAAGGGGGTACTCAGGGTGAAGGCTGACCAAAATATGTTTGATTTATTTAGAATTTGAAAAATATCTTACGGAGTTGACATGAATTAAGGACAAACTTTGAGAGGCTGTTGTAAATGTATAAAATAATGGAATGTCCACTTTAAATGTTTTGTGGTATTTTATTAAGCCATACAATTAACCTCATATTAATATTTGGACATTTTGGGCATTTTAAAACACTTATTTTCGGCAGTTTGATACTGTGACCTCTACGGAGGACGAGTTCATTTGCATGGGCTTTCATAGTACAGTGCCAGTATTTTATCAAATTACTATGAAATATTATAAATATATACAAAACTAAGGGTGTACACATACAAAAGTCTTTCATATCCAACTTTTAAAGCCTTTTGAAAATAAATAATTTATTGTTTTTTAAGACAAATTGCAACATTTTGATGTGGGACATGTTTTGTCCCTTATCTCAAGAATCAGTGATTTACAAAAACACTCACATAATCATGTTTTGGATCATAACTGCATTAGTGACTGACTCAGTAGTGTAAAGCCAACTTTGAGATGTTAATTAGTCAAACTATAGAAAGGTTTGCAACACATAATGTGTGTTTGTCGGAGATTCAAGTTCCACCTTCTGTTTGTGTGAGATGAAGAACACATGAGTGTTTAATTTTCTTTTTAGATCATTTAAATAAAATGGTCTTCAGTTACTTTATTATCATCGGTATGTAAATCAGCCTCCTTGTGCTCCCCAAATGTCCTCTCTCCGGCCTCTACATGCTCACCACTACTTAATATATGGAAAACAATGAAATATCTTCACACATTTAAGTGGAAACACACAGATGTAAATAACAAGGTCACCAAGTGACCACATTCAAATAACAATAATAATAACTTAAGGTTAAAAAGTCAAACAAAATAAGTTGTAAGAGATACAATGAGTTTCTTTAAAACACACATAAGAAAATAGGGTCAATTAGGAGAAAGCCATAATCGTAAAAATGAGTTTTGAAGAGAGATTGAAAAGATGACACTGTTTAATTGCTCCTCTGATTGCAAAACAGAGGGACAAATACAGCAAAGCACAAGTTACCAGTTGAATCTGGTTGACTGTTTGTGAGGAGGAGTCGATGCAAACCTGGGATGTCTTCCACCTCTACTTATGTGACTGCAGAGAGGACAGAGGACAGTGGACACACAGTTCAACATGATGGACTACAGGACAGGACTGCTGCTTCTAACTGTCTGCTGGGCAGGTGAACATTGTCACTAGTCTTGATTTGACAGAGTTTCCTTTTGTGTCACTGACATATTTCACATGTTTTATGTTTGTTTTAGGTGTTGATGGTCAGACTCTGACACAATCTGAACCAGTGGTCAAAAGACCTGGAGAATCTCACAGACTGACCTGTACAGCCTCTGGGTTTAACTTTGGTGGCTCTTGGATGGCTTGGATCAGACAAGCTCCTGGAAAAGGACTGGAGTGGATTGCAACTATCGACAATAACAATGGCAACATCGGCTACCCTCAGTCAGTTCAAGGCCGGTTTACCGTCTCCAGAAACAACAACATCAAGCAGCTGTATCTGCAGATGAACACTCTGAAGACGGAAGATTCTGCTGTTTATTATTGTGCTCGACACTCACAGTGACTGGAGTTGGTGGAGCAGCTGTACAAAATCCTACAGCACTCATTCTTACTGGGCTGATAGACTTAAAGTATTTTTCATTCACATTATTTACTTTATTCTTGATGTATATTTAGTTTTTGTTTACATATAATAAATTAGTCCCTGCAATATAAACATTCCTGAAAAATATTATTCATAAATATTATTAAAAAACATTAAATATGATTACAAGATTACATGTTCATGAAAGGGCTAAAGACTGCTCACCAAAGTGGTTGCTGAAATTAAACTTCATACTTTAATAGTGAAATTCAAAATGATAAAACACAAACATTTGAGTACCACTAATGTATGACTGGCTTCAGAGATACATTTTTTAATGAGAGAATAAGATACTGATAAAATAATAATAATAATATTGCTCAATAAAACAAACCAACTGAAAACAAGTTTCAGTTCCTGAGCAGCTGTGCACATCTGCAATCAATGAAACCATCAAAAATATTTCATGCAAAGCTGCAAACCAGCAGCATCGCTGAAGTTAACTTAAGTTTCATACCATTAACATGATCCTGGCTGCTGTCTCTGCATTTCTGTTTACAGCAAATAAAGTCAGAAAGTCAGCAAAGAAATCAGGAATGCAATAATTACAAAAAAGCTGAACTCATGCATTTGACGTTTTTTTTTAATTATATAACAGTTACATAGATAGAATACACAAAATTAACATTGATAGTTAAGGGCAAAGCAAATATATTTTTTATTTCTGTAAATATGGGGACTCTTTATTAAAATGTTACAATTAAGTGTGTCATTAAATTAAAATATGATTTCCAGGCATGTTTTCACCCTGCACATATAAACACACTGAACAGACTCTTATGGCTCAATTAGACCAATGTTGATGTTTAACATGTTTGATTGTATGCAAACTCAGTGGCCTTCCTCTTTACGCAGCTATAAAACATCACATCAGGCTGCCAGTGGAGTTCACAGCACGTCACTTCCAACATCATCATGTTCTCTGTCGCTCTGCTGCTGCTGCTGGCAGCTGGATGTGAGTCTCTTTGGATTTGTCAAAGTCAGCAGTGCAGTATATTTTTTAAACATTTACTTTTCTTTTTACAGGTGTGAAGTGTGAACAGCTGACACAGCCAGCCTCTGTGACTGTGCAGCCAGGTCAACGTCTGACCATCACCTGTCAGGTGTCTTATTCTCTTAGCAGCCACTACACAGCTTGGATCAGACAGCCTGCAGGGAAAGGACTGGAGTGGATCGGATGGAAATATACGGGAGACTCTTCGTATAAAGATTCACTGAAGAACAAGTTCAGTATCAGCTTAGTCACTTCCAGCAAAACGGTGACTCTAAACGGAGAGAATATGCAGCCTGAAGACACTGCTGTGTATTACTGTGCCAGAGACCCACAATGACACAAACCATCAGTAGAGCTGAACAAAAACCCCTCAGTGCCTGAACTCTTGTAACATGAAGCCACCAGAGGAGGAGCCCTCGGACCACTAACCACTTCTACCAGCTCACTGTCAAGAGAGAAACCATGTTAGATTATATCAAAAAGGTCTTCATTAAATAGAACTCCAGCTGATTTTACTAAAGTACTCTGACATTACAAACACTGATACATCATTGCATGTAACCTTCCAAGTGATGGAATAAAATCAGCTCATAACTCCAGTTCAACGACTACAGCAGGAAGTAATCCTCAAATGTCTGTTACTCTTCCATGAAATTGTTATTAAAAAATTATCAGGATTATTTTTATTATCTGAATCATAACCAATGTGAGCGTGAATGGTTGTCTGTCTCTACATGTCGGCCCTGTGATAGACTGGCGTCCTGTCCAGGGTGTACCCTGCCTTCGCCCAATGACAGCTGGGATCGGCTCCAGCCCCCCCGCGACCCTGAATACAGGATAAGCGGTAGAAAATGGATGGATGGATGGATGGATGAATCATAACCGCATTAGCGGATTTTAATTAGTGATTCTTTAGGAAAGTTTGTTTCTAATAACAAAATAAAATGTTTGCCTGAGATTCAAGTTCAACCTTCTTGTGAGATGAAGAACAGCTGAACATTTCATCTTCATTTTGATTCATTTAAATAACTTGTAGTCAGCTGATTTATTATCATCGGTATGTAAATCAGCCTCCTTGTGAGTTGCCTTATAAGGAAGTGAAGTGTGTGTGTTTGTTGTGTGTCAGAGACAGAAGAGCTCACATCAGTTCATCTCCAACATCATCATGTTCTCTGTCGCTCTGATGCTGCTGCTGGCAGCTGCAACCTGTGAGGAGCTTTTAGTGGATTCACACTATTAAACACATTAGAAACGCTGAACAGTCGGTGAATGATGGAGATCATGTTGATTTGTGTTTCCACAGGTGTGAACAGTATTGATCTCATCCAGGCAGACTCGATGGTGGTGCAGCCTGGACAGTCTTTGACCATCACCTGTCAGGTCTCTGGTTATTCTTTGACTGATAACAGCTATGCAACAGGTTGGATCAGACAGAGTGAAGGAAAACCGATGGACTGGATTAACCATCAGTGGGGAACAAGTGGCCTTATTGAAAATGAAGCTCTGAAGAACAAGTTCAGCTACAGCAGAGACACTTCTGCTCGAACAGTGACTCTGAAAGGAACGAATCTGCAGCCTGAGGACACAGCTGTGTATTACTGTGTCCGTCGGCCCCACAGTGATACAAACCACCAACAGACCTGCACAAATACTCAGCAACCATGTGACTCAGCCCCACACACACACACGTTAACAATGAGACATAAAAATAAATAAAGTCATCTGCAGTTACTCCCTGATAGAAGCTCACTTTAACATGATAACAAAAACTCACTTTGGGGATCTTGTAAAACTGATAGTCAAAGTCTTCATGTGATGCAAACTGCTTAATAATGAACAAAAAAAACTTGAACAATGTGTTTCCTACTTTTCCTAACCTATTCCACAAATAATACTGAAATATGCTAGAGGGACCCGTGTACAGTAAACATTTATTTTTATTTTTCACATCAGGAAGTGATCCAAGTCAAATCCATTCCACACTGTGAGGAGGAGTCGATGCAAACCTGGGATGTCTTCCACCTCTACTTATGTGACTGCAGAGAGGACAGAGGACAGTGGACACACAGTTCAACATGATGGACTACAGGACAGGACTGCTGCTTCTAACTGTCTGCTGGGCAGGTGAACATTGTCACTAGTCTTGATTTGACAAAGTTTCCTTTTGTGTCACTGACATATTTCACATGTTTTATGTTTGTTTTAGGTGTTGATGGTCAGACTCTGACACAATCTGAACCAGTGGTCAAAAGACCTGGAGAATCTCACAGACTGACCTGTACAGCCTCTGGGTTAGACTTTAGTGGCTACGGGATGGCTTGGATCAGACAGGCTCCTGGAAAAGGACTGGAGTGGATTGCATATATCTACTCGAGTAGCATCTACTACTCTCAGTCAGTTCAAGGCCGGTTTACCGTCTCCAGAAACGACAACATCAAGCAGCTGTATCTGCAGATGAACACTCTGAAGACGGAAGATTCTGCTGTTTATTATTGTGCTCGAGACTCACAGTGACTGGAGTTGGTGGAGCAGCTGTACAAAATCCTACAGCACTCATTCTGACTGATAGATTTTAAGTATTTTTCACTGACAATATAAACTTTATTCTTGATTTATATTTAGTTTTTACGTATTAAATCATATTTTTCACATATAATTAATTCATCATTATCTGAAAATTAATGGAAAAAATAATGTTAATAATATATATCATTAATAAACATTAAATACGATAATTATTACATGTTCATTAAAGGGCTAAAGACTGCTCACCAAAGTGGTTGCTGAAATCATACTTTAATACTGAAATTAAAAAATGATAAGACAAACATTTGAGTACCACTGATGTATGACTTCAAAACATTTTTACGAGAAAATAAGATACTGACAAAATTATAATCATATTGCTCGATAATACAAACCAACTGAAAACATTTCACTCTTTCCATCACATGTTGTATTTAAGTGCTTCATGAAAACCATTTCTGAGACGAGACAGTGTTGATCTATAAAGTGGAGGAGAAGTGGAATGATTACAGCATTTTACTTACATTAACCTATAAACCTCCATGCCTTTTGATTAACACTATTTTTTTCATCTAACACAACACACAAAGGAACAATAAAGGATTTGTTTTTTGCATTTTGTAATAAAAAAGTTTCAGTTCCTGAGCAGCTGTGCACATCTGCAATCAATGAAACCATCAAAAATATTTCATGCAAAGCTGCAAACCAGCAGCATCTCTGAAGTTAACTTAAGTTTCATACCATTAACATGATCCTGGCTGCTGTGTCTGCATTTCTGTTTACAGCAAATAAAGTCAGAAAGTCAGCAAAGAAATCAAGAATGCAATAATTACAAAAAAGCTGAACTCATGCGTTTGACGTTTTTTAAATAACTATTATATAGATAGAATACACAAAATAAACATTGACAGTTTAAGGCAAAGCTAATATTTATTTTTTTATTTCTGTAAATACGGGGACTCTTTATTAAAATGTTACAATTAAGTGTGTCATTAAATTAAAATATGATTTCCAGGCATGTTTTCACCCTGCACATGTAAACACACTGAACAGACTCTTATGGCTCAATTAGACCAATGTTGATGTTTAACATGTTTGATTGTATGCAAACTCAGTGGCCTTCCTCTTTACGCAGCTATAAAACATCACATCAGGCTGCCAGTGGAGTTCACAGCACGTCACTTCCAACATCATCATGTTCTCTGTCGCTCTGCTGCTGCTGCTGGCAGCTGGATGTGAGTCTCTTTGGATTTGTCAAAGTCAGCAGTTCTGCTTTTGCAGTGTATTTTTTAAACATTTACTTTTCTTTTTACAGGTGTGAAGTGTGAACAGCTGACACAGCCAGCCTCTGTGACTGTGCAGCCAGGTCAACGTCTGACCATCACCTGTCAGGTGTCTTATTCTCTTAGCAGCTACCGGACAGCTTGGATCAGACAGCCTGCAGGGAAAGGACTGGAGTGGATCGGAATGAAATTTACGGGAGACTCTTTCTATAAAGATTCACTGAAGAACAAGTTCAGTATCAGCTTAGACACTTCCAGCAAAATGGTGACTCTAAACGGAGAGAATATGCAGCCTGAAGACACTGCTGTGTATTACTGCGCCAGAGAAGCACACTGGTTAAAGGAAGCACAGAGGCTTTACAAAAACCTCAAACAATGTATTTTTAACAAGTACCTACAGGTGGCAGTAGACGATATGAAGTCAGATGACACAAAAAGAGAGAATATGACGGTGCATCGGCTGATGTTGTGGTTTGTGACTTCTTGTTTCTTGATGATACATTTAACATGTGCCTTTCTACAACAATACAGCAGGTGTTGAAAATATATTTGGATATTTTTGCATGATATATTCAGGATATGAATGGCCCATTAAATGCTGCTGAGCAGAATAAATAAATGCATCAAATTTACAATGGAATAACTTGAAATGCAACTTGGAAATGCCAATTATAAATTATAATAATAAGTATCTGAAAGAATTATACAAAACTCTTTTCTCCAGAGATGTGGTGAGTTTCTCTTTGAGGATGAGTCAATGCAAATCTCTACATGTGTGCTGCAAAGACACTTAATCACAGCAATATACACTGGAGACAATTGTCTTTTACAATGGTCAGACCCACAGTAGGGAGCAACTCAAACAAAGACTCAAACCAAGTCAAAACTTTGCTTTCTTCGTTTCACATTCACAGAATAAACGTTCATTCAACCTCATCAATACACTCAGAGCAACACAGTCTAAATAAAACTCCTTCATTCAGACGGGATTTATTACAGCTCCCCCATAGGAGTTGAAGCAGACATTAAATATTCTGTTGATGTGAATAGTTTTGTCTAAATTGTCTGACTTGTGTGAGAAGTTATGTGAAGAAATAAAGGGATTCAGTCAAGAAACCCGATAGTGACAGCTGGTCCTTGATAGATACCTGATCCAGCTTTTTGAGTCATTATTGATTGGAATAAAATAAACTGGAGGTTCGTACGATACATAAGATTCACCAAAGGACAAGTTCACTGATAAACTTAGAATCCTCCAGCAACACAGTCAGGGCCGGAGTGGGACTCATTTTCAGCCCTGGAGTTTCATACCTCAGACCGGCCCACTTTAGATCACGACCTATTATATTAAAATAATGTAATTATAACTTTATATGTTAAGCATACAATAGCGCACTGTTCTCTAAAGCCTTGTAATTCCGTGTATTTTCACACAGCCTTAGGGCACAAGTGCCCATAGTTCGGCCGTGTTCAGCTGTCTGTTTCCCGGCTGGTTTGAGTGCGGCGCGTCTTGGCGTTTCGCGTTCGACGGAGAGTCCGCCTGTGTGGACTCTTGTGGACCTGGGCGGGCCGGTGTTTGACCGATGTCCGCGCGCTTTTCAGCCAGCTCTGAGGGTGATAGTCCCGACAGTTCGGCTCGGTTCTTGTGTCTATTTACCTGCGGGAATCCCCGCAACGCGTCCGAGTGTTTTACGTGTGTACGGACGGAGCAGAAGTCCGGCTTCGCTGTGCGTAATTGTGGCGTGGCGCGGACCTGGACCGGCCGGTGCTTAAGTGAGCTGCACGGCCTTTTCACACAGCCTTGGGGGCACAAGTGCCCATAGTTCGGCCGTGTTCAGCTGTCTGTTTCCCGGCTGGTTTGCGTTCGACGGAGAGTCCGCCTGTGTGGACTCTTGTGGACCTGGGCGGGCCTGTGTTTTAGTGAGGACCGCGGGCTTTTCACCATGGTCTGGGGGCATCAGGGCCGAGAGTTCGGCTGGGTTCTTGTGTCTATTTACCTGCGGGAATCCCCGCGACGCATACACGTGATACCCACTCCACTCAGTGCCATGACTGAACACCGGCACAAAAATAAATAAAAATAATAATTGAACACCGGCCCTCGCGGCCCAAAAGTCAGACCGGCCCACCGGGAATTGTCCCGGTCCTCCCGATTAGCCACTCCGGGCCTGAACACAGTGACTCTAAAGTTTACAGACAGAATGCAGGCTGAAGACACCGCGGTGTATTACTGTGCAACACACACAGTTAAAGTAACCAGAAGAATCTATTTTAATATTTGTTAAATTGTTTGATAATAGAATCTCAGACTGTTGGTGTCTAAATGTGATTGTATTTATCTGTGTAACAAGGCATGTAAAGATAAAACATTAATTGTACGATATTATTTGAAATATTCACATTCTCTCCAAAACTGTAAAACTGGGTAGTATTTTCATTCATTAAGGGATAACATATTCAAGTGATCAAAATAACACGGGGCTCCCCAAATGTCCTCTACATGCTCACCACTACTTAACATGGAACACAATGGAATATCTTAACACATTGAAGTGGAAGACACACAGATGTAACAATGTCACCAAGTTATCACATTAAAATAATAATAATAACAGGTTAAAAAGTCAAACAAATAAATTGTAAGCAAAAAAATGTGTTTCTTTAAAACACACATAATAAAATGTGGTCAATTAGGAGAAAGCCATAATCGTAAAAATGAGTTTTGAAGAGAGATTGAAAAGATGACACTGTTTAATTGCTCCTCTGATTCCAAAACTGAGGGACAAATACAGCAAAGCACAAGTTACCAGTTGAATCTGGTTGACTGTTTGTGAGGAGGAGTCGATGCAAACCTGGGATGTCTTCCACCTCTACTTATGTGACTGCAGAGAGGACAGAGGACAGTGGACACACAGTTCAACATGATGGACTACAGGACAGGACTGCTGCTTCTAACTGTCTGCTGGGCAGGTGAACATTGTCACTAGTCTTGATTTGACAAAGTTTCCTTTTGTGTCACTGACATATTTCACATGTTTTATGTTTGTTTTAGGTGTTGATGGTCAGACTCTGACAGAATCTGAACCAGTGGTCAAAAGACCTGGAGAATCTCACAGACTGACCTGTACAGCCTCTGGGTTAGACATTAGTGGCTACTATATGGCTTGGATCAGACAGGCTCCTGGAAAAGGACTGGAGTGGATTGCATATATCTACTCGAGTAGTAGCATCTACTACTCTCAGTCAGTTCAAGGCCGGTTTACCGTCTCCAGAAACGACAACATCAAGCAGCTGTATCTGCAGATGAACACTCTGAAGACGGAAGATTCTGCTGTTTATTATTGTGCTCGAGACTCACAGTGACTGGAGTTGGTGGAGCAGCTGTACAAAATCCTACAGCACTCATTCTGACTGATAGATTTTAAGTATTTTTCACTGACAATATATACTTCATTCTTGATTTATATTTAGTTTTCCAGTATTAAATCATATTTTTCACATATAATTAATTCATCATTATCTGAAAATTAATGGAAAAAATAATGTTAATAATATAAATAATTAATAAACATTAAATACGATAATGATTACATGTTCATTAAAGGGCTAAAGACTGCTCACCAAAGTGGTTGATGAAATCATACTTTAATACTGAAATTAAAAAATGATAAGACAAACATTTGAGTACCACTGATGTAAGACTGGCTTCAAAGATTTGTTTACGAGAAAATAAGATACTGACAAAATTATAATCATATTGCTCGATAATACAAACCAACTGAAAACATTTCACTTTTTCCATCACGTTGTATTTAAGTGCTTCATGAAAACCATTTCTGAGACGAGACAGTGTTGATCTATAAAGTGGAGGAGAAGTGGAATGATTACAGCATTTTACTTACATGAACCTATAAACCTCAATGCCTTTAGATAAACACTATTTTTTTCATCTAACACAACACACAAAGGAATAATAAAGCATTTGTTTTTTGCATTTTGTAATAAAAGTTTCAGTTCCTGAGCAGCTGTGCACATCTGCAATCAATGAAACCATCAAAAATATTTCATGCAAAGCTGCAAACCAGCAGCATCGCTGAAGTTAACTTAAGTTTCATACCATTAACATGATCCTGGCTGCTGTCTCTGCATTTCTGTTTACAGCAAATAAAGTCAGAAAGTCAGTAAAGAAATCAAGAATGCAATAATTACAAAAAAGCTGAACTCATGCGTTTAACGTTTTTTAAATAACAATTATATAGATAAAATACACAAAATACAGATTATAGGTAAAGACAAGGCTAATTGTTTTTTTATTTCTGTAAATACGGGGACTCTTTATTAAAATGTTACAATTAAGTGTGTCATTAAATTAAAATATGATTTCCAGGCATGTTTTCACCCTGCACATATAAACACACTGAACAGACTCTTATGGCTCAATTAGACCAATGTTGATGTTTAACATGTTTGATTGTATGCAAACTCAGTGGCCTTCCTCTTTACGCAGCTATAAAACATCACATCAGGCTGCCAGTGGAGTTCACAGCACGTCACTTCCAACATCATCATGTTCTCTGTCGCTCTGCTGCTGCTGCTGGCAGCTCGATGTGAGTCTCTTTGGATTTGTAAAAGTCAGCAGTTCTGCTTTTGCAGTGTATTTTTTAAACATTTACTTTTCTTTTTACAGGTGTGAAGTGTGAACAGCTGACACAGCCAGCCTCTGTGACTGTGCAGCCAGGTCAACGTCTGACCATCACCTGTCAGGTGTCTTATTCTCTTAGCAGCTACTGGACAGGTTGGATCAGACAGCCTGCAGGGAAAGGACTGGAGTGGATCGGATCTGACTGTGATGGATGCACCGCATCTTATAAAGATTCACTGAAGAACAAGTTCAGTATCAGCTTAGACTCTTCCAGCAAAACGGTGACTCTAAACGGAGAGAATATGCAGCCTGAAGACACTGCTGTGTATTACTGTGCCAGAGACCCACAATGACACAAACCATCAGTAGAGCTGAACAAAAACCCCTCAGTGCCTGAACTCTTGTAACATGAAGCCACCAGAGGAGGAGCCCTCGGACCACTAACCACTTCTACCAGCTCACTGTCAAGAGAGAAACCATGTTAGATTATATCAAAAAGGTCTTCATTAAATTGAACTCCAGCTGATTTTACTAAAGTACTCTGACATTACAAACACTGATACATCATTGCATGTAACCTTCCAAGTGATGGAATAAAATCAGCTCATAACTCCAGTTCAACGACTACAGCAGGAAGTAATCCTCAAATGTCTGTTACTCTTCCATGAAAGTGTTATAAAAAATGATCAGGATTATTTTTATTATCTGAATCAAAACCACATTAGCGGATTTTAATTAGTGAATCTTTAGGAAAGTTTGTTTCTAAAAACAAATTAAAATGTTTGCCCGAGATTCAAGTTCCACTTTCTTGTGAGATGAAGAACAGCTGAACATTTCATCTTCATTTTGATTCATTTAAATAACTTGTAGTCAGCTGATTTATTATCATCGGTATGTAAATCAGCCTCCTTGTGAGTTGCCTTATAAGGAAGTGAAGTGTGTGTGTTTGTTGTGTGTCAGAGACAGAAGAGCTCACATCAGTTCATCTCCAACATCATCATGTTCTCTGTTGCTCTGATGCTGCTGCTGGCAGCTGCAACCTGTGAGGAGCTTTTAGTGGATTCACACTATTAAACACATTAGAAACGCTGAACAGTCGGTGAATGATGGAGATCATGTTGATTTGTGTTTCCACAGGTGTGAACAGTATTGATCTCATCCAGCCAGACTCGATGGTGGTGCAGCCTGGACAGTCTTTGACCATCACCTGTCAGGTCTCTGGTTATTCTTTGACTGATAGCAGCTATGCAACAGGTTGGATCAGACAGAGTGAAGGAAAACCGATGGACTGGATTAACCATCGGTGGGGTGGAGGAGACTTTTACCAAAATGAAGCTCTGAAGAACAAGTTCCTTTACCACACACACACTTCTACCAGCTCGGTGACATTAACGGGACAGAATCTGCAGCCTGAGGACACAGCTGTGTATTACTGTGTCCGTTACACCACAGTGATACAAACCACCAACAGACCTGCACAAATACTCAGCAACCATGTGACTCAGCCCCACACACACATTGTAAAAGTACATTTTTAAAAATAAGAAATGATCGAACCGCGTATGCGTGGAAAGTTACTTATGGCCTTCTCAGACGGAACACAGCCATCCTCAAACTGGGCCTTCAGTTTGATCTCAACTACGCACACACAACTAAACTAAACACAGTTGTGATGCCATCACGGGGACAAAATGTGTCCAGAAACCTATGAAAACCTGGCAAAATAATCAAAACACACAAAAACAATTCTCACTGTAAGAATTTGAGGTTTTGTATTTGAACATTTGTATTTAGATTTTTAGAGAAGAAGAGGAATAATTCCGGTTTCATGCAAATATTTAGGCAATTAGCCAAACAATTGCCAAAACCAAATATTATAAAAAATAGAAAATTTGTATCAAAAGTATGTACATTTAAAAAATGAAACTGTCATCTGCTTATTCAAGATTTCAAGGCAAGAATTCAACCGAAAAAAATGAAATCCACTTAAACAAGAAGCATCCTACTGTATTTTACAATCCAAATAGTTGCCAGGTATTTGGTAATTTTCCATTGTCGCTGCACTTCGAAAACTCAAATAATATTTAATTACATCTGCTTTCCATGTTCTCTTTTTAAACCTGAAGAGGGCGGTCCATGCAAAATCTTCCTTCCTTATAATAACGCCATGAACAGCTCACATATCACTCACAACAGAACAACTGGGCCCCTTGATAATCTAACAAACATTCAGATCAAAACACTGGATTGCAGTGTTTATTAAGAAATGGAAAATATGATATCTTGGAGTTTATTTTTTATAGTTTCTATTCATGGTAAGGATAATTTCTGCTTTAAAACACAAAGACAATCTTTTCTATCTTACCTGTGATAAGCGTGTTGGATGAATCTATTTGTACTTGCAGGAGTTTGGAGTGAGATCAAACTGGACCAGTCTCCCTCTGAGGTGAAAAGACCTGCAGAGACAGTGAAGATGTCATGTGTCATATCTGGTTACAGCATGACAAGCAAAAATATTCACTGGATACGACAGAGGCCAGGGAAAGCTCTGGAGTGGATTGGGTGGATGAACACAGGCAGAAACTCTGCAAGCTATGGCAGCTCCTTTCAAAACCGTTTCACCATGACTGAAGATGTGCCCAGCAGCACCCAGTACCTCCAGGTCAATAGCCTGACAGCAGAGGATTCTGCTGTTTACTACTGTGCTCGTGATAGCACAGTGACTGAACACAGTGGAGCAGCTGCACAAAAACCTTCACTGACAACAAACAGCAAAGTGACATTAATGACATCCAGGTTTCCATCTACAAAGCCCTTTAAACCATAGAAATGTAAAGTAGACATATCAACCTCGTGACCACACGTTTGTTCTCTCTTCCCTCACACAGTTATAGACAGTGTTCTTTCCATTATCAAAGCATGATTTAACATTACATTACCCATGTCACACTCACAAGAACACACCATGAAATATAAGAAATCTTTTTGAAAAGAAGAGGCTGGATCAGAGCTGGAGTAGAGAGATGAACTATCCATGATCTAAAATAAAGCTATTTAAAATGTTGGTGGATAGTAAAACGTGAGATGACAGTAAACCAATTTACAAAAATTAGCTAATCTGCAGCCATATATGCTTACAGGGGGCAATGAGACAGCAAAATGAATATTCTTTAACTAAATATTGTTGGTAAATGTGTCAGACTTCTGAACTAAAACTAAAATGTTGATGTTTTATTCAAAGAAATGCCAGAAATGTGGTTGTGGTGTTGTACATTGTGTGCAAGTCGAAGTAAAACATGATTTACTTCAAACTTTATATCAGTTGGAGGACTTGGAGGCATGATGCCAGAACACAGATTCACCAGTTTCACCAAACAATACACTGAAAGCCAGGTGCATTCTGGTTCTCTGCTCACTGTGAGGAGGAGTCAATGCAAAACTCAGAGATCCTCCACCTGTACTTATCCGACAGCACAGAGGAGGCCAGAGAACGGTGAACACGGCGTAACATGATGGACTACAGGACAGGACTGCTGATTTTAGCTATCTGCTGGGCAGGTGAACATTGTCACTATTATTCTCTTGGTGATAATTTAGTTAGTTAATATCTCACATTACGAGTTTTGACTTTGTGTGGCTCTGTTGTGATTTAACGGCTTTTGTCTCAAGGTGTTTCCAGTCAGACTCTGACTGAGTCTGAACCGGTGGTGAAGCGACCTGGAGAATCCCACAAACTGACCTGTACATATGCAGGGATATCAGATAGCGATGCTTATATTAGCTGGATAAGACAAGCTGAAGGAAAAGGACTGGAGTGGATTTCCTACATTTCTGCTCCGAGAGGAAGCACCAAAACGTATTCGACCTCAGTCAAGGATCGCTTCACCATCTCCAGAGACAACGACGTGGACCAGGTGTATCTGCAGATGAACAGTCTGAGGACTGAAGACTCTGCTGTTTATTTTTGTGCCCGAGCATCACAGTGATACAGGAAGCCACAAAGCTGTACAAAAACCCCTGCAGATGTCACTGGTAGAGTTATTTAAAAAAATAAATAACATTGGAGTAATTTCTCATTTAAACACCCATAAGCCACGTCATGCTCTATTAATCACAGGTAAAAAAAAAAAAATAATATCTGTGTGAATGTGTACCCAATACGTATGCGTGGAAAGTTACTTATGGCCTTCTCAGACGGAACACAGCCATCCTCAAACTGGGCCTTCAGTTTGATCTCAACTACGCACACACAACTAAACTAAACACAGTTGTGATGCCATCACGGGGACAAAATGTGTCCAGAAACCTATGAAAACCTGGCAAAATAATCAAAACACACAAAAAAAATTCTCACTGGAAGAATTTGAGGTTTTGTATTTGAACATTTGTATTTAGATTTTTAGAGAAGAAGAGGAATAATTCCGGTTTCATGCAAAGATTTAGGCAATTAGCCAAACAATTGCCAAAACCAAATATTATAAAATATAGAAAATATGTATCAAAAGTATGTACATTTGAAAAATGAAACTGTCATCTGCTTATTCAAGATTTCAAGGCAAGAATTCAACCGAAAAAAATGAAATCCACTTAAACAAGAAGCATCCATCTACTGTATTTTACAATCCAAATAGTTGCCAGGTATTTGGTAATTTTCCATTGTCGCTGCACTTCGAAAACTCAAATAATATTTAATTACATCTGCTTTCCATGTTCTCTTTTTAAACCTGAAGAGGGCGGTCCATGCAAAATCTTCCTTCCTTATAATAACGCCATGAACAGCTCACATATCACTCACAACAGAACAACTGGGCCCCTTGATAATCTAACAAACATTCAGATCAAAACACTGGATTGCAGTGTTTATTAAGCAATGGAAAATATGATATCTTGGAGTTTATTTTTTATAGTAACTATTCATGGTAAGTATCATTTCTGCTTTAAAACTCAAAGACAATCTTTTCTATCTTACCTGTGATAAGCGTGTTGGATGAATCTATTTGTACTTGCAGGAGTTTGGAGTGAGATCAAACTGGACCAGTCTCCCTCTGAGGTGAAAAGACCTGCAGAGACAGTGAAGATGTCATGTGTCATATCTGGTTACAGCATGACAAGCAACAATATTCACTGGATACGACAGAGGCCAGGGAAAGGTCTGGAGTGGATTGGGAGGATGTACACAGGCTCAAACTCTGCAATATATGGCAGCTCCTTTCAAACCCGTTTCATCATGACTGAAGATGTTCCCAGCAGCACCCAGTACCTCCAGGTCAATAGCCTGACAGCAGAGGATTCTGCTGTTTACTACTGTGCTCGTGATAGCACAGTGACTGAACACAGTGGAGCAGCTGCACAAAAACCTTCACTGACAACAAACAGCAAAGTGACATTAATGACATCCAGGTTTCCGTCTACAAAGCCCTTTAAACCATAGAAATGTAAAGTAGACATATCAACCTCGTGACCACACGTTTGTTCTCTCTTCCCTCACAGTTATAGACAGTGTTCTTTCCATTATCAAAGCATGATTTAACATTACATTACCCATGTCACACTCACAAGAACACACCATGAAATATAAGAAATCTTTTTGAAAAGAAGAGGCTGGATCAGAGCTGGAGTAGAGAGATGAACTATCCATGATCTAAAATAAAGCTATTTAAAATGTTGGTGGATAGTAAAACGTGAGATGACAGTAAAGCAATTTACAAAAATTAGCTAATCTGCAGCCATATATGCTTACAGGGGGCAATGAGACAGCAAAATGAATATTCTTTAACTAAATATTGTTGGTAAATGTGTCAGACTTCTGAACTAAAACTAAAATGTTGATGTTTTATTCAAAGAAATGCCAGAAATGTGGTTGTGGTGTTGTACATTTTGTGCAAGTCGAAGTAAAACATGATTTACTTCAAACTTTATATCAGTTGGAGGACTTGGAGGCATGATGCCAGAACACAGATTCACCAGTTTCACCAAACAATACACTGAAAGCCAGGTGCATTCTGGTTCTCTGCTCACTGTGAGGAGGAGTCAATGCAAAACTCAGAGATCCTCCACCTGTACTTATCCGACAGCACAGAGGAGGCCAGAGAACGGTGAACACGGCGTAACATGATGGACTGTAGGACAGGACTGCTGATTTTAGCTATCTGCTGGGCAGGTGAACATTGTCACTATTATTCTCTTGTTGATAATTTATGTTAAATTATCTCACATTACGAGTATTGACTTTGTGTGGCTCTGTTGTGATTTAACTGCTTTTGTCTCAAGGTGTTTCCAGTCAGACTCTGACTGAGTCTGAACCGGTGGTGAAGCGACCTGGAGAATCCCACAAACTGACCTGTACAGCCTCTGGGTTTAACTTTGGTGGCTCCTATATGGCTTTGATCAGACAGGCTCCTGGAAAAGGACCGGAGTGGATTGCATATATCTACACGGATAGTAGCTACATCTACTACTCTCAGTCAGTTCAAGGCCGGTTTACCATCTCCAGAAACAACAACATGCAGCAGCTGTATCTGCAGATGAACACTCTGAAGACGGAAGATTCTGCTGTTTATTATTGTGCTCGAGACTCACAGTGACTGGAGTTGGTGGAGCAGCTGTACAAAATCCTACAGCACTCATTCTTACTGGGCTGATAGACTTAAAGTATTTTTCATTGACATTATTTACTTTATTCTTGATATATTTAGTTTTTACGTATTCCATCATATTTTTTACATATAATATATTCATCATTATACAAAAAATCATGAAAAAATAATATTAATAATAAATATCATTAATAAATATGAAATACAATAACGATTACATGTTCATTAAAGGGCTAAAGACTGCTCCCAAAAGTGGTTGCTGAAATTAAACTTAATACTTTAATACTGAAATTAAAAAATGATAAAACACAAACATTTGATTACAACTGATGTATGACTGGCTTCAAAGATACATTTTTGATGAAAAAATAGGATACTGATAAAATAATAATCATATTGCTCAATAATTCAAACCAACTGAAAACATTTCACTCTTTCCATCACATGTTGTATTTAAGTGCTTCATGAAAACCATTTCTGAGACGAGACAGTGTTGATCTATAAAGTGGAGGAGAAGTGGAATGATTACAGCATTTTACTTACATTAACTTATAAACCTCAATGCCTTTTGATTAACACTATTTTTTTCATCTAACACAACACACAAAGGAACAATAAATGATTTGTTTTTTGCATTTTGTAATAAAAGTTTCAGTTCCTGAGCAGCTGTGCACATCTTCAATCAATGAAACCATCAAAAATATTTCATGCAAAGCTGCAAACCAGCAGCATCGCTGAAGTTAACTTAAGTTTCATACCATTAACATGATCCTGGCTGCTGTCTCTGCATTTCTGTTTACAGCAAATAAAGTCAGAAAGTCAGCAAAGAAATCAAGAATGCAATAATTACAAAAAAGCTGAACTCATGCATTTAACGTTTTTTTTTAAATTATATAACAATTATATGGATAGAATACACAAAATAAACATTGACAGTTTAAGGCAAAGCTAATATTGATTTTTTTATTTCTGTAAATACGGGGACTCTTTATTAAAATGTTACAATTAAGTAAATTAATTAAATTAAAATATGATTTCCAGGCATGTTTTCACCCTGCACATATAAACACACTGAACAGACTCTTATGGCTCAATTAGACCAATGTTGATGTTTAACATGTTTGATTGTATGCAAACTCAGTGGCCTTCCTCTTTACGCAGCTATAAAACATCACATCAGGCTGCCAGTGGAGTTCACAGCACGTCACTTCCAACATCATCATGTTCTCCGTCGCTCTGCTGCTGCTGCTGGCAGCTGGATGTGAGTCTCTTTGGATCGGTCAAAGTCAGCAGTTCTGCTTTTGCAGTATATTTTTTAAACATTTACTTTTCTTTTTACAGGTGTGAAGTGTGAACAGCTGACACAGCCAGCCTCTGTGACTGTGCAGCCAGGTCAACGTCTGACCATCACCTGTCAGGTGTCTTATGCTCTTAGCAGCTACTGGACAGGTTGGATCAGACAGCCTGCAGGGAAAGGACTGGAGTGGATCGGATACAGCTGTGATGGATGGACCGCATATTATAAAGATTCACTGAAGAACAAGTTCAGTATCAGCTTAGACACTTCCAGCAAAACGGTGACTCTAAACGGAGAGAATATGCAGCCTGAAGACACTGCTGTGTATTACTGTGCCAGAGACCCACAATGACACAAACCATCAGTAGAGCTGAACAAAAACCCCTCAGTGCCTGAACTCTTGTAACATGAAGCCACCAGAGGAGGAGCCCTCGGACCACTAACCACTTCTACCAGCTCACTGTCGCAGTAAAGAAGGAAACTGTCTTTAGACCTTCAATACTGTAATATCACATGTAATATGACACTACAATTACTGTTACATCAGTGAGGATATAAAGTACACACTTTCAAGGGATTGAATACATTCAGCTCACAACTTGATTTTAAAAGCTTGTGATCCAACTACAATAGAAAATGGTCCTCAAAATGTCCGTTTCTCTTCCATGATATTATTTACAAAAACACTCACATAATTATTTTTTGGATCATAACTGCATTAGTGACTGACTCAGTAGTGTAAAGACAACTTTGAGATGTTAATTAGTCAAACTATAGAAAGGTTTGCAACACATAATGTGTGTTTGTCAGAGATTCAAGTTCCACCTTCTGTTTGTGTGAGATGAAGAACACATGAGTGTTTAATTTTCTTTTTAGATCATTTAAATAAAATGGTCTTCAGTTACTTCATTATCATCGGTATGTAAATCAGCCTCCTTGTGCTCCCCAAATGTCCTCTCTCCGGCCTCTACATGCTCACCACTACTTAATATATGGAAAACAATGAAATATCTTCACATATTTAAGTGGAAACACACAGATATAAATAACAAGGTCACCAAGTGACCACATTCAAATAACAATAATAATAACTTAAGGTTAAAAAGTCAAACAAAATAAGTTGTAAGAGATACAATCAGTTTCTGTAAAACACATAAAATATGGTCAATTAGGAGAAAGCCATAATCGGAAAAATGAGTTTTGAAGAGAGATTGAAAAGATGACACTGTTTAATTGCTCCTCTGATTCCAAAACTGAGGGACAAATACAGCAAAGCACAAGTTACCAGTTGAATCTGGTTGTGACTGTTTGTGAGGAGGAGTCGATGCAAACCTGGGATGTCTTCCACCTCTACTTATGTGACTGCAGAGAGGACAGAGGACAGTGGACACACAGTTCAACATGATGGACTACAGGACAGGACTGCTGCTTCTAACTGTCTGCTGGGCAGGTGAACATTGTCACGAGTCTTGATTTGACAAAGTTTCCTTTTGTGTCACTGACATATTTCACATGTTTTATGTTTGTTTTAGGTGTTGATGGTCAGACTCTGACACAATCTGAACCAGTGGTCAAAAGACCTGGAGAATCTCACAGACTGACCTGTACAGCCTCTGGGTTAGACGTTAGTAACTACTGGATGGCTTGGATCAGACAGGCTCCTGGAAAAGGACTGGAGTGGATCGCAACTATAACACATAACAGTGGCAGCACCTACTACCCTCAGTCAGTTCGAGGCCGGTTTACCATCTCCAGAAACAACAACATCAAGCAGCTGTATCTGCAGATGAACACTCTGAAGACGGAAGATTCTGCTGTTTATTATTGTGCTCGACAATCACAGTGACTGGAGTTGGTGGAGCAGCTGTACAAAATCCTACAGCACTCATTCTTACTGGGCTGATAGATTCAAAGTATTTTTCATTCACATTAAAAATTGTATTAATAAATATTATTAAAAAACATTAAATATAATTACAAGATTACATGTTCATAAAAGGGCTAAAGACTGCTCACCAAAGTGGTTGCTGAAATTAAACTTCATACTTTAATACTGAAATTCAAAATGATAAAACACAAACATTTGAGTACCACTGATGTATGACTGGCTTCAGAGATACATTTTTTAATGAGAGAATAAGATACTGATAAAATAATAATAATCATATTGCTCGATAATACAAACCAATTGAAAACAACAAGTTTCAGTTCCTGAGCAGCTGTGCACATCTGCAATCAATGAAACCATCAAAAATATTTCATGCAAAGCTGCAAACCAGCAGCATCGCTGAAGTTAACTTAAGTTTCATACCAGGGTCATTCCGTGTCATTTCATCAATTGCCTCCCACCTGACCATCTCAGAATGTCCTGAAAAAATTTGAGTACAAAGACGCACTTGTTAATAGGACAAATCCAAAATATTAGGTCTCTACTGTCAACAGTTTCCTCATGAAACATCATTGAATGAAGGGTAGTTTAGACGATTTTTGGCATCATACTCTGAAAAGCCATATTTAAATGGCATTATCTGGAAAACTATCTCACCTGTGGCCTTCAAAATTTCTACACTGTATATCTGTTACTAATAGCCTCCAGACATGAAATATCAGGGGTTTAGCTCAATGATAACCTAGTATGGTAGGTACTTAAAATGAGGCTTGTTGAAATAAAGTAGTACATTTGAAGAGTGGCTGAGCACCCATTTTTACAGATAAAAGACTTCTATCACTTCTGCCTCTATCTCTGGTGTTAGCTTAAACATTCTACAAAATATGGCCTCTCTTAGATTATTAGTTTCACAGATATTAAGGCTCAAAAATGGGAGTTAACACATCTTTGCCCAACTTCAGAGTCATATTCCAAAAAACGGACAACACCTATCAGGTCCAAACTTACTTTTTTTGAAAGATCATATTCTTGTTAAAATCATATAAAAAATCAGGAGGGTGTTTTGCCTCATTTTGTGGCAGTGATTTTTTAAAATCCTGATATTGGTGGGGTTTTTGTGGCTGGTTTTGGTACTGCATGTCCTAATAGCCTACCAGTAAACATCACAGGAGGGCAATTCAATTGTGTTTTTTACCATTTACCAAAGACTTACATGTGCCTAAATGCTACTGATAAATTTAGCCTTACGAAAACATTAAAATGTAGCACAGTTGTAGTTACAGAGGCAATAAGTCCTTGAATGTGAGTTAAACATGGTGAAAGCAGCTTTTAATGTCTTAAACCATGAACAAAAATAACATAATATTGAAGACTATATACTTAAAGTATGACAAAATGTACAAATACCACAACCAAATCAAATAATAATCTTAATTTGAGCATAAGATTTTACATTACAGTACAAAAGTCTCCAAAGTTTGATATTGAATAACAGTTTGTCTCTATGCTCAATGTGAGCAATCACACATTTTTCATCTTTTAGATCCAATTCCTTCGTCACATTAATTTGTCAGTCACTTTACAAATTGTCTAATGTACATCTCTGCTCTGTTGTGCTCATCTTTTTTGATGGCATACATGCGCCCAGTTTCTGTAGAGGGAACGTCAAATCTTGCAATTCTATGCTGCAGTGGGACATTGCACATCTTCTCTTCTTGGCCAGTAGAAACTCTTGGCAGGGCCATGTGGGTGCATGAACTGAACCAGTACATCTTCATCTTGATCGGAAACATCTGATACTTCCTATCCACCATTTCTGATCATAACTCACATATTGTCTCATAGTGAGCATAGAGACAAACTGCTATTCAATATCAAACTTTGGAGACTTTTCTACTGTAATGTAAAATCTTTATGCTCAAATTAAGATTATTATTTGATTTAGTTGTGTAATTTATATACTTAAAGTATGACAAAATGTACAGTCTTCAATATTATGCTATATTTGTTCATAAGACATTAAAAGCTGCTTTCAGCATGTTCAACTCACATCTAAGGACTTATTGCCTCTGTAACTACAACTGTGCTACATTTTAATGTTTTCGTGAGGCTAAATTTATCAGTAGCATTTAGTCACATGTAAGTCTTTGGTAAATGGTAAAAAACACATTTGAATTGCCCTCCTGTGATGTTTACTTGTAGGATAATAAGACATGCAGTACCAAAAACGGCCACAAAAACCCCACCAATATCAGGATTTTAAAAAATCACTGCGACAAATTGAGGCAAAACACCCTCCCAATTTTTAAATATGATTTTAACAAGAATATGATCTTTCAAAAAAAGTAAGTTTGGATCTGATACGTGTTGTCAGTTTTTTGGAATATGACTCTGAAGTTGGGCAAAGATGTGTTTACTTCCATTTTTGAGCCTTAATATCTGTAAAAATAATAATCTAAGAGAAACCATATTTTGTAGATTGTTTAAGCTAACACCAGATATAGAGGCAGAAGTGATAGAAGTCTTTTATCTGTAAAAATGGGAGCTCAGCCACTCTTCAAATGTACTATTTTATTTCAAAAAGCCTAATTTTAAGTACCTACCATACTAGGTTATCATTGAGCTACATCCCTGATATTCCATGTCTGGAGGCTATTAGTAACATATATACTCTGTAAAAAATTTGAAGGCCACAGGTGAGATAGTTTTCTAGATATTGCTGTTTAAAAATGGCTTTTCAGAGTATGATGCCAAAAACCGTCTAAACTACCCTTCATTCAATGATGTTTCATGAGAAAACTATTGACAGTAGAGACTTAATATTTTGGATTTGTCCTATTAACAAGTGTGTCTTTGTACTTGAATTTTTTCAGGACATTCTGAGATGGTCAGGTGGGAAGATTTTCAGAAATTTGATGAAATGACACGGAATGACCCACCATTAACATGATCCTGGCTGCTGTCTCTGCATTTCTGTTTACAGCAAATAAAGTCAGAAAGTCAGCAAAGAAATCAAGAATGCAATAATTACAAAAAAGCTGAACTCATGCATTTCATGTTTTTTAAATAACAATTACAGTGGGTACGGAAAGTATTCAGACCCCTTCAAATGTTTCACTCTTTGTTTCATTGCAGCCATTTGCTTAAATCAAAAAAGTTAATTTTATTTCTCATTAATGTACACTCAGCACCCCATCTTGACAGAAAAAAACAGAAATGTAGAAATTTTTGCAAATCTATTAAAAAAGAAAAACTGAAATATCACATGGTCATAAGTATTCAGACCCTTTGCTGTGACACTCATATTTAACTCACATGCTGTCCATTTCTTCTGATCCTCCTTGAGATGGTTCTGCTCCTTCATTGGAGTCCAGCTGTGTTTAATTGAACTGATTGGACTTGATTAGGAAAGGCACACGCCTGTCTATATAAGACCTTACAGCTCACAGTGCATGTCAGGGCAAATGAGAATCATGAGGTCAAAGGAACTGCCCAAGGAGCTCAGAGACAGAATTGTGGCAAGGCACAGATCTGGCCAAGACAAAGAATTTCACAGATCTGGCCAAGACAAAAGCATTTCTGCAGCACCCAAGGTTCCTAAGAGCACAGTGGCCTCCATAATCATTAAATGGAAGAAGTTTGGGACGACCACAACTCTTCCTAGACCTGGCCGTCCAGCCAAACTGAGCAATCGTGGGAGAAGAGCCTTGGTGAGAGAGGTAAAGAAGAACCCAAAGATCACTGTGGCTGAGCTCCAGAGATGCAGTAGGGAGATGGGAGAAAGTTCCACAAAGTCAACTATCACTGCAGCCCTCCACCAGTCGGGGCTTTATGGCAGAGTGGCCCAACAGAAGCCTCTCCTCAGTGCAAGACATATGAAAACCTGCATAGAGTTTGCCAAAAAACACATGAAGGACTCCCAGACTATGAGAAATAAGATTCTCTGGTCTGATGAGACTAAGATTGAACTTTTTGGCGTTAATTCTAAGCGGTATGTGTGGAGAAAACCAGGCACTGCTCATCACCTGCCCAATACAATCCCAACAGTGAAACATGGTGGTGGCAGCATCATGCTATGGGGGTGTTTTTCAGCTGCAGGGACAGGACGACTGGTTGCAATTGAAGGAAAGATGAATGCGGCCAAGTACAGAGAGATCCTGGAAGAAAACCTCTTCCAGCGTGCTCAGGGCCTCAGACTGGGCCGAAGGTTCACCATCCAACAAGACAATGACCCTAAGCACACAGCTAAAATAACAAAGGAGTGGCTTCAGAACAACTCTGTGACCATTCTTGACTGGCCCAGCCAGAGCCCTGACCTAAACCCAATTGAGCATCTCTGGAGAGACCTGAAAATGGCTGTCCACCATCCAACCTGACAGAACTGGAGAGGATCTGCAAGGAAGAATGGCAGAGGATCCCGAAATCCAGGTGTGAAAAACTTCACACCTGGGAACATCATTCCCAAGAAGACTCATGGCTGTACTAGCTCAAAAGGGGGCTTCTACTCAATACTGAGCAAAGGGTCTGAATACTTATGACCAAGTGATATTTCAGTTTTTCTTTTTTAATAAATTTGAAAAAATTTCTACATTTCTGTTTTTTTTCTGTCAAGATGGGGTGCTGAGTGTACATTAATGAGAAATAAAATTAACTTTTTTGATTTAAGCAAATGGCTGCAATGAAACAAAGAGTGAAAAATTTAAAGGGGTCTGAATACTTTCCGTACCCACTGTATATAGATAGAATACACAAAATAAACATTGACAGTTTAAGGCAAAGCTAATATATTTTCTTTTTTATTTCTGTAAATACGGGGACTCTTTATTAAAATATTACAATTAAGTGTGTCATTAAATTAAAATATGATTTCTAGGCATGTTTTCACCCTGCACATATAAACACACTGAACAGACTCTTATGGCTCAATTAGACCAATGTTGGTGTTTAACATGTGAAGAACAAGTTCAGCTACAGCAGAGACACTTCTGCTCGAACAGTGACTCTAAAAGGAACGAATCTGCAGCCTGAGGACACATCTGTGTATTACTGTGTCCGTCAGCCCCACAGTGATACAAACCACCAACAGACCTGCACAAATACTCAGCAACCATGTGACTCAGCCCCACACACACATTGTAAAAGTACAATTTTAAAAATAAGAAATGATCGAACCGCGTATGCGTGGAAAGTTACTTATGGCCTTCTCAGACGAAACACAGCCATCCTCAAACTGGGCCTTCAGTTTGATCTCAACTACGCAACACAACTAAACTAAACACAGTTGTGATGCTATCACGCGGACAAAATGTGTCCAGAAACCTATGAAAACCTGGCAAAATAATCAAAACACAAAAAAATTGTCACTGGAAGAATTTGAGGTTTTGTATTTGAACATTTTTTAAAGCCCAAGTTATGCTTCCGCGTCAACACAACGCAAGGGGGCTGGCCGACCCCTTACGTCCTTGCGGACCCCCCTTGCGTTCGACGCAAGGGCCTGACGTGCACCTCCCAAAAATCCTAGACGCGCGTCGAGGCGACGCAACGCAAGGGGGCTGGCGGACCCCTTACGTCCTTGCGGACCCCCCTTGCGTTCGACGCAAGGGCCTGACGTGCACCTCCCAAAAATCCTAGACGCGCGTCGAGGCGACGCAACGCAAGGGGGCTGGCGGACCCCTTACGTCCTTGCGGACCCCCCTTGCGTTCGACGCAAGGGCCTGACGTGCACCTCCCAAAAATCCTAGACGCGCGTCGAGGCGACGCAACGCAAGGGGGCTGGCGGACCCCTTACGTCCTTGCGGACCCCCCTTGCGTTCGACGCAAGGGCCTGACGTGCACCTCCCAAAAATCCTAGACGCGCGTCGAGGCGACGCAACACCAACGCAGCGGCATCGGCTGTGATTGGTCCGCTATCTACATCCGCTGGAGACCGCTATCCGGTTTCCACTCATAAACACCACCATTTAAACTTTTAAAAGGCTGCTTTTATTGTTTTCACCTCGTTTTATTGTTTGCAACTTGTCGCTTTTGCACAAAGAAATAAAACACCAAGTTCTGAAAAATTGTGGATGTTTAAAGCCGGAAAGTAAACAAATACGCTATAACAAGGCTAACGACGATATACGCCAAGAGTCTCGGTTGGTCAGTCATTCTTTACAAAAAAAAGAAAGAGCAGATGTCTGCGGCATCTCTCTGAGTCACTGTAATTACACCGCCTCGACACAAGGGGCACTGCAGCCATTGCAGCAGACTGCTTGGCGTGGTTGCATGAGCACGACGAAGAAGAAACAGCTTTGCCAGTGACAACAATCATGGCGGACTCGGAGGCAGAGAGCGAGCGTCAGAGGGAAACAGAGGCAGCCCGACCCATAGATAGTGCCCGACCCACCCATGACGAAGAGGAGGAGGAACTCATTCCAAAAAAGGGCGCTATGTCGGTTGCATGGAAGTTTTTCGGATTTAGAAAATCCGACAGTGAACAGAAAGTGATAGTCTGCAAAGAGTGTCGCGCGACGGTTGCTGCTGGAGGTGGAAACACCAGTAACCTATTCCACCACCTAAAGCTCAAACATGCAAAGCAGTTTTACGAAAGCCAAAAGATGTGTGACGCACCCGCCGCATCAAAAACAAAACTTGTCTGCGTAACCACAGATAACGCCACAGATAACGCCACCAACAACGTCAAAGCACTCCAGCTGAACGACTGGACACCGTCTTCATTTGGCAATCAGTGAGTATGCATGTAAACGTACGTGACTGGTAATCATGTTGGATTTTAATTGGATATTATTCAATGACAAATACCTCTCTGTTGTTTTACCCCAACTAGTTATAAGATACTGCACTGTGGTATTTGTATACCTTGGCATTTACAATAATTGGTCTCCAGGGGTCAGTATTATTATGAAGCCATGTTATGTAACCTGGACTATGTTGAACAGTTGTAAAGGTGTTTGAAAGATTTCACATTTTTGAAAAGAAATAAAAATAAACACTTTTCCAGAAAGACAGTTTGTTAAAATTAAGTGACACCTAAGCCTCAAAAATAAAGTTATCCTCAGTCAAAAATGTACAATAGTTATGATTATTAATTAATATATACATAATTGCAATTGCAAAATGATAATGCTTGCCGCTTGTCCTTAAGTGTAATAATTGTCAGCATCTGTCAACAATTTACCATATACATTTCTCCTCTGTGTTTATTGTAAACAGAAAGAAGTGTGAAAGAGCCACAAGTAGAACATGCCATTGGGGTCTGCAAAAAAGTTGTGAGTGCCTTCTGCAATTCCTGGAAAAGGAAGCATGAGCTGGCCACTGCTCAGGCAGAGCTGGGCTTGCCTGCTCACCAGCTCATAACAGAGACCCCATTAAGATGGGGCTCTCGACAACAAATGATTGAAAGAATCCTAGAGCAGGAGAAAGCTCTGACACAAGTACTTCGAGCTGACAGGAAGACCAGGCATCTGGTTCTGACATGGCAGGACATTGATGTACTGGAATCTGTTAGCAAAGCGTTGAGCCCTCTCATTGCCTTCAGATGCCTTGTCCGGCGAGCAGTATGTGAGTGTCTCATATTTAAAACCTGTGCTCCATCTTTTCAGTGAGCAAGTTCTTAAGCCACAGGATGAAGACGTTGATCTCACCAAGAAAATCAAAGCAAGCATTCTGAAGTACCTGGATGAAAAATATGCTGACCCATCCACCCAGGAACTGCTTGAAATGGCTTCCCTTCTCGACCCTCGCTTCAAAATCACCTACATAAAGCCAGAGAAGGTGGACTACATAAAGACCACAGCTGCTGCAGAGATAGAGAGTCTGGTGGCTGAACAGGAAATGTCTGCAGGCCCAGGGGGAGACTCCATACCACCAGCTTAAGCTGCCACAGAGGTGCCAGAGAATCCTGCTAAGAAGAAGAGGAGTTTGGGCATCTTCTTCAAGATTGCATCACGCCAAGACAAAACTGTCCCTCAGTCAGGCAGACAGTCCATTGAACTGGAGCTTAACAGGTACCTTCAAACAGTGGAGGCTGATGGGGAGACCAACCCCCTGGAATGGTGGAGGCAGCACGAGGCCAATTTTCCACAAGTGGCAAGCCTGGCAAAGAAATACTTGTGCATTCAAGCCACACGTGCCCCATCAGAGCGTGCTTTTAGCACAAGTGGTAACATTATAACTTGCCGCAGATAAGCACTGAAACCAGAGAGAGTTAATCAGCTGGTGTTTCTTGCACACAATCTGTAATTGCTATACGCAATTGCCAGACATTTGCACACTAGTGACAGTGTCCTTCAGAAGATTTCGGAGATGCTGTGATACTGCTGTGAACAGTTGTATGCACGTTACCTTGTGTAAAACTTGAAAATACTTTTTTTGTTATTGTTTTGTTATTTGTAGTTAGTTAAAGTTAAAGCTGGAGTTCAAATATTTACCAGACATTTGCACATTCTTTGTGGCTTATTATTTATTATATTATTATATTTTCTTTAAAATAATGTTATGCTGCTGTGAGCAAATAAAAATAAAAGGAAAATGATCGAATGCGACAGTATGGTTATTTTAAGCCATTAATAGAATTTACAGGGGGAAAACCATACCGTGATATATACCGTTACCGTGATATGAAATTATTCATACCGTGATATAAGATTTTGCTCATACCGCCCACCCCTAGTGTGATAGATGCTTTCTCCAGATCGACGATGAGCTGTTCCAACGTCACACCCTCCACGCATGTAAGCCGGTGTCCTGCTCCACGTTCCTCGGGTTTGGGCTCTGGCTCGCCATCAGAATCGTTTCATACACCAAAATAAAACCAACCTGCATAGAGCAGCAGTTTTATATCTATTGTTAATCTCTTTCTCTTTTTTTACATTTATCTAAATCAACTGCACAGTATTTATTCTCTTTTTAAATCTTAAATCAATGAACTTGACTATTCACATTGACAATGTTTCATATACAGCTATAAAATGAATTTTTAACAGCCAACAGACATAAAAGTGTGTAATATGAAATGTTTTTAACTGTTTTTAGCTTTAACCACCGCAGAGTGCACATAAAATATGAATTAAACCACATATCAATCATGTTTAAGAATGATTAACCGAATTACTGTCCCTCACTAACTCAAATGCACACAGCTGCACGTGTTTCAGCTCGCAAAACCAGCTTGGTTAGCTGTTTAGCATTAACTAGCATTTTAGCCATAGCACGAGGCAAATAGCAATATAGCTCGATTAGCACTGATAACTTCCACACAGAAATACAACATTAACCACATTCTCAACTCAAATACACACTCTTACATACCTCCGGGTGGTTTTGAACAATTTCTCAGAAACATATCGACACATACTAAGGACTTATTCATGAAATGAGTTAGCATTAGCCGTGGTCGGCATCCGCTAGCATGCTATGCTGAGCGCTAATTGTTGCTACTCACCGGAGTTTTTCCTCGACAAAACACAACAACACGGTAATGTCCGGTGCTCCAAAAAAAACTCCTCACGGATTGTGGATACCTCACGGATCAATAACTCAAGACAAAATAAAGTTTTAACCACGTTTAGTCTAGCTATTAACATTAGCAAGCTCTCTTCTCGGCTAGTGTGTCTGTCCTCATCGGCATCAGTGAAGGAAAAAAAACAAGCAGGGGATACAAGGAACTACGAGAGTGAGCGGCGCTTGCGTGTGTGGAATACGCACCCTGCTGGTGAAATAAAGGAAATACATCTACAAAACTCAAACTAAAGGGTGTTACAATTTGTATTTAGATTTTTAGAGAAGAGGAATAATTCCGCTTTCATGCAAAGATTTAGGCAGTTAGCCGAACAATTGGCAAAACCAAATATTGTAAAATATAGAAAATTTGTATCCATTCAAAAGTATGTACATTTGAAAAATGAAACTGTCATCTGCTTATTCAAGATTTCAAGGCAAGAATTCAACCGAAAAAAAAAAAAAAATCCACTTAAACAAGAAGCATCCTACTGTATTTTACAATCCAAATAGTTGCCAGGTATTTGGTAATTTTCCATTGTCGCTGCACTTCGAAAACTCAAATAATATGTAATTACATCTGCTTTCCATCTTCTATTTTTAAACCTGTAGAGGGCGGTCCATGCAAAATCTTCCTTCCTTATAATAACGCCATGAACCGCTCACATATCACTCACAACAGAACAACTGGATAATCTAACAAACATTCAGATCAAAACACTGGATTGCAGTGTTTATTAAGAAATGGAAAATATGATATCTTGGAGTTTATTTTTTATAGTTTCCATCATGGTAAGGATAATTTCTGCTTTAAAACACAAAGACAATCTTTTCTTTCTTACCTGTGATAAGCGTGTTGGATGAATCTATTTGTACTTGCAGGAGTTTGGAGTGAGATCAAACTGGACCAGTCTCCCTCTGAGGTGAAAAGACCTGCAGAGACAGTGAAGATGTCATGTGTTATATCTGGTTACAGCATGACAAGCTACGATATTAACTGGATACGACAGAGGCCAGGGAAAGGTCTGGAGTGGATTGGGTGGATGGACACAGGCACAAACTCTGCAAGCTATGGCAGCTCCTTTCAAACCCGTTTCATCATGACTGAAGATGTTCCCAGCAGCACCCAGTACCTCCAGGTCAATAGCCTGACAGCAGAGGATTCTGCTGTTTACTACTGTGCTCGTGATAGCACAGTGACTGAACACAGTGGAGCAGCTGCACAAAAACCTTCACTGACAACAAACAGCAAAGTGACATTAATGACATCCAGGTTTCCATCTACAAAGCCCTTTAAACCATAGAAATGTAAAGTAGACATATCAACCTCGTGACCACACGTTTGTTCTCTCTTCCCTCACAGTTATAGACAGTGTTCTTTCCATTATCAAAGCATGATTTAACATTACATTACCCATGTCACACTCACAAGAACACACCATGAAATATAAGAAATCTTTTTGAAAAGAAGAGGCTGGATCAGAGCTGGAGTAGAGAGATGAACTATCCATGATCTAAAATAAAGCTATTTAAAATGTTGGTGGATAGTAAAACGTGAGATGACAGTAAAGCAATTTACAAAAATTAGCTAATCTGCAGCCATATATGCTTACAGGGGGCAATGAGACAGCAAAATTAATATTCTTTAACTAAATATTGTTGGTAAATGTGTCAGACTTCTGAACTAAAACTAAAATGTTGATGTTTTATTCAAAGAAATGCCAGAAATGTGGTTGTGGTGTTGTACATTTTGTGCAAGTCGAAGTAAAACATGATTTACTTCAAACTTTATATCAGTTGGAGGACTTGGAGGCATGATGCCAGAACACAGATTCACCAGTTTCACCAAACAATACACTGAAAGCCAGGTGCATTCTGGTTCTCTGCTCACTGTGAGGAGGAGTCAATGCAAAACTCAGAGATCCTCCACCTGTACTTATCCGACAGCACAGAGGAGGCCAGAGAACGGTGAACACGGCGTAACATGATGGACTGTAGGACAGGACTGCTGATTTTAGCTATCTGCTGGGCAGGTGAACGTTGTCACTATTATTCTCTTGGTGATAATTTAGTTAGAAAAATATCTCACATTATGAGTATCGACTTTGTGTGGCTCTGTGGTGATTTAACTGCTTTTGTCTCAAGGTGTTTCCAGTCAGACTCTGACTGAGTCTGAACCGGTGGTGAAGCGACCTGGAGAATCCCACAAACTGACCTGTACATATGCAGGGATATCAGATAGCAGTGCTGATATTGGCTGGGTAAGACAAGCTGAAGGGAAAGGACTGGAGTGGATTTCCTTTATTTCTGCTCCGGGTGGAAGCACCAAAACGTATTCGACCTCAGTCAAGGATCGCTTCACCATCTCCAGAGACAACGACGTGGACCAGGTGTATCTGCAGATGAACAGTCTGAGGACTGAAGACTCTGCTGTTTATTTTTGTGCCCGAGCATCACAGTGATACAGGAAGCCACAAAGCTGTACAAAAACCCCTGCAGATGTCACTGGTAGAGTTATTTAAAAAAATAAATAACATTGGAGTAATTTCTCATTTAAACACCCATAAGTCACGTCATGCTCTATTAATCACAGGTAAAATAATTAAAAAAAATATCTGTGTGAATGGATGAATGTGGATTGATTTAAAAAATGCAAATTAGTAGCTTATAGATACATTATTAAATATAGTTTAGTTGATAGGTTTTGTTTTATTCTTACCCTCTGCTAACAATACCCAGTGCAGAAAAGAGCGTTTGGTTTTTGTATTAGGGTTTATCATTGTGACGGTTTGGGGTGGGCACTGAGATATAGATCCATACAAAAACCTAAGAGCAACAATCTTACAATCTCCCATTCTTGTGATGAAAAACAGGACATGACAGAATGTTTCTCATTTGAACATGAGGTAACTACTCTGTTGATCATGTTTAACAAGGAGATTTGTAATTAAACGTAAATTAATTTGTAATCTAAAGTCACAGTCAGTGCGCAGATGGAAATGTCATCCAGTAAATATTAACTTTAACAACTGATTAAGAATCAGAACAAAACATATGCGGACATGATAAAACCAGAGTATTATTTTGATCAGGATTTCTTAGTTTTTTTTAGTCACTTATTGAGGTTTTCATGCATTTTTCTGTTACGTCAGGTTTTTGTTGAAGCAGTGAGTGGAGATGCAACACTGTGCTTATTTCGACTACTGGGGCCAGGGCACTGCCGTCACAGTATCTACAGGTAAGTCACATGGAAACATTATATTTGTAGTTTATTTGTATTTTATAAACGTGATATCTGGTGTTAGAGATGTTTAGCTCCTGGTCTTTAATGTACAACCTAGAAAGCAGAGCAGACAGATGTTTTTTAACGCAGCTGTTTCTTAGAAAGCATTTTAAAAATGGATTCTTCGGCATTACCACTTAATGCCCGGCAATGGATGAAAGTTAGTCTTTTTATTCACATTATTGTGTGAAATACATGTTCACTATGTGTTTCAATGATAAAGCTGAACACTGAACAAAGGCATTTGACTTTCATATAGTATGTAGTAGATATATTATAGTTTCTATCACGTCAAGTGACTTGTAATTCTTTCCAACAAGTTATTTATTTGTTATTTTAGTTTATTTTTTATTTTTACTAAAATAATAAATTAACTTATAATTACAAATTGTAAAAAGAGGACTTTAGCCTACAAAACAAAGCAGTGGTTTTGATTATGAATGTTGGCAGAAGCCATTGTATTAACATGCTCAGGTCTAATGTTGTATAATTGTGTGCTATTATCAAAAATGTACTAATATCAAAGAAATTGTACTTGAAATAGTCATAATTGCTAGTGTGCCACAAATAATAATTTTCACATTGATATTATCATGACATAATATTATTTAACAATTTCTTCCGTTATTAGTTACTGTGAAATATTATTATTTAATTGTTTTAGATAAACCTGGCATAGTTCCTGGAAAAAATAGTTCCAGACAATGATGCTGATTCTCTTGGTTATAATGATTACAAAAAGCTTTGGTTTGGTGCAACTCAGGGGAAATAATGTTTTAAATTAATTAATTTACATATTTTGACAAAATATTACATTGTATAAATTCAGATCCAGTTTGTTTATATATGTGTGCTGAGCAGATAAGGAGAAATAATCAATAGGACATATTATTCATTAAAATGATTTCTTAGTTTCATCATTGACATGTTCTGTCTTATAAAACTCTTTCACAGAAACAACTACATCACCGACTCTGTTCCCTTTGGTTCAGTGTGCTCCTCCGAATGAAGGTCCAATCACTGTTGGTTGTCTTGCAAACGACTTCTACCCAGAAAGTCTTACTTTCCAGTGGACTGATAACAGTGGGACCACCCTGACTTCTGCACAATATCCTCCAATTATGAGAGGCAATAAATACACAGGAGTCAGTCTGCTCAATCTATCAAAATCAGACTGGGATTCAAGAAAGCCTTTTAACTGTTCTGTGACTCACCTTGGAGGCCCCCAAAGTGTGATATTGGAAAAAGGTATGTGATTTTTAACTGACCATCATGGCTCTCACTTTGTATGTCTGAGTCCACACGAATCACCTTGTTAATCTTGTTATTCTTGAAATGTTCAGAAATCATTTCTGTTTCTCGTGTTTAACCTCAACTTAACTTTAACCTTTTTCTTCCACATGCTTAGACGACGCGCCTCCAACAATAGCGCCTCCACCAAAGGTAACTTTGCTAGCACTGCCAAGTGGTGATGATCAGGATCTAGTGTGTACAGTCCAGGAGCTTCTACCGCAAGAACTGACAGTCGAATGGACAAAATATGATCGTAACACCAAGAGGGAAATCCCTCAAACTTTCTCCACTGATTGGACCCCCGAATTAATGGAAAGCACATATACAGCATTCAGTGTCCTGAAGGTCAAGAACAGCGACTGGGACAGCGACGCTGTTTACACGTGTAAGGTGACGCACCAACAAAACATATATAAAAGGACTGTCTCTAAAGGTAAAGGGCTACAACACACATTAAACAATTATGTTGTACTGTAACTCAGAGTAAACTGTTCATAATACAGTAGGCTATAACAAAGTTTTACTGTTGCACCTAATTGGTTTTCTCTCTTATCTTTTGTGCAGTTCCCATCAAATTGACACTGAATCAACCAATTGCCAAAGTAATTTTCAACAACCAACAGGCAAAGTTGCAATGTATCTTGTCCGGACTGCACCAGATCAGTGGAACAATCAGTTGGAAAATCAATGGACAAGATGTGACGGCCAACATCAATGAAGAGACTGTTGAAGACAGGAAAATCAGCACGATGATTCTTGGTTTATCAGAGTGGCAGGGAGTCAAAAACTTGGGGTGTGCTGCCACTGGAGATCTGACAACAATAACTCAAGAGCTGACTGTCAACAGAAAAGGTATGTTACCGAGTGACAGCGACTGATGGTACAACAGTCATCTGTAAATCTGGGGAGGCAGATAATTTACGCTCACAAAACACATCACAATCTACGTACGGCAAATGTAAAGCTTAAATATGAACCTCCTTGGTGAACCTAGTTTCTCTTTCAGATGGGATCGTGCCACAAGTAACTGTCCACATCCTTCCAAATGAGGACCTCAACGGAACGGAGGTCACGATGGTGTGTCTGGTTTCGAGTCCTGTGCTGCAGGATTTCTACATCGCCTGGTCAGAACAAAGTGGACAAGCCGCCAGCAACTATTCTGATGGCATTAACTTCCCCCCGCAGAAGACCAAACAAGGCTACTCAGTTACAAGTGTTTACACCACTACCAAGAAAAAGTGGACCGACTTCTACAAGTTCTCCTGCAACGTCTGGCCTGCTGGTGGCAATGTGGCTATAATAACCCGGGAGGTGTCTCATACCTCGTGTCAAAGTAAGGAATATTAGATTCAGCTTTAAATGTGGCGTTTTGAGCTCATGTCTTGTTATGTCCGTCTGTTCTCTCTGCCATGGGAACCTGCCTTTGTGCTTGTAAAAAATATGTCAACCGTCAATTTACTTCTGTTCGTCATCATGTTGTGTTTTCATCCGTCTTTGTTACATTGTCTAACGGCTTGTCAAGTGTGCTGACTGTTTCAAATAAATGTTTCATGGAGACACTGTTGTTACATGTTTATGAATTATTTCACTGTTTTAAAACAAAGTTGGTATGAGTAGTTTTCAGGGATACCTCACAGCAGTATAAAGCACTGTTCAGATAGATTAACGGCCACGTGATCAGTGATTTATGCCTGATTCCAGTTTCGGAGCACTATTCAAGAGAGAAAAGGACATATGTGTGTTATGTTAATAAATAAATAAAAACTGACAAATACACACACACCTAACTGCCTATACCTTCCTCTCAGATTTTATTCCAGAGTCAAAGCTGAATTTGGCTATGAACTGCATAAATGATGACATTGAGGAGGATGAGTACAACAGCCTGTGGTCCACAACCTCCTCCTTCATATTCCTCTTTATATCCTCTTTGCTCTATAGCATGGTATTCAGCCTGGTCAAGGTAAACATGTAGGCTTTCTCTGCCTTTCAGTTGCATTAAGGACTAAATATTCTTGATATAACATATTACATAATAGAGTATTCAGACATTGACTGAAAATGAGTTTGACTACGTATATTACAAAATATAAAATGATGCTTAGTCTTGTAAATAAGAAAAATGCTGCACATGAAGGAAAAAACATTTTACCTAATATATATATATATATATATTATAATATATATATATATATATATATATATATATATATATATATATATATATATATATATTATAATTATTATTATTATTAATTAAACAAATATGTAATTGACTATCAGACTGTCATGTCTGAAAAGTATTGACACCAAATCTTTCTTTGCTTGTGAATTGCTTTCTCTCGCGCTTTAACAAACCTGTTATATTACAGCTTTATTGTGTACATTTTGATTGAAACAATGACACAGAAAAGTGGTGCAAAATTGCATCACTTTCAGTGAACAAAGTTTATTTGCACGGCCAAATAGAACAGATGTGACGGATCAACATTTAGCAGCAGCAGCAGAGTGAAGAGCCTCCCCAGCCACAGAAAATGTGCTGGTTGGTGTGTTTTAAATGGCTCAATACCATACTGATATTCATTGAATTAAACAAAGATCTTCACAATCTTGAAGTACGTTTAAGTAATAAACCATAGTTACAATGTCCTGGTGAATGAGGATTAACCATTTTATGCAATTTGCTTCAGTCCAACATTAAATTGACAGAATTGCCCAGAAGCAAAATTGCTGGCCCAAACGGTATTTAATTGTTCGTTTGTTTGTTTGTTTCCCAGATGAAGAGACCAAGATGAAATGGATGCACAGCATGGATGACTGCAGATCTTCATTTATGTTTGTCGTTTTTTATTGAGTTATAAAAACATGTAAATAGATGATAATATGTGCTTGATTAAATGATTGTTTTATATAAATAATTACCTAAGTAATTGATTTCTCTGTAACCCGTAAAAAAAATAAAAATTCTTAATCATTGATATGAATAAAGAAGTTATTGATCACTTGTCTTGAACACTTTTAGGGTCATCAAAATATAAGTTAAGTGTATATATATATATATTAAATATTAGTAGTAGTTAAGTATATATATATATATATATATATATATATATATATATATATATATATATATATATATATATATATATATATATAGTTTCATCTTGTACCTCCCTTTAATTCAATAGATACTTACAATTAAGAAGATGTGGACAGCCACATTAAAGAGAATATGAATATAAGTAATAACATGCTTGTGTTAAACTTCAACACCACATTTAATCTAAGAAAATCTAATACAACACCACATCAAGTCAGCATACCAGAAACGTCTGTTATCAGTTAAGTTCTGAAGGTCTTTCGATTTCCTGGCGTTTCTAAACATATCATTTTTAGACAGTCACTTCCCCTCTCTCGCTACACCTCAGGGAGCGCACCTGTAGAAGTGACATTTTATGGAAACCGTCAGAGCTACAAATAAACTTCCTCGAAACAAGAAACCCATCGTTCACCGCATATATTTGCATACCAGAAGTGGCTAACGTGCATATCCAGACACATCCCTGGCAACACAAACATCTGTGAAATACCATGAGGTAGCAAGATGAATTAACATAGATATCAAATCATTTCATGCTGAGTTGTACGTTCATCATTAACATGAAGATTGATAGTTTCATATTAGCGTTATTCCTGCTATCGAGAACATAATGGAAGCAAACTGCAAAAGGAGTTGGAAACCTCACCAGACATATTTATAGCATCCAAAGTAGATAAGTGAGGTGCAACATAATTGCTTGACATGAAGCTTTTAAAGGGCAAGATATTTTCCTTTCCAAATAGCCAAATGTATTAATTCATATTTATAAATTAATGAAATCAAGAGGGATCTGGAGAATTGGACTAAAAAAACAAAACAAAACACAATTTCCCAGAAGAAATTCTTCTTTGGTACTCTTTTATATATATATATATATATATATATATATATCCGTCCCGAGAACCGTATACGCGCCGCCCAGAATACTGCCCGTAAATAGGCAAACAAACCCCGCCGAACAGTCGCCACTGACGGCCCCGATAATGTCTGAACAAGTGAATCACCTGGTATTTTTTGCGAATAACTTAAAAAAGTCTGTAGCCAAATAAACTGCAGCCAGCCAGATCTTTATGTGAGCGAAACAATTTGTTAATGGGCCGTTAATGGCTGGTAGGATGAGGGTTTGTTTTTAGGCCTGCCTTTATTTTGTCTTTTCAGTTTAGCCTGACTGGCTTATTTGACTTTATTTTGATGAAACCGAATGCATACACAGTTTGTGTCTGACCTTAAATAAATAAAGCAAATATCGTTGCCTGCCTATTGACTTTGACTGATACACTGCCCTCTGGTGGACAAAACATATACAACTTACCATACCATATAGGTCTTACTGAAGGCATTTAATGGTCAAAATATAATTAACCAATATTCGAATATATTCGAATATTAATATTAATAAACAAACGAACTTCGAATATGATTTTTGGGCAAAAGTCAAAGCCCTAATATATATATATATATATAGTGGTTATTTGTATAAAAACAAACAATATTTATTAGGAAATTGATGATTGTATTTTTTTTTTTTAATATTTGCTTTGATTAATGCAAATGCCAAGGGGGGGAATTAGTAGTTTTAGTTATGTATAATAAGCTGTTTGGAGCGTGTGTTAGGAAGAAAAATAAGTCATAATAATAATTTCATATTGCAAACATCTCCTTCAAACAACAGTATTTAAGATGAGATAAGAAAAACCTGTATTAGTCCTTTACAATAATACAGCAGCAAAGAGGATAGTGCAACAACAAGAGGTTTTATATCTTGGAGGGACACATGGTGAAAATGCCAGCTGGTTAACAGAAGAAAAGTGAATGAAGACTGCCATCTTGTGGCAAAGGGTTTGTGAAAACTTGGAAGAGACATGAATGAGAACAGTATTTAAGATGACATAACAAAAACCTGTATTAGTCCTTTACAATAATACAGCAGCAAAGAGGATAGTGCAACAACAAGAGGTTTTATATCTTGGAGGGACACATGGTGAAAATGCCAGCTGGTTAACAGAAGAAAAGTGAATGAAGACTGCCATCTTGTGGCAAAGGGTTTGTGAGAACTTGGAAGAGACATGAATGAGAACAGTATTTAAGATGACATAAGAAAAACCTGTATTAGTCCTTTACAATAATACAGCAGCAACGAGGATAGTGCAACAACAAGAGGTTTTATATCTTGGAGGGACACATGGTGAAAATGCCAGCTAGTTAACAGAAGAAAAGTGAATGAAGACTGCCATCTTGTGGCAAAGGGTTTGTGAGAACTTGGAAGAGACATGAATGAGAACAGTATTTAAGATGACATAAGAAAAACCTGTATTAGTCCTTTACAATAATACAGCAGCAACGAGGATAGTGCAACAACAAGAGGTTTTATATCTTGGAGGGACACATGGTGAGAATGCCAGCTGGTTAACAGAAGAAAAGTGAATGAAGACTGCCATCTTGTGGCAAAGGGTTTGTGAAAACTTGGAACAGATGTGAATGAGAACAGTAAACACCTGCATAGATTTATGTGCTTATATTATGTACACATAATTATGTACCATGTATCATTTGTGTACTTGACAGTGTTGACCACCAATAAAAAAGCCACACATTAGTGTGTCATGACAGCAGCGTGTGCAGGGTGGAGTGTTTCTATGGAGTTATATGACAGTGCAGAATGATGGCCACAGTGATGCATCAGATGTAGTTCTCATACGGAAGACAGGTGAGACGTGACCAACAAACGTTTTACATGAAAAGCATGGATTTATAAATACTGACAATAACGTGATCTTACAGAAGGGCTTGAGCATGTGGCACTTTGTATTTGGTTTACTGAAAAATCATTCTGGGTTTTATCCTGAAAAAAAAGAAGAAAAAAAGGAGACACTCCAAACAAAAAACTAGACTTAATCGATAATTTTTAAATATAGGCCCTATACTAAGAGACAGCATTAAACTAAAAATTACAATGCGTTGGGTTCACCAAACCTTTGGATGATATGCTTAAAAACTAGGAATTAAATATTTATAGTCCCATCACAGCCTAATGATCTTATGTTATGTTTTATTTCTCATTCAAATAAGGCGATTTATTCGTCATTTGTCCACAATTTTACTGCAAAATTAATCTGTATTATTAGGCTATATCTGTGCAGCACTTTTCAACAACAATATCAGATTAATAAATAAGTAATAATTAAAAAAACATCATCTGGGAACTTTTGCACTGCAGACACTTTATACTCCAACATCACTTGTTACAGCAAGTTACAAGTTAGAGCGTTAGTGTGTTGTGATGCCCACTAGCCAGTGTCCTCGGTAGCGTTTTTGTATGGAGATATATTACAGTGCAACTACGGGGGTAGCAGCCACAGTGATACATCATGTGACAAAAACTTCTGAACTGAAGCCCGACGTCAAGTAAAAGAAGAGATCAGATAAATTCCCCAAATCCCTGTGCATAAAGGTAATATTCAATGGACTCGTGGAAAGGTAAATAGCAATCATGAATCCATAGAATTCATTTTTGTTGTTTTATTCAGCAGCAAAATAAGGACAATTATAACACCTCAAGAAAAGTTTTTTTTTTTGTCATGCTTTGTATCACAGTTTGTATGTTTCACATACTGAAAAAAATTTAAGAAGATTAAATATAATGTAGGTGCTAAGCTATCAAAACAATATAAAGAAAAAGGTAATGCCCACACGATTGTGGTATACAAGCATAAGCTTTCTTCTTTGACATACTGAAAAACAACATAACTAATTACAGTTATTATTATTATTATTATTATTATTATTATTATTATTATTATTATTATTATTATTATTATTATCTAATACATTTTATTTTTGGGTGCCTTTCAGGACACTCAAGGACGACTTTAAATAATCAAAACAGATGCATAACAGTAAAAACAGAACAGATAAATACAAAGCAATGAAAAACAACAGACTAAAGGAAGAACAGGTACAAATACTTAATTTAATTATTACTTAATTTGACGTAAGTAAGTTTCCAATAGGTATTTAACTATCAAAATAACTACAAATGCTACCCATCTTCTTTAACTTGCTAAAGATGACCCCTTTGTGTTGGGTCACCCAAACTTTGGAAGATGCCTGAAAAACGATTCTGGAAGTAATATATCATCCTGTCAGAGGCTATAGATCTTGTTTGATGCTACATTAGTTTTGTTTCTCATTCAAATTAGGTTGATTTCATTAAAAAAAAAAATTAACAAAAATTATAATAATTATTTTTTACCGGAAAACTATTCCAGATTCCTTCCACATGATTATACCTTAATATACAGTATGTGTTAACATAAATTAAGAGCATTTGTACTCGGTATTGGCAAGTACTGCAGGGTGGAGTTTTTGTATGGAGATATATCACAGTGCAATATGGGAACCACAGTGATATATCATGCAACAAAAACCTTCTTCCACTGAGAAGGAAATGCTGGATATGGTTCTGATACAGAAAACAAGTCATACGGTGAGAATGACTTCTGCTGCTTGTACGGACTCAACAAATATCTTTTATGAAAGAACAAACAGGTTTAAAGGCCGAGAATAATGTAATGTCTTGATCTTAAAAGTGATCCCTAACACACAGGGGATCATGTAAATATTAACAAAATCAAATAATAAAATAAATCAGTGATAAGGTCAATTAAATTAAAGTAGGAAAAATAAAAATATATATGGAGTTTTCATAGTTTAATGTTAAAAGTTGAAAATATAGTGACTACTACTGCTGAGTACAAAATACTGACATTGCACTATGCAATGGTTTTTGTTTGGGTATCAGGCACTGTGTATGGAGTGGGGGGCTGGACACAGTGATATATGGTAAGACAAAAACCTGCTGAACTAATCTGAGGCAGAAAGGCAATGAGGCTAATGAAAAAAGAACATAATATTATTGACAAAATCAGGCAATTTCCCAAATGTTTTAGAGACAAGAAATGTGGAAGGGTGAAATGTTATTTGTTTTTCCAGATTTATCCTGTAAGAAAAGCTTAATTTGTTTTTATGCTTTGTAAGATATTTTCACATACTTTAAAAATAGCACAATAGCAATAACAGTATTTCTGTTTCTATTGTGAAGCTCTTTCCCAGAATGTCTACAACATAAACACAAAAATCATCAGGGAAATCAGGCTTTCAAAGGCTAAACCTAAAATAAAATGAAAATGAAAGGTGAGATGTTATTTAATGATTTCATAGTTTTGCCGAAAAAAGGGACTGAAATGTCATAAATACTCTTGCTGAAAGACAAAGACTACAAAATACTGACTGTGCAGCCATTTACCATATCAAAAAGGTTAGGAATCAACAAAGTCATTAGGTTTCATCATCTGGAGACCATGAATGTCTGTACATAATGTCATCGTGATCTATCGAACAGTTTTGACAGCCTGGATCAACGTGTTGTACAGACTGAACAACCAGACCAACTTTTCCATTCCTACAGCCATGGCTATGCAATCACCAAGATGTGATATGAAAAACAACTGAAAATGTAGGTTCAAACTGTACAATTAAAAGAAAATTGAGAAAAAGTTGAATGCCGTTTCATGTCTGCCCCTGCTGAGTATATATGGTACGAGCAATGCACCGTATCAGCTACGAACGGTTTTTGTATGAGTATGTGACACTGTGTATGGGGGCAACCACAGTGATGTATGGTAATACAAAAACCTGCCCTGAACTGAGGCGCCTCCTCACTGTGCCTTAAGAAAATAGAAGACCAGGTAGTGTAGTTTCACAATATTCATGTTTTGTATCAGTAAATATAATATATTTCACATATTACAGACAAACAATCATAAAAAGACTGATTTGTGACTATTTTGATGTCAGACTAATTAAAGTAATGTTTTAAATAAGTGAATTGTCACAAATGAAAGATCCAATGAACATTTAATTATCACATTAACTACCATTTCCTACCCATAACTGTAAGTGTCCATCTATGCTAACACACACACAGTGTAAAACTCTATACAGTTAGACTTAAATGAGAGATACTATCAAAAGAGAAATGAAAATGTCCGAGCGTTTCAGACTTGTGGTTATCAACATCCTTCCTGGTTAATATTTATGTAACATTGAGAAAAAAAATCTTCGCCATAACAGGTGCTTCCGCAAAAAACTGAAGCTTCAGACTGAAGGCTCACACACCACAAGTGAAAATAGACATTGTGATACGATACAAAGAAGAAGGCCAGAGAAACTGGATTTGTATGTTTTCAACATGAAAAAAATTAATAATTCACTCTGATACCATTTGTTTACACCATGGTATGTTGATTATTAGTCATTATAAAAATCATGTATACTAGAGCTACTAAATGGGGTTGAGGAGTTTAAGCATTCAATAAAAGATGAAAACAAAAATGACTAAAACACAGTGCTGAGCCCTATGACCATTATTATTATTATTGCTGTTAAATATAATATAATACTTATTTTCCAAATAGCGCTTCGGTAGAATACATTTGGCTATTTGGAAAGGAAAATATCTTGCCCTTTAAAAGCTTCATGTCAAGCAATTATGTTGCACCTCACTTATCTACTTTGGATGCTATAAATATGTCTGGTGAGGTTTCCAACTCCTTTTGCAGTTTGCTGCCATTATGTTCTCGATAGCAGGAATAAAGCTAATATGAAACTATCAATATTCATGTTAATGATGAACGTACAACTCAGCATGAAATGATTTGAAATCTATGTTAATTCATCTTGCTACCTCATGGTATTTCACAGATGTTTGTGTTGCCAAGGATGTGTCTGGACATGCATCATTCTAATTTTTAAATATAGGCCCTATACTAAGAGACGGCATTAAACTAAAAATTACAATGCGTTGGGTTCACCCAACCTTTGGATGATATGCTTAAAAACTAGGAATTAAATATTTATAGTTACGTCAGAGCCTAATGATCTTATGTTATGTTTTATTTCTCATTCAAATAAGGCGATTTATTCGTCATTTGTCCACAATTTTACTGCAAATTTAGTCTGTATTATTAGGCTATATCTGTGCAGCACTTTTCAACAACAATATCAAATTAATAAATAAGTAATAATTAAAAAAAAGATAATCTGGGAACGTTTGCACTGCAGACACTTTATACTCCAACATCACTTGTTACAGCAAGTTACAAGTTAGAGCGTTAGTGTGTTGTGATGCCCACTAGCCAGTGTCCTCGGTAGCGTTTTTGTATGGAGATATATTACAGTGCAGTATACTACAGTGGGGTAGCAGCCACAGTGATACATCATGTGACAAAAACTTCTGAACTGAAGCCCGACGTCAAGTAAAAGAAGAGATCAGATAAATTCCCAAATCCCTGTGCATAAAGGTAATATTCAATGGACTCGTGGAAAGGTAAATAGCAATCATGAATCCATAGAATTAATTTTTGTTGTTTTATTCAGCAGCAAAATAAGGATAATTATAACACCTCAAGCAAAGCTTTTTTTGTCATGCTTTGTATCACAGTTTGTATGTTTCACATACTGAAAAACAACATAAACTAATTACAGTTATTATTATTATTATTATTATTATTATTATTATTATTATTATTATTATTATTATCTAATACATTTTATTTATGGGTGCCTTTCAGGACACTCGAGGACGACTTTAAATAATCAAAACAGATGCATAACAGTAAAAACAGAACAAATAAATACAAAGCAATGGAAGAACAGGTACAAATACTTAATTTAATTATTACTTAATTTGACGTAAATAAGTTTCCAATAAGTATTTAACTATCAAAATAACTACAAATGCTACCCATCTTCTTTTAACTTGCTAAAGATGACCCCTTTGGGTCACCCAAACTTTGGAAGACGCCTGAAAAACGATTCTGGATGTAATGTATCATCCTGTCAGAGGCTATAGATCTTGTTTGATGCTACATTAGTTTTGTTTCTCATTCAAATTAGTTGATTTCATTAACAAAACAAATAAACAAAAATTATAATAATTATTTTTTACCGGAAAACTATTCCAGATTCCTTCCACATGATTATACCTTAATATACAGTATGTGTTAACATAAATTAAGAGCATTTGTACTCAGTATTGGCAAGTACTGCAGGGTGGAGTTTTTGTATGGAGATATATCACAGTGCAATATGGGAACCACAGTGATATATCATGCAACAAAAACCTTCTTCCACTGAGAAGGAGATGCTGGATATGGTTCTGATACAGAAAACAAGTCATACGGTGAGAATGACTTCTGCTGCTTGTACGGACTCAACAAATATCTTCTATGAAAGAACAAACAGGTTTAAAGGCCGAGAATAATGTAATGTCTTGATCTTAAAAGTGATCCCTAACACACAGGGGATCATGTAAATATTAACAAAGTAAAATAATAAAATAAATCAGTGATAGTCAATTAAATTAAAGTAGGACAAATAAAAAAATATATGGAGTTTTCATAGTTTAATGTTAAAAGTTGAAAATATAGTGACTACTACTGCTGAGTACAAAATACTGACATTGCACTATGCAATGGTTTTTGTTTGGGTATCAGGCACTGTGTATGGAGTGGGGGCTGGACACAGTGATATATGGTAAGACAAAAACCTGCTGAACTAATCTGAGGCAGAAAGGCAATGAGGCTAATGAAAAAAGAACATAATATTATTGACAAAATCAGGCCATTTCCCAAATGTTTTAGAGACAAGAAATGTGGAAGGGTGAAATGTTATTTGTTTTTCCAGATTTATCCTGTAAGAAAAGCTTAATTTGTTCTTATGCTTTGTAAGATATTTTCACATACTTTAAAAATAGCACAATAGCAATAACAGTATTTCTGTTTCTATTGTGAAGCTCTTTCCCAGAATGTCTACAACATAAACACAAAAATCATCAGGGAAATCAGGGTTTCAAAGGCTAAACCTAAAATGAAATGAAAATGAAAGGTGAGATGTTATTTAATGATTTCATAGTTTTGCCGAAAAAAGGGACTGAAATGTCATAAATACTCTTGCTGAAAGACAAAGACTACAAAATACTGACTGTGCAGCCATTTACCATATCAAAAAGGTTAGGAATCAACAAAGTCATTAGGTTTCATCATCTGGAGACCATGAATGTCTGTACATAATGTCATCGTGATCTATCGAACAGTTTTTGACAGCCTGGATCAACGTGTTGTACAGACTGAACAACCAGACCAACTTTTCCATTCCTACAGCCATGGCTATGCAATCACCAAGATGTGATATGTGAAAAACAACTGAAAATGTAGGTTCAAACTGTACAATTAAAAGAAAATTGAGAAAAAGTTGAATGCCGTTTCATGTCTGCCCCTGCTGAGTATATATGGTACGAGCAATGCACCGTATCAGCTACGAACGGTTTTTGTATGAGTATGTGACACTGTGTATGGGAGCAACCACAGTGATGTATGGTAATACAAAAACCTGCCCTGAACTGAGGCGCCTCCTCACTGTGCCTTAAGAAAATAGAAGACCAGGTAGTGTAGTTTCACAATATTCATGTTTTGTATCAGTAAATATAATATATTTCACATATTACAGACAAACAATCATAAAAAGACTGATTTGTGACTATTTTGATGTCAGACTAATTAAAGTAATGTTTTAAATAAGTGAATTGTCACAAATGAAAGATCCAATGAACATTTAATTATCACATTACCATTTTCTACCCATAACTGTAAGCGTCCATCTATGCTAACACACAGACAGTGTAAAACTCTATACAGCTAGACTTAAATGAGAGATACTATCAAAAGAGAAATGAAAATGTCTGAGCGTTTCAGACTTGTGGTTATCAACATCCTTCCTGGTTAATATTTATGTAACATTGAGAAAAAAAATCTTCGCCATAACAGGTGCTTCCGCAAAAAACTGAAACTTCAGACTGAAGGCTCACACACCACAAGTGAAAATAGACATTGTGATACGATACAAAGAAGAAGGCCAGAGAAACTGGATTTGTATGTTTTCAACATGAAAAAAATTCATAATTCACTCTGATACCATGGTATGTTGATTATTAGTCATTATAAAAATCATGTATACTGGAGCTACTAAATGGGGTTGAGGAGTTTAAGCATTCAAGAAAAGATGAAAACAAAAATGACTAAAACACAGTGCTGAGCCTTATGACTGTTATTATTATTATTACTGTTAAATATAATATAATACATATTTTCCAAATAGCGCTTCAGTAGAAGTGGGTGACTATTCCTGCAGCCTTCCTTGATGTTTTGGTTCTGACATACGCGCACGCACTGTCAAACTGGCGCAGCTGAGGGGGGGTCAGCGTGGGGGACGCCTTGCCATGGCGACGGGAGAAAACAGAACGTTGATGAGCCAAACCAGCCGTGAGGATTTCCCCTTATAATACGCACTGCTGCCTCCTGTTTAGGCCTATCATTAGAGCCGCTAGTTAAGTCCAAGCCTTGATAAACGAGGCGAACATTGAGACGGCCTAAATTAGATTAAAAAACACGATTAATCACCATTCATAAATATACCCAAAAAAATTCCCATTTTCTCTGTATATTGCTGTGAGAATGGAAAGATAAATGACAGAAGGGGTATATGCACCAGAATGTGAATCCCCGATAAAAGACTGAGTACTTCAATTTCACTACTTGCTGATACCGAGTAGCCTACCGATATGAGTACTTAATAATACCATTACAGTTAAACAGCTACAGCTAACAATAACTCCATTCAACTTTGTGTTTTCCCAATGCAAACAGAGCAGTGTTTGGAGTCGGGATATTAACGTTTTTTTTTCAATTGTTTACATGCAATTTTGAAAACCGGGTTCTTTTTTTCAAAATATAATCACAATTATCCAAACACCACACTCAATTTGCATAATTCCTAGATTGTTTGCAAAATGACACACTTCAGTCAAAACATACACACTTCAGTCAAAACATATACACATATTTGTGAAAATGCTATTAGTTTTCATTTAAACCAACACAGTCCTCAATGATCAGACACTATTGTAGCCAGTTTCACACTGCTGTGATAAATAAAAAACACATTTGTAAAAAAACTAATTTTAGGAAATAGCATGTGCTAGATTTTTGGCCAGACATTGTTATGTAAGGGATAATTTAAATGTCAAAAAAATAGTGACAAACCCACAACATTCTTCATGATTAGTTTGAGATATAGGGAGAATGTACACAAATAGGCTATATTTGTGCCTATAAACTTACCAAGCACTGCACAACACTGATGCTGCAGACTGAATATTTCAAGTATTTATTTGATCTACCTCTTCCTCTATCTCCTTCTTCTCCTCTTCCTCTACCTGGGCCTCCTCCTCTACCTCCTTCTCCTCTTCCTCTACCGCCTTCATCTCCTCTTTGAGCTCCCCCTCTCATTCTCACTCTTCTTCTAGCTCCTTCCATTTTTGTTGAAGACAGGTGAACTCACCTGCTGCCAATTCAAGACGATGACACTGGCCTTCAGGGCCATCAATGGAACAGCTGTCTGCCGAAGCGAGCACTTTGCTCCTCTACTTCAGCTGGCCGGCTGGTACCACCATCGCTGAAATCAAACAAATGTCGCTCAGCAAAGTCCAGACTCTTCTCTGTTCTGGCACCTCAGTGGTGGAACGAACTCCCGACTAATGTCAGGAGAGTCACTTGCCATCTTCTGAAAAAGGCTCAAGACTCACCTGTTCGGACTTCACCCCCCCAAAAAAAAAAACCTTACCTATAGCACTCTGATCTTAGCACTGTTGCTCTTGAAGTACTACTTTACTCAGATGAGGACCTAACACTTGTTCTATTTTTTTTTCTTACTTTATCGGCAATGATACGTTGTGGTTTCTTTGTTTCCTTCTTTTGACAAATGTACTTATTGTAAGTCGCTTTGGACAATTTAAGCGTCTGCTAAATGACCTAAATGTAATGTAAATGTTAATGCTGCCTTTTATAGCACACCTGAGTGCTGCGTTTTCAAATAAGCACATGTGTGCTTCCACACTTGGTGGATGTGATTATCCAATTTGTTCATTAGTGTGGTCATTGGCAATCCGGGGCTTTGTAATGACAAGGAAGTAACCTCACAATCCTTATCTGTGTCTAAGGTGTGAAAATGTGTGTAGCGTTTTACAAATCCCTGTGTGTAACGTTTTGCAAAAAGGGTGAAGCAGACATTGTGTGTAATGTTGTGCAAATCTGTGGAGGTGTTTTGCTCCTTGGAGTAGTTTCGCAAATTGTGTGGAAATTTTTATTTTAGTGTGTAAACAATCGTAAAAAACTGTAATATTAGGATATTAATCAGTTCCATCCATCCATTGTCTACCACTCATTGGGGCTGGAGCCGATCCCAGCTGTCATTGGGCGAAGGCAGGGTACACCCTGGACAGGACGCCAGTCTATCGCAGGGCCGACATGTAGAGACAGACAACCATTCACACTCACATTCACATCTACGGGCAATTAAGAGTCATCAATTAACCTATCCCCATCCTGCATCTCTTTGGACTGTGGGATGGAAAATACCCACTACTACTGTTTCGTACATTGTGGAAGGCCCAGATACACCGGGAAACTAAGCGGCATCCTGTCTGAGTTCATAACTTTACCCAGATGTGCTCGGTGACTTTCATAAAGCTGTATTCACTGTGAATAGCAAGACACATATCACTACAGCGGTATGCTCTGAAATTAAAAAACTATGTTGTGATTTAATTGATGATTGGTAAAAACTCCGAAGTCATGTTTGTCCTTTAAGACAATACGCAAATTACTTTAAAAAAACTTGTTTTGGCAATGGAGTTAGGCTATGCTAACTCCATAGCTGCTCCGTAAACACTGAAAATAACGTCGCCTCAGCATAAATACGGCAGCGACCTTGTTTGTACCACAGACAGCCTCTGGTTTGAACTCATAGTTTGGTTTGGTCTGGTCTCTGTATGAGATGTAAGATACTATCTTGGAGTGGCGGGAGACCACAGACCGCTACGCTATGCTTTTCCTCCATTACTAATTCACTGACAAGTGACAACATGAGGAGAATCTCAACGCTGATTGGCTTTGCGTCAGAGCGCCGTTGGAATATTTCAAATTTCGCCTCATTCGCATCCCTGATGATGAATCTGCGAAAGGTCGCATCTGTGCATTGACTCGGAAAATTTGAAGAATAGTGCTGGTCCACCTTAAAGGTCAGGCGTCAGGCCACCTTAAGTGTTCCTGAGCCAGAGTTGTACCTGTAGTACCTGTAGTACATCTGTGATACTCTGATGGATTATATCAGTGGACACACATCTGACAACTTCACAGCTACATTAACTGATGTGGTGGAGACTAACTGGACTGTCTTTTTAGACATACTGCAGCTGCTGACAAATGATGATTGAACATGTTTGTTCTTCAGGTCATTGTTGCAGCTGGGCGTCCAAAACCGACACTAGAAGGGTACCTACGAGTCATCGTTTGAGGCTGAGGGCCTCCGCCATAGTGTCAGTATTGGAAAGAGAATGTGTTGTTGGATTCATATTTATTCTATTTAGAATAGGACAGACAATTTATGATTGTGCGTCGATGCAGTTCGTCATTACACCCTTGATTATTATCCTTGTCAGTACAGATACAGTGATGACACACTACAAGTATGTCAGACTTTCTGTACAACTTTTTTTTCTTTTTTTTTTTTAAAAAGAAGGGATTTGATGGTCTCAAACCTCCCAGGAAAATCTCTCCGTTTAGCTATAACTGTTAAGTTGATGTGTGTATTCTTTAAATGTGTTGGGATCTGTCTTTTTTCCTCTTCGGGCATCTGGTTAATAAGTTAATGTACTTTACATTCAAACTTACCGAATCAAATCGTAAGACGTGATATGTTCAGCACTACAGCTCTTTATCTTAAACTTATGTCAAATCGTATAGTAAATGGCTGATGCAGCAGGAACTGGAGCTGAGCGGAGGATCTGATAAAGAGGAAGTGTTCACGAACCGTTGGCATGTCACACTTAATTTTATATAACTCAGACCACAGGAAATGTATGTCTCAAGGGACGTGGTTAATAAATAGTACAGTGGAAATTGCTTCATCAGTGAACCCTGTATGCTTTACTTGGTTTAAGCAACAATTTTGGTATTTGTATTAGAGCCACATTGTAATACATCATTATGATGGCTACTTTGACTACTGGGGGAGAGGGACACAAGTCACAGTGACTTCTGGTGAGTAAAATAATCCTATTCTATCCTAAATCATTTATTTTCAGTGAAGACAATTCCATTCATGTTGATGGCAACTGCACTAAAACTAAGATTTAATCGAAATATGTAGAATAAGAACAGCAAATGGGAGAGCAAAGGTATCAGGGTAAATTGTAGGTATATTTAGTATAGTACTGAAAAAGTACACAAATTTATTAAATAGAAGCTGCGGAATATTTTTGTAGTAGAGAGCCATTGAAACCGATCACTGTGACTACTACAGCTACTTTGACTACTGGGGAAAAGGCACGATGGTGACCGTCACATCAGGTAAAATAAGCTTTATTTGTGTTCATATTGAAAAGGTAATAAATGTATAGTTAAAGAAACCATATTTAGAACTCAGTGGCATAAATATTGCCTTGGCACTTGTTTCTGTACATGGGATGAGTTGACATGAATCACTGTGACTACTACTTTGACTACTGGGGAAAAGGCACGATGGTGACCGTCACATCAGGTAAAATAAGCTTTACTTGTGTTCATATTGAAAAAGTAATAATTGCATAGTTTAAGAAACCATATTTAGAGCCCAGTGGCATAAATAGTGTCTTGGCACTTGTTTCTGTACATGGGATGAGTTGACATATATCACTGTGACGACTACTTTGACTACTGGGGGAAAGGCACGATGGTGACCGTCACATCAGGTAAAAATAAGCTTTACTTGTGTTCATATTGAAAAAGTAATAATTGCATAGTTTAAGAAACCATATTTAGAGCCCAGTGGCATAAATAGTGTCTTGGCGCTTGTTTCTGTACATTGGATGAGTTGACATATAACACTGTGACGCTGCCTTTGACTACTGGGGGAAAGGCACGATGGTTACAGTTACATCAGGTAAGTCATTCTTATTTTTATTTCTCTAATGGAGAAATTTTGATTTATAACCAATTCAAAACCTAAATATTTTTGATGCTTGGAAATGACCATGCAGTTCGTTCATTCATGTGAAATATGTTCTGAACGGGTAAACTCAATTTAAACTTGTGGTGGTAAAAATATATTTATTTTCTCCCTATTTTCTGGATCCTTAATTGCTAAAGCCAAAGTAGATATGCAGGAGGGTTGGTTGTCATAAGATAACGTACAACAGAAAATGTAGATATGTGGGAACAGGTTTTTGTATGCAGTGGTTAATAATTTGCTGAACTGTGACTATGGTTTTGACTACTGGGGAAAAGGCACAATGGTTACCGTCACCTCAGGTATGGAATCTTATTATCTCTGATTAGAAAATGAAATTAATTAATGGTTTTTGATCATTTTAAAGTAGTCATAACTGTTACCAGATGGCCAGTAATAGGACAGCCAACATTTGTTTTTTTTTAAGCATGACAAACTCAGTAGCAAGTTTTTGTAAGAAGTGTAAACTGACTTTCTTAACTGTGACAACTGGGCTTTCGACTACTGGGGAAAAGGCACTATGGTAACGGTGTCGTCAGGTGAGATTTGTACCATTTAAAATCAACAGCAGGGTACGTTTCACTCTGATAGACGTCTCACTTCAAAAGTAAATTGTTTTAAAACAGTATGTACTGTAGCGTTATTCTCAGTAGGAGACAACGATGGATATTTTTGGTTACCGATTTTACTTTGGTGTGTTTTTGTATTGTATTTATAGTTTGTAAGAGGATTAATTAAATACAAAGGCAGACTTACACTTGCCATTAGATGTTGCCTTTTCACACTACATTCAGCACTGTGCTATTATGACGCTTTTGACTACTGGGGAAAGGGTACAATGGTAACTGTTTCATCAGGTAAGAATACGCTTTAATCTCATTTATAACTGCTAAATATGGCATAAGGTAATGTGTTTTTAATATGCATTTGTAACAATATATATCAAATTTGTGCAAAGTAATTTACCTATTTATATCTAAAATAATATGAAAACACCACAAATAATATCAGGGGAGGGAGGTTAAAATTAGTGCAACATAGAACATCTAAATATTTAACATAAGGAAACAAAGATGTGTGTATTGTTACTGTATTGATACTGTGCCTTGTTACACTATTGATCAACTTGATTGTCTTTGTTCTGTTTTAACTAATGCTTGGTGAAAACCTCATTTTGTTTGAACTTTTGTATGATAATTGCACGTTTGTTTTTTCTTTCCCAGTCACTTCAACTGGACCAACTGTCTTTCCTCTGAGGCAATGTGGTTCTGGGACCGGAGACACAGTCACTATTGGCTGCTTTGCCACCGGCTTCACGCCCTCCTCGCTGACCTTCGCATGGAACAAAGTAAATGGGGGTGCCTTGACCGACTTCATTCAGTACCCTCCAGTATATAAGGGCAACTATTATACAGGAGTCAGTCAAATCCAAGTGAGCCGAGCGGACTGGGAAGCAGAGGAGTCGTTCAAATGTGTCGCCACACATGCTGCAGGAAATGGACAGGCCACCATCAACGGGAGACCACCGCCACGTAAGACTTTTTAAATCATATATAAAAGCCTTTGAAAATCTAGCCGGTTTACATGGTGGATTTTTTATGATTGTGCAAAATTGTTACGGTTTTCTCATTAAATGCATTACTACTACAAAAAAATGTAGTAGTTTGGTTATAATCACTGATACTTTATGTGGCACCTTATTGGCTGAGGATTGCTAGAGTACAGGATAATACAGAATACCATCAGTTGAAGAAAGTTTTAAATTTCACAGAGCATTGAAAAAAGGATACAAGGTTACTTCTAGTTACCTCTAGTTATGATGACCTAATGGCAAATAACTAACTAATTAAATTTACAAAAACTTTTGTTGTTCTTATTATACAATAATAATATTTACATAGCACAATTCATACAGTGAATGCAGTACAAAGTGCTTTATACCGAAGAACAAAAAGACAAATGTTTAAATTAAATTAGTGGTAACAAAAATAAGCAATAAGTGTTATGAATGTAATATGTACAAAAGTTAATCTCTATCTTAGAGATGTCATTAGAGGCAGACTTTACCATATCTTTTAAACGTTTTAGAAACAACTATACGCCAATCTGTCATTTAAAATAAACATAACACAGAGGAGGGCATAAAAATAAACTATAATAAATAAAAGCATGAGATATCCGTAAATATATTTTATTTCATGAGTAGACCTGAGAGACAAACCAAACAGTGAGGTGGAATGAGAAGGCTGAAGCTCAGCTGCTGACCATTTTATTCTTTGCTAATATGCTTGTCTGTCCTCTGCACCTGTCTAAGAGAACAGATTATTGCAATGTGTTCTTTCCATCTGCATAATCCTAGTTCTTCTTGATGTCTGTCTGCCTCCACTCCCAATCTATGCTGATAAGTAACATGACATATCTGTCCACTTGCCCAAACAGTCAGTGTATATGCAGAAGCGAGCATTAAAGTTCTTAGTTCTACTATATAATTTTGTTAACGATGAAAATCGATTTTTTTTCCCACTCTTTCTGCACAATTTAGCAACAAGCTACAATAAGCATTAATTTGAGGACTATAATCACAATGTGCATGTGTGTAAGTTTTATAATATATAGTAAAAAAAATTAAACATTGATCACCATTGCTTCTGCATACACACACACACACACACACATAAATGTTCCCTGCTTCTGCATACATATATTTGTGTATATGTTTGTTTTTCAGCGCCGATTTCTAAGTTGCCAACTCTAGTGTTGGCCTCCTCTGCTGAGGGAACCGAGGCTTCCTTCTCCTGCTTTGCCAAAGATTTTACACCAAATGATTATGAGATCAAATGGCTGAAAAACAACGAGGAAATCCCCAACAAAATATACGAGACCAAAACACCTATTTCGAAGGGACCAGAGGATGACAATGGAACTATACTGTACAGTGTAGCCAGTTTTCTGACAGTGGCGTCGAGTGAGTGGACCGTTGCTAGTACGTTTACATGCAAGTTCACGGGGAAAGATGGAGAAGTCCCAACATACACGAATTCATCCGTGTCCTACACAGAACCAACCCGTGAGTACATTTTTACTTTCTCTTCAACAAAAATATGTATGTGTAATTAAAATGATTTCTGTTCAATAATTATTCATTAATTCCACACTCTCACAGTTGGTCCCTGTGCTGGATCAGAATTGGAGGTAAAGATCATACCCCCCACAATGGAGGATATATTCATATACAGAAAAGGAACTGTAAAATGTCAAGTCACAGTATCCCAACCATCTGTGGATAAGATTTCATGGGAGAACGGGGTTGGAAATGAAATACCAGGAGGTTCAATATCCCCACCTAAAGGATATAAAGGCATATTAACCCTTCCACTTGACATCACATATGACGAATGGAGCCAGGGAACAGAGTTCCAGTGCATTGTTGAACATGACAATTGGTTTGAACCACTTAAGAGAACCTATAAACGGATTACTGGTAAGAAAGGCATCCAGAAAGCACGCACTAAAAGCCTGTTTAATATGTCATCAAACATATTGTGATTGTTATTTCTGAAATATTTTGTAACAGAGATTACATACAGCACTGTAGGTACTTTAATTTGTGGAGGGAGCCCTAATTGTTCTCTCATGCTTGCAGGAGGACAGACTAAGCGACCTTCAGTATATATGCTACCTCTAGAACATACTAGAGAAGAAACGGTGACCCTGACTTGCTATGTGAAAGACTTCTTCCCTCGGGAGCTTTTTGTGTCTTGGCTTGTCGATGACGTGGAAGCTGACTCAGAATACACATACCATACCACAAACCCTGTAGAAAACCGAGGATCCTATTCTGCTTATGGCCAGTTATCTCTCAGCCTTAACAAATGGAAAAACAACGGCAGTGTGTATAGCTGTGTAGTTTACCACGAGTCTATGGCTAACACGACTAAAGCTATTGTCAGGTCCATTGGGCAGAGAACATCAGAACAAACCAACATGGTTAACCTCAACATGAACCTCCCGTGCAACGCCCAGTAGATGTTACTCTGTGTCGTTGTGTCTTCTGTTGTTCGTTGTTTAATGTTTGTTGCTTGTGGTATGACATTGTATTTGTCTTTTTAATGCAGATTCAAAATAAAAAAAAAAAAGCACTTTGTATGTTGCATGCTGTTCATGTCTTTATTTAACCAATGTTTTCGTCTACGTGTTTTTCGTAAGTGTAGCATCACAGTGCTATCCTAATGCAACAGAAATTAGGTGGAGTTGTCACCATGTTTGACAACAATATATCAAATCAGATTTTATTCACTAGAATAACACCACCACCACCACCACATTCATTTTAGGCAAATATTTAACTAAAGAAATCCTATGTGTTCATTGTTATGGTGGTGCCTTAACATCGTTTGTGACTTGTCTTTGTGCATGTGTGTTTCATCCACTGGGTCTTGCACCCCCTCCACAGAACAAATGGTTGTTTGAGGTCCAACTCCAGCTCTGGTCAATCAAATGAGAAATATACTGAGTCACATATCAAGTCATCGATGCCAAAACAAATAACGGGGTCTTTCAAAAGCAATTCAGGATCATTGTAGGACAACTTGAATCAACATTTTACAAGGACATGCAAAACAATTAGGCCTTATGGTACATTAACAACAGTGTGATAAGATACCAGAATTTTATAGAAATAATTTGGGTTTGTCTATTTTATAATTGAATTGATTGACTAACTAAAGTGATTGATTTATTGATTCAATCCATCAAATGTGATGTTATAAAATACATTGCCCTATAACAGGAAAGGGATCGAATCTGGTAATCGTCTCATGAGCTACTGTTCAAAGCTGAGTTTGTCCCGAGTGTTAACTGAATAATTACTGTATCCAGACTACAACATTGCAGTGGAGGCAGAAGATGATAACATGAGAAGCACAGCCATCACCTTCATCCTTCTCTTCCTCATCACTCTGCTGTTCACCATCGGAACCACCGCTTTCAAGGTAATAATGAGTGAATGTGTGTGCACATATTTGGACTTAATGAATGATAAACCAGATAAAGGCAAAACAGTGTTATGCATTCAAACAACACAGATGGGTCCTCTAACATGAGGAGTGACAATAGGTCCATACAGGGCATAGTCGTGATGATAACAATCATCTAGTTCAGATTATACAAAAATGTGTTATAAATGTTTAACTACATCTTGTGGCTATTACAATGACTTTATTTTAAGTGGCCATCTCTAAGATTTTAATTCATAAATACATAAATAAATGCCTGTTGAGTCACTATCTATCGCTGAAGGAGGTAACACTCAAGCTGTGAGCTGTGACGCCATTTCTGGCTAAATTAAAAAATATATATATGTTTTTCTTTATTGTAAAACACACAAAAATGCAGATAACTGAAAATGTGAAGCTCACATATCAACAAAAAACACAAACTAAAATTAGAGTCATAATCATCATAATATGCATCCTAAGGGGGTGCACACATAGACATTAACACTTGTGTAATTTAATGATTTGCAATAATACACTTAAAATAAAAGCCACCTTTGTGTTTTACAGACTAAGAGATGTTGAATCCACTCTGTGGCAAACTGTGGTATATTGAGTATACAATTTAACATTGTGAGCTCAAAAATAATGATTTAAAATATATTATACTAAATTGTAACATTTTGTTTGTGCCATATATTAATACATGTATTCTTACAATATTACTAATCTAAATATGTTATTGTTTTTCTATCATTTCAGGTTAAATGAAACATGGTTAACTTTCTGATTTCTTTTTATTTTTATTTTCACACTGTCCTTCTCATACATTGATAATATCATGTAAGTAATCACAATTGTCCATTTTCACTTTAATTACAAGAGCTTTGTGTCTTTTTTTGAAAATAAATGTTTAAATGAAGATTAATTGACTGCTCCTGCAACTTTTTTCCTCGATTTTGAAATGATATGCCCGGTACTTAGAAAGAATAATAATTAACAATACTCATAACAGTAAAATGTATGTTTTTCAAACATTTTATCTTTTAACAAAAATATTGTACTATGCAATATGTTGTTTCGTCCATCACCTCCCTTGCACCTGGAATCAAGTCCCCATGTTCAACTCAATATGTAAATTTGCCGATTTACAGTTGGTTGGTTCTTGAGTCTATTATTAGACCTGAGAATAAAAACCTTTACCAAAGTCATGAGAAGCTGTGTAAAGTCTATCTGAAAACGTATGTAAATTGATATGAGACATTTAAATGTGCACTCTCGCTTCTCTTACTGGCACAACCACTCCTTACACCTGGTGTCTGTAATGCACCGTTGCTCTTTGCACTGTTTCACTTCTGTCTTCGGCACTTTTTTGGGACCTGGGTGTGACTCAATGCTTCAGCTTGCTGCTCGCCCTGATCATGCTGTCCCTGTCATGCTGTGACAGCTGCAACAGAGCTCCAGCTTGGTCTCCACCTAACTTTAAGACATCAAACACTCTTAAAGTACAACTCTGCCACCTAGTCTAAAAATAGGGGTATTACATTTAGAATTGAGACAACACAGTTGGTTACCTGACCAAAGTCTGTAGGTATGTATACCGCTAATATTTTTAAAATGTATACATCCAACATTTAGAATGAGGCAAGTTGATGGATAATTATTTTCTCTCTATTTCAGCACCGCGGGTTGTCCCTCCAAACGTCACATTACACCCTGTCTTGGAAGGTGAATTATGGGCCTCGCCACTCAGACTCGTCTGCACCATAAGTGGCTTCTTTCCAGACACACTGAGTGTGGAGTGGGAGCGGGACGACATACCTCTCAGCAATACGCAGATCAACAGGAAGCTGCAGAGTGTGGAGGAAGAGGAGGAAACCTTCAGTCTAAGCAGTGAGATTGAGCCAAATATGGAAGAATGGGAAAATGGCTCAAATTTTACATGCAAGCCCACTCACAACGATCAGGAATTTACAAGGAGAATAAGTATTTGTCAATGTAAGTATGTAGGACTACAGTCTCCCAGCACAATATGAAAATTGTTGATATATCACCAATGCTTTAAGACAAAAAAATGCCTATAAAGATTGAGTAATTTTAATAAAATTAACATGTCTATGGCCAAATATATTGTTTTTCCTCATGCAGACCATACAAGTGATCCTCCTTCCATCCATGTGAAGATTCCCAGCTTCAAGACAGTCATGACAGAATCTGATGTAAAAGCAACATGCTTGGTCCACACGGTTCTTGATGCCAAGGTGACCTGGCTGATGAACGGGAAAGTCACACCAGGTATCACAGAGCGCCAGGACAAAAATAAAACTCTCGTCAGTAAAGTGACAGTTCCTTCAAGCCAATGGAAACGACTCAAGTCTATAACATGTAAAGCCGACCATAAGTGCTTCTCCACTGAGAGGAATGTGAGTGTTGCAGGTAAGACAACATACAACATGAACATCAGATGTCTTGCAACAGCAAAGGACCTAAAAGAATAAATTCTCCTCTGTTTACTCTGCTGTATCACCCAGGGCCAGCAATCACAGCACCATCGATTGAGATCAGGAGATCTCTCAAGGAACGAGAGAGTGCTGTGCTGGAGTGTGACATCACAGGACTCGTATCATGTGACCTATACGTCACCTTTCAAGCCAACAATAAGGACATCTCTAATAAAGAGTATGTTGATCTTCCTGAAGCCCCAGGCCTCCATTCAATCAGTAGACACTTCCCTGTCACTTCAACGCACTTGAAGAAAGACACAAGATTCACCTGCAAAGTGACCCAAGGATTCACCAGAAACTTTAAGTCAAACCCCACTGGCAATTTTTTGGGTGAGAGGGGCCACGCTTCTTTCTCTTAATGGCAGCTGAGTTCATGTTTTTCACTTTATTTATCTTTAATACCCATTCATTGATTAATTGATGCACTGCTTCATCTCCCATGTAGTGGAACCATCAATGGAACTTCTACTGGCCCCCATTAAAGAGTCAGGACCACAGAGACTCTTTTGCTCTGCTTGGGGCTTCAACCCACAAATTAAATGGTCTTATGAGTCTCAGCAAAGATTTCCATCAACAAATGAATTCAGCATGGGTGCAGATGGACGTGTGACAGTAACCAGTCAACTTCAGATCCTTCACACAGAGTGGAAAACTGGGAAAGTCTTCACTTGTGAAGTATCTGACAAGTTTCTGAATGTGAAAAAAAACATCAGCCTCTGCTCAGGTAAAGTGACAACATAATGGGTGAAGAACAAATATATTTTAACGTTTTCTGAATCAGCCATTAAGCTTTTGAGATACTTTTCTGTTTCAATTTCACCCCTATGTTCCTTGTTCTGAAACTTCTGGAGTGGTGGTCCCTATGTTCAAGGACCACCACTCCAGAAGTTTCAGAACAAGGAAAAGTTGACTATCACCTGTCTTCTGGTCGGTCCTTCTCTTAATGATTTCTCCATCACCTGGAAAGTAGGTGGGAACACTTACTCCTCGAATGTCCACAAGGAGCCACCAGTTATACACAGCAATGGGACAGAATGTGTCTATACATAGTAATATATATAATATAATGCATATATAGATCGAATAATTTTAATAAAATTAACATGTCTATGGCCAAATATATTGTATTTCCTCATGCAGACCATACAAGTGATCCTCCTTCCATCCATGTGAAGATTCCCAGCTTCAAGACAGTCATGACAGAATCTGATGTAAAAGCAACATGCTTGGTCCACACTGTTCTTGATGCCAAGGTGACCTGGCTGATGAACGGGAAAGTCACACCAGGTATCACAGAGCGCCAGGACAAAAATAAAACTCTCGTCAGTAAAGTGACAGTTCCTTCAAGCCAATGGAAACGACTCAAGTCTATAACATGTAAAGCCGACCATAAGTGCTTCTCCACTGAGAGGAATGTGAGTGTTGCAGGTAAGACAACATACAACATGAACATCAGATGTCTTGCAACAGCAAAGGACCTAAAAGAATAAATTCTCCTCTGTTTACTCTGCTGTATCACCCAGGGCCAGCAATCACAGCACCATCGATTGAGATCAGGAGATCTCTCAAGGAACGAGAGAGTGCTGTGCTGGAGTGTGACATCACAGGACTCGTATCATGTGACCTATACGTCACCTTTCAAGCCAACAATAAGGACATCTCTAATAAAGAGTATGTTGATCTTCCTGAAGCCCCAGGCCTCCATTCAATCAGTAGATACTTCCCTGTCACTTCAACGCACTTGAAGAAAGACACAAGATTCACCTGCAAAGTGACCCAAGGATTCACCAGAAACTTTAAGTCAAACCCCACTGGCAATTTTTTGGGTGAGAGGGGCCACGCTTCTTTCTCTTAATGGCAGCTGAGTTCATGTTTTTCACTTTATTTATCTTTAATACCCATTCATTGATTAATTGATGCACTGCTTCATCTCCCATGTAGTGGAACCATCAATGGAACTTCTACTGGCCCCCATTAAAGAGTCAGGACCACAGAGACTCTTTTGCTCTGCTTGGGGCTTCAACCCACAAATTAAATGGTCTTATGAGTCTCAGCAAAGATTTCCATCAACAAATGAATTCAGCATGGGTGCAGATGGACGTGTGACAGTAACCAGTCAACTTCAGATCCTTCACACAGAGTGGAAAACTGGGAAAGTCTTCACTTGTGAAGTATCTGACAAGTTTCTGAATGTGAAAAAAAACATCAGCCTCTGCTCAGGTAAAGTGACAACATAATGGGTGAAGAACAAATATATTTTAACGTTTTCTGAATCAGCCATTAAGCTTTTGAGATACTTTTCTGTTTCAATTTCACCCCTATGTTCCTTGTTCTGAAACTTCTGGAGTGGTGGTCCCTATGTTCAGGGACCACCACTCCAGAAGTTTCAGAACAAGGAAAAGTTGACTATCACCTGTCTTCTGGTCGGTCCTTCTCTTAATGATTTCTCCATCACCTGGAAAGTAGGTGGGAACACTTACTCCTCGAATGTCCACAAGGAGCCACCAGTTATACACAGCAATGGGACAGAATGTGTCTATACATAGTAATATATATAATATAATGCATATATAGATCGAATAATTTTAATAAAATTAACATGTCTATGGCCAAATATATTGTATTTCCTCATGCAGACCATACAAGTGATCCTCCTTCCATCCATGTGAAGATTCCCAGCTTCAAGACAGTCATGACAGAATCTGATGTAAAAGCAACATGCTTGGTCCACACTGTTCTTGATGCCAAGGTGACCTGGCTGATGAACGGGAAAGTCACACCAGGTATCACAGAGCGCCAGGACAAAAATAAAACTCTCGTCAGTGAAGTGACAGTTCCTTCAAGCCAATGGAAACGACTCAAGTCTATAACATGTAAAGCCGACCATAAGTGCTTCTCCACTGAGAGGACTGTGAGTGTTGCAGGTAAGACAACATACAACATGAACATCAGATGTCTTGCAACAGCAAAGGACCTTAAAGAATAAATTCTCCTCTGTTTACTCTGCTGTATCACCCAGGGCCAGCAATCACAGCACCATCGATTGAGATCAGGAGATCTCTCAAGGGTTTGCCGGAACGAGAGAGTGCTGTGCTGGAGTGTGACATCACAGGACTCGTATCATGTGACCTATACGTCACCTTTCAAGCCAACGATGAGGACATCTTTAATGAGTATGTTGATCTTCCTGAAGCCCCAGGCCTCCATTCAATCAGTAGATACTTCCCTGTCCCTTCAACGCACTTGAAGAAAGACACAAGATTCACCTGCAAAGTGACCCAAGGATTCACCAGAAACTTTAAGTCAAACCCCACTGGCAATTTTTTGGGTGAGAGGGGCCACGCTTCTTTCTCTTAATGGCAGCTGAGTTCATGTTTTTCACTTTATTTATCTTTAATACCCATTCATTGATTAATTGATGCACTGCTTCATCTCCCATGTAGTGGAACCATCAATGGAACTTCTACTGGCCCCCATTAAAGAGTCAGGACCACAGAGACTCTTTTGCTCTGCTTGGGGCTTCAACCCACAAATTAAATGGTCTTATGAGTCTCAGCAAAGATTTCCATCAACAAATGAATTCAGCATGGGTGCAGATGGACGTGTGACAGTAACCAGTCAACTTCAGATCCTTCACACAGAGTGGAAAACTGGGAAAGTCTTCACTTGTGAAGTATCTGACAAGTTTCTGAATGTGAAAAAAAACATCAGCCTCTGCTCAGGTAAAGTGACAACATAATGGGTGAAGAACAAATATATTTTAACGTTTTCTGAATCAGCCATTAAGCTTTTGAGATACTTTTCTGTTTCAATTTCACCCCTATGTTCCTTGTTCTGAAACTTCTGGAGTGGTGGTCCCTATGTTCAGGGACCACCACTCCAGAAGTTTCAGAACAAGGAAAAGTTGACTATCACCTGTCTTCTGGTCGGTCCTTCTCTTAATGATTTCTCCATCACCTGGAAAGTAGGTGGGAACACTTACTCCTCGAATGTCCACAAGGAGCCACCAGTTATACACAGCAATGGGACAGAATGTGTCTATACATAGTAATATATATAATATAATGCATATATAGATCGAATAATTTTAATAAAATTAACATGTCTATGGCCAAATATATTGTATTTCCTCATGCAGACCATACAAGTGATCCTCCTTCCATCCATGTGAAGATTCCCAGCTTCAAGACAGTCATGACAGAATCTGATGTAAAAGCAACATGCTTGGTCCACACGGTTCTTGATGCCAAGGTGACCTGGCTGATGAACGGGAAAGTCACACCAGGTATCACAGAGCGCCAGGACAAAAATAAAACTCTCGTCAGTGAAGTGACAGTTCCTTCAAGCCAATGGAAACGACTCAAGTCTATAACATGTAAAGCCGACCATAAGTGCTTCTCCACTGAGAGGACTGTGAGTGTTGCAGGTAAGACAACATACAACATGAACATCAGATGTCTTGCAACAGCAAAGGACCTTAAAGAATAAATTCTCCTCTGTTTACTCTGCTGTATCACCCAGGGCCAGCAATCACAGCACCATCGATTGAGATCAGGAGATCTCTCAAGGGTTTGCCGGAACGAGAGAGTGCTGTGCTGGAGTGTGACATCACAGGACTCGTATCATGTGACCTATACGTCACCTTTCAAGCCAACGATGAGGACATCTTTAATGAGTATGTTGATCTTCCTGAAGCCCCAGGCCTCCATTCAATCAGTAGATACTTCCCTGTCCCTTCAACGCACTTGAAGAAAGACACAAGATTCACCTGCAAAGTGACCCAAGGATTCACCAGAAACTTTAAGTCAAACCCCACTGGCAATTTTTTGGGTGAGAGGGGCCACGCTTCTTTCTCTTAATGGCAGCTGAGTTCATGTTTTTCACTTTATTTATCTTTAATACCCATTCATTGATTAATTGATGCACTGCTTCATCTCCCATGTAGTGGAACCATCAATGGAACTTCTACTGGCCCCCATTAAAGAGTCAGGACAACAGAGACTCGTTTGCTCTGCTTGGGGCTTCAACCCACAAATTAAATGGTCTTCTGAGTCGCAGCAAAGATCTCCATCAATCAGCATGGGTGCAGATGGACGTGTGACAGTAACCAGTCAACTTCAGATCCCTCACACACAGTGGAAAACTGGGAAAGTCTTCACTTGTGAAGTATCTGACAAGTTTCTGAACACAATTGTGACAAAAAACATCAGCCTCTGCTCAGGTAAAGTGACAACATAATGGGTGAAGTACAAATATATTTTAAAATTTTCTGAATCAGCCATTAAGCTTTTGAGACACTTTTCTGTTGCAATTTCACCCCCTTTAATGTCATGTTCTTTTTTTTTTAGTAACTCCAGCATCATACCAGATGGTTGGCGTCTATGTTCAGGGACCACCACTCCAGAAGTTTCAGAACAAGGGACAGGTGACTATCACCTGTCTTCTGGTCGGTCCTTCTCTTGATGATTTCTCCATCACCTGGAAAGTAGGTGGGAACACTTACTCCTCGAATGTCCACAAGGAGCCACCAGTTATACACCCCAATGGGACAGAGACTTTGCAAAGCTCCATCAATGTGTCAGCTGAGGACTGGCATGCGTTTAAACAAGTGTCCTGTGAGGCAAAGCACAGATGTTCCAACCAGGGCTACGAGGACCACACAAAGAAAAGCAAAGGTAGTGTGCAAAGATATTTCTGAATTTTGAGTATAACATAGTTTAAGAAGGCAAGATTGCATCAGAAACTCCATTAAAAAAAATTATCCATGATGGTTGTGGTGGTTGTGAGTGAGCAAAGATTTAAAAATGGTAAAAAATGTGCTTTTATCTCCTTTTTGTGTTTCACAAGTCCTGTATCCACCAGCAGTGAAGATCATGAAACCAAGTGCCTCTGACCTGTCTACGTCAGACGTCCCTGCACTTATTTGCCTAGTCTCTGGATTTTTCCCATCTAACACCATAGTGCATTGGGAAGAGAATGGCCAGAGACTCCCTTCAACTGACTACACCAACAGTCCTACATGGAAATACACAGGGAGCAGCACATATTCAATGAGCAGCAGACTTAACATATCAAAAACTGAGGACAAGGAGTCGACGTATTCTTGTGTTGTGAGACATGAGTCATCTGAAACGCCCTTTGAAAGCACTATCATGGATGTGTTTGGTGAGCTAAGATTTAGCATTTAGTAAAACTGCATTTCTGTAGTGTTGTTCATTATACAAGTATAAATTCAAGGTCTACTCTGATTTATTCTAATGGTGATCACAATCTGATCCGATACTGTATGCTACTGTTGTATCCACCTCAGCCTGCTCTCAATGTTGCTCAATAGCAGTAGTGTAAGCACCAAGGTAAAGAAGAAAAGATGCATTACAGTGTTAGACCATTTGCTCTCACTGGATTAAAGTGTTTTTAACATGTGCAACTATTTTCCCCAGCCTCAGTGACCCACAGTGAACCTTCAGCCACCTTGCTCCAGGGCTCCGGTGAACTTGTGTGCCTGGTGTTTGGCTTCAGCCCTGAATCCATTACAATCACTTGGTTTCTTGATGACACCAAGGAACTGCTGAACTACAACACGAGTGAACCCCACAGAGGCCCAAACGGAAAGTTCAGCATTCAAAGCCACCTTCATCTATCTAAAGTCATCTGGTTACCTGGGACAAACATCACCTGCAGGGTGACGCATGCAAACACCACCCTATCGCTGGATATATCTAAACCAGGTGCTAGTTTATCCACTGATCCAAATCTTTCTAGCCGTTAAAGATTGCACATACTAGGTTAACTACCTATTTCACACATTTGTGGGTATGTTTGGTAACTGCATGGATTATTTTGTTAACATCTCTTCCCAGCCCCTCTTCCAGTTTAACGTTAGCTAACACATTTTAATTATTTCACAGACACCTTGGAGGACTGTGATTTCTTGGATGACATCATGCATGCTGCAGTGAACCAAGACACGGGTGTGGAAAGCTGGTATACTTTCACTTTCCTCACTTTTTTCCTCATCTCCATCATCTATGGCGTGCTGGCTACCGTGATACGGGTAAGATACAACTGTTGTCGTAGCTTTGGTAGATTAAAGTAATCTTCCAGTACATCACTAGACATGTTTATATATATATATATATATATATGTTATGTTTAGTATCGTAATTATTCTGGAATTCTACTTATATGTTGAGGTATAGTTTGAATTTTGATTTTTTGTTATTTTTGGCTTTTTGATATATTTTTTACAAATCAAAACTGTTACTGGATCCTAACACATTCACTATGTTTTCTCGTTTTAGACTAAATGATGATGATGATCACAGGACAGATCCCAGCATCCAAAAGTGGACTTTTTAGGTTTAAAGTGTAATGTAATGATATATGATGATATGATATATGAATGAATGAATGAATGAAGCTTTAAATTCTGACTTTGACATTAAAATATCAATGTAATTAACAATTATTACATCACTGGACTCATTATTGCATTGAGAAAAATACATTTGAAACACGGACAAATACAGATTGTGAAAATTTGCCTCATTGATTCCAATAAAACAAATGATTACACAAACAGCATTTATTCTTCAGGAAAATTATTAGTGCAATATACCGTCTCACACCATCAGCATTACTCTGATTGACCACTAGAGTGAGACAAAGCTTCACATACAGTGGTGGTGATTTGCCACCACTGTGAAACATGCCTACAGGTCTGATGTAGAATTACTAAATGGTATGATACAGAGCTGCATTCACTTGAAAACAGACACCATTTCTATATTTTCTCTTTTCCATACATAGACACACAGATCACTGTAAATGTGTGCACACTATGTCTTTGAGTTCGAGCTGCATGTTTGTGTCTGCATTTGTGTACCTTGTGGGTTTAAAGGAATTCACATCTGGGAGGGATGACACTAAACACATCCTGGCTTACCATTGGCTACCATTGGAGTGTTCTGGCACTGTGTGCGCCTTCATTGGCTGGGGACCCTTTGGCAGCCAGCCCAAATCTGTGACGCTGTTGCTGGGATGGAGTCACAGCATGTTGCTCCAGTGCCAAGGCACCGGCAACAGGGAAGCAGGGCATCATGCCAAGCAGGCTGCCTGAGAGCGTCTCCCTGTCTAAGACCCCCTCCCATCCTTTAATGCCAAGTCTCTCCTCCCTCTGGGTCCCGGCTTGACCCCTTCAGTGTGTCCATATAAACCAGCCTCACAGATATAGGATTACTATTCTCTCTACAACTACTGTTGAAGTATCACTGAGCGAGGTAGTGAACCACAAACTGCCCGGTGGCCGACAGTAGACTGCTGTGGTTGTACTGAGCAGCTCCCAGCGCTGAACGTGTTGAACTGAATGCGAAGTACTACAGCGCTGCAAAGAGAATGCATGCTCATTCAGCTTTACCTGGGAAAAAATATGCATCTTTATCTTTTGAGTAAGATTAATCGTAGAGGTAATCAGTCTATGAAGCATTCAGGCCTTGTCAAGTATTATCATCATTAGTATTATTATTGGCAATGATCATCACACACACACACACACCCACACACACACACACAGTGTGTAGTCCTAGTATTAGACATGCAGTGAACAGACTGAGGTCACTCTTCCAATGTCCATCTCTATTTTTCACAAAAACAAAGAGACAAGAGAGAATTTCACAGTCACACACAACTTGTTTTAGCTCATCTGTTTGTTGTGTTGGGCAATACAACACTGTTTTGTTATTCCACCACATGCAAATAGCTGGTTCAATCGGTAAACCACTACGCAAACATATCATTGTACTGGTAGCTTAAACGTGTATGATGCTTTGGTGTCCGCATTGTCTACCTACTAGCACCGTGAGAGTAATATGATAGATCCACATATCAAGTTACAGGACTTGTTTGTTCAGGTGGAGTTGCTCCTCAGTGCAATTTTTAAAATCACAGTTGCAACAAAACAAAATGCAATGCATGTGCATTTTAATTCCAGCAGGTGGCAATATTCCACTCATCATATTGACCCATAATGTAATGTCACCAGTGGGCCTTTTTCCCACATTTACCGTTTTTAACATGTCACACAGAAAGCACCGGTGTAAACAACCGAACGACTGACGGCTGAATAGCATTTAGCTGGCTCAGTTTGAGGACCTACGTTTGCTGGCTCACTTCCGTTCCCATCTGGGACCTTTCAATACACAAGGCTATCATTAATCTTATTACCTGTGCGCTTACTGGAATCATGAATTAAAACCAGCTGCAAACAACTTTAGCTTAATGTCTCTCACCAAACATTAGCATGCTAGCCAACCACCAACAGAGGTAATAATAATAATAAAACACCAGCTACAACAACAATAAGGACAAATATAACTGGCATTTTCATTTTCATTTAAGCGTTAAACTCACCACTTTTCCCGGGTGTGAGTAGAAAACGGTGACAGAAGTGATTAACTCCTCGACCCTATTCACCTGTGTGCACTAGTGTGGCCTTGATTGGAAAGGGGCGTGGTCGGACCACAATATGGGTCGGACCGAGAATGACTTCCTGCTCCAGTGGTGGGATATAATTGATATACAGGTAAAAGCCAGTAAATTAGAATATTTTGAAAAACTTGATTTATTTCAGTAATTGCATTCAAAAGGTGTAACTTGTACATTATATTTATTCATTGCACACAGACTGATGCATTCAAATGTTTATTTCATTTAATTTTGATGATTTGAAGTGGCAACAAATGAAAATCCAAAATTCCGTGTGTCACAAAATTAGAATATTACTTAAGGCTAATACAAAAAAGGGATTTTTAGAAATGTTGGCCAACTGAAAAGTATGAAAATGAAAAATATGAGCATGTACAATACTCAATACTTGGTTGGAGCTCCTTTTGCCTCAATTACTGCGTTAATGCGGCGTGGCATGGAGTCGATGAGTTTCTGGCACTGCTCAGGTGTTATGAGAGCCCAGGTTGCTCTGATAGTGGCCTTCAACTCTTCTGCGTTTTTGGGTCTGGCATTCTGCATCTTCCTTTTCACAATACCCCACAGATTTTCTATGGGGCTAAGGTCAGGGGAGTTGGCTGGCCAATTTAGAAAAGAAATACCATGGTCCGTAAACCAGGCACGGGTAGATTTTGCGCTGTGTGCAGGCGCCAAGTCCTGTTGGAACTTGAAATCTCCATCTCCATAGAGCAGGTCAGCAGCAGGAAGCATGAAGTGCTCTAAAACTTGCTGGTATACGGCTGCGTTGACCCTGGATCTCAGGAAACAGAGTGGACCGACACCAGCAGATGACATGGCACCCCAAACCATCACTGATGGTGGAAACTTTACACTAGACTTCAGGCAACGTGGATCCTGTGCCTCTCCTGTCCTCCTCCAGACTCTGGGACCTCGATTTCCAAAGGAAATGCAAAATTTGCTTTCGTCAGAAAACATGACTTTGGACCACTCAGCAGCAGTCCAGCTCTTTTTTTCCTTAGCCCAGGTGAGACGCTTTTCGCGCTGTTTCTTGGTCAACAGTGGCTTGACACGAGGTATGCGGCAGTTGAAACCCATGTCTTTCAAGCGTCTCTTGGTGGTGGATCTTGAAGCACTGACTCCAGCAGCTGTCCACTCCTTGTGAATCTCCCCCACATTTTTGAATGGGTTTTTTTTCACAATCTTGACCAGGGCGCGGTGATCCCTATTGCTTGTACACTTTTTCTGACCACAGTTTTCCCTTCCCTTTGCCTCTCCATTAATGTGTTTGGACACAGAGCTCTGAGAACAGCCAGCCTCTTCAGCAATAACCTTTTGTGTCTTTCCCTCCTTGTGCAATGTGTCGATGGTCGCCTTTTGGACAGCTGTCAAATCTGAAGTCTTCCCCATGTTTGTGTAGGCTTCAGAACTGGACTGAGAGACCATTTAAAGCCCTTTGCAGGTGTTTTGAGTTAATCAGCTGATTAGTTTGTGGCACCAGGTATCTTCAAAATTTAACCCTAACACAATATTCTAATTTTGTGACACACGGAATTTTGGATTTTCATTTGTTGCCACTTCAAATCATCAAAATTAAATGAAATAAACATTTGAATGCATCAGTCTGTGTGCAATGAATAAATATAATGTACAAGTTACACCTTTTGAATGCAATTACTGAAATAAATCAAGTTTTTCAAAATATTCTAATTTACTGGCTTTTACCTGTAAGTACATTTACGGGTTAAATACAAATTTGAAGAAAGTATACTTTTCTACCACTGATCCACTAAATTTCCACATGAAAATATTGTACTTTTTACTTCAGTATTTATCGGACAACTTTAGTTACTAGCTACTTTTCAAAATAAAATGTTTACATAGAAAACAAGACAAACACATGAAACTCATCTTTTGTTACAAACTAAACTACCATAATGTACAGCTAAAACGATAAGTCGATTTAATTGATCAGTTTAGAGAAATTTTATCGGAAACTATTTGTTTAATTGTTTAATCATATACAAAACATTTGAAATTACCAGTTTCTCAATTTTTTTTAGGATTTTGTATTATTGGTTGGACACAAAACTATTGTGAAGATGTCACTTTCGTCTCTGGGTAATGTTGACTTCATCTGTCACTATTTTCATAATTTTACAAACAAATCAACTAAAGCAGAAAAATAATCAGCAGATTCATCCATAATGGAAATTATAATTTGTAGCAGTCCAAAATAGTATAACAATTGGCTCCCTTTAATGTCCTGCTTTTACAGTAATGTTTGTATACACACAAATCACCATGCTCTTAATCTGAAAATAAGCAGGAAAAAGCAGCACTGATTTAGATTTGATTATGTTCAGATTTCAGTACATGATCCAAATAGGCCTATATGAGAATATTAATGAACCGTGATCACACTGCAGGTGGTGCAGGACCATTGTTGTCCCAGTATACTTAATGTGGAGTTTATTTTCTTGAAATCGCACATTATTGCTGTTCATTTGTTTTCATTATCCTCTAGGTGGTGGTACAAGCTCCAGCAATGTGGAGTGGATTGCTCAGCCATCAAAATACAGGGAGAGGATGTCTTTTACCATACCCTCTTCTATTTCTACCAGTTAAACTGAAAAGTCAATGTCTGCATCTTCATTCACGTCACAGGGACACGGTCACGTCGTAAGAAATAATATCTTTCCAAATTAAAATGCAGCCATACTGGCATGCTGGGACAGTGCAGTCTCTATTCAAATGTATGTTATGTTCTCTGACACTGAACTGGATTTAAAACAAACGGATGTTGTTTGATTCAGGACCAAGCTTTGATGTTACACTTTTATTAGGCTTCTGAGGCAGTTGTGATGTGGCATAAGTGCTGCCATTTTCATTTTAAATTTAAAGATGCATTATTAGAGATTTTGCACCTTGAGTTTGATTGGCAAACAGGAAAATATTTGAAATTGAATAACATTATCATGGGATCATTTTAAAAACAGAGTATCACTTGTGCTTGACTGTGACAAAATGACTTATTGACTAATTGGCTCCATCGGTGGTGACTTCGATGTGGCACAAAGGTGAAAGTATCCGCTCATGTCTCCTCTTATCTCTTTATCTCTGATCATGCTTTTATCAGCTCACTTGAATGCCACGACTGGGAGTCTTAAGCTGAACTGGAATTTGCACAGCAAAACATTTAATGCCACAAATAAAACTGCAACTTTCAAAAGGCCACATTTAAAGCTACTGATTGTAAAGCATGGGACAAAAAAAAAAAAAAACAGAAAACAGAATGATGGGTTTCCATTTGGAGTACACCCAGACACAAATGAGATTTAGTCAATATATGCAAAATGTGAACATTTTGTGTCATGATGTGACACTTCAATTCCTCACTTGGGTCACACTTTTACATTAAAATGACTATAGTCAGACGATAATCAGACAATTGTCCCGTTAGGGTACATGTTCTCTTTACAATCCTAACCTAAGATTGGACTCATCACAGCTGTAAAACCAGTTTGGTTCCTTTAATGAAAGTTGCATGTTCCTTTTTTCATCTGACAGCATTCCCAGTCATTGCTGCCATGCATGAAGGCGCTGTATTAAAGACAATGAAGCCTCCAGGTGTGAACATGTGGTGAAACATTGTGGTTGCATACTTGAAACAATAAATAAACGCAGGCCTATAGATGCACAGGATGGATATGAATGCACATTTGACCTATAGTTACGCCCGGACATGCTTAGGCTTTGTCAGTTGAACACAGGTACGAGCAGGTACGACGGCCAGGTGAGTTGGTGCCCTGTATTATTAAGGTTCAGCTTGTTTACAGCCAACAAGGGCGCGTCACTATCCCGACTAATTATATGCGCGCGCCGAGTTCACTCAAGTTAAATAAGTACACACGCACGGCCTACTTTTCCCAATTATATCGCTCATATGCAGAGAGGGGGGGGGGGGGGGGGGGAGAGAGGCTGCTTTGCTGTGCCAATGCGCAAACAGTCCACGCCGCCGTGGGATTATGGGATAGGTCTCTCCCCAAACAGAGGCAGCGCTCGGAACGATCATGCGATTGAATGACGCGCGCGTCATGCTCGTCTCCCTCCGCTCCTGCTCCGCGCGATCAGTGGCTCTGTGTTCCGCAATCCCCTGGGATACTGTACCGCCCTCGATGGCTCTGCTATCGGCGCTTCGCTCACACTGAATGGCTGCCCGGAGCGAGGAAAGGCTGGGAGAGAGAGCGCTGCGTCCCTTCCTTTGAACCGAGTCAGATCAACATCCCAGCGAGGGGGTGAGTGTCTTTGCCTGCCGCGGTGTTGAGGCGTCCTGCCGGGGTCGTCTGAGGATCCACCGGCGGCGGCGGCGGTGGCGGGGAGGAGGGGGCGGGGAGGGGAGACGGCTCTGTGCCGGTGTCCTTAGTTAGCGCCGCGGATTGGGGTTGATGGTGAACGGTCCAGTGGAGACAATTGGACCAATTAAAGTTTGGGATAAGTGGGCGATGCCACTTCGGGAAAAGGGTCGAGGTTGGCACAGTCCTAAAACTTTCTTTCGCCCGTTCAAACAGTGAAATGTGCCACATTATCGCCGCCGGAGTGCGACGGTCTGAAATGGTTTATTCCGTGTTGCCTGACTCTTCTCTCAAATATGCGAAAATGCCACGGCAGTCAGGGTTTTTTTTGTGTGTTTTTGGCACGGCAGCACTTACGAGCGCCGTTTGTAAAGAATTGTGCCTTGTTGTGCTCCCACCTCTCTCTCTCCCCCCTCCCCTCCCCTCCCTCCCTCCCTCCACTTCGTGCCGCACTGGTTCCGTCTGGCTCGCCCTCAGCTGCTGCGTGTCCTGGGATGACCTGTTGATGTCGGTAGAATGGAGAATGGCAGGGGGAGCGATTTCCCCCATCACCAAAATATTTAAATAAGCAACATTTGAGCTTGACAGCCGGGCGTCGCAGCGCAGCTCCCTCCGTCCGCACAGGCAGTAAGTGTCTTGTTTGTACTTTTGAGTGGGGCCTATCGCGGAAATGCTTGACATTGTGCAGCTGGGCTGAGTGTGCATGAGGTGGATGGTGCGCCGGGGCGAACCCAAAATATTTAACAGGAGTGTTAGCTTAGCCATTAGCAGCCCCATAGGCCTGCTGCGGATGGGAGAGGGCATGGAACATTTCAACGCTGTCAGCCGCTGGGGAAGAGAGGGGCATGATACCGCTTATGCTTTCGATTATTACACCTGGATGTCATTTGACGGCTCGTAAACAGGAACACGCCGTCGCCCTCACCCGGGTATCACCGAGGCTTGCTGCCATCCCGTGTCGTCCCCCCCCTCCACCTCCCCCCCCGTCGCCTCGCGGCTCCGCTGCCAGCAGACAGTGGAGCACCTCCCGGCGGGGAGACTGGCACACGGCGCGGTGCGTTAAACGGCACCATCACCCGTTCACAGTCGCCCAGCCAGCGGCATCCCTTTCCCCCGTTCACACGCTGCTGCACGCCGTGGAGGGCATGCACGGTTCCTCGGCATAGTCAAGAAGTTTAGGAGCGTTTTGATGGTGCTGCTGCTTTAGGTTCAGGGAGATCCCTGTTATATAAGTAGAATCACGAGCCAGGCCTGTGCATGTGTCTTGATCTGATAGGAGTAGCACAGCCATGCAGGGCATGGGCACATGAGAACCAGGAAATGCCTATAGAGGGAATGCATTGTGTGCCAGCTGCACCAATGACTCCACAGTAATCATCCACACAGCAGTGCCAGAGCTGTTTTCTGTGGTGGAACTGGATAAACTGGAAAGTAGTCGGACTCTATAAGTTCTGAAATATGTTGACAGCTGCCCTATCATAACATAACATAACATAAGCCCACTGAATGTGGGCAAACACATTCTTAAGGCTTAATATGAAAAGACTAAGTATGTTGTGAGTATGTTTGACCTACTTTTCCCCACCAGGCCGGTTGGCATAAGACGGGGTGAATCTCATTCGTTCACGTTGCTGCACTCTGTATGTTTAATGGAATAAGGACCTGAGATGATCCCTCTCATTTCTGCAGGCCTCACTGACCCTCCTTGGTGCATAAAGACACACATGCACACCCACACACACACACACACACACACACACAGTCACATTCTCTCTCACTGTCAGGGCAAACTGTGCAAACACACCCTGCTCTCAACCCCCGTGTTTGTGTGTCTTTATGTGCACGCATGTGTGCTCACTGCGGCTTGCCAAACTGTAAACAAGCAGTATTGTCTAATGCCTGTGTGTGACTCAGTGTGCCTTTTGTGGGTTTGTTTGAGTTTGTGTGTGCGCATCTGTGTTTTAGTATGAGGGAGATGGAGCTTGAGTGAGACGGAGACAAAGAGAGCATTTCTCTTTACCCCGGAGCTTGGCCAGGTCCCAAATGAAAGGCTTTGGATATGATGGGGCGGCTCACTCCGGCCCTCATCACTCAGTCACACCAAAGTTGGTTGTATGCCTCCTCCAAGGTGGGCTTCAATCAGTCTATTCTCCCAGGATCACAGATTGCTTTTGTTTGATATGTATCTATGTGTTTCTGTGTGTGTGTGTGTGTGTGTGTGTGCAGCTTTAAAGCTGTAAAGCATCCGTGTGTGAAAAGCAGCTTTATCTAGGCCTGTATACTCATCCGTATTTATATATATCTGTGGAAACGCTTATGTCATTTTGTGTAAAGGTTTATAGCCAATGAAATGCCACCATGTGGGCTTATCAATGGATCGTTTGTATTCTGCAATCGTGGGTTCAGAGGGCATATAATACGTATACGTGTGAATCCCTGAACTATCCTGTAGAAGGAGGCCGTGTGTGCAAATTCTAAAAGGAAAATATCTAGTTTTTTAAATATTCTGACAGAATACAAAGCTTGATATCACAGGGTTCGTATCCACTGCAGAGGGACCGTTGGTTCACTTTAATTTAATATTGACATTCACAATATAGGAATCTTCAAGAGGGAGCAGGGCAAGGGGCTGTGTTTGCCTTTGACTGTTTAGACAAGTGAATGGAAACATGCAATGTGGTGTTTGTTTAGGCCACGCACTTTTCCACATAGAATAACAGGCCATGGCCCAGTTATCTAAGGACACGGGTTTTATTGCCCATAGAAGACTTTTACTGAGCCCACTGCTGGCAATAACAACTACTGCAAGGCTAAAGTGACGTATAGGATTAATGCAATGTAGATTATCCACTGGAGCTTCAACAAAACTTTGTTTTGAAAAATCAACGTCCCGTGAGCCCGCCAAGAGCCTTTTAGTAGGACTGTGTGAAGGAATATTTGTGGTCAATGAGCGTTGGATATGCCAAGAGATAGAATGCTTTTACAAGGACTTCTTTTCCCCGAGAAAAGAGGTGTTTCATTATGAATAATTTGGCCAGGAAGTAATAAAAACGGCCATTAGATTTACTGTTTGTTTGGTGTAACATTGTCCCCGTGAAAGACGCTCGGCCGTTTTATTGCGTCCATTAATGGCGGCGTCTGACATTCCTCACCTGCTTTGTTTCAGGTCTGTTCTTCCCGAGCTTTTCTGTCTTTTCACACAGCCATGTAACGTTACACCTCCTACTTGCATTGCCTTCTGATACCCTCCTCCACACCAAAGACATTGCACAGGATACAGCAGGCTTGTCATTGTTGTGAATGGGCCTGCCCCGTTTACCCCACCTGGGACCGTGACCCTGCTCATCACCGGGGATAACGCATTGTACACACTTAAAATCAAAACCCTTTTTCTCACACTTTTCATTTCTTTCTATTTCCCTTTCTTTTTCCCAGCAAGACCCGTTGGTGGTGTGCGTAGGCGCGCCATGGCCCAGACCCTTCAGATGGCGATCCCAAACTTTGGCAACAACGTTTTAGAGTGTCTGAACGAGCAGCGGCTGCAGGGCCTCTACTGCGACGTGTCCGTGGTGGTCAAGGGCCATGCCTTCAAGGTACGAGACCAGCCAGTTACTATTGTTCTCATGCTTGTGTTGAAAAAGGGGACGGCTACATTTAGAGGAGCCAAGGCTTGGGTGTAAACAGTTAGTCCTGTGGCTCCATGGCAGCCATGTTGCGTGGAGGCTGGAATGCCAACGTACTTCAAAAGGAGTACTGTTTGGACAGTCTGGAAAGAGGGGGGGGGGGGCGCCGTCGTGACTCTTTTTTGTCACTTTGTTATGACGATACACTTTCACAGAGAGCAACTTTTAATCCCAGTTTTCTTTAGAGAGATTTGACTAAATGGCTCCTTTCTAGCTGAAGGTTTAGCGATTTAGATAAATCCCCTGCTTTAGTCGACTTGGAATGACAACTGGACCTCCTTAATTGCATGTCATTTCCCACTCGGGCAGTAAAGTCAAAAGGGGTTAGATTGCCCCTAATTACAAAGCCATGAGCCTTGGTGGGCTGTCATTCCTCATTCTTATCATGGCAGATTTGTAAACCTGCCCTGTAATCTTGTTTTTAGGTCCCAATATTTCAATAACCCCACAAGCAAGACAGCTGGGACTCTGAGTGTGTCTTTCTGTCCAAGAACTTCAAATCCTTTTTTAGGATTCATGTTACATTTAAAACCTATTTAGTCAATAAATGGCTGGAAATAGAGCATCCATACTAAATGCTTGCTTAATGGTTAATATCTTATTTGTGGCCATGTATTCATATCAAGGAACTTCCTTGATATGAAATCATTAAGTGAGAGAGAAGAGTAAGTTTTAATGGGACGCCTCCCTTATCTGTTTTTGTCTCAGGCCCATCGAGCTGTGCTGGCTGCTAGCAGTTCTTATTTCCGGGACCTTTTCAGCAGCAGCAACAGTGGAGGTGGAGGCAGCAGTGAGACCAGCCCGACCGTAGTGGAGCTCCCGTCAGCTGTGCAGCCCCAGAGCTTCCAGCAGATTTTGTCTTTCTGCTACACAGGCCGTCTCAGCATGACGGTGGGGGACCAGTTTCTCCTCATGTATACTGCGGGCTTCCTGCAGATCCAACAGATCATGGAAAAGGGCACGGAGTTCTTCCTCAAGGTAAGGCTATTGGAGTTTTAAGTCACTTTTTAAAGCAAGTAACAGTAGCTGAGACATGATCTGGAAAAAGGGCCGGTTTTTAGAGGCTTTTGAGTGTTGAGAAGTTTTCAGTGCTTTAAAAACACAATAGACATACAAATAAAATGCCAGTTACGTGTTTTAAGGTCAAATCAAAAGACAACTTAATTACCAAAACAATAAATTTAAGGTTAATTGATTAATTTGTTTATTGCAATCTGGAATTGACTGTTTAAAATGGAGCATCTGTTCCAGTTGGAATGGCTCTGAAATATATATCGTGGTCAGAGTTTGGAAGTGCAAACGTATAAAGGTTCATCTGCAGTGGAACATTTTATTCGCTCAGGAAACTTCGGGACAATCTGCACTGTAGTTGTTGGAACAGCTTTTCATCAGTGAAAAGTGCTGGTGGAGGTAACATTATAGTGTGGTGGTGGTGGTTTTGGATAAGGAAGAGGACACTTAATCACGTACTAAAAAGCATGAATAGAATGTGAAGGTTGTTGGTTGTTGAGAAGCTTAACTGTGGGACGGACAATCTGACCATCCTTCGGCAGAGCCACCAGCATGGCAAAACCTTACAAGCAAACGGTATCTGTTGGCACGTCGGTGTGTTTGTGTATGCTGACACATAGCTGATGTATACATTCATTTCTAGGTCTCCTCTCCCAGATGCGACTCCCAGGGCCTTCACGCTGAGGAGGCGCCCCCTTCAGAGCCCCAGAGCCCCGTAACGCAGACCAGTAACAGTGGATGCCGGCCCGCCTCCTGCCTGACGCCACTCCCTCTGGTATCGCGGGTGAAGACGGAGCAGCCCTCTAGCCAGCCGGAAGCAGCCACCCCGTACTCGGTGGTCTGCACTCCTGTAGCCAAGCGGCTTTGGGAGGGCGGCAGCAGCCGAGATGGGAGCGGGGCGGGCTCAGGGGGAGGAGGCGGCGCCAGGAAGGCGGCCCGTTATTCCCAGGAGGCGGTGCGGGGCAGTGCCATTCAGAGCCCCGGGGCCCTCGGACTGGCCATGGGTATGGGTGCCAACGTAACCAGCCTGGCGGGCATGGTGGCCGGCGGCGGGCTCACCGGCAGCGCCAACACCAACACCAACGGAAGCTCTGCGACAGGCCTCGGGATGTCAGAAGGCGCCAGCCCCGGCACCCTCAGCACCTACGCCAGTGACTCGCCCATCAGCTACCATGATGATGAGGAGGAGGAAGAGGGGACGGACGAATGTGCTGAAGAGCAGTACAGGCAAATCTGTAACATGTATACCATGTACAGTATGCTGAACATGGGAGCTGCAGGTAATGGACACGGACTGAATATTAGACGGAGAACGTGTGCAATGTTCTTACTTCTTTGTTCTATTTCTGTGAACTCAATAGTTGCTTGATGTAGTTTCTGGTTTTAGCGGATCTATTTTCTCTGCGTGTGAAAAGTGATATGGTTCTATTCTAATTTAGCGGTATTGTTTTCCTCCAGCAGCTGGTGAGCGTGTTGAGGCTCTACCAGATCACACGGAGACGCGGGGTCGGATGCGAGGCAGAGACCTCACATGTCTCCCCGCAGAACTCGTCGCTCAGATCGGCAACCGCTGCCATCCCAAACTGTACGAGGAAGGAGACCCTGCTGAGAAACTGGAGTTAGTCTCAGGTACGGTTGGTGTGTGAAACCTGTCCAATACAGACGGAGAGGATGCACAGAATTGCTTTTATACGTGTTTATCTAACAGTTAGGAAGATACATTCACATCTATATTCGAGAGGCATACACTTATAGATATAGAACATAAACAGGACATGGCCAACGGCAAAGATATGTATACACATATTTAGAGGAAGCTGTCCTCAGATGACTTGGCATTGATATACAGATCACATGGTGGTGCTACACGTTTGACTGTGGCTTTCTCTCAAGGACATCCTGCAGCAGTTCCGTGTCTGATAGCTTACAGGCGGCTGTACATACCTCTCAATATACCTGACAGCAATAACTAGTGGTGTTTAAGAAGAAGAAGAACAAATGCAAAAGAAGTGTTTTGTAATGTATATTAAAATTACAAATCTTTACATTATGAAACCTGTCACATTTTATTATTTATATATATATAGATATGAGCAAAGATCATGATGTAAATCTATAAGCCTAATTATAAGATGAAATGTCAAAGGTCAAATATGTGTTTGTGTACTGTAGTCAACATCTAGTGTTTAAACAAGGATGTGCAACAGCGTTCAGGCCATATTCTAGTTTATTTTTAAATCTTCCCCCGCTGCATTTACAAACGGGCAGCGGGCCACAGTTGGGCCTCCCCAGCTCTAAACTATGACGTATCGCTAAAACACAGCCTCCTCACTCCCCCACCTACAGCTGCAGGGTTCGATATGAATCAGACAAATATTCCATTCCAGAGATTCAAACCGAAGATCTTTTATCATTTCTGTGACACATCAAATCACAACTTGGAACAGACAAACAGACACGAAATGAGTCATAAATGGTGCTAACTCCTGATGATGTTTGTTGATGGTTCCCTGCATGTGCATTCTTTGCAGGTACTTCTGTGTACATATCGCGAGCCCAGCTAATGAACTGTCATGTGAGCGCCGGGACCAGACACAAGGTGCTGCTGAGGAGGCTGCTGGCTGCCTTCTTTGACAGGTTTGTTCCTTCTCTTCCGTGCGTCTGTGTCTATTTCTGCAAGCCTTTCATGTTAAGTTAGCAAAAGGCTTGTTTAAATACAGAGATTAATGCATTTTTGTTTTTTTATCTGCTGGCATTAGATGGTTGTAACGACTATTTTTGTGTGCCTCTGTTGTTATTTCTTGATCCATCAGGAATACTCTGGCCAACAGCTGTGGAACAGGCATCCGCTCCTCCACCAACGACCCGAGCCGTAAGCCCCTGGACAACAGAGTTCTGCACGCGGTTAAATGTGAGCACTTTGTCTTTATTTTACACATTCATACATGCATGCTGTTGCTGAATTTGAACTCTATTTAACAGTAAAACATGTCGAGTTTTAGACTACTTTTGAAGTGCAAATTGGAGATTATTTACATCCTAGTGCACCCTGTGATGAGCATTAGGTAATAACCCACAGTGACCACTAGATAGCAACATCCACCCAGGTTAACATATGTGCTGATGATGTGTTCAGGCATTCATGAACACTTTATGAAGATGAATACATTTCCCTCCATTTCATTCGAATGAGAAACACAGCCGGATATGTTTTCAGAGATCAGCCGCTCCATTTAAAAAGAACATTTACAAATCAAGGGTCGCAGCCTGTTTTATCTCGTTAAACGTCCTACCTTAGGGGGACGTCTACACTAATTACCAACATCAACTGAAGTGCGTATGAATGTAGGACGAAGTCTTTCAGGTGATTTAGGATTTTACATATACGTTAAAATCTTTAATCTAAAAATGAGGAGGAGGAGGAGCTCTGATACGTCAGCTGTAGATGAGTTTGTGCCAGAAGCCCAGTGGACATTTAATAAAAAAAGTTGTAGTTGAGAGCAGAAGGTGCATCACCCTAACTGTTTTTTTCCCCTTTTCCATGTCAGTTTATTGCCAGAACTTTGCCACCACCTTCAAAGAGAGCGAGATGAACGCCATCGCAGCCGACATGTGCACCAACGCCCGCCGCGTGGTCCGCAAGAGCTGGATCCCCAAGCTGAAGCTGCTGATGGCGGAGAGCGACGCCTACACCACTTTCCTCCCCGACGGCGTCAAGATGGAGGATGACACCCTGGGGGCGGATCCGGCCTTCGACCCCGCCTCCCTGGAGGCCGCCGGTGGCGCCGGCATGGAGTCGGGCGGCTCTTCAGGTGAATCGCTACCAGGTGTGGGGGGGGACGGAGGACCGTTATTTTGAACACTGTGTCCGGGGAAGTTTGAAATTTGGTGACACGTACCAGTATTCCCCCCAGTTCTGCTTGCCTCCTCACTCTGTGGCCCACGCTGATCTCTCACATCTGACTGTCTATACTACACTGCTAGGGCCAACAGCTGTCGTTGCCCTGATGTAACCAGGACGTGAAAACTATAATTTTTGTTTAATGACTGTACAATGGAGTTAGTGGAAGAAAGGGAGAGAGTGAGAGGGTTTTCTCCTAACTGCCCTCTGCCTCCCCTTGTCTTTTTAAGGTGTGTAAGCGCATCCACTGTTGCATATTAAATACATTCCCTGAAATGCAGGTGATGATGGAGGAGGAGGAGGAAGAGGGGGGGTTACAGTGTAGCTCTAGGGGGAAGGATGGATGGATGGAGTGGCTTGGAGAGGTGGCGAGTACATTGAATGTAAGTGTCAGTGGTTTTCTCTATGCAAGCCTGACAACTTGTATTCCAGGAACAGGTACTAAATTAAAAAAAAAACTAGAATAATAAACATTAACACTACCTGTTCTTCCTCCCCTTGTATCTTCCACTCATCACCCTGCAAGTTCTTCACCACATCACCTTTCTCGAGACCAGAGAATCTCACCCGAGTGTTCCACTGTGCAGTGTCTTATAGAACTTTATCTCATCTTTCTCTGTTTTCTAAATTTCTAGCATGTTTCTCCGTCTATGAAATGAAAAAGTGATCCGGAGAGAAGGGGGGAAAGCTTTTTACTGAGATGATTGTAAAGAAAATGTAAAGGGCAACAGGTCATATTTTTTAGAAGACAAACTATATTTATACAAGTGCCCATACCTAGAACGGTGTGAGCAGAGAGAGTGAGAGGGATTGTTTTAAAATCTCGATCTTCATGTTTTATTGAAAGCGGTCTTGTCAAATAAGGAAAAGTGCTATTTTTGCATAAAACGGAGTATAATAAAGCAGTCTTATCACAAGACCCATAGCCATTTATTTTTATCTTTATTTGACAGTGCAGAGTGATGGAATGAGCAGTTGAACTGCTAAATTAGAAGCGTTTCATCTTCGGTTCATTGGCTTAAAAGGAAGAATTAGACTGATTCAGCTGGCTTGACTGTTGTCTTTCGATAACCGGTTGTCGTTCGGTTGTGAACCTGCAGCGTTCGATAAAACATCAGCCCACGACTTTGAAGATTACGTGTAGAAATATAAAGGGTATTATATTGATCTGACAACAACAAAAACAAAAAAACTGCTGACAAATGCAAAGTGACAGGAAACAATTATGGGATATTGGAATGTGCCTTTTAATTAAAATCAATAAGCAGACGCCTGGGATCAGGGATGTCATGAGAGGCAATAGTGCTCGAAAGAAAATGGGTTTTATGGTACTATCCATGTGTGCAAAGCAGTTCTTTGTTAGCGAAGGAGAGCCTTTTTGCGCAGCTTTGTCTTTTTAGTATGTAGTTTATTCATGTATCTAGTGCACCACCTCTTTAACAAGGACTTTCAAAATGGCTGACGGTTTTATTTTAATAGTTTTAAAATGATTTTTGCACCTTCCATGCCAGTGGAGGTTTCTGCACCTTAATGAGAAGAACCAGTGGTTCATGCACCTTTTTGACAAATGTTGTGTAGCAATTGAACCCCTTTTAGGTGAAATTTGTCTCTTTTTTTTCTCCCTTTTTTTTTCATGTCTGCCTGTTTCTTGTTTAGAAGTGGCACGAATTCCTACTGTAAATAATCAAGATGACTGTTGAGTTAAAATCCCAAGTGTTCTTCCTTTCTGTTGCTGGATGAATCTGATTATGAAATGTCAACAACTGACCTTTTTTTTTTTTTTTATGTGAACGTTTGTGTTTGCTAGAAGCGACCTGTATGAGTTCAGGGGATTCCTGCTTCCTGCTGCAGATGGATAGAAGAGAAAATGCTCTGGGTGGGACTTAAGAGGGTGAAATGCTCTCCCAGATGGCAGTTCTCATCCTGGGGGGGCATTTCCAAAAAAAAAAAAGAAGGTTCTACTTTTCTGAACACAGGTAAAGGGTTAAAAAAACAGGAAGAAATGGATGCTTTTAATTTTAAGACAGTTGAATCTTATTGAAGAAATAACGTGATGGATGAAGCTCAGCCTATTTTCATTATTGATTAAAATTCTACGGATGAGTTTACTGAAACGGTTTGACCTGAAGATAGACGGATAGAACAAAAAAATGCAGTACCTTGTAAGTATTCTGTAAAGGGTAATGACTACAAAACCTCAGTTCGCTCTGCATTTGACTGTTGATGCCACGAGAGCACCCCTCCCCCACATACCTCTCCAGTACCTTTGAAGACTGCTGTGCTTCCTGTCCTTCATGCAGCTGGTGTCATATTTCACTTCCACAAGTGTATTCGTGTGTCTCCGTGTGAGGCAACGCAGTGAAGTTAACCACTTTAGGTGGTTAAATCCAAGTTATAATGTTATACGTTTCATTTGCTCCGTGGCTTTTAGCCGGGTCAAGTTTACAATTTAACTCAGATTACATCTCTCCCCCCCCAATATTATTTTAATTAAAACACTGCTTAAGTTAGTGTAAATGTTTTCCTAAGATATCACTTATTATTAAAACTTTCATTTCAGATTTTAAATACGTCAATCTTAAGTTTTTCAAAAACAAATCCACTATAATACCAGATTCTTCTCGATAAAGGACCAAGAGACCCAGACCTCTGAATTAATTTCAGAGAGTTTTTAGGACATTAAATCTAGCAATGGAATCTAATTGTATCTTTCTTAATATCTTATTCGGCATGATGGGTAATAAATCTCTCAATGTTCCTGTCTTAAGATACCAGTTATGGCGGCCAAATTACTGTTCAGATGTCCATGATTACAGGGCTGTTATTGATCATGTCCTACAGAGGGATCGGTGACCTCTGGCATCACTAACAACCTTAGGAAAACAGTGAGCCTTCCATAGTAAAAGGCTTTTAACTGGCAGTAAACATGCTACTGTGTGTGAGCCCAATACAGAAAGCAGCGACCCGGTCAGAAAACAGAGAGTAGAAACGTCTATTGTCAGGCGTTTTTACCTAAAATGTCCCAAAGTCCCTCCCTCACTACCAACCGACTGGCACACTGCTTCATCCACAGTACAACAGGCGTGCCCACGTGTGCTTTTCTGTACATTCTGGGCACCTTTCATGTGTTTACACTCAACAAAACATGTAGACCTACGCACTTGAACAGATAAGGTGTGGCACGGCATGGGGAACCTTTTGTCACTAATCAGTACATATATAAATATGATTATACACATGTATAGATGAATACTGTATATTATATATAGACGCACACATAGAGGTCAGATTGTTTGTTGTGCACTTGCAGCATGAGGTATATATTTACCCAGAAATGGCGCTTCTTCACAACCTGTGCAGTAATTTGTCTGCCCACGTCTCTGCCCCTGCTCCTTGCCCTCTGTAACCCTGTAGCGCCAGTGGACATACTGTACTGCTCATCCTATTTCTTTGTTCCAAGTGCCAATAACTTTGTGAAAGCCCTGTAACTGTGACCCAACATTATCAAAGGTAATTGCACATTAACAACTGTAAAATAAATAAATACAAATCATAGAGAAAATGTCAAAAATGGATTAAATAATGAATATCTTAATAAAAGATTTGTAACAATTTCTCTTTGACTCATTTTTTAAAAATTATTATTGGGATGTTACTTTTTAGCTGCTTGTTGTGTCGGGTTGTTTTTAATAGAATTTTCTAACTAACTAGAATTTCATTAAGCAACTAAATTGTCTACGAGCACTCCCTTCTTTATAAGCTTTGACAATATCAACGTTAATTTAGGTTCATTCATATGCTCAAAAATAAATTTACAGCATTAGAAGTCCGTCTTTGCTTGTGTATTTCTGTGCAGAAATCTTTTTTTTTACTGTGAACTAGTTCAACGCTGTTCCCTGTAAGCACTTCTCATCAAGCTACAGATAAGTTGAAACATGCATGCTCATTGTTGCGTGTTTCTCTTCATGCTCCGGTACCCACACCTGGAGGCGGCCATGGAAACCCCTTCATGCTTTATGAACATACTCACACCGCTCACATGTGTTCCTGCCTTTCACACGTGATGTAAAGTACTACTAGTAATACTAATAACTAAATAATAGTACTTGTAATTAGTTAAATCAGAAAAAAAAGATTTGATTGTGGTGTTTATGGTGAGTATAAGATTATTTGTTTATGTAAATGTGACTGGATCAACACTTAGAATGATGCACTGTAAGTTTTCTTTGCATGTATGACCTCCTTAAACCAGAAACCCAGAGCTCAGAGCAGAATCAAGTGGTTTTTTGTTGTATTTGCACTCTAAGAGCACCACCTAGTGTTGAAAGGCTGACAAGACAGCAGGACATCAAGTGGATAAGACCACAGTTCAAGTTACGGTGATGGAAGGAGAAATGCTAAAATGTGACAACACTTGTATTCATTGTGCACATTTAATTTCCCGAAGAGATGGATATACGACTCACTGAGACGTTCACTAACTAACTCTGTTGCTGTAGTATTTAACTGTGCTGTAACCAAGGCAGCAGCTTTTGAGAATAACTTTTAATCTGTGCTTTAAACCTGTATTACTATATATATATATTGGACATTCATTATGTCTCTTTTAGCATGTTCTTTCATTTGTATTGCTTGCACATTTGATTTATGGTGAGCTGTTGTCAGTTACCCAGCAGCACCAGCATGTACAAATATATAAAAAAAAAAACCTTCAGAAACCTAATGTACTGTGTACCCAGTCAACAGTAACAAACAGCACCCGGACACATTAGCAAATACAGCTGGTAGAGACCACGATAGAGCTAAAAGGCATTTTGTCAAGTTGTAGTTGTTGTGTATCCGCCTGCTTGTTGTGGTGTTTTACTGCTCACTAAGGGAAATACATTGATTAATATCATGGCACACTATATTGGAAATTAATTCACCACAGTTCAGTGCAGCTGTTAGATCCTTCCCCTGGGTGTATCAACATGAATTGTTCTTCTAGACTAAAAGGTGAGGTAATAGAAGGGCATCGTATTACAGGTTAAATGCAGGACACACATTTGATATTATTCAGATGCCATGAATAACATGATTAACTAATGTAAAGAGGGATTGAAGGGAAGTGAGAGAGTGTTACACTGCTTTAGGCTGTGCATTGGGGCTAAAGGCAAGTGTGTGTGTCTGGCTAGGTATTTCCTCTCCAAGTGCACATGCTGTAGCTCTTTACTAATCTCCACTCTCAACCACTTAGCTTCAATGCCACTGCACAACCACAAGAGGGCGACCTTCCATCTGTTATTGCACTGAAATGAAATCTCTGTGCCTCTCGGGTGATTTGAAATTTAACCATGAGCTGTGCTGACTTTCAAAACATCAGGAGGGCAGTTAAGGAGGAACAGGGTGCCGTTGTCACTGTAACACTAACCGATTGTATGTTTAAGAGTGGCAACCGGTCAATAAAAGTCATGATCGGTTATGAATTATTTGTCAATGTCAACAGAGGAATTTTTATTAGCTTTGTTCTCCAAATGCTGCTTATTGATTTTGATGCATTTGACCACACAGACAAGTATGTTTCCAAACGCCAGCCTGTTATTGTCTGCAGCTGATGTTTTGTGAACTGCAGCCACACCAGAAACAATCACCTGCATACCACACATTCCCCTGGAATTAGCATTAAAAAGGAAATCTCTCTCTCTCTCTCTCTCTCTCTCTCTCTCTCACACACACACACACACAGACACACACACACAGACACACACACACACACACACACACACACACACACACACACACACACACACACACACACACACACACACACACACAACACAGATGTGATATACTTCATACTTTATACTTCATTTACAGGTAGACCCAGCCCAGCGTCTACCCGTAAATGAAGTATAAATGTACCCTGCAGCTACTGATCAAAATCTGGAGGAATGGATTCCAATGCCCAAATATGGACTGAGGGAAGTAAAGCCCTGACGCAATCAGCGCTGCTGTTACTTTAAATGGCTTCAGGAAACAAGGGCTCCCACTCACGTCATGGGTTTTCCTCCGCATGTGCCACAGCAGCCGGATGTGCTTTATATGGGCATCATCCGTCCTGGGTTTTTTTTTCTTTTTTTTCTTCTTCTTCGAAAAGGAAGTAACACACACACTGGGGGGATGGGCGATACTGAAAGAGAGCACAGACACTGTTATGAGCGAGCTTTCTTCACCGTTCACCAGACGAGTAAAAGCAGTGGAATGGTATTCATGTGACTAAAAATAGACATGTATTTAATAAGTTACACACTTTTCCTGCTCCAGGTTATCAAAATAAAAACATTGTGGTCAATTCATGACTGGTTTGTAATGTAATGTTTTGGCATTTGTTGATAGTTTTTTTGTTATAACTAATTTAGACTATTAAAGCAACACATTTGTCATCAAAACAGTCCGGATTGATTGGATCTATCCAGCGGAAAGAAGGGTGCATGTGTGGCCTGGCTTACCAGAGGGACCAAAGTCCAAAGCATGTGGTTACATGCTTATGTAACGTGTAGTAAAATACCTAAAAGTTCTTTTAGTTATTATCTAGACGGACATGAGCTGATAATTTATTTTAAAAAATCGATAAACCATAAATTGTCTGTGCTAAAAATAATATACAAGAGTCCAGATTGTAATGTTATAGGTCTCTGGATGATTGTGATTGGAGGGAGGGGGGTTATGTTTGTTGATATGGTTTGACGTCACCACATCATTTGTTTTCTAATGATTGTAGTTCAGATTTGAGCGGTTAAATATGGACATGATGACGGACTGAAATAGCCTCGGTTACCTCGCCAGTTGTTGCCGTTCGAGATAGTAGACCGGTGGGCGGGGCTCTCTCGTATGACGCCGGGTCAGTGACGTCAGCGAGGTGATAAGTAGTTGTCCTGCCGCCGGTCTGGTTTCGTGCTCGTGTGTGAAGTCAAAGGCGAGAGTCTGAATTCACGAACCGGTGACTTGTTGGGTTTTATTTGTTGTCGTCGCGGCCTCTAATAAACAAACCAACGGGGACATGGAGGTCAGCGCGAAGGCCAAGAGGATCATGGTCGTGGCTTTGGGGAAACTGTACAGCTCCCGGACCCAGCGAGGGGGTCTCCGTCTCCACCGGAGCCTCCTCCTGACGCTGGTCATGAAATCCGCCCGGGACATGTACCATGCGGCCCAGGCGACGGCGGAAAGCGAATCGGCGGCATGGGAAGACGAAGTGGAAGGAGAAAAAGAGCCCGAGATGATCACAGAGACTACCGGCGTTCAAACTGAGCTTCAGGGACCCACTTCGCTCGCCACGGGAAAGCCTCGGACTTTACCCCTGGAGGAGGAGGAGGAGGTCGTGGGCTCCCCCGGCGAGCTCCGCCGCCACGCAGAAAACAAGGAGAACCTTTGCCCGACTGGCCCGGCCCAGCACTCGAGGAAACGGCGGGGCAAGGCGGCCGTGGAGCCGGACTTCCTGCCGTGTAAGAAGGCAAAACTTGAGCAAACAAGCTGCTCTCAACAGCTCAAAGTGAGCTCCGTTTTGTTGGACTACGTGAACCGCAGCAGTCAGCTGGCTGCACCCCCCTCCCCCATGCCTCTACACAGAGCCGTTGCCGTGTGTTGAACACAGCCTGAACACATTATTTTTTTTTAAAGGCAATTAACTTTTTCGACAACGGAGGGAGCCTGAACGCGCCTCCGCGGAGGCCTCTTCTTCCGGGGCTCGTTGTGGATTCAACACCCAAGACGGGGGTGTCCCGAAAGTCCCGACCACGGCTCTGAACAGGCCCGGGCATGTTCCAGCCGTCGGGTTGCGGTGTGTCGTCGTCCCCTGGGGGGGGCTTTTTTGGCGGAATTATGGCGGCTCCACTAACTGGTTTCAGCTGGCCAAAGGCGGAACTAAAAGCTCACGCGGACGCGGCCTCGCGCTGCCTTCATGAACATTTCAGCGTATGTGACTTTTCATGGGCGCGCGCTGACTGACAGGACTGGCAAATGTGTTGGACAATAATTCAAGTGTAAAACATTCTACCTCAGTATTTATTAAACATGTTTCTACCCAACGTGAATTTCGGAGTCATGAGTTGTTTGTAACAGTCATATCTTCAAGAATCTTGGCGGTAATGGCGGTTAGCTGAGTAACGTCTTAGTCATGGTATCAGGAGGAAATGCTGCTGGGCGATCAGTGTGAAAGTAGTGTGTATGGGTGGGTGTGTGTGACAGGAAACTGTGTGAAGAAGTTTGCTTCCTTCCCCCACAACTTCACATCCCCCACACTGATTTACAACACAAAGACAATTCAGGAGATTCAAAGTGTGTGTGTTGGCCCTAAAACCACTGACTGGGCATAAACTGGAACAGTCAGCGTCCCCTGACTCCCTTGAGTGTACTCTCGCCAAAATGTTACAATAATAGTGGTTCAGGGTCCAAAAGGCAAGGTACATTCTTCTATTTTTGGAGTGGAGTTGACAAATGGGGAAAGTGAAGGTAACAAAAGTTACAACAAACTGAGAAAGAAAGATAATGGAGTTTAAAAACAAATGTGTGTGAATCTAATACAATAAAAGCTTTTATTTATATGTTAAACTAGGCTATAGGCCTGCAGACTTTTGAGTGGGTGCAACAGGCATTCACCAGTGTGGTGGGGGGTGGGGTTAGCCCAGGAAAACAGAAGAAGGAATGTGGGGGGAAGTGCATGTGTGAGGCCCCGACTGTGCTGCTTATTCTTCCGGCTGAAACCAGAGCACCCCTGTCTGTGTACACAGGGCTGGAAGGAGTGGCCGGAACTGTCTGGACATGTCTGTGAACACACACTCACACACGTTCGCTTTCTTGGGTTAAGCCTCAGATCACACATTCTTTACGTTTACCTCTCGCTTTCTCTCTCTCACGCGAACTCGCTGTGAAGGAATATGCCGACACATCCGGGTCTTCTGCCCAACTAAGCACACTGTGAATGTTTTCCTGGTGGACATTTGGTGTCGATACCAAAACCTGCTAGAATTCAGAATGTGATTTAGATCACGTGTCCAGCACCAAACAGCAGATTAACAATGTTATTAATTAACTGGTGGAGCTATAATCTCACTGTTATTATCTGTCCAGTACCAGGTCAAAGGTCAAACAGAGCTAAAGTAGACTTTCAGCACATCTGATCAAAATGTAATCTGTCAATGTTGTATTAACTCGTTGTTCTACTGCACTCGAGTGGCCACAGAAACACGTTTTCTGTAAGAGTTCCCTCGTGGATGTAAACAATGCACTTTTCAAAAAGTCTTTGCAAATGTTTTAGGGGGGACAAACTGTATCCAACACATTTGTTCGACCTCCTGGATTCTTCTACTGCATTTTGACACTGAAATATCAGTTGTTTCTTTCCAAGAAAACTCCACATGGCACCTTTAATCCACAATAAGTGTCTTATACACCCTCAACTCGCACCTTTATAAAGACAGCAGACAAGAAAGGAGGCAACGCGGTGTGCATTCTCTCTGGATTTTATTCTTTAGGAAGAGTTGTTTGGAGTTACAAAATGCACTGGTAGAAATAGCGGTGAGACAGCTTGAGAGTGCGACAGATAAGAGTGAGAGAGAGACAGAGTTAGAGAGCGTTAGAGAGAGAGAGAGAGAAGAGAGAGGGAGTGAGTGAGAGATCAAAGGTTCCATAGCCAGTTATAGTGAGTACATCATCAGATTTGGCTAGCTCCTGCACCCCCTGACCCCCATGAAAAGTAGAAGGGAGAAAACACCATCTTCTGAACTGTACTTTCTTTTCTTTGTATATATATTTTTTTTAAAAACAGTTCTTTTTTTTTTGTGTGTGTGGTGTCCTGAACATGGTTGTGTTGTGCGTCAACCCCATGTAACAGAAGGAAACAAACTCTCACCAAAGTCTCTTTTGTGTTTTTATTCTTTAGACATTTTTTTTTTTGGGTAATTTTTAAACTTTTTTTGTTCTCAAAAATAGAAGGAAAAAAAGAAAACGTTGCTTTTTAAAAACATCTATCTATTTATATTTCTTTTTTTTTTTTTAATTCCTCTGAATTCATTAATCTGCTTTTTCTTTTTATGTCCTGAAGATGACTGTTAACCCACGGTGTGGCATGCACATAGCACATGCATTTCTGGAACTAGATATTTTTTCCTTTTTTTATCTTTTGTACTTAAAAAAAAAAATCTTTTTTTTCTCAGTAGCGGCTTTACATTGCTTTTTGAAGACTTGTGTGGTTAATCAGCATGTTAGTGGATTTCACTGCAGCATAGACACAAAGATGGATGGTGGGTATGTTTGGGGCTTTGCACGTTTCATTCAGGGGGTTAGTGACATCACACACACACACACACACACGCATACACACACACTTGAAGGACATCTGTAAAATTTCAAATTTTTGGAGACAAAGAATTATAAGAAAAGTAAGCACAAAAAAACACAAACTGATCTGAAACACACTCACCCATGTACACACACACACATGAAGAAAACCCACGTACACACACACCACAACCAGGAGCTACCTACTTAGTGTGCTTTCTGATGTGAAAAAATACTTGTCTGTGACATTCCACTGAGATTGGAAAGACACTAATAGGCAGTTTTTTTCTTTTCTATTTTTTTTTTCGGTGCATTCTCTGGTCAACATGTGATAGGCCAAAAATGCAGGCCTACGAAATAAAATAACAATAATGTTGGGGCTGACAGTGGTGTGCGTTAGTGACACGTGTTAGTTTGAGGCACACAAGAGAAAACACACAGAAAGAAATCAAAAAGATATACAGGAGTGATACACGTAGAACATTTTCCAGACATCTTTTCTCCAACCCATCTGAACTGTGCCAATCAGTCGCCTGTGTTTACACGTGGTGAACACAAACCAGGTGGTCTACGCGTGAGAGAATGAGCTTATCCGTATTCTTGGTGCGCTGATGCTGTAGAACCACTCGGAATCCGAAGTGAAGTAAAAGGAGAGGTACAAAAACTAGAGAGACACTGTTTATCGTACCGCGCCAGCAGAAGGTCACAAGCGGCGGTGGAACTCTGCTTTAGCATCTGCAGGAGAAACGACTCGTCCGCCGTGCTTGACCTTTTAAAAAGGGGGCAAACGATCGAACACGCCCGCTGGCTAAATTCTAGATAGTCAGACGAGAAAGACAAAGCCATTGACTGCTTTGGGTAATCCCTGACTCCCGTTTGCCCTCCTGCACTCATTCTCCCACAATGCATCTGTGGGCTAGAACTCCACCTCAGGGTTGGAAAAAGGATTAGCTGAGCACAAAGTTAAACAAACGTACAGAACAGAATATCAGACCAAGTATGGAGAATCTGTCTCATAATCAAGATCGGCGTGATCATTAGAAGTTATTATATTATCAGTTTATCCATCGTTACGGCCAATAACAAAGTAAACAAAGATGAAGAGTTTCTCCCCTTTCTCCGCCTTTCTATTGGTCTCTTTCACTCGGATGTCTCGGTTTCAACCCCAAACCCTGGAAGACTTTGAGATGTTACTGATTTGTCTGACTTTTCCCCCCAATATGGACCCCACATCTTTTTTTTTTTTTTTTTAATCCACTTTACCCTGCTTCCCGGTACACCGTTTCATCACCCTAGTTATTAAAAGTTACTTTCACAAAAAAATCTGTGCAATTCCAGCTGGATCAGTGGCAGGCATCTGGCACAGAATGCAAGCAAGCAAAAAGTAATCATTTTGTTCCTTATAGATATACATACAGTAATTATCCAACCTCCTGATAGCCTTCTGTCACTTGATTTGAGTGTAAATGAAGGTACAGAGAGAGGAATTTCATACAGAGGAGAGAGAGAGAAACAGAAAGGCATGTCGTTACTAAAAAAAAGAGAGAGAAACCCTGCAGACCACAACAGAAAGGACCAAGTAAAATTTCCCCCCACATACAGTAGATTCTCATTGTTGCTATTATTATTATTATTTTTTTGTATCATTCATGCAGGATTCCACAGGGTGTACAACTCTGCAAGTTTAAAAAACGAAGCTGTGTGGGGTGCAACAGAAGATTCAAGCTTCAATGTTTTGAAGAAGTAGAAGAGGAAGAGGAAGAAGAAGCAGGAATAGAAGAAGAAATACTGCAGAAAACAGTTTTTTTTTTGTTTCTGAAACCCATCTCCACGTTGTTTTTCTTCTCTCACAGGTCATGGGTTGAGGTTGGTTAAACAGTTTGTTTCTGGGAGGAGGGTGTTCTATGGGAACAACGTTACCCCCGCCTCCCCAACACACCCATCCTGTCCTCTAGATTTTGACCAAGGGACCCTCTCAACCCTGCGCAACACTCCCCAACTCTCCCACCCACTTAGCCTCCTCACCTCATACAGGTGGAGGGCTCATTGTCATTTTTGTTCTTATTTAAAAACACAGATGATAAAACTCATCAATATTCAACTGGTGGCTGGGAGGGTTGGATTTTATTCTTTTTGCAGCTAACTTAACTCAAGTTAGCTTTGAGAAGCAAAACAACAACAAAACAAAACAAAAACAAAACATCGTGCTTTTGTCTCTGACTGTAAAGTGTCTTTTGTCGAGTCGCAACTCTTGACATCTTGTAAGTGGCTGTAGCTCGTTGCCAGAGGCATAATTTAAGACATACAAAGACTAGTGTTCGTCACCCCTCCTGTTTGCATCCTTAAAAACTGCAGTTTGAGGTTGGTCTTATTTGGCATCAAGATTTGAATGCAACAACAATGCAAGCAGAACATGGAGGTGGTTTCCCCTTACACCACTTGTTTCTCCACATCCTGCCTCAGCATTCTTGTTCCACCCCTTCATCCTGAAACCTGTCTCTTCATCTAGCCCATCATCACTGGGGCATGCCAAGCAGTGGAGGAGAGGGAAACATCAAACAGGCAAGAAAGAAAGAATCATGGCTTCCCTTGGCAGTCAGAGCTCTGGCTCAGAGCTTCACATCTCCATCTTTTGACCCCTCTAGCAATTCGTTTTCCTCCTTACACCCCCCCTCCCCCCATCCCCAGAGGCTAGCACCAGTCGTCGTCCTCCGTCTCGCTGTAGGGTTCATGCAGGCCCTTGCGAGGACCTCTAGGATGCCCAGCTGGAGGAGGGACCTTGTGAGGCCCATGGGGTCCATGGAGATTTGTGGAAGGTGATGAAGAGCGGTAGCCGTTGGGTAGGCGGCGCTGGGCAGCAGGCTGCATCTGGCCCTGTACAGGCCCAGTCAGGGCGGTGGTGGGAGGGGGCGCAAGGCCGGCAGTCCTTGGTGAGGTGCGACTGGGCTGTGGGTGGGGCGGTGGATGGGGGTGGGGATTGTTTACTGGGTGTGGCTGAGGTGGAGGGAGGGGATGGGGGTTATGTGGCTGTGGTTGTGGGGGAGGCGGCAGTGGATGGTTGGTCAGAGAATGGGGGTGAGGGTTGCCACCTTGCATGGGGCTCTGCTCATAGGCAGGTGGTTCATGATGGGGCTCATAGTCCTGGTAGTCCTGGTTGTAAAAGCAGTCATCCCCTTCCATAGAGCCGCCTCCTCCACCTGTGTCTCCCCAGCGAGGAGGGGGATGATGACCCTGGCGGGATGTGCCATGGTGGGCCAGTGGGAGGCCAGCGGGGGGAGGGCCCTGGCCTTGGGGAGGCTCAGGAGAAAAGTGGCGGGGGACTGGGGCTGGGGGTCGGCCCTGTGGCCCCCCAGGTTGTGTGGGCATGGCCTTACGGACCACAGGGGAGTAGGTGACATGGGGTCGGGGGGTTGCAGGGGTCTGAGGCAACTGTCGCCGGCCTCGACGTGGCGTACTGGTCCCCGAGGTTGAGGGGACGGGACTTCCGCTGACCGAACTACTGCCCTACACAAAAAGTGAAATAAAGCAAATAAAAAGAACGAACCACAAATTCAACGACAGAACATGTAGAATAAACAGGATGGAAAAGATAGAGTATAAAACAAATAGAGAGGGAAATAAAGAAGGCAAGATAGAAAGGCAGAGAGAAGGCAATAAAGTCCAGACAGAAAAGCAAGAAAAGACAAGAACAAGAACCACAGCAGGATCAAGAATAAAAGCACCAGTCATAACGTGCATGGAGTGGAGGAGAAATGAAATGCATCAAAAAGTAACAGAGCGGAGGATGAGGACAAAAAAAGATGAGAATCCAAAAAGCACCATACATAGAGAAGCAACATGTCACGCAGAGGAAAGAAAACAAAAGACGACAGGAGAAAAGAAGGGTAAAGGGTTGATTTCTGGAGCAACAAATGGAGGTACAGGGTAAATATGATGTCCAAACAGACACAAAATGTGTTCGGTCTAAAATTATTCTTAAAGTTAGCTGTGTGACATGCATGCAACAAGTCCAGCTCTAAAAATATATAGTTTTATAACACAAAGGCAAAAGTTAAAATTGGAGGAAAGATTTCTTCCTCAATTACTATTCCTTTGCAAGACACACTATAACATAAAAATTAAATACACACGACTGAATGGTGTGCATCATAGAAGTGTTTCAGCAAAGGTACATGCTTTTGTTTCCTAATTTAATAGGAAATGTTCATGTGTTTGGAAAAGGATGCCATAAAGGAATGGGAGTGGGGGAACATGAGAGAACATTGGGCAGCAGTCAGGCACTCAAATATACATTTATATGCATATTTGTTTGGTTGTTGGAACAGTTGACAACAGTGACTTCATTTAACAATAAATTGACCTGTATTTGCACAATTATACTCACAATAATGAATATGTTTGTGTGCATGTAGTTAATCATATATGTATACAGAAATGGACATAAAGGGCCTCAAATGGCAGCAGCAAATAGTCAAGAAGTACTGTACTGTAATAACTCATCATGCTTCTTCATCGCTCCATCTATTATCATATTAAATACTTTCTGGTCAACAGTGAAATTATAGTACTTCTGAGAGTCATATCCAGAGGTTCCCTAGATAACGTTGATAATAAAACCAGTTTTATATTATTCATCTTAACACTGAAAATGTGGTCATACCACTGCTTTTAATACTCAAACGAGACACCACATGTCCCACCTGTCTGTGCGTCATGCACTCCCGACCCTCGCTGGGCGATCGTGACCAGCGACGGTCCCTTTCTCTCTCCCTCTCCCGGTCATGCTCTCTGTCGCGGGAGTGTCGGTGCCCGTACTCGCCCCCTCGCTCTGCTACATAGCGCTCCTTGTCCACAGAGCCGCCGTGGTGGTGGTGATGATGGTGGTGGTGCTTGCGGTCTTTGGACCGGCCGCGATCTCTGTCGCGGTCTTTGTCCTTGGACGTGAGGTCACCTGACTGGGTGGTTGTGCTCAGATCTGTGCCCAGGCCTGATGGCGGAGTTTAAGGGAGTTATTATCGGTGTAATAAAGATCGCTATGACATTAGATAACAATTCAACATCACACTTAATGTTCAAACAATACCTTTTCTGTTTTGAGTAAATGTTTGCTTCTACACTGTGCAACTGTGTTAACAAAGCATCTACCAAACCATCATCACTGTTTCCTATATATGCGGTTGTGTGTGTGTGAATGTGGTCTTTCCCACCTGTGTCGGCCTCCGTGTAGCGACAGAGGGACCTCTCAGATGCCCGATGACTCCGGTCTTTTCGCCGGTGGCCATGCCTGGAAGTTCTCCCTTCCTCAGGTACACGCTCCATCGTGTAGTCGTCTGGCCCTCCTTTGTCTCTGTGGCCCCGTCCGGACCTGCTGTGGCCCAGCGACGAGACTGAGCGTTTCATGGGACTGCTGTCATTGATGGTCTAAGAAACGAAGCCGGAGACCACCGAGGAAGGGAAGGAGGAGAGGGGGGAGAGATGCAGGGAGAGGTGTTTCCTTTGATTGTTAAGTTGGAGTTGTCTATGAGCTTTATGGGTTAAGAGACATTGTGTTTGTGTGTATATGTATGTGTGGGAATTTACTTGAACTTTATGAAGCGCACTTGCCTTCCTCCCACATTAGTAACATTGTTCCATCATGCTACTTTAAAAATGTAAATACTTTATGCAGATCACAGGGCAGGGGTCGGCAAAAAGCAGCCCAGTGGCCAAAATGTATCCCCTACATAAAATAATTAAATGAAATTCCCAGATTAATAACTAATAAAAACCACTCTTTATATGAAACCGTTTATAATGGTGTTACAAATCTCATATGTAACAGATGTATGAAAATAGTTTTTTTCTAAATTAAAAATTCACAGGCGGTAGCCCCCAAAGTGTAAATAAAAACGGTCTCGGGGCTAAAACCACAGTAATTGCCGACCCCTGATGCAGAGGTATAAAAAGCATATACGAAAAAAGAAGAACAAGAAATAAAGTAAAAGAAATGATGGCAAATGGCCATGCCTTCCATGCTTCTGTTACTTGCTTTGTAAGAGAATAAAGGAGATAGAAATGTCAGTACGACTTGCAACAGTCCTCCATCCTCTCTTCCCGTAACCCCCTGAACATGACACATTCCAGGCTGCACAAAACCCCTCTATTTCTGCCGTTTCAGCGTGCTTTCCTCCAGCCATGCAGGTACATAGGGGTTGTCCTGAGTCCTCTACCCACATGAGAACTTCCTTCTGCAGTGCGGGGCTTTGTACTCTGAGGTGGGACAGCAGGACAGAGCCTATGGTGCAACAAGTTGCTGACCTGGGCATGTAAACCATATTAGGCTACTTCAGTGCTAGATCCTTTTGGCAGCTGAGCTGGCCAGCTTCCCAGTTATTGGGTTGTAGACAAATCAACTACAAGGTGACAGGTTGGCAGATGCATATAAATCACCGGTTTATCTGGCCTCATAGGGAGTAGCACTGAGAATCCCAACAACATATCCATTCACACGCACACGAAAACCGTAACACTTCCTCTTTCTGCCTCTCGTCATTACCGACACACGTACACACATAAATACACTCCCACTTCAACGCATTTCAGCACATTTCTTGCATGCAAGTGTGAATGGAGACTCGGACACGGGCAGGGAAACTTTGACAAAATCCTTACAGATGATCACACAGGCATGAAGACATTAGAGCAACAAAGCACTAGCAGCAGCTTAGAGAGAGAGAGAGAGACAGACAGACAGAGAGAGAGAGAGATAGAAAAAGAGAGAGAGCGAGAGGCCACAGGACAGTGTGGCATGACTGTTGATAATGACAGGGGCCGTGCAGAGCTCAGCCTAATTCCAAACTGATAGGTGCATGAGAGAAGTAGCTAAAGATGCTGGGATCAGTTTGAAAGCTGGGCTGGCATCAGATTTGGTCATGCCAAAAAAAGTATGCCCTAGTAAACCCTTCCCATGATACAGACAACATGGAGACATGACAACTGAGGAAAAAGTGTGTGAGAGTGAAAGGGAGAGGAAAAAAGAGGAAGAGAGAGACGAGACAGGGAAGACAGGGTACATACACTGAGGTTACTGCCACGGTGTCTCCCTTTCCTCCGCTGCTGTATGAGCACAGAGAAGACACACACACACACACACACACACACACACACACACACACACACACACACACACACACACACACACACACACACACACACACACACACACACACACACACACACACACACACACACACAAATACACCAAAGGTATGGTCACACACAGAGCATACACCCAGAACCAAGAAGGGAGGAAAAGAAGTAAGGGAGACAGGGATGGATTGACACATAATGAAAGAGAAGTACAGTATTAAAAAATAAAAAAAAGAGTGTTAGGTGGAGGTTTAACCCAAAAAGAGATGGGGCGCCACAGTGAAGAGAGGGAAGAGAAAGAGAGAAAGAAGAAAAGAGGGACAGAGAAAGAGAGTCTGGTTAGACACCGAAGCAGCAGTGAAGGTGGAAGAAAAACACTTACCACAGAGACTGGGGGTGTTTGGAGCCAAAACAGGGTTATATAGACAAGGTCCCCATGAAAATGCTCAGTCAACAGCACAACAGTTACAACGGCAATGACGACAATCAGCAAAATACACGCACAAATGGATATGCACACACACACACACACACACACACTTACAGTCAACTAAATGGCAGACAACAGAGTGACAGAAACAGTGTGAGTTTAACAGAACAGTGAGAGCACGGGAACTGCAGAAAACCCACATATACACACATGTATGTAACACACACACACACACACACGTATGTAACACGCAATATCATGCTGCTTCCACTCCTGCTTCAAAAAAATTTAAAATTAAAAAATAGCCCCCAAAATTCAAAAAGAGTTCAGCACAGGCAAAACCTTTGATAGGAAGGAAGAGACAGTTTAGTAGAAAAACAACAGGAAAAGATAAATAAAGCAGGGTTTTGACAAAAGAAGAGGAAATAATGGCGAGCAGAGAAGTGTGGAAACTGTATGTATAGTGTGTGTGTGTGTGCGCATTTGTATCTATAAATATGTTGTGCGCATATGACAACCAGAGCACTCACCGAGGTATGAACCGATATAAAATGGATGAGTGTGTTACATGGAAATGGGACAACCACGGTTAAAAACCTCCATGCAGGTGGCAAGATGAGAGGAAGAGAGGACGACAACGGGAGAAGAAGAGAAAAGGAGCAGAAGGTCTCACTTTGCCTTGCTGTGATCCTTTTGAATTCACGTTTGGAGGTCAACATTTCAGCAAAACATGCCCATGTTTTAGCCAGAAATATTGTCATAATATCGTGTTTGATGGTAGTCACATTATCAGTGGTTCTTGTGCATAAAAATGTATCTTCAAAAGTCAACAATCATTTAGAAGAAATCCCTTTTGAAACTGCACCAAACTTTCTCCAATGTGACCGCAGCAATAACTCTTTCAGCAACAAGTCAGACCCTCGGGAATATGATTTGAACAAAAGCGGATGAGGAACAGAGATAATGGGGGAAATAGAAAGAGAGTGGAAAGGTGAGAATGCTGCTCACTTGGTTGTCGCCTGGTAGGCGGGGCATGGAAGCGGCCCTGCCATGGCCTTCCATTGGTGGAAAGTGCTCAGTATCCGAGTAACCATCCTGCCCCATCTCTCTCATCTCTACCGTCTGAAAACAGAGCAGGAGAGTAGGAGATGGTGTGACGGCTGCCATGAAAACTGACAGGGAGTAGGGGGATAGGTGGGAAAGTTTGTTATCCAAAGAAAGCAGAGAATCGAGGCTCTCAGACACGTAAAAGGAGTCAGTGGGAGAATTTGGTGAATGTGAGGAGGGACTTTGTCTGTCGTCTTAGTTTTTAATTATGCAATGAATGAAAAAAAAGAAGGAATTGTTTGGCTCCCAAGATCGTGATTATTCCATCTATTATTCTATTATTGAATGCAAAGATTCTTGGTTTAATCTTCATATATATTCAAGCATTAAATGCCAGACGGAGGAGCTTGTGTGTCACAGCAGGAATGGATTTGAAGGGAAACCCATACGCAGAAACTCAACTGATCAAATGATAGTGTTGATCAGGCTCTGATGCATTGTCGGCAGTACAGGAGGCTGCGTAGATATTTAGGCTATTTTGTTTGGTTACGTTGTAGTTAACAAATATATATCTAGCATGTTGTTTCAGTTACTCCCAGTAAATTCCCCCTGTGCAAATATCCCAAATTCTATTTGTCTGGAGTACACCTTGACAGGTGGAGGTGAATCTGGCAGCTGGAGGCTGTTCAAAAACAGAGGCGTGGCACTTTTTTTGTTGTCTTAAAAAAGACCAGATAAAACATTAAATATGAGCAAATAAAAGGTATTTGTTGTTGAATATCTCCTGTAGTTGGTTGTGCTTTCTGATTTAATTTGCCTTATCTAACTGTAGGCTGTCATTCAAACGGGTTTGAATGAAGCCAACAGCCACTCTCTTCTATCCGACTCCTGAGTTGAACCTTCTCCAGACCTCGGTTGATTGACGTGGAGAAGTGGCTATGTTACAGGGCTGACTGATACACAGAGAGCCGTCAGGCCCCCCAGGAGGTCTACAGAGAGGTTTAACAGCACGATGACAGAGACATGAACCACTCTGAAGACAGAGGCAAGATAGACTCTGAATGAAATGTGGAAACGTATGGTGAAGGAAAAAATTCAGTAAGTTGTGTGAACAGACAGGTTTGAGGGATGGAACTAATCAAAGTAAAGTTTAACGCCATGTCAATGCTTACTGAAAAACCATGATAGGAGATTATAGGAAATGAAAATAACCTAGTAGAAATAATAAAGGCAACAAGGCAGTAAAGATGGGACAACATCAGCATTTTGATCAGTAAAATGCTGGCTTTCTACTAACGAGCACCCTCAACCATCATCTCGAGTTAATATCTCTGATACTGATTGGGCTGGAATGGGGTGTAAAGCTTGAAACAACAAGCAAGTCAATGTCCTGATCGACAAAACATTGCTTCATTTCTACTTTACCGTCAGTTATAATGAAGGTTAACACAAACCTGATGTCCTGAAGTCTCCATCTAATTCACGTAACACACACAGAGGTTACGATTAAAGGCTTTCAGATGGAAGTGCAATCTCCATCTGCATGAAGATCTTAGTTCATTTTACCATTCAAGTGTCCTCAATGTTTCTCTGGAAATTAATTTGATAGCACTGACATGAAAGTAAAAACAGATGCTGAATAAGTAGAGAGTTTGAGTACAAGTGAATGTGTATAGTGTGTGCTACTAGATGAAGTTAGATGTGTGGTCCTGGGTGTGTGCCTATATGAGCTTTCTACCTGAGAGTTGGTCATGCTTCCCAGGCCATCCTCAGGGTGTCCCTCAGGGCTCCAGCTGCCGACCTTCTGGGACATCTCCTGAGCACGAGCCGTCACCCATGATTGGCTCTCCGGGACCCCCCCACCAACCGGCCTATGACGCACACAAACGCAACACCACATAAACAACTTCCTTAACCGGGGTGCTTTTAACAAACGACCTCCTGAAAAGTAAAAACACGACAACCACATCCAACTCACAGGCTGTTGACCGTCTCCGTCGTCTCAGGTGGAGGGAGGGCATTGTTAAGTCCCGGACCCCCATCCTGGCCGGGGGAAGGCGGCTCCACGCGCTGAAACAGTAATGGCGTTCGATTCTGTGTGAGATATACAACATGGCCGTCGCCAGCTATCAGGCAGACTGACAGGGAAATGGAGGGAGAAGGGGCAGAGCAGGAAACAGAGGGCAGGTAGAGACAGTCGGCTAAAGCGAGGTCAGGCATAAAGGGAATGGAAGAGGAATAAATGGGAGGAAGGGACTCTCGAGCCACCGATGCCCAGCAGCTAGCAGGAGAAAGATATGGATGGACTCCAGAGTGCATTCTGGAACCTGCCAAACCTTTAAGGCGTCCAGGTCCAGGACTCTTAACCATTAGAGTGCTTTACAAGGTTCAGTAAAGAACCTGGAACCTCTGGAGGGAATGATCAGTAATCATTCAGGGTTTCAACTGATCAGTTGTCATCTGATGTTGGATGTAATACATGTGTTCACAGCAGGGGAAGTAGAATTAGATCTAATAAAAAGGTAAGAAGAAATAATAGTGGGGCCTCGTTCAAAGGAGGGATGGAGGACTTCATGGCAGACTTACACTGCAACAATCCTGTGGAGGGCAACATATAGCAGATGAAATGTATGCTGGGACAATGCAATATTTACTGTCATTAATTTTTTAATAAACTAAAAAAGCCTTTGCATTGCTACTTAATAACCACTTTTCACTTTCACAGTGGTCAAACATGTCAAATGTTATCTTTCACATTCAAGTGTTGAGCTTTGTGATTTTAAAATGAGTTCAAGCACTAAATACAATGTAATGTACAACATGTGAAACACATATTTAAGTGAATGTGTGATGGTGATGATCTGCACTAATGACGTTTGTGGATCATGAAACACTGATCTAACTGGGTGTTGCTACAACATATGTAAGGCCGGTCCTTCAGCAGCCTATAATGCGGCAGGTGGACCGGGGAGAGGTGATGATGTACAGTGTGTTGGAGAAAGAAGTGAAACAATGGGTCGAGTATGGAGCACTGCCTGTGGCCAAAGGGAGGGAAGGCAAAATGAGATGCGATGTGCATGAGAGAGCAAAAAGAGGCAGAGACATTCTAAGTATCTTTACACGTGCAATGAGATATCAGGTTGGTGCGAGTCCTCAGAAGCATGCAGCTCTTCAAATGTGCATGGTACAAACTGGCTGCATAAACCTGATAAGGACCATTACACTTTAGTTCTGATAAGACATCATCTCATGAGGTAAATCACTAAGATGAAATGCAGCTAAATGAATGTGGAGGGCGGTCACCTCTGTCATTGACCTGAAGGGCAGGGTGCAACAATGTCATAATGCAAATTTAACAGTCCAAGGTTACAAGCAAAGGGGTTGGGGAGTGAGGAGGTACAGTATCTTTACAGGCAGTAATTTGAGCTAAAAAGGAGCCATTATAAGGGGTCCTCATGTTGTTCAAGCATGGGCACATTAGGGGCTGTGACAACACTTCAGCTTGCTTAAAACCAAACCCAGCAGTCTGGTAGGTATGCTGCTAAATAAATGCAACACCATTGGTTTAAATCATCTACTAAATTCGAATTTTTCATCTTGTTAAAAGAAAACTTAATAAACTTTGGCCAGCAGATGGCAGCAGTGTTTTGGCTGCTACAGAAGCGTTGCATATAGGAGATTGCACTTGCGTGTGTGTCCCCTCTAAGGTGACTGAATAAGGACTCCTCCCTGGATCTGGTCAGAGGTTGTCACAGCCCCGGCTTATATGAATGGGACTACAGCCCTGCAGCCTTGATTTCAGTGCAGTCAGTCTGCCTTCGACTTTAAAGGGTCAGATGCGGGTAGAGTGGAGTGTTATTCTCCTTCAGACAGCAGTACCTGCTCATCACGAAGAGCCTGCGAGCGCTTGATCTTGCTCTGCCGATAGTACTCCATGATCATCATAGCAGCATATATTTTCCCAACTGTCAGGTCTGTGGCTGCTGAGAGAATGACAAGTTACCCTGCAAGATTAGACCTTTTGGTATGGACCCTGAGCGCAAGGAATGGCAGAAAGGGGTGAGGCATGCACACAAAACATCTCACACACAACATTGAGCAAATAGTCTTTTCACAGACAGAATTTTCTATTTTTTTTTTTACTATATCTTACTTTCGTTTAACTCTATATAGCATTTATATTTGTCACAGGTAAAAATATTCAAAGCATCTCATTGTGATATAGATCAAACAAAATTCCGTTGCTCCGGGAATCTGCAATCAAGTGATCGCAATAATCAACACAAATTTAACCAAATCATTAACGTTAAATACATCTAAATAAAATCTGTGATATCTAGACTCTTAATGACTTCTCTAATGCTAAATGCATCATATATTTTGATAGCTAATCTCATGCATTTCACAAACTAAAGCAACTGCTGTATCATGCAACTAGTGCGTTAGCACCTGTGCATTGGTTGTCGGTGTTATAACACAACAAACATACTCTGTGATCTATCAAGCACAGCCAGCCTAGTGCACACAGGTGACTGCCCCTGAAGTGAAAAGACGTCTATAGAGAATTGATCTATAGTGAGGCACCCTCTGATCTCAGGCACAGAGAGGTGGAGCGGTGGTGGGTTCTGGGACTGGTGGTTTTGGTATTCTGGTGAGGGGGGTTTCTGGAGCTGAGAGAAAGGACAGGAGGTATTGGGGTATTATGTGTGTGTGTGTGTGTGTGTGTGTGTGTGTGTGTGTGTGTGTGTGTGTGTGTGTGTGTGCAGCCTGTGCTTTCTCAGTTCTTCCGTTTGTTGTCTCCACATAGATCTGATGTATATGGGTGTGGATGTGAGGGGTAACGTGCCAGCTGTATCAGAGGGTGCAGCAGTGAGAGAGACTGACTGAGAGAAGCGGTCCTCGGGTGGCGTGACGATAACACAACGTTGGAGCACTGGGAGGCACAGGGTGGCTGCGTCCAAGCCACATCGCTGCACCTGCGCAACACTCTGCAACTTACACTTGTGTGGCGTAACCAGCAAATCCAGAGTCTTCTGGGAGAGGTTGGGCCATATCGCCATCATCTCTTTCCTCAGCTCTGCGTCCATCTGGTGCTTGTCGACACCACCTAAACAGGCACGTACATACGGATACATGCATACATACATACATGGACATCCATGCCCAAGTACATGGACACATTAATTCAGACATAAGAACATGCACACACAAAGAAATGTATATAAAAAGCATTGAACAGACCATTCATACCCATTTAGATTGATACAAAAAGATATAAGAGAGGACATACAAACAGGAAAAGAAAGACAAACAAAGAGAAGATTTTATCAGTAAGGTTGTGATAATTTGCCATGATCAACTCATAACTGCACTGAAAAATGTACACAGGTGATTAAAGTAAGTAGGATACAGTAAAAGAAGCCTCAGGAAGAGCTGAATGTTTCTGGGCTCAGGACAGAAATAGCAGACGGCACTGCAGTATGGGGGAAATAAGAAAAAGAAAAGGTGAAAATTGGACCGAAGGAGATAAAAAGGGATTCCAAACCTTCGGCACCCTTGGCGATCTTGATGTCCAGTGCCGTGCGGATCAAGGCCATGAGGGTGGAGTTGAAGTGGACCGTGTTGTCATCGGCCACAGGCAGATCCATACGGAGCAGTCTCTGTGGGATAGCCAATCAGGGTGAGCGGTGAGAAAAATGGGGAATTTAGTGGGCTGGCATGTACGTAGAACCTCCAGGTGACAAGGGGGGAGGGGCGTTGAATCGGTGGCAGGAAGGGAGGGGGGGGGGGGGGGGAGGGGTTTGGGTAAAGGAAGTTGAAGGAGCTGTACATAGCATCTGTGTCAGGCTCACTGTATCTGCCTTTGACAAGTGACTCAGCTACAGTGTCGAATATTAGATTTTCAGTGCTGCGGTGACAACAAATTCACATGCAGGGGTTCACAGATTTGAATTTGTTTTGCCATATGAAAGAACCTGTGAGTGTAAACGTTTAAATCAAGACATTCTTTTGAGATTTGTCCCTCAACTTATACATTCATTTATTATATAAGCATAATGTTATCTATGTACGTTAGTTGACATCCAAAATACCTCACAGGTTGGTTAAACTGGCGATCAACAAAGAAACAGGGAGGACAGGCTGAGCAGCAGTTGCTATTATCCAGAGCTCCCCCTAGGGGTTTGGAGGTTCACAGTGAAAACAACAAAGACCAGATGATAAACCAATAAAGCAAAGACAACCAAGGGACCGATCTAAGGACGGGAGACACTTTGGTTTTCGTTTATTGGTTTGAACCTTTTGTTTGGTCTTGTTGGTTTATAATTGAAACAGACAACACAAAGACACACACCAACTCACAGATGACAGAGTGACGTTCGTGTGTGTTTGGTGACAGAAGACGGTGACAACCCAAACATGCAGCAAATCATGCAACCCCACCCCTTCCACCCCACATCCCCATCCCCATCAAATGCCTCTCCTTGAATCCATCCACCAAAAACTTAAAAATAAAACTTTATTTCCCCCAAACCCTTCTTGCACATCCCACCCTCATGCAGCATGCAGTTCAAACGCAATACGCCTCTCAGGACAAGCAGCTGCACAGCCGTACACAGAAAGCATCCTCTGTTGGCGACATTAAAATGAGTTTGTGAGTTGTTTTAACGTGGTTGTTATTGAAGGGAATAAGAAAATTTGTAGACGATGGGGCTTGGCTGAAATAATAGAGCAACTAGCTCTATCGCTAATTATCTGATGTCTAATGTGTGAAAAATGGGCACAGACTTGGAGGGTTAATAGGTGAGAGAGAGCAGCGTTCCGTGGAAAAAGAAAGAGGAAACAGAAAATGGCCACCATGGAAGTTGTGCTCGGATGTAAAATGATTGTTCAGACGAACATAATTCAGGTATATATATATATATAGTAAAGATGAGGTGAAAATAAAGATTTATTCTGCCAGAAAATAGATATAAGAGTTGAAAGAGTAGAGAAATAAAAAAAATCAATAGGTTAATAGGTTTGAGCTGGAGCGTGTAAAGAGAAAATGTGACCAAAAAAAGAAACTGAAATGAACATCACCACACTTAATTGGCAGTGTCTGTAAGAAAGCGGTCCTGTCTGAAGGCTCTGCTGTCTCTTCAGGACACAGAAGATCAATGGTTAAAAGCAGTGGATTGTTCTGTGGACTGGTCGGAAGGTCAAAGGTAAGGTTTGGATTTCTCTCATTGGCATGGTGCTCAGGGAAAGTGATAAGGGAACGACGGCATAAACACAGAGGTGGCCACCTTGGAAAATTCTTCCAGTGGTAATTATCAAGGGGCAAAGATGTTAGGGAAGCCAAAAACCATGCATGTAAAGCATGTTAGGTTGTTGGGCAGGGGGATAGAGGGTCTACCGTTTAGTTCAGGGAGGAGGCTTTTAGGAAAAATGTTTAAGGGTTAAACCAAAAAGGATGACAGCATCAAATGTAAGGTCTTAGTTAAAAGATGAAATATGAGAAAGGGACAGAGCAAAAGGTGCAAAACCTGGGTCAAATAATACATTTAGTCCACCCAGATAAAAATGTTTACTTATAAGTGTAACGAATCATAGATTTCTTTACTAGACTGTAAATACAAATGATTTTGGTATACATGCCTTGACTGGCAGCCTCTTTAACATTATCAGTTGTATTTAAACCTGATCCATATGGAACTGTAAATAGTATAAAGTGTGAGCATTATTTGGCCCAGGTCTGCCGGAGAAAAAGAAGGGAGATGGATAAAGCAATGGTTAGCGATGGAGTGATCTCCTGTGCCTACAGGCTGTTTGGCCGGCTGCCCCCTGAGGCTCACAGTGATCTGTCAATGATGTTTCATGAGACTGTCACATTGAAGAGGTGTTACAGGAGCATGTGGTAACATATCTGTTGTTATCATTGTGTATATTTCTATTCTGATAACAATTGGTCTGAGGTAAATTGTGTCTGTGTTGATTATACGACAGACTGTGCATGGGATTGGTGGTGGTGGTGGTGGTGGTGGTGGTTATCGGCCATGCAGAAGGCAGGTGAGGGAGTGTACATGTGCAGGAGAGGAGAGCAATATGCAGAGATGAGGGGGGCTGGAAACAGAATAGAACTGCATTGACGACAGAACCAAAGGACAAAGAGAAGATTGGACTTGCAGATAGAAAAGGCTGCTTGGGGGCTTGGAGCTGCTACATGAAGGGTGACAGAAAAAGAACTGCTTCTGTATGGCAACCAAAGGCTCTCTGAGGGAAACACATCACTGAGACAAGCCCTTCTGCTCTCTCTACCATTAGAAGTAATGCATAATAGCTATGTGGAGGTTGATATGACTTAGTTATGTGCGTGTTTGTGTGCATGTGTGTGCGTGTGCGTGTCTGCCCCATCCACAGGACCGAACGAGTCAGAGGACGTAAGTCTAGTGGACCTTCCAAGCCCTGCTGCACACACGTTTCTGTCTAAGAGTGTGTGTGTGTCCACATGTGCAAAATGTTTGTCTAATTATATTAATATCTCTAATGTTTTTTGTACTTGGATGTTCAAATAATTGCATGATGCTTACTACCACTTTATCTGAAGAATAATATGACACTACTGATATTAATGTGCACAGCTGTTTGTGTGTGTGTGCTTGTGTGTCCATTGTGCATGGTGCAAACGAGCTGAGAAGGTCCCTCTTTTTCGTCCCCTCCTGTGGATACACACCCCCGCCTAACCCTTCACCCTAATTGTCTTGCTACCTCCACCCACCAATCCCACACCACCACACAATGCCACAACACCGACCAGCCCACCCCCACTTTCCACCAAAAGAAACAGAAACAGAACTAATGAGACAACGACACTAAAGTTTACACCACGTTGAGCGCTTAAATCCCTGGCCCCTCCCTCCTGGTTCCCCCAAAAAACCACCCCCAACACCCATAGAAGACTCGGGTGAAGATGGGGTCCTTCCTGACCTTGTAGGCCACCCGTGCTGGACACCTCTTCCCGAGGCCTAGTGGAGGACACATGTGCCTCAGCATGTCATACATTTCCCTGCAACTGATCCTGCCACTGCATCATCAGCCAGTGCCATCACCCCGTTAACAAAAGCACAAAAAAAGGAGAGATAGAGATATTTAGAGGGGGAGAGAGAAGAGGGGAGAAAGTGAGAGAGAGATTGGCAAGATGAGTGATTAGAGGATGGAGTTGAAAACAGAGAAGAGGATCCCAGTGTCAGAGATTGAGAGAGAAAAGGGGAGAAAGAGAGAAAAAGACCAAAACAACGTAAAAGAACAGAACAACAGAAAGACAAGGTTATTGGGCTGATTTGGATAGACCGTGACCGTGTGGCTTCTCTATGAGCTACAGTGCTCGCTAACAGTTTGTCAAAAAAGAGAGGGATTAAATGACAGAGGGAAGGGAGACAACAGGAGGGTTGGAATATGAGAAGTAAATGTTCTCTTGTAGTATCAGAAGATAAGTCTTTGTGAGCAGGATAAAGTCATAGGCCCTATATGTGAGTGTGTACATGTGTTTGCAAAGAAGAGCAGGGCAGAGCTTGACAGCAGGCACCAAGCTGCTGCCGCTGCTCAGACGTGAAGAGGGGAGGAGGAGGACGGGGTGTCAATGCAGTTTCTGTCTTTCCCCCAACCCCCAAAAACCAAGAACAATGCAACACTACAGTGAGCAACCGTAGCTTGCTATATAATAGCCATGGCTCTAAGCAAAATAAAATTATATTTAGGAAAGAATATATATATAAAAAAAGGATTTATTTTTACAATGTCATAGAACTTCTTAATGTGGATTTTTTTTTCTCTCCATTTCACTTAGTGCATTTCACATGCTTCCCTGGGTGTCTGCATTGTCCTGCACATTCTCTCAGCAGTTCAGAATGCAAGTCGATAATGGTGGAAAAGAAGTTGTAAAATTGAAATGAAAAAAAAAATAAAATTAAGCGGCATTCACTCCATTCCTGGATGCTGTGGCTAGCAAGTGTGGTTGAGAGATTTTGTTTGAATAGAAGTCAAACCTTGCAGGCCACCCTATGGGGGCATTTCTTGCCTAAGCCGAGAGGCGGGTCGATAACTCGTAATAAACTGTACATGTCCTTATAATGAATGCGCCCGCTGCAAGAAGAATACAGGGGAGTTAAGAAACACACACGTACACACAGAAAAGACACACACACAGCCAGAAAGAAGAGAGAACATTGGGAGGAAGAGCACAAGATTGACAAGTACACAGTTTCTGAAAATACTTTACAGCATGGTTACTGTAAATAACAGACTCTGTAGACACATCTGCACCTCAATGCACCTATACAAACTCTAAACACGTCACTCCATGTCACACATTGTTAAATGTGGTCCTTAGCACTGCCAATACTCCTCCCGCTCTCCTTTATTCTGTTGCTTTTTCCTCCCTTTCTCGTACTCGTCTTTAGTTCGACAGCCCTTTTCTTCCTCTCTCCAGTCCAACCCCTAACTAGATGTGTGCACAATGTAATTAAGGAACTGCAAACAGATTAGAAAAGCATGTGCTTGGTTAACAGCTAAATGCTTAATAGCTGCTTGTGGTGTGCAGATCCTCTCCCACTTAAATGTGTTCAATGCCAGCCAAGTGGCGGATCCCTGTCTCCTGACCATAGTCAGTACGGGAGGGTTGAAAATAGTTTAGGGAAGGGAACATTCCAAAAAAAAAAGATTTATTAATTTCTAAGGTGTACAAACCAAAGAGTTCAGCCTTTAATAACCTGCAATTACCTATTTAAATCTTTCTGATCACTGTTTTCTCCCTCATTTTAATCTTTTATACGTCTTTCCTTTATAAATGTGACCATGCATTCCGTTCTGTCGTTTCTTCTCCCTTTCACACTTTCCCTGTTTACAACAGTCTACAGGTCAGCATGAGGCAACACACAGGCACTGGAATACAGATACCATGAAACGTAGCATGTCTACAGTAGACATTAAGACTACAGAGTTGGACATGGGAGCTGTGTTTGGAGTGTACACGTTGCCACATAGAGTTTGTTTAAACTGTATGCAGATTCCAGAAGAGGGAAAAGGTTCAGGAGGTGTGGGAGGTATTTCAGGACACTTTACATAAAGGGGAGGAATTGGAGGAAGAGGGAAGGGGGAGGGGTTGTACGGTGTGAGAGAGATAACCAAACGTCTGATGAGGTTATGCTCAGATCCGTTACAGCCCCCTTGCAGCTCTTTCGCTAGGAAATTCTGTTCCATTAACCAGCTGACAGTTGTGCTTTGTTCTTCCTTGACAATTTGAAACATCTTATGCTGTTATACACAATAAAAAAAACACACATTTACATTATTGTTGAGATGTTACAGATTTCATTCCTTAGGCCTTGCTTACAAGCAAAGGAAATATACAGGTCTTAAGTAATGTGGTTTTATATGGATTACTGGTGCAGACATGTGATACGTTTATAGAAATACCTTTAGCTTTCACTTTGTTATTTAGTAATCATAAAAGGTGCATCGTGCCAGTGTCGAGGCCTGTCGTATGTACATGTGTATGCATGTGCACCATGAGTGCATGCACGTTACCACTCACCAGGCAGCAGGATCATACTCCGCCCATATCCTGACATACTCATCCAGGTGGTGAGGTCCCAGTATGGATGAATCTCTTGTCAGGTACTCAAAATTGTCCATAATGACGGCTACAAACAGATTCAGCATCTAAACATGAAGACACACAAGTAGAATAGATATATATCTCACATGACAAATAGAGCCACTCAAAACCGATTTCACAAAATCATCAATTTAATAAGGAATGTTCTTCTATGAAAGAGCAACGGGAACATGTTAGATTGCCTGTCCATTGGTGAATAACTGATTTTTTTTCTGAGCTGGAACTTAGAGATGCAGAACAACTTGAGACACAGAAGAAGGGCAGATCCGGGTTCTTTGTTTAGTTTAAAAGCAACATGAGAATGGGAATCTCTCATCTGGACTCATGGGATACCTTGCTAGAAGACATTGATCTCACATAACAGTGTTCTCTCACGAAACACAGCATATTCAGGCATTATTTTACTGTATAAATCTTCCTATAGAATCTGCTCCATGGACATATATTCCATAATCGCTATGTGTTATGCTTTTTCAGCGATACTCCATCATAAACTAGGGACAGGGATGCAGATGAGGATGTTGCATTATGTAGTACATACTCACCAAGAATGAACAGAAGAAGATGAAGGAGACAAAGTAGAGGTATGCAAACTGGCTGCCACACTCGGGCTCTGGATTCTGTGACAGCGGGTCACAATCCTTGTTCCCCAGGCATGACAGCATGATGTCGTGCCACGCCTCTCCTGTTGCACTCCTACAACGCACAAAAACGTACCTTGATTTATGAAGCGTTTGGAGCATAAAGCCATAAACACTGTATATATAAAGATTCACACACACAAGTTAACACACACAAGCACCTGAAAAGCAGCATGAGAGCCTGTACGAAGGTCCTGAAGTTGTTGTGCGGATTGATGGCACTATCTCCGTCTTCTTCAATAGCGAGATTCCCAAACAGCTGTTGAACGCAATCATACCGATATCACTGAAAACCAGACTATAGCTGTTCATTAGAGACTTTTCTTTGTCACCGAAGCAGAATCTAAAACTTCAACACTAAAACCTTTACTGCACATGTGCCACTTCCATAATCCCCCTCCCCGTGGCGCGCCGAATCCTTATGACCATTATCATTCTCCCTCTGTACATCCTCCTCATCGTCATTATCCTACCAATATATTTTTAATGTATCCCAAAAGCACTACAGCAATTTTTAGGTTGAGGCCCTCACCCACCTGCATCCCAATGATGGCGTAAATGAAGAACAGCATAGCAATGAGAAGGCAGACATAAGGCAGCGCCTGAGGAGAGACAGATTCGTTGTTAAGTACATGAGTGCACTGTGCATGGGGATTGTGTATGTGTATATGCACACAATACTGGCTATGTGTATTTCTTTAACACAAATAAGAATGCATATGATTTGTGTGCTATACTGTGTAATTGGGTGTAAACCTTGAAGGACTGAACGAAGGTCCAGAGCAAGATACGGATGGTTTCTCCCTGCCTTAGCAGCTTGATGAGACGAGCTGCCCTGAACAGCCTCAGGAAACTTAGGTTGATGAAATTATTCTACAGTACAGCCACGACATAACCACAGAGAATGAAAAAGAGGGACAGAGAGGAGGAGGGTGTAGAGAGGAAAGTGAAGAAAATAAATGGGAGAGGATACAACAGAGAAAAGCGAAAGAGAGGGGAAAGGAGGACAGAAGGAGTTGGGGTTGGAATAAAGGGAAAGAGTAGTTAGTTGTAGTGCAAAATGCGCAAACAACTTTCGTTAGACAACCAAAACATAAAAAAATGAGAGGAAACAGTCAAACCCAAGATTCAAACTCAATACAAATCAAAACAAAAATTGGGAGCCAAACAAGTCAAAGCAAACCAAAGTCAATTCAGCAAGGCTCCAACAAGCTTTTCATATCCATTAAGTTAGACAAAACCAAACAGAACAACACAGGGGAAGGGATGTCATCCAAATCTAACTAGTTTCATCCAATTGGGTTACGTAGTAGTAATTGTGGTAGGAATGGTGAGTAGTTAAAGTGCAGGGACGTCAGGACGTTTCCTTGGAAAGACAACCAAATGCACTAATTCTCTCAAGGCAAAATATGCAAGATTTTAAAATGAAGCAAGCCCACAGCATGCAGATGTACACTAACACAAGGGAAACTTGTAAAGCTAATGGCGGCCGATGCACCATTCAGTAGGATTGGCTGCCAAAGGCCCGTGACATTCTGTAGTGATGTCACAGACAAATAAGAGCAAGAGGGTGGTCATTAAATCGTAAGTGAATTACTTTTACTTGATGGATATTTTCAGTCTCACCAATATGATCATGTGCCTAACAAACTGTGCTTTCTACGTGGCAATTAATCTTGATCTTCAATAGAAAGCTTATTCATTTTAATGTTTTACTTTTAAAAATCAGAAAGTTTTAACATAAATCCATGTGACATCTGTAATACAGAGTTCTTCAACCATGTATCACAGCAAAGAACAAAACTTGTGCAATTGAGTTGAGTTGAAGTGAGACGTGAAGTGCTCAAAAAGGGGGACAGGCAGCAGGCACATGCAGGTTCCAGCTACAATACAGCATGTATTACATTGCTCTGAGTGTGTGTGTGTGTGTGTGTGTGTGTGTGTGTGTGTGTGTGTGTGTGTGTGTGTGTGTGTGTGTGTGAGAGAGAGAGAAAATAAAGGGTTACTTTCAGAGACATGCAAGGGGCAGCATGCATCACTTGTTCTCTCTGCCATGGGCAAAGCTTTGGATTCACTCTGTCCTTATGTGAAACACTCTCCCAGTCCCTGTCATATGTGTGTGTGTGTGTGTGTGTGTGTGTGTGTGTGTGTGTGTGTGTCTATGTATGCGCATACAATGAATGGCTAATCTATTCCAGTTTATACAATCCAATCCTTTACAAACTGAACACTAGTTCTCAGTAAAGGATGTACAATGTGGGCAGGATTTACAGCTGTATAAAATAAATGAATTGTTACAGTGACTGGCAGAGAGGTAACAAATTAAAAATTTAGAGCTCACTCAGGAGGTGACAGTTCTGTGTGGTGGGGATTCAAGCAAAACATGCACATTTCACACCTATACCACGTGCAGGGATGCAGTTAAAACGGATGCAGTAAAATAAGATCTCCAAAAAATTACAAACCATCTACATGGATGTTGCAGACATATGGTTTATAGCAGCAAATTTTTGGATTTTTGGTTGGTTCGAAGAACAACCAGAGAGATTGACCAAGCCGGTTGTCATGGGTGGACACAGAGGATTCATAGTGCATTTTGATTGGATGGAATCGCAGGAAGTAGTAGGTGTTGGGGGGAGAAGGGGTTGGGGCGAAGTAGATTACAGTAGATCGTCGTTAAGTGTGTGGACGATTTAAAGAAAGCATGTAAAAAGATAAAAACAAGAAAGAAATCAACAGTCATTACAGAGACAAGTTAACAGAGAAGCAGGTTTCGGTCTGCAGACTTTTTAAATTCATATAGCACGGATACCAAGGATCAAGACAGCATGAGGTTTTTGGGAAATGCTATGGATTGTAAATAAATAAACATGACTGTACCAACCAGTCAGAGAAATATTTACTAGCATCTAGCTGGACCATCAATTTAAAACTTGAGAGGACTTGAATCATTGGTATCCTCTGCTTCTTCAGACAGAACTGGTAGGTAACGTATCTAGGTCACAGAGCTTCATAATGGCTGTGCAGTTCTTGAACATGGTCTCATGAATACTGTACAATTTTGACTTTGTGTGTTCAGACAGAACGAAAAGCAAATGTTTTATCTTGCGTTATTCTCGCAGGTTATTTGTTGAAATATTTTCAACTCGCATGGATGCATCTTCCTCAGTTTGTACGCACTTCAATAGAAGTGATTGGAAACAAAATTAATATTCGTAGAATGGAGGTGTAATGTCATAATTAATTGCCTGTGTAGGCAATCACACTGTCTCTCATGTTCTGTCTGAAAACACCTTCAGAATAATTTCTAAATAAAAAAAGGTCTCTTTCTAAATAAATCTTTCAGATACAGACTAACACACACACACACGTCATTCAGATACGTCAGATGTCCATTGGATCTTCAAGATTTCAGCCGTAGTTACTAACAGATGTCTGATGCAAATGTAAAGCCTCTATTGGCCAACCTGAGATGCAATCTGCTAATTTGATTGGCTATTAGGTTGCTTTGCAGAAGCACTGGCTCGCTACAGATCATCAGCACGCTTCCAGCCTTACTGTGAGAGGCTCAGCGCTGGCTAGCTAGAGTCTGGTCTCCTTACGTCCCACCAACTGGGACAATTATATAAGACTTTCAAGAGGCATTCATGCATGACTGAGCATTGCAAGACTCAACAGTGGCCTCTAACTCATGCTCTCCCATAACTCCCTGTCTTGTCTAGTGTATGTGTTTTAGAGAATGTGACAGATGTATAAACCCATAGACACATGCTGAAGATCACCTAACAAATAGTCATATGAGCTTGACAAGCACACAGTCAACAAACATTGCTAATACAATATCATGTCTGTCTGTTTATAGTTTTGACTACTCAGTACAAAGAAAATGAATCAGATCCTCCTACTTACCCCGAGCTCAGTAACCAGGATGTCAGTAATGCTGCCCAGAACTGTCACACAGTCAAAAATATTCCAGGCATCTTTGAAATAATTCTGTGAACGGGGCAAGAAAAAGACAAGAGAAGAGAAGCAAGAAGGAGGATGAGGTAGGAATAGAGACGGTGACATGAAGAGAGTGAGACAGTAAAATGTAGAAGAACATGGATGTGGCAGGCAAAGATAGGAAAAGGATCAAATATTGACAGATGGGTGATGCAAGGAGACGGATCATAGGCAGATCATAATGAAGAAATAAGGGAATGAGATGTAAAGAGTGACACAATGAGAGAAAGAAAGTGAGAGAGGGAATAAAAGTTGAGCAGAAAGAGAACAAGAACGTGAAAGAAAGAGGCATGTCAGTGTCCGACAGGAAACGGAAAGAAATCAGATAAGACAAATGGACCATCAGTAACGGCATGTTGGATAGATGCCAGCAGACAGGCTAGGGACAACTTGTACTGTTTCAGAACACCACACCGGCCATCAAACATCACACACTGTCATGTACATCATCAACCAACCAAGCACAAAGGCTCCATGAATTCCTTCTAGTTTCAAAAACATTCATTAAAACAGTATCACATAGCTCTTCTTACATATGATCAACTGACACAAAATACATATAACCACAATATACATCAATATAGGTGTTTTATTTGTTTCGCTTTAAAAGTAGAGCAACTGAAAGAGAAAGAGGGATAGGGAGGAACAAACGCTGATGAGCGTGGTCGGCTTCTTTTGCTCTCCTACATATTGCCTGCAGCCAAACTGTGCATTAGACAAGTGGAGGGACGTTGAGAGAGCAAAGGGAGGCGGCTATTAAAATAAACTACCTTGATAAACACACACAGATGTCTCTGAGGCCTGGTAATATTTGTGTGCATCATTGTTCATGCTGTGTGTGTGTGTGTGTGTTTGCACTTTCCCAGATTAAAATCCTACCCTGCATAATCTCCACCCTCTCTGAAATCTTTGCTTCCCTTCTTACCGCCTATCTGTCATTCACTCTCGCTGCGCTAATTACTCTATGACAGTTCCTCCTCTGTCCTGTATCTCCTCCTTCCATTCATCCCTGAACTATCTCTCCTATCCATTTTGTCCTCGTCCACCTCCCTCCCTTTCCTCTGCAGCTCCGATGACTGCACACTTTACTGCTGACTTCTGGCACTTTCCCCATTTCTTTGCATATTTGCTTATTTTGCTTTTAATAGCTCATTATTTCCCCACAGTTTCTCCTTAAATGTGTAAGCAATAATGCACAACAGACAAAGTGTCCAAATGTAACTAAATAATGGATGGGGCCGCCTCCATGACATGAAACAGAGCATCTCTTATTTGCTGAGTCTATTGTTTTCTATGTCTTAACTCTCTTTTAGCCCATTGTTTTGGTTATCAGGCATGCAGACATATTGAGTCTTACTGTTATCACAAATAATTGCCTGGAGTAGCTCTCTTGAGACTATTAGAATTACTCAAAAACACAACATTCCTTTAAGTAAAGACTGGATTTCTGGAGTACAGGGAAATTTAGGTGCTATTGTAATCACTTGTCATTGGCCAAGCGCTGATGTTTTTGTTCTTAATAAAATAACGCGGATACAGTGACACCATGTAGTCGTAACTGACTTTCACCAATTCCTACAAAGATACAGCAGAGCAGTACATCCTCACCACACATAGACACTCACCAGTACTCCAAAGGCGATGATTTTGAGCACACACTCCATGGAGAAGAGGGAGGTAAACACTATGTTCAGGTTGGCTAACACAGCTTCATAGGTTTCAGAAGCTCCGTCATACTATAGGCAAACACACATATGTGGAACAGAGAGGAAGGAAAGGAGGAAGAGTGTAAAGACAGTTCAGTTCACCCAATGAAAAGTCAGACATATGAGTGATTATCAATAGTAGTTATTGTTATTTTTTCGGTGTATTTATGTTAATGTGTGCATAATTGCTTCCATGTTTGCAGCATGGAAACGTTTACCTTCATCATCAGCACAACCGTGTTGAGCGCGATCATTGCCATGATAGTATATTCGAATGGCGGCGACACCACAAACTCCCACATTCGGTATTGAAAGCTTAGCTTGTTCTGAGGCATGTGGCGTGTGAGAGGCCTGGCGTTGATGGCAAAGTCTATACAGGCTCTCTGCAAAAAACAAACACAATCAATTGTTTTTCCCCCTATCTAACCATTACTTCCAATCCTCCTTTCTGCCTTTGGGTCACCTCCCCAATACTCTGTATCTCTATCTACCTTCGCCCTGTTAATCCTTCCTCACCTCATTCTTTTCTAAACTGTAATCCTCCATCATCTTGTCTCCTTGCTCTTGGAAGGTGATGATGATGAGAGCCACGAAGATGTTGACGAAGAAGAAGGGGAAGACCACGAAGTACACCACGTAAAAGATGGACATTTCCATCCGGTACCCCGGGCTCGGGCCCTGGTTCTCATAAGTCGCATCCACTGAATGCTTCAGCACCCTGCAGAAGGGAGCGGTGGAGGGTTACGGGTTGTCAGGACGCATGTGTGCTGCATGTGACTGTTCATGTTCCAAGTATACTCACTGCGGCCACCCCTCTCCGGTAGACACGGTGAAGAGGGTGAGTAGGGCCCAAGCCACGTTGTCGTAGTGGAAATCGTACTTCTTCCACTCCCGCTTCTGCGCCTTCACTTCGTTATCGCGTTCGTACACCAGATATTCGCCTCTGAAATACACGTATTGCATCATCAGCCCAGTGTGTAAAGTGGAGAGTTTAAATGTATAAATTTGTGTTCTTTAATAGACACAGAAGATAAAGTTGAAGGGGAAGGGACACTTGTGCTTGAAAACCAAATTAAGAAAGCTCAGGGTAAATACAGTTGGGTGTTTCCTGACCTGCAATCGCGCTCAAACTCCTTGGATTCGTCAGTGCAGTAAAAGAAACGCCCCTTGAAGAGCTGCACAGCCACCACAGCGAAGATGAACATGAATAGTAAGTAGACGATCAGGATGTTTAGCACATTCTTCAGAGAGTTCACCACGCAGTCAAACACAGCCTGAAGATGGAGAAAGAGGAAAACAGACAAATATGTTATTGTATGCTATGTGTATGTGTGATTGTATGAAGGAAATACATTGACAGACTTAAATTGTGGCATCAGATTTCATTGAAACAGAGGTCTGAGGTCAAACATTTTCTGTGTTAGCATACCTTGAGTTTGGGAAGACGTTTAATAGTCTTCAGAGGTCGTAACACTCTCAGTACCCTCAGAGACTTGATAGTGCTGATGTCTTTTCCTTTACTGCTCCCCCTATATATGTACACACACCAAAACACACACACACGCAAGCACACACACACACACACACACACACACACACACACACACACACACACACACACACACACACACACACACACACACACACATACACACACAAATAAATAGAGTCAGCAGGTTCAGGCAGATAGCACAGACTCTCCCTCCCAACATGGCAGCGGGCAGCCATTCCTTGATGGTATTCGTGTCCGAGTTAACTCAAAATGAGTAACTGCGTCTGGGTTAAATACAGAGCAACACATGCAGCATCGCTATCACATTACACTTATTCATAAGTGTGAGGTTAGCATTGTAGCTACATGCTACATGAGTTAGGTGGTATTTTTCCAACTACAGTACATGCTATGGGAACAACTAATGTCATTCCTGTCTGAATACTATCTAGCAGCTACACTTGACTAATCCTTTGCAATGCATTTCAATGCTTTACAAAGATGGCTAAAGCCTTGCCTTGCACATGCCCAGATAATGGTGAAATATATTCATGCTGCATTGAAACCTTGCTTTCCATGCTGCAATATTTCTTCTTTTAAGCAGCAGGTTGAGTGATAGAGACTTCTATGCTACACAGAGACATTTACAGAGAGAGTCTGAGAGTCATGTAAGCAGCTGTCTAATGGGAGCCTTGTTACGGTGGTAACTTACAGTAAAATGCCCTCCTGTTAACACAATGACAGCTTCCAAATTCTCCACGTTGTAGTTAAATAAGACTCTTTAAACTATAAACACAAGCCACAACTTGGTAGTACCACAATATGAATAATTACTTGAATGAGCAGCCAAACTCTCTCTTTTGATGACTCGATCAGTTCATTTCTATCAGCTCTAAACTACGACTAGGATGAGCAGGTTTCACAGCATTGTTCGAACAGCATGGAATCTTGTCTTGTTGGCCATTTTCGGCAAAGACAAAGATATTTTAGTGAGCATTTCTTGATTGAAATGCAGAGCCAAACCTCTTTCTTTGAAGCACTTTTGCTTCCTAGATACATGTGTGAAGCACTTTAAAAAAAAACAAAAAAACTTTTGTTTCAGTTTCACACTTTTTACACGGCTAAAAACTCTATTCTAAGTACTATAAGTGACACTATACTTGAGTTAACTGATGTTGAGATGTTGGCTACCTAGCATCATGGAAATGTTCTAGATTTCTCATATATCCGGTCTGAAGTTAATGGTGTAAAGATTAAGGTGAAAAGTCACTGACAGTTATCCGTAGGGGAGAAGGCAGCTGTATGTATAGCTGCCCATGTCTTACAGCTGTTATACCAGATGGTAGTCTGCTGGTGTGTGTGTGTGTGTGTGTGTGTGTGTGTGTGTGTGAATACAACTCCTAGGTTCTGCATTGTTTTTTCTATTTTTTGTTTTTAGGTGCACTTAGTTGCATTTGTGTCTTTTTTGTGTGTCAAATTTTCACCCGTCTTTGGTTGATCATTTTCCAGAAGTTTCCTTTTGCTTTTATTGTACTAATGATATTGTTCAAACGGTATCTGTGTGATTCAGTTGATGACCTGATGCAGGTTGAGATTTAGTTGTGTTTGAGTCTGAGCTGTTCCATGGTGAACAATGGAAAAAGGGTAAGGACAGACAAGTACAGTAATCAACTGTGATGGATGGACGGACAGGAAAGAGATGTGTGATCAGAAGAACAGGCGCTGAGAGTGCAGAAGGAGAAAATGAGGAGGAAAAAGACAGAGAACTTTACCCGCCGCCGCTGCTGCTGGTCCAAACGGAGAGATGAGGGATGAGAGACAGTGAGACAAAGAGAGAGAGAGAGAGAGAGAGAAAGCCAAAGGGTGGGAGAAAGAAAAAAAGAATGGGACACAGAGAAAAGAGGGATTTCGAGGGAAAACATCCATATGAGAGACAGACAGAGAGAGAGAGAGAGAGAGAGAGAGAGAGAGAGAGAGAGGGAGAGAGAGAACACGCCTATTTTTTACAACTACTGTAACACACATGAACATAAACACGCACACTCAACATGTAGACGTAAGGTGTGAATAGAGTTACACTGTATGTCAGATCTTAAATTGCTATTAATAAGAACTGCTAAAAATGCATCAATATGCCCACATATAATCTCATATTAAACACATGTTATGTGCTAGAAAAAAAAAAATCTGAAGGTATCCCGTGAAGCTGATCAAACTCAAATGAGTTATCAGAGCCTGTCAGAGGTATAAAGCCCCGTCTGGATGCAGAACTGTGCAGGACAGCAGCACAAGCGGTCCAAGACACAAGCAGCCCTCAGACCAGACTAACTGGATTAAAGGAAAGACAAACATCTCCACTGAGACTGCTGGGCCTTTCTGGAGTGCTGTTTGATTTACGCCAATTGAATTAAGGCACTATCTAGATGTATACGAGTCTGTTCCGACTGGTTCGGATCTCCCTATCAGCCATTAGTGTCGTTAACTCTTATCCTAGTTAAATCAGTCTTAATTGGCTCAACTGGCTTAATTGATTGTTTTTTTTTAGTTTAGTTTAGTTTGTTAACGCACAGTATATATTATATATTACACAGTATATATTTTTATATATTACAACTTTATCTATCTTGTATTCATTTATTAGTCATATTTACTTCCTTTAACATTCATACACAAATTGCATTAAATATAAGTTTAGCTGCTGTGTAGTATTTGTACAATCTTTAACAGGGATTTATTAGTCCATAGTTAACATTTCCATAGAGGCGCAGACTAAGTCAGAGAGAGAGAGAGCAAATATAGACAACGTATAAATGTGTAACGGGAAGAGTTTAGAGGACAGAAGCACATAGAGAAACCCCAAAACAGAAACACATATACAAGTTGAAATTAGGGGGAAGAGAGTTAGTGAACACACAAAAGTGATTCAGAGAGAAAGACTGGAGCAGAAGCCAGTCTTGTAGTTGGAGCACCACCACTAGAACCCTGGAGCACCACCACTAGAACCCTGGAGCACCTGCTATGTTCTTATTTTCTCATCTCCACGTCGGCCTGCTACTATTGCAGGAGTAGTCGTTGTTCAAATTACTGACATTTCCTTCATAGTTTTTTTTTCTTTAGCCAAGTCTTCATTCAGTGTGCGTACTTCATAGTCCCACAGATAAGCTGTAAAACCAAGACATCGTGATACCATGTTGAAACAGGGCTCCGTTAAAGTCCCTCAGAATAAGAAACCTGACATTTTTCATTGATGCTATTGCTGCTCGACCAGAGATATTGTTCATCTATTCACAATGATCTTAATTAACCATTGTGCATGATTCCATAGGAAATAATACATAAAAAAAGATTTCCAAGCAAGCTGTCAGGTCTAACGTTCTCAGAAAGCCTGAACTTACAGCCACGATAAGTTAGTGAAGCCATTAACATTCAACTACAAGGATATTTCAGTTTTGGTTGTTTTGGCGGTCCCTGTGGACAAAAGCAGAAGTGTTTTCCAAGAATGAAGACATTTCTAATCGGTACCACTGCCTAGTATCACTGTGAAGCTTGTGAGAATGGAAACATGGGCTCTTCTTTGATCACATTTCTTGAAAATATTGATTGGATTTTTAAATTCATGAAATAGGATCAAGCACAGCCTAATATATCTCAGCAGATGACCTGTGAGTATTTGTGTCAGAGGCTAGCATTACCATTATAAACCGAGTGTACTGTATGTCTTCAAACTACAGCAATATCGCATTACATTTAATGTTGACTGTAGTCCAGAAGGTCTGCTTTACTTTATATTCACCCACCCGATACAAAAGCAAGAAAGCAAATCCTAAAATTCACAATTCATGCTTTGTACGCAGCAAAGTGCTCCTAAACTAAGCCCTAAAGCAACCCAGTTGTGCAAATGTAACTGTATTTTATCCTCACAGTCATGCAGATTAGGTAGGGTTTAAAGGGTTTAAAGTACCTGCTTGGCCGTGGAGAAGGGTGTGGAGATTTTTGAGAGCCAGCTCAGCATGACCTGGCCAGGCTGTGCATGGGCCCTTTAACTCTAGAACGCCCTGGGCACTAAAGGGTTACAGGTGCAAAGGGTGGTCCTCACCTCTCACAGGGGGGAAAGGATGTGGGTAGCGAGGGAATGCTTGGATACTATTTTTTTTTTTAATGTTAGGGCGTATGGGGGTGGTGGTGGGGCTAAGAAATGGCAGAACTGTAGAGTTGAATGAGAGAGAAAACGCAGAAGAAATGGCCAACTGTAGAGGATTGGCCATTTGTAAGCATAGCTCTTGAGGAGACAGGAGACATGCTGACAGAGAGAGAGAAAGAGAGAGAAAATGTGAGAGTGTATGAAAGAACAGACAGGATGGATGAATAAAGATGAAGAGGGGAGGTTGTACGCCAAGGTGTCGATGAGGCAGGAGAGAAAGGGGAGCGAGGAGGCAAGAGAGGACAGCAGGAGGGAGACTTACGTGAAGGCGAAGGCCACCAGAGCACCACTAACCACTATAAAGTCAAGGATGTTCCACAAGTCCCGGAAATAAGAGCCCTGGTGCAGGACGAGCCCCAGATCCACCATCTAAAGGAGGCAAAGAGAACCTGATTATGAGATGTGAACCCCTGGATATGGACGTGCAATTTGGCCGTGGTGTGAAAAGTGTGTAATCCTCATTTGGGCCACGGTTCTCAATACGTCTGCAGGAAGTTGTTGATTCAGTCATACCTTTATCAGCATCTCAAACGTGAATACTCCAGTGAACACATAGTCGAAATAGCGTAGAACCTGCACAAAGAGAAAGAGAATGATTTGCTGCCGCATCCAGCTACTAGTGGAGAAGAATGACAGGGTGAATGTGCACAGTATGATGATTTTTAAATTATTTTATATTGGGGAGGGATTCATTATTTTAATATTATCTTAATGTTATAATTAACTAATAATACAGTATTACACTGAATATCTGGTATAAATGTTATATCAGTACATTTTACGATGCTAATTTCACAATTCAAAATTAATCATATAAAAAATACCAAAAGGAGCAGAGTTCCAAATTATATTTGCTTTGTTTATTAGCATAAACCAGCATAAACATGCGGTACTAAAAGAATCTTTCAGTTTCCCTCTGGGTACGTTTGAACATTTAATAACTAACTATTCCATTAAATGTTCTACTGAGAACCAACATAATGGCAGGAGATTTAAGTGCTTCATTTATTTTATTTTAGTTTTATGTCATAATTTAAATTACTATTTAATTTATTAATTCATTGATCCAGCTCCGTGAGTGTAGAGGGCTGGAGTGACACTACAAAGAAAAAAACAACCAGCATATTAAATAAAAATAAATGCAATATGCATTGTAATAAAAATAATATCTCATGCAAAAAAAATATATGTGTCGACTTCCTTACATTGTTGCGAGGGGATTCTGGCCAGACAGGGTCTTCAGCAGCAAGGGCAATGCTGCTCATGGCAATGACCAGTAAGATGCACATCTCAAAATAACGCAGGGTGCAGACGTAGTGACACGCCCGCCGAAACCTGGACCAAGACATTTTCTCTTGCATTAATGCTCAGAATACCATTATATCTCTAATTAGGTACTAGCATATGTATGCATGTGTTAGCATGTGTGCACGTAGCATTTTATTTGTAACCATCCGACTTACGGGTTGGTTGTGGACAGAATGAACATGGAGCTGAAGGGAGGCATGGGCCTGGGCCCTCCTTCACCTCCCTTCTCATCATCATCATCGTCCTTGTCCTCCTTGGCTGGCAACGGCTCTGTGTTGGCATTCTTATTGACTGGATCAAACAGGGAGAGACGATAGAATAGAGGGGCAAAGATGGGGGGAATCAAAGTTTCTTATTTAATAAAAAGAGGAGACAAGACAGTAGAAGGAAAACAACACATATTCATTCTGCCCTTACCCTGTAATATGGCATTGGTGGATGGAAAAATTGGCATGTCAACAGCTGTGTAGTCAGGGTGGGGCAGCCTGATGACACTGTTTGTACGGTGGTGGGCAATGCTCCCGTAGCTATCTAATGTGACCAAACTCCCATGAGTGCCACTGTTAGCAAGATGGAGGGCAGATCCAAAGCTTGGGGCCACAATGTAGCTGGTAACTGGATTAGGGTGAGCATCGCTGGGTGGGGTGGAGCCAGAGACCAGTTTGGTATTCATGAGGTTGTCCATATCCTCACTGTGCTGGCTGTCCTGCCTGGAGAGGCTCTTTTGAATAGGCCGTGTAGTGGAGAGGTTAGGGATACTGCATTCCCTAGAAAGAGGGAGCAAGCAGAAACGATTGGCGATAGAAAAAAAGAAAGAAAGAAGGAAAAGGGCAGAGATGATATCCAGAAAAATGTGACAAGAGCACAGAGACAAATTCAGTACGAGTACGAGAAGAAATAATGAGGATAATTTTGGGGGATCAGAGGACATCAAAGAACAGAACCATTTGTGAATATCCAAAAATGTCACTGTTGCAATTATCTACAGCTGCGTGCAATGGACATACTTCCTTCTGTGCTGGCACATCCTCTTCCCTTCGCCCTCTGTTTGGTTGCCATGGCGATTTCTTCTTGGCCTCCTCTCACTGCCATCCCCAGCTCCCTCCTGCTCTCCTCCTTCTCCACCTCCGTCGACCCCTTTGTTCTTATGTCTCCCTGTTTTTCCAGCTCCTCCACCACCATCCTCACCATCTGCAATTTTTCGATGTGACCTGGGCTTCCTGTGTTCTGACTGCCCTGCCCCCCGACTGCCACTCCGGGTGTGGTGATGGCGCCTGGACGGCCTCTCTTCCGAGCCTTGCCCAGGAACCACCGTGGCATCCAAGCGGACATGAGAGCTGTGGTGGTGGTGCTCACCTTTGCGACTCCGCCTGCTCTCTGTGGACTCACCCCGATCTAAGGGAGTCCTGACTGGACCCGACCCTCCTCCACCACCCCCTCCTACTTCGCCGCCATGTTCGTGGAGGCGTGTTTGTTTGTGGAGTTCATCAGCGGGATGGTGCTGGCTGAAGCAGAGGTCTGAATTGTTTGCAGTAGTCTTGTTAGTGTTGTTGTTGCGGTTCTCGTGGGGGTCAACGACCAAGGGTCGATCCAGGTGGGTCTTCATGTCTGGTCGGACTTGCCGTGCGAAGTTCACCTGCAGGGAGAGGAGAGGAGAGGACAGAGAGACAGCATAGAGGCAGAGATTGAAGGTGAGGATGGAGGTCTTCTTATTAATCTACTATGAACAAATAATGACCTTTATATATCCCAACACCAGGTTAGCAACATGTTTACATCAGTCACCATTCCCATCACTTGTGTACACTGATAGCACAAGCCTAGCGGGCTTTGTTTGCCTTGTCCTTTACATTGTTGTGCTCCTCCCTCCCCGTCCTTGCCTTCCATCGCTCGTCAGGGTCCAGCTCATTATAAAGGGCCTCGCGGCTGGACACCAGAGTTTGCCTCCTCAGCTCCTTGGTTCGTTGTTCCCACACTGACTTGTTGATACCCTTGTTGTTGTTCTTCTGCTGCTCCTTACTGCAAAATGAAGCAGGGTGGACAGGGAGGAGGACGTTAGAATTAAAGCCCTGTTTAAAGACATGTAGTGCTCTGAAAATAAACATGAGAAACGTACAAAGACATGAGAATGATGTGAAAACTAACACCAAAATATAGTTACATAAAATAGCAAGGACATTAAGACACACTGGGGTCCACAGACATTTAAAGGGTCATTTGTTTTGACCTATAGAACAAGGCAGCCCAACAAAACATAGGTGTCTGGGTGTCTACAAAGCTTTCCAAAGCAGGACAGCCCTACTTTGGTAAACTATGTGGGGACACAATATAGAGGACAACACTGAGGCAAGCTCTGAATTTGTTACAATAATCTATATTTAACATACCCAAACTATGTTAAGAGTTTAATGAACAAGCTCTATGCACCCCAAAATCCCCACCAAGCTTAATTGAGTAGATGGCAAAGTCACAATGATAAGAAGAACCTGTTCTTGGTTACGGTGACTGAGCCATGTTATACCTACTAGATAGAGAGACACCCAAAAACTGTCAGTGACCACCTTTCTTACCCTCCAAAGCTTCTGCCAGTAAATAACTCCCTTTTCTCTCAAGGGCCCATAGTCAACCACAGTAAAGCAACAGCCATACTGCGAAGAGCAGGCAACACAAAAAAGTACTCTTAAAAATAAGCCAACACAAATAACAGCTAAAGAAAGCCGGCTATGTACTTCATAAAAAAAGTTAGGAACAAAAGGGACAAGGAAAGGATTTTCTAAAGCACAAAAGAAAGCAGGGAATGGTTGTAAAGTCAATAAACAGAAATGAATAAACAAATAAATAAATACCAGTCCAGAAAGGGGTCGGAAGCGTTGTGACACTCACTGTGTACTTTGTTGCTGAGGAGGGAAACAGCTGGTGAGTGAGATGGCACGAAAGAACAGAAGGAGGATTTCATTCCAAAATTGGCTATCCATCCACCATTAAAAAAACAAAAAAACAGCCAGCGTACCCTGATAAATAATCAATATTCAAATCAAATGTGCTATAAAAACTGAACTAATACTTCCTGAATAAAAAAACTAAAACTGAACAAATCTTAAGAAATTTTAACATTTTTGCCAAAATATTGAGCATTTTGGAATGCAACCCTTCACACACAAACATACACACACACACACACACACACACACACACACACACACACACACACATGCACCCAGACTTCCACACATACTCACCTCTGCAGTTTGCTCCAACTATGAATCTAAAACAATCCTATTTATTTTTCGCTGTCCTCCTTTTGCAGTCTTACAAATTGCATCTCTCTTGCATCACCTTATCCTGCACGACTACTTCTGTGTCCTGATCCTTCCTTGCTTCTCTTTCACCACATCTTTCTCAACTCCTAGCAATATCTCTGATGTTCCCATTTGTCCACCGTGTATCTTTAACTCAAATTTTAATGTTTTTAGCTTTCTTTTTCCACTTAATTACACCTCATTCCTTTCCCTCCAGTGTTTATATTTTTTAAATGTACATGTAAGGTGTCCGTGAGTGTCCTGAAAGGAGACCATAAATAAAATCAAATATTATATAATTTTTATAAAACATACTCTTTGCTCTTTTTCCGCTTCACTATCACAGTCAAATTTGTCAAATCCTCTCCTGTATGTAATATCCTCTTCCAATTACACTACAAAAGCCGTCCCTGACAAATGATGATCCTGTGTGTTTACCATACATGACAACAAGCATTTATCACTGTGTGCACATTTCAACAATATTGATTAGATAAAATACAACATACTCTGTTAGCCTATGCCCATTAGGATAATCCCTACAAAGGGTTACACAGACATAACTAACTAATGCTACAGAACATGCCAAATAAAAGACTGATTTCAAGACTGTTATCACAAGCTGTTGCATCAACTACTGAACACGCAGTCGTGAAATGCTTTCTAGCCTTTTAGACTCACGACAGTAAAGTGATTAAGAAGCGATTAACTAAATTGTTACCGTATCCTGTTAAGATGGTATGGCTGTTTAAGAGTGCACTGTGTTGTCATTTTGAGAGCACTAGCTATAGTTATGTAGCCTTACAACTGTTTTCTAAGGGTTTTACGTAGCTTTCATGGCAGCCTCCTTCCTGAATCTACCATAGAATATCTTCTTAAGAGATTCTTCATGCTCCACCGATGTCCCTAAGTTTCAAATCCCTGCTTGAAAAACAAGGACTTTCTCCATTGGAATTTTATATTTCCATTTTTATACTAGAGAAGTGAGGGATTTGGATTCACACTGAAACGGTGAACTGGAACACACATTGCACCCCTACATTGTTAGAACTGTGAGTTTATTTCAACACTCAACTAAAATCTAATCAAAGACTACTGTCGACTCTGCCCTCTTAGGTTTTAAAGTTCAACAGGATTAAGCAACGTTTACACCTGTCATATATCCTACATACACTATGTGCAGGTGGCTGGTTTTCTGGGTCCGTGTTTGGGCAAACAACCTTATCAAGCTCTGCAGGATAAACACACACACACACACAGACACACACAGACACACACACGCAGATACATGTGCATCGCATTGACAAATACATATTTAACCTCAATAGGACTCCCAGGTAAAGTTTACCGGTACACAGACACAAATGCTCACAGCACAGTGAAGTACAGTACATATACACCACATACAGTAACATGACGCGTGTGTGATTCACAAAATGATGAACACGTGTTTATGTTTAACTCCTGTCTGACTCTATTTGTGCGATATAAAGTGGGCAGAGACTGATGTGTCAAAGCGGTAAAGGTCAGTCAACTGAGTGTACGTGGTGCGTGTGTGGTATTTCCAAGCAGACGTGGGCTCCCCTGTTGTGCTTTTTTAGAGACAGACCACAGAGTGGTATGTGTGAGCCTCTATGAGTGAGAGTGTGTGAACTTTGCCAGGAGTGAAAGGAAAGACCCCTGTGAATACAGAGAAAAGAGATCAAAGTCTGACTCTCCTGACCAGAGGAGGGCTGGCCCAGATCAATCTAACACTGGCTTGGTGTGTGTGTGTGTGTGTGTGTGTGTGTGTGTGTGTGTGTGTGTGTGTGTGTGTGTGTGTGTGTGTGTGTGTGTGTGTGTATGTGTGTGTGTGTGTATGTGTGTGTGTGTGTGTGTGACTGTGAGTAAGGTTTAGTTTGCACAAGAGTGCGGCAAAGAGAAAGAGCAGCAGGAGAAGCTGACAGAGAGAGAGAGAGGAAGTAATAAGCATGTTTTAGTTGAGCACTACATTTGCTGTTGTCAGATACAAAAAAATAACTTTAACTGTTCATGTTTAAAAAAACTGCAAGATCCTTTCTTCCACGCAGATCAATATATTCATTTAGGTTTTTTTGTATTGTATTGATGAAGAATGTTTGATCAATTTTAAACAAAAAAATGTCTGTCTAGTTCCAAACTTGAATTATGCTTTAGGTCAGTATTTTAATATAATCTCCTGAAGTGTGATATAAAAAGCTTTTTGCAACACGACAGTGATTTATAAATCATTTTCCTCACTCCAAAAGAAGTGCAGTATAGTTAGCACTAATGCAAAATCTGTGATTCCTGCGTAAGTGCTTGACTCATAGTTGCTGAATGGGTTTCTTCAAAGATATGCACAAATGTTCTGCCCTAAAATTCCTCCCTGGTGTGAAACTGTTTTAAAATGGATACAAAAAGGAGAGTGCAACAGCAATAGAGACAGCAACTCACGCTGCAATGGAGAGGTTGGCAGCAGACAGTGGGCTGACTTCAGCCACCTCCTTGGCTTTCTGCAGGGCGATCTTCTGACTGGCAGCCTCTTCTTCCTCCTGTTCATCCTGCAGAGAGAGAGAGAGATCAGGAAGGAAATTGAAAAGCCAGATATGAATGAGGTGGGAATAGTGCAAATGAGGAGAGAAGCATTCAGGAAATAAACAGAACAGAGATTTTAAATAAAACTGAACTGTAGTGTACCTTGGTCAGTTCCTGTGCGTTGGCTAAATTGTCCACAGCGATGGCCAAGAACACATTTAGCAGAGTGTCTGAGCACAGAGTTAAAGGAACTCCAGCATGTAGGAGTGTGCAGGTGTATTCAGCGTGCACATACAATTTGGACCAAAAGAAAGTGTCAGTATCTGTGTACATATGCATCTGATTTTGCATGGATGTGTTTTCAATCTGAAGTCAGTATCTAAACAAAAATGTAGAGGGATCTTAATACATGTGTGGGTGTTTTGTGCACTTCTTTTTCTTTTCATGTTAAGGGATACAGTTGCCAAAAAGTGTGAGCACGATGAAGAAGACAGAGAAGGCCATGCCCTTGTTGACTCCTCCCTGAGACTTGATGCCATCGTACATTACCATGTTCCAGTCCTCGCCAGTCAGGATCTGGTGCGCACACACACACACACACACACACACACACACACACACACACACACACACACACACACACACACACACACACACACACACACACACACACACACACACACACACACACACACACACACACACACACACACACACACACACACATTCAAATAGTCAGACACGGCCATATTACTCCAAGTACAGGTATTTTATAATTAATTATGCTTTGAATTTAACACTATTCAATCATCTAAAATACTATAATCAAAACAGTCACCCTCAGAAACATACGCACCTTAAACACACTGACAAGCAATGATGCTTTTGACTAATGAGATTTAAGAATTAAAAAAATAGTATTCTATATTTTATTTCCTTTTCTCGTGTGTACAGTCCTTTAACCAATTTGACCTTATCCCACCCTCATCTTCTCCTCCACCACTCTCTCTCTCCCCTCCTCCCCTTCAAAGCGTCGTCCTCGGCTCACCTGGAACACTGTCATTATTGCTGCGGGGAAAGTATCGAAGTTGGTCGGAGGAGTGCCACTTTCAAAATTAAACCTAGCAGGGGGGAAAAAATCAAATGGGTGAGAAGATGAGTGAGAAGTATTATACAAGTACGACCACAATTTTCTTTTTTTTCAAAAAAACTACTCAAACATGACTACAAACAGAAACCAATGTTTTAGTAAAATATCAAATGCAAACTATTCAAAAGGAAGGAGAGGAGAAGAGAGAAGCCAAGGTAAAAGGAAAACAGCACTGACTGTCCTCCGAAGAGCTGCATGCCCAGCAGGGCAAAGACAACAATGAAGAGGAAGAGCAGGAAGAGCAAGCTGATGATGGACTTCATAGAGTTGAGCAGAGACACGACAAGGTTACGCAAAGATGCCCAGTACCTGGCAAATAGACGGAAAGCGTGTGTTTAATTCAGTGCAATGTTGTGTCCATTATATTGAAGTAAAATTAAAAAAAAAAGATGTAATACAGTAGACTCACTTGGTGACTTTGAAAATCCTCAATAACCTGAGAGCTCGTAGCACACTAATGCCAAACGATGTGCCCGGCTGGATGATGGACCACAGCACTTCGAATATACTACCACATATCACCTAATGCAAACACAAGCATATGCAAGCATGGTCATTCATCATAATGAGCTGTGCATGCGTCGGCATGTCATCACTTTATGTTTTGTTTTGTGTGTAGGCTGTAATTGTTTGCGCTTGGTTAAGTGTGCGCCTGCTTATTACTTTGTGCTTGTTTTGTGTTCATGTGCGTATTTGTGTGGGACTCACAATGCAGTCGAAGCAGTTGAAGGAGGAATTGAGGTAGGCCTGCTTGCCCAGGCCATACATCTTTACCATCATCTCCGTCAAGAATATCCCCAGGAAGATTAACTCTGCAAAATCTACATGGAGGGAAGAAGACAAGAAGAGGTGAGGAGGAATGGCAGCATTTTGTGTGAAAAAGGAATTTTTGTAATTTGTGTTACAAAAATATAACAAAATCTCACTATGTTGTTTTGTAGCCAAGGTTATACAAATTGGGTTAGTAACCATGGGTATGATGCTTATATAAAATATATATTTCAATGCATTTTCCATATTTCCATACTTTGATCCCTTTATAATTGGCTTATTTGTATTTTGTTGTCATTTCAATTAATTTTATCCCATTTGTGTGAGTGTAACGTAGGCCTCTGCATTTATAAAAAAAAAAAAACGGAGAGAGAAACAGCAAGAATCTGTGCCAGAGGAAGACATTGTGTGTTTGGATGTGCTTGTGTTAACTGGTTGGGTCAGCTCTTTCATGGATTTAGTCACATTTACTTAAGAATTTGCTCACCCACTCCCTTCCAGTAATCTGTGATGAGCGTATTTGTGCAGATAATCGGTGCATGCTTGCACAAAGTATGCACGGATCCCCCTCCCTCCTACTCACACAGAAAATCTGACAGCGGGTCCGGCTGGTCATAGTGCACTACAGCCACACACAGCGTGTTCAGGCCCACCAAACACAGCACGGTCCAGTAGAAGGCCTGGGACTTGACAACATGTCGGATAAGGAAACGTAGCCGTCGCTCCCGCCGCTTGAAATCTGATCCTTCAAGCTTGGAGCTCTTCAAGCTGGCACGGGCGAACGGTGACCCTGAAAGGATAAACGAGGCAAATGGTTCAAATGGTCAACACTGACGTTTTTTATTGACATTATTGTGTACCATTAGCATCTTGGAAAGCAAACCTGTATGCAGTGTATAATGGAAACTGCTTCTGTGATTTGTGACTTAAAATACAGAAAGAGGTCTAAAACATTTTACTTGTGGGAATATTCAACAAGGAATATTCCCCCTTTCTACATCTGCATATCAATATCAGTTCATTTTCAGTAGCATATGACCTGTGCACATTTGAGAAGACTATACTGTCAGATTATGCTGCAGTGTCCAAACTACATAATATCCAGTACACAGCATATACCATATTGAAAATGAAAAAAAAAAAATCATTTGTTTTAAGAGAAAACAGGGAGAGCCGCATAGCATTAGAAGGCTGGAGAAAAGGGGGTTGGAAGAGAGAAGTAGGAAGGAGAGAAAGGTTGAGGAAATGAGAAAAGTGTAACATGAGGAGAGAAGTGCAGAGCAGCAGAGGAGAGGAGAGGAGGAGAGGAGAGGAGAGGAGGGTCAGGTAATGCTGATATGCAAGATAAGATAGCATCTGTATGTACCTGTGGTTTGCCTTTGAGAGAGAGAGAGAGAGAGAGAGAGAGAGAGAGAGAGAGAGAGAGAGAGAGAGAGAGAGAGAGAGAGAGAGAGAGAGAGAGAGAGAGAGAGAGAGAGAGAATGAGAGAGAGAGAGGGATATCTTACCTACTGCCAGATCTCCCTCACCCTCCTCTGGGTTTAGCAGCTCTGCTTTGCTCTTATGGTTCTTTGTGGCTCTCCTACGGGAGCCTGTTGTAGCAAAACAAACATGTTTACTTTATAAACATCAACCGACATGTCAAAGTTATTAAGATATTTTCTTTAATCACAGTCACGCATTCGCAAACAAAGTACAAAAATAGTCAGCAAATTCATACCATCATATTCATTTTCATTGTCATCGTCCGCCAAGATGACCTCTTCTACAAAACACACATGAACAAAAAGTTACGTTAAATGTATAAGAATACTGATGTCATCTACAATATCTCTCAATCTTTTGCTTTCATCAATAATTATTGCTCATTTGGATTAAAACTGGAAACAAAGTCTCCGGCCTGCACCTGTGCTTGCTGCTCATCCCTCCCTCCCGTGTTTTTAGCTTCCTTGTTTTTATGTAGATTGTAGGAGATCAAAGGTCTGCTCTTTCTATCTGCCCCTTTCTCCACTTACATCCATCCCTCCATTCCTCTCATCTTCTCTACATCTTTCCTGACCCTGGCAGATGGCTCACAGTAAAAAGACAAGAGAGATAAAGAGAACTACAGATAAACATTAGCTATTCTCTATCCAAGCATCAAAGTGTTTTTATCCTTGCCATTGCAATGTAAATCAAGGCTGTTCACTTATATTTGTAAATAAGTGGTTGGCTTGAACTCAAGTTTGTGTTGCATTCTGAGGAGAGCTTGTCAGTAGAAACTTTCCTGATCATTTAAACTCCATGATTAAATTGTTTGATTGTGAATCATGATAGTTAAGGTGTCAGTGTACTTCACACTATAGTACTTTACTTCAAAGCTCAAAAATGATTACCCCAGGGACGATAGGTCATTATTTCCATCCACCAGATTCCCCTTGTTTATAGCCTTTTACTGTGAAGCACCAGCAGAAAGTATTGGGTTTACTTAAATAATGTATTAATAGCACTTGCACCTGTCTGCAACATTTTATTTCAGTGCGCTAAGATACAATACAACAGGTATTTTGTTTGTTTTTGCATGTATGTTTTTATGTTTATCTGTGTCTTTGTGTGTAATAAATGAACCACACGTGATAGAGTTGTATACTATACATACCAGCTTTACAGATCCACTCCAGATAACCGTTGAGTTCCCTTTCTATCTGCTGCTGTCTTCTGAGCTTCAGGAACTCACTCCTGTTCTCCACACGCTCTCTCTCTTTGGCAAACTCCCTGCAGGGATGCACACACACATCCAATCACACACCACACAAACTTAGATATTTTTAATGTCAACGCCTTGCATTTTTTAGCGTGACATACAAACAATTAAGGATGACATTTTTATAAAATTAATTTCAAAAGTATATGGATATAAATGCTATAATTATACATACACAACCTTTACACTGAATTTGTCACAAGCACGCTTCTTCAAGCACACACACTTACCCTGACAACACACCAAGCACCAGGTTGAGCATGAAGAAGGAGCCAATGATGATGAGGGGGATGAAGTACATCCAGTTCCATGCACTCCCTGAGGCATCGTTGCTCTGGAAACACATACGCACAGACGGACAGGCATCAGACAGAGTAATCGATGTTTTGCTCTGGGAAATTTGTCACAACCCTTAATCACCAAATATTTGATCGACTGAGACATTAGGCATTCTTGCAACTCCGGAACAAGTAGAATAAATGGCACGGACACGTGTAGAAAGGGGTACAGCAGCATTAATCAACTGCAATGGCACATTTAGGTCTGTCTGTGCTGAAATTTAAGGGTTTGTTGAAGTCTGCCTCGGCACCTGTGCACCAAAAAAAATACGAGTGGAGTATATTAAGCATCCTTGTGAAATTAAGGTGCATTTATTAGCATCCAGGTACTGAACACATGATATGTGTCTTACTTTCAAGAGCAATACAAATAAAAACATATCTGAAGTGAACATCATGTTAGAAAATTTGCCTTAAAGTCATCATTAACTGTCCAGACATTGTAGCCATTAAGAAATGGAGGTCGGTGCACTCAAAAATGCTGTCCACCGCTGTTGGAAATATAAACAACAGCAGGGCTGACATGATTTTGCTTTAAGTCATCTCAATAAGTAAATGCATATCTGCCACTCTATTTAGCTGCTCAGTGCAGAGTAAATAATGTATAACAAACGCTTTGGTCTCTCTCTTTCTTTCTGTCTCTACCATCCTCCTGTCCAGACTCCCTCCATTTTCCTCATTCACTCCTAATTGTTTTTCCCTTTTGCCTCCTTCTTTGGGAGCCGTTTCTCCTGCTTTCCATCCTTATTTCATACATTTTGACGTTTGCTCATACTTTCCTTCAATCCTACATTCTGATGTTACTTTTTTGTGCAATCCTTCCATTCCTCCTTAATTTATACTGGTTCTTTATTTTACCCTTTCCCACCTCCAGACCCCCTCTTCTCTTTGTCACTTTGCGCTCTCTGACAGCCTCCCTGTCTAACGTCCCCGGTCTCCTCCTTCCCCGTCTCCTCCTTCCCCCATCTTTCCTTCTTCCTGCATGTAAGCTGGTATTGCTGCTCTGTACCCAATGAACCGCAGACCCTTTTTTCTACCATTAAACTTTTATCGCTCCCCTCCCCAGCAGCTGCAAGAATAACTTGAGCTGAACAGGCCCTTTTAAATATAGAGCAGCACCGGGAAGGAGGGACACAGCGAGAGAGACACGGAGTGAGAGGGAAAGAGAGGGAGGAAGGGAATAAAAAGGAGGGGAGAGCTAAGAAAGAAAGAAAAAAAGAGCAATGGATAAGATGGACTGAGAGGGAGAGGAGATGGGGAAAGAGACGATTACAGTAACACTCAAAAGACCCTCATCTATCTCTGGTCTCCTAGCAACCGTTGCCACTGACAGCAGGGAACGATTCAGCATTGGGCATGAGTGATGACACTGTTGACATCTGGTACCTGTTTTATGGGCAGGCTCACAGTGTGCACAGGTGAAAATCATCACACGTTTTAACACTTTATGAGTGAAAATCATGTCGGATGTTTTGGTTGTGCAGCATGAAAATACTACTGAGACAGTTTCTAGACATGTTGGATAAAACACTTAAGTTCAGGTGTAATTGACTAGATATTTAACTTTTTCCCGGATATTATGTGGAGTGTGATAAATACAAAATGCCCACCAAATATGACATAATGGATATACAAATGACAGACAAACTAAAGCATTGTCCCTAAAATCGAATTAATTGTTCAAGGTTTGTTTGCTGTTCTAGCCTTTGGTTACTTTTATGCCTCATATTCCTGCTTTACTACATGCATAGCTTACATGCTCTATTTTCCATGGCAGACCTAAGAGGATAAGTAAGTTGTTCTAAACCACCACTCAGTACATACATAGTAGAGCAGGTCAGTCCAGCCCTCCATGGTGATACACTGGAAGACGGTGAGGATAGCAAACAGGATGTTGTCAAACTGGGTGATGCCATAGTTTGGTCCCAGCCAGTACTTTCTACACATGGTGCCCTCTGGACACAGCCGCGACGGAAGCTCCGTCCCACATGGAAACTCTTCTCGGATCTCACCTGAACATGGATTAGAGAGTGAGGTGTTTTTAAAACAAAAACCAAGCATATGCCAATGTTGTTTTCTTTTATGACAATAGCCAGTTCCAACCACTGGCTAAAATTTGATTTTGGCCTCTACTTTGTGGAATTAAACATGTGAAGCAATAAGCTACAAAAAGGTAAAGGTGACATACAATAGTCATGACACAGAAAATGAGCAATGGATTAGACTACATCTGTGGAAACTGCCTATACCATCACATTATCATGAAAGGTACTTATTCTGTTGAAGTAAACTGCATATCCAATATTGGCAGTGTGACACACTACACACTCCTTTACCTGTGTGATTGTCAAAGCAGGTCGTGTGGAATTTGCCCATGTAGAACTCCAGGCCGATGATGGCGAACATGAGGATGGCAAAGAAAAGGAGCAGGCCAATTTGCAGCAGAGGAATCATGGCCTTCATGATGGATTTGAGCACCACCTGTAAGCCTTGAGGACACAGTGCATACAGTGTTAAGAATTTCACAATTATTATTATTATCCATCATCAATTTTAATGCGTTTTCAACCATTAGAATCGGGTGCAGGGGATCCGAAAGATCAGAAAGATGCCTTCCCTCCTCCCTCTGGGCATTCAGCAGTTAAAACTCTGGAGTGTCCTCTACTACCAGCTGGTCCTGATTAAGTGTTGTTGTCATAATAATAACAATAGATACAATTATACCGTTAGATTATGAATATATCATCGACTTACTTTGCTGCACCCACTGGGGGAGGCAGCCGCACACTACAGTTTGTAATGGAGGGATTTAATCTGTGATCACACAATATAGTCATATTCTAGACATTAATCTGAGGTAAAATCAACCATACCCGTGTTTTTTCTCTGTGATCTCAAACAAACAAAGGGTCTCAAAGGCAATATTTTTGCACCGTTTAATTTCATGTGAACTGTTGTTTTGGTGAAACCCACTCTCGACTATCTATTCCTCTTTTTAAATGTATATATCACGGCACATATTGGAATGGAACTGTAATTTAGTTTTCACAGGAAGCTTAGTGACTTTTATGATGAGTAAGCCCTGGTTTGCCTGTGCAGCCCTGTAGTGGAGTCCACGCTATTAATAACCCTGCAGTGGTGCCGAAACGCTACTGCCGCTATAACATTTAGTAAAAAAGAAGCCGAGAGTGCAGAGAAGAACCACTTTTGTTGGAACACTTTGGGTGCATTATGCAGAACAACACAGAAGCTCCATAAATGCTTCTCCGTGCTATTTTGACCTTCAAATATGGACATAAAGTAATGTAATTTCCTCTTTATCATTAACTTTATTCAAAAATATGAGATAAAGATTTTTGACTTACTGGGAATGCCGGACACCAGTTTGAGAGGCCGCAATACTCGCACAGCCCTGAGGGTCCGCAAGTCGAAATCTGAACCCACAGTGGACAGGATGCTAAAGGGATGGAGACAAATGCACAGAAGGGTGCAAAGGCAATCAATATTTAAGTGAGTCAAGATCGTCACTGTCAGTCAGCCACACACACTTTTACAAACACACACACACACACACACACACAGTAGAACAGCCGCCATGCCAGGTCACTACAAGCACCTGGTTGAGCACTGTATGTAAATCCTGTAAGAGCCGAGCTGATCAATAGAGCTGACAAGTGAAGTCGGACGGAGAAGTGTATCAGGGCGAGAAAGGGATGGGCTGATGGGTGTTTTGTAACAGGATGACAGTGAATATAATATTTTTGAAAAAAAGAGATGGGAGGTTGGAGGTTAGAAAAGAGAGAACAAGTCAGAGGTATATAGAGAGAGTGAGAGAGAAAGAGAGAGAGAGAGAGAGAGAGAAAGAGAGAGAGAGAGAGAGAGCGCAGTGGCAGATGGTGAAAATCAGAGATGCTGACTTGCTTATTTCAACCTGTTTTAATTCTTGATACGTATAAAAAAGGTATAAAATGCCTCATCAGGGTGTGACTTGTAACTAACATTATGGCAGATGAGCCCTTAAGCAACTCACATAACCGTGTATTCTGATATGTTCTGCTGTTATTATTGCTAATATACCGCAGGTATCAAGGTATATAGATAAGAAGATATCGCAGGTCAGAAATAACAACTGTTAAAATCAGTTTATATCTTGATCACGGTTTTGAATAAAGGATAAAAAAAACAACAATATATTTCACGTAAATAATA